>NC_139462.1:66301666-67750833 GCF_057233095.1 Heloderma suspectum | reverse complement strand
TGAAAGGGCTTCTGCACATTTTAATTTTTATAGTTATTTTTGTAGAGCATCGAGGCTTCATTGCTCATCTCACGGGCACGGAGTCTCTGACAATGGGATGCTGCTCAACAAAGGGTTGGAACACAGAGAATTTTTGTTTCCTATTCAGGTATTAAACCATGTAGGTAATGATTTCTGCATCTTTACTTCCTCCAAGTATGAGAGAGTTTTGGAAAGGTGGAAATAACAGAATCTTTTCAGTGTTTAGAGTGACCATGAGGCAAAAGGCACAACAAAGGAATATTTTCCACAATCCCATTCATGTTAGGTGGATTCTCTGCTGGAGGCATTTAAGAAGAGGCTGGACAGCCATCTGTCAGGGATGCTATAGCTGCATCATGCACTGAGCAGGGGGTTGGACTAGATCAGAGATGCACAACATTTTTGGCCCCAAGGGTTGTATCCAGCGCTGAATGAGATGCCAGGGGCTGCACATTAGGGATCTATGGATTGTGTAAAATCTGTTCAGTCTGTGTTTCGTGGATTGTCAGGTACCTTTTGTTCCATTGTCCACCCATCAACACGATCGGATTTTTTCAAATTTTCACAAACTCCATTTGCGCAAATGTGTGGTTGCACAACTTTGCGCATGTGAAAATGTGCACATTCCCCCAAAATGTGCATTTGCACATTTTAGCCTATGGAGGAAATGTGCATTTTTGGCCATTTTTTTTCTTTGCATATTTTTCTATGACAAAATTTGCACAAAATTTGGGAAAGTTAGAAAACCATTCCGCAAGTCTGCAGAATCTGCCCACCAAGGGGAAAAGACAGTCCACTGTGGAATCTGTAGGTCAAAATTCATGAAAATCTAAACTCATTTGGTTCTGTCCGTATATGCATGCAGACACATATATACCCTTGCCCATACACACATCGCCTTCTCCCTCTCTCTTTCTTCACACACACAGAAAAGGGCTTCCCTTGCCAGTATTAGTGCTAGCACTGGCAAGAGAAACCCAGACTTTCCCTAGCTAGACTATCAAGGAAAACCCTTCACTTATATCCTAATCTGTGATGAGAGATCGCAGATGAAGGAAAGATTTCCCTTGCCAGCACTAAGGCTAATGCTAACACTGAGAGGGGAAACCCCAGAGCTCAAAGATAAGGGAAGGGTTTCCCTTGCTAGTGCTTATCTCCGATCTCTGGCGTGGGATCCCCATGGCTCTGCAAGCTGAACTGGGAGTAACCAAGGGCTGCACGCAGTCCACAGTTGTGTACACCTGGACTAGATTATCTTCGAGCTCCCTCCCAACTCTTATGATTCTATGATCCTATGTTTGTGCAACTGAGTAGATTTCTTGCCTCAGTTGATAGGTGTATATAGGTTTGCAGTGATGACGTGAAGAAATAATTAAGATTCAGCAGTCGTCTTTGGCTGCCTCTAGCTGGCAATTAGAATTGCATTCCAGCTTGAAGGAGTGCTAATTGATCAGACAATATCTAGTCAAGAGCACTCTTTCTTCACAAAGAAGACTTTGCTTCTGTACATAACAGATCAAGGAATGTTTGTTTCACTGACACAGTGGAAAAACCTGTACCCATAAGAGTAGTAATGTTTTAATAAAAATGATACTTGAGAGAACATGCGAGATAGTGACGTAGGGGGCAATCCTATGCATGTTTAGACAGAAAATACTGGATGGGGCATGCTGGGAGTTGTCGGCCTTTTTTCTGTCTAAACATGCATAGGATTGCATTTTTAGCCAAAAAATTCAAATGGCATATACCTTGCATATAGTAGCAAAAACATATTAATAAGCTAAATAATTGACAATCTGATGCTCTTTAAAGCACCTCTCTCCAACATCAGTCACCCAGGTGGACCAGCATGCCTAACAATAGAGAAGGCCTTAAGGAAGCCAACATCTCTGTGTCTGAACAACTAAAGAATTGAGCATTTACATAACACACACATTTCTCTTAGCGTAAGTGTGGGGTCACTGCAGAGGAAGCCAGTTGAGAGCAGTCCATACCTTGGGTTGGATCCAGACTAAATCACAGTTGGGTTCCACTGAAATTAATGAAAAATCAGCCATGACTAAGTGATTCCAATGAGACTTCAGTGTGATTAAGCTAACCCATTGCCTATAATTAAAAGACAGACTTACAGCTCAGTCCTACTCATCTCTTCTCAGAAGTTAGGCCCATTGAATTCAAGGGACTGTACTCTCAGGGAAGTGGGTATAGGATTGCAGCCTCAGTCTTTGCTTCTGAGCTGCTAAAGCCCTCAGGAATGTTTACTGCCTCATTTTCAAATGTTGGGTTGTTTCTGTGAGAAAGGTCCCCTCACCTCAGAGAAAATTCCTATTTAAAAATGTACTAAGCATGTAACTGTTTATATATATATATATATATATATATAGAGAGAGAGAGAGAGAGAGAGAGAGAGCGCTATTGAACACAAGTAACTCCCCACAGGAAAGCTACAGGGAACGATTCATGGACTTCAGTGAAAACTGGACTCAACTGTAATGTCTAATTTCTTCTTATTTATCATTACTCCTACCATTTGGCAAAGTGAGATAGCTACCTCAGGCAGCAGATTCTGGGGGTTAGAGAGCAGCAGCAAGGTGTTGGAGGATGGAGTTGTGGGAGCCACATGAGCCACCTTGCATCCACTAAGCAAGGGCCAAACTAAATGTTTGGGTAAACATGGATAGTGAAGCTATGCGTGCTAGCTTTTCCTACTGTCCTGTAAGTGCATACAATCCCTATTTGGATTGGGATCATAGTGCTTCAGGAGAGGGGTTAAAATCCCCCCACCCATTTTTTCATGAAATTCTACACACACACACACACACACACACACACAGGATTTTGACTAGAGATGTGTGGATGTTGTAAAATCCATTCCGTCTGCATTTCATGGATTGTCAGGAATGATTTCATTCCATCATCTACTCATTGACAGAATTGTATTTTTTTTTCCAAATTCACATTTGTGCAAATTCACACTGGCAAAAATACACAAATCCCCCCCCCCCATGCACATTTTCGTGCTGTAGCCTATGGCTTTGCTAGGAAGAAGTTAGTAAGGGGTTTGTTACCTCTCCATATCTGTACAGACTGGAGTGCAATGAAGTGCCTCAGCAGCAACAAAGAGAGAAAGCGGGATCCCACAAGATTCATCTTGTGTGAGAGAGTGAGGCTTCTTTGGGTCAAAGAGTCCTAACTGTTGGGCTGTCCAGGAGCTGGTTATATGCCCTGAAATTTGAGTTTAGTTATTAAAAGTCAGACTATGGCAAAAATCCTGTCTCTGCTGGCTCAAGGAAAATGCATGTGCTAGTTCAAACTGACCATCTTTTCTTCCTCTGAGTTCAAGCAAGCAGGTAAACATTAACAACCGATGAGTAGATTTCCCTGGTGACTCTCCTGGGTTGACATTTTGGGCCCTTAATGTAAAGTGAAAATAGGATCAAAGGACGGTACGCGGTCAAGGGATTAAGTCTGGAGGATCATAGTGATGTTGGGGGCGGGGCGTGATGGCTTTGTACACATACAGCATTCTACTTTGAGTGTCAGGCCCGGTCTTTAGAATGGCAGACTTCCCCTGTGCTTTTCCAAGCTGGAATGAAACCTTCCTTTGTATATCAAAACAGCAGAATATTGGGGTATCTAACACCAATGTACAGCAGGAGCGGGCAGAAAGTACATCATCAGATATTTGATTTCATCTCGCAGCATTCCTGACCATTGGCCATGCTGGCAGGGGCTTATGGGAATTGAAGTCTAAAACCATCTGGAGATCTACAGTCTGCCTACCCCTGATGTATGTTGTTCTTCTGTATACAGCGCCAGATCATGTTATCTGACACTTGCCTTTTGATTTCACGACACATAGAAGACCACATTTTTTGCTGTTTAAAGAAATCATGCCATGGAAAAATCAACTTTAGGAAGCAAAAGAACACTCTGTCTCCTGCCCTATTCAGTCAATGACCTCTTTTTCTTTATAATGCCATAATACTGGATGTGAAAGTGGGGTTTAGAGGCATCCCAGTGCTATTATGACAATCCTCTTAATGCCTTCTAAAACCCTGTAGCTTTTACATTTGGTGCCTTCTAAAACCCTGTAGCTTTTACATTTGGTGCATTTGCTCCCTTGAGTCTATTGTGGCCTGCATTGCCAATGTTGTTTCTTTTACTATGTGAATATGATCTCAGCTACTGAAAGGGATCTATACCAATCCCACAGGACACTTTCCCATCAGAAAATGGGAATGTGCTACCAAATTCTGTCCCAAGCAAAAGTTCCGCTAAATGCACAAGTTCTAGTTGAAGCTGCCCCTGAGATGAGAATCTAAAGTCAAAGTGAAGACAATGTGATGAAAGTGGTCTCAACACACATGAAACAAGACAGAGCGTCGATCTATCTAACTCAATATCATCTACACCAGAGGTGCAGAACCTCAGGTCTGGACTCCCAGTCTGGCCCTCTGGGGATACCCAGATGGCCATTCCCCCTTCCCCTGCCCTCATACCCCTTCCCCTGGCCCCATACCCTTGGTGATTTCCAAGGTTTTCTGCAGTTTTTCCCCATCCTAAAAGATGGAAATGCCACTCCTAAGGCTTAGTTACTGGTAGTAAGAGCTTTCAGCTAAACTAGGGTGATATTTTGGCCCTTCCCCTTTTGCCTTCGGTCCCACCCACCACTGGAATGTGGCTCCCAAGGGCTTCTCCAGAATGGAATTCAGCCCATGGGCTGGAAGAGGTTCAACATCCCTGGGACTAGGGATGTACAGACTGTGTAAAATCTGTTTCATCTGTGTTTTGTGGATTGTCAGGCACCTTTCATTCCATCGTCCGTCTGTCCATGGAACTGGATTTTTTTTGTTTTGTTTCTGAATTTGCGCAAATTTGCATGGGTGAAAATGCGAAATTCCCACAAAATTCCATTTTCACACTTTAGCCTAAGGGAGAAATGTATATTTTTTGCCAGGTTTTTTATTTTGCGTATTTTATTTAATGATGAAATTTGCACAAAATTCAGTACAGTTAGAAAACTGGTCCGCAAGTCCACAGAATCTGCCCAACAGGGGAAAAGCCCGCCTGCTGTGGAATCTGTGGGTTGGATTCATGAAAATCCAAACTCATTTAGTTCCGTTGCAGATTTCTCTGTCATCGCTACCTGGGTCTACACAGACTGGCAGTGGTTTTTCGGGTTTCAGACAGGAGCCTTTCCCAGGCCAACTAAAAAATGCTGAGAACTGAAGCTGGGATTTTCTGCATCCAAAGCATGTGGGCTGTATCACTTAGGTACAGTTTATGTTCAGATCACTTCCACAACACTTACAATGCCTGTCTGTCTTCACAGAGTGGGGCTAATTCAACTTAGCGTAGTCACAAATTGTACGCACCTGTAATCTGGGTTCTTTGAAGTGTTTAAAATTGCACTTAAACTTAACACTTCTTCTTCTTCTTCTCTCTCTCTCTGGCTAATCTGAATTACCTAGAATTTAAAATGTCAACAAAAATGCCTTTTGGTACTTGGCAATGACAGCAGCAATTTCATGAACAATATAAAGACCATTTTCTTCTGCCACTTTCAGCTTTCTTCATTTCATGCCACATGAAGAATACATATAAGGACTAGAGACCATTTTATCCTCTGTCAGATACATTCTCCCATGAGGAAGATCTCTGAGTCACAGTCCCCTTCAGCATTTAAGATCAACGTTTCACGATGAACGTGAAGAATCTAGCCCATCACTCCCTGAATATCGTACTATGAAGAAAGAGACCCAACAATCTTGGAACTTTATCTCATCTTACATTATCTGAGTCAGCAGCTAGAAGCTTCTGGCCAAGTTCTGACCCGTAGACAACTGGTGACCAGAAAGTTCTGTTGTCAACTACCTCAATACATGGTTGAGCCAAAGGTCCCTGCTGCACACAAGTCCTCTCCTGGGCAAGAAGAAACTGAGGGGTCCTATAAGAAGTGAAGTGCCCTTTGCTAGACAAGATGGTTTCTGTCAGGGTGGAAACTGAGCCCATAGAGCCCCAGAGCAGTTCTGATTCTGAGAAAGAACAGCAATCTGTGGGAGAGGAGCTCGCTCATCTCTCACAAGCACAGCAGCTGGCAGAGATTCCTCCTGCCAGCATTCCTGGGATAGATAATGACCCTGGCAGTGAGAGAGCGCTGGAGGGGGGCTTGCCGGATGCTCGGCGCAGACGCAGGGAGCGATGACAGATGGAGGGCATGGAAAGGAGGCACTCCGCTCGTTTGGCGCTCAAACAACGGTCGTGTCCCGAGGACCCAAGGGAAAGAGGGAGGATCTCTCCCTAGCCCATAAGTTCAGAGACTTCCTCTTCCCGTGGTTCTCCTTCAAACGGGGACAAACTGCCTTACCTGGAGCTTAGGCTACTCTGCTGTCTTTCCCCAGTGCTGTTCCTTGCTTAGTTCCTAGTGATTAGTATCTGAAAGAGTCATAAAGTAATAAAGGAACAAAGCCTTGGAAAGAATCCTTGTCATCTGTGTCCTGAGTTGGCTATTGGAGGGGACTGCAAGAGGCAGCTAGGGCGCTCCTGACAGTTTCCTGCCTCTCCTGGAAAGACAGGATTTCATATTCCTTCAGTCCCATCCATATCCTTCACCTGAAAAGGCCTTCTACCTGTAATTGTCCTGTTACTTAACTGTCCAAGCATTACATTCGTGAAGGACCACTGACTACTAACCTATTCATATTTGAAATTTTCAATAAGCTAAAACTATACGAATTAGCTATTAAGAAGCAGTGATTGTGGGGAGGGAAGTAGAACATCCCACTCAAAGTGAATATCCTGTTGGGAGTTAACTCAACTGAAGAGAAAATTAAACCTGCAATATCTGAGGCACTGACTGGTCAGCAAATATAGCTCTATTTCAGGAATGGGAAGGCCTCAGGCTTTCAGGATCTACATCATCAACATCATCATTATTACCCTGAGGTCCACCAACTAGAGCTAGGTGCAAATAGTGGTTCAGGCAGATGGACATAACACTAAAAGCTAAGTTACATGATTATTCAAATCACCTGTTCAGCTCAGGAATTTGTGATCAATACCACAACCAAGCTTGCAAGGCCTTTCACACAAATATTCACTCCTAGTTTTCCTCTAAGCATTTTATTCCTCCAGCAACCTAATTTAGGGGGAGGGGCATATTTTTAATTGTTGCTATTGTTAGGCCATTGGGAGTCAGAAACCTTTGCCGTTCTTCTACAAATCAACCAGAGAACTACCAGTAGATACCAATCTACCTTCTGCCGACTCCTGCTTTACTCAGTCTAAACCTCATCTCTCATGCCCTTGCCATTTTGGTTCCGCTCATACTATCTGTTCTTACGTACCCTACAATAAAGAGGTGGCAAGAAAAGTGGGAATCCAAGCAAGGAGGCAAGAAAAGAATTTCCATAATAAATGCCCACAGGCCCAAATGGCCATAGGACAAATGCACCCCCGGTGCCCCCCCCCCAATGAAAAATGTGCCTGTGGGCTCAAAAAGGTTGCCTATCCCTGACCTAATATGTACAAAAATCACACCTTTGATATAGCTGTAAAATAAAGAATCACTCTTCTGAAGTTTATTCTTTCCCCTTCAGGCCTCCCTTTCTCATGAAGTCCCAGGAAGCCACGCACATGCTTTTACCACCGCCTCCAGCAGGACCTTCAAGAGCCAATCAACATTTTTCTTGGTTGCAACCTAGCCACCTGGGAGAAAACTCTTTGATTTGATATTAAGAGAATCCACAGGAAAAGCATTATTTTGGCAGCCATTTCCATTTCATAAGCTTCTCAGGGCCCCCTGGGGAGAAAAAGCCATGGCAGCCTGTGGCATATATCTTGAAGGATCCAAGTGAGGCATGAAAACCCCAAGGAGAGTGAAGCATCCTTCTGAATGATGAAGTGGGGACCGTAAAGGGGAAGTTTGAAAAACAGGAGGAATAGACAGCAGGAGCTGACACCCATCTCAGAAAGAGAGCACAATAGTTTAGAAACTTCAGCATATCACTAGTGTGATCTCTAAACAGTAGTTTATGTTGCTTGTAGCAAATCGTGGAAGGGAAAGACAGCTTGATTTGTAGTGCTGTCTCAACTGGCTGCTATCAAACCCCCCAGAGGCTAGCATATCAGCAACACTTCTGTCATAGCAATTTCATTATGCCTTAAAAACATTTGTTCCCCAAAAGTGGGAATGGTGGGCACTGCAGTCCAGCATATCTGGAGGGTGCCAGGTTGGGGAAGGCTGCATTACATGCTTCTTTCCTATTTTCTAAAAGAGGAAAGTCTCATCCTGCCTCCAGTGAGCCTTTCCTAATATGCAGAATGGATAGCATCTCCCAGGGCTGACCCTAAAATTAGACAGAGTGAAGCAGCATCCTAAGGTGGCAAATGCTGTACATGGCAGCAGCCCCCCATTTCCCCTGAGACCGCTAAGCTCTGCTCCCCCTAAGCTAGCCTGCTGCCTTAAGGTGCAATGGAGGATGTTGTCCCATTAACAATGTTGACGTAAGGTGCCACTGCCAGTCCAATCAGATTCTGTCGTGTGGGATGGGGGAGCCCCATCTTGTCCTCAGGCAGGAAAATGCCTCAGGATGGCCCAGTCATCACTTGCTCAATTAATCTATCCTTCTACCCTTATAGCCCACATATAGCAGATGGGCAACTTGTTGCAGGTATTTATTGTGAACAAGCTGAAGCCTGAACATCTGAAAGTATTCTTAAAAGTCCTTCCCTGCACTTCGATGAGGGGAGTGAGCTCAGCAGTTTCTCACACTTGCATACAAGGACAGAAACAACAATCGTTTTTTAGTCTCCATGAGTTAAAAAAGCAGATAATTTAGGATGGGTGTTTCCCCCACTACCTTAGACCTCTTGTATTTAACAGCAGCAGCTGCTGCATGACAAGCAGAAATTCCAAAGATCTAGTCCAGTAAGGCTACTTCAGCAGAGGTGGCCAGAGAAGTGCCCGTTAAGGGCTTTGTTTGGGCTACCTAATCAGACTTGTACCTACCGGTGTTTCTGGAGGAGGAGGAGGAGGAGAGTGGTGCTCTCCAAATGTTTTGGACTTTAACAGCCTCCCATCAGCCTCCAGTCAACATGGCCAATGGTCAGGAATGCTGAGAGGGGGCAAAAATTGTGTCACTTTCACCACTGCAGCAATTATGATGATATGAACAGTAACAACAGGCTGAAGAGGCAGGATTACGCACAGTCACCAGCAAAGTCGCCTACTACCTCAGGGGAGATGGTAACGCTACAGTTTATTTACAGTAAAAGGACTGTAGTGCAATGATGGTAAAATTTAAAAATAAGACAGTAAGACTTATTTTTAAGTCTTGAGGGAGAAGGACTAGAATAACGGCAGGAAACACAATAACAGAACAGTCTGTGGATGAAGGTCATCTGGATTCTCAGAAATAAATGAGCAAGCAAATGGTGTGAATGCCAGAGAAAACTGCTGGTGTGGAGGAACTCAGTAACATTTTCTCGAACACTCAGATTTATCCTGCCCCACCTAATGGAACTGATATGATAACTGATATGATGTTAGGTTTTCTACAGTGTAGCCTTTATATGGCCCTTTTCACCTGACTGCTGCTATCCAAAACCTGTCCTTTTCACTTTTCCTGTGATATAACAGCCGAAACCCCTTTGCAGACTTGTTGCTAATACCACCAGATTTGATTCAGCTAGAGATGCAAGTGAATCAAACACAAAAACAAAACAAAAAAAGAAAATTCAATTCCCAAGCAACATGCTTGCTGTCCCTTTTATGGCCATTTCAACAGAAATGAAACAGGCCACCTGTGGTGACATCAGTTTTCTTTTCCTAGCTAATACCAGTTCTGTCCCCAGTTTTATAGACAATTGAACTGAGTGTACTGAGTATAGGTGATGGTGATTTTTTAATTCCAGAAAAGATTGTGCTGAGGAATACTGGAAAAAAAGCATACCCTTTATGCCAAGAGTGTTGTTATTTTGTCAGATGCTATTTTTGGCCACTTGAAAAGAGATGAATGTAGAACTGGAAAAATTGCTAACTGATATTGTCCTATGTTACCGTTCATGCATAAAACAAACACTGAACAAATGGGAGAGTTATTGTATGCTTTGCAAATAATAATACTTTTGAAGGAAGAATATGCTTTAAATTTATGGACTGTACCCAAACTTGCTATGACACAACCATTTTAATGAACTTTCTTTGTTAAAATTTATACAGCTGAGGTAGCTTACCATGCTCAATAATGCTGTTTTATTAGGTACCACAAGCTGGGAATAGTCCTCCCATACCAGCTACATTACAAATAAAGTATAAAATATTAGCTTCAGCAAAGGAGATCGTTACCTTGTCGTGGTGCTGGAGCTTGAGCACCTCAGTGACATCATGAGCTAAACCATGAAGGGACACCCAAGACGGCAAGGTCATGGCAGAGAGGTCAGACTAAATATGATCCCTGAGGAAGGAAACGGCAACCCACTCCAGTATTCTTGCCATGAAAACTAAATGGATCAGTACAACCAGAGATATGTCGGTATACCATTGGAAGATGGGACTCCCAGGTCGGAAGATGGTCAAAAGGCTACTGGGGAGGAACAGAGGATAAGTTCAACTAGCCCCAGATGTGATGACGCAACTAGCTCAAAGCCGAAAGGACGGCTAGCAGCTGATGGTGCTGTGGTGAACAACGAATCTGATGTTCTAAAGATCAACACACCATAGGAACCTGGAATGTAAGGTCTATGAGCCAGGGCAAATTGGATGAGTTTATTGGGGAGATGTCAAGATTAAATATAGACATTTTGGGTGTCAGTGAACTGAAATGGACTGGAATGGGCCACTTCACATCAAATGACCACCAGATCTACTACTGTGGACAAGAGGACCACAAAAGAAATGGAGTAGCCTTCATAATTAATAATAAAGTGGTTAAAGCAGTGCTTGGATACAATCCAAAAAATGACAGAATGATCTCAATTCGTATTCAGGGTAAGCCATTTAACATCACAGTGATCCAAATATACGCCCCAACCACAGATGCTGAAGAAGCAGAAGTAGATCAGTTCTATGAGGATCTGCAGCACCTACTGGATAGTACACCAAAAAAATATGTTATTTTCATTATAGGAGACTGGAATGCTGAGATGGGTAGTCAAACAACACCTGGAATTACAGGCAAGCATGGTCTGGGAGAACAAAATGAAGCAGGACATAGGCTGATAGAATTTTGCCAAGACAACTCACTGTGCATAACAAACACTCTCTTCCAACAACCTAAGAGACGACTTTATACATGGACTTCACCAGACGGTTGACACCGAAATCAGATTGACTACATCCTTTGTAGCCAAAGGTGGCAGACATCTATGCAGTTGGTAAAAACAAGACCTGGAGCTGATTGTAGTTCAGATCCCGAACTTCTTATTGTACAATTTAGAATCAGACAAGTTGATGCATGCCATATGCCAGCAAATTTGGAAAACACAAGAATGGCCCACAGATTGGAAAATATCAACTTATATCCCCATACCAAAAAAGGGAAGCACCAAAGAATGTTCAAAGTATCGAACAGTGGCACTGATTTCACATGCCAGTAAGGTAATGCTCAAGATCTTGCAAGGTAGACTCCAGCAATTCATGGAATGAGAATTGCCAGATGTACAAGCTGGGTTTCGAAAAGAAACCCAAAAGAAATCTGGCAGGCTGAATTTACACATAGCAGTTTCACCCTTATCATACTGCAATGATAACTATTGGTACACATGACACCAATGGGCACCAACGGTTATCACTGCAGTATGATAACGGTAAAACTGCTATGTATAAATTCAGCGTAAGATACAAATAACTTGCATTTCATTATGAAAACCAAGCCAAAGTCACATTTTATGAAATGCACATTAAGGAGGAGTGTTTCTATAACAGAGATATTGGATGTCTGAGAGCCAAATTGGATTTCAGATAAGCTCTCTGGGGCTAGATTCATGGCGAAATTCTCTGACATCCCTACAGAAATATTGGAACAAGGATAACTGTTTTGACAGTTGGCCTCTGTACACCACCACACTGGAGTTGAAAGGAAACACACCCAGATGGGAGCGAAGTCAGGACTTCCAGCTGTAATTCAAGGGGGTTGACAAAAGTGGGGCACTAACCATTCAGGAAGGACAGCCAGTGGCATACACACACACACCCATCCTTGGTGGCTCATAAGTAATGGAACGAATGGCTGACAAGCAGCTGCATGGCCAGGTGTGGCCTGTTTCCTGGGTACCCCATGACCAATCAAGCAGATAAAAGGCCTGGAGGTGGTTCTGAGTGTTACATTTGCATATGGTAGCTGTTCACTGGAACTCCCAACATGAGGCCCAAAGAGGTGTCCATGTGAGTGGAGGCCATCATTAGGCTGAGGAAACAACAAAAACCCATCAGAGAGCTAGCAAAAACATTGGGAGTGGCCAATACAACAGTTTGGAACATCCTGAAAAAGAAGGAATTAACTGGCAAGCTCAGCAACAGCAAAAGGCCTGGTAGACCATGGAAGACAACTAAAGGGAATGACCGCAGAATTCTGCTCATGGTGAAGAGCAACCCTTTCACAACATCTAGCCAGGTCAAGAACGCTCTTGAAGAGGTAGGCATGTCATTGTCAACATCTACAGTCAAGAGATGGCTTTATGAATGTAAATACAGAGGCTTCACAACAAGGTGCAAATCACTGGTAACACTCAAGAAAAAGGCCAGATTAGCCTTTGCCAGCAAACACCTAGAAAGCCTGCCCAGTTCTGGAATAAGATTCTTTGGACTGATGAAACCAAGATGAACTTGTACCAGAATGATGGGAAGAGAAAAGTATGGAGAAGGAAAGGAACAGCTCATGATCCAAAGCATACCACATCATCTGTCAAACATAGTGGAGGCAGTGTTATGGCATAGGCATGTATGGCTGCCAATGGAGCTGGGTCACTGGTGTTTATTGATGACCTGACTGCTGATCAAAGCAGCAGGATGAATTCTGAAGTGTATAGGACTATACTTTCTGCTCAGATTCAGCCGAATGCTGCCAAACTGATAGAACGCCGCTTCGTATTGCAGATGGATAATGACCCAAAACATACAGCAAAAGCTACCCAAGAGTTTCTCCAGGCAAAAAAGTGGGATGTTCTTCAATGGCCAAGTCAGTCACCTGATCTCCACCCAATAGAGCATGCTTTTCACTTACTGTAGACAAGACTGAAGGCAGAAAGACCCACAAATAAGCAGCAGCTGAAGGCAGCTGCAGTAAAGGCCTGGCAAAGCATCTTGAGGGAGGAAACTCAGCATTTGGTCATGTCCATGGGTTCCAGACTTCAGGCAGTCATTGACTGCAAAGGATTTTCATCCAGGTATTAAAGGCAATCCTTAAGTTTGAAATGATGTTGGTTTGTTCCATTACTTATGAGCCACCAACGATGGGTGTGTGTGTGTATGCCACTGGCTGTACTTCCTGAATGGTTAGTGCCCCACTTTTGTCCAACCCCTTGAATTACAGCTGAAAGTCCTGTCTTCGCTCCCATCTGGGTGTGTTTCCTTTCAACTTCAATGTGGTGGTGTGCAGAGGCCAACTGCCAAAACAGTTATCCTTGTTCCAATATTTCTGGCCCTGACTGTACCACTCTTTCAAATGTTGCTAGTGTTGTTAAGTCTTCAGTCCATTGCATTATAGGTGGTGAGCTTTCATCCTTCCAGTAACGTAGTATCAGTCTTTTAGAAACCAAAGGTGCGCGAAAGATCCATTTATGCTGACCATGCGTTACATTCCAAGAAGCAGGTAAGTAATTTTAGAGAAGATGTACATCAGTAAATATTAAAGAGCTTTCCAATACAAAATTTATCCATATAATAACTTCTTCCCAAAAGGAGGCAACTATTGCGCATTTCCAAAACATGTGAATAAGAGAAGCATTAACTGCATTACACCTCAAATAATTAGCCGCGTTTGACAAACCTTTATTAAAGAGACCTTGTGGCATCCAATAGACCCGAAACAAAAGGTTTTGCTGGATAAGATGTACTGGTTTTGGCACCTGAACCCACGGTTCTGCATCCCAATTCTAGAAGAAGGGGATGTTAAAAAAAACTTCATAGAAAAGGTTTTTCTCCCATGTTTTATTCAACCTTGGACCGTTTCCATGCAAAGCATGAGCTCTACCTCTGAGCTAACCCCTCTGTCTTTCTGCCTGTCCACATAATATGGAAGCACCCAAAAGAAAAGAGATGGAAAAAAAACCAAAAGTTTATGAGCAAAGCTACCCTAAGAAGATGAGTACCAGATTTTTTTTTTTCAGCATTCAGTTATAGCCTGAGAAGGTATTATCCTACAAGCATTTAACACACTGTATTCCGCCTCCTATCTTGCTAAACATTCAGATATATGCTGGCCATGTCAGACTGAAAACAGAAATTCATTGCCGACTGCTGAGGTATGAAGTTTCTGCCTTCATAGCCATTATCAGGTTCAGGATCCAAAAGACGATGCATTCACAAGGAGGAGAGCAGGAATGTATACAGTCATACCTTTTCAGATCACGTAGCTGTCCTCTCAATTGCTTGTTCTCGAGCCCTTCCAAGGCAAGAAATCAAACAGAGCTGTTGGATTGCAATTAAAGTGGCTGAAATTCCACTCAGAAGCAAGCTAAAAGTTCCAAGAGAATAGGGTTCTGACACATTCAGTTATACATATATTACAGGCACTAACCTACGTTACTGCTCACAGTAAAGTCTATTATACTGAGATTAAAAGAAGAAAAAGCTAGGTCAGTGCAGAATGGAATAGTTAGCTAGGGTAATAAAGCATCTCACTGCAGGCACAAGCAGAACAAGTTTTTGCCCACTGATTTTTTTTTTTGTTCTGAAAAAAGGTTTTGTTACTCAATGCAACAAGTAGGGGAAAGCTGTGAGCATCAGAATCCCATAGCACAAGTGAGTTCCATCAGAGCTTAATGGATACATCTATCTGCCAGCCATTAAAATGGAGGATGGATAAAAGAACACTAAGGCAGAACAGCTTCATGTCAGTAGTTAAGGCCTCTGCACGCATCTCATGTAAACTATTAAAGTGGAAAATAATTATTTTAGTGGAACCCATTCAGTAAACGTATGGGCAGCATTATAGGATATAATGTATTCAAGGCCATAGTCCAAGCATGAGGAACCCCATCTAGCCGAAGCTTCCTCCCCAGGCATGCCCCCTACCCAAGCAAAGAAACACTCTTATCTCCAATCAGCAGCTGATCAGAGACAAGAGCTTTTGTTGGGAATACCTCGTCTGCAAGTTACTGGAAGGGGACAGTGTTGCAGTTAGTTAATGCATGGGAATTTTGACCTCAGCTAGCCTTGGGAACTCTATAGCCTACAATGTGGCTTCCTGTGACTTCTTCCTTTTGCTCCTCCCCTTCCCCCCCCCCCGACCTTCCACAATTGCTGGGAGCACTTGGGTTTGCTGTCTCGCTCCTGCCTGTGTAATGGAACACAAAATGGACTGAACAAACTCTTTTGAAATTCTACGCTGTACCTGCATTGCATATGCAAGAATATTTGTGAGTAAAGCTGTTTTCTTTCCTTCGCTGAAGAAGGCTGTGGTCTACTTTTATTGTGCTAAGATAGCCTGTGTGCATGTGGGACTGGAAAAATGCTCATTCTGTTTTGCCTTTTTTTTAATCTGCTACTTGCCTTTCTAACAGGAGGCAGCATTACTAAATAATCCCATCCATTTTTCCCTGATGGAACACTGAAGAGGGCTCCCTTTCTTGGGCCACAACAGGAGAAAGCTCTTATCTCTGATAAGCTGTTGCCCTCAGTGGACCCCCCCCTCCCTGAATGGACCCATCTCCTTGCTGCTAGTAACACTGCCCATCTGCTTGCCCTCACCCTCTAGGTCCTAACTGCAAGTACATGGAGGTTGCTCTTGTCCCTGTTTGAATGCTCAGAAAGGGCAGGTGAACAGGGCGGCAACAGCATGGAGGATTTGGGCCCCTGCTGGAGAGTGGGCCTTGGCAAGTGCCCAGCTAGGCTGATCCCTGATGCTAGGACAGCTAACATTCAATGGTGGTACCAAGCAGAGGGATGACAAGAGAAGGCAGCAGCAATAACTTCCTACAAGATTGCCGCGAAGGTATTTATCCTGTAATTTTCAAGCTTTTTATTCTAAAGTAGCATTGGGATGCAGTAAATCTATTTTGAAAGGCACTTGATCACTACAGCTGAACAGCTTTTAGAGCCATAGTGCCAGATTCCAATGGCTGCTTGTCAGGTGGCCGTGACCACCGCTGTTGCTGAGGTCCAAGAGAAATCAATGGGATAATCATCTCATGTATACTGGATGCTGCAGATGCTTAAGAGCCTACCAAACTGAGGTACTTGCTCACTAAAGTACAAAATCCTTATGACAGCTGGTGTCATACAGAATTTGTTCAGTGTATTTTTCAATCCAGCCATTAAGGCTCCATCCAGGAAGAAAGCTGCATCCATATAAAATTCACTACTGTGTGAACTCAGATGACCTTGAATGAAATGACTTACTTTGCTGAAGCATTCAACTGTGTATATTGTTCAGAAAGGTGCTTTAAGATCCTAGCAGCCAGTGCAGTCATTTTCATAAAATATGATGCGTGTTCAGCATGTTGACCCTGGTTCTCCAGGGTTTGTTACAGAACCAGCAAGACACTCATCATAGCAGAACATAAACTAAATGCTAAATAAAGACACTAGAAAGTTTATAAAGCACAATGTCCCAGGGAACCCACAATTATTCATCATTGTTTAAGAAAACACCATCATAAATCAAAGAGGCTGATATGACTTGCTGTTCAACAGTATATCAACAGTTACACCTGCACACAATCACAGAGTAGATGCTGGTACAAATATTTAAGAAAGAGTGTTTCTGGGTTGGCTCTCCAGAGTTTCAGACAGAGACTTTTCTAAGCTCTGTGGCAATTCTCCAACCTGAGATGCTAGGGGTTCAATGAACCTACCTGGACACTACACTCAGCATTCTGAGGCCTTCCTCCAAGTGCCTCCTCCGAGGAAGGCTTGGAAGATGGCAACAAGGGAGAGGGCCTTCTTAGTGGTGGCCCCCTGAATGCTCTCCCCACTGAGGTCCACCTGGTGCCAACACTGTCAACGTTCCAGCACCAAGTCAAGACTGTCCTCTACTCCCAGGCATTTGGCACTATATCAATTGGGCATTTATGTCAGTTGTTTTTATCAGGTGCAGTATCTTACTATATCTGATTTTAGCTGTTTTAAATTCTTTTTAAAATGTGTATGTTAAAGATTTTTATTATGTTTTTATTATCTTGTATTTGTGGCTTGTAATTTTTGTGAACTGCTCAGAGAACTTCGGCTATTGGATGGTACAGAAATGAAATAAATAAATAAATAAATAAAAATGCGGTTTTATATAGGCAAAAGATATGCTCTTTTACTGAGCTATGTCTCTTCCTAGATGTCTGAGGGATACAGGCATCAAACCTTGATTGCTATCCCCTCCTGTCTCCAGAGATCAAGAATACAGATGTCCTTTGCACAGATATACTAAGGGGGGAATCCTATGGCCCCTAGACAGCGTCAGGGGGTGCATAGGATATTTCGGATTCCTGGATCTGAGGTTGGAGATAGCGCTCTGACCTCAGACTCAGAAATCCGAATTCCCTGCCCCCTCCCCCTCAAAGCCAGCATAGAGAGAACTGCGCTGGCTGCCTCTCCGAGATCGCAAAGGCAACCTCAGAGAGGAGACTTACACTGGACCCCCAGACCACCCCAGCTTTCTTCCCTCCCACTCTGCAGAGCCCCAGCTAGATGGGCAAAAAGCCCGTCTAGTCAACATGCAGAGCTGGAGGAGCATGGAGGTGAAGATCGCCTCTGCTGCTCCTCCCGATCTGCCTTGGATGACTTACGGCCATCCCAATAGGATTGTGCCTTAAGAAAACAATCTTGTCGTTCCTGGGCAAACATCCCAGGGACCATAGGATGGCTCAGAAAAACACTCCAAGGTCAGACACAGCGCTTTGACCTCAGAAGGGGGAGTCAGAGATCTGACCCCAAACCCCGCCCCCTTGCAGCCAGCATGGAGAGAACTGCACTGGCTGACTCTCTGAGGTCAGAAAAGCAACCTCCAAGCGGGGGAAAAGGGGGCATTCTAGTGGGTGGGCAACGGAGGAACCCTGAGAGAGTAAGGTATGTCACTTTTCTCTCTCCCCATTCTCCTAAAATGAGAAGACAGAGATAATTAACACAATACATTGTTTTTGTCCACACAAGCAGTCCCAACTTTCCTGAGGTACATGCTCAAATAATGGAAAACATTGCATCAAGTGGTCAATTACAGATGCCACTTTACCCATGCCATTGTTAGGTCTCCACCTTAAGTGTACTCTTATAAATATATGGGTACAAACACATGAATCATTCAGCAACACTCATCAGCATGACAATGGGTTACAACTCCTTGTTAAAGACAGAGAGACAGACAATTCAAAGTTGGGAGTTAGTTGGCCATCCCTTTTTGACTGCCTTCCTGTTGACTGATTCTCAAGAAACACACTTCATTGGAAAGCTCTTGACACACAGATTCTATGAATAAAAACAGTTTTCACTATAATTCAGAGTCAGGAGTTTATTTATGTCCATAAAGCTTCTTTTTTAAGAATTAGGTTATCTTCTATAACAATGTACTATGAAGTTTTATTTTTAATATCAAAATATATCAAGTATAATTAAACAAACATAATTAATTGGAAATTGGAGGAAAAGGAAAGATGAACACAAAAAACGCCTCTGTACACCTTTATAAACACAGGTGCAGGCCAAAGTACAATGATATGCCCGTAACACATAGCCTGTAAACAAATCATGAAGGGATTATGAGACACCTACAGTTAAAAGTAACCCAGTCAAAGTTTAGTTATTGCTCAGAAAGGGAGTATCTAGCTGCTAATATTTCACACATTACTAACATGCCTAGACATCAAATGCTTACTATTAGCAGTAACCAGCAGGCAAACCACAAGTCTCAGCACACCTCATGCCACCGCACTAATTCTACCCCTCCAGCCCCTAGAGAAGAAGCTTTGCGCCCCTGCCTGGATGCTGCTGCACCTGCCTTGGCAAGCCTGCATAGGCAGGCGACCCATCGACCTTTTGACAACAGCGAAGCTCTGGCTGGCCTTGCATCAGTCAGTATCTCAAACCAGCCCAGGAGTAGCAGGCAGATTGTGCCTGTCGGCATGCATCCTGCAACCAATATTGACAGTTTTGATATCAGCGACTGTGTCAAGGTTTGCAAACACTGCGACGCCTTGCTTTTCAATGGCAAACCATCAACTCTTTGCTGCCATGGCAGAAAGATTTCACTACCATTCCTCGCAGTTCCGGACTTCATCTGCAATATTGTCACCAATGGCTCCGCCCTTGCCAAGCAATTCCTGAAGGACATTTGCAAGTACAACAGTGCCCTAGGCTTTGTTTCCTTATAAACACAAGACACAGCTGCAAAGTCCCGGTCCATTCATGTTTGAAGTGCAAGGCTCAGTTTACCATCTGATGCGCACTTTGCAGTTGGATGAGACTCCAAGCTACAGCCAGCTGTACATTCTTGACACAGACAAGGCCACCATGGTTTGCTTTGAGCAAGCAGAGAACACACTGGACTGCACCTGGAATCACTCCGTAATCTGTTACTTAATGTGAATCCATATGCTAATGAGTACCAGCATGTCAGTGAAATCCTTGAGCACGGGAATGCTGCCGCACTTGCTGCTGGATGTGCACCAATGGATGTATCACTGTGCTTCCATCACAACCACAGAATGATGAACACTATGGGTCACTGTGGATGCTATAACGTTCCTTGTGTCTCTGAAATTGCTGCTGTGTTTATTACTTTGGATGGCTCACCTCTGGCTGATCGCTGTCTGATAGTATACCCTAAAGGTGGACAGTGCTGCGAGATCTCCTACATGGAGAGTCATGGCGACCCTTTGGTTTACCCTTTGCTGCACTTTCACGTAAGGATGGGCAGATTCCCTACCTGTTCTTCCGCTTGGTACTCTGCCCGCAGGGGGAGGCAATCCCTCCCTCCCTCCGGAATCCTCCTTGGCCGGCTCTGCTCCATGGTGATTCCGCAGAGCTGCCAGCCAGCTCTGGAGTGCCAGCGGTACAGCCACCATTGCCGTATTGCTGGCTGAGCTGACTGACTCCGGATGCAAATGGCGTAGCAGACACCATTTGTGGCTGGAAAGTAATTAGATTAAGCTAAATGCAGCCGTAAATGGCTGCATTTAGCTTAAACTAAGGGATTTACGGCCGCAAATGGTGTAGTGGATGCCATCTGCATCTCTGGTTTTTCACGCGATGTTTGTTGTTTATTCATTCAGTCGCTTCCGACTCCTTGTGACTTCATGGACCAGCCCACACCAGAGCTTCCTGTCGGCCATCGCCACCCCCAGATCCCCCAAGGTCAAGCCCGTCACCTCCAGAATATCATCCATCCATCTTGCCCTTGGTTGGCCCCTCTTCCTTTTGCCTTCCACTTTCCCTAGCATCAGCATCTTCTCCAGGGTATCCTGTCTTCTCATGATGTGGCCAAAGTACTTCAGTTTTGCCTTGAATATCCTTCCCTCAAATGAGCAGTCTGGCTTTATTTCCTGGAGTATGGACTAGTTTGATCTTCTTGCAGTCCAAGGCACTCTCAGAATTTTCCTCCAGCACCACAGTTCAAAAGCATCTATCTTCCTTCGCTCAGCCTTCCTTATGGTCCAGCTCTCGCAGCCATAGGTTACTACAGGGAATACCATTGCTTGAACTATGCGGACCTTTGTTGTCAGTGTGATGTCTCTGCTCTTCACTATTTTATCAAGATTTGTCATTGCTGTCCTCCCAAGAAGTAAACGTCTTCTGATTTCCTGGCTGCAGTCAGCGTCTGCAATAATCTTTGTGCATAGAAAGACAAAGTCTGTCACTGCCTCCACGTTTTCTCCCTCTATTTGCCAGTTATCAATCAAGCTGGTTGCCATAATCTTGGCTTTTTTGAGGTTGAACTGCAACCCAGCTTTTGCACTTTCTTCTTTCACCTTCATCATGAGGTTCCTCAGCTCCTCCTCGCTTTCAGCCATCAAAGTGGTATCATCTGCATATCGGAGATTGTTCATGTTTCTTCCTCCAATTTTAACTCCAGTCTTGGCTTCATCAAGCCCAGCACGTCGCATGATGTGTTGTGCGTGCAGGTTGAATAGATAGGGTGAGAGTATACAACCCTGCCGTACTCCTTTCCCAATCTTAAACCAGTCTGTTGATCCGTGGTCCGTTCTTACCGTTGCTACTTGGTCGTTATACAGATTCCTCAGGAGGCAGACAAGATGACTTGGTATCCCCATCCCACCAAGAACTTGCCACAATTTGTGATGATCCACACAGTCAAAGGCTTTAGAATAGTCAATAAAACAGAAATAGATGTTTTTCTGAAACTCCCTGGCTTTCTCCATTATCCAGCGGATATTGGGAATTTGGTCTCTAGTTCCTCTGCCTTTTCGAAACCCAGCTTGTACATCTGGCAATTCTCGTTCCATGAATTGCTGGAGTCTACCTTGCAAGATCTTGAGCATTACCTTACTGGCATGTGAAATCAGTGCCACTGTTCGATAGTTTGAACATTCTTTGGTGCTTCCCTTTTTTTGGTATGGGGATATAAGTTGATCTTTTCCAATCTGTGGGCCATTCTTGTGTTTTCCAAATTTGCTGGCATATGGCATGCATCACCTTGACAGCATCATCTTGCAAGATTTTAAACAGTTCAGCTGGGATACCGTCATCTCCTGCTGCCTTGTTATTAGCAATGCTTCTTAAGGCCCGTTCAACCTCACTCTTCAGGATGTGTGGCTCTAGCTCACTGACCACACCGTCAAATCTATCCCCAATATCATTATCCTTCCTATACAGATCTTCCATATATTCTTGCCACCTTTTCTTGATCTCTTCTGCTTCTGTTAGGTCCTTGCCATCTTTGTTTTTGATCAGACCTATTTTTGCCTGGAATTTACCTCTGATGTTTCTACTTTTCTGAAAGAGGTCTCTTGTCCTTCCTATTCAATTATCTTCTTCCGCTTCTGCGCATTGCTTGGTTAAAAATAATTCCTTATCTCTTCTGGCTAACCTCTGGTATTTTGCATTTAATTGGGCATATCTCCCCCTATCACTGTTGCCTTTTGCTTTCCTTCTTTCTTGGGCTGCTTCCAGCATCTCAGCAGACAGCCATCTTGCCTTCTTGGTTTTCTTTTTCTTTGGGATGTTTTTTGTTGCCGCCTCCTGAACAATGTTGCGAACTTCTGTCCATAGTTCTTCCAGGACCCTATCTACTAAATCTAGTCCCTTAAATCTATTCTTCACCTCCACTGCCTATTCATTGGGAATATTAGTGAGCTCATATCTAAATGATCTGTGGGTCTTCCCTATTCTCTTTAGTCTGATTCTAAATTGTGCAATAAGAAGTTCGTGATCTGAACTACAATCAGCTCCAGGTCTTGTTTTTACCAACTGCATAGATGTCTGCCACCTTTGGCTACAAAGGATGTAGTCAATCTGATTTCGGTGTCGACCGTCTGGTGAAGTCCATGTATAAAGTCATCTCTTAGGTTGTTGGAAGAGAATACGCGATAGGCTAGCCTATAGTCCCTAGCTTCTGTAGTCCCTAGACCAGCTGAAGCAGCTTCCTCTGCTCTGCTCTGCTCAGCTGGGAGGCGGGAAGCAGACTGAAACTTCCTGCCCACTCAGCTGCTGGGAGTACTCAAGCCACACACACCCCAATTAATTGAAGGACTCAGGGGCACCTGGTGAGCTCACAGCCACTCAGCAGGAAATGGGCAGCCCTCTGGGCTTCCTCCAGCTTCCTCCAGCCCACTTACCTCTTTGCCTTAGTCTCCTTTGTCTCTTCTGCCACTGCAGCTCCCTTGGCCAACTCCTGATTGCTCCCCCTGTTCGCTCGCTCTGGTCGCTCACTCTCTGGGAGCTTGCTTGCTTCTGTAGTCCCTGGACGAGCTGGAGCAGATTCCTCTGCTCTGCTCTGATCAGCTGGGAGGTGGGAAACTAAGCGTTAGGTGAGGCATTTCAGCCTTTAAGAATGGGGGAGGGGGGAAATACACAAAAGCCAGGAAACCGCCAAACAACCAGTGGTTGGCAGAAAGGGGGTGGGCCCTAAGGAAGGGTGTGTGGGCCAGATTGGGTCCACAGGCAGATTGGACCCAGATTGGGTCCACAGGCAGGCCATATTTGATCCTATGCCTGAGTTTCTGCACCCCTGAGTTAGGCAGATTCTGGGATGCAGCAGCTACAGTCCCCTGGCCACCTCTGTTGGAGGACAGAGATGTGTGCACCACACTGCCTGTTCAGCACCCTTTACTAGCCCTCAAGTGTGGTGCAGGACACTATTTCATCACAAGTGTTGAGGTAAAACTTCCCTTCCAGTTCATTTCTGTACATGGAATGGGGGTGGGAAGATTGGGTCCTTTGCCCCAGGCAGCAAACTGTCTTGAGCTGTGCATGTGTTCCCCCAAAGGCCAATTCCACTCCTTTTCTGTATTAATCTACAATTGTTTTAAACCCATCTGAAAACATGCATTTATATACATATTATATTCATACTTTAAAAAAATAAATTTTCCTGCAAAATACACATATTTGGAATGTGTTTTCTCCCAGAATACTCATTTTGAAACACCCCTTTTTATTTTCCCAGCATTTTAGCATTCTAGTCTTTTAGCTCTGCTGTTTTAAATCTGTATTTTAAATCTCTGCATTGCTGCTAGGTTTTATTCTGGTTGTACTTTTAAATTGTAGTTTTAAGCTTTCATATTTATATTGTTTTATGTTGTATTTTGTGGTTTTAAGCTTTGTGAATTGCCCAGAGATCTTCGGCTACTGGGCGATATACAAATGAAATAAGTAAATAATTTTTTGGATACATTTTTTGAGCTGAGAACTGTGTCCTAACATGGAAGACGCATGAAAGTGAGTGGATAAGCAAGCTGTAATCTATACATTAAACTGGGGGTGGGAGAGCGTTGCAGAGCAGGTCCGCTCGTAGCGGAATGCATAAAGATTGAATTCCTCAAGCCACGCACTTTGATATTCCATTCTAGGGTGCCATGACAGCATGTAAGAAATCAGTCTTGCCAATTATAAATTATGAAACATTTAGACCCTAAGAGGAGGATTAAAAACTGGAATAGCAGCACAAACTATGCACTACTAATTACCACATGGTATAACATGGTAACTTTTATAATTTAATATTCTGCTTGCTTGCATATTTCTAATGAGTGGCAGTGATTATTTCATGAGAGTTGCTGCAGTAAATACAAAAAGAGTATAAAGATACTATGCAGAAATAACTGGAACCCATTTGCTGGAGCACATGGATCTGATATTATACAATCTTCATGGCCTTCTGGCCTGTTTCCAAGCACAAAGTGCTGATTATCACCCTGAAAGCCAAAATGTTTCAAGCCAGAATATTGAAAGGACTGCCTTCTGCCACATGAATCTCTGCCCATTTGCTTTGCTTTTAATCAGAGGCCCTATTCCGTGTTCGGCTACTGAGGGCTTCTTCACATGGGGCTTTTATCCTACTATTGAGATTAGTTACTGGCAGAAGGGTCCCTTAGATGACATCATCTACCTCCAGGCATCTCTCACACTAAATGACCCTCATTCCATTTTTTAAAAGATTGGAGATAATGAGCTATCAAATTACAGTGCTTGTATTCCGCTTGAGTTCCCTCTGTGACAAAGGAAAAGCCGCAATAAGAGCTAGACCACAGCGCCATCTAACGGCTGTATAATGAAACATATGGAAGACTCAGGTAAGGGGGAAAAGGAGGGAGGAAGCACGTATAAAGGGAGTCCATTGTGATCCTGCATTTAAAACAGAAGCAGAAAGCCCCATTTTAAATGCGGGATTTTAGATTGGTGTAGAGATGCTCTCAGAGTGAAACTATGTGTTATGCTAATTGGGTAGCATGGAACTGAGGCTTGTCTTTTTTGTTACTCCAGCGTAAGCACGCAGAGCCCCAATTCATGCTCCGGGAGGGGAGGTTAAACCTCTCACTCATTTTTTTTCAAGCCCACCCCACAAAAAACAAAAGGCCTCCACTGATGCTAATGGAGTTTTTTTTTCTTTTATTAACCCCACACACACACTCCACACACTGGGGGGATTTGGGTGAAAAATGAAGGTGGAGATTTAACCCTTTCCTCCTGGAATGTGATGCTCCCAATCTGAATTAGGGCTGTGTGTGCTTACACTGAAGTAAACAACAACAACAACCAAGCCTCAGCTATATGGTTTGCAATTAGCGTAACGTGCAGCTAGAAGGGACATGGGAACAGGGTCTTCTCTGTTGTAGCATTCAGGCTGTGGAGCTCCATACAACAGGGGGCCCATTTGACTCCCTCAGTGGTATTCAGATGCCAGGTAAAAGAGTATTTTGTTTCACCAAGCTTTTGGTATGCATTTGAATTGGAAGTTGCCCCCACTTTTTCTGCTGCATTATTTTCCTTTTTCTGCATTTTCTGCTATTCATGCAGTTTTGCACTTGCTTATTATTGTTTTTATTAATTTTAATTATTATATCTTATGTTTTCATTGTTAGCCACCTTGGGATTCTCTCTTGTGACATAGTGCTCTTAATAAATAATAGCCATTCCCTCTAACAGCAAACTCAGATATTTGGCGCTAATCAGTTTGGAAGGGAAATGGAGCCATCCACAAATAAGGCAGTGGTTTCTTCATACTGGGATGATTCTGTAAGTATTTGTGACAGATTTGTCCTTGTCTAGGGATTTTATGTTATATGATTTCTGTATTTAGTTGGATCATGGATCAGCAGGTAACATACTCCATGCCATATTCCAGAAAAAAAGTGTCACCAAGGAAATTCTAAGTTTACAAAATTCTTGGTATTAACACACTGTTTTTAGAGGACTCTGAGATCAGGCATACCTTTTCATCTTTTACTTTAAAATCTTAAATTTGATATAAGAGCATAGACGATACAAGAATCCATAGTAGTTGCAAGCAAAACACATTTTCACAATGTCCTAAGTTAAGTTCTAGGAGCATTGCCTTTCATTGTAAATATTATAATTTCTTACCCAATGACATTTTTGAGCTTGTAGCAGAGAAGTCAAGGAGAACCGATTGCCATTGGCCTCCCATGAGGGCAGATACTGCATCCTGTAAGAACCTATGTTTGGTCATGAAGTCCCTGTATTTTGCCTCTCATATTTAAATGATTTCATATGTACTTGCTTATGTATATTTCCCATGTAATGGGATTTCTCTAACAATTAGTTATTATTTTTTCCAAAGTTCCCAGCTATGATTTGGGAAGTGATATATTTACTTCATATCTTATCAGCTTTTATGAGCTACACTTCCTTTCAAAACAAGATAACATCTGCTTCTTTTCCACAGGTTTATTGTCTTGGACTATTTTAAATTTGAAGTCTTTTAGTTCTATTTACTTCCCACAATACCTTATGGTCACTTCTTTGCATCATCAGCTGAACAAATATGAACAATGGTCCAGTAAGCAGTTATCTTTTTCCCAATTTCCTTATCTGAAACACCTCCTAGCCTTCTCTGAGTTCAGCTGAGAAAAAATCATTTTTCCCATAGCAGGCTCCAAGGTCAGTGAAAAGTTACATCATGTCAGCACAACTGCTTTTGTTAGAATGCCTCGTTAGAATCAAACTGATTCAAACTTCATATAGGAATATAACTTAATATTCTCTTTGCTTCTTTATGAAAATCATAGCTTAGGAGAGTTTAGCAATTTATGAAAGAGGCTGAAGACCAATAATTCATTATTTTGGATAAATATTTGCAAGGTAGCCTATTATACAAGTTGGTACAGACGTCTTGAAAGATGCAAAGTCTTCTGGGTCAAATATTTGTCCCAGCATGAAAAAGTATATACATTTGTAACTTAAAAAAAAAAAAAAAGGCCCCATGAGCTTCTGGAATCTGTGGAATCCTGGGGGCAAAGGTATGAAAATTCCAGAGTAACTGATTTCGTTGTTTGGAGAGGGAACTTTCAGGTTCACATTGAACGCCAAAGACAGCAACTCCTCTTTATGGCTAATAGATTTTGGAGGAGAGCAGGGAGAGAAATGCTACTGCTCAATCACAGCTATGCCAAAATCCAAAGGGGTCTAAGGGAGCAATCCTATCAGGATAGGCCACCACCTCCAAACCCAGAGCCTATCCAATGCAAGGCAGGCAGAGGGCAGAGGAGATCTTCCCCTCTGCGCTCCGGCCACCCTGAATTACTGGCTAGATGGCTAATTTCAGCTGGCTAGCCAGAGTGGTTCGGAGCGGGGGGCGGCTGGATAATGAATAGGAAGCATTGTAACTACACTTCCACCGTCCCTGCCCCTGGGAATGCCACGTTTCCTCCCACTCCATGCTGCTTTTCTGAGTGTGGAGCCTGAACAATCCACACTGCCTACAAGGTGGCAGGGGATGAGGTGGGGAGGCAGGTTTTTGGGAACCAATCTCGGAGTGTGGGCTCCGAGGTTGGTTCCCGAAAACCAAAAAATCCTATGGCCATCTAGCCACTGTCTAAGGTTATAATTCTATACACACTTACCTACAAGTATGGCCCACTGAACTCAATGGGACTTGTGTAGACATGTATAGGATTGCATGGCAAAGGAACCAGAAGTTGGGCAGATGATGTGGGTCTGTAAATGAAGTCTATGGTAGAGGGATGAATAAAATCCGTAGTTGAGGACATTTGAACCATGGACCATTGAAAGTGTCAGGTGGACTGTTCGAGAATCAAACACCATATTGTAACAATACTTAACATTTGTTATAGCACCTTCAAGTGTTCAACGTGCTTCACATGCATCATCTAATTGTAATCTTTACTTACAACAACTCTGTAAGGTTGCTGAGAGGGAGTGCCTTGCCTAGGGAGTTCATGGCAGATTCAAACTCCTGGTCTCTTAGGCAACCAGGGGTGCAGACAGTGTGGCCCGTGGGCCACATGTGGCCCACCAAGCCATTTCTAGGGGCCTGCATCTGCTGTGACAGTGGCATTGCCTATCCTTTCCTGATCTCCATTCAGAGGTCAGAGATAAGGAAGGGATGTTCTTGCTAGCACTAGCAAGGCAATCCCTTCCATTATTTCCGATCGGAGATGAGAGAGCGGAGATGAGAGCGGAGGTAAGCAAGGGATTCCCTTGCTAGAAACCCCAGGGGCCAGGGTTGCTCAGGATGCCCAGCAACCCTGAGCCAGCCGGGAGCACTGCCTTCTCACTGCCAGTGGTATTAGGGTGAACAGGGGGATGCATGATATGAAGTTAAAGAACTTTCCTGTCCATGCTATACTCCCTCCCCAGCTATATACTATAGCAGTGTTCTACAACCTGGTGCCATCCAGATGTGTGGGACTATAAATGACCTGGATGGAGGGATTATAGGAGTCATATTCCCCTTAGAGTTTTACTCTCAAAGGTGGCCTAAAAATAATTTTTAAAAATATAATTGTCCAATACATTTGGAGGACACCAGGTTGGTGAAGGCTGTACTACAGCAATTAAGTGCTTGGGTTCAGGTCTGGCAGCCAGCCCTGAACCTAAGACCTTTAGCACTTTATATAGCGTAAGCAGGAAAGAAAAAAAGGGGCCATCTGCAAGCACCAAACAGCACTGCAAGGCAAGGTTCACCACAAGTCCTGCACAGTAGCGCATGCGCGTGCACACACACACACACGTGTGTGTGTGTGTGTATTTGTGCAGGTCCCATGTGTAAATGATAAATAAGCACCTCCCATATTCACAAGATAAAGGGTGAATTTCTTCCACTTTCCTTTGGTACTTTCTGTTTGGCCCCTCCTTTTTGATTTTATTCCTACATAATAAAGATCAATGTTTTACATGTTTTGCTTCCCCTTGTACTTTTGCCTCATAAACAAGATGTGCCTTCCTGAAATAATATTGTATCTGACTATAACAAGTTTGACAGTCTCTGTGCACAAGGATTCTGCAAGCTCAGCCCTTTTAGCATTAGAATGATCAGAAAGTACTTGTAAAAGGAAACAAAGAAAAATGCTACCCAGCCATGACTTCCTAAAGAAATTAAATTTTATCTTTTGCAAACAAAAACAAAAACCAACACCTGGGTATTTTGCAGGAATTAAACCATCAATATTCTGTCATCTATAAATGCTACCACCTTCATTTTATTGGCTCCATTCATGTCTCACATTTCATGGTGATAATGTCAGCAAACACTGTATTTCACTTAACACCAATAAGAATATTGCTTACCTCCCAGGCTACTTATGTGTCACAGCAAGAGTATGAATTTTAGACCCATAAGACTCTATGGTCATCACATATTTACTAGCTTGCCCTTTCAAAGTTGCCTGGGAAAAAATGAAATCTGGCCTTTGAAATATTTCTGCAGAGGTAAGTATAATTTGCATTCTTCACTATTAAAATGCCAGTGCTCTGGCTGTACTTGCTTGCCATAGCGTAGTATATTTTACAATTAAATACTGCATGTAATAACTTCCTATTTTTCCTCCTAAGCATCAGCTCTCATTAGCTACCATACCTGGAGTTCCTGTTAACTGATTAAGGTTTCAGTCCTATACCCATTTACCTGGAAGTAAGCCTCACTGAACTAACTGGGATTTAATTCTGAGAAGAGGTGTATGGGATTCCACTGTAAATCACTCAAAACTCTTTCAACTGCTGCAAGATGGATCTGACTGAGGCTGCAGTCCTGTACATCCTTACCTGGGAGTAAGTGTCGATGAACCTCAGTAGGCCTTGCTTCTGAATAAAGCTGTATAGGATTGCACTGTGACTGTTTATGTGTGCTGTGAAATACATTATTAATTAAAACCACTGTTTTTACTCTAAGCCTCTTAGATGAAAATACTCTATAAACTGTCAGAGTGCTGTGGTTTTTGCAAACCAAGCTATAGCTTGGTGAATTCCTACTAAAATAGGAATTGTACTCCTGTGGTTGTTATGTGCCATGCTAAACCAGTATGAAGTACAGCATTTAAATAGTATGACTGTATGGTCATTATGTAGCTATTATCAAAATATGGCTGGGGTGTGCGCGGGGGAACGGAATTCGAGCTTGTGGAATATTTCTGCAGACTTAAGGGAAAGTTGCATTCCTCACTACTGAAATGCTAGTGCTCTTGGCTGCCTTGGCTTTGCTAGCTCTAGTTTAGGATATTTTACAGTTAGCTATCTGACAGAAGATGGACTTGCTGCAACCAAATGTTGTAGCGGGAGTGGTGGTGGTGGTTTCTGCTTTTGGACTTCCCTCTCCAGGCTCTGCTAAAGGCAGTGGAGTTGGGATAGGTGGCCAGCAGTGGCAGCCTGTGCTGGGGGGAAATGTGTAGCGCGGGTGCTTTCCCCAACACTGTCCAAGCTCTGTTCCTGGTCCTAGAAGCCCAAGCCTTTCTTCTTCATCCAGAGCATTTTTCTTTGGGGCATTGGGTGATCCTCCTCCTCTCTCCCCAAATTTTGGTATATTGTGCCAGTTTTTGCTCCTTTGGCAGAAAAAAGAGAATGAAGAGTTGCTTGTTGGTTATGCTACCTGGGCAGAGCGCCTTTGAACTCAGCAGCAATTCCTCCTCACCACTGGAGATCTCCCCTCACATGAATCCAAGGTGACATAATTGTCACACAAGCATGTCCACACAGGCAGAGTCCTCATTTTCCCCCTTTGGGCAAGGGGGGGGGGATTTGCCCCCTTGGACAGGTAGATGTTAAATGTCACCAACTTCTGTATACTTTCAGGTTCCCCTGATTATTCAGAAATCTCCCTCTTGTTTGGGAGGGAGGGGCATTTTGATTTGAAACCAAACAGCACGAAGCATATTACTTTGAAACTGAAAATTGCTCATAGAAAATTCTATAATACCTTGCTGTTTTTTTCCTAAGCCCCAGATCCCATTAGGTCTCATACATGGATTTCCTGTCGTTTTACTGATCAAATCATTATAAACTCTTTCAACTTCTATAAAATGGTAAAACAACCTGGTTCACTATTTATGTGTGCCGTAAAACATCATGTTCCTTAAAGAGACCCTTTTACCCAAAGCCTCTTGGGTAAAAATATTCTGAGTTATTGACGTTCTGCGGGTTTTGCAATCAAAAGCTGAACTATAGCTTGGTAATTTTTAGGAAAATATGTAGTCATCTCCTGTGGTTGTTAAACCAATACAAAGTATTTAAACACTGTAATAACAAGGTACACACTTACGTTTGATCAGATTTTTTTTCTACTTACATATATCCAGCAAATCCATTTATTTTAAACTTTTTAAAAGATAACTCTAATAATTTTATAGATATGTACTTCCTGTATAAATCATAAATGCTTTTGTAACAGTTTCTAGAGGGGTAGCCGTGTTATTTTGTTGCAGCAAAACCAAGAAAGTGTCTTGTGGCATCTTAAAAACTTACAAATTTATTATATGGCATAATCCAGTCTTTCCCAACTTCCTAATGCTTTGGACTACAATTCCCATCATCCCCAGCCAGCATGGCCAAGGGTCAGGAATGATAGGAGTTATTATCCAAAACATCTGGAGGCTACCAGATTGGGGAAAGCTAGCGTAGGCTTTTGTGGAGTAGAGTCCTCTTCATCAAAAGCAGGAAATTATCTGCAGGTATGGCTGTGGGGGGAGTAAACAGCAAGGAAAATGGGAAATGCAGAAAGTACAGACAGTGACAATTGTCTTATTAACAGCGGCCATTCAGAAAACTGCTGTTGCTGATATCACAAACATCCTGTGTTTGTGTGAATTAACACCAGGAGTGTGATTTAAAAAAAACCTTGTCCTGATTCAAACCACAGATAGAACAGATTGAACCACGTGATTAATTGTAATTCAATGGTTTCACACTGTAGTCTGTTTTGAAGTTCCTTTCCTCAAGAATGGACCATTTTAAGATTAGTTACAGAGCATTCTGTGAGGCTGAAATGTTCCCCTGCTTGTTTTTTTTAATATTGCCATTTCTGATGTCAGATTTTTTACTGTTTATTATTTTGTGCAGAGACGGGCCTACTTATCCAGGAGAATGCAGCATGGCATTGCTGGAAAATTATCGCATATGACTTCCGGTTTGGGACCGATGTAGCCTTGGCAGCTTCCGCGGACTCTCCGTGGGAGCTTTCTCAAACAGCTTTTTAAAAGGCTGAGAAACCTTTTCATCTCCCCCCTAGAAATGAAAGGGGGGGCAAGGCAAATAGCTCTGGATTTTTGCCTGGAGTAAGGTAACCCCCACGTGATAGTGGAGGAGCTGGATGCCAGGGTTTCCCGTAGGGCTGTACCAACGCGAAAAGCTGTAATGAGACTCCTATCTTATAGGAGAAAACAGGGCTGGCATGTTCCATAACAATATATCCTGCAAGAAAAATCAGCAACCTATGAGAGACGATTTAAGAACTTTGAACAATATTTGAGATCATCTGAGGACCTGTAAGATTTATTGGAGAAAACTATACATTGTATTCCTTTCGGCGCCAGGTGAAGACCTTTTTATTTTCCTAGGCATTTTAGCATTTTAGCTTTATAAAATTTTAGCTTTGCTGTTTTAAATCTGTATTTAAAACTCCTGCACTGCTGCTAGGTTTTATTGTGGTTGTATTGTTATATTGTGGTTTTAATGTTCTATATATTTTAAATTGTTTTATTGTGTGCTGTTTGGTTTTAATCTTTGTGAACCGCCCAGAGAGCTTCGGCTATCGGGCGGTATAGAAATGAAATGAATAAATAAACAAACAAACAAACAAACTATGGCTGAACCGAGGAGGAGAAAAGGGCTTGCTTCAACACCTTCCACAACTCCTGTGTCAAAGGTGCCGAAAACAGAAGATTTAGCAGAATTATTTATGATGATGAAAACCCTATCTTTGCAATTTTCAGGACTTTTATTTTTATTTTTTCTCTCTCTCTTTATGTATCTTTTTCTATTTTAAAATAGACAAGATATCTAGTATAAAATATTATTGACTGTTGAAGATTTATCTTAAGTTTTATTATTATACAATATTACACTCTCTCTTTTTGATTATTATTATTATTATTACTAATATTCAGGCTTTTGGGAATGAAGCGTAGAACTGTTGCGTTGATATAAAAGATTGTTTTACTAAATTGTAAGATTGTATAATAGATAGTTTTTTAAAATAGAGGTTGGGAGACGTTGGAGTTTTTTTTTCTTTTTTCCTTTCTTTCTTCTCTTTCTGTTATTAGGGTGTCCTAACTAAAATATTGTATGGATGAGAACTGAAGTACTGACTAGGTTGTTGGTAATTCTGGTAGTGTTTATAAAGATAAAATAAAAATATATTCAAAAAAATGAAAAAATGATCGCATATGTCATGTTGGAAGACCAGCAGCTGAATGGGCCCCTAGTGTTGTGGATGACATGATGAGGTCCTGTAATAGTATTGCCAGAGTAGATATGGGAACCAAGTTGACATCTGGGTTTGTTGCAGGATCTGGCCCTGTTTTTATACCTTTGTTATGTGACCCACTGCTGTTACGGCCTAGGGAGGGAGTTACACCTGCACTTTGGTAAACAAGTGAGTTTTATCAATCATTTAAGAGTGAAATCCTACGCCCACATACTTGAAAGTAAACCTCAGTAAGTGTGACTTACCTCTGCGTAGTCAAGGACAGGATTTTATAGTCTAGGGCTGTCATCCAGAGACCGTTTTATTCAGCTGTTACAATGCACAGGACTAGTAACCCAAGAGAGCAGGTAGACATATGTATTTGCATCTGCCTGCACTGTAAGGTGGATGGGTGGGAAGACACACTCCAATCCCCAGCCTCTCAGGCAAACAGGGATAATGCTGGATGTTTTGCATAGTGGATGCGCACCACAATGCACAAGTCTGGGGGCATAATTCCTAATCCAACCATGGAATACCCCTTCTGATCATAGGTCTTCTTTCTTGGGTTGGGTGTGTGTATACAGTATGAGTGTTTCAGCGCAGTGATTTTGAAACACTGCCATCCAGTCATGTCATTGTCAATGTGTTAAAAACCTTTAGAATCATCAACCCGTTGCACCCTCCAATATGAATGTAGTTAATTTCTTTCTCCCCCCCCCTTTTTTTCTACTGTATTTCCCACTAAAGTCTTATGCATTTTAGATTTTATCTTCACAGCAGTAAAATTGCCACCCTAATTTTAGCTGCATATTCTAATGTACATAAAATAAAGACTAGATGAAAATGAAGTCAAAAGTATCTAACAGAGTGTAAATGTCAATCAATCTTTATTGTATAGCAAATTTTTTTTCTTACAATGTCCCTTTACACAATATGCACACCAATCGTGCTGGTTGCTCTTAACCATAGCTGTCAAATCTCCATATAACCATAAAGTTGAATATATAAAGTTGCCCGTCACGTCCTCAATGCCAGCTGAGTCTTTCATGAAGTAATTAAGTGAGCCGGAATGGGATGAAATGGAGCAGAGCCTTCCAAAAAGCTTAATGGAAGGGGTTTTTTTTCCATAGAGATTGTAACTGGAAATCAAAGCACAGAATACAGCAATGAAAAGGAAACTGTCATGCTGTCAGATTCATTACTGTTGTTTTTCCTATTCATTATAGGCTATGTTTCTGCATTTTAAATATTTGGACATTTAATTTCTAGTTGTAATATTCTGACCTAGAATACTTGTGCACTTGAATAGTCAGACAGCAGTTAACTCCAGCAGAGGCTCATGGTCTGATGTCGGTGGGGCAGTAAATCTGCTTCAGGTTTCAGTCAGAACTCTAAAAGAGCTACCCAAGATACTTCGACCTTAGTGACATCATCCCAGCTTCACTGACATCAGAGCTACCAGCTTTTGCTGGTTAATGGTCTACACTTCAAAAAATAAAAAATAAATATAGTGGGGGGGTGCAAGTTTAAAGAACACTGCCAGTCATGGGGAGAGTTATACTAATCATACAACATTCTGAGCCATGACAATTGCTTTTTCTGTTTGCAATCAACCAGGAGAGAGTTTTATCTCTAGCACATTAATCACCCCCTTGCCCCACACTAACTTATAAGGCCATTCTATCCACTATAGTTTGAACAGACTATCAATATTTTCAAACACCAATATTCTCATTACTACATTGGGCAGTTGAATGGAGAAGACCCAGTCATTGTAAGTACACGTGGAAGATCTGGGAGTATACAGCAGCTTTCAAAGACATGCACACTTACACAAAGAGAAATAGACACCTGTGATATATGCATATGGTCAAAGTCACACTATCTCACTGTTGATGGGATTGTTTGGTATTGCTGCCTCCTCTTAGGAAAGCAGTTAGCAGAGAAAAAACAAAAGGCAGAACAGAATGCATGTTTACCAGTCCAACATGCACAGAGAGGCTAAAAAGAGAGACTACAACTTTTTTTAACGAAGGAATAAAGCAGTTTTACTCACAAGTATTTTGAACATCATATTCAGGCACAGCGTAGGGTTTCAGGAGAGTTTGTTCCATCCATATATTTGTGTTCCTTTACACAGGGAAGAATGAGAGCGCAAACCATGTGCTCCTGGCAATGGAGGAAGGCGGGGGGGGGGGGCAGGAGAGAAGGAAGGGGAGGAGCAGGAAGTCACACTGTAGGGTATAGAGATCCTAAGCCTAGCTATGCCCCAAATCCCCATGTGTTAACTAACTGCAATACTTCCTGTAACTTGCAGATGAGGTTGCAATATTCCCAACAGTTGTTCCACCCCTCCTACCATTCATGTATTTGATCTGACATATGCATAAGGGCCTACACATATATACTTCCCTTGGATAGTAAGCACAGCAAGAGCACCAAAAACCACACAGAATTGGGAATAAGGGCATTTATCTAAGGCTAGCTACATCATGATCTGACTGGCTAGGAGAATCTGCAGTATCTTCCTCAAACAAAATCCACACCACAGCAGAGCTAGGAAGGGATAGAAGAGTCCTGATTATATCATGGAGGACTGCAGGCTACATGGGCCTTTGCTTTGAGCGGCTCCTTATATATTAAAGTTAAAGAATTTAGGGGAAAGAACTAGATATTACCAATCTGACAAAAGTACAGACTTCTGGATTATGAACGAGCACTGGCTACAGAGAACCAGCACTTGTTCTTTATCTCACTGCATTACCTGAGGTGTTTTCATGCATTTGACTTCTTTGTAACAAAGTGTCTTACCAGAATAAAGTGCAGCGTTCATACTGATCAGCCTTTAACATGGAAATGCAGCGGGGGGGGGGGGGTACTATGTACTACAACTTGGACATGAAAGAGGAGAGACTGTTTAATATAGACTTGCAGAATTTGTGACTCTCAAGATGTTGCTGGACTACAACTCCCACCCTCCCTGACCATAGTCTCTGCTGGGTGGGGCTGATGGGCATTGTAGTCCAACAACATCTGGAGGGCGCCAGGTTCCCCAGCCCTGTTTTACTAGGAGGAAGAACATTTTACATCAGATCAAAGTATGCTTCCAGACTGGATTAACCATTAGTTTTCTATATACATTTCAAGACCATTTTCTTTCCTAGCTCTTTGAATTCCTATCCTCCATTCTGGCTAGCCCAAAATAGTTACATCCAAATAAATGTTCTTGAAGACTGGACTAAGTGTATAATCATATTCCTGCCAGATCTCTCACTTGTTTACTTCCCTTTAGCCTCTGTCCCACCTTACATGGATGAAGGAATTGTTTTGCCAATATGCAATGGTTCTTTTTTAGGATATTCAGAGGCAATGAACACACCTATGGGTAAAGGAAAGAAGTGTATTTTGCTAAAACAGGTTAATAAAACAGGGGAAAAACACAAGACAATACATTAAAAGCGTAAGCATACTGTGAAGAAACGCTGGAGCTAACTCCAATGTCCCTGCAAAGCCTGACACGCCAAACCTGGCCTCAAGCCCCCAAATACACCCAATAACCTCCCTCTCCTGCCAAGAGGCACTGAATTTAGCACTGAGGTTGAACAGAAAGAATCACACAACTTGGAGTTGGATAACTGTTTAGTATGAGGAAAGACAGAGGGAAGGGGAGAATTAGAGGTGGTAGGTTGCACAGAAGATTACGAAGCTGAAAACTTGCAAGGAAAACCAAAGCATACACAGAGATCCTTTATACCGCACCTCCAAGAAAAGTAACCAAACTGGCTAGCCTATCCTTCCACATACCTAAGTATGGGCCTCCCAGGATAACATCCAGCTGACATCAGGTCCAAGACCACCATGACGAAGGGAGACACCACACCTCTCCCTCAACTTCCTTTTAGGGCCCAGCACCAGCAGCCCAGGGCAGATTTCCCTTAGTCAGTCACCAGCTCAGCCCCCAAAGGGACCACTGTCTTCTAGAAGAGGTCGAGTCTTCCCACCAGACCCAGCTGTTATCTATTTCCCAATTAACAGGGACTGAGCATGGCCTTGAGCAACAGGGCCAAGGAGCTGGTAGATAACACACCATTCCAGGTGGATGCCTGGGACGCGACACCCCGGCCTGGTCTCATGGTGGCAAACTGGCCGTCGTTCTTGACGCATATGTTCCTTCAGTCACCGGGAACCCCGTACTCTTATCAGATCAGCAAATCAGATCAGAGCAGTGACGAACGGATCCCAGTGGCCTGACCCTGTAGCACCTGTCCAGCTCAGCCTATGGTGAGGTTCTGCTTTGAGAGGGTCCCAGGAAAGCACATACTATCCCACTGATCCCTCCCATTCTGGACTTAGTCCCATGACTTCATCCTCCTGCAGGGGAAAAACATTAGCCTTAATAATGGGCAGGCTGCCAGCCCAGAAGATAATGCTCTTCTCAGCCATTCTAAGCAGCAAGGAGCTAAGCTTGAACTCTTGCCAAAGGCTTTATCTACAAGCCTTTAGCTGTCAACAGAATCAGCCCTGGGAAACAAGTGTAAGACACAGCTAAACAGGCCCAAACAGAACTCTAGACACGGGCAAGGGAACTGGTGCACCACTAACTCCTTGAAATACAATGGTCTTCCATGTTTCCACTACAGGAGCATCATGCAATTAAAGGTCATATGGCTTCCCCTGTTCCTGAAGTCCATGCATTAGATGTGGATGTCTGCAGGTGTTAACCCTACTCACATAGATCTCTATACATATAGGCATCCCTCAGAGAGAAAACCCTACATATGGATTAGCCCTCTATTTTAAGTTATTCAATTAACAAACACTTGCTATTGGACAAGATACAGTATTAAAACACATAGGATCTGATATAAAAATATTTTCCATAGAAAAAGGAAGGTTTTTTTAAATTTCAACTGTCGGATTTGGTCAAATAAATCTGCCTCATTCTTGCCATATGCTGCATCTTTAGGGCTGGGGAGACTTTTTCAGCCCAGGAGCTGCATTCCAGCTATGGAAGGGGCCAAAGATAAAGCAGAAATGTGCGTCTTACCTCTGTTAGTACAGAAACAGACAAGTAGAGGAAACAAACAGCACACCAAAATCACAAGCAACCCCCCTCCCAAAAAAACCCTAAGATGCAGACCAACTTGAAATTCCAGTTTCACTTTTCTGCAGCTCTCCTCCAATAAAAACTCAGCCAACCAAAGAATAATCTTAGGACCTCCCCCACCCCTAAGTAATAGTGTCTCAAAATCCAAGGTAGCACTGATACATAGACACAGGCTTAAAGTTCTTGGGAGCTCAAATTCCTTTTTCAGCTCTCTGCAGTGCCACATAAACCCCACATAAAACTCACTAAGTTTAGTTATGGAGCAATTATGTTTAGCTGTGACTGAGGGGGCTCCGCAGAAAAAAAGGTTAGCTGTGAAAGTGAGGAGGGCCCTACGCTCTGCAGGACCAGGTCTACAGAGCTTCAAAGAATGAAGGCTATCAGAAACCTCTACAGAACACCAAAGAGCTCCAGAAAACAACAAAGAGCTCCAAGGAGCTCCAGAAATGCAGGAAAGATCACATAAAGGACAGGAAGATGCCAGAACGCTTTCGCTGACATTCTGGACTTTGATCAGGAGGAGGTTGGAAAGAAGGCGCAAACCAAAATGGCAAAATAAAGGCAAGGAGGCTTGGACTGAGAGCTTGGTAGGCTGGATCAGTGAGCCAGATCCAGCCTGCAGGGCTGAGGTTTCCCCATGCCATGGCAGTTTCCCATTTCTAACATTTAGGAATTATTTAAGGGCACAATCCGTTGCATGTTTAGACAGGAAACGTCCTACAACTCCCAGCATGCTAGGAGTTGTAGGGCTTTTTTCTGTCTAAACGTGCATAGGATTGCACCCTAGGTAAATGATGGGCTCCAGTAATGCTACATTTTATTGTAGCTTTGTAGCCCTTAACATCTAAGCTAGCGCTAAGATGTTGGCTTGAATGTGTATTCTGTTTTTCCCAAATTTTTCTTTCTTTCTTTTTTACAGTCCCCAATATTGCAGAGCTGGCTCTTTCTTGATTCACATTAGGGTAGAAAGATTATGTGGCAATGTAACCTCAGAATGACTAGATGGAGGTATAGTTCAGCACAAAGCATATCTTTGAAAAGAGTTGGGCTACTTCTGCTGAACGTATTCCTCAGCAGTGTAATCATTCTGAAGATACTTATCTCCTGGTAGGTCTTAAGATCAGTACTGTTAAGCGATTCTTTAACAAAGAATAATGATGGCAGAGAATTCAGGGTGCTGGTGGTGGTGGTTTTGAATATTTTGATCCAGGAGGCACTTCAGGTCAACTTCCCAGCCACTAAAATATTTTTCAGACAATGTGGAAATGTTATACAGAACTCCTCAAAAAAGCCAAAATGTCGTTTCTGCAGTTCATTACATTTTAACATCTTTGACATACAGGCACTGCATGACTTCCTAAAGATTGTGTGTCAGACATTTCTTCTTAATCTCACTCCCCTTTCATAATTGCCACGATGTCAGTACCATTTGCTTTGCCTTTGGGAAAGGAATAGTGCTTGCAAACCAAGGGCAAATAATCAGTAAATAAGAAAGACTCGTCCCTCAAGGGAAATGGTTGTGCTGAATTACTTTGTGCTGAATTTTTATCTTCAATAAATTGTGCTGAATATTTTTCCTTCAATAGCTTTGCTTCTGTTACAAAACATGCCGACCAACAACATCTCCTTTCAATATGCTAGTAAAGTTGTATTTTTAAGTCTGCAAAAGTTAACTAGAAAGGAGTACTTGTTTCTTTAATTAAGGCGTATACATTTCAGATGAAAATGGTTATCTATTTCCAAGGAAAATTTAATATATTAAAAGAATATATTATTGTATTACTGATTTAAAGACAAGACAAATATTTACTTTCAAGCATATGTCCTAGTTAAAGTTGAAAGGCTTTTATAGATTTAAAACATTATGGGTGTGGGTACAATCCAACCAAGGTTATGCATCCTGAAATGCTCTTAAGTTCACTGGAAGAAGTTCCATTGTTGTCAATGGGATTTGTGCTTTACTTTAGCCAATTAGCACCCCTTGGGTCTTGAATGGACTTTGCTTAGGTAGCTATTTTCTACATCCCTATTTGTAATTCTGTGAAGCTTTAAAGCTGATAGCACAATATTTGTTCCTTTATACCTTTTAAATTTAAGAATTGTTGGAACACATGATTTGGATTCACATGGCCCCAGGTTCAGTCACTGGCATCCCCATTTGAACAGATCTCAAGTAGCAAGACTCAGAAAGACCTTTACTTGAGGCCTTCAAGAGACACTCCAAGGCAGAGTAGACAATACTTTTGTAGATGGATCAACAATTGTCTAATTCAGTAGGGGGTATATGCACGTTTTCCACTTCCCATGTTTATACTGAATATATATGAAGAGGGGGCGAAATCACCCCAAGGTTCCTGACCGAATGGAGGAGCTGTACACATGCAGACCCCTTTCACATGAACACAATGCACAAATGTTGAAGCAGAGCCAGAGGGCCTGCAATCCTTGTCTCCCCCTGCCCCACTCCACACAATCTGTAATTGCGGAGCAGAAAGTACCCATTTGGTGCTAGTATAAGGTAGCTTTGTGTGATCACCTGAGGCCCTGCTCCGTGTGCTCCAATATACTGAGATTTGGTGGGTGGCTACTCATGAGCAGGCAGTTTCTGTGGTTACGCCCAAATTGGGGGATACTCTCCCAAGAGAGGTCCATTTGGCGCCTACTTTGCAGACTTTTTGGTGCCAAAGACTTTAAAAAAAAAATTCTCCCCAGTTTTTAAAACCAATTTTAACTTCTGCTTTTTATTTTTAATCATATGTTTAACATTCCATTTTAAAAATCACCTTTTTCCATGTTTTAGCTGCTTGGATATTTGTCTCTTCTTTAAAACTTATTTTAAATTACTGTTGCTACTTAAAAAAAACACAGTTTTTGTTGAATTTGTTTTTATTGACGGTGACTCATAGAATGAATAAAATAATAAAAACGACCACATTCAAATCACATATCTAGCAAGGTGAGTTACATGTAGTACCGCAGGTGTTAAAGAAAAGCACATAAATGTAAAAGAATAAAGCAACTGTAGAATCAGTGCTCTACAGAACTGATAGCCATAGAAAAAGCACTATCAATCCAGAGGCCTGGGTATGTACAGTAGGTGGGGGGATGGGGGGTGGCTCTGATGCAGACATGGAACTCTGCATAAGCAGGAGCTGCCCAGTTCTATTCTAAGAGTCAGAAAATGTTCTTTATGGCCTTCTAGCAGTAGAAGGACATAACACAGATAAACACAAAGCACATTATAGGAAAGCATTATGGGAAATGTAAGAATCTGGACTTAATGGTACACACACACACACCCTGCTCTCTATAGATGGCAATGTGTATTACTTCACTTACTTCACAATGTTGTAAGCCAGCCCCGCTGCTCATTCTGCTGAGTGGGGCCTTGGACTTCTGCCCCAAAGTCCTACCCTGAGTGCACAATGGACCACAGCCTGGTTGCACAGAACTTCAGGAGAACACCAGGGCTCTACATTGGCGTTTGACAACAGAAGTTCTCCAACATATACAATATATACAGGACTTTAGTGAACACAGCGTGCTACAATCAATGGAATTGATTGCCTCACTACAATGAATGTCTTACTCATAACAACCTTGTAGTCATGTGGAAGCAAAGCCAAGGGATAACGATTTTACTCACAGCCACCCTGTCAGGCCAACGTAGAATTAGAATTTAATGCTGTTCCAAGTTCAACACTCTCCAAATTGTACTGTGCAACTAGTTCCAAAGAGTGAATGAACAATGGGTTGTATCCAATGGTTGTGTTGCATTAGTGGTATTTTCACTCACACAATTCAAGGCATCTGATTTTTTATGATTTCCCCAACCAATTTCAGACCCTCACCCCATGATAAGCTGCTTCGGGGGGGGGGGGATCCTCTGGAACAGAATAGGGTATGGCACAGGGTTGAAGTAGCTGGAGGGAGAAGCAAAAACCAGGTGCCTCAATTTACACAAGCAGAAGCACCTTCTGCTAAGAAAGAGTCTGTCTATCAGTCAGTCAGTCGATTTTATTGCATATAACCATAGGTTCTCACCATTTTGCTGGAAAAGAGGCAGTTTCACACAAAAGATTGAACAAGCCAAACAAATCGATTTACCATGTATATAGCTTACAGCAACTGTTTTAGGACCTTTATTCTAATCCTTTTAGCAGCCACAGCAAATAAAGCTACTTGATTGGTTACATGAAGAGCTGTGTCTACAAGTAGTTTACATATTTGCTCAGCCAAAGTTCTATCAGACATTCCTCCCAACAAAAGTCCAAGAATTATTTTCCTGGGATTGGCCTACAATTCACAGAAGAATATATAATGAATAATATGCTCTATTTGTGAGGGCCTGCATATACTAAGATATTGAAATATGGGAGCATTTGCATCTTTCCCATTCAAATACAAAGAAGGCATAGTCTGGAAGCAGAATTCCATAAATATCTTCCTTAGCTCAGAGTGGATCAAGGAATTAAAATAACGAGAGAAAATTGCTTACTCCTATTTAGTACCATCTACTAAATCCTGTTTGTTGGATGGTTTCCACATCTTTTTTAGACTAAGGCAGAGTTACTACTGGCTACAACCCTGTATTTAACATCACATATCAGGTAAGGAAAATAAGCAAAATAACCAAGAAACAAAATCTTGTATGTTGTTATTCATGAATGGCAATACATCATTTCTCACCATTTGTTTTAACTTATATTTAACAAGATGATGTATTTTTGGCAAAACAGTGTTAGTCTGTACCATCCTACGTTCAAGCTGTTCTCATCGTTTCTTATATGGCTTATGAAAAAGAGCTGAAGAGAGACCAAAAATCAATATTTAACAGACACAACAGATTTTTAAAGGCTTGAGAAATGTGACAAATATTTTATGTGATGTGAGAATGTTGTGTGATGTCTGTTTCAGAGAACATCTAAACAGTATGTGGAACTGCATTAGTAAAATATTTGTATGACTAATATAATTTCTGAGGGAATAATTTCAGATCAGGCATGATTCTTACTGACCAATCCTATCCCCAGATATGCTGGCTGGGGTGGGGGTGGGGGTAGAATGGGTTGGAAGTGTCCCTCTGCCAGTAAATAGGGACATCTGCCCAAGAGACCCCTCGTATGCCTGCAGAAAGCTCCACAGGCATAGATATGCCACTGGCAGCAAACTCCAAATTGGGAGATTCCAGAGGTAGGTTGGCAATAGGCTTGAAGGCACTGGATCCAAGGCCTCTTCATTCCCTCAAGAGGCCCCAAGATTGGTTCCCTCACCTATTCCAGTCTCAAGCTAGTGTAGACGTTTTCCCTCCCACTGAAACCAATGGGAGGGGAAATATTAATTAAAAAAGAAGTGCCAGAGAAGAAAAAAAGTAAGATTGCACCCCACACACCCCAGTATGACTCAGCAAGGCTTCTGAAGTGGTAGTCAATGTGGAAACCTCTGCCAAACATGTACAAAACTGCACCTCTGCTCATGTACAAAACTCACAACAGGACATTTATTTCCATTTCTATTTTCTTAAACGAGACTGAAGTTATCCACAGAAAAGCCACTAACTAATCAGAATTTTGGCCAGTTCTAATAGTTCTTCAGTTTCTTCAATATACTATTGTTTGCTTTAATTCAAAGATAGATATAGATATAGATATAGATATAGATATAGATATATGCATTTTTCACTTCTGGATTTAATGTGTTGTAAGCTTTGTAGTCTTAAGGATGCATAAACAGGTCACACTGTATCTTGGGTTTAAACCTAAGTGGTATAGAAACACTTTTATTATGGATATTAATATCAATGTGTATCACATATCCAGGGATGATTTTATATGAAAGGGTTAAACTATCATGAGGATACATATTGAGTATGGAAGTTATAAAATATCACAAGACAGGCAGACAGACAGATGAGAGAAATACATAATGATCATTGATACGACAGTAATAAAAACCTACAGCTTCAGGGTGAACACCTGGCAAATTTGTCAAAAGTTCAAAGGTTATTGCACAGCTGCCAGAATCTGAAGCAGGATTCTGAATATTTAGCCCAAATTCCATTCCCTCCCTACAAAAAAAAGTTTTTTGACAGCAAATGCAATGAACGCAAAAATGATCCAAAAGTTCTGGAAGTCACTACTGTGTGCAAACTTACCATCTCTGGAGTGCAAATTCAGTTTGATTCCAGTTTTTTCATACAACTTTGTTTGTTTACTAGGTGATGCAATGACCAAAGTAGGTGGAACAAATTTTTCTGATATCTCTATAAAATTTCAATCAGATTAACTACCCCCAGAATAATGACACTTCAGCAGTATCAGACTGGAAGTGGCATATACCAGACAAGCTTCCTGCTCCATATATTTCAGAAAAGGCTTTAGCTTTTCAAATCAAAATCATTTCAGTTTTATAGCTACAGAACTCAGCTTTGCTACATGAGCTCCAGAGACCTCCTACTAACCTTGATTATTTAGTCTTGAGCAACAGAACATAAATTAATTGCAAGACAAAACCAATATTATGTTATTTTTAAACAACCAAGAAATGTACAGCATTTCCCTTCCATATATTTTTGATACTATGTTTATGCATCTCTGAGTTCATGGAAGCCAGTTTCTGTTAGACCATGCCAACTCTAAGGGGCACCGGAATAACCCCTCCTAAAGTCACAGTCTGAAAATAAAAGTAGACCTAGTTTTAAAAGGTCAATTAGTATTGTACAGGCTCTTTCTTGACCTCATTTGATTGGTTAATGATGCAGAATGCCAATTTGCCATACCTATTTATCAGTAGCATGACTTAAAATTATGCTCCAGTTGTGGTCACTGACCTTTTGGAGGCGGGAGGGGAGGGAGAATCGAGCAAGCATAAATTAAATCAGTCACCTGCTTAGGCCGTGTCAGAAAACTCCCTGGATTACATTACATTTGATCACTGCTGTGCTCTCATAAGATAACCCTTCAGCTGAGTGTGTATCATCATGGCTGCCTAGAAGACAAAATCTGGTTTGGTCCCTTCTCATTTGTTTCCTGATGGGTACTTGATAACAGTAGTGTAGTGGCAAATTCAGAAGTGCAGGGTCCCTTCATGACAGTCACAGCCACACCCCTTCTAAGATGGTACAACCTTGTAAGATATACAGCCTTCAACTGGGATCCAAAGACAATGCAGCTGAGAGTAAGGCAGGGGCATTTCAATTGGACGTCTGAGAAAAAATGCAGGGTGTTAAAATCTTTTTCACCTACTCAAACACAAACATTTTAGGTTTTCAAAATATGATACTCTATGAAAGCTTCACCCTCAACTCAGCTCTCATGGACAGATCACTTCTCATTTAAACAGCTCCCTTGCACACTCCAGCACCCCAACGTTGCCCATTAGCCTTCCCTAAGCTCCTTCATTACATCTTCCCCCCTTCCCCTCCAACAGAAACATCCACACACCCAGCTGGATTGAACTACATACATACACACAGTGGTGTAGTGGTAAATTTGGAAATGCAGGAGCTCATTGTGACAGTCTCCAAGGGCAGTCCAAAAATTTCAGGCAGCTGTGTCGATCCATATTGACAAACCAGTTCTAGGAGTTTTCACCTTCACCAGGAGCACGTCTTTGGTAAAGTGAATATGTCTTAATTGCCCATTCCAGACCAAGTCATCCCAAATACTTTGCATTCCAACATGGAACAATATATTGTTGCTTGGAAAATTCATTCCGCCCACAGTTACAGTGAGGATCGCAGCTAAGCTCAGAGGGAACAGGGAATTCTGAGGGGGGTGGCAGATGACATCAGAGTCCCTGCTAATGAAAAAGTGCCGAGGCTGCGTCCCTGCGAGCCTTGCCTCCACTACGCCACTGCTTGATACAACTCATAGCTTACCCTAAGGGCAGTGAAAAGAAATGGGAGTAAAATTCAAATACACAATGTGGGTTTCCCCAATTCTGGAAATTCTACATTTCAAATTTCAAAAGGCCTCAGCAGGCAGACCATAGAAGCTAGGTTTTCTGTTCCAATTTTTCAGCCAGCATGAGATGATTTGGAATAAAATGATTTGAGGCTTTATTTTGTTGTAAATGAGGCTAAAACTAAATTTGCTCCACTGAGTAATTCTTTCCCGATGTTTCTTCTTCTTCTTAATTCAAAGCAGCTTTGAAGGCTGCAATCAAGAGAGAGAAAATGCCCAGAGGGCAGGGAGTAGCTGCATAACCTTTTTCTTTTGCACCATAACTTTTCCCCTGTGGCTAAGACAGCATAACTTTGGCCCTGTGGAAACAATTTTGAGTAAACAATGGCTAAAGAAAGGGAAAGGGTTAAGCTGTCTTGCACCCTGCTGCTCTTCCCACTGTTTGATTGCAGCCTCCAAGATTACTTTGAATTTTAACACAATCAGGGCAAAGACTCATGCAACTGAGCATCAGGTGTAGTTTGGTTAGTTGTGGAATTCCAGCAGTGGCACAGGCAGCATCCCGTTCCCCATGCTGATTGCTTCTACACTGTCCCAAGGAGATGCTGGTTTCACTGCAACCCAAGGCCAAAATCAGCAATAGTAGCATCAACACACATGTAAACATCACGCACTAGTGAGTGTTTCTTCCGTGGAATTCTTCCACCACTAACCTCTTTCAGTTCAATGCTACCACTGCCATCTGAAACACCCTAAGAAAGGAAACATAGAAAGCAGTCCATGACAATTCCTCCTGTGTGAAGTCTTATACAAAAATAGGTTCCAAAGAAAACAAGCCATCTTACTAAAAACTGTGCATACCTTTGTTTACAATGTGTTACACACTGCCAAAGGGATTCCATTAAGTGAAAAATTCACTTAGTATTCAGGAACCTGAGCTGTTAAGAAGTTACTTATTAAGAAATGCCACTAGGAATGAGGAGTGCTTGATGAAGTTTGAACACTAGAGTAAAGGCTGCAGTGCTAGAAAAAATACAGTCAGGTTAACATAAATTCTATTTAATGAAGTCCTCTTATATTTTTAGAGTCCATTTTTATGCTTGGGATTTTGTTTTTAATGTTGGGGCAGTATCCAACAGTGTCATTCTGCAAATTCAAATAGCACTAGCTGAGCTCCGCCAAATCTTTCAGTTGCACAAGCATCTGAACATTGCACTAGTGGAGTGCATTATACTTGCACCATGTCTTACACAACTGGTTGCATAATTATTTGCATGACTGGTTGTATAACTGCTTGTGTGAATGTCACTTTAGTTGGGTTCTCCCGTTAAATAGTAAAAAATTACTGATAAACTGTTATGCTTTTCAAAAAAGTTAATACAACTAAGGCTCTGCCTAGCCTGGAGGCTTGACATCTACTCCATAGGTCCTGTCCAAACTATAAACAGCCAATTAATCCTCACAAATTTTAGGGGCTTTGCTGCCATACTGAAGGCTTGCCTGGATTAACTGAGCAAGTTTTTCAAAATTAATTTTGTTTATAGTAAATCTCAATGAAACAAAACAAAACCATGAAAGAAAAGAGGAAAAAAAGAAAATGTAACTACATGATTGAATGTATCAATTGCAATTAATGCATATGGAGAGAGAGAGAGAGAGAATACATATATGAAAGTACAAGTTTCTAGAAAAAAAGAAATTATACATAAACTTCAACAAAGGCAGACAACATATCCATATATGTATCCATTCACAAGTGACGCCCATATACCACCCGTTCAAATGTTGAAAGTGTTGTTAGGTTCTCAATCCATTACATTATAGGAGGTGAGCATTTATCCTTCCAATGTTGTAATATCAGTCTTTTAGCTCTCAAAGGGGTACAGAGAATCCATTTACGCTGACCATGCATTAACTTCCAGGAAGCAGGTAGATAATTGAAGAGAACATATACATCAGTAAATATCAAAGAGTGTTCCAATACAATGTTTATTCATATAATAACATCTTCCAAAAAAGAGAGGCCACTATTGAACATTTAGCTGAGTAAGTTAAAGAATTTGTTCTCCTCAGGATCTGTACTGGCAATACCTTCATATTATGGACATGGCAACACTCTTGCAGCACATCAGGTTTGGCCACTGTTCAGCTGGTTTTCTATGATTTTTGAGGATCTCAAGTTGTCTCTTAAGGAAAAAGCCAAACAAATCAGCCCACAAGAAGTACAACCACTGCTGTCGTAACAAGGAATAGATTCCCCAGAATTTGGAAATTCAAATCTTTGCTGAATTACGATAGACAGAATTATGATAATGGATATATTTCGCCAAGCTGCCAGTGCTAGTTTTGAAAATGTGAGGTACTCAAGATCTAAAGCAGAGGTGCACAACCCCTGCATGCGGCCCCCATGCTCCCACCGCCACTACTGCCAAATTCTTCCACACTGATTGTCATTGTTGCTTCCACACTTCTAATAGTGGCACAAAATCAGCAAAACCAGTCCGGGTCATGGAGAGGAGGCTAAAGCTTCCTCCCCACCCACCCTGCCCCAGCAGCTGGTGGAGTGAAAGCAATAATGCCGGCCAGGGTCGCTGGAGGGTGGAGGAGGCTAAACCTCACACTCCCACCAATCCTGACCTTGTCTAGCTTTCTGTTTTTACAGTGGACTATCAGAGGTCCATGGGAAGACCACAACAGGATATACATTCACTAGCAGCATTAGTGTTCCCCAGCAACAAGTATACAGAGGCATACTGTGGAGGCTGTCATGGTGAGCATCTGAACAGATGCCATTGAATATAATCAATAAAATATGACAACCTGACATTTGTCTTCTTTCTGCTGTAGACTGTAGTACTCTGTGCTAAGGAAAGGCAGTTTGCAAACACTCAGAAACTCCTCTTCATAAATATATTCCAAAGTAAAGAGATGTGGAGTAGGAAGGGCAGTAGCTCAGTGGTGGTGTTCATGTTTTGCATGCAGAAGGTCCCAGGTTCAATCTCTCCTATGCCCAGGTAGGGCTTGAAAACCCTACCTGGGCTAGGGTTTGTCAGTGTAGACAATATTCAGCTAGATGGACCACTCGTGTGACTTAGTTTAAGGCAGCTTCCTACTTACTGTGGCTCAGATTAAGCTCTTTGTGGCAATACGCTATATCCCTGCCCAACCTAAGAGAGATGTTGCAAGACCTGCGATGAAATCCTATACATGCCTATTCAGAAGTAAGCCCATTGAGTTCAATGGGACTTACCTCCAGACTAGTGTGCACAGGATTACACCCTAAACCAATTCAGAATTGTAACGTATTTTCTACAGTGGAAATGATTAATAGTAATTATAATTTACAGAGGGATTTATGTTTCAGTGCAATTATGCTATCCCAATCTTCCCATCGATAAACAGCAATTACCCAAACATAATCTCGTATTTACAAGTTCTGTAATAGCCTGCAGACTATGTATTGCTAGCAGATGGCAGACTCAACCACTTTCTGCTTTTGCTCGCACATATCAGTGTTTAATAAGCCCACCATTTAACAGGCTATTTTTCCTGGTCCATTTCACATTAGTAAGCTCCTTCTCATGAGAAGTGACAGCTTGATCCTGGCATTAGTCCTTGTTAAGTAGAGACATATGGCTGAGGAGGTTAAGAAATTAGAAGGACAAGGAGAGTTGCCAGCTGAGCTTAATTCTTCATCCAGAATCCCCCCTTTCTCCCCTAGCTAGGCTCCTGAACTTTTAAGAGCAGTGCAGTTTGCCCAGAATACAAAAATGCAGTCATGAGGGTTGCTTTACATGTTGAATTTCTGCAGTTATTAAAGATACTGGAACCCTGTCTTGGGGGTGGGGGGACCAAGGGAAGATATCAATTTCACCTAATTCATCTTATATAATGAAACCATGTGAGGGAGGCTACATTATTGGAACAGCTCCCCTAATGGCACAGTCTCTCTCTCTCTCTCCCTCTCCTGGTCTACATATGCAGAAGAATGAGGTGGGGAAAATATAGTATAGTTTGGGGGGGATAATAGAGCTCAGGTATACTTCTTTTGAAGGCTTCCCTACATAAATCATAGAATCATAGAATGGTAGGGTTGGAAGGGGCCTACAAGGCCATTGAGTCCAACCCCCTGCTCAATGCAGGAATCCAAGTCAGAGCATCCCTGACAGATGGCTGTCCAGCCTCGTCTTGAATGCCTCCAGTGTGGGAGAGCCCACCACCTCCCTAGGTCATTGGTTCCATTGTCGTATTGCTCTTACAGTCAGGACGTTTTTCCTGATGTTCAGCCAGAATCTGGCTTCCTGTAACTTGAGCCCATTATTCCGTGTCCTGCACTCTGGCATGATCAAGAAGAGATCCTGGCCTTCCTCTCTGTGACAACCTTTCAAGTACTTGAAGAGCGCTATCCTATCTCCCCTCAGTCTTCTCTTCTCAAGGCTAAACATGCCCAGTTCTTTCAGTCTCTCTTCATAGGGCTTTGTTTCCAGTCCCCTGATCATCTTTGTTGCCCTCCTCTGAACCCTCTCCAGTTTGTCTGCGTCCTTCTTAAAGTGTGGTGCCCAGAACTGGACACAGTACTCCAGATGAGGCCTAATCAGTGCTGAGTAGAGGGGAACTAGTACTTCCCGGGATTTGGAAGCGATGCTTCTATTAATGCAGCCCAAAAGAGCATTTGCCTTTTTTTGCAGCCACATCACATTGTTGGCTCATATTCAGCTTGTGATCGACAACAATTCCAAGATCCTTCTCGCTTGTCGTGTTGTTGAGCCATGTATCCCCCATCTTGTAACTGTGCATTTGGTTTCTTTTTCCTAGGTGCAGAACTTGGCATTTATCCCTATTAAATGTCATACTGTTGTTTTCTGCCCATAGCTCCAGTCTATCAAGATCACTTTGAATTTTGTTTCTGTCTTCCAAAGTATTAGCTACCCTGCCCAATTTTGTGTCATCTGCAAATGTGATCAGCATTCCCTGCACCTCCTCCTCCAAGTCATTAATAAAAATGTTGAAGAGCACTGGGCCCAGGACTGAGCCCTGCGGTACCCCACTCGTTACCTCTCCCCAGTTTGAGAAAGTCCCATTGATAAGCACTCTTTGAGTCCGATTCTGTAGCCAACTGTGGATCCACCAGATCGTTGTTCCATCTAGCCCACTTTGAGCTAGTTTGCTCATCAGGATATCATGGGGCACTTTGTTGAAAGCTTTGCTGAAGTCGAGGTATATGATGTCTACAGCATTCCCACGGTCTACAAGGGAGGTTACTTGATCAAAAAATGAGATCAGATTCATCTGGCAGGACTTGTTTTTGACAAATTCATGTTGGCTTTGAGTAATCACTGCATTGTTTTCAAGGTGCTTCCAGATGGATTGCTTTATCATCTGCTCCAGAATTTTCCCAGGGATTGATGTCAGACAGACTGGTCTGTAGTTCCCAGGTTCTTCCTTTTTACCCTTTTTGAAGATAGGGACAACAATAGCCCTCCTCCAGTCATCTGACACTTCACCCGTCCTCCCATGATTTCTCAAAAAGAACAGACATTAGTTCTGAGAGTTCTTCTGCCAGTTCCTTTATTACTCTAAGATGCAGTTCATCTGACCCTGATTTGAACTCATTCAAAGTAATTAGGTGTTCCTTGACCACATGCCTATCGATCTCAAGCTGCAATCCTGCCCCCTTCAGCCTGTACTTCGCCTTTGCCACAGGGGGTCATAGACCCTCTTTTGGGAGAAGACTGAGCCAAAGTAGGAATCGAGCACCTCTGCCTTTTCTTTGTCATCTGTTATAATTTTGCCATCCTTATTTAATAGCTGAACAACCATTTCTTTCCTCTGCCTTTTACTATGCACGTAGCTGAAGATAGCCTTTTTGTTGTTTTTAGCATCCCTTGCTAACCTCAGCTCATTCTCACCTTTAGCCTTCCTGACACCATCCCTGCAATTCTGCGCTACCTGCCTGTACTCTTCCTTTGTTACTTGGCCTTCTTTCCACTTCCTATGTGTGTCCTTTTTTGTTTTCAGGTCATCTCTCAGCTTTTTGTGAAGCCACGTTGGTTTCTTCTGTTGTCTTCCACCTTTTCTTCTTGTTGGAATTGTTTGTAATTGTGCCTTGAGAATTTCCTTTTTTAAAAGCTCCCACCCATCTTGGACTCTTTCTCATTAGCGTCGCTTGCCATGGGAACCTTACTGATCATTGTTCTGAGTTTATTAAAATCAGCTTTCCTAAAATCCAGGGTATGCGTTTGACTACACTCAGCTTTTGCTTCCCTTAGAACCAAGAACTCAAGTACAACATGGTCGCTTTCCCCCAGAGTTCCTGTAACTGCTACTTTATCCACTAAGTCATCTCTGTTGGTTAGGATCAAGTCAAGGATAGCTGATCCTCTAGTTCCTTCCTCTACTTTCTGTAGGAGGAAGTTATCCACCACACAAGTCAGGAATTTCCATGTTTTGCAGAATTTGTCTCCCAACAAATATCAGGGAAATTGAAGTCCCCCATTACTACTACATCATGCTTCCTTAAAACATTGGCTATTTGCTTTTCAAAAGTTTCATCCTCCTCTTCTCCTTGGTTGGGTGGCCGACCACCAGGTCCCTTTTATTCTTTGCTCCATTTATTTTGATCCAGATGCTCTCGATGGGGCTACCAAGCTCCTCCTGCTGTATTTCTGTGCAGATATGTATTTTTCACATACAGTGCAACCCCACCTCCCTTTCTGTTCCTCCTGTTCTTTTTGAACAAGTTATATCCTTCAATTGCTGTATTCCAGTCATGACAGTCATCCCACCAAGTCTCAGTTATACCTATCAAGTCATAATTTCCCTCCTGTATTAAGAGTTCAAGTTCATTCTGTTTGTTTCCCATACTCTGGGCATTAGTATATAGACATCGAAGACCATGTGCTTCATAGTCTGGCTTTCTTCCTACATGTGTCTGAAGACTATTATTGGGCGCTATTAGAGCTGTTCTCTTCGATGTAGTGCATGCGCCTACGTCCATTGTTACCCCCAATTTTACATCTCCCTTCCCCGTAGGATTCAGTTTAAAGCCCTCCTAATGAAGTTCTTCATGCTGTGGCCAAACACATTCTTCCCATCCTTTGTGAGGTGCAACCCGTCCCTTGCCAACAGCCCATCTTCCAGGAAGTATAGGCCATGGTCCCAGAATCCAAATCTCTCTCGTCGGCACCACCTTCGTAGCCAGTCATTCACCTGGAGTATTTTTCATTCGCTTTCTATCCCTCTTCTAACTACTGGAAGTATGGATGAGAAAACTATCTGGGCCCCAAAGTTCTTGAGTTTCCTTCCCAAAGCTTCAAAGTCTGACGTGATTTCTTCGTAGCTCCGCTTGGCGGTATCATTTGTTCCCACATGGATGAGAAGAAAGGGATACCTGTCAGTGGACTTTATGAGTGCAGGCAACCTTTCAGTCACATCTCTAATCTGTCCTCCTGGGAGACAACATACCTGGCGAGTCCACGGGTCTTCGTGACATACTTGGGTCTCGATCCCACGCAGCAAGGAGTCTCCCACTACTACCACTCTTCTCTTGTTGTTGTAGGCCTGGGTTTCATCGCCTCTGTTTGACTGACCTTCAGCCTCTTGCTCACTCTCATGTAAGTTCCCCTGTGATTCTTCCTCTGAAGGCTGTCCTCCAGTCTCATCCTCAAGTACCTGGAATCAGTTCCACAGCTCCACTGCTTCCACTGGTGCACAGTGACGTCTAGTTCTTCTTCTCCTAACTGTCACCCTTTTCCAAAGAGTATCCTCTACTCCATTTTTCTTCACCTCAGCATTTCCCACTGCCTCATCTTTCTGTTGCTCTTCAAGCTTCTGGTCTTCCCTTTGCTGCTGTAGTTCCCCCATTCTGTCCAAGAACTCTTCCTGTTCTCTTATTCCCCAGAGGGTCAACAGTCTCCGCTCCAGTCCTCTTACTTTTTCTTCCAGCAGCGTGATCAACTTGCACTTGTTGCAGGTGAAGGCCATGTTGTTCTCAGGCAAGAAAACAAACATGGCACACACCTTGCAGGTCACCACCACTGGAGTGTCTTGTCCTTCCATAGCCTCTTTTCCCTTTCTGTGTCTAGCTTTTTGATTGTTCTAGACTAGGCTGTGCCTGCTCCTCTACTCAGTAGAGGTTAAAAGCAGAGTCCCACTGGAGTGGAAGTGTGTGTTACAAGACAAATAAATGAAAAAAGTTAGTTAAAAAATAAAATGAAACGAAATGAAAAAATGAAGAAAAAATGTTAGGGGCCTCCCCCTTGACCTCCCCTGCCAAACTCCCCTGGCAAACTCCTGTTTTCTCCCCCATCCGCTCGCTCTTGTCGCTCGCTCTCTGGGAGCTGGCTTGCTTCTGTAGTCCCTGGACCAGCTGGAGCAGCTTGCTCTGCTCAGCTGGGAGGTGGGAAACAGACTGAAGCTTCCCGCCCACCCAGCTGCTGGGAGTACTCAGGCCACACACCCCCAATTCAGTTGGAGCTCTCAGAAGCACCTGGTGAGCTCACAGCCACTCAGAAGGATAAAGGGCAGCCCCCTGGGCTTCCTGCAGCCCACGTACCTCTTAGCCTCTGTCTCCTTTGTCTTTTCTACCACTGCAACTCCCCTGGCCAACTCCTGTTTGCTCTCCCTGTTCGTTCTGGTCGCTCACTCTCTGGGAGCTTGCTTGCTTCTGTACTCCCTGGACCAGCCGGACCAGCTTGCTCTGCTCTGCTCAGCTGGGAGGCGGGAAACAGACTCCTTCTACTCAAGCAGGAACCTGCAGCCCTCCAGATATTGTTGGAATACAGCCCCCATCATTCCTGGCCATTGACCATGCTGGCTGAGTCTGATGGGAGCTGGAGTCCAATAACATCTGGAAAGCAACAGATCCCCCACCCCTGCACTAGAGGATTAACACAGCAAGGAGTGGACTAGGAAAGAACTTCTCCCACTGGTATACTAGGGTTTTTGTTCTGTTTTTTACTTCTAGGGGGCTTTTACATGGGTGAGCATTCAAAAAGTGTCTGCACGCACGCACACACCCAATAGACAGTCTGAAGTGGTGCAGTCCACCTTACCACCTTAGAATTCTACCATCTTAAGATGCTATTTATTTATCTGTTTTATTATATTCATATCCTCCTCTTCCTCAAAATGTTTCTCCCCTACTCACCCCCATTTTATTCTAACAACCTTGCCATTTTGCTGCATATGTCGACCAGGCATTCCATCCCTTTTCCATGTAATTTTTCTTTAGGGACCAGACAGACAGATCTGTAACATTGTCCTGGTTTGTCAAATGCCTTTTGCTCTCATCTTTAATGCTGGGTTGTTGTTTTTCTGGTTTGAGATCAAATTCAGATTTGGGCCCAAAATAAACTGATGCTGTTGCCTGAAGTGCTACATCTTAAGAAAAAGATGTGAAACAATTAAATTTGTCTCTTAGAAGTCTAATTTAGCAACGTGCTCAAATTATCTAGCTGGTTAACAAGAAAGGGATATTCAGAGAAGGCAAAACAAAACAGCACTTTCTAGCAGTCAAAAAAAACAAATAGAGAATAACGTTATCTAAAGAAACAAAGGTAAATTAGCCCATGTTAGTTATTGAACAGCTTTGATCTAAAGCTGCATTAAGCATAAGGCTTAGAGGTATTGTAAATGTATTTACAATTTTTGCCCACCTGAGTTCACCCATTTGTCATGACTTCATTAGTATAAGCTTAATAATGGATTTATACACGTCTACTATAGATGTCTTCAGCAAAGGAGATCGTTACCTTGTCCTGGTGCTGGAGCTTGAGCACCTCAACGACGTCATGAGCTAAACCGTGAAGAGACACCCAAGACGGGAAGGTCATGGCAGAGAGGTCAGACTAAATACGATCCCTGGGGAAGGAAACGGCAACCCACCCCAGTACTCTTGCCATGAAAACTAAATGGATCAGTACAACCAGAGATATGTCAGTATACCGTCAGAAGATGGTCAAAATGCTACTGGGGAGGAACAGAGGATAAGTTCAACTAGCCCCAGACATGATGACGCAGCTAGCTCAAAGCCGAAAGGACGGCTAGCAGCTGATGGTGCTGATGGTGAAAGACGAATCCGATGTTCTAAAGATCAACACACCATAGGAACCTGGAATGTAAGGTCTATGAGCCAGGGCAAATTGGATGAGTTTATTGGGGAGATGTCAAGATTAAATATAGACATTTTGGGTGTCAGTGAACTGAAATGGACTGGAATGGGCCACTTCACATCAAATGACCACCACAGGACAAGAGGACCACAGATGAAATGGAGTAGCCTTCATAATTAATAATAAAGTGGCTAAGGCAGTGCTTGGATACAATCCAAAAAATGACAGAATGATCTCAATTCGAATTCAGAGTAAGCCATTTAACATCACAGTGATCCAAATATACGCCCCAACCACAGATGCTGAAGAAGAAGTAGTAGATCAGTTCTATGAGGATCTGCAGCACCTACTGGATAGTACGCCAAAAAAAGATGTTATTTTCATTACAGGAGACTGGAATGCTAAGGTGGGTAGTCAAACAACACCTGGAATTACAGGCAAGCATGGTCTGGGAGAACAAAATGAAGCAGGACATAGGCTGATAGAATTTTGCCAAGACAACTCACTGTGCAAAACAAACACTCTCTTCCAACAACCTAAGAGACGACTTTATACATGGACTTCACCAGGCGGTCGACACCGAAATCAGATTGACTACATCCTTTGTAGCCAAAGGTGGCGGACATCTATGCAGATGGTAAAAACAAGACCTGGAGCTGATTGTAGTTCAGATCACGAACTTCTTATTGCACAATTTAGAATCAGACTAAAGAGAATAGGGAAGGCCCACAGATCAGGTAGATATGAGCTCACTAATATTCCTCATGAATATGCAGTGGAGGTAAAGAATAGATTTAAGGGACTAGATTTAGTAGATAGGGTCCAGGAAGAACTATGGACAGAAGTTTGCAACATTGTTCAGGAGGCGGCAACAAAAAACGTCCCAAAGAAAAAGAAAACCAAGAAGGCAAGATGGCTGTCTGCTGAGACACTGGAAGCAGCCCAAGAAAGGAGGAAAGCAAAAGGCAACAGTGATATGGGGAGATATGCCCAATTAAATGCAAAATTCCAGAGGTTAGCCAGAAGAGATAAGGAATTATTTTTAAACAAGCAATGCGCGGAAGCGGAAGAAGATAATAGAATAGGAAGGACAAGAGACTTCTTCCAGAAAATTAGAAACATCAGAGGTAAATTCCAGGCAAAAATGGGTATGATCAAAAACAAAGATGGCAAGGACCTAACAGAAGCAGAAGAGATCAAGAAAAGGTGGCAAGAATATATGGAAGATCTGTATAGGAAGGATAATAATATCGGGGATAGATTTGACGGTGTGGTCAGTGAGCTAGAGCCACACATCCTGAAGAGTGAGGTTGAACGGGCCTTAAGAAGCATTGCTAATAACAAGGCAGCAGGAGATGACGGTATCCCAGCTGAACTGTTTAAAATCTTGCAAGATGATGCTGTCAAGGTGATGCATGCCATATGCCAGCAAATTTGGAAAACACAAGAATGGCCCACAGATTGGAAAAGATCAACTTGTATCCCCAAACCAAAAAAAGGGAAGCACCAAAGAATGTTCAAACTATTGAACAGTGGCACTGATTTCACATGCCAGTAAGGTAATGCTCAAGATCTTGCCAGGTAGACTCCAGCAATTCATGGAACGAGAATTGCCAGATGTACAAGCTGGGTTTCGAAAAGGCAGAGGAACTAGAGACCACATTGCCAATATCCGCTGGATAATGGAGAAAGCCAGGGAGTTTCAGAAAAACATCTATTTCTGTTTTATTGACTATTCTAAAGCCTTTGACTGTGTGGATCATCACAAATTGTGGCAAGTTCTTGATGGTATGGGGATACCAAGTCATCTTGTCTGCCTCCTAAGGAATCTGTATAACGACCAAGTAGCAACGGTAAGAACAGACCACGGAACAACGGACTGCTTTAAGATTGGGAAAGGAGTACGGCAGGGTTGTATACTCTCACTCTACCTATTCAACCTGTACGCAGAACACATCATGCGACGTGCTGGGCTTGATGAAGCCAAGGCTGTAGTTAAAATCGCTGGAAGAAACATTAACAATCTCAGATATGCAGATGATACCACTTTGATGGCTGAAGGTGAGATGGAGCTGAGGAACCCCATGACAAAGGTGAAAGAAGAAAGTGCAAAAGCTGGGTTGCAGTTCAACCTCAAAAAAAACAAGATTACGGCAACCAGCTTGATTGATAACTGGCAAATAGAGGGAGAAAACGTGGAGGCAGTGACAGACTTTTTCTATGCGCAAAGATTACTGCAGACGCTGACTGCAGCCAGGAAATCAGAAGACATTTACTTCTAGGGAGGACAGCAATGACAAATCTTGATAAAATAGTAAAGAGCAGAGACATCACAGGGGCCGCGGTGGCTTAGTGGTTAAGACGCTAAACTGCAGACCGGAAGGTCGGCAGGACAGCAGTTCAAGACCCTAGTGCTGCATGACGGAGTGAGCTCCCGTCTTCAGTCCCAGCTCCTGTCAACCTAGCAGTTCGAAAGCAAGAAATTGCAAGTAGATAAATAGGTACCACTTCGGCGGGAAAGGTGACAGCGTTCCGTGCACCTTGGTGTTCAGTCATGCCAGCCACATGACCACGGAAGCGTCTTCGGACAGTGCTGGCTCTTCAGCTTAGAAATGGAGATGAGCACAACACCCTAGAGTCGGACACAACTGGTTGGGGACACCTTTACCACCTTTTAGAGACATCACACTGACAACGAAGGTCTGCATAGTTCAAGCAATGGTATTCTCTGTAGTAACCTATGGCTGTGAGATCTGGACCATAAGGAAGGCTCAGCGAAGGAAGATAGATGCTTTTGAACTGTGGTGCTGGAGGAAAATCCTGAGCGTGCCTTGGACTACAAGAAGATCAAACCACTCCAGGAAATAAAGCCAGACTGCTCACTTGAGGGAAGGATATTCAAGGCAAAACTGAAGTACTTTGGCCACATCATAAGACAGGATACCCTGGAGAAGATGCTGATGCTAGGGAAAGTGGAAGGCAAAAGGAAGAGGGGCCAACCAAGGGCAAGATGGATGGATGATATTCTGGAGGTGATGGACTCGACCTTGGGGGAGCTGGGGGTGGCGACAGCCGACAGGAAGCTCTGGCGTGGGCTGGTCCATGAAGTCACAAAGAGTCGGAAGCGACTGACCGAATAAACTACAACTATAGATGTGGGAATTTTGAGTCATTCTGAAATAGAAGAGCAGCAAAATAGATAATCTTTTCTGAGTCAGATCAATGTCCATATGTTAACACCTGTTTCAGAGGTCCTACTCATGAGCCCTGAGTAATATCAATTAGGTTGGTGGGTATGAGAGATAGGTCCTTCTTGGTGGCAGCCACAAGTTTGTGGAACTCCTTTGCAACTGAACTATGCATGACCTCTACACTGCAAGAGAATGGGACTTCAAAACCATTCCAGGCTGCCTTTTTGTAAGAGTCTTTAATTTCTGACCTGTACTATACTTGTGCAAAAGAACTTACCCTTACCCTCCTGCAGCCCACCAAATCTCCAGCACACACTGGAGGTCTGGGGGTGGGGGCAGGCTGCAGGGAGGAGAGGACTTTATTCCACTGACAGATGCTGAGTATTTCTACACCATCCTAAAATTCTGCATTTAAAACAGGGCTTTCTGATTCCATTTTAAATGCAGGATCACAACAGACTCCTTTTACATGAGCTTCGTCCCCTGCCCCCCCCACACACACACACACTTTCCCCCCTCCTTTTCCCTCTTATCTGAGCCTTCCATATGTTTCACTGGTCTAGCTCCTCTTATTGCAGGTTTTCACAGAGGAAACTCAAGCGCTATAATTTGATAGCTCATTATCTTGGATCTTTTTAACAAGGGAATAAAGATCATTTAGTGCAGGAGATGCCTGGAGGTTGACGACATCATCTAAACGACCTGCAAACTTCCGTGAGTAATCGATCTCAATAGCAGGATAAAAGCTCCATGTGAAGAAGCCCGCTGTTCTGTTGATGAACAGACAGCATGGGATACAACCCATCATATTTAAAATTGCTGTGCCAATAAAATATAAAGACATATCCAGCCAAACTTTTGCCTCCAGCTGGGTATAACTGTCTCACAGCTCCTCAAAACCACTTTGTGCATGACAAAGGGCTTCTTCACATGGAGCTTTTATCCTATTGAGATTGCTCACTCACGGAAGTTTGCGGGTTCTTTTCATGACATTGTCAACCTCCAGGGCACATCCAGAGGTATTTCCTGCTTATTCCATCTCAAAAAGATCCATAAATAATGAACTATCAATTTAAGTTGGGATGGTGTGCTATTAAAACAGCCACTAGATGGCACTGTTTCACTGAGTTATATGGAACCTTAAAAATTAAAAGCTTCCCCTCTAAGCAATCACGTGGTCTCCGCTGTAAACGCAGAAAGGCTCCACAACGGGAGGACTGCAGCTTTTTTCTCTAATGTAAAGGCAGCCAAAATCCTTGGAGTCACTTCATCACACAATAATCATAAGCAAAAGTTATGATTATCATGTGATTAGTGTGTCTCTCATAGTGATCATAGCAACATTTGCAAAGAAAGTGGGAATATTAATTTAAATGTAAGAAATTGCTCAATCTGATAACAAGGCTATGAAATAAGTGGTTACAATTCACATTGTTCATATGGGAGAACTGAACCTGAGTGACAGGGACTTAAACCAGCTAGCAAGTTCATAGCTGAGAAGATACTTGAATCCAAGTCTTTCAACACAATCAGTGGGACAACAGCTGCTGAATTGTAACATAGGATGGTGAAGTAGTGCTTATTTATTTTACAATATTTGTATGCTGCTCCATATCTAAAACAGATTTCAGAGCGGTGAACATAAAAGATAAATCAGTAAGAGAATAAGAAGATTAAAACACCACCTTAAAATCATGCTTTTTTAAAAAAAAGTGTATGTTCCAGCTACAATAGATAAGCAAACAAAGAAAACAGTTGCTGTCTCAGCAAAAGAAATAAAATGATTGTTACTGCAGTTATTTCAGTTTGTACCCACTTTCCTCTACACAAGTATAATCAAAGCAGCTTACAAAAATACATTGACAATAATCACTTAAAATAATCTAAACCTGGGTGTCTCCAACATGGTGCCCACAGGCACCAATGTTGCCCATGAACACCTCCACTGACATCTGATAGGCTCCCTGACCAATTTTTATTTAAGTTTTTAAAAATTATTACTCTATAATACTAAGAGACTAGCATGCTGCAAAGTGAAGTGCTGCCCTCCAGGGCCATCTTTATGTGAATTCAAAAGAGTGATTTGGTGTTTTGGAGCTCGGACTCCCATCTCTGCCTTGTACTTGGGTCCATGAGCAAGCTTCTTTCTTTTAGTTTGCCTTCTAGGAAATGAGTGTTTTGTAACTGGCCATGCCCACCGTGGGAGTCATTTTATGAACAGGCAAACCCAACCCACATGGCAGCCATGAGAGTGCTGATGACACTCCAAATTTCAAATATGCCCACTAACCCAAAAAGATTGGAACCCCCTAACTATAGCATTAGGCTTGCCATCAGCATGGAAAGAAATCATTTGCATTTATTACTGGTAGAAATAATGTGGCATTGTGGAATACAGCCTGTATCATGGTTTTCTCAGCACAGGGGTGCCATTATGCTGATCCTGTTTTGATCTTAAAGTAATGCAAGTCTAGAGTTGAAAGCTCCATTCACAGAAGCTGCCTCAAATACAATTTTCAGAGATCCTCCACTTTTCCTGTCCCACAGCCTACCCTATCCATTAGGGTCCTGATCCCTTGGTGTAGAATTTTCAGGAGGCTAGAGGGTCTGTTATGGGGAGGTCTGCTTCCACCACCTGAATTGTATGTGCTTAAGGGCACAATCCAATGCATGTTTAGACAGAAAAAAGTCCTTCAACTCCTGACATTCCACAGCCAGCATGGGATGCCCGGGGAGTGCTGGGAATTCTAGGATTTTTTCTATCTAAACAGGCATAGGATTACACCCTAAATTAGTTGGATCCAAAGAATCATGAGAACGGAACTAGCGGCTAGCACTGTTGTACAAATGCTTGAGCTAGAGTTTTATGCAATGCTGTAGTTGTTAGGTTCTAGAACAGTCCTCATGCTCCTGCTTGTGAAAGAGGTTGCACATGTGTCTTTGGACTTTGTTTAACTTTTCTGGTGCGATACTAGCACAAAGCATAAAACAGTATTCCTGCAAGCAGAAGATGCCTTGCACATGCAAAATGGCACCTTTGGATCCAAGCAGGCAAGCAATAACACTTAACCCTCTCTTACATCTTCTACTTAGCCAGGTAGATCTGCAGCACAAGCCACAATGGCAAACAGCTACACAAACTTTTCAGAGAAATCAGACTTATTTCAGGAAAATATTTGCTGTTGCTATCCTTCATCTCCTGCTGCTACAGCTGTGATTTAAATCACTCTGCTTGCTAAACAAGCAAAAAGCATTTAGCAAGCCTTTATCTTTTTACAGACTGAATATAAAATATCTATAAATGTCCTGAATCAAATTCACAAATGCCATAAAATAAATTATATGAGTAATTATATGGCATGATGTACATAATACTCGCCATCTCTTGTGCAAGCCTGAAAAGAAAATGTATCTCCACGTACGTTAAAATATATGAATGTTAAATCACAAATAGTAGCTATAGTCTACAAATGATTGAATCATCAGTAGTGCTGTAGGCAATGCAGCACAAGGATTACAGGAGATTCCACTTTCAGGTTAGAAGATGCAACTATTTGTTGAGTACTAAGTATCAAAAAATTCTGTTAGTCAATAATGACACAAGTAGGAACTGCAACAAAATGTTGCAGGGTGGGGTGCTCCTGTCCAGAATTCCAGCCAGCCATGCTCTTTTCCAGGATATGCTACTCCATTCCCTTCCCCCTCAAACACTCAGCATTCTATCATAGAATCATAGAATAGTAGGGATGGAAGGGGCCTACAAGGCCATCGAGTCCAACCCCTTGCTCAATGCAGGAATCCAAGTCTTCCACTCAAGCACACCTTGAAGTACAAGGCAGTTGAGGTGCTGAATCAGTATCTGGAATCAATAACCATCTGGATGAGAGCCAATACAATGAAGTTCAGATAAGATATACTAACCCTGTTTGGGCACTCTAGCCATACAATTAAAGTTATGAGAAAAAATACCAGGGAGGCGTTCACTGGCCTGACCCCTCCTCCATCAGATCCACATAACCTGGTCCCAACACACTGAAGGGCAAAGATCATCAGCAAGCTCCATGTGCATAATTAGGGTTCTAAATTGTGCAGGGAGCCTACATGGGTACAGCAGGCTGCCCACTGCAGACCTTTACCTTCCAATGCTTAAGAGGGCAATGGGGTCATCAATGGGGATGTGCTGCGTGCAACTGCACAGGGGTTCTATTGGTAGATGATTCGTCCAATTGAGCAGGTAGCGTTCAGCATATACTGGACAGCATTGTACTCCTACTGAAGAATCAGGATCAAAGTTTGCAAGTGCTAAGCTCTATGGGAATCCATGCATGGGCACTGCATCCACAGTGGGACTGGATCATACCCTTGTTGTTTATACACTCATGCCATAATTTATTCAATTTTAAGAGATATTTTCATGCCGTTTAACATAATGGTAGCACACCTAAATAAAATATTATGTGATCTGGAAACACAGGAGACAGGCAGCCTAGAGAAATACCTCTTCTTTGGGAAAGGAAACACACCCAGAGCATCACTTTTTAAAATTACTGAGTGGGAAGATGAAACCATCATTTGTGTGCGTAGAAGTAATTTTTACAACATCACCATTTGCTGTTTGGATCGTTTGAGTGTAATTGTAGGAGAAATCGCTGTTATAAATATTCTACAGAGATTCCTTTGCCAACATTTGTATCTAATCTCTTCTCTTCTGTGATCCTAATATCTTGTGTGAATATATGCACTGTTAGGATGGAGATAAAAGGATTAAGAGATTGGGCAGGGGGGATAATGGAAAGCAATAGGTGTGAAATTAGGAAATGTGGAGTGCTGTGCACAATTAAAGAAATGGGAGTTTTGAATAAGCTTTCTATGAAAATTCTCCCCCGCTATGTCTATCTTGTTCTTAACACTGAGAATAGTTAATGGATGATCACTACTTTATTATTTTACTAGATAAAACCAGTCTTCACCAACCTGGTACCCTCCCAGATGTATTTGATCACAACTCCCATGCTAGCTGGGGATGTTGAAGTCTAATACATCTGGAAGGCACCAGGGTGCATTAAATAATATAAAAAAAGTATTTATTATAAAATCATAGTGATGAATCATCACTGCTTCCACTGTCACTTTCTCTGTAGCCAGCAGATGCTCTCCAGATTGCCAGGGAGCAAAAAGCTGCTATAACTCACTGAACTATCTTCCTTCATGCTGCACTTGACAATTAATTTTCAGTTTCAGAATGTGCTGGGCTTCCCAACACTTCCTTTCTTTGCAGCAAGTGTTCCAGCTGCCCAACACTATGCTGAAAGCTTAAGGTTGCAATCCTATAAACAATGAGGCTTACTCCCAGATAAGTGAACTCAATTAGACTTCTGAGTAATCATGCATAGGACTGCATTGTCTATTAAATCAGTGCCTGATCCAATTTCAAAATTCCATCAGTTACCTAAGATGGAGTTAACTAACCTTCCATCAGCCTGGTTAGACCCATTTGTTTGTTCCCTTTCTTAGGCATCAGGAGCTCTTCTGTTCAAAAAGAAAGATGGGATATAAATATAAAAACTCTAGAAACTATTAATGAAGAATGTTGCTGCCATCTAAAGTCCAAAGTAAGTATGGTGTCTCCAGTGAAATGCAACCGTATCACTTATAGTCTTCAACATATTTGTAACTATTTAAGGCCTAATTGAACATTACATGACGATTCTATTTAAAAGAAAATGCAGCTTCACAGGGGGAGAGAGAGTTTGAGTAGAAGTGCAATGATGGAGAGAGGGTGCTTAGCCCTTCCAGTGCCTGCATTTGGAACCCTACAAGAGAAGGAAATCAGATTGGGAAGTCAATGTAAAGTTGTTGGTGTGGGAAGTTAACCCCCTCCCCACTTCCAAACCCTAAACTACCCCTTTCCAAAATTCTTTCTTTCGAAAAAGCATGCACTGGGCTTAGTTAGGCAAATCTGCCTATAAAATTTAGTGATACCCCTAGTTTTAAGTAATGGTATACAAATAAGAAATTCAGTAACACCTTTTCCAATTCACTTCTCCATCTAAACAAGTTGTAACCCATGAAAGCTTACGATTACTAAAAATTAGTCTGAAAAGGTGCAGTTGAATTCATACTTCAAACATGGTATTACTTAATTTTGGTCAGTAGTGCAGAAAACCAAGATAGGTTCTGTACCTATGATTTTATACTACCAGCTTGAAATTTTCTGACATATAAAATTGTTTTCATCATATAAATACTTTGACTATTAGAAGCTCCAACTGGCTACAATGAGTGCAAGAGTTCCCCGGGTGCTTAAAATGAAGCTCACTGGCTGACCTTGGGCCACCACCTTCTCTCAGCCTAGTTTATCTCATAGGACTTTTATGATGTTTATCCCGTTGCAAGGATAAAATGGGGATGGGGCAGGAACTACATACATCGCCTTGAGCTCTTTGGAGAAAAGGAAGTATACAAACGTAATAAATAAAAGTAAAGTAATATGTAAGGTCTTCTGATGAGGCTCTGCTCTGGATTCCATTGTAAAGGGAAACTAAGATGGTCTCCACAGGGAGGAGCAGGGGCCTTCTTGGTTGCAGTCCAATGCTCTGGAAGTCCCTTTCAAGGGAAATTATTATTGCGTCCTCCCTGCTGGCTTTTTGCAGATACATAAAAACCTATTTACTCCAGTTGCTCTTTGAAAACTGGTTGACTGCTGTATCCCCATGTTTTAAGGCTTTTTTGGTACAATTGTAATATATTTTATGAATGTTTTTAAAACACTGGGATATTTTAACAAAAATGTTGTAATCTAACTTGTTAATGCTCCACTATACACCAACCCATGTGTGTATACCCTATTCCATTTTCAGACTGCCTCATTTAGTCCCCCATAAAAGTTCATGCCAGAATAATGAATCTGTAGGATACCATGACACTTTGGGTAGTATCCAACAGGGGCCTTTATGCACAGCCAGTTGTGCTGGCCCAGGTTCACACACGGCAGAGATACAGCACTTCTGGGGACCAGTACCGACATGAGCAAAAACAGTCATTTCTGGAAGGAGCAGGTCACGCCCCTTCCAGAAACCAGTGTTTACGCTTATGTCAGTGCTTCCCCCCAGAAGTGCTACAATCACAGCCATGCACAGACCAGTGCCCAGCCGCATGCACATGGCCCCTATTGGATACTACCCTTTGTCTCTTTTTTACTAGCAATGACTTAAGACTATTATGATGCTACCTAAGCAACATTGCAGTTGCTTTTTTTGGTCTGGTCCTATACTATGCTAATGTCTGAAAGGAGGAACCATGCAATTCAGCCAAATAATATGATTCCCTCCCACACAAACATTGCTCAGCTCCCAGGGAGGACAATGACAGCACGAAAGAACTATGTCTTTCATCCTACCCACATGATTCTTCCAGGGGTACATCATGCAACCGACAGACTACAGGAGTCAATTCTCATTCAACTCCAGGAACTAATTAACTGGGTATTATTTGCCTATAGTTTCATACAGAGTTTTGTAATATACACATTTTAATTGGCTGATTATTTAATTAGCTCATTACCACAGTAAAAAAATGATAAACTTTGATCTTAACTTAATAACACCTACTTTAAGTATTAAAGACAAATCTCACTAATATTTTATACAGCAAAAATTTAATGTCAAAATGTCTGCATTCAAGTATGGAATTAAACACATGATAAGAACATTAAAAACATGACAACATGTAAATAGAACAGTACATTTAACAAATAAAGCTTAACAATGTAAACAGTGGAAAAATGAACAAAAAAGAATGTTATATTAATAAAACAAATATTTATCATGCAACTAAAATATGCAAAGTGATTTACAAGGACCACAATAGTATATAGGTTATTCATTTGGAGTTGAATTTGGAGTTAAAGTTTGGTTGTTTTTTTAAAAAATTAGACAAGCAGTCATAAAATACTATGCCACATTCTTGCCTTGTGAAAACACATTTGGAGCTATATCTTCACGCAAATTCAGTAAATGTATGAGCAATCTGTAAAATGTATATACTTAACTCACGAAAACCAATTGTGTGGGCCCAATTAAAACTAAAACTACATTCTAATTTTAAAATAAATATATACTATTTTTATCCAGCTTTTTCTTTTCCTCAAAAGAATGAGGCCTGATTGGGGATATACAGACGCTGTCCAACATGGTTGCTATTAGCAAGTGGAACTGATGGTGACAAGGGGTAGCTTGGGTAAGAATAAGGTCTTGATGTATATGGTAGCACACTGGTAGTTCCAGAAGAAAGAGTAGCACTAACAGGGGAAATGTTATTTATTGAACTTCGGCGGAAATTGTAGTCTGTAAAAAAATTACATGAAGTTTAGTTTGCATGTGTACACAGAGAATACATTTAATTTATTTTTAAAAAATTAAGTCATACAATGGCTACCGCACTACCCTCTCCAAATGGAGACTAGGTAACCAGGCATTTACAATGCATGAGTGCATCCAGCCTACTCACCCCTCATTCCAAACCCTTGCTACTCCGCAACAGTGGAATTAAAGTACAGGCCACATAGGGTGATGAACTACTTTGCGTTCTAACCCCTTATGTAAAGCACTAAGTATAACAGGGCCATACATGCACTTATTCATGCTCCCTGCACAAATAGGCTGCCAGGTGGAAATCCGGCTGGATCCCCAGATGCCACAATGGGTAGAACTGATGACTTTGTGGTGCCATCCAGTAGTATGGAACAGCACTGCACCTTGCCCAGCACATGCACAACATGGCAGGGGAAGAAGCAATGTGCATGGCTACTACATGGAGCTTTTTAACTTTGACCTTTACTTAGATAATGACCTATAAATTTCAAAGGGATTGAGAGCAATGAAGAAGAGAATGATTAAGATATACCACAGGAATACCTTGCTTCTACTAGCTACAGATATTGGACACTAACTAAACATTATATGTACAGCCTGATGGCTTAAAAAAAAAAAAAGCTGCTTGGAGGGGTGGAGAAGATGGGACAACCTTTCCTCTGTCCTCCATGCCGAAATATCACACAGCTTTTCCTCCTGAAAGTTTCAAAATGTACATTTGGGACAGTAAATATCCGTTTGGAGCAGGTAGTGGGGAGGAGAGATGTAGAATGGAGATGCAAATAAACATTAAGCACTACCATCTATTATACTTTTCTGCTCCAACTTGTCTCCTTTAAAAACAACTTTTTCCTATAAAGGTAGCCATTGGTATTTCATTACACGTAGTTATAATATTTAGCTAGGCCCTCCTTAACTAGTTTAATAAAACAAGAGGTCTCTTCTCATTTAAAGATCTCAGTTGCATCTTTACATTTGCAGAAACTAATCAGATTTATCTTTCTGCCACAATAAAGCTTTTTAAGTAACTGGTTTCAAAAAAATAAGGCTTTAACAATTTTTTTAATCTTTGCCTTTAAGACTCGATGTGTAAATTAAGAGACAAATCAGTCTCAGAGAAAAAGGAAGTGGCAGTATTTATTAATCATATCATTTAGCTAATATGTAAAGACCACACTCCTGTGTGCAATCCCATCACTCCTAGCAACTTACACATTATTGCTACTGTGCAAATACTTCAATAACTACTTTTAGAACTAAGATGAGCTTTTAAAAGTAGAACAGTTTAAAAATATGTTTATATATCGTTTCTTAGCATGTGGACCTTGATCTTCTTTACAGCTTAGTACAAAACTAAACTTTTTACAACTGACCAACATAAAATTATAATTTCCCCAACACTCAGGCTTGCCTTCCAAGGTAATGCAGTCTAAATAAAATATATTATTTTCTAAAAACTATAAAAGGAATAGGATGAGGCCTCCCTCCTAGTTACAGCCATCACAGCACATTAGCTGAGATACATAATGGTGAATAAAAATAAACACATAACTATTATTAGGGCACTCTAAATGCTATACTTCAACAGCTTTGCAACTATGAACTGTGAAGTATGATATTATGTAAATAAATATCCAGCCAAAAGGGAGATAAATGGTAGATAAACTCCAGGCAACATTAGAATACCTAGTTCATGAAACATGGATGTCATAATAAAAGTGTTAGTCTTTTAAGGTGCCATAAAGACCTCAGTTTTTGCTACAATAGACTAACACAGCTACTCTGGACAAGAAAGGAATCTGAAAAACATTTTTTTAGAAATAATTTAATCTGCATTTCTATCCACAGCCCAAGTAAAACAGGATATATGCATTCAAACCAGCTTAATTAACCAGAACACAGGGATTATATCATGGTCATCATAATTTAATACCTATAGAAGCACCAGCAAAATACTAGGTTCTATACATGAATATGCATAGATTTCCATTCAATCTAGAAAAGACCATGAAACAAAAATAGAGGAGACTTATAGGGTATGTAAAAATTGCATTTGCTGGGCATGACAAGAAACAAAAAGAGATACAATAAAACCTATAATAATTAACCTAAACCTAAGAAAAAAACCAAAGTAATCAAAACAAAACATGATCAAGAAGAAAACACTGATAAAAGACTAATAATTTCTGAGAAGGGAAGGCTGCCAGACATTTAATGGGAAAATTCTATGCATAAGGAACAGAAAGAATTCACATAGATGAGAAATAGCACCAAGATCAGTGTTTTAATAAGAGAAGCATTTTATGAACTGAGAGACCAAGGAGAAGAGAAAGCAAAAATAGATATGAGCAAGACCATTAAGATGTTTAATCTAGAAGCGTAAAAGCAGAATGTGTAGCATAATGCAGAAAGAAAAATTGAGCAGAAGAACTGAAAATAAGCTGACAGACAGGAAGACAGGAAGCAAAATTAAGTATACTCATCTACAAAAAAGGATTTCCTGATGCTTAAATCATGCTCTTTACACTTGAATAGGCAATTAAAAAAAAATCAACATTGTTCAATATTAATGGCAGAGGGAATACAGAAGATACTTAAAACCAGTGGGTGGAGGGGGGGGACACACAGGAAACAGTGGGCAGTATCTTTTACTGCCACTGCACCTCCACTAGTTCTGTTGCTCCAGCAAAATGGGAAACATGCGCAACAGGAAATAGCAATTCCTGAAATGAGTGGAAATGATAATTTCCAGAATGGTACAGGCAACAGAGCTCCCTTCAGTGAGCTCTGCTGACCTGGCCTATTCCAGAAACTAGCACTGCTACTTGTTTCCAATTGTTTCAGCTGCATTAGTCATCTGTTCTGTTAGTGCAGTGACAGTATAGGATACTTCCCAGTATCTCCAAGGGTTTATACACAATTTATGGGGATCTTAGTTGGCAGAGTAAAGGTAGAGGGGGCTGATGTAAGAACCACACACATTTTTCTTATATGAATTCCTTGCACCCATTTTCCAACAATAATTTGAAAAGTAAAACACAGTATAATTCTATAAATATTTTCAAAAAATATTTTTGCCACTAGTTAAATATCAACAGTCTTAGTATGGAGAGTGTTAAGGTTTTAATATTTTGTGATCAAATCCTGAAATTATAAGCAATGTTCAAAGTAAAAGTGGCATGATCTTGGCAAGGGTGACTAATTATCTGCAAATGTCAATTTCATTCCCAAGGAAATTCCAGGACTTTAACCAAGCATGAATTTGATCCATTTTTATCTCAAATTACTTACCTGTTTACTTTCGCCAAAATTTTCTACACAGGTCCAGGCTGGGGAGGTTATGTACCCTTTCTGCAAGCAGTGGAGACAGAATGTAACAATCTTCAAGATGATGTTAACCCTAACAAAAGTGTATGGAATTCTGGGACTGACTTAGCTGCAGCATTCCATATGCATTTCAGTTTTTTATGTATATGTAACTGCTTGGTTCTAACTGAGGAGAGGGTATTTCTCTTGCACACACTCAAATTATTAACAATACCAACCCATGCTGTGCCAACACACCGCCTAAGAAAAAGGGTACAAATAGCTTAATCACCAATCACCACAAAACTCATTTTGCAATAATATGTTTTACTGGCATTGCAAAATACACCTCCACAAATATGCAAGCTTAGAATGTAAGAATGTGCGGATCTCAAAGTCATACGTACAAAGCAGAAACAAAGACACAATTACCAGGGGTACTGAACATTTCATCTCTACGTAGAATCACCGCAAACCGGGATCACAGAATAAAACTTCTTTTTAAATATGAACAATTAACCTTCTGCTCTCCAGTATAAATGAAGATAATTAGGCCAGTTCTCTCCTTTTCTAGGTCTCAATCAACTTTTAGTTCTTTGTGTAAACTAACAATTTCTTTAATACACTAAAATTAGCAAAGAGATTTGCAAAACAAACTAAAGGTCTCAGTAAGCAGTCAACATTTTATTCAGAAAACAATGATCAAGTAGTGAAATTGTCATGAAGACCATATAAATTAAGGACCACATTATTTACCCAAGTGCTTCTTCCAGAAGCCAGTTCTACAGCCAGGACATAAATGTAGAAAGAAAATGTGCAAGTAAATTATATGGAAGAAGGACAGAAAAATTAGGGGCAGTATCTTATACTGCTGCTGTGCCTTCACTAGTTCTGTTGCACTAGGAAAACAGTCCACTAGTGCAACAAGCTCAGTTCCTAAAATAAGTATAGAAACTAGCAAAAACACTTATTTCCAGAACACGGCAGGACAGCAGAACTCTCTCCTGTGAGCTCCGCTGACCTGCCCCATTCCAGAAATTAGTATTGCCATTTGTTTCACGTTTTTTCAGGAACTACTAGTTTGTGTTGAACTAGCAGTCCTTTCTGCTAGCATGGAGGCAGTATAGGATACCGCCCAATGTGCACTGAAATAGCATATTGACTTAAATCCAGAATCATGCAAGCAAACCACTACTCATGTGACAGGACTCCATGTCCTCTCATTGCCCCCATGGGCGCCCCAAAATCTGCTCTGGAGGATCCCCCTATCTCCAGAGCAGATATTGGGAGGGGGGCATAGGGACTGCAGAGAGGAGGAAAAATCCCTTCCACCAGCAGCTTTTCATTCCACTAGTGGAAGGACATCATTGGATTCAAGCCATTGAGAAAAAAATTAGCGGTGCAATGTGAAGTGGAACAAAAAAAGCTAATTTCTCAGGTTATTACAACAAGATTTTGTATTTGCATCGCCTAAGTGATTGTGATTTAGTACCATGCGAAATGAACTCATAATTGCCAGAGCTGACCAGTGTATGTGAAATACTTTTTAATATAAGCAGAAACACAGAAACTGCTACCTCTTCCTCAAAACAACATATGTCACTCTTCATGTGTGTATATCAAATACTTGAAGGATATAACTTTATCATGGGCAGGGGGATTTACTTGATATTATTCATCTTTGAAGAAAAGTTGATGGTGAAGACAAAAAAAAGGAAAAAGCCAAATTTTATAGCATCAAAGGAACCAATTGTTACAGTTGTTGAAGCACATCATAGTAGTCCAGTTTGTAAGAATGAAATCAGCAGTAGCTCCAGGACAAGGGAACTAAACAAAGCATGACTTCATACAGTGCATAATTAACTTTATATAATTAATTGCTGCAACAGGGCACTAGCTCCAATAGCTTTAGAGGGGGATTTGGACAAACTCACATAGTATAAGTTTATCAACAGCTATTACCTACATGAGAACTCCATGCTAAAGAGAGTATGAGTAACAGGAGCTTGGAACAAACTGAGGAAGGATATTTTGCATAAGAAATTTCTAAGTGCATCTGGCTGACCACCGTTTGACCACAATGCTGAACTAACTGGACCTTGGTCTGATCCAACAAGACATTCTTACATTCGTATGAATTAATCTCCATTTGTATTTTGGTGTACGACAGGTTTCATATGTGCCACATAAAGCACTTCTGAACCCTTCCCTGCTTTGGTGTGCATTTGTGAAAGACAAATGCAGTTTTAAATGCACTTGCATTATGATTTTAGATTGATTATAAATGCTCCTTCTGGTATCACATTTCAACCTTCCTGTGTTGTTTGCCTAAGTTCATTTTCAATCTTCCATCCACCTTTTTTTTTTTTTACACAGAGTTGTACATATTTGGGAATGGCTTTTTCAAATATTAACATCTCCTCTTTGTATGGAAGTATGGTGAAATTTCATTCACTGCCCCCCTTTTCAGCTCTTCTGTGAAACTGACAGTCTGGAGAAAGCCTTACTTATTTCAAACTTCACCCATCCACCTCTTCCCTGCTGCTATAACACAGGGAGTTGAAAATTCTCCCCCCCCCCCCAAGTCAAGTACAATCACCAGTGGTAGTGTGCACAGCAATACACATGCATTCACAAATAAACTAAGGATTTGTCCCAACCCTGTCAGTTTCACTGGACAGAAGAGTAAACTGCAGTATGATGTGCTACAAGCATACCTGTGGGATGCATGCATCCAAATCTAATCATAAACTATAAGCCAACATTCAGGATAAGCAAGTCGAGGAGCAACTATTCCTATACCAGTTAGAGGAAATGTGGGGATACTTAAAATCAAGAAAAGCATAACTTGTGAATGATGGTAATGCATTAAGTGGGGGACAATTCCCGAGTTATAATTAAGGGCACAATCATATGCATGTTTAGACAGAAAAAGTCTCAGTGATTGTAAACATGATCTGACTGCAATTTGTTTTAGTTCAGGACATAATTGTCAGAAAGAAAGAAAAATACCTTCATACATGAACTGAAGACCTGGTTTGGTTTTCAGGGAATGGTATAGTTATTACTGTGTACTAATCTTCAGTACACAGGCACATGGAGACTATTCACCGTTTCATTCCCCAATATACTTCCACATTTTCTCTGAGGCAGGATTAACTCAGGAAAGACTCCCATTTTTATTATAGCTATCAATATTCTTCATGTGCACCAATAACTGTGTACGTAAACATGGTCCCCAGCTGCATAGCTAACACCACATGCAGCCCACAGGGCTGTAAATGTTAACCATCCCTGCTTAAAAATAAGAACTTGTGAAAAGCCAATAAGGAACAGGCAAAACATGGATGAGGTTACATCTGCATGAGGAAGCGCTGTCCAGCAACACAATTAACATTTCAAATTGGAAACTGGGATGGGGGGCGCTCTAAGACAGTAATATAGACAACACACAACACTTCCGGACAAGGCCTGACTAATGGAAGTGATGTAACAGCCCCCATCCCCATCACCTATTAGGTGTTGCAGATATGGATGTGCAAGCATGCACACAGATATTCCCGCAGGCCCGGTTTCCCTGCAGCTGTTTGTTAGGCTGTCAGGAACCTGATTTTGCTCAGAACAGGATGTGCGGGGATTACTCTTCTCATGGTAGCAGGAATAGCACAGGAGGAACTGGGAAGGTTAGGGAACCCACAGGGACCTGCACAGGCAGCCTCTGAAGTTTTGTCAACTATTATTTGGTTCTTGTCACCAAAGGAGTAAACCCATTTTGCCAAAAGTGACTATTTCCCTGTAAAAAGATGGGACTCCAGTGTCTAAACACATTCAGTTCTCCCTCTCTCTACATAATGGTCAGGTTCGGACAATTGCGGGGGCGGAAGAACCCATCATGGGTTCTTCCCCTGCCCCAGCTCATGTGAACGCGATTTGCATAACTACCTGTGATGCAGTGGGGATTACTGTGTCGCCCGAATCCAGCACAGGCTTCTTACCAACTCCACTACCCATGGCTTGCAGTACAAGTTGTGGGGTATGTAAGAAGCCATCCGTGTTCCGCCGTGTGCTTGGTTCAGATGACATGGCAACCCACGCTGTACCGCAGGTTAATTTTGCAAATCACGGGCGCAGGGAAAAAACCATGATGGCTTCTTTCTCCCCCACAATCATCCAAACACAGCCAATGAGTCTCTCTTCATGATGCTAAGTGAACTACATGTTTGCTTGGAACAACCAGAGTCTAAATAAGATGTAGCTGACTCCAATTTGAAACTCTCTGCAAGAGAGTCTTGGAACTGCGTAACTTTGGTGGGCCCTGTTTGGTTTTTGTATTTGCCAGAAGTGTAGAAAGGCATTTACTTGAGGAATCTTACCTTTTTTCTGTTATCTTGCTGCTTAGTTCTGAAATATTTTCTTCCTTTCATGTTTTAATGCTATGTGAAATGTGACTTTCTTTAGAAAATATACACATACACACATATGGATGCCTGGGTGTTAAGCAGGAGTCTACTCACGTCAAAAATCTCCAATTACACTATCCAACACACTAAGAGATAATATGGGTTTTATTTTGGTTGTGTTTTTAAATAAAAAAATTAGATAAATTACAGGGGCTTGCTGGAACACGGGTAAAGCTTTCCTGATATTTTGGACCAAAAGGGAGAAGTAGCTGAGGCAAGGTGAACTGGTTGGAAAACAAAATGCCATCCCTACCCTGCCAATTCTAACACACTCCCCTAAAGTTCATCCCAAGATGTCACTAGGAAGAAAACAGGCTAAGTATCTCAATGCCATCTATGCATACAAAACCCAGTTTGGACTAGCTCTGTTGCAATGGCTGCTTAATCTTTTATTCCTGCAGTGCAGAGGTTCTCAACCTATCCTGTTGAAAAATGTTATTCTGTTGCTGTTTTTAACTTGCTTTTTAAAAGGTATCTATTGATGTAATGATGTATGCAGCCTTGGACAAAGTAGAAAGGCAAGATATAAAGCAGGGGTGAGCAGCCTTTTTTCTGTTGAGGGCACATTGCCTTGCAAGTAATCTGTTGGTGAGCCACATCCTGACTGGGGTTGAAGCCAGTGGTGGGCAGGGTCAGAGTAAAAGTGTTTGTGTGTATGCGGGGGAGGGGTCATCCCATTCTATTTCTGCCACCCCCTTTTTTTGATCCCCTGCTTCCTGCCCAGCAGGCTGCCAAGTAAGGGACAGATTGCTCTGAATAGATGTCTGAACTGATTGCATGCAGAGGGCTTTTGAAATTAGCTTGAGAAATGCATGAAATCAGGCTGAGGGCTGCAAGTTCCCCATCCTTGCATAACGTTTTCTAAATAAATGCATCAGTACAGAACTGCAATAAAATTTAAAACAGCAATGTATTTAAGCACTTGTCTGGTAGCCATAGGTGACAAGAAACTGATTGCAGGTAAGCGCTCGGAATTCAATCATGTGAGTGAGACGGCAAAGGAGGGACAGAACGTTCCCTCTTTTGTGCCCAGCAAGGAATTCAGTGGGCTGCTGGAGCAGGTACACCCCCCTCTCCAGACTCAGCATAGATATGCAGTGGGCTTCTGCCAGAGGGGGAGAGCTCTCCCCACTCCTCAGCTAACCCCAGCAGGCAAGTAAACATTGTTGCAAGCTAGTAACTTTTGTGGTCTTAATTTACAAGGCTTAATTAAAAGTTGTTTCAAGTTTTGTTTTGCAAACACCACATCTCTTAAGTGCAGTGCATTCCTCCCACAGCCCTCAGGAAAAAATAAGTTGAACATCTACACATATCTCAAGCATCTTTACTGTAGTATTCTTTCTAATAATGTTTTTGTTCCCCTACACATTCTTTTGCAAAGAGACAAACATTCCCGTACACAGGGAAAGGTGCTACTTAAATGCAAACTAACTGCCACTGCCTTTTCAATGAAATTAGGAATCTTAATCTTTAAATGTTAAAGGACTTAAAGGCAAAGAACCCATGGGTGGTCATGGGCAACGAAACAACCTTTCGAAAGCAACTTAGAAAATAAGCAAGTTCCCCAAAACATATTTGCACTGGGGATTAAATATATTCCTCTGCTCTAACATGCTGTGGCTTGATACTTTAAAGAAGTGAAAACCTGACAGGTACATCCTGAAATGAACAGGGCAAAGTCTCTACACCTTACTGTATGGAGAAAATATTGGAAGGTGTCTCTGAAGTCTAAAAAGCAGATATTTCTACAGAAGTTGCCTACAAAGCACTAGGGCCAATAATACAGACTTATTTGGTTTCAATGGATTGTGCTGAAATAATGAAAAGAATCAGAGTAACATTAATTACATTCAAAGTGTAAACAACTTACCCAAGTGTAGCAGTGCAAACTGTGCTGCTAATTCTTTTGCATCTTCTACTGTTGTGCAGAGTTTGTCAGGCATAAAATAACTCTGAGATCCATTTGCAACAGAAGGAATAACAATCTTATATACTAGCAATACCTTTCCATCTTGACTTGTAGTTGAATACAAGTAATATTCTGGTGGTGCCCAGTTATTTTTGTTGCAATAATAATCTAACTGCATTGCTGCAGAACTAAAGTGAGTAGATTTTAATGAGTACATACTAATTGGAGTAAGCTTTGTTCCTGGGAAAAATGGGTAAGTACACCTTTCAATTTCAGGAGGACTTGGACTGTGCTGCCCATTAAGACGAATTGGAAGACTTGCTGGCTTTGCTAGTGATTTCTGATGACCATCTTCTTTGTTTGTGAAGACTAGAAGATTTTCAGAACTGGGACTAATTTGACCATTAAGATGCTGTCTCCAAGTGCTTTCTTTGTTTACTGGCTTGGCCAGTGTTACCTCAATGCTAGCTCCATCAATACATTTCCCATTCATAACCGACATAGCAGCAACTGCATCATCTCGGTTGAAAAAATGAACAAAAGCATAATCACGAAGTTTCTTTACACGCTCAACAGCCCCAGGCTTAAATTTGTTAAATTCAGCCTTAATTGTTTCTTCTGTAGTTGAGATCATCAAGTTTCTAACATATAATACTTTGACTCTCTGCATTGTTTCTTCATCAACTTCTTTTTCTGGGTCTGCCCAATCTACCTGAATAGTATGGCCCCATAACTGGAATGTTCCTATAAAAGAAAATGTAACAATGTTCATTAGTTTCCATACCTATTTTATTTATAGAAATAGTTTTGTCTGGCTGTGCTATTTCCAAACACACACCCAAAGCTTGAATTAAAAATAATCTAAAAAGTCCTCAAAAACAATTAATAAAACAACTTTAAAACTGAACAGGGCAGAAGATATAACCAACCTCTGTTCAGGTTAAATGGCTGCCAAAATAAGAATGGTATCTATCATTAGCCTTAGTTTTGTCTTACAAGCAGCACTTTAACATGCTGAAGTCAGTCAGTGTTGGGTTCGCTATATATTGAAATAAATAAGTGGTTCACCACACAGTATGACAATTTGTGATTACTGTGCCTCATCAAAAGGAAATCAAAATCAACCCTCAGCTACGCATGAAGTACCACAACTCCACTTAGGGAATAATCCTATGTTCCCTAGACAGTGTCTGGGGACATAGGATCGTTTGATTTCCTGGCTCTGACCTCAGAGCTAGGAAACCACACTCCCCACCCCCTCATAGCCGGCACAGACAGAACCGCATCAGCTACATCTCTGCACTTGGAAAACAGAGCACAGAGATGGGGAAAAGGCTTTCCCAGGTCAGAGAGGAGACTGGGGTGGCAGTCACTCAGAAATCCTATGGCTGCCCCAGCCTCCTTCCCTCCCCAAAGCCTCTGTCTAGCTAAAATGCAGTGCAGGAAGCGTGAGGCACCTCCTGCTCTGCATTGGATATTTGTAAGCCTCCAACCAAGGGTGGATCCAAGAGGATTGCACCGTTATTTATTTGGCAAGACTAAACACTTTCATTTCTCACTTGAGTATGTTAGGACAGCACTAGACATGATAGCAGCACATCAACATATTTAAAACCAGATCTCATTCAATTTGTTAGAAAATGGGGGGGTATTTTAAGAGTAAATAGGTCTCTCCTCTTGGGGAGAGGAGCTGCAGTATCAGCAACAGCAAGGTATTATTTAGCACTTCAATCATCTGCCCGTTTTGCTCTTAAAATTGTACCCACAACTCCCAGCTTTCTACGTGATTGGAGCCCAAGTATCTGCCACATCTAGTTTGACAATTAACAAAGCACAGATCTAGGACTGAGGTGCTCAACAAGAATGCGATTAAACTTTATATGACAAAAAAAGATTTACCAGGAATTAATTTTCTCCTTGCCATAGCTGCAGCTCTGTGCGATTCATATTCCACGAAAGCAAAACCACGATTCTTTGTCTTGTCTGTTGCACTTGGATACACAATAACATCTACTACACCTTCGGTGACTTTTTTCATTTCATCTAAGATCTCCTCTTTCTTCTTTTCTTTTGGAATAGCTCCAATAAATAGTCTGCAGTTATCCAAACTTACACAAACACCAATAAATTTTCCAGGACGAATCTCATAATTATTAAGGATCCTAATGGCAAGTTGAGCTTCTTCTTTGGTTGTATACATTACAAAAGCATATCCACGATTCTCACCACTAAATTCCATCATCAGTCTGAATTCATAAATTTTCCCAGCTCTTTCAAAAACAGGAACTAATTCATCCTCATACATATCCCGGGGAATTTTTCCTACAAAAACTTCACAGCCTCGGGGGGGTGGCGGACCTTCCCAACCTTAAAAAAATTGTTCAGCAACACGTTATTGCAAATACTGTGACAAGATACTTTGGCAGTAAGAATTATGATATACATCATATCACTGTCACTAAAATCTTGCTTTAAAAGAAATCAGGAATTTTCTAAGTTGCCGTCTCCTACAAATTATATGGGGGGGATCTTCATGACAACGGCATGAAAAGTGCGTTGGAGTATTACCCGGATTTTCACAGAATCCGGTTTGCTCTGCCAGGGAAACACAAAGCAAAATAAGCCAAGTGTACCATACCTTTAAAATCTGGTTTTCAGGGGTCACACAGCTCTTGAAAGGAACGTACTTCTAGGTGTGGTGGGGGGAGTAGAACTGAACCTTATCAAACTGGCAGGGACTGCTCAACCAATGAAAGAGGCTTATTTCCTGCTCCTGTCCAAGCGCCCCCTTGCTACTACATTATTATGAATGGAGAGCAACTCATTTTCCCCATGCGTGCAGATTTTCCTGACAAAGCCCAAATCCCTGGTACTCAAGTGCAGCATCTGATGGCCCCCCTGAGAGCAACTCAGCCCCTCAGTGTTGCCCTATTCCAACACTCTGCCCCGGAGTTATTGCTTCGTAATAGCAAGAGAGTATCAGAAAAGCAAAAGCGTGTTTTAGGGCATTACAAAAGTCAGTCTTTAACCCTTTCACTGCGGGGGTTTCTTACCGCTGAGTAAACATGAACAAAAAAGCGGGGGGGGGGAGATATGTTAAAACATTAAAAGCAGGCTACCTAAAGTGAATGAATTTCCCCACTACTGCGGTAATGTGAGGGGTCGCTGCTGTGCTCCTGGGGATTTTCTCAATGGGAAAAACTATTATGATTTGGAAAACAAGAGGGAATGGAACATTCCATTCCCTTGACCACTGCCAGGTCACAGAGGCACACCCAGGATTTAATGTGGGGGGACATGGCACACTGTGGTAGAACCGCCAGGGGGCTGCTCTCAGTAAACAAAGTCGGACTAAAAGGAGTTTCAGAAAATGCAGCTGTTCAGGAGAGAAGCAGCTGGTTGGCAGCATATTTGTGACAATGTCATCTGTCGTGAAGGAATTCAGACTGCTTTAACTTCGCGCTAAATTGCTCGTGAAGACAGACCCATAGATTGAATAAAATAATCCAGTTTGCCAGTGGCATTTATATATTTATATAGTCTTAACAGTTCTATCTCCCTGACTAGACCCTGGCCTGTATTTTTCAAATAAAAATAATTAACATGACTTACATTTAAGCAAAGACCCACTGATTTCAATTGAGCTTATTTCTAAATATACATTGTCCAGATCATGGATTAAGTCCAACTGGCTTCACCTGGAATATATCAGTTTAAATCTTCAGCTGGGATAGGTCAGGCTGATAAGAAGTATAAAGTTTAGCACAACGAAATCCAACCTCTTACTTTGGAATACTTCCTACAGAGCTCCCAGTCAATTTTGATGCATGTATTAAGTATTTTTGTGAGGGGGGGGTTAAATCCCCCAGCCACAAGAATTAAAAACACAAGAAGCAGAAGTCAGACTGATATTTACAGTTTACTTTCTTACCTGGTGGAGGTCCACCAAATTTTCGTTGTCCATTTTCTTGAACCATGTTGTAGCCAGTCTTTTCCATAAGAGCCAATAAGGCAGCTTCATTCTGAGTACCAGTTCTAACTTTGCTGCAACCATTCGTTACATCTGTGTGTTCTTCATTCATTGCTGTAGTGTCTTCAGGAAAATGATATATATTAATAATGTTACTTAGACAGGGAACACAAATGTTTATTTTCTACTTCATATAGAAACTGCACCCTGTGACTCCTTATATAAAGATCTACTGTAAAAATCACGTATTTACATGTAAAAATAACCTCATATCCCAGAAAATTCATGATATATCTAGCAAAAGCTTCACAAATCAAGTTTTAAGTTAAATATTGATTTATGTAATATACATCTTAGTACATAAACTATATGGTTTATTTAAGACTCTATCCATGGATTCCCACCCCTTCATGGATCACTGCCTTGTTGTGGCGAAGGGGCTTGCGTAACTCAGTGAAGCCATAAGCTATGCCGTGCAGGGCCACCCAAGACAGACAGGTCATGGTGGAGAGTTCTGACAAAATGTGGTCCACTGGAGAAGGAAATGGCAACCCGCTCCAGTATTCTTGCCAAGAAAACCCCATGGAACGTATCACAAGGCTAAAAGATATGACGCTGGAAGATGAGCCCCTCAGGTCGGAAGGTGTCCATGGACATCACCAGATGGTCAATATCGAAATCAGATTGATTATGTCCTTTGCAGCCAAAGATGGAGAAGCTCTATACAGTCAGTAAAAACAAGACCTGGAGCTGACTGTGGCTCAGATCATAAGCTTCTTATTGCAAAATTTCGGCTTAAATTGAAGAAGGTAGGGAAAACCACGAAACCATTCAGGTATGACCTAAATCATATCTCTTATGAATATACAGTGGAGGTGAGGAACAGATTTAAGGGATTAGACCTGATAGACAGAGTGCCTGAGGAACTATGGACGGAGGTCCGTAACATTGTTCAGGAGGCAGCAACGAAATCCATCCCAAAGAAAAAGAAATGCAAGAAAGCCAAGTGGCTTTCTGAGGAGGCTTAACAAGTAGCTAAGGAAAGAAGGGAAGCGAAAAGCAAGGGAGAAAGGGGAAGATATATCCAACTGAATGCAGAGTTCCAGAGAATAGCAAGGAGAGACAAGAAGGCCTTCTTAAATGAACAATGCAAAGAAATCGAGGAAAACAATAGAATGGGAAAGACTAGAGATCTCTTCAAGAAAATCGGAGATCTCAAGGGAACGTTTTGTGCAAAGACGGGCATGATAAAGGACAAAGAAGGCAGGGACCTGACAGTAGCAGATGAGATTAAGAAGAGGTGGAAAGAATACACAGAAGAACTATACAGGAAAGATTTTAATGTCCCTGATAGCCATGATAGTGCGGTCACTGAACTTGAGCCGGACATCCTAGAGAGTGAAGTCCAACAAATCTGGAACACTCAACAGTGGCCACAAGACTGGAAAAGGTCAGTTTACATTCCAATTCCAAAGAAGGGCAACGCCAAAGAGTATTCAAACTACCACACAATTGCGCTCATATCACATGCCAGCAAGGTTTTGCTCAAAATCCTACAAGCCAGGCTTCAGCAGTATGTGAACCGAGAACTACCAGAAGTACAAGTGGGGTTTCGAAGACGCAGAGGAACTAGAGATCAAATCGCCAACATTCGCTGCATCATGGAGAAAGCAAGAGAATGCCAGAAAAATGTCTATTTCTGCTTCATTGACTATGCTAAAGCCTTTGATTGTGTGGATCACAACAAACTGTGGCAAATTCTGAAAGAGATGGGAGTACCAGACCACCTTACCTGTCTCCTGAGAAACCTGTAAAAGGGTCAAGAAGCAACAGTAAGAACCAGACATGGAACAACCGATTGGTTCAAAATTGGGAAAGGAGTACGACAAAGCTGTATATTGTCGCCCTGCTTATTTAACTTATATGCAGAGTACATCATGAGAAACACCAGGTTGGATGAATCACAGGTCAGAATTAAGATTGCCGGGAGAATTATCAACAACCTCAGATACGCAGACAATACCACCCTAATGGCAGAAAGCGAAGAGGATCTCAAGAGCCTCTTGTTGAGGGTGAAAGTAGAGAGTGCAAAAGCTGGTTTGAAACTCAACATTAACAAAGCTAAGATCATGGCATCTGGCCCCATCACTTCCTGGCATATAGAAGGGGAAGAAATGGAAGCAGTGACAGATTTTACTTTCTTGGGCTCCAAGATCACCGCAGACGGTGACTGTAGCCATGAAATTAAAAGACGCTTGCTCCTGGGGAAGAAAGCTATGGCAAACCTAGACAGCATAGTAAGAAGCAGAGACATCACCTTGCTGACAAAGGTCCGTCTAATCAAAGCTATGGTTTTCCCAGTAGTGATGTATGGCTGTGAGAGCTGGAGTATAAGGAAGGCTGAGCGCCGAAGAATTGATGCTTTCGAACTGTGGTGCTGGAGAAGACTCTTATGAGTCCCCTGGACTGCAAGGAGGTCCAATCAGTCCATCCTAAAGGAAATCAACCCTGAGTGCTCATTGGAAGGACAGATACTGAAGCTGAAGCTCAAATATTTTGGCCACCTCATGCGAAGAGAAAACTCTCTGGAAAGACCCTGATGCTGGGAAAGACTGAAGGCAAAAGGAGAAGGGGACGGCAGAGGATGAGATGGCTAGATAGCATCACTGATGCAATGAATATGAACTTGAGCACACTCCGGGAGAGAGCCGAGGACAGGAAGGCCTGGCGTGCTATGGTCCATGGGGTAACGAAGAGTCGGACATGATTTAACGACAGAACAACAACAACAAAATGAATTCCCAAAAGAAATAGATTGCCAGTTTGTATTGTAGTCAAACTAAAAATTAAAATTATTTAAGCTGTTCGCATTAGATTTAATAGTGCACATTCAATATTACATAAATGTGCATGAGCAATGAAGTGCATGCTCTTACAAATGCTTAAACTATTAAATGGACTCAGTAATTCTACAGATTTTAATTCTCATCTGGCAGATCTGCATTGAAAATAAGATAGAATAATTTAACAGAAATCAAGTATAATATTGTTGAAAGTTTCTGGGTTACTAACAATTATTAGATTACAAATCCATTTCTATTCTTAATTCAAATGTAACACATTTCCCAGTAAGTTAAAGACTTTTCTAAGCTTAGCATCCCATAATTCTGTGCTCATATTCAAATCAATGACTGGTGAAATATGAAACAAATTTAAATGACACTGATTTGAGCACCTACTGATAGCCTGATGCACCTTCCGCCCTATGTTTTTAATGATCTGGATGCATCTTTGATTATAGTACATTGATGCAGAAACAATCTATATACATCTCTCGCATAAGACTAACACAGGTTTTAACAGCGATGAGGGTTTTCCAGAACTTTTTTCTTATGCCCTAAATTTAGGAAACTGTCTTATATTTATTAAATAAAACTAAAATAATGCACCTTGTTAATTTTACGTGCTATATAAATATCTCCCAAAAGAAATTAATGGCTTGGATCCAGACTTGGATCCCAATGGCAGGAGTACTCCAGTGAAAGGGGGAGAGACCATTTTTGCCAATTGCCCCTTCCCCCCTCTGAAAATCTGCTCCAAGGGGCTAGAGGACCCTCTGAACAGTTGGAAGACTGCATGGGAAAATCAAAGAAAACAGCCTCTTCCCTACTTCCATCAGTGGGATCTCTCCCTATGCTGGATCAAAAGGCTTCAACAGACACAAGGAGCCCTCCTGTTTATTGACTGCTAAGTCTGGATTCAACACATTTGCCAACTGTATTTGGAGTAAAATATTTGACCAAAAAGAGCATCCAATAAAATGCACTTAGTGTGGTGTAAAATGTCATATTCAAACAAATTCAAAGTTTAACTGGAAAATTATTCTTATTGAGATATTTAGATATTTTAAGACACAGTAACTCAATAGCAGGCACTTTCCAGAGCCAGGAAAAATTAAGATACTGAAAACCTAACAAAGTCAATTTTATCAAACCCAAATAGGGTTTCAGTTTGATAAAACCCTATCCACTTATATTTATACTTGCATACTTCCTAGGAATAGCCACCTGAAAACTTGCAATGAAACTGCTTGATTTGACTGGTATTATATACATTCATTATGCTAGTTAAGTATATGAAACAGTACATTTTGAGAAACAATTTTTTGAAAAACAATTTCCAGCACAAATTGCTTGACTTTTAACAGAACCTTTGGTGAGGGACAAGTGAATGGTAGATAATCCATCACTTCCAAAGACTTGCTAGCTTTCACTGGCCAGGGTGCAAGGGGGGCAGTTTTCACCAGTGTTTTTTTTTTTTATGTTTTACCCCAATTGGTTAAGAGCCTCATGTGGCGCAGAGTGGTAGGCGGCAGTATTGCAACCAAAACTCTCCCTACGACCTGAGTTCGATCCCAGCATAAGCTGGGTCCCAGGTAGCCAGATCAGGTCGATTCAACCTTCCATCCTTCCAAGGTCGGTAAAATGAGTACCCAGCTTTATTAAATAAATTTACTAAATAAAAGGTAGTCACAACTGGGGAAGGCAATGGCAAACCACCCCGCTATAGTCTGCCATGAAAATGCCAGCAAAAGTGGCGTCCCTCTAGGAGTCAGCAATGACTTGGTGCTTGCACAGAAGGAACCTTTCCTTTCTTTTTTTTCCCAATTGGGGGGGGGGGGAGATTAACTATGCCAGGATGAGGCTGTTGTAATTGAGAAGCCCAATCCTGGGGCATCTCAGGGGAACATACAAATGAATCCATGGCTGCCTCTGACCTGCCCCCAGAACACCCTGTTTGGGGGCCTACCACTTGCAGTAGGTTTATGCCCACAGAGCTTTCTATGGCCACACAGGGGGCCTCCATAGCATACATTTTCTATCATCACCAGCAATGCTTCTCTCTGCCAGTGAAGCAGTTCTCCACACATCCAAAAAGCCAGAAGAACTGCAATGTTGCATTGCTCTACTATATTTATAATTTTAATCTTGCTTCTAGTAAGACATTCTTCACCTTCAGGTGTTTGAAATTGTCCATGGGAATATAGCATTTCAAAGCAGCTAATATTACACTCATTTATCTAGACAATGTGTATTTCAGAACTCACAAACTGGAAAAGATTCAGAATACCAGAGAAAGGAAAATTCAGTACTGATGCATTGCCCTCTATATTTCGGAAAGAATCATGATGGAAACTTACAACACAGGGTTCTACTTTTCGGTAACTTGTACACTGTGTGCCTTTAGGAACAATTTTAAAATAAAATTCTCAGTACAGTGGGTGCGCAAATTCTGCTCTGCCTCAGTCATCCACTCCAACAAACCTGACAGGGTGAAAACCTGTGAGTGAGAATGTGAAAAAAAAAATCAAATAAATACTGGGTACTAGAATTTATTAACTTTATATTCAGCCCAACTCTACAGAGCACAGAACAGCAATTAAACTTATTGCTCAAGTCCCACTCTGCATAGGTTTACTTAGGCTCACGCTAGACATGATGGCAGTAGCCATGTTTTTAATCCACTAAGGGCACAATCCTATCGGGATAGGAAGTCGCCTCTGAACTTGGAGGCGATTGCCTATCCAATGCAGGGCAGGAGAAGCGCAGAGGAGACCATCCCTTCTGCACTTCTGCCACCCTGCATTTACAGCTAGACACCGATTTTGACTGTCTAGCCATGTGACATTGGAGCATGGGAAGCAGCAGCCGGATGACATGTAGGATCTGTCATACCGGAATCTCCAACTTTCCCGCTCCAACACACCCCCAGGAATGCCCCGTTTTTGCTGCTCTGTGCTCTTCTTCTGAGTGCAGAGTACAGGGCCGTTCCGCACTGCCTACAAGGCAGCGCAAGAAGGAGTGAAGGGAACTGACCTATCCTATGGCTGTCTAGCCACTGACTAGCAGCCAAAGGATTGCACCCTTATTCACATGAAGTGGTTAGGTGGGATCTAACTTTTACATCAAAACAACATGCAGGTGAGGGGGAACTAACTCATGTCTTCACCTTACATCCCCACATCTTGTCAATCCAGACACCTTTCCCCCAGATATGAGAAGCTTGCACAGACCCCTTTTGATATTCAAATTAATCACACTGAACAGGGCAGAAATGTGAACAAACATGGCTTTTGCAGGAATATCATGACCCTTAAAGCAAAAGAGAAACTTTAAGATACACAAACCAAAACAATCCACAACAATCCATATCTTTGCAAATCTATGTATATAAACATGTATTTTCAGTAGTCTTTCCACCGACCAATAGCGACAATATAGAACACAGCTGAAATAAACCTTTCCCTCACACAAGACACTGAGATCATCTACAGGGAGCACGTTTTCAGCTTCTACTCTGGGGCGGGGGGGGGAGGAGACACTGCGCTTAGGGAAGTTCCTTCACCCTCCAAAATGTACCCTCCCCAATTGCCAAAGAGTAACTTGGCCCCTAACAGTAACAAGAGTAACACAGGCACAATAAGGCTTTGTGAACACGAAGCACAACTCCAAGAAACCCTGGTAATACACAGGCTCAACCACTACAGAAACACATATAGCTCACCAATTAAAGGCATTTTCCAAGTATAATATAATTATCATTCCTACAGCTGCTAAGTCTGGATGTACACCACCCCGGAATCCAAACAGAATGAAGGTTGGTATATAAATGTTTTAGATAAAATAATGAGAATAGAACAAGCTTTGGTAAACTCTTGACAGAATTCTTTGGAACGTATTGCAAATAAGAGTTGCCACCTTGCCAGAATCTTACAATTCTAACCAGAACTGGAGAATGCAAAGCAAGAAAAAAAAACTAGCAAAGTCATTTTTTGTTAGTGCACATTGGGCGTTCATACTCATAGTGCACACATACACCAAAGCAACTTCACAGGGGGGAGGGCTGCATTTGTAGTACATTGCAAATACTTTGTGCAGACTGTATGTCCTGCTGAATATCAACCCATTCAGTACTGCCATATAGAGACCCACCCCTTAGTAAGTAGATCCTAGAGGTTGTTGCTGTCATTTTGCAGGGTGCTTTCTGTGAAACTGCATGCACATGTGCTGCTCTTCCAGTGACTAAACAAGTGAGACAGAAAGCAAGTAGAGCTCCAGCCTCTCAACACAAAGTGTTTCTAGACAGATTTCTCCTAGCACTACCAATCAGTAAGGCATTGTACAGCTATTCTGTCATTCCCTCCTTAATGGATTTCTTATGAAAAGAAAACATGAGGAAGAAGTGGTGGAAACACAAGAGTTACAAATGGAACACAACATATGAATCCCCTATAACATTCCACGGATAAGGCAGAGTGATTGCATTATAAAAGCCTCATTTGGAAGCACCCTCCATCAAATGTCTGCTTGCCATCGTTGCAGCACTACCAGTTTCCACAGTACACCCAGATAGTCCCCAGACAAGCAAAGTAGCACTCCTTTTCTAAAGGAAACATACCCTGTACCTGCCCAAAGAAACAGTTCAAGATGGCAACATCCCAAATTTTAATGTAAGTATAATTTAAGTATAATTTTAAATATAAATTAAAATTATACTGAAATTTAAGTAAGTATAATTTTAATGTGGTGTTTTAATCTTTTTATTCTTTTACTGTTTTATCTTTTGTGTTCATCGCTCCAAAAACTGTTCCAGATACGGAGTGGTATGTAGATATTGTAAGTAAATAAAAGGCATATAAAGTTCATAAAAATATGCCTGAAAGCACAATCCCACAATCTGAGTGCCCAAGACGGCAGACTTTATAGAAGTGAGTTGAATGAACTCACCAATGAACTCCCATATCCCATCCCCATCTACTATCCCATGTGAGTATTTCAGGAAAGGGGGAGGTCTAATTTGAACCAGAGCTCTCTGAGGTGCAGTCCCAAAACTGTATTTTCAAAAGTCAAGTTTTGTCACTGGGCATGAGGACCACTTAATAACTTTACATTTTGTACCCTTCCAGACCCCAGAGTATTGGGGGGGGGGGTTAAGCATTGGGCCTCACTCCCTTTTACTCGGAATACTCCTTGGTAAGATGGGAGGCACCACCGAGAGTAGCTTCTTCACCCGACACGAGGAGGGCCCTAGGCACCCCCCAGAGCTGCCACAGTCCATTCATTTTAAGCTCACATCTCCACCTTTTCCACCCCTCTTTTTTCATATTCGCCACTCAGGCTGTCGCCACTTCTTTCTTCCTTCCCCATCCAACGCCACCCGCTTTCTTCAGCGCCCCCGAGTCCCTCAGTTAACCTCCCCGGCTTCCCCAACCGCTCTTCCTCCGCCTCCACAATGGGCCCCTTTTTATTTCTCTCCTCCATTACGCCCAGAGGGGGTGCGTTTTAAATTCGGGCGCTTCTTGGTATGGCTGTTTGTTCCCACCACCACCACCCCTGCGACAGTTCCAAAAACCAAAACAACAGCAAAAAAGTCGTTTTATGGGCTGCTTTGGAAAGAATTCGAACTTGGCACGCCGATTTGAACAGCTCGCGCGAATTGCGAGAAGGGTCCGGCAACAGAACAGTAGGTGGAAGGGCTCCTTCTTCCATCTCTTCCCTCCCTCAGGGCCCGCATTTGGGGACTGACTGACTTTTAGCTTCTGCCTTTCCGGGGGGCGGTGGGAAGGCCGAAATTACGCGGAGCGAGGGAGGTCCAATTTACCACCCACCCATTCAAAGGGACGGAACTCGGCACTGGCGAAAATAGTATGAGATGTATCGTTTACCACAACGTGTAGGCGCAAATATATATATATATATATAACATCTACCCAAGAGTCGCCGGGCAGGCTCCTACCAACTGGAAAGGAGACGACTCCTTCGCAGTAGAGAAAACGGTGTGAAGGAACAACGCGGCCCCGCTCACTTGTCGCTGCCGCCGCCCACACCCACGCCCTCTCACAACTGCGTGAAGGTGGACGGCCGGGACGCGGGGAGCGCGCGCGCGCCACTTTCAGTCGGGCGCTTCCGAGTCTGCGCCGGCTATTTGGTGTTGTGCTTTTCTCAGATTGACGGCCGCCGCCGGCCAATCGGGACGTACCTAGCGGCGCAGCACGAGGAGAGGTGAGAAGGTTCTCTTCTCTTCTCCTCCCACCCCCACCCCTCGTGCCGCCACCTCCCTTCTTCCCCTCCCCGCCGCGCCGTTTTAACGTGTGGGCGGCGCGGAGAGTTGGAGATTCGTTAGCGGGGGAGGGAAAAAGGAAGAGGAGACGTTTGTCCCAACGGACGCCAACTCGGCCTAATTATTACTGGCAGTGACTGAAGGAGCCAATGGGAAGGGCGCTGCTATGTAGCTGAGCTGGCTGAGGAGGGGTGGTTAACAGCGCAAGCCTATGCAGGTGGGCTCAGAAGTCAGTCCCGTTGAGTTCAGCGGGGCTTACTCCAAGTAAGTGTGCACAGGATTGCGGGCATACAGCACAATCTTTAGGCGGGATCCTATGCATGTTTAGTCAGAAAAACCCCCCACACACAATTCCTGGCATTCCCCAGCCAGCAGTGCTTTTGTTGTTGTTGGCCTAAACATGCATAGGATTGTGCCCTTCCACACGTGTACTCTGAAGTCGTATTGGGTTCACGGGGCTTACTCCCAAGTAACTGTGCACAGCGTTGGAGCCATACAGCTCAGTTCTATACATGTCTAAAAAGGAGTAAGTCCAATTGGGTTCAGTGGGGCTTACTCCCTGGTAAGTGAGTATAGAGCTTTAGCTATTGGGCGGTATGGGAAATAAATAAATAAATAAATAAAGTAGGATTGCAGCCTCAGGGAGGAGTTCATTGGAAAACAATTCACTGTGGGTGCCAAAGTGCGGTTTAATGATCAGCACTTTTTCCACATGCACAAAAATGGCTTCTTACAAAAATTAACAAAATATTTAAGACGTACTGTAAGAAAGTCAGGTTGCTTACCTGTAACTGTAGTTCTTCAAGTGGTCATCTGTGCAGTCACACATATGGGCTCTGTGCCTGCACGGAGACTCATTCGGGAAACTTCCAAGCTGCATAGTTTTGGGGGCGGGAACCCCTCCCCCACCGTCTCTGCCATATATAGCAAGGGTTCCGGCCCCAAGAGTTCCTTGAGACCTCAAGTAGTCCCAGACCAAGGAGAAGAACACCTCAGTACCAACAGTCCAGTTGACACCGAAGTGGGGACGGTGGGAGGGTTGTGTGAATGCACCGATGACCACTCGAAGAACTACAGTTACAGGTAAGCAACCTGACTTTCTTCTTCGTGGTCTCTGTGCATCACACATATGGGCGAGTAACAAGCTAGTGGGTCGGTGTCTCAATGTAGTACTGACGAAAGCACAGGCCTGCCAAAGGCACAGCCCGCGAGCTGGGACGTCCAATCTGTAGTGCTTAATAAAGGTAGAAGGCTTAGAACAGGTGGCCGCTTTACACAAGTCTATGATGGGAGCCTCTCTTGCAAAGGCAGTAGAAGTTGACACTCCCCTTGTCGAGTACACTTCGATTCAAGTCGGTGGGGGTTTCCCGGCGACCTTGTACGCCAGTTGAACGGTGTGTACGATCCAGGATGCCAGCCTCTGAGAGGAGACTGGAGAGCCTTTATTGGGTTCCCCATACCATAGGAAGAGCCATTGTGAGTTGCAGAAAGGCTCGGTCCGTGACTTATAGAAGGCCAGTGCTCTCCTGACATCTAGAGAGTGTAGCCATCATTCCAAATCAGAAGTTGGGGATGGAAAGAAGGCAGGGAGCACGATCGGTTGATTAAGATGGAAGTCCATGACCACCTTCAGGAAGAATGCTAAGTCTGGCTGCAAGATCACCTTTTCCTTGTGAAATACAGTGTAAGGTGAGTCTATTCGCAACGCGGAGAGTTCGCTTGCTCCCCTCGATGTCGTACTGGCTGTCAGGAAGGCAACCTTCCAAGACAGCAGCCTCAAGTCCACTGTAGCAAGCGGTTCAAATGGTACCCCTGTGAAGGTGTTAAGCACCAGGGTTAGGTCCCACTGAGGAACGAAGTCTGTCACTAGAGGACCCAAGTTGCTGAGTCCTTGCAGGAATTGCTTGCATAAGGGGTGGCTGAATATGGAGCACGCGCCAATGTTGCCCCTCATAGCAGAAATCGGTGAAGCATACGCCCTGACGGAGGAGTACTTCAGGCCCCTGCTGAAAAGTTGTTTGAGGAAAAACAAAATGTCCACTAGACAACAGTCATTAGAGTTACAGTTGTTGTAGGTCATGAACCAAACAAATGAAGCCCATTTTGCTGAGTACAAGCGGAGTGTGGATGGTTTCCTCGCTGCATCAAGTACATCCTGCACTGTCAGTAGAATCAGTGGGGGAAAGCGGTGAGTGGTTGGATCCTCCGCACTGTGAGGTTCAGGGTGTGGAGATCAGGGTGAAGGATCCTGCCTGGTCCAGGGAAATCACGTCTATCCGCGATAGCGGTAGGAGGCATCCATGCACTACATTCAACAGCATCATGAACCAGGGTTGTCTGGGCCGCCAAGGGGCAATCAGGATGCAGTTCGTGGCATCATGTCTGATTTTGGAGATCACCCTCGTGAGGAGTGGGAATGGAGGGAAAAGGTAGAATAGGCGATCCTTCCATTCTAGGAAAAAGGCATCGCCGAGTGATCCATGGCAGAATTGTCCGCAGGCTGTGTTCGCTGCAATTGTGAAGAGGTCGATCTCTGGTCAGCCCCACTGGTTGAAAATTAGTTGCAGGAGTGTCTTGGTCAGCTGCCATTCATGGGAGCACCAGAAGAAGTGGCTGAGAGAGTCTGCCAACAGGTTGTCTTGTCCTGCTATATGGAGAGCGGTCAAGCGAATGCCCTTGGCAACGACCCAGTTGTAAGGGTGTAGAGTGAGAGGAAGGAGGCGGGAAGAGTGTGTTCTACCTTGCTTGTTTAGGTACCAGAGAACTGTGGTGTTGTCCGTGAGGAACTGGATGTGCCGGTGTCGGAGGTACGGTTCAAAGGCGCAGAGAGTTTTCCAAAGTGCCAACAGCTCCAAGAAATCTATATGGTACAGTGTTTCCTTGGAGGACCAGTGACCTTGTGCTTGAAGAGGGCCACAATGTACTCTCCAACTAGGAGAGAGGCATCTGTGGTGAGAACCCTGGATGGAGGAGCGGGAAGGAATGGCATCCCTTGGGTCAGATGCCTGGAGTCCATCCACCAGTCCAAGCTGAGAGCAATGACCTCCAGTACTGAGAGTGTGACAAAGAGAGGGTTGTGGGTCAAGTCAAAGTTCCGGAAGAACCAGTGTTGAAGTGGTCTCATTCGTAGCCAAGCCCATTCCACAACTGATACCATGGCTGCCATGTGGCCAAGGAGGCATTGGCCATCATGTGCCCTGGCACGGTAGGCAGAGAATATCGACGTGGCTTGCAGCCCGATTTGGAATCAAGGATGGCCCCTATAAATTGAACTGTTCGAGTGGGGGTCAAGTGAGACTTCTCCTCATTGATTCATAGTCCCAATGCCGGAAGAAGATCCAAGACAATCACGATATCGTGCAATAGAGCTTCTCAGGAGGAAGCCACCAGTAGCCAATCGTCTAGATACAGGTAGATTTCTACTCCCTGAAGACAGAGGTAAGCTCAGACCACAGCCGTGCACTTGGTAAATACACATGGGGCTGTTGAGAGGCCGAACAGCAAGACATTGGACTGGAACAGTTCCACTCCGATCACAAAGCGGAGGAACTTTCTGTGTGGGCGTTCTATGGCTACATGGAAGTATGCATCTTCAAGATCGATCGTAGTGAACCAAGAGCCCTTCCGTAGGAGTGGGAGAATTGTGGCTAGAGTTGTCAGCCTGAACTTCTTGGGGGTGACAAACTTGTTCAGGTTGTGAAGGTCGAGAATGGGCCAAAGGCCTCCATCCCGTTTCGGTACCATGAAGTACCTGGAGAAGAACCCCTCAGTACCAATGTTTGGATGAATGCGTTGAATGGCACCCATTCGTAAGAGAGATTGAGTTTCTTAGTGGAGGACCTCTGAAGGTGGAGTGACCCAAAGGCGGGGGGGTGTTGAATTCTATTCTGTATCCGTGACAGACAATAGCTAACATCCAGTTGTCCGACTTCACTCTTGCCCACGCCAAGTAATATTGGCTCAGGAGGTCTCTGAAAGGTGGATTGTAATTGTTGGTACGGAGGGGAACGGAGCTGAAGTCAAAGATGACATTTAGAGAATCTCTCACCCTTCGCCTTTGTTGGAACCTGGGGAAGGAGTAGATTTTCTGTGCTGGTGCTGCTGCTGTGGGAATCTGGGTGTCTGGTCCCAGATTGCTGAGGTGGATAGATCTGGTTTCAGTACCAGCAACACTGATGGTACAGAGCATGCTGCTGCTGTTGGTGCTGGGCTTGACCAATGCCCATCTTATGAGCAGTCGTTCTGACTTTCTGCATGGAGTCCATCTGGTCATCTGTGTTGGCATTGAATAAACCCTTGCCGTTGAAAGATAGATTTTCTATCCGCAAGCGGGCTTCAGGAGTTAAGTCTGCAGAGCGAAGCCAGTCATGCCGCCTTAGGGCAACAGATCCCATCATGCCCTTAGCATTGCAGTCTGCTTGATGATGGGCAGTGTTGATCTGTTGACGAGACAGCTTGGATGCCTCAGCATGAAACATTTTAGCTAAGTCATGTTGATCCTCGGGGAGGTATGTGATGAGAGAGTCCATTTTCTCCCAGAGGAAGAGCTGATACATGGCCATCATCGCCTGGTAGTTGGAAATTCTAAGCCCCAATGCCGCTGAGGAGTAGAGACGATGTCCAGCGATATCAAGTTTGCGACCCTCCTTATCCACAGGTGAGGCATGTGCTTTCTGCAAGCAACCTTGGACAGACTCCACAATTATGGAGTTGGGTTTCGGATGGGAGAAGAGGAAAGATGCGTCTGTCTCTTGAACCCTGTACATCAATTCCAGCCTCTTGGACGTTGAGGTCAAGGACAAAGGTGCTTTCCACGTCTGTTGGACTGCACTCAGCAGGGCTGGAAGAAAAGGGATGGCCACTGGTGTGGACAGGTCCATTGCAATGGCATCAAATACCGGATCGTGAATCTGTTGGGGAGATTGTTGGACCTCGACACCCAACGATTGTGCTATCCTCAGCACTTGTTTGGAGAAGTGGCCTATGTCTTCAGAAGGCGAGGCTCTATTTCATGTCCCGACAACGTCGTCTGGTGATGAGAGAGATGGAGGAACCAAGGAATATGAGGAGGAGTCAAACTGGTAGTCCTCCCCAGATTCCTGCAATTGAGTAGGTCGTTGAACCACAGCAGAGGCATGAGGTGGAACAGGAGGTGGTGGGGCTTGATGGTCCTAACTGGTTTGGTGTATCGCTAAGGATGTTGAGCGCCTCAGTACCGGAGGAGGAAGGCAGAAAACATTCTGGGTGTCGAAGCCAGAGCATTGCCCAGACTGAAAGGGAGCATGCAATGGCAAAGTAGCTCCTAGGAAGTGGGAGAGATCGCAGCCCCTATGGAGTCTCCAATCCGCATCCTAACGCTGCCGGTGAGGGGGAAACGATGAGGCAGAAAAATGGTCCCAATCTCGGGATGGAGAACATGAGTGATCACGGTCGTATTGTCCCGTCCAGTGATCCCGACAGTATTGATCCAAAGATCAGTATCGAGAAAGCTGTCGAGGGGAAAGCACGAGTCGATACCGAGGTGACTGGATATCATAACGACGCGGTGTTGGAGACCTGGATCTCCATCCCGTGGCTGTCTGAGTTGGACAGGGTGGTGGGGTTGGTGTATCCCTCAACTCACCCTCTGAGACCGTAGAGGCCAGTTCCAGAGTAGCCGTGTGTGTGGTGGGCACAACACAAAGAGGAGAATCCGGTAAAGGAGGAGGAGGTGGGAGATCCCACTCCTTTTCCTGTCGTGTGGAGGATTTCTTTTTCCTCTTTTCTCATGCATCCACTACCAGTTTAGGGCGTTTTGCCCATTTTGAGAGCTTTTTTGCCACCAAAATGGCCAAACTTCTTCCTGGAGTAGGTGGATCTACTCGCACCAGGTCAGTGGTGAACGGGGGGGAAGGTTGGGTTGCAATGACCGCTTCTGTACTTGTAGAAGGGGCCACGGAGGGCTGGTCCCTGGGTGTTTGTGCCTTAGGTATGTCAACCACCTGAAGGGCCCTTTGCTGTAGTCAAATCGGACCTGTTCTTGCGAGCCTGTTTTGATAGCGATTGGCAGTGGTGGCAAGTTTCAACCTTGTGGGATTCTCCCAAACAAAGAAGACATAAGGAGTGGTCATCCGAAGAGAGCACCTTACTGCCACAGGCCATGCACCTTCTAAATGGAGGCTTTGGCGCCATAGGCCGAGAATGAAAAAATGTGTCGCCGCTGAGGCGAACGACGCTCTCCAACATCACCAACAATCTCTGTCTCTCTCTCTCTCCGCTCTCTTATTTTGAAGATAAAAAAGAAAAATAGGATGAAGGAAGAAATGAGGTTTAGATAAGATAAGATAGAAAAACAGCGTGACAGAATGTCGAAAGAAGTTCCCCACGAAGTAACGCTAAGATGGTCAAAAAGGAACTGAGGGGAAGGCGGGAACTCATGCTATATATGCCAGAGTTGGTGGGGGAGGGGTTCCTGCCAAAAAAACTATGCAGCTTGGAAGTTTCCCAAAAGAGTCTCTGCACAAGTGCAGAGCCCATATGCGTGATGCGCAGAGACCACGAAGAAGAACATGTGGTATTATTAAAATGTAGTCCCCTCAAAAGTCCCAAGGATTTGGAAACATAAAAAAAGCCACCCACAATTTAACTCTACCATTGCTAAAGCTTTTATAAACAAAAATTGTGAATAAAGATAAAGATAGAAAACGGCTGTACTCTTTGATTTCTCCAAATAAACCTTAGTAGCTGTATTGCCCCTGCAGTAGGCCTCTTAATTTAGAAGTGCCAAGATAGTGATAAATCAGATCCAGGTTTACTTACAAAGAGTACTTTATTCAGTAACTTACAGCACACAGGCATACCCAATGGTTGGATCAGACAGCTTCTCTGAACCCAGAGCCATGGGGTACAATGGGTTTTATACCATCAGCAGTGAGGCAGCATGACAGCAGCAAGCGTTAATTAGCGTTCATCTGCAACTTTCCTAGCATAGACTAACAGTGCTTGTTCAGAAGAAAAACAATCAGAACTTTCCCAGCACAGACACCTGTAACTCGGCATAAACATAGCCTTACTTCCTACATCCTAGGAATGTATCCACATGTATCCACATCCTAGGCCCTGATAAGATACTAGACTTCATTAGCATGGAATGTGCTGAGGCCGCGCTATCGACCTTTGACTCATTTCACATGCTCAGAGGCCCACTAGCAAGAAAATTGCACCAATAATGAACCTAAGCAAAACATTATGGATCTCTAGGCCCCTCTAAAACTACAGGTGACTTGGTTACACTCCTGGGGCCATTATGGTAGCAGATTACTGTAATATATATAATACATATTATTAGGACCAAGAAGTGTTCAAACTGCTGTATGTGAACTGTTGAGGTGCACAGAACTATAATAGGGGCTTCCTGGTTAGCCAGTAGGTGGCAATATTATATAGTGTAAAATAGTACAGCTGAGTAGGGATGGCAGATAATTCCGCCACGGATCTCGGTGAGGCCGAATGCCAGTGCATTCGGCCCCCCGAACTCCGTGGCAGAACGGCCTGCCTCCCCCGCCCCCCCCGCGGATCCCCCCCAAGACGAGACTTACCTGGGGCGGATCTTCCGGGTGGCAGCGGCTCCGGCGGCTGGTCTTCCGACCGGCTGCCACTGCCACCATTTCCAGTCTTGTTAAAAAAAAAAGACGTGATAGGCTACGTAAAGATTTACGTAGCCTATCATGGCTGGGTTTTAAAAAAAAAAACACGACGTGATAGCCTATGTAAATCTTTACGTAGCCGATCATGGCTGGGTGGGTTTAAAAAAATTTTTTTAAACCGTGTACGCAAATGGCGGCAGCTACGGCCACCGCCATTTGTGTTCCTTATTTTTGGCCATCTTAAACTATGTAAATATTTACGTAGACTATGACAGCGAAAATAAAGGGGAATGCAAATAGCGTAGCGGGCGCTATTTGCGTCCCTTTTTGATTGGCCGTTTTAGCCTACGTAAATATTTACGTAGGCTAAAACGGTGAATCAAAAAGGGATGCAAATAGCGCCCGCTACGCTATTTGCATTCCCCTTTATTTTCGCTGTCATAGTCTACGTAAATATTTACGTAGATTAAGATGGCCAAAAATAAGAAACGCAAATGGCGGCGGCCATAGCCGCCATTTGCGTACGTGGTTTTTTGTTTTTTTACCCAGAGCCCTCCACGGCCGGAAATCTGGCTGCAGATGGCTCTGGGCTGGGCTGGGCCTGGCCGGCTGCTTCGTGGAGCTGCCGCGGAGCCCACCCAGCCGCGGAGAATTCCGGGGGGGAGGAACGGAGCGCCTCCCCCCCATCGAGGATTCCAGGGAGAGGGATGGAACGCCTCCCCCCCCCACCATCAACAGAATCCGCGAAAGGTAAGTCACTTTCGTACATCCCTACAGCTGAGCAAGATTTTATTATTTCTCTTTGAATGGACCATTGGCAAATTGTTTATTTGGTGCAACATTTGGTGATCAGCATGTGGCCTGTGAGGGCCCAGTTCTTCAGACTCCTAGAAATTCATTAGTAATGTCCCTCTACCATATCTCAAGGCAGACCTTTCTGGATGTAAGAAATCAACTTGGCAGTATTCCATGCCAAGGTGAAATGGGTTATGCCCATATAAGCCCAGGGGGCTGCCCTTTATCCTTCTGAGTGGCTGTGAGCTCACCAGGTGCTTTTGAGAGCTCCAACTGAATTTGGGGGGGGGGGTGGACTGAGTACTCCCAGCAGCTGAGTGGGCAGGAAGCTTCAGTCTGTTTTCTGCCTCCCAGCTGAGCAGAGCAGAGCAGAACAGAGCAAGCTGGTCCAGGGACTACAGAAGCAAGCCAGCTCCCAGAGAGTGAGCAACCAGAGCGAGCCAACAGGGGGAGCAAACAGGAGTTGGCCAGGGGAGGTCAAGGGGGCGGCCCCTAACATTTTTTCTTTTTAACAAACTTTTTTTTTTTCATTTATTTGTCTTGAAACACACACTTCCACACCAGTGGGACTCTGCTTTTAACCTCTACTGAGTAGTGGAGCAGGCACAGCCTAGTCTAGAACAATCACAAAGCTAGACACAAAAAGGGAAAAGAGGCTATGGAAAGACGACTCTCCATGGTGGTGACCTGCAAGGTGTGTGCCATGTTTGTTTTCTTGCCTGAGAACAACATGGCCTACACCTGCAACAAGTGCAAGTTGATCACGCTACTGGAAGAAAAAGTAAGTGGACTGGAGTGGCGACTGTTAACCCTCTGGGGAACAAGAGAACCTGAGGAGTTCTTGGACAGAATGGGGGAACTACAGCAACAGAGTGAAGACCAGAAGCATGAAGAGCAACAGCAAGAGGAGGCAGAAGTGAGAAATGCTGAGTTGAAGAAAAATGGAGTAGAGGATACTCCTTGGAAAAGGGTGATAGGAGAAGAAGAACTAGACACCACTGTGCACCAGTGGAAGCAGTGGAGCTGTGGAACCGATTCCAGGTACTTGAGGATGAGACTGGAGGACAGCCTGCAGAGGAAGAATCACAGGGGAACTTGCATGAGAGTGAGCAAGAGGCTGACAGTCAAACAGAGGCGATGAAACCCAGGCCTACAACAACAAGAAGAGAAGAGTGGTAGTGGTGGGAGACTCCTTGCTGCGTGGGATCGAGACCCAAGTATGTCACGAAGACCCATGGACTCACCAGGTATGTTGTCTCCCGGGAGGACGGTTTAGAGACGTGACTGAAAGGTTGCCTGCACTCATAAAGCCCACTGAATTCCCTTTCTTCTCATCCATGTGGGAACAAATGATACCGCCAAGCAGAGCTACGAAGAAATCATGTCAGACTTTGAAGCTTTGGGAAGGAAACTCAAGAACTTTGGGGCCCAGATAGTTTTCTCATCCATCCTTCCAGTAGTTAGAAGAGGGATAGAAAGGGAACGAAAAATACTCCAGGTGAATGACTGGCTACAAAGGTGGTGCCGACGAGAGAGATTTGGATTCTGGGACCACGGCCTATACTTCCTGGAAGATGGGCTGTTGGCAAGGGATGGGTTGTACCTCACAAAGGATGGGAAGAATGTGTTTGGCCACAGCATGCAGAACTTCATCAGGAGGGCTTTCAACTGAATCCTACGGGGAAGGGGGATGTAAAGTTGGGGGTAACAATGGACGTGGGCTCATGCACTGCAACGGAGAGAACAGCTCTAATAGCGCCCAATAATAGTCTTCAGACACATATAGGAAGAAAGCCAGACTATGAAGCACATGGTCTTCGATGTCTATATACTAATGCCCAGAGTATGGGAAACAAACAGAACGACCTTGAACTCTTAATACAGGAGGGAAATTATGACTTGATAGGTATAACTGAGACTTGGTGGGATGACTGTCATGACTGGAATACAACAATTGAAGGATATAACATGTTCAAAAAGAACAGGAGGAACAGAAAGGGAGGTGGGGTTGCACTGTATGTTAAAAATACATATCTCTGCACAGAAATACAGGAGGATGAGCTTGGTAGCCCCATCGAGAGCATCTGGATCAAAATAAATGGAGCAAAGAATAAAAGGAACCTGGTGGTCGGAGTCTACTACCGGCCACCCAACCAAGGAGAAGACGAGGATGAAACTTTTGAAAAGCAAATAGCCAATGTTTTAAGGAAGCATGATGTAGTAGTAATGGGGGACTTCAATTTCCCCGATATTTGTTGGGAGACAAATTCTGCAAAACTTGGCCCCTCCAGGAAATTCCTGACTTGTGTTGGGGATAACTTCCTCCTACAGAAAGTAGAGGAAGGAACTAGAGGATCAGCTATCCTTGACTTGATTCTAACCAACAGAGATGGCTTAGTGGATAAAGTAGCAGTTACAGGAACTCTGGGGGAAAGCGACCATGTTGTACTTGAGTTCTTGGTTCTAAGGGAAGCAAAAGCTGAGTGTAGTCAAACGCGTAGCCTGGATTTTAGGAAAGCTGATTTTAATAAACTCAGAACAATGATCAGGAAGGTCCCATGGCAAGCGACTCTAACGAGAAAAGGAGTCCAAAATGGGTGGGAGCTTTTAAAAAAGGAAATTCTCAAGGCACAATTACAAACAATTCCAACAAGAAGAAAAGGTGGAAGACAACAGAAGAAGCCAATGTGGCTTCACAAAAAGCTGAGAGATGACCTGAAAACAAAAAAGGACACATATAGGAAGTGGAAAGAAGGCGAAGTAACAAAGGAAGAGTACAGGCAGGTAGCGCAGAATTGCAGGGATGGCGTCAGGAAGGCTAAAGCTGGGAACGAGCTGAGGTTAGCGAGGGATGCTAAAAACAACAAAAAGGCTTTCTTCAGCTACGTGCATAGTAAAAGGCAGCAGAAAGAAATGGTTGTTCAGCTATTAAATAAGGATGGCAAAACGATAACAGATGACAAAGAAAAGGCGAGGTGCTCAATTCCTACTTTGGCTCAGTCTTCTCCCAAAATGACCTCCCTGGCAAAGGCAAAGTACAGGCTGAAGGGGAAGGATTGCAGCTTGAGATCGATAGGCATATGGTCAAGGAACACCTAATTACTTTGAGTTCAAATCTCCAGGGCCGGATGAATTGCATCCTAGAATAATAAAGGAACTGGCAGAAGAACTCTCAGAACTACTGTCTATTCTCTTTGAGAAATCATGGAACAGGTGAAGTGCCAGATGACTGGAGGAGGGCTAACGTTATCCCTATCTTCAAAAAGGGTAAAAAGGAAGAACCTGGGAACTAGAGACCATCTGACATCAATCCCTGGGAAAAATTCTGGAGCAGATGATAAAGCAATCCATCTGGAAGCACCTTGAAAGTAATGCAGTGATTACTCGAAGACAACATGGATTTGTCAAGAACAAATCCTGCCAGACGAATCTGATCTCATTTTTTGATCAAGTAACCTTGTGGACTGTGGGAATGCTGTAGACATAATATACCTGGACTTCAGCAAAGCTTTTGACAAAGTATCCCATGATGTCCTGATGAGCAAACTAGCTCAATTTATTTATTTATTTATTTATTGCATTTCTACCCCGCCTTTTTTCCTCTTGCAAGGAACCCAAGGCGGCTTACATTATCCTCCTCCTTTCCATTTTACCCTCACAACAACAACCCTGTGAGGTGGGTTGGGCTGAGAGTCTGTGACTGGCCCAAAGTCACCCAGTGAGCTTCCATGGCCGAGTGGGGACTAGAACCCAGATCTCAAAGTGGGCTAGATGAAACAACGGTCCGGTGGATCCACAGTTGGCTACAGAATCGGACTCAAAGAGTGCTTATCAATGGGACCTTCCCAAACTGGGGAGAGGTAACAAGTGGGGTACCGCAGGGTTCAGTCCTGGGCCCAGTGCTCTTCAACATTTTTATTAATGACTTGGAGGAGGAGGTTCAGGGAATGCTGATCACATTTGCAGATGACACAAAATTGGGCAGGACAGCTAATACTTTGGAAGACAGAAACAAAATTCAAAGTGATCTTGATAGACTGGCGCTCTGGGCAGAAAACAACAGAATGACATTTAATAGGGATAAATGCGAAGTTCTGCACCTAGGAAAAAGAAACCAAATGCATAGTTACAAGATGGGGGATATGTGGCTCAACAACACTACAGGCGAGATGGATCTTGGAAATGTTGTCGATCACAAGCTGAATATGAGCCAACGATGTGATATGGCTGCAAAAAAGGCAAATGCTCTTTTGGGCTGCATTCATAGAAGCATAGCTTCCAAATCCCGGGAAGTACTAGTTCCCCTCTACTCAGCACTGGTTAGGCCTCATCTGGAGTACTGTGTCCAGTTCTGGGCACCACACTTTAAGAAGGACGCAGACAAACTGGAGAGGGTTCAGAGGAGGGCAACAAAGATGATCAGGGGACTGGAAACAAAGCCCTATGAAGAGAGACTGAAAGAACTGGGCATGTTTAGCCTTGAGAAGAGAAGACTGAGGGGAGATAGGATAGCGCTCTTCAAGTACTTGAAAGGTTGTCACAGAGAGGAAGGCCAGGATCTCTTCTCGATCATCCCAGAGTGCGGGACACGGAATAATGGGCTCAAGTTACAGGAAGCCAGATTCTGGCTGAACATCAGGAAAAACTTCCTGACTGTTAGAGCAATATGACAATGGAACCAATGACCTAGGGAGGTGGTGGGCTCTCCCACACTGGAGGCATTCAAGACGAGGCTGGACAGCCATCTGTCAGGGATGCTCTGACTTGGCTTCCTGCATTGAGCAGGGGGTTGGACTGTATGGCCTCGTAGGCCCCTTCCAACCCTACCATTCTTATGATTCTGTGATTTTATGAAATCTTATACGGACTCTACCAAAAGCAACCCTATGCACATTTAGACAGAAAAAGCCCTACAGCTCCCAGCATTCCCCACCCTCCCCATGCTGGGAGTTATAGGACTTTTTTCTGGGGAATGTTGAAAATTGTAGGACTTTTTTTCTGTCTAAACATGCATAGGATGCCCTAAATGTACAGTCAGGGCCAGAAATATCGGAACGAGGATAACTGTTTTGGCAGTTGGCCTCTGTACACCACCACATTGAAGTTGAAAGGAAACACACCCAGATGGGAGCGAAGTCAGGACTTTCAGCTGTAATTCAAGGGGTTGGACAAGAGTGGCGCACTAACCATTCAGGAAGGACAGCCAGTGGCATACACACACCCCCATCGTTGGTGGCTCATAAGTAATGGAACGAACCAACATCATTTTAAACGTAAGGATCACCTTTAATACCTGGATGAAAATCCTTTGCAGTCAATGACTGCCTGAAGTCTGGAACCCATGGACATGACCAAATGCTGAATTTCCTCCCTCGAGATGCTTTGCCAAGCCTTCACTGCAGCTGCCTTCAGCTGCTGCTTGTCTGTGGGTCTTTCTGCCTTCAGTCTTGTCTTCAGTAAGTGAAAAGCATGCTCTATTGGGTGGAGATCAGGTGACTGACTTGGCCATTGAAGAACATCCCACTTCTTTGCCTGGAGAAACTCTTGGGTAGCTTTTTCTGTATGTTTTGGGTCTTTATCCATCTGCAATATGAAGTGGCGCCCTATCAGTTTGGCAGCATTCGGTTGAATCTGAGCAGAAAGTATAGCCCTATAAACTTCAGAATTCATCCTGCTGCTTTGATCAGCAGTCAGGTCATCAATAAACACCAGTGACCCGGCTCCATTGGCAGCCATACATGCCCATGCCATAACACTGCCTCCACCATGTTTGACAGATGATGTGGTATGCTTTGGATCATGAGCTGTTCCTTTCCTTCTCCATACTTTTCTCTTCCCATCATTCTGGTACAAGTTCATCTTGGTTTCATCAGTCCAAAGAATCTTATTCCAGAACTGGGCAGGCCTTTTTAGGTGTTGCTGGCAAAGGCTAATCTGGCCTGTCTGTTCTTGAGTGTTACCAGTGGTTTGCACCTTGTTGTGAAGCCTCTGTATTTACCTTCATAAAACCATCTCTTGACTGTAGATGTTGACAATGACATGCCTACCTCAAGAGCATTCTTTACCTGGCTAGATGTTGTGAAAGGGTTCCTCTTCACCATGAGCAGAATTCTGTGGTCATCCACTTAAGTTGTCTTCCGTGGTCTTCCAGGCCTTTTGCTGTTGCTGAGCTTGCCAGTTAATTCCTTCTTTTTCAGGATGTTCCAAACTGTTGTGTTGGCCACTCCCACTGTTTTTGCTATCTCTCTGATGGGTTTATGTTGTTTCCTCAGCCTAATGATGGCCTCCTTCACTCACATGGACACCTCTTTAGACCTCATGTTGGGAGTTCCAGTGACCAGCTACCAAATGCAAATGTAACACTCAGAACCACCTCCAGGCCTTTCATCTGCTGGATTGGTCAATGGGTACCCAGGAAACAGGCCACACCTGGCCATGCAGCTGCTTGTCAGCCATTCGTTCCATTACTTATGAGCCACCAATGATAAGTGTGTGTGTGTGTGTGTGTGCGTGTGTGTGCGTGTGTGTGCGCCACTGGCTGTCCTTCCTGAATGGTTAGTGCCCCACTTTTGTCCAACCCCTTGAATTACAGCTGAAAGTCCTGACCTCGCTCCCATCTGGGTGTGTTTCCTTTCAACTTCAATGTGGTGGCGTACAGAGGCGAAATGCCAAAACAGTTATCCTTGTTCCAATATTTCTGGTCCTGACTGTAGGTATTTTGGATTTGTTTTTTAATTCATTGATCAGTTGAAATAGAGGACAGAAGAATTCCTATGCCTTTAATAGCTGTACAGAAGAGGAAATATTGACATGACTGGTAGCGCAAAATTTACCCTGCTTACTTTAGAAATGCCCTCTGCAAGAAGTATGGGACTATTATGCTGTGTACATTTTCCTACCCTTATCTCTGGACCTTGGTCCTTGAACACCTGTACAATGCCACCTCTTTCTCTTCTTTCAAACCCCATCTTAAAAGCTATCTTTTCAAATAAGCATTTCAGCTTTTCTCAACCTGGGCCATGCTGGTTGGGGATGATAGGGGTTGTCGCTCCTTAGAAGAGGGGGCTGTCTTTGTTTTGCATATGGAATTCTGTAAAGCACCGTGCACACTGAGGGTGATATAATAAACTTTGCACTTGCTAACATGCATATTTCTTGCGCTTTGAGTAAAGTATATTCTTCTGTGCAATATGTTTCTTCTGTGTGAATTGCATCCTTCACACATTTTATGTATATATTTAATACATAAGAGCAACCTGGTAAATAAGTACACAAAAGTTACTAGCCTGCAAAAAAAAAAAAAAAACACTAGCAGTGGAGGGCTCCATCAGACTGTCCCTTCTGCAGCAGCCCACTGCAATTCTGCACTAGGCACAAAGGAGGCTTCCCTCCTCTGACAGCCCACTTATAAAAAGCCATAAGAACGATTCCCCATCAACAGTTATCACCTGGACAACAGACTGAATAGGCAGGCACACAGATCACCTGGTCACAGGTACTATATTTTTATTTAAATTATAATAATCATTTCTAAATTTGATCTATATATATATGTTAGCATATGCAAATGTTATGCAAATCACTGTCTCTTTTGTCCTCTTTTTTTGGTGATTCATAAATGGCCTATCTCCTCATCATTCCCCTCTACATCATCCAAGCAAGGGTCTCATTGGTCAGTCACCAGGCAAGCAAATTCCAACAGGCTGACTTGGTCTTTGGATTGGGATGGGTATTTTTCCTCATTACTGAGAGAGTGCTGTGTTCTACTCAGTGCTGAAAAATCTCCCAATGCAAGTTCACTTTGCCTTCTCTCTCAGCTGTGCATTCAAATATACCTCCAGTGTCTGCGCAGTGCATCACTGCAGCTAGCCAATCACATCACTCTTTGCCTCTTGGAGTCCTTCCTCCTTCTCACAGCTGATTGTCTGATTGTTCCTGTGTTTTCCTCAGCCAGCTGCCTTATGGCTGACAAGTGGAAGGTCTCCTGACTTCCCCCCGCCCCAAAGCCTCTGGTAGCCCAGATCACAGGTTGGCCCACCACTAAAGGAAACCTCTAGGCGAAGTTAGAGACACCCCTGCTGAGAGTAAGGAGGAGAGTATTTTTCTTTCTGTGCAGCTCTGGATTACTTTTGGATTTTTTTACCAATGTGGTTAGATTTAGCAGGTTGCTATGTTTCAGGCCTTGAGCAGGCATCGCAATTTACATAGCAATCTATTTGTTTTGGGAATATCTTATTCTGCTCTTTGCGAGGTTTGTGGAGTAGATGAAACTATAAATTACCTTCTCTGGGACTGTCTGATATATAGTGCAGAACAGGGCTTTCTTACTGATGAGCTCCAGAGCTTGGGGTTGAAGGCTTTTCTTTGGAGTCTGCTCTCCAACTTAATCTTCAAAAAGCTATGAATATTTGTTTAAGTTACAGCTGGTTATGCCCCCTTCTAGGTATTGTCGTAGGTTTTTTCAGTGGGTGGCGGTCATGGGGCCTTTCAGGCCTTGACCAGCCATTAAATCCCAGAAGAAGAGTGTGAGCAGCTATTGCAAAGAGAGAGAGAGAGAGAGAGGCAGGGAGGTTATTGGGAGCTGCCAGTGGTCCTCAGGCCTTGCAGTGAAGAACACTGTCCTCTGGCTACCAGGCTAGTGCTTAAATACAAATTGCATAAGAGTTCAAATTATTGATTACCAGCCCAGTCTCCCTGCTCTAGTGCTGTGTGAGGGGAGAGGGGGTGGAGAAATGGGAGAATGGACTTGATTCTCCTTATATTTTTCTATGAACAATAGCAGAAGGGCCGTCCAGAGGGAGCTGAGATAAGTACAATCCCTATACTTAAGACTCTTGCACTATTTTTTGTGAACCACGGTTGGAGGACCTGGTTCAATGCTGCTTTAGTCTCCAGTTGAGTCCTTTCCCCATATTCATCCTGATACAGGAGGAAGCAGAGCCATGGATTTGCAAGTGTGCCATCAGAAAACACCAGCACAGATCAGAGGACATTAGAGACCGCATCAGTGGTTAAGGGTGTGTGCATGCCACACATGTGTGGCTTCTAGACATTCCTGCGCTCAGCGGAGTAATTAAAAAATGAATTTTGCAGCATAGCGTGACTTCCTATATTGCAGGCAAGAAGACACAACACAATATCCAATTCTTTGAGGTTACAGTCATTACTACAAAGAGGAACACTTTGTAGGCAAACATGAAAATACTGGCCCCAATGCAGGGAGAGTTAATTGGGCTTAAGCACAATTCCATTGAAATAGACATTGTAGCCAACACTTGGGCTGGAAAAGCCCAGTGCGAATAAACAAAAAGGTAGACTGTGTACCAGTAGACTGTGGGAGAGTCAGTCATCAAAGTTGGGCTGGGCTGGTGGCCAGAAGATAGGCCAGCTGTTCAGCATGCCTCCCAGGCAGCCTATAGCAGCTTAGCCTGCACTGAGAAACATATTAGGTCAGAGGAGCAGTAGCAGTGTGGTAAATTCTGAAGTGTGGGAGCTCACCGTGAGAGCCCCCATAGACATGCCCCCAAGGACATTCCCGAAATGCAGGCAGCTACATTGATCCATTAGCAGCAGCAGCACATAGCATAATAACCAATTTATTAAGATCCACTGAAAAAATGCTTGCTGGCTGGGAATGATGGGAGTTGAAGTCTAACACATTAGGCAGGGCACCAGGTTGGGGAAGGCTGCATAGAAGACTACTAAGATAAAATACACAGAGAAACATGCAGAAAATCCTGAGGCTGTTAGAATCATACTTGCTTCTGTGCCAATTAAGCTTTGCTTGTACTGTACACATCTCAGCCATGCTTGAAAGGCACAAAGTTGTCAGACTTTGAAGCTTTGGGAAGGAAACTCAAGAACATTGGGGCCCAGATAGTTTTCTCATCCATCCTTCCAGTAGCTAGAAGAGGGATAGAAAGGGAACGAAAAATACTCCGGGTGAATGACTGGCTACGAAGGTGGTGCCGACGAGAGAGATTTAGATTCTGGGACCACGGGCTATACTTCCTGGAAGATGGACTGTTGGCTAGGGATGGGTTGCACCTCACAAAGGATGGGAAGAATGTGTTTGGCCACAGCATGAAGAACTTCATCAGGAGGGCTTTCAACTGAATCCTACGGGGAAGGGAGATGTAATGTTGGGGGTAACAATGGACATAGGCGCATGCACTGCAATTGAGAGAACAGCTCTGATAGCGCCCAATCATAGTCTTCAGACACATGTAGGAAGAAAGCCAGACTATGAAGCACATGGTCTTCGATGTCTATATACTAATGCCCAGAGTATGAGAAACAAACAGAACGAACTTGAACTCTTAATACAAGAGGGAAATTATGACCTGATAGGTATAACTGAGACTTGGGATGACTCTCATGACTGGAATACAGCAATTGAAGGATATCACTTGTTCAAAAAGAACAGGAGGAACAGAAAGGGAGGTGGGGTTGCACTGTATGTGAAAAATACATATCTCTGCACAGAAATACAGGAGGAGGAGCTTGGTAGCCCCATCGAGAGCATCTGGGTTGAAATAAATGGAGCAAAGAATAAAAGGAACCTGGTGGTCGGAGTCTACTACCGGCCACCCAATCAAGGAGAAGACAAGGATGAAACTTTTGAAAAGCAAATAGCCAATGTTTTAAGGAAGCATGATGTAGTAGTAATGGGGGACTTCAATTTCCCCGATATTTGTTGGGAGACAAATTCTGCAAAACATGGCCCCTCCAGGAAATTCCTGACTTGTGTGGCGGATAACCTCCTCCTACAGAAAGTAGAGGAAGGAACTAGAGGATCGGCTATCCTTGACTTGATCCTAACCAACAGAGATGACTTAGTGGATAAAGTAGCAGTTACAGGAACTCTGGGGGAAAGCAACCATGTTGTACTTGAGTTCTTGGTTCTAAGGGAAGCAAAAGCCGAGTGTAGTCAAACGCGTACCCTGGATTTTAGGAAAGCTGATTTTCATAAACTCAGAACAATGATCAGTAAGGTCCCATGGCAAGCGATGCTAGCGAGAAAAGGAGTCCAAGATGGGTGGGAGCTTTTAAAAAAGGAAATTCTCAAGGCACAATCACAAGCAATTCCAACAAGAAGAAAAGGTGGAAGACAACAGAAGAAGCCAATGTGGCTTCACAAAAAGCTTAGGGATGACCTGAAAACAAAAAAGGACACATATAGGAAGTGGAAAGAAGGCCAAGTAACAAAGGAAGAGTACAGGCAGATAGCACAGAATTGCAGGGATGGCGTCAGGAAGGCTAAAGCTGAGAATGAGCTGAGGTTAGCAAGGGATGTTAAAAACAACAAAAAGGCTTTCTTCAGCTACGTGCATAGTAAAAGGCAGAGGAAAGAAATGGTGGTTCAGCTATTAAATAAGGATGGCAAAACGATAACAGATGACAAAGAAAAGGCGAGGTGCTCAATTCCTACTTTGGCTCAGTCTTCTCCCAAAAGAGGGTCTATGACCCCCCTGGCAAAGGCAAAGTACAGGCTGAAGGGGCAGGATTGCAGCTTGAGATCGACAGGCATATGGTCAAGGAACACCTCATTACTTTGAATGAGTTCAAATCTCCAGGGCCAGATGAACTGCATCCTAGAGTCATAAAGGAACTGGCAGAAGAACTCTCAGAACCGCTGTCTATTCTCTTTGAGAAATCATGGAGGACGGGTGAAGTGCCAGATGACTGGAGGAGGGCTAACGTTGTCCCTATCTTCAAAAAGGGTAAAAAGGAGGAACCTGGGAACTACAGACCAGTCAGTCTGACATCAATCCCTGGGAAAATTCTGGAGGAGATCATAAAGCAATCCATCTGGAAGCACCTTGACAACAATGCCGTGATTACTCGAAGCCAACATGGATTTGTCAAAAACAAGTCCTGCCAGACAAATCTGATCTCATTTTTTGATCAAGTAACCTCCCCTGTAGACCGTGGGAATGCTGTAGACATCATATACCTCAACTTCAGCAAAGCTTTCGACAAAGTGCCCCATGATATCCTGATGAGCAAACTAGCTCAAAGTGGGCTAGATGAAACAACGATCCGGTGGATCCACAGTTGGCTACAGAATCGGACTCAAAGAGTGCTTATCAATGGGACTTTCTCAAACTGGGGAGAGGTAACGAGTGGGGTACCGCAGGGCTCGGTCCTGGGCCCAGTGTTCTTCAACATTTTTATTAATGACTTGGAGGAGGAGGTTCAGGGAATGCTGATCAAATTTGCAGATGACACAAAATTGGGAGGGATAGCTAATACTTTGGAAGACAGAAACAAAATTCAAAGTGATCTGGATAGACTGGAGCGCTGGGCAGAAAACAACAGAATGACATTTAATAGGAACAAATGCCAAGTTCTGCACCTAGGAAAAAGAAACCAAATGCACAGTTACAAGATGGGGGATATGTGGCTCAACCACACTACAAGCGAGAAGGATCTTGGAATTGTTGTCGATCACAAGCTGAATATGAGCTAACAATGTGACGTGGCTACAAAAAAGGCAAATGCTCTTTTGGGCTGCATTCATAGAAGCATCGCTTCCAAATCCCGGGAAGTACTAGTTCCCCTCTACTCAGCACTGGTTAGGCCTCATCTGGAGTACTGTGTCCAGTTCTGGGCACCACACTTGAAGAAGGATGCAGACAAACTGGAGAGGGTTCAGAGGAGGGCAACAAAGATGATCAGGGGACTGGAAACAAAGCCCTATGAAGAGAGACTGAAAGAACTGGGCATGTTTAGCCTTGAGAAGAGAAGACTGAGGGGAGATATGATAGCACTCTTCAAGTACTTGAAAGGTTGTCACAGAGAGGAAGGCCAGGATCTCTTCTTGATCATCCCAGAGTGCAGGACACGGAATAATGGGCTCTAGTTACAGGAAGCCAGATTCTGGCTGAACATCAGGAAAAACGTCCTGACTGTAAGAGCAATACGACAATGGAACCAATTACCTGGGGAGGTGGTGGGCTCTCCCACACTGGAGGCCTTCAAGACGAGGCTGGACGGCCATTTATCAGGGATGCTCTGACTTGGATTCCTACATTGAGCAGGGGGTTGGACTCGATGGCTTGTAGGCCCCTTCAAACCCTACTATTCTATGAATCTATGAAAAGGAAATACAGTTCTGTCAGCCTCAGGCTAAGATAGATACCCCTGTCACTTGAAGCAGGTAGATCATTTTACCTTATTAATGGCAGACCATTGTCAGTCTCCTAGACTGAAACTCCAGATTATTTGAGAAGATGACTTCTCTTATTCTAACAACTGGGAGATCACAATGTATCAGATAGTCTTCAGATCAAAAGGAGAATACTGCTAAGCAACAGATAAAAGTGTGGCACAGGTAGACAGAACTTTGAACATATCCCTTCCCTTAAATGCTACAATTACCATCTTGGGCAAGGCTTCTCATTACAGCAACTATTCCTTTAGTCAATAAAATGGTTAAAACCACTGGAATCTTGTTTCCCATGAACAGGAAAAAGCAAGTGAAATTACTTCATCTTCCCCATTAATCTTGTCTTTGGAAAGCCTATAGATTGGCTTTGGCTACTGTAGTACAAACTGCAATTTCCACTTTTGAAACTTCTTCTACACAGCAACTGGAGACCCAACTGCCAGAGAAGATCACCACAAGTGTAGCCTTTCTGTTGCTTCTAATGTTGATGAACAACTCATAGCCTGGGTTTACACAACATAATAACCCACACTCAAGGTTGAGTGAGGGTTGTTGTTGAAATGTGGAGTATCATGTTGTCTGAACCCTGCTACAGTAACAAACCATGGCTTGTTAACCACAAACAACCCATGAAGAGAACCCATTGTTTGTTGTTGGGTTGTAAACTGTGGGTTATTCATGGTTAACAAACCACATTTTGTTATCGCAGCTGGGTTCAGATTTCAGACAATACAACAACCCATGTTTCAACAACAACCCACACTCAACCTTAAGTGTGGGTTATTGTGTTGTGTAAACCCAGCCATAGGCTGTTGACGAAGAGACCCAAGTGAATGGTAATTCACTGCTGAAACTAGACAGGTATGACCTGGTGCCCTCCAGATGTTTTAGACTACAACTCCCAGCATTCCTGACCATTGACCATGCTGGCTAGGGCTGATGGGAGTTGACATCCAAAACATCTGGAAGGCACCAGGTTGGGGGAAGCTGACCTAATCGGTCCTCTCAGTGGAAGACCACTTGGAGCCCCATGTACTATCAATACATTTTTAAAAGAATCTGACACTGCCTCTCACTCCTTTTTGCCCTTACCTCGCTTCCCTATGAACATCCACACTGCAGAGGGAAAGAATTAATGCCTTCTGTTGCAAAGCACTTGGGCTAGGATTGGGGAACAGACTTGAGTTTTGTTGGCAATTAATAACCAGAACCCTTCTGAAGAACCACTTAAAACACCATCACAAAACTATTCAAGTTGATAGAAAGTATCTGCAGATAAGTAACTGCAGACAACAATTCCCTTCCTGCTTTGATGGAAACAAGACAGTGCTCCCAAATTTAAAATACCTGCAAGTAATGGACACGCACACACTGCCTACATATCTCTTATTTCATTCAAAATGAAGTTCAAAGTTTAACATCCACATGAAACCACTGGGAGAGATCATCCAGTGATTTGGGATGTATTGTGACCAATATCCAGGTGACCTGCAGCTCTATTTCTCCTTTTCATCCACTGCCAGGGAAGATGTTGATGTTCTTAATTGGTTTCTGGCAGTGGTAATGGGCTGGATGGAGGCTCATAATTTGAGATTTAATCCAGACAAGACAGATGCTCCTGATCAGGAGGCAGACGGACTCCGGAACAGGAATTCAGTTTGTTTTAGATAGGCTAGTACTCATCTTGAAAACTCAAGTATGCAGTTTAGGGTTGGTTCCACAGCAAGCTTTGTGGAGATGTTCCAATTGTGTCCGCATGTGATGAGGTGCATATACACCAGAAGAGTGGAATATATAAGCAAACAAATAAATGTACAAAGCAGTATATGTTGATTCTACCACATGCTGAAGGGGAAGAGCAAACCATGTGGCTGTAGCACTGTTCTCTTTTCCTTTATAGACTTGTTTTGATTTCCATTTGGCTGACAATGGCCTGCTTATGCCAAATGACGGGTCTTAATTCCGTCATCTGGGAAAGTGAAGGAAGCATGGCTGAGTTGTGTGAAGATAATAAGCCATTATGCAAATGATTAAATCCTAGCAACTCCTTTCACAAAAGAGCACCTCTGCCAGGTCAACAGTGTCCCCCAGTTGGAGGCTAATATGTTTCAGGAGCCAAGCAGATTCCCAGCTTCTCCAAGAGCTGCCAAGGGTGATTGATGGAGGCCATTTATCTTATGTGGAAGATGACAAGACTATAGAGTCTGGAAAAGAAGGGAGGGCCAGTCTCCCCTTTATTCTCAGGATGGCAGTCTTTCTCCCTGTATCACTTGTCTATACCCCATGCTCCTGTCAGCAACTTCTGTTCATTTCGCAAACCCTTCTGAATAATAATATTAAAAAAAATCTTGTTTCACTGGGGGAAAAGCTTTGTATCCTAGCAAGAGCATGTCAGTACTTCCCATTGCTACCGTTTTGGGCTTGTGCAAACTGCAGCTTCTCCCATAGCTGTTTTGGCGCCATAATGCTAAAGAGGAAGGGGGGGGGACTACCATGTGCAAGTGGTACCAACTGACACAGTGTTTTTGTGCCAGTCAGCTGTTTTAAGACTGCACCCCCAACCACACCACCAAGCCCGCAACTCCTAGAGATCAGTATAGCTCCTTTGTGGCTTGTGGGCATCAGGTGTGCTGAATCAGTGTTCCATTTCCCATCTCCCACCCTGGAAATAAAAGCTTTCATGCAAAAGGAGCTGAACACAGCAGGAAATAGTCAGAATTTGCATCTCAAAAAGGGCCTGGCATGGTTGGGAACCTGCCACCCACCCCCCTTCCCACAGCTGACATTGTTCAGGTCCCTGTCTGGCAGCAGAGTTGTGATCACACCTGCCATTCCTGTCTGGATGCTCTAATCCAGCGTAATAGAGCCATGAACCAGATTGCAGAAATGTAGACCCATCAGATTGTTGCTTGCATCTGACTTCTTCCAATAGTTGTCTATCAGCTCCCACTATTAAGTCATCTCACTTTTTTAAAGTGCTTCCTTCTTGGGCGCAGATAGCTTACCAGATCGTGGCCACAGTGCACCTACCTTGGCGTAGTTTACATCAGAAGAAAAGTTGTGCATTGGCGAAAAAGCATATTAGTCCCTTGGGTATAACAGTTCAGATCAAAGTAATCTAAATGTAAGGTGCATTTACATATTACACTAGGGGTAGGCAACCCAGTACCCTCTAGATGTTTTGGATTATAAGTCCAATATTTCTGATGATAGGCCATGCTGTCTGGGACTAATGGGAGCTGTAGTCCAAACAGGCATCAGGTTGCCTACACCTGCATTACACTGTTACTGTCATCACAAATGAACACTCTAGGCCAGCCTTGTCCAATGTGGTTCCCTCCTGATGTGTTGGGTTACCATTCTCATAATCCTATTGGCTGGATACAATGGGGGTTGTCATTGCATACATCTGGAGGGAACTAGGTTGAAGGAAGGCTGTTCTAGGCCATTAGTTGGTTGTATGAATAGGTTACATACCCCTTGTGTTTTGAGCCAATTTCATCCATGCTTGGGAAACATTTCATTTTGGAGGTGTTTCCAGGTGTGGGACTAATCCGCTCCAGCGATGAGAGTGCCTAAGCAGCTCACCACGCAGAGAGTTCACCCATGCTGTTAGCATAAATTGTAAGTTCAGTCTGAGAGAGGCAGGGGAAAAAGTAAGGTTCACACTGTCTCTTTTTAAAATGTAAATTATTGAGCAAAGAAATGCTGATCATCTAACTTCCTGCCATTCTACTTCCTTGAACATCTGCAAAGTGGGTGGTTTATAGTTATTTGGGCTATTACACACACCTGCTGAGATAATAGCAACTGTGTAAAGCACACCAGTTCCTTTGTTTGTTTTAATCAAACCAGTAAGTTTTAAAGTAAGAAACATATAAATCAGCTCATTATTTATCAGAGCTTGAAAACAATATGTCATAGACCAAACGCAAGTAAATCATGATCCCCTGCCCCCACGGCAGATGAAAGCAGACCATGTAGCACAGAAGTAATCCATAAAGGGGCACATGGAGAAGGTGAGAAGTTAGTGTAGAAATTCACACATGTCTGTTCCAAGAGATGGGGGTACTGAATTTTAATGCTTTCTGTTGTCCCACGTGACACAACCAGAAGCAGCCCAGGACAGGTTGGTATCTGAGGCTGAAATTCCAAATTCCCCCACCGCCTTGGAGGTAAAAATATAATAAACATCTAGCCCAGCCATATCCAAGTTTCATCAGGCATACATCTACGGCATAATCATAATGGCACATATGCAGTCTTCAGGCTCAGAGGCAGCGTGCCTCTGAATACCAGTTGGCGGGGGTACTATTGCACTCGAGTCCTGCTTGTGGGCTTCCCAGAAGCATCTGGTTGTCCACTGTGGGAAACAGAACACTGGACTAGATGGACCTTTGGTCTGATCCAACAGGGTGTTCTTATCCCACTGTGTTCATTCCTGCATAAGTGTGCATAGGACTGCAGCCAAAGCCATTAACAATTAACCACCCTTTGAACAAGACCCTGAAATCTGCAGTCTGGGGCAGGCTGTTTCATCTCACTGAAGGGAAGCCTGGACCTGGACAATATGACAACACATGTATCCCACTCTTAAGGGCAACTAACAGAGCCATTAGCTGTCATAAAGCAGCTTAAAAAAAAAGAAAACCATGCTGATTGGTCTCATTGTAAAGAAAGATCAAAGAGCTAGGTAGCTTCCTTTCATCTTTCCTCAAGCACTAAGGGTGCTATCCTATGCATGTTTAGACAGAAATAAGTCCTACAACTCCCAGCATTCCCCAGCCTGCATGGCTGGCTGGGGAATGCTGGGAGTTGTAGAACTTTTTCTGTCTGAACATGCATAGGATTGTGCCCTAAATGTGTCTTATTTGTTTGTTAGCAACGTGTGCTAGCCTTCAAAAGTCTCCTGGCATGGTTTATATTGGATCCATTGACATTTAGTAACTCTGGGGAGGTGCAAATTTTTCCCTGCACCCAAACCAAGGCAGGACGGGAGGCACTTGTATCATTTAAGTAGAAAAGGGCTTTGTGAATTCAACTTCTCTCTTTATGGAAATCTGAAAAAGCTGGTGTGAACCAGTTAGGAGTTGTTAAACATGTAACAATAAACACACATCTGGAGGGGTTTTTTTCTTTATCCCTGTGAGAAACAGTACACTGTATTTGGGTTAAAAACAGTAGCTTTCACAGATCTAGAAGGGATACAGAATGCTAGTAGCTTGTTTTCATTGCCCATTTGTTGCCTCTCATCTAATACCCTCTTTCAGTGACATCCAAAAGAACGCCTCTTCTCATAGTATACCCATGCTCCAGATTTATGCCTATTTACTTGGTAGTTAGTCCCATTAATCTTAGCAAAATATATTTCTGAGTTTAGGATCGCCACCCATGCACAGTTGCTTGGGAGTAAACCCCATGAATCCATCACTAAAGTTGCCTTCTGGAAAGATTTTCACAAAATCCAGTGGCTTACACAGTAAGCTATCCCTTGTTCGCCATATTCTGGCCAAGGGTGTATTGTAGTCATTACACAACTGCAAGTCACATTTTCCTCTATACACAATATTGGGAAAGAGCTTGAGCTTTCATAAATACGTTATACATTCTATTTACCGCTGCCAACAAGCTCTGAGGGCAACATTAACCAGCCATCCACAACATGAATGGAATAATGATGGTAGGGAGAGTGGTGGAAGGTGCCAGACCCAGGCAGAGTATAGAAACCAGTCCCAGTAGTGCTGATGCAAGAACACTCCTCTGGTCCCGAATGATCATCTTCACTGTTTCACAGAACTGCAAAGATCAGAATGAAAAAGTTTAGTGTGCAAATGCTTCCAGTTGAAAAGTACATGCTTTATAAATATATAACATATTGTTTTATATAACACACACACATATATATATATATATATATATATATAACATTTTATATATATATATATATATATATATATATATATATATATAGGGCCGCGGTGGCCTAGTGGTTAAGACGCTGAACTGCAGACGAAGGTCGGCAGGACAGCAGTTCGAGACCCAAGTGCCACGTGATGGAGTGAGCTCCCGTCTCCAGTCCCAGCTTCTGCCAACCTAGCAGTTCGAAAGCAAGAAATTGCAAGTAGATAAATAGGTACCGCCTCGGCGGGAAAGGTAACAGCGTTCCGTGCACCTCTGTGTTCCGTCATGCCGGCCACATGACCACGGAAGCATCTTCGGACAGCGTTGGCTCTTCGGCTTAGAAATGGGGATGAGCACCGCACCCTAGAGTCGGACACGACTGGCTGGGGACACCTTTACCTTTATATATATATATATATATATATATATATTCACATATTGTTTATTTAGTATTATTAATTATATCCCAAATTTTGTCCTCTTGCAAGGAACCCAAGGCAGCTGACATGGTCCCCCTCCTCTCCATTTTATCCTCACAACAACCCTGTGAGGTAGGTTAGGAAGAGAGTCAGTGACTGGCCCCAAGTTACCCAGTGAGCTTCACGGTCAAGCAGGGACTAGAACCTGGATCTCCTAAGTCCCAGTCCAACACTCTAAACCACTACATCTCACTGGATCTCCAGATTATCCAATGCCAAACTTCGGTAGTGTTTTAACATTATAAAATGAACATTTATGGGGTAGTCCGAATTGTTTTCTTATTGCAAGCAGCTGTGACATATGATCTAAGAGCTGCACCCCAGTATCCACTGTGACATTGCAGATGATCTTGGGGTGCACCTCTTTGATTGGGGTGGACTCATAGCTTAGTGATACAGCATATGATTCGCATGTAAAAACTCCCCAAAGGTACAAAACTTAGCGTCTCCAGATTTCATACCAGCAGGGCCTAAGACTGTACAGAGCCACTGCAGGTTACAGCATATGGTACTCTAGACAGGGATGGGCGGAAGGTAGAACTCCAGATGTTTTGGACTGCAACTCTCAGAAGCCCCTGCCAGCATGGTCAAGAATGTTAGGACTTAAAGTCCAAAACATCTGGAGATCTACTTTCTGCCCACCCTTGCTCTAGAGAAGATGGACCAGTGGTGAGAACTGGTATTAGGCAGCTTGGTGTGACTATAAACTGCTTCATCTGCGCCCTTAAAATAGTTGCTAGCACAAGCAAACCCTTTGGTTGCCTGGGCAGCCCTAAAAATGAGAGGTGGTGGGTCTCAAGCCTTCCTAGAATTCATTCTCTGGCCTGAAAGCTCTTCCCTTAATACCAAATGTGTGAGACAGCTGGTTAAAGTCACTGGGAAGCACAATGGACTCTGCACTTGTTCAGAAGCATTTACATCTTGAGTAATGCTTCAACCAAGTCTGGTCCCTGGTATTTGACACAGGTTCTGTGGCTGAAACTTTGGGCCAGGTGAACCAATGGTTATATCCTTTACAGAAATTTGTCTCTAACTCTGAAGTGTGCTGCTTAACTTTAGAGCAAGCTCAGCCCTTGAGTTGACTGGGCTGTGGGGTCCATTGTTTAAGGCAGAGAAACTTGTAAGCCTGCATATAGTTAAAAGTGGGTTAAAAGTGTGGAGGGAGGGGGACCGGTTTCTCACACATCCGGCTCTTCTGATGTGCGCTGACCACAAAGATCTGCAGGGGGATGTAACTGGGTTCAGCTGAATGCAATTACAAACACACATATCCCTGCAGAATTTAACACTAAACACAGGCAAAGGATTTTAGATGCGGCGGCCCCACCCTCAGGAACATTGTGGGATGGGGCTTGTATGCACACCCCCACATACACAGGCTGAACTCCTGCATAGGGCAATAAAGTGTACAAGAAGCACTCTTCTAACTGTAGACCTGTCTCCTTGTTTAGTTCTACTCTTACCTAAACGGCTTGGGACCTTGATATTTGATGGAGCGCCTCTCCCTATATATGCCTGCCTGAGGATTGAGGCCTGTTGGAGGGGCCCTCCTTTGAGTTCCACCAGTATGAGACATACATTGTGCTGGGATGTGGGAGAGGGCCTTCTCTGCTGCTGCACCCTGGCTGTGGAATGCCCTCCCCTTGGAGGCCTGATTGGTGCAGATGTTGGTTTCATTTTGGCACCAAGTTAAAATATGGCTTCTCATCAAAGCTTTTGAGAGCTAATTGAATCCTCTAAAGTTTCACACTGTTTTAACTGTTTCATTGTTTTAGATTTTCTAATTGGTATTAGCTTGTTGAAACGTTTAATATGTTTTTAGCTGTTTAAATTATTCATTGTTTTATACTGTTTTAATTGATTTTATCTGTACGCCACCCTGAGATCTTAATGATATAGGGTGGGATACAAATGTTTTAAATAAATTAATTAATAAAATACCTCTGATCCATGTCACTGCCAATAGTCAAGGCAATTCATTCTCCATTCACCTGAACTTCTAATCTTCCAGGTAGTTTACGTTTCTAGAACCGTTCAGATCACTGACACCATAGTACAACCTTCCCCAACCTGGTGCCTTCCAGATGTGTTGACCTACAACTCCCAGCCAGTGGAAGGAACCAGATGGGGAAAGACCACTGCCAAGGAAACTAGATTTTGGCTGTGCATCGAGTTATTTCAGAGATTTTGAGCACGTGTTTTTCAATTCAGTTTTGATTGACTGGAAATCTAAAATGCCTTGACTTTTACACTCCCCCCAATCATTCTTGTGGTTTCAGGACAAAACGTCTTCAAAATTGTGCTATTTGCAACCTGTTTACCAGGATATGGCTTTGGGATGCAATGTTGGGAATGAAATGGACTAAAACAGGAAAATAATAGTCTTTGCCTAATGTGCCAATCCACAGCGATGATCCGGCTTGAGACATGGAGTAGTGAATAGTGCGGTGGTGGTGTTTTTTGTAAAGTGAACAAATGAAGGCTTCAGAACCAACTGCCCTATTTCTTAAGGAAACATGCGGATTTGGGGAGGGGTGGACTTCAACCAGTGGGCCTAAAGGGTTTAAACGTTGTGGGTTCTCTCCAGCCAGGCTATTTAATAGACGATTGAAACAGTATACAAAAACTCTGTTATTTGAGCAGTGCTAAACAGTAACGCCAATTAAAAAGTGTTTTTGTCTCTCTGAAACCTGGCAAACATAAATGACTTCACTGGCATTTCACGCAGATTCAATATTTTTTAAAAGAGAGAAATTACAGCAGAATAGCCCCAGCTCTGTTCCCTGCCCACACTGAGCACAGAGAGCTAATATGTGCTCCATTCTAATTAACTACCCAGAAACACTGCCTCCACTACCAAAAATTATTTGCTTGGTACTTAAATAAATCTGACGTATTTCCTTTGGAAGACTTAATCAAGGTCTGCTTGTAAAGCATGCCCCTGAGCTAACCTGGGGCCGCTGCTTGTGCTGCTCTCTATCCCTGCACAAATGTACCTTTATTTCACTTGAATGATGGGAGATCAGCTCTGCTCTTAGTACCTCCATCCCCAGTTACACAAAGTGTTTTTTCTAAGGAGGAGAATCATATCCAGCACCTTAAACTTAGCGCCATCAGGTTTAGAAAGATGGGTTAAAAAAAACACAACCTTTTATCATGCCTGTTTAGAACAGTTCAGTGTGCAACCTAACATACATTTTTACTCCCTGTTCCCAGATCTCCCATTTGACAAGACAGCCCCATTTCCTTAACACTGTTAAGTTTGGGAAACTTAAAAATTGTGCCCATCCTCAACAATAGTAAATAAATAAAACAATACCTAACCAAAACACAGATTTAAACAAAATCAGGCTAGACTCAAGCTCTGTGGGGGGTTGCTGTGCTTCAAATGGCTGTTTACAAGTTCTTTTAGAATGTTGCTAATTAGAAGACTGAAGGTTTTTCACGAACCAAAGAGGCAGGTGGAAAAAGGAGGGGGAACACACCTACCATTACTGCATGAGTATTAAAAAGCCAGAAAGCAGCAGCAGAAAACTTTAAGCCTTTCAGGGCATCACTCTTTCATTAGAAAGAAGCAAAGGGGGCATTATATACACTACACACCACTTCCTGTATCAACACACTCCTGTCCTCACTACATGGAAAGGTACTTGGAAAATACCAAATACGGCATGGCCATTAGCTGTCTGGAGAGCAAAAGGCCATTCAGAATTAGTGGGGCCCTTGCAGGATGTCGGGTCATTGATCTGAGAGAGAGGAGAGGAGTGCTAAAACAATGATTTGCCAACTTTCGAGGGTCTCACGGAATGCTGCACAACATTTACAGGCGGGGCCGCCAACATTGTTTAACTCTGAGCAGAGAACAGTCCCCTTCCTTAGAAGCACTTTTGGACTATCACATTCGCTCCTCCTTCCAGAAAAAGGAAGAAAAGGAAAGAGGGCATGCTGTTGTTAAACTGCCTTGGGAACAGAACGGCTCTCTGCCTGGGTTCGCGTTCAGACAGCAGAACTGAATGGCTAGAATTACAGCCCCATCACTGTGCTTCCTTGGCAGCAACAGCTTGCTCTGCCCAGTTCCCAGATGACCTGGTGGCTGGACATGTTTTTGCTTATGAAGTGTCTGGATAACAGTCTTGTTGGAACAAGCAAGGAAGGGAAGCCAGGACTCAAATCTTACAGGTAACAGGAAAGGCATTAATGGCCTCTTATGGTTAATTAGGTATTTTTTTACTTACATAGTTGGCTACTAGGAGTTAAAGGCAAAATAAAGATGACCAGTCCCCCACCCCCCAAAAACCCCAAGATAGCTTTCCCCAATCTGGCACCCTCCAGATGTGATGGACTACAACTCTCAATGCCCTGGCTGGGAGTAATGGCAGTTGTAGTCCAACACATCTGAAGGGTGCCAGTTTGGGGAAGAGTGCACTAAGTACTCACATAGCTCACTTTCTTTTCTGGGGAGGAAAGTGTAGGAGGAAAAGGAAATGCTTATACAAATATACTAGAAATGAATAATGTTGAGCCCCATAGAGACACGGCACCGTGCATTTGTCCTTCCCTCTTCCAGCACATCGTGGTCCTCAAAGCAAGCAGCAGTTTACCTTGTCAGTCTGGAAGCTGACTGAAGAGCCATATCTGCAGAAGGTCACAAAATGTTCACAGTTGTTCCAAAGTAAGCTGTATTCAGTGGCACCCACCAACTTTTCCGCTCTGCTGACCACCTCCTTGTTACACAGGACATTGTTCTTGAAGAGTTTGTCCATGTGGTTCACCAGAATAGAGCCTCCATAAGCAAAGTCCTCCACTGTATCCACACGGATCCTGGCCATTTTTGTGATGACGCCCAAGATGAGCCTCTTATTGGTCACCACCTTCTGGATCTGTTTCAGGTCATTAGTGAGAGCTGGTAGGATGTCTGGCATAAGGTGAGCCACCCGGTTGTCCCCCAGGTAGATGCCAAAGTGAATGAAAAGGGTGCGGGGCACCTCCAGCAAATCCCCTGGCTTGAAATAGGTCATGTCACAATAAGAGGCATGTTTTTTCTTTTCTTCCTCCTCTGCGCTGGAGCCCATACCAAGAAGTTTGAAGTTGGCAAGCAGGAGAAACTTTTCGAGGAACAGGGATGCTATTTCATACAAGGGATTTTTCATGATTTTATTCTTCTGTGGCTGCAGCTGCTGTTCCTACTGATTCATTCTGCCTCAACATCCTGCCTTTTTATCATGGCAAGAAGGGCTATCCCACAAACACCGTCAGCTTTGATTGGCAGAAAGGCGAGTGGGTGGTTACTGTGGAGTGAAATAAATCTTTACTCAGAAAGTGGTTCTTTCAGAACACATGTTGCAAGGGTGCTAATTATTTATTCGTCACAGAAAGCACAACAACAAAAAATCACCTAGACCAAGTACTGCTTCCAATATTTTATTATCAAGATGCAAATGCTTAGTAAATGAATAGCTTGTCAGTATATGATAAGGACATATGTAAATGCCAACAGATCACTAGGCTTCTGATTCACACATTGTTGTATAATGGCGCATTAGCCCGTGATTGGGAACCATTTGGGAAAACATTTACAGACTAGGGCTGTGATCCAATGCACACCTTTTTGGGAGTAAGTACCACTGAACTCAGCAAGACTTGCTTCCAAGTAAATACATAGATGGCTGGTTTACAAGGCTGCAATCCTAAGCATATTGACAACATGGGATTTCAATTAATTTCAATAGGATTGCAAATTTACAGTGCAATCTTTTGCACATTTACCTGAAGCGAGTCCCACTCTGCTTAATGGGACTTACTCCCTAAGGAAGAGCACTTAGGATTTCAGCCTTATTTAGAAGTAATTCCCATCAACCATGTAGTAAGTGTTAGGAAAGTGTTGACAGACACTACCAAGTGGAAAATGCATTGTTTTGTGACATTTCTATTGGACCTGTCTCTCTTTACAAGATGTACTTCAAGATAACATGTACTGATTGCAAGATACAGAGATGGACTTGCTGACTGAAAATAGATCACTGAAGGCATCAGTAACTTGAAAGATACATGAATGTAGCTTGGCCCTTAAACAGTAAGAGGTTTACAATCTGCATTTGCCAGATTTGGAAGGAGCATTTGGGCCCTTCCACTGCATTTGTAACTTCAGATTCATTTGTAATTCCTACTTTATTCATAGCAGATGTTACTGCACAGTTCCCATGTAAAGTAGCATCACTATCCTATGCAATAGTAGTATATAGGGCTTTTGTTGAATGCTGCTTCCGTCTGGTAGTGGTTCAGATTTCCCCAGAATTGAAATATAACACACACCCCCTTTAATTTTTAGAGAAGCAACATATTGATACAGACTTGGGAAAGCGTTATATTTCTCTTATGACACCCCCACCCCAAGTCATTGACACAATCTGTGTCCTGCCAAGCTGGCCTCTTCCTACATTCACGGGGACACTTGCAGGTTCAACAGAACCAAGATGCTAACTAATGCAGGGGATCGAGAAGCAGACCGAAGGAGGAGAAATCACTCCGGAGCAAGAGACCGTGCCCTTCCATCCCTCCAAAAACTCCCATTTCCCTTAAAAAAATAAAAATGAGCCGGTTTGATTTGCTGCTTAATCTCAACAGCAAATCGTTCGGGGAAGCGTGGGGTGGGGTGGAGGAGAGAGCCCGGCACCCACTGACGTGCCAGCTAGGAAAGCGAAGGAAACGTGGCAAAGGGAAGCCAATGGCTCGGAGTAGATTGATTTCGTGCTAAGCCTTTGTGATGCAAAGGGGTCAACCCCCCAGCAACAAAACCGCACAAAGGAGCACCTCCGCCAGCTCAATCAAATTTCCCCCCTACCCTGTCAGAGGCGAATATGTTTCGGTAGCCAAGCGGATCCCCCCACCCCTTCCCCTGCTCTCCTCTCCCCAGCTTCCCCGGGAACTGCCAAGGATGATTGATGGGAGGGGGCATTCACCTTACCTGGAAAACGACAGGGCTTTAGAGCCTGGAAGAGAGGGGGCTACTTCGCAGCACAGCCCTCCATTCACAGGCTCGACAGACTACGCTTTCCTGGCGACGCCTGCCCGCCCGCCCGCCTGGCAGGCTCACTTTTGTTTAGTTCGCCTGCACTCCAGATTCGGCCATCTAGTCGAGGGAGAAAGCGAAAACGTCTCTCCCAGCCAACCTGAAAGGCGGGGCCCCGGGGGAAGGAGCGGCTTTTCCTCACCCACCCAGCGCCGCTGGCAAGTCGAGTGGCGCGCCGAGCTGAGTTGAAAAGGTAGTTACTGTATGGCTCCAATGCCGTAATTCCAGAGGCGCCCCAGAACGCAAGTTCTCTGGGCGACTCACAAAGCCGCATTAACAGTATTAAAACGCAATTTAAAAAAAACAAACTATTCGCAATTTAAAAAGCACAATTAATCTTGCATCTCTCTTTGCTTGAATTTCTATAAACAAGATCATCGGGCTGCTGCAGGAGAAGGAACGCATCAAAGAAGCACTGCTGGAAGGAAGTGAACTGGAAGACAAAAAATTTACAGGCACACCCCTCCCAATCGTTTGGCCAAAGCTCCACTAGTAGCTCATGGACTTATTCGATTGGGTTTCCTTTTTATGACTGGAAAACTAGGGCAGGCAGCTCAACAGCATCAGCAATCTAAGGCAGCCTTCCCCAGCCTTGTGCCTTCCAGGTGTGTTGGACTACAATTCCCATAATGGCTGTGCTGGCTGGGGATTATGGGAGTTGTGGTCCAACACATCCGAAGGGTGCCAGGTGGGGAAAGGCAGATCCAAGGCCTTGTGGTACTGTGGGGCAGGGTGTGTGTGTGAGGTGCAGTGAAGACATGAGCCGCAGAATCTCTTGATGAGTTGCCAATGTTATCAGGACGCAACTTGCAGTTGGAACCAAGAGTAGCCAACCTTCTTCCCACAGCATCTTCTATAATGCTGCTGTCAGAGACCCTGGAGGGCATATCTGGGCCTGCAGACTGCACCTCTGGCAGGCACTCTCCTCCACTTGCACAGTTCAGAAGTTTGATAGCATCTTTTAGCAAAACTTGTCTGGCATTGCTAATGTTTCCACTGATTAATCATTTTAGGCTTCCCAAGTAAACACCCATTACATCTCTCTTTCCTTTCTCCAGAAGCACAGAATACTGTGGGCATCAGCTGTGAGGGGAAAACAGAGCAGGGGAAAATTGGCCTTACAGCCAACTAATGACAGTAAACAGTGTCAAAGACAGGGCTATGCATAACACATTGCACTACTTTGGATTATCGCAATACTTTATATGTGGGGCTGCCTTTAAAAATGGTCTAGAAACTTCAGATCGTCCAAAACAGGATGTCTAGTTTGTTAGTGGGAGCTGGTTGATATGGTCACATTATACAGGGTTCCTTCACACTGAGCTTTTATCCCACGATTGAGATTGCTCCTTCACGGAAGTTTGCGGGCTCTTTACATGAAGCCACAATCATTCAGGCATCTCCTGCACTAAATGCCCTGTGTTCCATTTTTAAATAGGTCATAGATAATTAGATAATGAGCTATCAAATTACCCCGTTGTGTTGCGCTTGTTTCCTCCATGAAAAGAGTAAAAGCGGCAAGAAGAGGAGGGAGATCAATGAAAGATAATGGAAGACTCAGATACAGGGAGGAGGAGGGGGAAAGGGGAAAGGAAGTGGGTGAAAAAGGGAGTCATTGTGATCCTGCATTTAAAACTGAAGCAGAAAGCCCCATTTTAAATGCATTTTAAATTTATTGTTACTTTTGCATTTTATGTTTTTAATGTGTATACTTGCCCAGAGAACTTATGTTACTGGGTGATTTTCAAATGTAATGTAATGAATGAATGAATGAATGGAATATTTGACATCAACGCTTGCAAATTATAGTTCTCTGGAACAAATGTGTTTCAGCTCATTTAGATTAGAAGATAGGAGAGACAAATCCTAGAATGATAGGTTTCACATTCCTGTCCTGTTTATGAGCACTGTCTCAGCTGCCTAAGCACTCTTATAGTAGAATCCTATACACGTCTGCTCAGAAGTAAGCCCCATTGAATCAATGGCACTTACCTGCAGGTAAATTTGTATCAGATCGCAGTTTTAAAGACAGAATGGTGGAGATTGAGCAATGCTTTTGTCCTTATGAGAAATTTCCATATTACATTTTGGGTTAGCTTATGTAGTGTTTGGTATTTGATTTGTGTCTGGAACCCTTGGCATGAACAGTTATTGTAAATGAATATGTTTTTATTCTTGTTTTTCTTATGTTCTTGCTATCGGTGTTACTATTTACAGGCCCCCCTTTTGTTTGGTTATAATTGCATTTTTTTTAAAGAATACTTGGCATCAAAGCTTGCAAATTGTAGTTCTCAAATGTGTTTCAATTTAGATGAACAGTTACTAGAGGCGAACCCTAGAATGACAGCATTCACGTTTCTGTCCTGCTTATGAGCTTCTCACTAGCCCGATTTGTATTTAACGAGAAGCCACTGTGGATGGATTTCCCTGTGGGCTTCTCACTGAAGTTGTGGCCAGCTTTTCGGATATTTGGGGCATAGCAGAGGTGCACCGTAGCTTCTCGTTATGTGCACACCTGGCATGGTTGAGTTGCTAGGGTGGTTGACAAGCCACCCGCAAATCTAAAACAGGTCATGGGTTCTGCATGGCTTGTCAACCACCCCAACAACCCACCCTCACCAGATTCACACATAACATGAAGCCGCGGTGCTCAGGGTTTGGATTGGCAACCTGGCACCCGCAATCACCGCAATCCACACTGACTTAGAAGTCATAGTTATAACTTATGACTTATAACACTTATAAATTATGACTTATAAGACCTATAAGTCACAGTGGGCTGCAGTGATCATGCGAACCAGGTCACTGCCTCAGCTGCCTAAAGGCGACTAAATGTTCTTCTTCGTGGTCTCTATGCATCACACATACGGGCTCTGTCCCTGCGCAGATCCTCGATTTGGGGAACCTCTATAGCTGAGGAGTTTTAGTGGGAACTCTTCCCAGTCCCAGTGCACATGTCCCTAGCAGATTCCTGCTTATTAGTTCCATTTCGACCGCCATTGTGGTCACCTCGTGTGAGAACCACTCTTGCATTCAGTTCAATCTAAAAGTGCTTTTTCAGCGGAGGTTTTATTCTTTGTCTTCTATCAAAGTGTTTTTTCTATCTTTACTCTTCACATTGTTTTTATTTTATTTGTTTTTCACAATCTTCTGATTGCCCATTTAGAAAGGCCCCATTTAGAAAGCATGTCCATTGCACAGCCAAGTTACCACGGTCTGACAGACATTCTCTTTGCCTTTTCTGCCTTGGAGATGGCCACGTGGTTGTGCCTTTCTTCTGTTTTGTGATAGGACACCAACTCACTTTATAAGTTAGCTTGCTACTCAACCATATATGTGATGCACAGAGACCATGACAAAGAAAGACAGGTTGCTACCCCTAACTGTAGTTCTCTGAGTGGTCATCTGTGCATTCACACAACCCACTTGTTGTCCCCTCTTCGATGTCATACTTGAGTTCGATGTTGGCTTCAGAAGGTATTTCTTCTCGGTTCCGAGGCTACAATGTTGGTCTCAAGGAACTGAGGGAATAAGCAGGAACCCACTAGGGACATGAATGCTGGGATGGAGTGGGAAGGATTCCTGCCAAAACTGCTCAGCTATGGAAGTTTTCTAAATCAAGGCTCCGCATAGGCAGAGCTCATTTGTGTGAATGCAGAGATGACCACTCAAAGAACTACAGTTACAGGTAAGCAACCTGTCTATCAAGGGGCTGGAGCAACTTCCCTATAGGAAAAGTTACAAAAACTGAGATTGTTTAGCTCAGAAAAAGGCAAGTAAGGGAAGACATGATAACACAGGGGACCCCAACCTTTTCGGACCTGTGGGCGCATTTAGGAATTTGAGATACTGCTATGGGCACCAAGACAAAATGCCTAATCAGTGGGTCACCACTTTTGGTGCCTGCCTTTCGCATCTATGGATCTTAGGCTGTGTCTTATTCAGCAAAAACTTTTACTTCGTGTCTATTGGACACTGCAACATCTATTTAATAAGGGATTGTCTAATTTGGCTAATTGTTGGCAGTACAATTCAGCCAATGCCTCTTTTAAACATATTTTTGCAATGTCCAATAGTTGCTTCTTTGTGGGGGTGGGAGCGAGGGGCGGGGAGGCTATTAAACAGAAAAATGTCCTCGGACAGTCTTTAATATTCACTGATGTGCACGCTCTTTAAATGATTTACCTGCTTCATGGAAATTAACAAATGGTCAGGGTAAATGAATACTCTGCACCCTTTTGACACATAAAAGACTAATATTACAACATTGGAGGGATACACACTAACCTCCTATAATGCACCGGATTGAGGACATAACAATGCTTTCAATATTTGGAAAGGTGTCACATGGATGTCATCTTCAAATGGATACTTATTTGGATATTTGGTCCACTTTTGTTGCAGCCCATGTATAATTGCTAGAAAGTTGTATGCATCTCATAGAAATTCATGTACATATATTTTAAAAAATGGGGAAAAATAAAAAAATATATTTTTTGGGAGCCCACGTGTGCCATGTTGACCCGTGGGCACCACATTGGGGATCTCTGTGACAGGAGGCACAAAATTATGTATGGTGTGGAGAAAGTGGATGGGGAGACATTTTTCTCCATCTCACATGATACTAGAAGCCGAGGTCATCCCACAAAGCTGATTGGTGGGAGATTCAGGACAGATAAAAGGATGTACTTCTTCACATAGTGCAAAGTTAAACAAGATTTTTTTAAGATTATTATTATATTTCTACACTGCCCCATAGCTGAAGCTCTCTGGGTGGTTTACAAAAGTTAAAACATTAAAATACAGTATACAAAGTTTTAAAAACATTTACATAAAAGCACAAAATATGTAGTGATGGCCACCAATTTGGATGGCTTTAAAAGGGGATTGGACAAATTCATGGAGGATAAGGCTATTGATAGCTACTAGTCCTGATGGCTATATGCTACTACCAGTATCAGAGGCAGTATGGCTATGTACACAGTTGCTGGGGAACATGGGCGGGAGGCAAGCAGACATCTTGCACTCATGTCTGCGCGTGGATCTCCAGTGGGCATCTGGTTGGCCACTGCCTGAGCAAAATGCTGGACTAGATGGTCTGATCTAGCATGGCTCTTCTTATGTTCTTATGTAAGTACTCCTACAGTGCAATCCTATACATGTCTGCTCAGAAGTAACCGCACTGAGTTCAATGGCAATTACCTACAGGTTAATTTGTATCAAATTGCAGCCTTAAAGACAGAATGCCTGACTGATCGAGCAAGTCAATGCTTCTCTCCTTACGAGAAGTTCCAATGTTATATTTTGGGATTGCTAATGCAGTTTTTGAAGATGAGGATCATTTTAACAAATGCTACAACATAACCCCCTGAGGCCTTAAAGGGCTGGTGCTGAAATCTCTTCCAGAAGAGACTAGAGGAATTAAGAGAGTAGTGGCCCAGTTTTCCACTCTATTCCAGAAATTGGGATTCTTACATTAAATTAAATAAACCTGCTTCTGTTTCTTTCAGATATAAATCATTGAGATACTACAGCTTCTTCTGTTGCCTCTTTACTTTTAGCTGCAGAGTCACGGTGCTTCTAGACAAGTCTTTTATCGTGCCTTTAACCTTCTTCATTTATGGAATTTTACAGGGGGTCCAGACATTGTTATCTTTCATGCATAACCCTCCCATGTTTTCCCACCACTCCTCTTCTGCCTTTTTTCTTACCACAGAAAACCCATTAAGGAAAAAAACGTAATAGCTGCACAATGCCTTCTAGTTGGTACCACTAGGAGCCCTCCATCTGAAAGCACCCCTGCTCAAAAACAAACAACAACAACAACAACAGCAACAACAACCCAGATAGGACTCGCTACAGCATTCTCAGTGGGACCTTTAGCTGGAGGTCAGGTAGAGAGAAAGCTAAATAGATTCTTAGGAGGCATAAAAAGACATTTTGAAACTGTTTCTCATTGTTTAGACAGAGGTGGCCTTTGTTTTCTTTTCAAATGGCATTTAAGCCTTAATCCCCTCCAAATGCCAGGGGTACATTACAAATAAATCCAGAGAGGAAATACACTGTGAAACCAGAGAAGATATTTGAGGTTCTGGCCAAAAGCTTTGATTGCTTGGGTGAATCTCAAAAGGAATGTAAGAAAACCCAACATTTCTCTACTTGCCACTTCCACTAATAAGCTAGTGAAACAACTGAGTTTCACCTTACCTAGAAGCATTGGCTGGAACATCAGGAAGAAAAAGCATGGAACTACTGCATGGCCGTCTTTTAAGAAAACCCAAACAAGCAGCTCCAGATAATTTTATTTATTTATTCATTCATTTCATTTCATTTCTATACCGCCCAATAGCTGAAGCTCTAATAATTAAACCATTTGTTCAACTCTCTTTGAAATTAAGTGTTTCGTTGCCTATGTGCTGTTGGTAATAGAAATTAGTTTAAAGACAAATTTAGAACATTTAAAAATAGGGGGAGGGGAAACAGGAAGAAACCTTTCACAGGTACTGTAACGTATCAATTTATTTTTTAATGTGCTTCAAGCATTTTACTCTTCGTATTACTTCTGCCCCTGCTTTCATAAAAGACAAAAAGATAGGTCAGAAGCTAGTCATAAAAGGAAGGGCAAAAGAAAAGTACAATACCCTTACACTGAGTTGGGTAAATTTACCAACGTAAATTATTTTCTATGGCACCTGTAGATGTTTTCCACTGGTGTGTCTGTTTCCTGTGAATTGGTACAGATCTCATTTCTGGACTTGGAAAAATTAAGAAACATCTTGTTCAATATACAAAATTCAATTAACAGAATCACCGCAACAAAATAGGAGATCCATAAACTGCATGTAGATGGTCCTTCCCTAGCAACTAATATTTGAATTTTGTTTGTTACCTCTTTGCCTAGGATGTTACAAAACACCTCACTGATTTGCAACATCCTTCTGTAACTTTTGGAACATCCCTCTGTAATGTCTTTTTAAAGTAAACATTCTTACTAACAACACTAAAGCTGCCATACTATACCCATGGTATACTATAATCCTTACTGGGTATTCCACTGAGCTCAATGGAACTTACTTCTGAGTAGGCATACATGATTTGCTGGAAGGGGCTGATTTATTGGGTTCCTTATAAGTGCTATGCACTTTGTTGTTGTTCAGTCGTTCAGTCGTGTCCGACTCTTCGTGACCCCATGGACCATAGCACGCCAGGCCTTCCTGTCCTGCGCTCTCTCCCGGAGCGTGCTCAAGTTCATATTCATTGCATCCGTGATGCTATCTAGCCATCTCATCCTCTGCCGTCCCCTTCTCCTTTTGCCTTCAGTCTTTCCCAGCATCAGGGTCTTTTCCAGAGAGTTTTCTCTTCGCATTAGGTGGCCAAAATATTGGAGCTTCACCTTCATTATCTGTCCTTCCAATGAGCACTCAGGGTTGATTTCCTTTAGGATGGACTGATTTGACCTCCTTGCAGTCCAGGGGACTCGTAAGAGTCTTCTCCAGCACCACAGTTGGAAAGCATCAATTCTTCGGCGCTCAGCCTTCCTTATAGTCCAGCTCTCACAGCCATACATTACTACTGGGAAAACCATGGCTTTGATTAGACGGACCTTTGTCGGCAAGGTGATGTCTCTGCTTCTTACTATGCTGTCTAGGTTGGCCATAGCTTTCCTCCCAAGGAGCAAGCGTCTTTTAATTTCATGGCTACAGTCACCGTCTGCGGTGATCTTGGAGCCCAAGAAAGTAAAATCTGTCACTGCTTCCATTTCTTCCCCTTCTATATGCCAGGAAGTGATGGGGCCAGATGCCATGATCTTAGTTTTTTTAATGTTGAGTTTCAAACCAGCTTTTGCACTCTCCTCTTTCAGCCTCAACAAGAGGCTCTTTAGATCCTCTTCGCTTTCTGCCATTAGGGTGGTATCGTCTGCATATCGGAGGTTGTTGATAATTCTCCCAGAAATCTTAATTCCGACCTCTGATTCATCCAACCCGGCATTTCTCATGATGTACTCTGCATATAAGTTAAATAAGCAGGGTGACAATATGCAGCCTTGTCGTACTCCTTTCCCAATTTTGAACCAATCGGTTGTTCCATGTCTGGTTCTTACTGTTGCTTCTTGACCCTCGTACAGGTTTCTCAGGAGACAGGTAAGGTGGTCTGGTACTCCCATCACTTTCAGAATTTGCCACAGTTTGTTGTGATCCACACAATCAAAGGCTTTAGCGTAGTCAATGAAGCAGAAATAGACGTTTTTCTGGAATTCTCTTGCTTTCTCCATGATGCAGCGAATGTTGGCGATTTGATCTCTAGTTCCTCTGCCTCTTCGAAACCCAGCTTGTACTTCCGGTAGTTCTCGGTTCGCATACTGCTGAAGCCTAGCTTGTAGGATTTTGAGCATCACCTTGCTGGCATGTGAAATGAGCGCAATTGTGCAGTAGTTTGAACACTCTTTGGCGTTGCCCTTCTTTGGAATTGGAATGTAAACTGACCTTTTCCAGTCTTGTGGCCACTGTTGAGTGTTCCAGATTTGTTGACATATTGAATGCAGCACTTTAACAGCATCATCTTTTAGGATTTTAAACAGCTCGGCTGGAAGACTGTCATCTCCGCTAGCTTTGTTGTTACTAATGCTTCCTAAGGCCCACTTGACTTCACTCTTGAGGATGTCCGGCTCAAGTTCAGTGACCGCACTATCATGGCTATCAGGGACATTCAGATCTTTCCTGGATAGTTCTTCTGTGTATTCTTGCCACCTCTTCTTAATCTCATCTGCTTCTGTTAGGTCCCTGCCTTCTTTGTCCTTTATCATGCCCGTCTTTGCACAAAACGTTCCCTTGAGATCTCCAATTTTCTTGAAGAGATCTCTAGTCTTTCCCATTCTGTTGTTTTCCTCGATTTCTTTGCATTGTTCATTTAAGAAGGCCTTCTTGTCTCTCCTTGCTATTCTCTGGAACTCTGCGTTCAGTTGGGTATATCTTCCCCTTTCTCCCTTGCTTTTTGCTTCCCTTCTTTCCTCAGCTACTTGTAAAGCCTCCTCAGACAGCCACTTTGCTTTCTTGCATTTCTTTTTCTTTGGGATGGATTTTGTTGCTGCCTCCTGAACAATGCACTTAGCTCTCCTCTAATTGCAACTCTCTACTTACTCAGATGTGCAGAGTAGTGCATGCTGGAAACCCTGCTACATGACTAACTGGCTTAAAGAACAGGCTACTAATCACTTCTCATTCTCTACAGGAAAGTAGTTTCCCAGCACTTGTTAAATTAGGTTAAGCCACAAATAAAAAGACAGTTTCCTCTTAATCTGTTTTTTGGTGTTGAGAAACACATGATACATGGGAAGTTTGGCAGAAGATTCAGGACCAAACAATATATTAGGTGGAGTACAAGATCATAGAAATGAAAGAGAAATTTATGGTAGACAGCACAGAAGTAAAGAAATTGAAGAACTAGAAAGCAAGCATGACATGTTTGAGTTGCATAAAAAAGTGAAAGAAGCCACTTCTGTAGGGAAAAAGAAACAGTTTGGTTTACTGAAAGATAAACATGGAACAATAATAGTAGAATTATCACAAAAACTTATTAGATGGGAAGAATACATTAAGGAATTATTTGATGATATGAGACCAGAGTTGAATAAAGAGGATGGAGGGAGACATGGACCTGATATTACCTGTGAAGAGGTAGAATATGCTGTAAGGAATGTAAAGGAAAAAAAGGCTGTCAGCCTTGAAGGGATACCGATTGAACTACTCAAGAAGGGGATGAAATACAACACTTGGTACAATTATATAACACTATCTATACAACCGGTATCATACTAAGAGAATGGCCTAAATCAACATTTGTAGTATTGCCCAAAAAAGACAATGCTAAAGAATGCTCCAAATACAGAACTATCAGCCTTATGTGCCATGCATTAAAAATATTTCTAAAAATTATTCACAATCAAATGTATAAGAAATTAGAATTGAATATAAGTGAAACACAGTTTGGATTTAGAAGTGGGATGGGAACAAGAAAAGCATTATTTGGAATTAACATCTTAATTCAAAGATGTCTTGATATGAATAAAGGGATTTATTGATTGCGAGAAGGCATTAGGGATTTATTGATTATGAGAAGGCATTTGATAAAGTTCATCACAAACAACTGACTGACATACTGAGAAAAACTGGTATCGATAGTCAAGAGATTCGGATTATAGAAAATTTGTATTGGAATCAAACAGCCTCAGTTCGTATAGATAGAGAGTAGAGTTATCTGAAGAAATTCAAATTCAAAGAGGAGTAAGACAAGGCTGTGTCCTATCACCTATGCTGTTTAATTTATATTCTGAAGCTATATTTAATGAAGCACTTGCCGAACAAATGGCTGGCATAAACATCAATAATTATATTATTGATGTTTATTAACACAGAAAAATAATTAACATAGTTCGATATGTTGATAACACCATAGTAATGTCAGATAATATATCCAACTTACAAAAATTACCAGATTGGATTAATAAAGTAAGTTAATGAGTATGGCCTTAAAATAAATATAAAGAAAACAAAATATATGGTGATAAGCAAAAAAAACCTTTTACTGCATTTAATCTTACGATAAATGATACGCCAATTGAGCGAGTCACAAAATACAAATACCTAGGAACTTGGCTCAATGAAAGAAATGAACTAACACAAGAGATAAACGCAAGAGTGGAGATGGCAAGAACAGCATTTGTTAAAGTGAAATGATTATTATGTAATCGGGACCTAAATCTTGCAGTAAGGATTCAGATGGTAAGATGCTATGTGTTCTCAATATTATTTTATGGAGTGGAGGTTTGGACACTTAAAAAGAAGTATCTGAGGAAAAGCGAATCAACTGAAATGTGGTTATACCGATGCAAGCTAAAAATACCATGGACTGATTGAGTAACACATGAGAACATACTATACAGAGTAGGGATGGCAGAGAATTCCGCCACGGATTCCAGTGAGGCTGGATTCTTGCGTCCAGCCAGGCAGCCGTGATAGGAATTCGTGGCGGAACGGCCTCCTGCCCCCCCCCCCCGCGGAATCTTCCCGGGACAGCACTTACCTGGGGCAGATGCTGCGGCGGCTGGTCTCCTGGCCGGCCGCAGCAGGGCTACTGCTGCCGCCATTGCCGTCCTTGCAGCTGTGATAGGCTACGTAAGAATTTACGTAGCCTATCACGGCTAACCCCCCCCAAAACGCAGCGTACGCAAATGGCGGTGGCTATGGCCGCCGCCATTTGCGTTCCCTATTTTTTGCCGATTTATCTTACGTAAATATTTACGTAGGCCAGAACTGCGAAAAATAAAGGAACGCAAATAGCATCCACCACGATATTTGCGTTCCCCTTTTTTTCCGCCGTTTTATCTTACGTAAATATTTATGTAAGATAAATCGGCAAAAAATAGGGAATGCAAATGGTAACCGCTGTAGCCGCTGCCATTTGCGTATGCTGCGTTTTTTGGGGGGGTTAGCCGTGATAGGCTACGTAAATTCTTACATAGCCTATCACGGCTGCCTGGCTGGATGCAAATGGCAGCTGCTACAGCGGCTGCCATTTGCATCCGCACCAGCACGTCCGCGGCCAGAAATCCGGCTGTGGACGGCTCTGGCCAGCTGCTCCGCAGCCTGGTCGCAGAGCGGAGCCGGCCGCCAAGGATTCTGGGGGGAAGGACCAGATCGCCTCCCCCCGTCAAGGATTCCGGGGGGAGGGACGGAGCGCCTCCCCTCCACAGCGAAAGATTCCGCAAAAAGGTAAGTGAGTTTTGTACATCCCTAATACAGAGTAAACAAACAAATAGAATTGGTAAAGACCATCAAAAGAAGAAAGTTACAATACCTTGGTCATATTATCGAGGCGAAAAATACGCCATATTCCAACTCATTATACAAGGGAAATGGAAGGAAAAAGATCAATAGGAAGAAGACGGACATCATGGTTAAAGAATCTGAGGGAATAGTTCAGCTGTACTTCTATACAACAATTCAGAGCAGCGGCATCAAAAACAAAAAATAGCTGTAATGATATCTAACCTCCAATAGGAGATGGCACCTTAAGGAGGCTACAATTACTAGTGGAAAACCAGCAAATGAAGAGGAGATGTGTAACTCTTTCCCTGGCAGTTACTCCAGTTTAAGGAAAATACTTATTCTTTTAAACTTTATTTTGTTCATATGCCACATGACCCCAAAGCTAACATGTACTATTGCAATCCTGTTTACACTGCATGTAGCTGTGGATGATGTCGTTAGAATATAGGCTGTCCTCTGCTTCTCAGATTTATTCATAAAAACCAGGATTCATACCTACTGAATAAAGTTGGCTATCCTGACAATGTAACAATCCACAAATCAAACTGCATCCAGAATGAAAAGTGGGAACAAAATTTAAAAACCCTGTTTTAAGGTGCCATCATCTTGCCTTGTTAGCAGGGTTTTTTGGACTGCCCACACAATGCCATTAGGCTCCTGCAGTCCTCCCATGTCCCTCCCCCAACCTGATTTTCCTGTATCCTCTCACACTGGGGAAATTTGTCAATTTTCTGATGCACCATGATACACACACACACACACACACACACACACACAGCAGTGGTGTGGCTGCCTTATTTGTTGATCTTGTGGTGTTTTGCGGAGGTGTGACTGTGTAACATGTAAAGTGATGTTGCTGGGGGTGTATTTTCATGGCTTTAGGCTGGCCAGACACATTTCTTCCTCACCCAAGAACTGGACTGCATGTCTCTCTGCTGCTTTATCCTTCATCTCACCACCGACACACATGCTCCTGTTTTAGCAACAAAATAAAGGGTGATGTGTGTGTCATACAACTAGTAATATTTGTACAGAGGTTTTTGTTTCTTCTCCAGAATTTTGCAATTCTGAAAGTCTGCCCCAGTTCATATAAGGACCATGGAATTCAGGGAAGAGAGCATTAAACCTCCACACACACACATACACACTTTTTCCCCTGAAATTTCTCTCTCTCACACATACTGCCCCCCCCCCCCCCGAGGGTGATTTTTTTTTTAGTAGAATACTTTTTTTCACACACACACCCCCATGTCAGGGGAAAAACTGGTGGTGGTGGGAAGGTTTAATCCTCCACTCCCAAAACACTATGGTCCTGATCCAAATCAGGGCAATGGGCACTTACACAGGAGTAAAAGCGCAGCAGTGAACCAGAATCGCTCAGTTCTAGAGAAGCAACTAACAACAAAAACAAAACCCACCGTGGCACAAAGAATGTCGTGGGAAGGAGCAACAAAGGGAGGCAAGAGCTTTGGCTACATCTCCACTTACTGGTGTGGACAGAAGGTTGTGGCGTGTAGCGGCAACTCCCCCCGACAGAGCGGACAGTAAATGGAAATTCCACTTGCACTTCACGGCAGAAATCCAATGATTGGTGGTGCTGGGAGCCCTCCATCTGGAATAGCCCACAGAAAGATGGGTCAGTTTGTAACAGAAAATTGCCTTCTATTTGGTTCTATGGCTGTGTATAATGAGATGAAGTCAGAGTACATTAGATCACTGCCTCTTGGGACATCATTACATTATGATGAGTCTACAGAAAATAAACAGAGGTAAAGAAAGAAAGAAAAGGAGACATAACAAATCCACTGATACTATTTAACCTTTATTTAATGCTAAAAGTAGGTACAGTATATTGAGTAATAAAGATGTGACTACATCTAGACGTACTCTCTACTTTTATTAGTCCTGTACAGAACCCTTGAGAGCAAGTCCAAAGACTGATCAACATAACAACATTTAATTTTGATAACAGTGGCGTAAGCTATGCCTCAGAAGCAACTATTCTGGAAAATCTGTTTGCAGTCTTAGATTCAATAACATCAAACTGTGCCCTTAAAGTCTTCTTCCTTGCTCTTAATAATCCTTATAAGGATATAGAAATCTTCAAGTGGAGACAAATCCAGTGTGCAAAGCATTCATACACAGCCCCTGATTACAAGCAGCAAATTAGAGCTGACATGTGCCTGCAAGTTTCTGGTAAAGTTAGCACAACTCAAACAATGTTACCAAAATTTCATTTTTACAAGCATTACTAAACAAAATATATGCATTTTGGGATACAATTGTGCATAATCATTCTCATGAAAACATTTTTAAATGCACAGTTGTATCGTTCTCTTTTCTCTTGCTGTAGTATAGAATCTATGGATCAGGATTTCTGATGTCCTGAGAGACTCTTAGCTATATTTGGTCCATCCCTAGTAAAGCTTAAGGCATGGTTCAAACAAGTAGGGCAGGCAACCCAAATCCCAAATCTCTCCCATCTTTTCAGGAGTCATTTGTTAGGGTGTGTCGATGTGTACTCATCCAGGGGCAATAACTTCTTAACTGTCTGTACTTTGATCTTCAAGTTCAGTAGCCAGGATCAAAAGAACAAATCAAATCGTTCTGCACGCTCCAAGGGGCCAAAGGAGTTGCACTTTTCAAAACTTCAGCCTGTCCCTCCCCCTGCCATGACAAACCACTTTTGAAACTGAGAAGTGTTTAAAAAGCAGTTGTGACATGGCATGGTGGTCTGCTGCTTAAAAGGGAGTGGGTAGTCAAAAAATCCCGCTGGACATGCCCCACCCCCATAGGCTTTTCTAAAACAGCTCTTTGGATCCTGGTCATTGTGTGTAAAACTTACAATAAAGTGCATTCAGTGTGGGGATACAGCCTTGTCTCATGCATATGGAGATGAATGAAGTTTTACCTTCCAGTAGGAAGTGCAAGCACTGGAACCTTCTCTTAGTTGCCTGGCAACATTTGTTGCTTCCTCAACTTCCTCTTAGCCTCTACATTTTTCAATACACAGAGAAGGCTCTTGGAATATTCTGTTTTGTACTGGGAAACTGACTCAGTAGTATAGGATACCCCAACACAATCTGGAGATTTCTAGAGTGATATTTCATTAGCTACATCATATCATTTATCTTGCTGTGTGTTTACTGAATATATGTACTACATCAGACCCAACTGGCTGCATACTGAAATCACTTGAGGCCACTGATGCAACAACTTGAAGTAACCACAGAGTAATACAGTTGAATCCTTTTTTTCAAAACAATACATATACCAGGAATTTTCCAATTAAATCACTGCTAATCCAGTAGCTAAGCTTCACTAACTATGCAAAACTGAACAAAGAAATACAGATTTTTTTGTCTGCTTGAAAACGGGGTGATACAAAACTATCATGTCATGAGTAACTAGTGTTCTTAGAGATACTACAGAGAGAGGCAATAACAACGCCTAGATCTCATAAGGTAGCATCAGTTCTTAAACAGTGATGCTTTAATAGTGGTAAGTTCTATATTATCACATTAAACAGTGTTGCTAGTTTTATTGGTGTACCAGAAAGCAGTAGAGAAGGTCAGTAAGTTTTTATTTGGGAACAGTGGTTATCTCTCAAAAAAATATTCTATAATTTATTGCTTAATTATATTCACAGGAAATAAATAGGCTCTTCATCTAATGCACTAGACAGGAAATACCAGTCACTTACAAAGCAACAAATCTGGCATTACTCAGAACATTCCCTTATCTGTGTATTAGGAGTTAGTTAAACCTAATTAGTTAGTAAAACTGATAATTGCCTCCACCACATTTAGTGGTTTCTTGATTTTTTTTACTTAATTCTAATTGATATTCATTTCACATGGTTTCAAAACTGAATGAGACTAATTATATTATTCTATCAAAGACTTTAAATCTGGAACATTTTTAATCTGGAAGTCTAGCAGCATCTGTCCAAATGCTTTGCCCTGTAAAAAAAAAAAGAAGAGATTAAATCCATAGACATTGTTTTATGCAACAAAAGTGATGTCTTCTTCAGATAAGAGGGGAAAAAACAGTGTTTCCACCAAATAATATCTCCCTCCTATTGAACTGCAATTCCCTTTGGTGCACCACAAGCTACTTGTGAAGAGGAGGGTGGCTTTCCTCTCAATTTGCACTTCTCATTTAGTTACCTTATGGCTACGATTTCGGACAGAGTATACATGCACAGGGCTGAGCTGAACAAGTCTCTATAGCAGGGATAGGGAAAGTGTGGCCCTCCAGATGTTGCTGGACTGCAACTCCCATCAGCCACAGCCAGCATAGCCAATGGTGAGGGATAATGGAACTTGCAGTTCAACATGTTCTCCACCCTGTTCTATAGAAAGGGAAGCTAAAGAACAGACTGCATGAAGAAAGGCAAGTTCTACCAGAGTGCTTAAAACTTCAGTATGAAGTACCATATTGTCCAGTGGTGACTGGACTCTCGACCTCAGATTGCTCTTGTGGTTACTTCCCAGAAGCTGTGTTTGCAGAAGCTAGGGGAAAGGGGAAGTGAGCAGTACCTTAGAAGAGGCATGCATATGATTAACTGTCTGAACTCTAGAGCTGGAATTAATTCGATGATATGGGCATCTCAGCAGATATTATAGATTAATAATAGCTAGATTCCTATTACAAGCACACACATGAAGACTAGTAGATTCATTGAGCCATAAACTTTGATGGACTAGAGTCCATTTCCATACACACACAGATTTTTTTCTCTGTTATCACACTTTCCCAACCTGGCAACTCCCAGATGTGTTGAACTACAACTCCCAGCTGGCTGGGGGATGCTGGGGATTGTAGTCCAACACACCTGGAGGGAACCAGGTTCGGGAACGCTGTTCTGTACCCATCTGTGATCATTCATGTATCTGATGAAGTGGTCTCTAGTCTGTGAAAGGTTTAAAGTGAGAGAGCCAGGGCCTGCAGGAGAAGCCACCACCACCACCACCACCGGGGAAGAGGCGTGCTTGCCGCCGCTGGGCCTGCTGCCGCCGCCGCTGGGCCTGCTGCCGCCGCCGCTGCCACCACCACCAGGCCTTCCTTGTGGACTTCTGCCTGGCAGACCGCCAGTCCCTGCAGGACCAGGCCCCCAGGTACCGAGCCAGCTGTGCTGCTCCACCTGCCCCTCCCTGGAGGGGCTACATAAGCTGGCTGGCTGAGGTGGCCTGGGAGAGCCAGGGCCTGCAGGAGAAGCCACCACCACCACCACCGGGGAAGAGGCGTGCTTGCCGCCGCTGGGCCTGCCGCTGCCGCCGCTGGGCCTGCCGCTGCCGCCGCTGGGCCTGCCGCTGCCGCCGCTGGGCCTGCCGCTGCCACCACCACCAGGCCTTCCTTGTGGACTTCTGCCTGGCAGACCGCCAGTCCCTGCAGGACCAGGCCCCCAGGTACCGAGCCAGCTGTGCTGCTCCACCTGCCCCTCCCTGGAGGGGCTACATAAGCTGGCTGGCTGAGGTGGCCTGGGAGAGCCAGGGCCTGCAGGAGAAGCCACCACCACCACCGGGGAAGAGGCGTGCTTGCTGCCGCTGGGCCTGCTGCTGCCGCCGCTGGGCCTGCTGCCGCCGCCGCTGCCACCACCACCACCAGGCCTTCCCTGTGGACTCCTGCCTGGCATTTTTAAGGGGATTTTAATTGTTTTGTTTGTTTGTTTTATTTTGTTGGGGGGGGATTTTGTTGTGTTTTTAGGGGTGGGTAGCCTGCCTGATAGGCGGGAGCGAGGGGGCATGTATCCACCTGATGGAGGCAGTGGGGGGAGTGTTGGGGGCCAGAACATACCGAGGCTGGGCGGCAGGCGCTGGCGGAGCGCTAGGGGCAGGCCATGCCAGCTAAGGGGAACAAGGGAGAGATGTGTAGTATCTGTCCCCTGCTCCGGGCCTGTCCAGAGCCAAAGGATGGCTGGGGGAGGCGTGACCCCATCTTCTGGCCTTCGTTTGCTGCTCTGCAATGCCAGGTCTGTTACCCAGAAAACCTCCCTCATCCATGACATGATCCTGGATGAGGGTGCAGACCTGGCATGTATTACGGAGACCTGGCTGGCCGAGGCTGCTGCTCCAACCCTTGCAGCCATGTGTCCAGCTGGATTTTCGTATGCACAGCAGCCAAGGGCTGGGGATCGGGGAGGGGGAGTGGCTGTTATCTACCGAGAGTCCTTGGTCTTCACCAGACCCCCTCTCCGGGAGACCAAGGTTGTTGAGTGCATGTACTGGAGGTTGGGCCCGAAGGGCAGTCTGGGGATTCTGCTCGTGTACCGTCCACCCCGCTGCACGACTGACTCCCTGGCCGAGGTGCTTGAGGTGGTCTCTGATGTGCGTGTACAGTCCCCTAACTTACTGGTGTTGGGGGACTTCAACGTACATTCGGAGGCCATCCTCACAGGAGCACCTCGGGACTTCATGGAGACCATGGCCTCCTGGGAGCTGCACCATATTCTAACTGGGCCCACCCATGTAGCCGGTCATGCACTAGACCTTGTGTTTGTTTCTGGAGAAGCGGGGAGTGATCTGGAAGTCGGGGGTATATCCACCACCCCCTTGTCATGGTCAGATCACTATCTGGTGATGTTGGACTTCTCGGTTCCACAACCCCTCCGCAGGGGTGGAGGACCCATTAAAATGGTCCGCCCCAGGCGTCTTATGGATCCAAATGGATTCCTGAACGCGCTTGGGGATTCTCTGGGGCATGCCAACGGCCACTCGGTCGAGACCCTGGTGGGTGGCTGGAATGCCGCAATCACTGGGGCATTAGATCGGGTGGCTCCGAAACGCCCTCTCCCCCTGAACAGGGCTCGGACTGCACCATGGTTCAATCCGCGGTTACGAGCTCTGAAACAGGAGGTGAGACGGCTAGAGCGCCGGTGGCGGAAGTCTCGCTCCAAAGACGATCAGACACGGGCTAGAGCTATATCTTCAGCCTATCACGTGGCGGTGAAGGCAGCAAAAAAGGAGTATTATGCTGCCTCCATCGCGTCTGCAGAGTGCTGCCCCAGGAGGCTGTTCCAAGTGGTCCGCAGCCTGGTCGGTCCTGTGGCTCCGGAACCACTGGAGCATTCTAAGGCCTCCTGTGAGGCTTTGGCAAGGCACTTTGCAGATAAAATTGATCAGATTAGGTGTGTTACTCTGCACACTGTGGATACAGTTAGTAAGCAAGAGGCGGCCTGTGGCAAACCGGTTTTGTGGGATCGGTTCGAAGGTGGACAAGGTGCTTTCATCTGTAAGGCCAACCACCTGCTTACTTGATCCTTGCCCATCTTGGCTCATTATGAGCTGCAGAGAGAGACTGGGTGAGGGGATCAAGGCGGTGGTGAACGCCTCCCTTGAGGAGGGAGTGATGACATCAGCCCTCAAGGAGGCAGTGATAAGACCGCTCTTAAAGAAGCCCTCCTTGGATCCTCAAGTTCTGAACAACTTTCGCCCAGTCTCAAATCTGCCATTTTTGGGCAAGGTGATTGAGCGGGTGGTGGCGGTGCAGTTGAAGGCACACTTGGAAGAAACTGATTATCTAGACCCATTTCAGTCGGGCTTCAGGCCTGGGCATGGGACAGAAACGGCCTTGGTCGCCTTGGTGGATGATATGAGGAGGGCTCTGGATAGGGGTGAATGCTCCTTCCTTGTTCTCCTCGACCTCTCAGCGGCTTTTGATACCGTTGATCACGGTATCCTCCTGGACCGCCTGGAGGGGTTGGGCATTGGAAACACTGTATTGCGGTGGTTCCAGTCCTTCCTCTCTGGCAGGTACCAGAGGGTAGCACTGGGAGAGGAGGTTTCGGACCCGTGGCCACTTACTTGTGGGGTGCCACAGGGTTCCATCCTCTCCCCGATGCTATTTAACATCTATGTGAAGCCACTGGGGGCTATCATCAGGAGGTTTGGGGTGCAGTGTCATCAATATGCGGATGACACTCAGCTCTACCTCTCATTCAAATCTTCACCAAGGTTGGCCGTAGAATCCCTGTCCAAATGTCTGGAGACGGTGAGTGGCTGGATGGGGAGGAATAAGCTGAAGCTCAATCCTGACAAGACCGAGGTACTTTTGGTGGGAGACAAGAGGAGGCTGGGGGATGTTGACCTGGTGTTGAATGGGGTACAGCTACCCTTGAAAGACCAGGTCCGCAGCCTGGGGGTCATTTTGGACTCCCAGCTGTCCATGGAGGCTCAGGTGTCAGCTGTGAGCCGGACAGCGCTGTATCAACTCCATCTGATACGGCGGCTGCACCCCTACCTTCCCGACCATCTGCTCCCATCGGTAGTACATGCCCTGGTCTCCTCTCGTTTAGACTACTGTAATGCGCTCTACGTGGGGTTACCCTTGAAGACGGTTCGGAAACTGCAGCTGGTACAGAACGCGGCGGCTCGCCTGATTAAAGGCAGCCGCCGGCGAGATCGCATCACTCCAGTGCTGAAGGAGTTGCACTGGTTACCAGTTGTTTTCCGGGCCAAATTCAAGGTGTTGGTTTTGACCTTTAAAACCCTATATGGTTCCGGCCCAGCCTATCTTAAGGAGCGCCTCCAGCAACACCAGACAGGCCGCTTAACAAGATCAGCCTCGGATGGCCTTCTCTCTGTCCCATCAGCCAGGACAGCTAGACTGGTGGGGACGAGGGAGAGGGCCTTCTCTGTGGTGGCCCCCACTCTGTGGAACTCCCTCCCTAGGGAACTCCATCATGCCCCCTCTTTAATGAGCTTCCGTCGTGCATTAAAAACGTGGTTGTTCAGGCAGGCATTTGGGGTGGGTTAGGGTATTTTTTAAAAAAAAAAATTTATGGTAAAATTTAATTGTTTTAAATTGTTTATGGTGGGTTGTACATCGCCCAGAGTGGCTGGGTGACCAGTCAGATGGGCGATTAATAAATTTAATAAATAAATAAATAAATAAATAAATAAAAGTGTCACAAGACTCTATTCTGTGTTGCTGTGACAAACCAACACAAAAACCTCTTTAGAATTAGATACCTGTGGGTCACTTCTCAGAGATGCTGTACCACCACCACCAAGGGAGTTCTTTAGAACAAAGTTTAATCCATATATTCCTGGCAAGTCATACCTGTAAAGAAAAAAAGTACATGTTTGCTTCACCAACTTACAATTCAATTGATTTTAAAATGACACCATCAATAATCTTAGGAAATCACACTGCAATATGAGTAAAGGAAATGATACACATTTCTAAAGATGACTTCAAGGAACTGACTTATCATATTTGTATAATAAAAGTCCATTTCCTTTAATGACTAAGCTAATAAAACCAACAGAGTACAGGGATAACAATGATCAAATCTGGAACATCTAAACAATTTATTTCCAACTACGTGTGGGGGGGTTGCAAAAAAGCGGGGAATTCGTTCCGCCAGCTGTTTCACTTCCGCTGGCAGAATGACATATTGGATCCAATTTCAACATACAAAAATAACATTTAAGAATTCAATTTAAAAACCAGCATTTCCAACATGATTTACAATATTTCAAACTCTACCAATCTCTTTCCATCTACCTTATCGCCAGCCATCACAAGTCATCCTTAACAGGGGACTCTTGCAACACTTTTAGAAGTTGCTTAGTCTCAGATCTCCACAGTGAAACAGCTATATAAATCAAGGAGCAGCCACTGGCGATGCTATTTGACTGTCCTAGTTGTTCATCTTGGTGTACACTGGTAATATTTAATAGGGCATCCCGAGTACAACAAGGCTGCATATTGTCGCCCTGCTTATTTAACTTGTATGCAGAGTACATCATGAGAAACGCCAACGGGTTGGATGAATCACAGGTCAGAATTAAGATTGCCGGGAGAATTATCAACAACCTCAGATACGCAGACGATACCACCCTAATGGCAGAAAGCGAAGAGGATCTCAAGAGCCTCTTGTGAAAGTGGAGAGTGCAAAAGCTGGTTTGAAACTCAACATTAACAAAACGAAGATCATGGCATCTGGCCCCATCACTTCCTGGCATATGGAAGGGGAAGAAACGGAAGGAGTGACAGATTTTATTTTCTTGGGCTCCAAGATCATCGCAGATGGTGCCTGTAGCCATGAAATTAAAAGATGCTTGCTTGTTGGGAGGAAAGCTATGGCAAACCTAGACAGCATAGTCAGAAGCAGAGACATCACCTTGCCGACAAAGGTCCATCTAATCAAAGCTATGGTTTTCCCAGTAGTAATGTATGGCTGTGAGAGGTGGACTACAAGGAAGGCTGAGCACCAAAGAATTGATGCTTTCGAACTGTGGTGCTGGAGAAGACTCTTATGAGTCCCCTGGACTGCAAGGAGGTCAAATCAGTCAATCCTAAAGGAAATCAACCCTGACTGCTCCTTGGAAGGACAGATACTGAAGCTGAAGCTCAAATATTTTGGCCACCTAATGCGAAGAGAAAACTCCCTGGAAAAGACCCTGATGCTGGGAAAGATTGAAGGCAAAAGGAGAAGGGGACAGCAGAGGATGAGATGGCTAGACAGCATCACCGATGCAATGAATATGAACTTGAGCACACTCTGGGAGAGAGTGGAGGACAGGAAGGCCTAGCGTGTTATAGTCCATGGGATCACGAAGAGTCAGACACGACTTAACAACTGAACAACTCCAGTATACCTTAGAGATTATGACAGAATATAGGGTAGAAGGTGGACTCATAGCTACTCATAGTATTTCAAATTCCCAAATGTGCCCACAGGTCCAAAAAGGCTGGGGACTCCTGCTCTGTTAGATCTCTGTCCCATCTGTGAAAGGAATGGCCTCTTTGGTTCACAGACACATAGTTACAACCCAAGCTCATGTGCCAATAATAAGTTTATTAGCCATGGTGGGTTGTGGTGCCTGCAGGTACCAGGTTATCAATCCAAGCCCTGCTGCCATGGCTTCTTATGTCATCCAAACCTGGTGCGGGTGGCTAGTTGGGGTGGTTAACAAACGGCTCCACAACCCTACAACAGGCCATGGGTTCTGGGTGGTTTGTTAAGCACCCCAACTAGCCACCCTCACCAGGTTTGGGTGACACAAGAAGCCACACCCTGCGAGGGTAATTATGCAAATCAGCCAGCACACACAGGGTGGTTAACAAGCCACCATGGCTTGTTAACCTCCCTATGGTTGTGTGAACTGGGCCAGTGGGTTGACTCTCTTGATTCATTATACTTCAGTAATTTTGTATTGATGTTTGTCTTTGAAATTCCTTTGTTCAGGAATGGCCCCCTTAAGATCATTGACAGAGGGTGGGTTTGAATGATCACGGAGGGGAAATTAGCCATGGTGGCTTATTTCCCTCCCTGTGCGTGCCAGTTGCAAGCCGCCTAATTAGCATAATTACCCTTGCTGGGCACTGGTTGTCGTGACATCCGTCACGACAACCCACACCCAATGAGGATAATTATGCTAATTAGGTGGCTCATGACCAGCACACGTGGGGAGGGAAAATAAGCCACCATGGCTTATTTTCCCTCCATGATCATGCAAACCCAGTCGGAGTATCCTGGGATGTTGAAATGCTCTCCCACCCTTTTATGAACATCGCCATTTCTGATCTGTGACTATTTATTCTTTCGCGTAGAGACTGGCCTGTTTGTCCCATGTAGAACGCAGTAGGGCACTGCTGGCAAATGATGACATATATCACATAGGAAGATGAGCAGGTGTATATGAACCCCAGATGTTGTGGATGGCATTATTAGAAGGCACTGATGAAGTTTCACCAGGACTTCAGTAACTTTCACCCCACCATCAACCTGAGCCTAGAACAGTCCACGCAACAGGTAGCTGCCTTGAGTACCATTTTTTGGTAGAAAGGCAGGGTATAAAGCAAGCAAACAAACAAACAAACAAACAGGTTCACTTCCTGTAACAGTGCAACTACATAATGGACAAACCTCTGTCCCACAGACCAAGGAGGCCCCTGGGGGTTCCCCATCCAGACCAAGCTTCTTTTGCTGTTATCCCCAATCAGTGAAAGGAGATAAGAGGGCCTTTAAAGGCAATTAACCTTTTAATACCCTTCGGAGAACTGAGCTGTGCATTTTGCAGGAATGAATCTGGAATGCAGCTCCAGAGATCCTTCCCAAATTGCAGTTCTGCCCCTGGGCCACAAAAGGTTCGCTCTACGCTATGCATAATTTAACACACCTCTATCATGCTCCCCATTGCTCGCCATTTTTTCCAAGCCAAAAAGACACAAATCTGTAACCTTTCCTCATAGGGAAATCCCTCCAGCCCCTTGATCATTTTGGTTGCCCTTTCTGCTTCTTTTCCAACTCTACAATAACCTTTTAGAGGTGCAGTAATCAGAACTGTACAACCATGAAGAATAGCTTCAGATATATATTTTGAAGCCCACTGAAGTCAAATGTAGATCTAACATTTCACCTCTCCTCTCTGGATGATAAGGGTGAGGAGTAAAGGAGAAGGAAAAGAATGGTACATAAAGATTGTGGGAATAAAGACAACAATTCCTCAGCTCTTCAATCACATCATAAGTTTACTGATGATGTTTGATGGCATTTTAAAGTAACTGCTAAATATAAAGGTCATGCACCATTTAACTCTCATTTATTTTAAGTACCATTCTGAAAGTCACAATGGGACATTTAAGTTCAATTTATTTCAGTAGAATAAGCATTTACTTAAATCTCACCATTTAAATCAAAGTACTTACATTTGGCAGGATTGGGCCTACAGCAGCTTTTTGAATTGAACAACAAATGGAAAAAATTATACTTTCACAGCTCAATCCTATGTCTGCTCAGAAGTAAGTCCCACTTAATTCAATGGGCCTTACTCCCAGGTATGGGTATATTATTTTCACTTGAAATCCTGACCAGAATAGAAATGAGAAAGATACATTTTGTAATTATTTCTACAAAAAATAGTGTATACCCTATAGGGGACAATTCAGTTATTATTATTTAACCCACAATTTGCACTGCATGTGAGCAGCTTCCATTTATTGTAAACAACCTCTGATCAGCCCGATCAAAGGCTGTCAGCAAGACATGTGAACCCAGACCGATGGGTTGTTTAGGGGCTAAACAATCCAGTGGTTAACCATGGCATAGGTGGCGCACGGCCCCACAAATCATGGGTTAACTAATCCATGATTTGCCGCCATGACATGCAAATTAAGTCACTGTCTATACTCTTTTGCCAGCATGAAAAAAGAGAGAAATTGCACTATTAACCTATGAGATTGTGATCTTGCTTCTCAAATTACAAGCAAAAATTACTTGAATGGAATTTTCTGTTTCAACAGGAAGCTTGTTTGCTTTTATTTTTTTCCCATAGGCATACAATCTTTGTCACAGTCCAATAAGAAGCCTTCAGATCTTAAAACATGTGAGTATAATTCCTTCTAATCCTGAAAGGGTACACAAAAGTGTTCTTTCTTCTCTTTGGTTGCTTTTCACTCTGTTCACATTATTCTTTTATCACATCATTACACACCAGACCAAATAGTTTCATTAATCAAAGACATTTGGTTTATCCAAAAACTTCCATCTTTACCTGAGTAGACATTGTCAAGAAAGCAGCAGCAGATCTTTTCACAAAGTAGAAAAGGCAAGACCAGCATGCTGGCTATAGCACTTACAGAGTTCTGTTCAGTGAGATAGTTAAGTATTCTCCAGCCAAAACTTACTTTCACACACACTTCATAGAACCTGTGTTTTATTTTAACATTTGCAGAAGACCTCAGAATCTTGAACGTGAGTTGATAAAGAAGTTTATTTAGTTGATAAAGAAGCACTGAGCATTGTTGATTGAAGTACACCAAAATGAAAAAAACAGCTGCAGAAGAAATAAATCCCTTGCAGGACATTCCACAGCAAGCGTTATAATGTTCTCAGGTTTTGTTAGAACAGAAGCTTGAGGGCTGGCTGATTAATTAAAAGCCTTAATAAATTTAGATCTGAGGACATTCCACACCCATTTCTCACTTTGTTTTCCACTGTAAACAGTATTTTAACAATTTAGGCAAGCTATAAGTGACAGATAACGTTTTGGCTTTACTACAGAACATGGGAGTTTGGGTACAAAAATACTTAGGGCACAATCTTATCATTTCTGCCCTTGATGATTGTAAGCTTCCGAACTTGGAGGCTTACAATCATCCAAATGGAGAGCTCTGCATTTTTGCTAGATAGGCTTTTTGCCTGTCTAGCTGGGACATTTAGAGGGGGAGGGAAGGAGGCTGGAGGGGGTCACAGCGATTCCAAGCTTCAAGGTCAGAGCACTGTCTGTCTCTGACCTCAGAGCTGGGAATCTGACATATCCTAAGGCTCCTCAGATGCTGTCTACGGGCCATAGGATTCCTCCCTCCATTCCTTAGCATATAATTAAATCTCAATAAATTATAATCTGACCACTTATTTATATGGATCTCTGAGTGATCACAGTAAAATATTATGGTAGAAATTCATATGAACACAATTTTTGTTCTACCTATTCCTAGTAAGCAGCTGGGTAGTTTATATTTAATATCACAAATTATCTGATTATGATGAGTCATAGGTACAAATATTGTATTAGTTCCTCTGTGAACACAAGCAGTCAAATTCTGCAATCTCTCCTACACACAGGATTTGGTTCAATACCAAAGTTAACCCAATGCAAGGATCAAGGGGTGGCTGTCAACTTATGACAGTTGTATTGACAGAGCAACTCTGTAAGACTGAACTACCACTACTATTATTATGCAACATTTATTTAGGATGCACTCCAATCTTGTTAAGACAGAAAAAAGTCCTACCTCTCCCAACATTCCTTGGCCAGCCTTGCTGGCTGGGGAATGCCAGGAGTGGTAGGACTTTTTACCCTCTAACCATGCATGCATGCAATTTACGCTTTAAGAGCCACAGTGTGCTAGATGCTGTACAAAACATAAAAGGACTCAGTTCCTGACAAGGCGGTTTATAATCTAATTAAGATAGAAAGGTGAAGACAGAGACCAGGGCTTAGATAAATGATCTTGCTCACTGGTTTGATCATGTGCCTCCACTTTTATCATTCTTGTGATTGGCTTCCAGTTACATACAACACACACACACACACACGTTAAGTGGGACCAAATGTTACAGTGTATCCTCTCTTCTTAAGAGGAATGCTCCTGTTTGAGGCTTCAGTCAGCTGCGAACAGGAGGAGTCGTGTGGTGCTATTCAAGCCTCGGTGGGGCGGGAGGGATTGAGAGAGAGTTTCAGGATTGGGGAAGCGAAAAAGGACACCTTTTGTTTCCTGCCTCCCCCACAGAGGCCTTCCCTGCTATGCTAAATGCTGCTGGAGGGAAGCCAACCCCTAACCTGAGTATTTTATAGTTGTATAGCAGGGATGTGGGGGTGGGCAGCCAGAGTTCTGGAGATTGGAAAGGAATCCTTCCATTCCAGGATACTTAATATAAACTGTCAGGGTCTTGAGTAGATCCAGCATTTTCCCTTTGCCCTCCTGCTTTTGGGGTGCATGGGGTGGGGTTGTTTGTTTTCAACTGAAAACACAACACACATCATGATGGCCCACCATGGCTTAATTTACCCGCAGGGGCTGTCATGTTGTGCTGGGCACCAGTGGGCATTTTTGCATGACCCCCATGGGCTCCTGGCTTGCCATGTCGTGGAAACCCAGGCAGAAGTGGTTGTCTGAGGGTTAGACAACCCTCAAATAACCCTAAAACAAGCCATGTCTAATCCTCAAACACCTACCGCCTGGGTTCACAGGCACCCAGCACGACGTGACAGCCCCAGTGGGTAAATTAAGCAATGGTGAGATGTTGCGTGGTGCAAACCAGGGCCAGAGAGCTTTGTTCTCTGTTTCTCTTGTTTCCCCTCTTATGAACCTGTTTCTCCTGTTGCATCCATTATCTCAAAGATTTTCATTGGCCATTCCTTTTCATGGAATGTAATTCCAATAAACCCACGTGATTTACTTCTAATAATAAATATCATGGGAAGCAGTTGCAATATGAAAGCAAAAAGAACAGGAAAGATATGATTCAACAAAGACTTCAGAACTACATTTTCATGAGGGATCTGAAGGACAACTGGATTGCTGGACTTAAAGAAGCTACAAATTACAAGGTATAATGACAGAAGCATGATGCCACCTGCTTTGAAGGAGAGTGCTGGGGGCAGAATGATCCACAGTACATGGGTGGATGTTTTCAGCTTGTCATCGCTATCTCTAGCACCTCCTCCTCCTTGTCACATGAAAAAATGTGAGTACAGTAGTGGCTCCATTCCACAGTTCAGCCAGACAGAGTTTAGCTCTTTGCAGATGTCTTGAGCAGCTCAGTGGGCCTCACACTGCACTTCTACTTCTGAGATTGGAACACCCCCTTATTAGAAACATTTATGTGTGAACAATGTTCTGTCTAAGCTGGACACTTGTCTTGCCTAACAGTTAAAGCTTATTTCAAATCTGAATATTTCCTTATAATCAAAGAATTTCAAAGTTTCCTCAAACCACATTGCATGAATGCATTAATAGGAATGAGCACATACCTTGTGACCAAGCTCTCCTCAGGCTGTTCTGCTTCTAAAAGATGCTGAAAATAACCTTTTATCGCCTGAGCAGTTAATGTTTTCTTGAGATACGGGAAGTAGAGGGGATGCCGGGCTATGACACCTGTTGTTACACATAAGTAGAACACAACCAGTTATTGTTCTATTTGAAACATCAAAAGCATCATTGTATTTTCCAAAGCATTATTCAGATGTATTTTAAAATCAACAGCTATGAGGGGATAAAAATAAATATATTTGCACTATCAAGAGGGTCTTTTTTCGTCTGCTGTTTTACTTATGATGAGCTGTCCTTGCCAGTATAAGGAGAATATAAAGTAAGGTAAAAGTGTGGTCCTCATCCCCTCTATACATTTTGATCTGGGAGACAGGTTTTATTAATTTATTTAAAATGTTTATCCCTTGCCTCTGTAAAACAGTCCCAAGACAGCTTACAGTTAAATAGACAAACACAAGCAACAATATAAAATAACAAAATAAACACAGCAGACAAAAAGACAGTGGGGCTGGCAGCAAGAAAAAAACCCCAAACATCAGCAGAAAACCAGAAGGAAACAAATATAATTTAAAACTCTTGACATCCTAAGAGTAGGGTAGACTTCACCTGATGCCTAAAAGATAACAAAGAAAATGCCAACACAGAAAAGGCCCTCTCTCTAATAGCCAGCTACCTGATGTCTAAAAGTGAGTTTATCCAGAGAAGGGCCTCTGAAGTGGATCTCAACTGCTAGGCAGGTTCATGTGGGAGCCATTTTGATTGTCAGCCATGAGATAAAGTAAGATGAAACTGAGGAAAAAACACATGCACCATCCCCTTCAGTCATGAGACTCTATCTGCCATAAAAACATGGCAACTATAAGGCTTAGCTTCTCTATAGAGTAACTATTCTGAAGAAACTGTTATTTCAAGGCAATTGGATTGAATACTGTGGGCCATTGATATCTCTAAACCCTAAACATTCTCTCTCTCATTTATTTATATAATTACAATTATATCCCACCTTTCCTCCAAGGAGCTCAGGGCAGGGCACCTGGTTCCCCACCCTCCATTTTATCCTCACTATAATTTTGTGAAGTAGGTTAGGCTGAAAAATGGTCACTGTCCCAAGGTCACCCATTGAGCAGAGGTGAGCTACCTCCAATGTCAGAGGAAGTATGCCTATGAACACCAGTTGCTGGAGAACATGGCTGGGAGAGTGCTATTGCACTCATGTCCTGCTTGTGGGATTCCATTGACAGCTGGTTGGTCACTGTGTGAACAGAATGCTGGACTAGATGGACCTTTGGTCCGATGGCTCTTCTTATGTTCTTATGAGCTTCATGGCTGAGTGGTGATTCAAACCTGGATCTCCCCCATCCTAGTCTGACAAAAGCAGGCAGCATAACTGCATATTGCTTTCTGCATCTCTCTTACAGTTTGTGATAAATTAACAAGACATTTTATATGCAAGGGTGGAATCCTTAGAAAGAAATCCTATAACAGAAATTCTGTCTTTGTATCTGTCTTTGACAACAGTTAAGAGATCAAAACACACCTTCAATTTACCACCGCATTCTCTCTTCTTTCCAAAGAGTAAGAGAACTACTGGAAGCATGCAGAAGGAATATAATGAATTACTGAACAATACAAGAAGGTACTCATCCTTTGACTTCAGTGCTAAAAATAAGGATATGTACAGACCTACCTACAAGAGCCAGTACATCTTTTTTTGCTGTGGGGAGGGCTCTGCTCCCATATTGCCACACATACCTGGCTCTGAATCCAGCAGTGGGCTTTTAAAGGCATATTTATTCAGTTAAACATTAAGCCAATCCCTTTTTATTCTTGAAACATTGCTTAGCGAATGGAGACGTGTATTTGTCATGGTCACAAGGCCAGCCAATCAGGACTTTGAACAGTTGGCTTCTGCTGGAAAAAAGAACTAGTTGCTCCTGTATGATCAACTACATACATTTGATTCTCTCAGGAAGATTGAATGTCTGACCAAAAAGTGGTGAGTGGATCCACAGCAGACACACCACTCAAGCTGTGTATGTCTATACACACCCTAATGCTCCTCTCTTAAACTATTAAAGCAGATTTGCCAAGCACAAATATAAATTCTATCATTCTGGACTAGATCATCTGAAATAATTTAATACATCTGAGTATAAAACATCATGCTTACCCTACATGTAACAAAACAGTTTAATTCTCTAATATTACCTTTCCAGAGATTGGGACTAAGTTGTCCAATTGTCCAATTTCAGCATTGCTTTTCTAGTTAAAATTTTTGCTTCTTCAGTTGCCTCCCATCCTATGGATCAACTTTACACTGCTACATCATAAATAATAATTTGTCTCAGCCACTAAAACATCAGCTGTTAATTAACAAGGAGACATTATCATGTCCTGCCCCATGTGAGATAAAAACATCTTGCTACAGGAGGCTAGTGGTACTAGGATGCCCTGCATCTCCAGGCCAATAGTCAAAAGGATGCCAGCCATAAGGGTATAGCTGGCCACTAGACCCACCCAGCCCCAAATCCATCCACATACCAAAAAAGTCTCTTGCAAGGCATAGCCTTGCTATGGTTAGGGAGGGAACCTGTGCTGAGAAAAAAGGATTACTGTTCTTGCACTAGAGCACATCTTCTTGATTTTCCCCATTAGAACTCTTCAAACCTACCTGTTCACAATGACCTGGTCCAGACATAATGTCAAACCATGATCTGGCAGTACAAGAATGAGCTTTAAGGAGCCTTGGAGTCACATACTCTCCCCTCGCTTTCCTCTGTTCTTGGTCTGAGGCAAACCATCATTCACCATGCTGTCTAAAACAGGATTGGAAGCCAAGATCAAATAACTGTTTCCAATCCTGACTTGGAGGGCAACAGCAACCCACAGTTTGCCAGTCTGGATGAAATGGCAAATTATGATGTGTCTCAAACCAGGAAAAAAAGGAGGTAACCTCTGCACACAAGAGGAGGAGTGGAGGAAGGCACAAGCCTGAGGCTTCTTGAAGCTCATTTTTATAGCATCAAACTATCTGACCCAGCTCAGTATTGGTTGCTTGGACCCATACAACAAGTAATATAAACTACTGTCTCAGCCAAACACCCTACAAGATAAATTACTAACCATTTATTGCCCCTTATGCTTGTAAAAAGCATTTCACTTTACTAATCAAACAGAGGCCCACTGAGTCATATTTTAAAAGAATGAGAAGTATTTGACAGTAATTAAAGTTAATGTAAACATGTGAAATTGCATTTTACATTAAGTACAGGATGCAGCTATACAGAGATAATATGCAAGGGGCTGTAGCTTAGTGGCAGAGAATATGCTTTGCATGCAGCAGGTCCCAGGTTCAATCCCCACCATTTCCAGGTAGGGCTGGGAAAGACCCCTGCCTAAAACCCTGGACAGCCACTGCAAGTCAGTGTTGATAACACTGGGCTAGATGGACCAGTGGTCTTACTCAGTACCACGCAGCCTCCTATGTATCCTATGTTCCTAGGTACCTGGGGTCTGTAATGACCTCCAGTGTCTTATAAGCTCCCAATGTCTTACTCAGGGCTAGATGGACCAATGGTATGACTTAATATAGAGACAGTTTCATATGTTTTTATAGATGCATATGTATATATTCCTCTTTTCCTTCTACTCAAAATCTAGAAACCTGAATAAAAAACCAATACTGAATGAGTAACACCTCCTGATCTTACCCGCTGAAGCAGTATAAAATAGATTCTGTATAGTTACATGAGAATAGTCATCATGTTAGTAGACATGCAAACATTCCATCCCCACTCTCCCCAATTCACTTTAATTTGGGTCTAACTGCCCCAATGTTATTTTAATGAATCCTTCAAATTTAAACACACACACACACACACACACACAGAGGGATGAAGAGGTTGAAACAACATCAAACTACCAGTCCCTTCATTGTGAAAGACTACGTGGAGAATGAAGTGTTTGTTACACACCTTCGGGGTCAATTATGATTGCAAAAGGGTAAGAGGGTTAAGTATGTTCTCAATGTGATGTGACAATTCTGTTTATTTTAAAATAATCCACAGATGTCATATTTTAAAAGGATAATTAAAGAATACCTATGTTTGCTGTGTTGCCTTTGTCCCCGCTCCTGGTATACGCAAGATCTTCCAGACGATATGAATGGGGACCACTTGGTAGATCTATATGTACAGAATGAAACAAATTACTGCTTTCCCACCTGCAACAGAAAAGTTGGTCTTTTGGGATTATATTTAAGCGTGTTGCTGTTTGTAATCTTGACTCATCCCTCATGTATATATTTTTAATTCTGCAGGAAATACAGCTTCCCTCTCAGAACCATTTTGGATATTACACAGGAGTGGAAAGAGAGGAAATATAAGTGACTTATGCTTCCTGTTCCCATGTTTCCAGGTCTAGATTGAATGGGCGATGTACATGTCCTCCTGATATAGGCACAGAATGCACATCCTCATGGGAGTTATGCACAACTTGTACTTTATGAGGAGGCTTGAAAACAGGGACACAGAAGGTGCGAATCATTCATGTTCTCTAAGAAGAGCCGTGCTGGGTCAGACTGAAGCCCTATTTAGCCCAGCATTCTGCTTCTATAGTGGCCAACTAGATGCCCACAGGAACGCCAAAGCAAGGTATGAGCACAACAGCAACCTCTTGCTCATGATGTTCAGAGCCATACCACCTCTGATACTGGAGGTAATATACAGCCATCAGGACTAGTAGCCATTGATAGCCTTCTCCTCCATGAATTAGTCTAATCCCCCTATAAAGCTGTCCAAATTGGTGGCCATCATACCTTGTGGTAGAAAATTCCATAGTTTAACTTTACTCTGCATAAAGAAGTACTTAATTTTGCCTGTCGTAAATCTCCCACCACTCAGCGTCATTGGATGACCCTGGCTTCTAATATTATGAGAGGGAGAAAGCCTTGTCCTTCTCCAAAATCGTGCAAAATCTTATACACTTCTATCAAGTCCCGTCTTACTAATCTTCTTTTAAGCTAAAAAAGCCCTAAACCTTGTAACCTTTCCTCAAAGCAGAACTGCTCCAGCTCCTTGGATCATGTTGGTTGCACTTTTATGCACCTTTTCCAGCTCTACAAGAACCTTTTTGAGGTGTGGTGACCTGAACTATACAGTTATTTCAAGTGTAGTTGCGTCATAGAATAAAGGCGTTAAGATTTCTGGCAGTTTTATTTCAGTTCATTTCCTAATGATCCCCAACATGGAACTTTCCTTTTTCACAGCAGCCACACAATCGACTGATGTTTTCATTGAGCTATCCCATCATCCCTTTCCTGGTCAGCCATTGCCAGCACAAACCACAATGCTATATATAGACATCTCTACATGAGGCTTCTATCCTGTGATCGAGATTGGTTACTCACGGAAGTTTGCAGGTACTTTACATGACGTCATCAACCTCTGGTGTCTCTCACAAAGAAAGTGCTTTGTGACCTTTCTGCGGCTTTATTTGTAACAGGGATAATGAGCTATTTAAAAATGTCAATTTGAATCTCAACGTGTAATAACTGAGTGGCAATGGGCAAACTTCCCCGTGCCCTGTTTAGGCGCTGCTTGCTGGATTTCCGCCGCTTGCCCAACCCTGGTGGGTGCATGCACAAGCCACCAAACTGTCCGCAGGAGCTCAGCGAGAGCTCGCGGTTTCCCACTTTTTTGCAAGCTACCATTTTGCACAAAAACGTGGGTATAACTATTTATGGAAATCACGATTTGGACAAAATCATGGCCATAAATAGCACAACATGCACAAAGTTGCAGGCAAATTATGCTATTTATGGCTGTGATTTTGCACAAATCACGATTTCCTTAAATGGCTATACCTGTGATTTTGCGCAAAATGACAGCTTGCAAAAAAGTGGGGAACTGCGAGCTTGCCCGACTCCTTGCATGCCGAGTCAGGCAAGCTCAGGGATTTGCAAGCTGGCATCTGGTGGGCCGATGTGGCAAAAACCCACTGAATTCCACCCCCAAAATGGATTCCTCCAACATCCCTATGATGGAGTTGCAATTCCAGCAGCTATACTACAGCACCATCTAGTGGCTGTATAATGAAACATATAGAAATTGCAGATAGAGGAAATCCCTGGGGGAAAAGGGCAAGTGCGTTTAAAGGGCTGAGCTTAATCCCGCAAAGAATCTGGAAGCAGAAGCCCTGGTAAAGTTGTGGGATAAAAAGCCTGGTGTAGAGAAGCCCTATGTGAAGTTAGGATTTTTGCCTTGTTTACATTTTAATGCCCATTCCCCCAGTTTGAAGAAGTCTTTCTGGAGCTCTTTGCTCTCCCTTTTTGTTTTAACCTCCCTACATAATCTAGTGTCATCAGCAAATGTGGCCATGTTGCCATCACTGTGAAACTTAGGGAGTAATTCCCTGATGTCTATGTGCATGATTTCTGGCAGAGCAATCCTATGTGTTGGGGTGGGGTAAAACTAAAATGGTAAAATTAAAACCAACTACATCTCAGTAACTATAGAGAAATACACACAAACTCATATCCTATTACTACATAATAGTAGCATATTTGGAAGTAGCTTGGTGGCATTAGGTGAAATCTTCATAGATTATTTTTTTTAATTCGATGAATGGCTACACATTTCATAATATTGCAAACATCTTGACTCTCTTGGAAACCAGGAATTCTAAACTCAAATTATATCCAGGTAGCATCAGAAGCAGTACTAAGACAGTATTGTGGAGTGATTAAGAGTGTTTTATTAGGACTGGGAAGACCCACGTTCATATCCAGAGTCAGTCACAAATTTCACTGGGCGATGCTGAGCCGTCACTATCACTCATTCTAACCTACCTCAGAGACTTGTTGTGAGAATAAAAGAACCACATATGCTGCCTTGAGGAAAAGAGAGATATAAATGTATTAAATAAGTAAATACATTTGTTTCCCCTCACATCTCCCATCTATTTGGAGAAATTTATCATCAGTGCACATGTAACATGACCTGTTTGGCCATGTTACATATGCACTGCTGACAAATTTCTCCAAATAAATGGGAAATGTGAGGGGAAACAAAGCCTTCTCTCATATAAGCTGAAAAAAATCCTGTGAATAAAATTCTGATACAATGCTACTACTCTGCACTTCATAATGTTCCTGTTACGGTCAATGTATTAAACATGGTAAATATTGACATTTAACAGTAGTTCTTAACATTTAGGACACCAATGGAAATATCAGAACATTCTGACATTTAACGGTGATTCTAAAAGTCAAATAAATGCCTTATACTTATTTTCTTCCTCAAAGGAAGTCAGGGTGGCTTAAAAAGTTTTTACCAACTCATTTTATCCTCACAACAACCCTGTGAGGGTTTGTTGCCCTTGGGCACCTCTCTTGGCATCTACCAGGCTCCCTGCCCCTCCTGAATTTTATTTCTTAAAATTAATTTTGTTTTTAACTGGGAGGGCAGCACGCATATTGCAAAGTAAAGTGCTGCCCCTCAGTGCCATCTTTATTTGGGTTCAAAAGAGTGATTTTGTATTTTAGAACTCAGACCCCAACGCCTTCGATTTTTAGGCAAGTTACTTTTCTTTTAGTCTCACCAGTTTGCCTTCTGGGAAATGAGTGTTTTGTGACTCTGGGAGAGAGCGGAGGACAAGAAGGCCTGGCGTGCTATGGTCCATGGGGTCACAAAGAGTCAGACACGACTTAACGACTGAACAACAACGTTCACCATGGCAGCTATTTTATGAATGGGCAAACCCTTTCATAGTAGCCTTTTTGTGAGAGTGCACAGAACACACTCTCAAAATTCCAAATGTGCCTACCAACCCAAAAAGGTTGGAATTTGAACCTGGATTTTCCCAGTCTTAGTGAAGCACTCTATTTCCCATCCTTTACCAGTAAATTTTGAAATTTACTACTGAGAATTGAGAACTATCCAAGACAAACCTTCAGATGCAATCATTTCTGACATTGTTACAGCCTAGTCACAAAACAATCATTTGATTATATGACTTGCTTAATCTGTTCTTTAGCAATTAAATAATTTGAAGCTCTAAAATAAACTGAGTAAGGCAAAAACTCTGGCATGCAATCTAATATGTGCCTAAATAATTGCTTATCCTATTATAATAGTAATTCCACCAATCTGCAGCATGTGGCTATAGCATTAGATAATTCTGCAGATTATGTCTCAGGCCTCATCCCATGTACAATGTGCCTAAATAATTGCTTATCCTATTATAATAGTAACTCCCCCAATCTGCAGCATGTGGCTATAGCATTAGATAATTCTGCAGATTATGTCTCAGGCCTCATCCCATGTACAATTGTAATCATGAACAACTTTTATTTTTTTCAGTGAGGCCTTAGAGAAGATTTGGTTATTTGCTAATGTGCAGTTTTTAAATATTCTCCTTTATTTAACAAAAACCTGATTTACAACCTGTGATTGCACCTGATTAGGAGAATTGCTAAGAAAACTATCAAGAAGTGTTGTGGCATCTTAAAGACTAACACATTTATTCTGGAGTAAACTTTCGTGGACACTGTCCACTTCATCAGATGCATGAAGTGTTAACCTCACATTGATAGATTTATATACATATGCTGGGGGTGAGGATGGGAGATGTAAACTATGTTGTCAGAGGGAACGGAAATAATAAAAGTAGATAGTAATGATTACCTTAACAGTTGCCATTCACAAAACCTTGTTGGATGATAACACAAACTTCATTACAATGGTGAGCTGATTAACATACATAGTGTGATTTTAAAAATTCCTTTGTTCTTAATCAAACCACAGGAAATACAGTTGAGTCTTTTGATTAATTGTACTTCAACAATTTTGTGTTGATATCTGTCTTTGAAATAACCTTTGTTCAAGAATGGCTTCCTTAAGGTCATTGACAAATGTGTCCTGGGAGGTTGAAATGCTCCCCCTACATGTTTCTGAATACTGCCATTCCTGATTTGTGACTATTTATTATTTTGCATAGAGACGGGCTATTTGTCCTATGTGGAATGCAGTAGGGCACTGCTCACAAAAGATGATATATATCACATTGGAAGATGACTCTGTCCCCATATCTACTCTGGAAACACTATTACAAGATCTAATAATGCCATCCACAACATCAGGGGTTCATATAGAGTCGCTCATCTTCTAATGTGATATATGCCACCATTTGCCAGCAATACCTTACTGCATTCTACATAGAACAAACAAGAAAAATATATTTCACACGTATAAAAATTCTACCTATGGGGAAATTTCGGTGGTAAACAATAGTACCTTTTAACTCTTCTTGATTCTGGGGCTCCTCACGTGAAACAGCTATATCGGAAGTGAATGAAAGATCATCCACAAATGTTTCAACATGTTGCCCATTCATAGATATGTCAATCTGAAAAAAAAATATTATATACATACATACATATCCATATCCTGATTTAAATCATTACACAGACAAATCTTAATCTAATGCCAGACATATAAAATCAAAAGCCATGTTGAATCCTGAAACCATCACATCACCTGGCAGGTCCCCAATCTGAATGTTTGCAAATCCTCCTCCTCCTTAAAATCCTCTTAAGACAATGCAGACATCCTGACCACAACATGCATTTTTCCCCTCCTCCTATTCCCACGGCCCACCTGCTTTTTGATAGCATCTTGCCTGACAAAGAGAACTTGAAAGCTTGAACATCTTTTGTGATCTTTGAGGTACCCTAATAAATGTATTACACCATATGGATTTCGACATTTTTCTTATGCCCAACATAGCTGCCTTTGTGTTTTACATAAAACTGGCAAACCAGTTTGTGCTCAGTTCTCCTACATAACCTCTAGCTTCCATTGTTTTTTGTGAAATCTGTGTTGACACATGATTAAAAGGTAAAAGGTAAAGGTGTCCCCAACCAGTCGTGTCCGACTCTAGGGTGCGGTGCTCATCCCCGTTTCTAAGCCGAAGAGCCAGCGCTGTCCGAAGACTCTTCCGTGGTCATGTGGCCGGCATGACTGAACACCGAGGTGCACGGAATGTGGCCAAGGCGGTACCTATTTATCTACTTGCAATTTCTTGCTTTCAAACTGCTAGGTTGGCAGGAGCTAGGACTGAAGACGGGAGCTCACTCCGTCATGCAGCACTCGGGTCTCGAACTGCTGACCTGCCGACCTTCCAGTCTGCAGTTCAGCGTCTTAACCACTAAGCCACCGCGGCTAGCCAATCATGTCATGGTGTTTTTCCCATTTTTGCTTTTTGTAACAATAAAAAAAACACACCATAGGACACCGTGATGTTCTAATACTACTTAGATGCCAGGACAGAAGTTGTGAAAGATTAAAAATGAAAGTCTATTTAGGAGAGTGAGAAACAAGCAAGCCTTCCTCATGCATACCCCAGTTACTGAGCATGGGTTAGCAGAATTCAAGACAATACATACTGTCCTTAGTTTTAATAAATTTTTAAATATTCAATTTGGGAAATGTTTTCAGTTCCCCCACCCCATACAGAAGGTAACCATCTATAATGTATTTGAAAAGCAAATGGTTTCTAACTTGTAAAGCTATTAAACTGCACAAACTCTGTTCTGAACTTAGTAAATTACATAAAAGCTGAAGGAAAGCACCACTGATCCTTATTCATCACTAGAACGGATCAAAGCTGTACTGCAAACCAAATAATACAATCTTTGTATCAAATATTCAAGTCTTTGGGTGGCAGGGAATGGGCTGGGAGAGGAAATCTTATGCAACAGGTTTTACTCTTGGTCAGATTCTGAAACAGTAAGTTCAAAAGCACACATTTTTAGAACTACCGAAAGCCGTTTTAAACATTAAGCAGAGGAAATGGGACTGTCTGCACCACTTCTAAATTCATGTGAGGGGGATCAAGGGGGGAATTCACATGTGGCCATGCTTTGAGTATGTCTTCATGTTAAATTCTCCCAGCTTATGTAAAGCTAGCTAAGTTCTACCTGAGCCAGCTCCCTGGATTTTTTTTTAAATAAACGGGTGTTTTCAAACAAGCAATCCCCTATGTATTTATTTCAGCCTTGCTTAATATCAGGATACACTCTGAATCCTGTAACTGCTATAATTTATTATTAAGAACATGGCTGTTCTTTTGGCACTCTGCAGAAGCCCCTGGAGCACCATGGAGGGGCTATTTGGGGCAGAGGGGAGACAGACAGCAGTACAGCCACCAGTGGCCTCATGCTTCCCATTCTTAGGTCTGCAGAGCAGCCTCTGAGCATCAATTGCTTGCACAAGTAGCAATATGTAGCAAGATATTTCTCATGACATTTAGGCAAGCAGGACAGAGGTTCCAGATCTACCACTTGAGCCTTACACAGGATATTTTAGTGGCTGTTGAGAACTGACTACACATTTTCATTCTGCTGCAACAGCTACAAAGAGGGGAAAGGATCGTACTGCGAGTGTTTTCACAATTGCTGCTTAGACAGTAGCTCCTACCTTGACATTCTTTTTTGGATAAAGGAAGAACAGTGGTTTTAGAACTGGAGATCTAGAAAAGAAGCCACAGGAAAGAATACAAGCAAATTAAAAATAAATTTCAGAAAATGCCTTTCAGGAGGCTTTTTTATAGTCCCTCTATGCATCACAAAGCCAGTTATGATGCTTAGGCATTGAGAACAGTATTAGGGGATTTAAAACTACACAATATTTCTGGGTAATGTGCTTCTGAGGACTTTGTTATGACTGGATAATACAGTAATTCCTTAGAAATGTTCAGCCCAGAAAATACCTTTATTTTAAATTCCCCACCATCACTGGAAGCCATGGGGCAAGGACAGCCATAAGACAAAAAGCACCCTGGGTGAGAAATGCCTTTGGGACTCTCCCTGGTTTTGCAGGGTTGCCAAGTAGTGTGGATTGTGAAGGACTGCAATATCAAGCCATATAACAGGCCCTATTTTCCTAGCAGCAATGTCCATGAAAAGGGCTCAGAAATATGTCTCAGTAATTTGCTGCTTGCTACCAGCCAGTGCTCTCCTACTCCATTTCTGGGGTCCCACTGAAGTTTTACAGTTCTTCTGCCGAGTGGTTAAACTACGTAATTTTAGACTCTAGACCTAATGGTTTTACAGCCACCGCCACTACCACCGTTTTGATAGTCTTGTGTTATTTCAGTTGCAAAGCGCACATTTATTAGCATTTTTCTCCCTAGACCAACATTTCATGCTTTACAAGTACTGCTACAATCCCAATATGCTAAAGTACCCACCATCACCACATTTGGTCACCTTGATATTTTTGAAATAAAATTAAAATATAAAGTCAACATCTACAATTATGTACATACATCTCTCCTTAGGAAGGTTGGCTCATTCAGTGTTGTTGTTCATGGCATTACTTGTGTGAGATTCAATTTCAGTTGCTCAGGAGTGAAGGGAGGCACTCTGTACATGCTTATAGGCACTAATCTTAATTCACATATTGTTGTATCTATTAAATGTGATAAAATCTCAGCAGCATCCTGGAACTCTTATTTTTGCAGTTCCTTGACCTGTTCTTCTCTTCTTCCTTCTTTCCATCTCCCCTTCTTTCTGCAATTGTATGCACATTTACCTAGGTAGTAAGACCCACTGAATTCAGTGGAACTTACCGTGTTAGTACAGATACATAGTACTGTGCATAACTTCTCTTACTCTCACACACACAATAGCTCCCCAGTGCAACTAACCTCCAGACAACTGGAAGGCTTTTCTGAAGACCTTAGTTGGAGAGCAGACCCTGAGGCTCACCAATTTTCTGCTGAATCCATTCAGGAAGAAAAGATGGAAGAGCTGCAAATGCTTTTTTATGAGTAGCAATAGGAGCCCTCCATCTGGAAGCATTATGTCTTTCTTGTTCCTTCCCTTAAGCAAGTAGCAGAAAATGCCTCTCATGCTAGCCTGGAAATCCTTGTAAACAAACAGAAAGTTCTGCCACAATAAGGGGTGTCCAATGACAGCAGGCGGATACTTTGTGTGTGCCAGACTACTGGGACAGTGTGCACATAGCCACGAAAAAGGAAGGTGGGAAGAACAACCCTAAATTCCAAAAGATTTCAATCTTGCCAGTCTAGCTAATTTGGATGATAAAATTGAAAGAAATGAAAGTGGGGGAGACAGAGTTAAGTTATATGTATGTGCTGTAGAGGAACCATGGAAACTTAATCGTTGCAGAGAAGCAACCACTCCTCCTTGCATTGTGTCTGTGTATGTGTGCCTGTGTGCGTGTGTGTAAGCCCTGCTTTCCTGGCACTTCTCCTTCCCACTCCAGAAATGCTTCTAGTGTGTGTGTGCTTTCAAATGAGGCTTTTATTGTGTAATCAACAATATTGATTTGTAACCCTTCCGTGTTTTCCCACTGCTTCTTATGCCATTTTCTTTCCAGAAAATAATCCATCCAGGAGGAAAAGATGGAAGAGTTGCACAATGCTTTTTGATTGGTAGGAACAGGAGCCCTCTATCTGGAAGCATTATGTCTTTCTTTTTCCTTCCCGTAAGCAAGAACAACAGCAGAAAACTCCTCTTATCCTAGGCTGGGAATCCTTGCGAACAAACAAAAAGCTTCTGCCACAATAAGGCTGCAGCTCTGTATATGCACTTAGCTGAGAATAAGGCCCACTGGACTCAGCTGGACTTTGTCCTGAGTAGACATGCATATGTTTGTGCAGTCTGTTTTTAAGATGCCACAACACTTCCCCACCACCACTATGGTGCTTGTTCAGTGATACATCTTGATGCATCTTTGCTTGCATTGAGGGTGGGGGGCTCCAGAGTTTTCTTGAGCCATTGTTGGGTGCACTGGACTGAACTTCCACAATTTTATCTTTTGCCAACGTCTCCCTCCCACTCCATCACCACAAACAGCCAAACACATTTGTTTTATTCTGCCCCTCCCCCAATTTTCAGAGGTTTCTCTCTTCTTGCCACCATCTTGAACGCTTTTGTGTTCTTCTGCCACATATGATGTGGAGCAGGCAGGTTTGCAGGCCTGGTGGCTGGTTTCAACTCCTCAACGCCTACTGCATGCTCCTACTCCAGTGTGCTGCAACTGCATAACATAGCAGGGTCAGGCTGGATTGGCTGCACACCCTGGAAAGGGGTAGTGACCCAAACTGGCAATGAGGAATGAGGAGGAGGGGAAGGATGATGTTATGGGAAGACAGCGACATTGCTTCCTGAGCTTGCTGCAGCTTGCTTCCAAATATAGCTGAAAGGAAGCCTTGCAGCCCACAACAGAGCAAAAGGCTCAGTTTGCTCCTCCCCAGCAGAGTTCACTGGCAAAAAGGCACATCCTCCCCATCCTAACCACACACACCCAGCCAGAACTAGGAGTTAGAACTGCTCTGTAAAAGATGCAGAAAATCCTCTGAATATAAAAAAGAGAGTAAAAATTGTTATAATCCCCTTTCTAAAAACTTACACTTTGGGGCGTCCTCCAACAATTCCAGTGAGACCAGGTGCTAAAAATGAAGAGAGAAAGAGTAAACGTTCACAAAAAATTAGGGTGAATATTTTTCTATGTTCAGATTTCAGTATACTCCAAATTAACATCATGCTTCTCCAATAAACTAAAATTGAATAATGGCATTTCCCCAAACATAAGATATCTAAAATCATTTTAATTCATAAGATGTCTTTGTCTTATTATGAAGAAGTTTGTTTTGTAGGATAAAAACTGTGAGAGAGAAACATTATTCAGTGTTCAAACTACCGCACAATTGCGCTCATTTCACATGCCAGCAAGGTGATGCTCAAAATCCTACAAGCTAGGCTTCAGCAGTATGCGAACCGAGAACTACCGGAAGTACAAGCTGGGTTTCGAAGAGGCAGAGGAACTAGAGATCAAATCGCCAACATTCGCTGCATCATGGAGAAAGCAAGAGAATTCCAGAAAAACGTCAATTTCTGCTTCATTGACTACGCTAAAGCCTTTGATTGTGTGGATCACAACAAACTGTGGCAAATTCTTAAAGTGATGGGAGTACCAGACCACCTTACCTGTCTCCTGAGAAACCTGTACGAGGGTCAAGAAGCAACAGTAAGAACCAGACATGGAACAACCGATTGGTTCAAAATTGGGAAAGGAGTACGACAAGGCTGCATATTGTCACCCTGCTTATTTAACTTATATGCAGAGTACATCATGAGAAATGCCGGGTTGGATGAATCAGTGGTCGGAATTAAGATTGCCGGGAGAATTATCAACAACCTCCGATATGCAGACGATACCACCCTAATGGCAGAAAGCGAAGAGGATCTCAAGAGCCTCTTGTTGAGGGTGAAAGAGGAGAGTGCAAAAGCTGGTTTGAAACTCAACATTAAAAAAACGAAGATCATGTCATCTGGCCCTATCACTTCCTGGCATATAGAAGGGGAAAAAATGGAAGCAGTGACAGATTTTACTTTCTTGGGCTCCAAGATCACCGCAGACGGTGACTGTAGCCATGAAATTAAAAGACGCTTGCTCCTTGGGAGGAAAGCTATGGCCAACCTAGACAGCATAGTAAGAAGCAGAGACATCACCTTGCCGACAAAGGTCCGTCTAATCAAAGCTATGGTTTTCCCAGTAGTAATGTATGGCTGTGAGAGCTGGACTGTAAGGAAGGCTGAGCGCCGAAGAATTGATGCTTTCGAACTGTGGTGCTGGAGAAGACTCTTACGAGTCCCCTGGACTGCAAGGAGGTCAAATCAGTCCATCCTAAAGGAAATCAACCCTGAGTGCTCATTGGAAGGACAGATAATGAAGCTGAAGCTCCAATATTTTGGCCACCTAATGCGAAGGGAAAACTCCCTGGAAAAGACCCTGATGCTGGGAAAGACTGAAGGCAAAAGGAGAAGGGGACGGCAGAGGATGAGATGGCTAGATAGCATCACGGATGCAATGAATATGAACTTGAGCACGCTCCGGGAGAGAGTGCAGGACAGGAAGGCCTGGCGTGCTATGGTCCATGGGGTCACGAAGAGTCGGACACGACTGAACGGCTGAACAACAACAACAGCAGGAAAGCCTAAAGGAAACAGCATGGCTATCCTTCTAACAGAAGACCTGAAACATAAGCCTCATGGAAACAAGGAAATGATGGGAGACTGTGAGACATTCTAGCAGCTTGAGTGTGCCCTGCCGTTAAGAAATACTGATGATGTCTTTTGCAAGAGCTTAATTTTATGGATATGAAACACATTAACTTAGAAGCTGAACTAATATAGGACTTTTTCACAGGTGACTCTCCTTTTTCTTTTTTACTGCAATGTGAGTACAAAACTTACACAGGTTAGAAACTGGAATACACATACAGGTTTTTAAATGTCCTTCTTTTGCTTTCTACCCTAACAGCTGCAAATAACTCAATAGGAACATAGGTGCTTATAAATAATGCCATGTATGAAGGAACACAGCCTTTTTCAGGGAAAATCAAGAGAATAAAAAGCAGACCTGAAACATAGGGAAGTCAAACAATCAACTCTTCTAAAATATGTATCACAGTATCATAAGACTTAGTCTTAACTGCAGGGGGAAACGTAGAACCTTCAGTGCCTAGATTTTTTCTACCATATTAACAGCTTTCCAGTAAGCAGTTTTCTTTTTTTTTTAGTGAGTGAAAACAGCAAAAACTGATGCCTTGAGGTCAGGAGATGGGCACTTCTGAGTGAGTGGGCAAGTGAATAGCTCCTGCTTGCCAGGAGCTACCACTTTTTTCTCAATGAATATAGCAAATCCCTATGCCCCGGAAAGTCCAGATGGGTGAAAGAGGTGACGGTGGAAAGTTGGCTGATGAGTGGGGAATGGAGTTTCTGGGCTGGGAAGCATGGATGGTGGGAGTTTGCTGATAAGATGGAGGTTAGTGATTAGGGTTGCGGCCATGAGAATGGGGGACCAGAAGATGTGTGGTCTTTAAGAATTTGGAGGCCTGACCTATAAGAATATTCTTTGCTCCTCTAGCACATCTGGCTCCAGCCACAGCACTTATTACCAGCATGAACTTTTCAAAATTTTAAAATCAAATGTTCTAAAATCATTATAATATTGCACACTACATACAAATGACTTTGCTTACAGAGGTCAATTATAATTGCTCTATGCATTTCCTCTCAACCCAAAGAGATATCTTTTAGGATTATGTATTCAAACATAAATGGGGACTGGTCAAGTTAATCTATTAAACCTAGGACATTTCTTGAAGTAACTTCCAACACACTTGTCATCAGTCATAATATTTACATAAACTCAGGCACTTTAAAATCTCAAGCTGCTTTAACCAGCTGTCACTGTGGTGTCAACCTCCGGTCAATTAGATGTGAAATAAGGGTCAGCACATCAGTTTTGCAGCTAGGAAAAAAATTATAACTATGAAACTGAGCATTTATTAAGACTATAAAATATTAATGTTCCTGACACCATTGAAAATTTGTCCATCAGTTTTGCTGTAGCTATTTGAATAAGACAGTAAGAAATATCAAAGAAAGTCCTTTCCATTAATAATGGGAGGTTGGGAGGTAGAGTATTCTGAGTCATTTAATACATTGCTGCTTGGTCATTCTTAGTGGATAGCAATTATAGGGGCAGGGGAGTGGAAAATGTGCTTAGGATACATCAAATAATGATTGTGTAGTTATAGTGAAGCTACTTTGAGGTGACCAAGCAATGGGTTATTACAATTTTGTGTTTCCTGAAAAGAACCTTAATTTACAAGTTTAATTAAGGGCACAATCCTATGCATGTTCAGACAGAAAAAAGCCCTACAACTCCCACCATTCTCCAGACAGCCATATCTTGTGTTGTCTCCAAAACAGATACTCAAGCTTACATCAAGTATAAAACAATACAAAATGATGAAACTATTTTTTCTTAAAGTTTGCTATAATGGGATGAAAGAAAATAGTAAATTTCTCCAGCTCATGAAAGGTGATAAATAGGTTGAAATAGGTTGATCAACAGTTGGTTTTCTTTTTCTATTCAGATCAGGGCACTGAATGATACTTATATAACAGTGTTCACACTGGGCTCGTTCACATGTAATGCCAAACCACATGAGCAAAGTTCTGGTTCATGAACTCCCAAGGAGAAGGAATTGGAACCTGCAAGAGAAGGAAGGAACATGCAAGCCCATGTTTTATTCATAAAATGCCAAACCGTGGTTTAGTGTTGCATCTGAACCAATTCACTGTGCACCTATCTCATAATACTACTTTTGTTTCATACTATTTCAAGTTCCTAAAAAAATCTGATGCAATGCTATTTAATCACATTCAATAATCTTCTTCCCTGTTGGCAAACTAAGCTCATAATCAGATAGGCTTTTTCATAGAGGTTACAACCTGAAAGATGGCATAGCAAACTCCCAAGTTCAAATCTTGCCTCACCCAAATCTTGCCTTTGGCAAACCACTATCTTTCAGGCTCAGCTCCTTTATCTGCAAAACTATTCTGAATTTCCCTGCTTACTTGTGTTGGTTCTGTTTTAATGCTCTGCATTTTTAGTGTGTGTAACTCTCTCTCTCTACACACACACACACACACACACACACACACACACGCCACAGATTCTAGCTGCCTTCGAAGCCAATTTTAGGGTTCAAAGATAAATATAAATATAGATATATATATAATCAATAAGAGCATATGTAGCAGAACTGGGCAATATGTAATTCACAGGCTGCATGCAACACACAACGCCCCTGGTGCAGCCCCTGCCATGCCCCAATGTTTTAAAAAATTACAAATAAATTATAAATCTAATGGTACTCCATCGCAGCTACAGAGTACTAAAACCGACAAATGTAGCTTGTTTGCAAACCAAAAGGATCAAATGTAGTTAGTTTTTTTAAAAAAATATGTTCATTTTTTCTTCCCAGTGCAGCCTAAAAGGGTGGGGGGAGGGTCCAAGGGGCGAGAATCCCTCCCCCCAGATCTCCAACAATTGCCCACCCCGATATATAGCTATATGCAAAGTATTTTCTTACCTCCTGTTTTTTTCCACCCCACCCTCAGGTATAACTTTTTTATGTTTTAAAAGGAAACATAATTATTCTCCAGCTGTATGATGTTTGAGACAACTTGTTAACAGACCATTCTAAGAGGCATGTGTTTGATCTGAAACTATTTTCAAGTCAATTTCCACTGAAGCAGCCTGCAGCAATACTTCGGAATGTGCTACAACCATGCAAAGAGCTTCGGCTATTGGGAATTAGAGAAATAAATAAATACCAATATCAATTATTGAGCAACTCTGATAAGCATTTGAGGTGCTATTTCTTGTGTGAGGGTTATAAAATCTCCAGGCATCATGGAACTACAGTTTACGCAATGCAATCTGAAAAGCACCTAGGTAAAGGACCAACTGGATTTTTAGGTTTACTCTGCCTATTAATCCACTGAATGATTTCAACAGATAATTGCTACACCTCTTGCAATAATTACAACAGCCAAGATAATAACCACCTTATAATTATAGCTTTTCATCCAATGCTTGCTTCTATTTCCTTTAATACTCTATTACGTGTTATAATAACTGGGCCTATGCTGTTACAACCTGCATGGTATTGCAACAACTCACTTAATATTGCACCAAAAATTAAAACAATCCATTTGATATTGCAGTAAATCATCCAATGACAGCCCACTATATCCTTCAGGTATCCATGTTTAGAGCTCATGTGTGTTTAAAGTAGGGGTGGGCAACTTGTGGCCCTCCAGATATTTTGGCCTACAACTCTATCATCCTTCACCATTGACTACGCTAGCTAGGGCTGATAGGAGTTATAGGCCAAAAAAATCAGGGCTACAAGTTGCTCACCCCTGGCTTAGAGCTTATATGCTGTCTTTGCAATGAAGGATTTACTAGGTGCTGCAGTCAGTGTGAAAAAGTGCCCATCTGCTTTGAAGACAAGGCCAGCTAGCAACATTTCTCCCTACTGCTGCCCCTTCTTGAGCTGCAGATTAATTTTCCTCTTGGGAAGGGGAAACTACCAGCTAACTCTCCAGTCACTGCTCAGTTAGGTCAGCCTATTTTCCCTTTGTCTCCCCTTGGCAAACGCATGTAGCATAACAGACCACTCAAACATGCAGCTGTCAAAAGCTTACAATCAAGCCCCAGCTTCCAAATTAAGCTTTATTAAGATCAGAAATAAGGGATGAGGGAGAAGTCAGATAGGTAACATTTTGCTCTCTAGCCTACACTAGACAATCTTAATGAGAAATTCCAACTTTACTTGCAAGGAGCATGGGTCATCCATGATGTCTCACAGATGGAAAGTAGATGACAAATTTCATAAGGAATAAGCCCCATTACTATCCTTGTAGAATCAGGCAAGAGGGCTGACAGGGGAAGTATCCTCCACTCAGGTTTGGCTACAGTAGACTTGATATTCTCAACTTGTAGGCAACGAGCCCCTGAGAAAATGGGCTATTAAAGAAGATGAGCTATTAATGTGGAAATGGTCCGTTAATGCTTTTCAGCAAACCAGGAAGGAAGAAGGAAAAGCTGTGAACTGGAGAGATTTCCTTAGGGATGGCGGAGAATTTCTCCCCGAATCTTCAGGAGGCCGAGCGCCAACGCATTCGGCCCCCCGAAGTTGGTTGGGAAATTCTCCGCCGGCCCCCTCCCCCCCCCAGGACGGGACTTACCTCCTGCAAATGTCCCTCTCGGCGGCAGGTCCCGGCGGCGGTTCTGCGCGGGCGGGGGCGGCGGCCGGTCTCCCGCCGCCGCCATTGCAAAAAAAAAAAAAAACTAAAGTAAAAAAAAAAAACACCCATGATAGGCTACGTAAATCGTCATGTAGCCTATCACGGGGTCTTTTTTTTTTTTTACTTTTTGTTTCGCGGCCGGGGAGATGGGGCGCTTCTCCCCGGCCTGAATTTCAGCCAGGCGAGGCGGGGCGCCTCCCCCCCCGGCCTGAATTTCAGCTGGGCGAGGCAGAACGCCTCCCCCCCCCTCGCCTGAACTTCGGGGGGAAAAGCGAAGCGCCTCCCCCCCACTGCGAAGCCAAGCTGCGAAAAGGTAAGTGACTTTCGTACATCCCTAGATTTCCTGGGCTCCTTCACACTGAGCTTTTATCCTGAGATTGAGATTGCTCCTTCACGGAAGTTTGCAGGCTCTTTACATGACGCCGTGATCGTTCAAGGCACCTCCTACACTAAACGCCCTCCATGTTCCATTTTTTAATAGACTGCAGATAATGAGCTATCAAATTAACCCCTTGTGTTTCGCTTCAGTTTCCTATGTGAAAAGAGTAAAAGAGGCAAGAAGAGGAGTGAGATCAATGAAAGATAATGGAAGATTCAGATACGGGGAGAAGGAGGGGGAAGGGGAAAAGGAAGCATGTGAGAAAGGGAGTCGTTGTGATCCTGCATGTAAAACAGAAGCAGAAAGCCCTGTTTTAAATGCAGGATTTTAGGTGGTGTAGAGATGCCCCCTATCTACTTCTGGTAGGAAGGGCCCACGTGTAGGGAGAAGTGTTCAAGCCTGTGTATTTGAGAGATTCTTGAGACTTAATGAACAGCTACTCTGAAATGGAGTCCTTTGGGCTGGTATACTGGACCTTGAAAGAGGCAAGCATGAGAATAAAATGCCCTTCTCCACAGTTGGCAACAAGGGTACAGAAGTGAACTGAGCTCTGTGATACAGTGTGAGAGAACTCTCTCCCAAAAGTGTAGCATGGAGATAGGTGGAGTGGGCCTGCTTAGTAAATTTTGGCAATGTTGATAGGAACCCACCAAATGACTTTTTCCTAAGCAAAAGACACAATGACTATACCATCAGTGGTCAGTTATTCCAACCCCTCCCAACTTTTATTTATTTATGTATTTATTACATCTATATCCCACCTTTCTTCCATCATGGAACTCAAGGTGGCTACATGTGGTTCCCAGATGGTCTCCAGTCTCCCCTCCAAGCACTGACCATACCTGCCTAGCTTCAGCAAGGAGGCTGCGTCATGTGCCTTCAGACTATGCCCTGGGACATCATACTTCTTAAAGCACTCCTTCGTATAGCCAAAATAGCAGGAGAGGGCTATTGGCCTCATGTCATGCTTATAAGCTTCCCACAGGCATCCAGCAGGGCTTTTATTATCTTCTTAAAGGAAGGCTGTTGTGCCACAGCATGCACAAACCATAGAACAGGAAAGAATGCAAACAGCAACAGAAGGAAAATGTTTAAACATGACAGTAGAGAAGAAGGAAGGAAATCAAGAAGGGAGAGATACGGGCCTAGCTCTCCTGGTGCACATACCAAAAGAATGTTTTTCACAATGTCACTGCTGCAGTGATCAAAGAAGAACTGAGTCTGGTGGACCCTGTTGCCAGAAAAAAACCCCTATGGTCTACCTCTTGTTCCAAGGATGCACTGCACAGGTTTTCCCCATATGAGTGCCTGAAGAGGCCATGAAGAAGAATTTTCTACAAATGTATCTGAACAACACTTAATGTCTATAATCCTTAAGTATCAAAAAATGTAATCCTCTTGAGATTTCCCATTTTTCTCCAACATTTTCTCCATTATTTCTTAGTTCTTAAGCACAGTCCAACAATGCATTATGCCCAATCCTTGTGCCCACTATGAAGAACATTGTGGCAATTGTCAAGATGCCACCTTGGCAGCTGCTGCTCTTTTAAGTCTGGCAGGGACTGGAAGTCCAAAAGAAACAGGGGTAGTGTCCTTCCAAAAATGGTCCATCTTATTCCCACTAGCATGGGGTAAGCAGTATCCAATACTTGGCAATCCTCCCCCTCTAAACATGTTGCACTAGCGGGAATAACCACTAGTGCAACAGGAGGCTAGCACTTTCTAGCGCAACCAGGAAGTGAACTGAAACTACTGCTTCTCGAACGAGACAAGTCAGAGGAGCTTTCTGCTGTGAGGTCCACTGACTGTCCCATTCTGGAAGCTATAGTTTCCAGCTTCGCTAGCCAGCGCTAATTTCCCGTTGAACTAGCAGACGTTCCCACTGGCACAGTGGCAGCATTGGATACTGCCCCATTGCTACAATTAGGACAGATGGATGGAGGCAAAAGTATTTGCAATCTAACTACTAGTTCATCTTTTGGTAAAACCTAAGGAAAAATCATAAACAATCTTATGCTTGCTTACCTGGAAGCAGGTCTCAATTAAATCAGTGTGACTTACTCCCACATAAATATGGTTAGCATATTTAGGGACAAGTAGTTATCACTGTAAGTCCGGACACACTTAACATTTATGAGACCTATCACAGCTTAAATTCATTAGGCCATGTGAATAGGAACCCAATATTAACAAACTTCCCATGTTTATAATATACTTTTGACTTTCACTAATGCTTAATACTGTTTTTATTTACACTTACAAATGTTCTGAGGAATAGGCTTTAAGTAAATAATATTTGTACAGATATGCTGCAGAAGGAAATACATTTTAAAGGTAAAAAAAACTGCTCCTGAAAGCAAACACCATCAGTAATAAATGTCAGGATGGTTACATCTGTCTTATGTTAGCAATATTTAAAATCATATAGATAACGATGCCTTTACTTTGCTCTGTTTGGTAAAACATAAATTTATAGTCCATTACAGACTGTGACCATACACTGACCCTGCTTCTGTAAACACAGGTTTAAATCAACAGTGTATTTATTCTGTCTCTAGGCCATTGCAGAAGCAATAACTAAACAGTTATTCACTGATCACCACATGGCTAATATACTCCTACTACCCCAATCACTATAATTACTTAACTGCAAAGTAAATTCAATGCCAATTAAGACCTTAAAAGTTAACCTACATTCCTGTCCTAAATATGCTTAGATTTTATTTCTATTTGATTATTATAATTTGCATAATTGTATAAGTTCAACCAATGAGCTGTGTTTATGGCAAGGTAACAGTTCACTTAAAATCAATAGGACATTTAGGATTCCAGTTTGCATAATTTTTCCAAGGTCTAATGTACACTAATTTGTTTTAGTACAATTTTACATAGTGTAAATTCTGAGTATAAGATAGTATTTAATTTGTACCTTTAAAAAGGTGATTTTTACTGAATCAAAGTATTCCCCTTTTTAACCAAATTAAATGTATAATTCAAATTACCATTTTGATTAGGGCTTTTTTGTATGTACCGGGGTTTAACTAAACAAATGCTCTGACAAAGCTGTGTTCATTCCAGTTTTCACAATTTAGTGAAAACAAGATGCTACGCTATGGAAATAGAGGTGGATTGATCAAATATTACAAGTATCCCTTACTTTGCGAAGAGAAAACTCCCTGGAAAAGACCCTGATGCTGGGAAAGATTGAAGGCAAAAGGAGAAGGGGACGGCAGAGGATGAGATGGCTAGATAGCATCACCGATGCAATGAATATGAATTTGAGCACACTCCGGGAGAGAGCGGAGGACAGGAAGGCCTGGCATGCTATGGTCCATGGGGTCACGAAGAGTCGGACACGACTTAACGACTGAACAACAACGATCCCTTACTTGCAATTAGATCCATAAGTATTTCCTTATTACATTAAAAAAATACTCAGTAACAATGTGGCCTTTATTCAAACTGGAGCGCTACAGAAGTTGCTGTGGTATGAAGCTTAAATATATGGTCACTATGAGAAGTGCAAGCTCCGTCTATGGAGAAATAAGTGGACAGAAATCCCTAATGAACCCAAGAAGGGGCAAATGCTATTGGCAATAGGAAAACATGAGGCAGTATGACAACAAACGGATGTTGGAAGTTGAAAGAAAAAGAAGGAAAAGAAAGAAAAGGAAATGTGGGAGAGGGGCAGGAACATGGTTTTTATACATCGGGCTAGAGAAAGAAAAAGAATAGATTAGGTTCAACAGCAACTGAACTATGAAAGTATAATATTAGTGAGAATATACATTGACAAGTCTGAGCCTCTAGTATTTTATCATATGCAAGGAAATCTGATAAATGTAGACAACAAGAGGTTTGAATAAACTTTACAAGAATACTTTTAAAATAAAGACCCAAATACAATTATTCCCAGAATTTAATATAACTGCAGCAGATGATATATGGGCGAAAACTCTTTTGGAAATAATTACTTAAAACGTAAAGAGGATGATGATTCCCTAAATAAGAATACAGCAGTCCTGTGTGGAGGGATCCCCAAATACCCCAACAGAGTCCTGAAGTCCTGTTCCTCCTCTCCCCCACTCTACATGCACAAGAAGCACACATGCGGACTGTTACAGGGTATGGGAGGTGTCTGCCTACCTACCATAACCCCACCACCCCTCCCCTTAACTTGGTTACTTGACCAACCAGAGAATCTACAACAGGGGTGGACAATTTGTGGCCCTCCAGATGTTTTGGCCTACAACTAACATCATTCCTCACCAATGCTATGCTGACTAGAGTTAATAGGAGTTGCAAGTCAAAACGTCTGGAGGACCACATGCTGTCCATCTACAGGGATTCTTCTGTGTGTTCACTACACCTTTGCACGAGGAAGGATCATGATTTTGGTGGGCCTTTGTTACTGAGTAAAGACAATCTCCTCAAATTAATGAACATTAGTGTTTAGTCCGTCTAGCCCAGTATTGTTAACACTAACTGGCAGCGGCTCTCCAGGGTTTCAGACAGGACTCTTAGTTAGCTGTGGTTCAAGTTATACCTTAATATTTTGTACTCACAAATTTATTTTACATGTAAGGATGGAGTAATACAGGGCTGACATAATGGGTTAGTATTGTAGAGCCCCCGCCAAGGCCCTCGCCCATGCAGGAGGCCCACTGCTGCAACTCCCACTCTGAGGCTCCTCTTTCCCCTTTCTGTTCTTGCTTGTTCATCTGCCTTCTCCAAGCATGCAAACAATGACAAGAGAGAAGAGATGCAACAGCATCCCCCACTTGTCTTGTGCTTTCCCTCTGAGCAGTTGTGCACACTGGATTCAGAAGAGAGGGCAAGCATGTAGGCAGTAATAACAGTAGGAGGAGGGTTTCAGGGTTGTTTCTGAGCGCAGGGAGTGGGATAGCAGTTCAGGTTCTGAAGGAGAACTGCCAGACATGGGGAAGGTGTTTTCCCAGGCTAGTCCAGACATGACTGGGCCAGCTTCTCAAGTTACAAAGGCCCAGCTGGCTGAGGATGAGGGTTTCTCTTCACACACCCCTGTGAGAGACAGCGAACAGAAGGAGGGGGGAGAGTTGGAGAGTCTGATTTAATAGACGCCAGGCGCAGGCGCAGAGCAATAGAGAGAGAAGGCAGGGGCGGAACTTAGATGGTCTACCCGATTGGCCTTGTGTAAGAAGCTGTGCTCAGAAGCCTCACGAGAGAGAGGGTCCTCCCCGCCCTTAAGTTAGGCTAGTGAGACCGCCTCCTCTTCAAATGGCGGGCAACTCTCTTAACTATCTTTTGAATTCCCCTGAAGGCATTCCTTTGTAGACTGAGAGTCACTGAGAATTTGCATCTGTATGACCCTGTGAAGTAATGGATTAAAAGCTGTAGACTGAAGCCTCTCGTCTGTGTTTGTCTTCAGCGCTGAAATAAAGTGGGGGCTAAAGGAATCCTGACAGCGGGCCTACTTGCTCAAGGGACCTCCCAAAAACTGGAGCTGGTCGTGAAGTAACAGAACTGTGAAAGTCAGGACCTCCTGTTCAGGAATACATGGATTTACAATCACAATGTAGTATGTCCACATATGTATGCAGGCCATCACATTAGAAGAGTCATCCTAGGAGCAGCCTCCTTTCATTTTTACTGGGTTTTGTTTGTCTTGTTTCAATGTTAGCAAAATATAAATAACTGCCTTGGGCATTTGTATGATTTAAATCTATCTATAAGTACCTGTGAAAAAGCTCATATTTCATGTATGCAACAAATATAATCACTTGTAAATTCTAATCCAAGCACTTTGCACTCACTACAGACAGCAAGCGCTCAGTTTTGGTCAATGGGACCAACAATTTTACATAGTTTAATAAGAGAGTTGACTTATAAAGTGCAACAACAGAAGAACTATGTAAATGCCAGAGACTGTGGGTGGAGAGAGATTCAGAATTTACCCATTCCTGTTCCAGCTGGGGCAATCTCTCTGGAAAAGATTTCCACTGCCTTTTTCCGCTTATGAAGTACAGCAAGCCAAATAACAACTTCCCGGGGACCCTGTTTGCAGATATTAGACATGGGAGGAAAAAGGTAGATAGAACAAACATATACAAACAATAGGTTTGTTTAAGATTCAGTTCTCCTAACACTTTGAAATACAGAGGGCTGTATCCAATGTAAATCTAACTGAAGCTTCACTCATTTCAATGGGTCTATTCTAAGTAGGAAAAACACTGGATACATATCAGAATCTTCTAAGGTAGAAAAACAGAAATTAAAATATAAATCAGAAATTATAGGCCACAATAACTCCTACTACAGAAATCTAACTCTGAAATGCTTGTTTATTTGCATAACTGATTACAGTTACTGAATTTGTATGCGAAATTAAGACCATAGTTTTAGCCTTCATTTTCAGTAAACAATGCAAATATCATATAGCGCAACTGACCTTTAGAATGCTGAGCAATTAAAAAAAATGACTTGACACTCAAATTTTAACTTGTGAGTTATCCATCTGCTAAAAATAGTCTAAAGACGATAACTTTTCCCGGGTGTAAACATTAATGCCTGGGTTTTGTCAATAACAGGGTCATCATGTTAATTTTCAAATGGCATAATTTAGTGTCTGGTAATTTACATTCTGTACAGAAGAGCTTTTGATCATGAGACCATTATATTTTGAAATATAATGTCAATGTCAAGAAATATATTTTCTTCTAAAACAAGGGTTGTATTTCTAAAAAAAATATATATTTCATAAAGAAATTTAAAAATTAAATTGCATTAAATAAATATATAGATTTAGATACCGAAAACAGCTTTGGACTGACACACAAGTACTGACAGGCCACAGGTTGCATGCATACATATACTTACTTGGATGTAGGACCCACTGAAATCTATAGGACTTATCTATGAATAAATATGTTTTGGACCAGGGTGTTACTTACAACTATCTTAATTACTTCAAAGTGGTTGCTATGAGATAGTACTTCTTTTGCATTTAGCTCGCCATCTATGTTACTACTGACATATATAAGGAAAAAATTAATTAGATGAAACAAACTCTGGTAGAGGTTGAAATAAAGAAAAATGTCTCACTGACTTAAGCTCAATTTTTAAATTCTGAATTATGATTGATATGATCCAGTTCCATCTACAGAACTAGCCAAAATCATGTGGGCCAAAAGAATGAAAAACTAGCTTACAGTCTGGTATACAACTGTATAATACAGTTCTCTTAAACGGGTCCATCTACTTTCTATCACAATTCTTCATTGGGCCATTTTATGCCATTTTATGAATCTAACCTAGCTGTGTGCTGTCTAACTGTTAAGCAGTTTTAAATAACCTGGATTGGATCCAGGATTTGGTTTCTGCGAGAGAAGGGAATTTTGGCAAGAAAAGGGCTCCACTTGTGAAAGGCCATCCACCTAATTTTGGGGGATCCCTTCTCCCTCTTCCACAGCTCACCGCATTCAGCAAGATTTCCTGATCTTCTCCCTTCCTTCCTATCTTCAGGGTTGAACAGAGGAGAGACGATGGGAATGAAGAGTAAAGGCAAATGCAGAAGAAAGAATCCTCCTCTTCCCCACACAGTCTCATCAATAAAATGTATGTGGCCCCCTCCATTTCATACATACACCATCTCTGTTCAGTTTGACATGTGGTCCATACGTTTCCTCAGAACCTAAAATCTGTAGGTTAATTGCACTGTAATCTTCATATCCCAGCTGATCAAACATAATGCGAGTCCTAAAACAAGTAAAACGTAATCGATAAACTGTTTCTAAAGAAGCATTTGCAATAACTGAAAGTAGTCCATAGGTCTCCATTCTGGGGTTCAAACTCCACAGAACAACAGCAGACCAATGTCTTTAAATGGGGTTTCCACTTTTGTGTGTGGAGGTATGTGTGAGGGTGGAAGTTAAAGGGAAAAATGGGATGCATATGCAGGTGGCACTAACTGCCCCCTCCCTCCATTTGTGGCTTGTCCCCCATGCACTTTCAGCTGAGCTCTGATACCAAATGTGAGCCCAGCTGGGAGAAAAGTGGGTAGGAAGGTTTAGCAGCCTCCACTCATATTTCCTTTTGACCGTTTTAGTTGTAACTCCACCCTCACTTTTTATCTGTGGAGCAGAACAGTATTTACAGATGCAAGTCTGCTACCATCCCGTCCATGTAGAAAGTCAAGCTTCCTATTAGGCAAGTGTTAACACATCTGTCTACAGATCAGGAATGCTACAAATAGGACTGCAATTATTAAAAGCTCTCAATTCTAATTATCTTAGATCTCATTCTAAGAAAACTTAACTTGAAAAAAACTGAAAAGAGTCAAGAAAATGTTGTATCTATATATGATATAAAACATTTTCATTTTTTCAAAAATTTATCTGAATTTATGTCCCATTCTATTCCACTCATTGCTGGTGCAGCCATTCTCTTAACTGTGGTTTAAAAAAGTGCATGGATCAGTGTCAGATCACATTATCATTTCCCAACCCAACCTCTCTCAAGATCAAATCTCCACCTTCCTGCCTTAACAGTGGTGAAGAGTTATGTTGGCACTGCCTTTAAGGCAAACCTGGGTTCCTACTAAACCAGGATTTGAATGCAGTTAATAATTTTCTGAGCCACATTTTCTCATTTAACAACATTCACATCTTATAAGAGGCAACTTCATGCACAATTTTCAAGCATTTATATTGTGCTACTAGAAACAGCAAGTGTACATTATTCTGTCCTTCATTTAAAAGTGACATTTTAGGATACTGGCCAAGTAATATATTACAAAATATATTATAATAATATATTATTATTACAAAATATATTATTTTGTAGAAATAAATCAACACCGTGAGCTGATTTTACTCTTCTACATTAGATGCTAACCTTTCTAAAATACTTTCAGCAGTTCTTCTTCCTTTTTCTATTGCTTTTGGTCCTCCCACTGGGCAGCAAGCTATAGCTCTGAATCCATCAAGATAAGTAGCATTTACCTGGGAAAACAGAAAAGATGCAATGGATTTACTATTAGTCACCCAATGATCAAAGACTGATCAGAGATAAATAAAAAAGGTCACCTTTATATTCATAGAAACTATTTGTTCTGACATTTTTGTTTAAAACTGAAGGGAATATTACAGAAGAACAAAGATACAGATACTATTCAAAGGGGTTACTGAGTGAAGTGCATTCAAAGCTGATTAAAAAACCCTGTGAAGCTAGAAAACTGATTATATTATATCCATAATGAAGAGCTGTGCTTGAAATACTTAGCACACACTGTTTCAATAACCCTTTGAGAGTACTTCTAGCCAACTCTTCAGCTTTGTCAGCTATTTATTTTTTAAAATATTCCCATTATTTAATTGTATCATGCTACGATAAGAGAGCAAAAAATAAGGTTTGTCCTCATTTCAAAACTAAATGTAAAGAAGAGAATGGCTGTGTTCAGATGCCACAATAAACCCCTCCTCCAGCATGGCTGCTAAACTATGGTTAATCTTAATTATTGTTTGTTAAAGCCACAGTTAATAAAAAATGGAAGCAAAATCTTCCAAATTTCTCTTTGTGGCCATGCAAGAGCAGAGGGGAGGGTGCAGCCCACAGGTCTGTGGGGAGGCTAGTCTCTTTCCTGTCACAATAAAACATGGTTTGAGATATCTGAACCAACCAATGATGTCAAAAGTCGGGTACATCTTTATGCTTGTTGAACAGTATATCTATGCCAGGGGTAGGCAACCTGTGGTCACCCTGATGTTGTTGGACTGCAACTCCCATCATCCCCTTACCATTGGCTATGCTGGCTAGGGTTGATGGGAGTTGCAGTTCAAAAACATCTGGAGGGCCTCAAGTTTCCCACCCCTGATCTATGTCAAAAGATGACATATAAATTAATAATCTAAAAAGGGCCACTTAGTAAAAGAAAGCATTACACTGCTAGAAAATCTAGGTTCAAAACTGAGCTTAGTGGTGGTTTTATGGCATGCCAATGGCTAGTCTCCCATTCTAAGCCTCAGCTCCTCATATATACAATTGGAAAGAGCTGCTTATCTCAACGGAGTGTTCTGAGAATGAACAAGATAAATTATAAAGAAGTTTGCTTGCTGAAAGTATTATATATAAATGCTACTGCATTTCTAATGGAATGGATATTCATATATTCATGCCCTGCTCTGCTAGTTAGACAAGCCTATAATAAAGATAACTATGGGTATTATTAAACAAGAATTGGTTTACGTTATCACCACAAGAAACGGGCGATTTGCCACCAAAATTTGGCAGCATCACAGCAAAAAAGGGGCATTTTTTCTTCAAAACAAGGTGCACGCTCCACATTGTACTACTTACACTGTACAAACACTGACTTACACTAGTGCAACATCATTCGCTCTAGCACTGGGACACCCTTGGATACTACTTCATAATTGCTAAAGCTGTTGCTAAGCTTGTTATTAGTATTTAAAAGGTTTTAAGCAAAGCCTATCTCTGTTTGTGGAATTTAATGTAGAAGTAATTAAGATGCTCAAATTCAACTGTCCATAACATTCAAATAATTATCTCAGGTCTTGGCTTTTGATAGCTACATCTCCTGGCTTCTACAAAAAATTATTCTCTTTGTATGTCTTCCATTTGTTTTTATAAAAGCTCAACATACACTTCAACTCCCTCTCAGACAAAAGTTCTTAAATATTGTGTGGTCTATACTTTGTGCAAATGTGTTCCTTGACTTTAAGGGGAAAAGTTAATTTTTTTTTAGCATTAGTAATGTTTAAATTAGAAAGACGATAGCTGAAAGATTTGTGTGCTACTAGACTGTAGTTTACTTTATTTTCCTTAATCAGATTTGGGAAGCAACTGGCTCTCATTAGGAAGTCTCTCTATGCTGAAAAACGTACTTTCAAAGTAATCTTAAAACTGACATTTGGATTAACATTTATTCTTGCATCAAGATAAATCTTGGCATCATTTTGATTGCACATTTTAAAGCTTGAGTTAATGAATGTAGAAGGCTACTACATAACTTTGCATTTGCATAATCCAAAAGTTTTAATATAAGCTTCTGTTTATATACTCCCATGGTATTTGTAACATTAATTGGACTATCAGAATTTATCACTACAATATGTAAATACCACAAACCAACAGTACTAACCTGATTTTATCAATTTATTTATTTATTTATTGCATTTATATCCTGCCTTTTTTCCTCTTGCAAGGAACCCAAGGTGGTTTACATTATCCTCCTTCTCTCCATTTTATCCTCACAACAACAACCCTGTGAGGCAGGTCGGGCTGAGAGTCTATGACTGGCCCAAAGTCACCCAGTTACCATTTATCATATTGTTACAGATATAATACATGGTTTCATTTTCAGACTGTCTGCCAAGCGACAAGATTTTTTTCTACATCTTTTAAAACAGAATACCTGCAGTGAAAATAAATTACTGTTATGCAGAATAGACTTGTAGAAAGCATTTCATGAAAGGCTTATCACTTCAGTTCAATGACTCACAGAAACTTTATTTGTGTATTTTCTCACTATACTTGGAAAAATGCAAATTTTACATCATAACAGTACTGTCTTGTCTCCAAACGTATATTATATCATTATGAAAGCAATAAAGAAAAACCTTGTAAAAGGATGAAGGAGGTAATCCTTTTGCTCCCTGAACTTTCACTGCACCACCTTCAATGCCTAAAAAGGACGTTTAAAAGATTAGAATTACTTATAATGAAACGGATATTAATAAGCATTCATGAATAAGTTGCTGCATTCCAAGTTCTGGGGACTATTACCAATGCTATTAAATGAAGATGAAACAGAAACTGCCAAATAAGCTCTTATGAAAACATAACATGCATAAACAATGGCTTTAAAATGGGAGTCTGACAAATGTATGGCACACAGGTTTATCAGTGGGTTTTAGCCACAACAGATAAAGAGAACCTCCAGAGGTGAGATTCCTCTATCAGTTGCTATGGTGGGGAGACAGCATGGTAGGGCTGTTGCCTTGATCAGGCTTCCTAGAAACATCTGTCTGAACACCGTTGCGAAAACAGATGTTGGATTAGATGAGCCCTTAATCTGATCTAGAAGAGCTCTTATTAGAAAGTTGAATTCACCTAAAAAGAGTTCAGCTAACATATCCCACTTAAAAAGTCTTACAAAACTGCAGGCAGAGCTATAAGGACATAAAAAGAGCTCTGCAGATCAAAGGCTTATCTAGTCCAGCATCCTGTTCCCACAGTGGCCAACCAGATGCCTATGGGAAGCCTACAAGCAGGACATGAGCGTATGTCAAGGGCTCCTTCGCGGCCTCTTTCAGTCTAATCCAGTAGCCAAGTCCAGACACAGACAAAGGGATTCTTTTCAAAGCTTTATTCCTCTTTTACAACTTAACAACTCTACTGTTAGCAACTAGCTATGAGTAGCAGAGTACCTATGCCCTAAGTTGGAACAGTTGGTCCCCGTTTGAAGGAGAATCACTGGCAGACCCTGAACTTATGGGCTAGGGAGAGTCCCTCCCCTTTTCCCTTGGATCCTCTGGGCGCAACCATTGTTTGCGCACCAACTGGACACTACACCTCCTTTCCACGCCCTCCATTTGGCACCGCTCCCTGCGTCGGCGTCACGTGTCCAGCAAGTCTTCTTCCCGCACTCTCTCACTCCTGGGACTGCTATCTATGCCAGGAATGCCGGTGGGAGGAATCTCTGCCAGCTGTTGGCCCTGGGAAGGATGAGCGCGCTCCTCTCCCAGGAGCAGCTGCTCTTCCTCAGAATCAGAACTACTCTGGGATTCTATGGGCTCAGTGTCCACCCTGACAGTGCAATAGCACCCTCCTGGCTCATGTTACCCAGCAACTGGTATTCTGGGACATACTGCCTCTAATACTGGAGATAATATATAGCCACCATGATTAGTTGCTATTGACAGCCTTACCCTCCATGAATTTGTCTAATTCCCTTCTATAGTTGTTCAAGCTGGCAGCCATCACTACATCTTGTGGTAGCAAATTCCAGTTTTAACTATGTGCTATCTGAATAAGTAATATAAAGATCCTATACATACAGTACAAGTAACATGAGGCCCTGTAATATAGGATGCTTGTGTGGAACACCAGAATTAACTTCAGCGTGAATAAAACTAAATACAACTTGATACAACTAAAGCTACAACCCATGCAGCTTAATTTTGCGTTATGGAACTCATTATACCAAGCAAATCAGTTATACTATGCAAAATTAATTTAAGCTATCAATTTTATCAATTCTATAAGTTTATTCAACCTTACGTTGGTTCTCTGCCATTTGTATTTACTTTCAAATAAGTGTAATCTGTACATGTCCTCATGTTATTTGTATCATAATGTTAATAAATAGTCTTAATAAAGTTCAGGCTTGTACTTTGGAACATTTTCGAACAAGGAAAACCCAATCATCGTAAAACAAGAAAAACGGTGTGGGATGCACCAAAAATACAAATACAAAATGGAGAGGGGAGGCTTAAAGGTGCTGTGGACATTGGCCTCAATTCTAAGTTGCTCCTCCACTCATGTAAAGGCGAGGGTAATTTCTGTCAACTCCTCCCTCCACCTGCAGCCCCTTTCACCATATCACGTATCAATCCCAAAGTCCTCCAACCCCAGGATCAGATTTTTGGGGAAAGAGGAAAAGACCCATTCCAATTCCATAATCTCTGATTCATTAATGGAAGGAAAGTTAGAATTCAACACAATGTATTGAAGATCAGAATAAATCCAAGGCAAACTAGCTCCAAAATCAAGTTTGTTCTGGATTTATTCCATATCTTTGAATTGCATCTCGCTGTTTTGCACAGCATAACTATGGAATAACTACAAAATAATACAGATCCTCATGCAGACATAACACGTTGACAATATATTCCATAGGATATCTCCACCTGATCATAAGAAATTGTAATGTGAGATTGTTTAGCAATATGTAATTCTAGGCTAATTCACTTCTATCAACTCTTTCTTTTCAGATGGTCTGCTTCATTTTGCACAGGTCCAGTTCACACTAGATTCCTAGTTCCCCTTTTAAAGTGCAGCTGATCCAACTGAAGAAGACACGACTGACTCTTTGATATTATTATTTCTTATTCTGAATTCATATTAGCACACCAAAAGTTAAGTCTTTTTGCCTACAAACATAAATGTCAACCATAATACGTCACAGTTGGCAAAGACCACACAACCCACAGACACAGACAGCCAGGATCATTTTAATAGTTGGTACCCAGGACAGCTGTTCTGGATGACTGTTCTTAGAATGTATGTTGCATTCCCCAATGACAATGAGTAACAATACTATCTCTGAAAATGGTGAGGCCAGGAAGTCTTATCTGGTGGAATGGCTGCCAATAGCCCAGGGGTCTCCAATATGGTGCTTGGGTACTTACCTTGGTAGCCAGACGTATATATCTGGCAACCAGGGCATACCGCAAAGTCAACTGCTGGCCTCTTGCCCACTATCTTCATTTCCTCAAAACCCAAAGGCATTCTCAGGCGATAAAGATGGCAGCTGGAGACCGGTGCTTGATTCTGAAGTGTATCATGACTACCTGCTAAAGCTAAAAGAAAGGGGAAAAGGGGCCCCACCACTGCTGCCTAGTAAACTTGGGGTACAGCGGAAGCAAGCAATCATGGCATGGTTGGCATGAGTTGTGGGGTAATCATGGGGGTGCAGGGCAATCAGGTGGTGGGGGAGGGGCAATGGAGCACACATGGGAGTGCTTGTTGTGTGCTTGCCATGGGGCGCATGTGTTGTGGCCATGGTTTGTGTGTCCTTGCCATGGGATACATGTGCAGACGATTGTCATTTTTATGTGTTTTCTGCACGGGGGGTAGGGGCTGCATGTGTGTGAATTAATTGAGATGTAATCTTCCTATTCATGGGGATAGAAGTAGTTTTGTGTTAGAGAGCTCAGACCCCAACTCTGGCTTCTTCTCAGGTCCTTGGGTGAGCTATCTGTCTTTTAACCTCATAAGTTTGCATTCTGTGAAATGGGTGTTTTAGAACAAGATCAGATGCCCCAGTCAGTGCCAGATGATTGGAGGAGGGCTAACGTTGTCCCTATCTGCAAAAAGCAGGAACCTGGGAACTACAGACCAGTCAGTCTGGCATCAATCCCTGGGAAGATTCTGGAGCAGATGATAAAGCAATCCATCTGTAAACACCTTAAAAAAAAAATGCAGTGATTACTCGAAGCCAACATGGATTTGTCAAGAACAAAACGTGCCAGACTAATCTGATTTCATTTTTTTGATCAGGTAACCTCCCTTGTGTACTGTGGGAATGCTGTGGACATAATATACATCTACTTTAGCAAAGCTTTCAGCGAAGTGCCCCATGATACCCTGATAAGCAAACTAGCTCAAAGTGGGCTAGATGAAACAACGATCCGGTGGATCCACAGTTGGCTACAGAATCGGACTCAAAGAGTGCTTATCAATGGGATCTTCTCCAACTGGGGAGAGGTAATGAGTGGGGTACCGCAGGGCTCAGTCCTGGGCCCAGTGCTCTTCAACATTTTATTAATGACTTGGAGGAGGAGGTGCAGGGAATGCTGATTAAATTTGCAGATGACACAAAATTAGGCAGGATAGCTAATAGCCTGGAGGACAGAAACAAAATTCAAAGTGATCTTGACAGGCTGAAGTCCTGGGCAGAAAAAACCAGAATGAAATTTAATAGGGATAAATGCCAAGTTCTGCACCTAGGAAAAAGAAACCAAATGCAGTTATAAGATGGGGGATACTTGGCTCAACAATACTACAAGCGAGAAGGATCTTGGAATTGTTGTCGATCACAAGCTGAATATGAGCCAACAATGTGAGGTGGCTGCAAAAAAGGCGAATGCTATCTGGGGCCACATTAATAGAAGTATAGCTTCCAAATCCTAGGAAGTACTAGTTCCCCTATACTCAGCACCGGTTAGGCCTCATCTGGAATGCTGTGTCCAGTTCTGGGTATCACATTTTAAGAACGATGCAGACAAACTGGAGAGGGTTCAGAGGAGGGCAACAAAGGGACTGGAAACAAAGCCCTATGAAGAGAGACTGAAAGAACTGGGCATGTTTAGCTTTGAGAAGAGAAGACTGAGGGGAGATATGATAGCGCTCTTCAAGTACTTGAAAGGTTGTCACAGAGAAGAAGGCCAGGATCTCTTCTCGATCTTCACAGAGTGCAGGACACGGAATAATGGGCTCAAGTTACAGGAAGCCAGATTCTGGCTGAACATCAGGAAAAACTTCCTGACTGTTAGAGCAATACAACAATGGAACCAATTCCCTAGGGAGGTGGTGGGCTCTCCCACACTGGAGGCATTCAAGATGAAGCTGCACAGCCATTTGTCAGGGGTGCTCTGACTTGGATTCCTGCATTGAGCAGGGGGTTGGACTCGATGGCCTTGTAGGCCCCTTCCAGCACCACTATTCTATGATCATCAGGCACCAGGCAAAGGTCTACATTTTGGTACAGCTGAAGTTTCCAAATTATATTTCAAGGCAATCCCACACAAAGAGCATTGCAATTGTCTAGCCTGAAATAACTAGAGCATGGATGACTGATGCCAAGTCTGTCTTCTAAGAGAGGCTGCAGCAGACAAATCAAACAAAGTTAATAGGCTTGATTAGTACACAATACTGCATAAAGGAAGCCAGGCATCTCAGTAAACTTAAACGGCAGACTATCCCACTGGTTTCAGTGCTGCAGAGCTGTGAATACACTGCATATGATTATTACATGAAGAAACAGATGAATATATTACATTTAATTTTTTTCTCCATAAACAAATGATCACAAATAGATCATGGTAAGATATGTACAAAAACCGGAAAAACTTTGTTTGACTATAACGCTCCAATTAAAAAACCCTAATGGCTTTAGAATATTTTGAATGGTTTATTTAATAAATATATGTTACTTAATTGTATTTATTACATGTTTTATATCTCTGTTTTTATCTTTTAATGCTAATATCTACTTCAAGCTTTTGGATTCAGGACTAGTTGAAAATCTAAACAAACGTAACTTTCTATACTCTGAACATAAATAGAAGTTATTATCTATAATGCATCACTTACATTAGAGTTTTCATATAAGAAAAATATCTTTAAAATCACAAACATTAGTAGAAGGTTGGTACCATTTATTTTGAAAAACATTCATATTCACCACAAAAATAATAAAGAGCATCTCTAAGTTCAACCAACTAGTTTATCTAATCCTGCCATACAAAATATTTAGTAAAGTAAACAATTAAAGTAGATAGGCCTGCAGTCCTTTCTCTGGTGTACGTGTCACAACACTTATATCTAAAGATATTTGAGAAATCTGCCTATTTCCCATCTGTTATATTTCTAGTAGAATAACTAACTGAAAGTTCATGTGAAAGTTCATTTGGAGTTCAAATGTGTCATATTGGGCCATTTAACAGCTAAAAGTTCATTTGAAGGTTAAAATATTTTTTGATTATTATTTTTAAAAACAGTATTGAATAAACAGCTACTGCTTTATCAAACAATTTGAAGCAAAGCAACCCTTTGCATTTTTAAGTTAGTTTTATGTATTTAAACAAGATATATTCCAAAACTTATAATTCTATTCCACTAAAGATTTTCACCTTCAATTCTAGTAAATTGAGTTATTAAGGTGGTTGTCACAAGACTCTTAGGTTCCCCCCCCCAAAAAAATCTGTATTTATTTTTCATTAAAAAGAGAATAAGCAAAGATAGACACGGAAAACAACCACTCATACATTTAACAACCCAGTTCCTAAAACTGTTGCCAGAACATTATAATAATAGTTCTGTAATACTGACTTAAGTTGCAGGGCTGTTTTAAGGATTGCAACGAGATAATGCCTGTGAAGTACTTTGAACATCTGTAAGTGCCATACAAAAGTACTTATTGTTTTATTATTGTGGAAAACCTGTCATGTCAGGATATGCTATTGGCATTGTACTAGAGGTCGCTAGCAGTAGTGCGCCATCAATGGCATAAGCTGAGCAGCAGCACTGGGTACTATCCAAAGACTCCCCTTCTCTCCAGAATGGCTGTAGCAGATATTGGGGAGAGGCAACGGAATCTTAGAGTGTGCACATATGTACATAAAGTTGCAGCAGAGGGAGATCTGGGGAGCAGGACCATTCAATCAGCTCTGCTGAAACGCTATCTCCATTGGGATCTTGCCTCAACTGTCACCTAGCTGCAGCTTTCCATGAAGCTGAGGGAGAGATGGGAAGCATGACCACTCTCTCAGCTCTGCTGAGAGGCCAACTACATTTGGCTCCTTCTCTGTCTGAACTGTTTCCATTCCACCCGGTCATTATAAAAAACTTAACTTTAAGAATTGGTGCCTAAGTTTGCTTTTTACCCTTTTCCCTCCCCATCGCTTTTTCCTATGGTGTCATGTCATTTAGATGTAAGCCTGCAGGCAGGGACTGTCTTGTTTTTATTAACTGTATATAATCTGCTCTGGAAGCCTTTTCTGCTGAAGAGAGGAGTACAAAAACGCTTTACATACCTACCTACAGGAGCCAGTAAAGGGGAGACTGATTGCCTGTGATATAAACTGTTTCCTTGCCTTCACTCTACAAATGACACATGTATCCTGCCTCCACAGCAAATGTGAATTTCCTCATCAGTTTTGCACCCCCACTCCTCAATGCTTCTGGTGAGTTGTTTGTTTACAGTACCATTTGTAAATTTACATATATAAACCATCATACAGTGCTTCAGTTGTATGATGTTCCTTTTTAATGAAATGTGTTATTGTGTTTTTAGATCTTGACTGCTGATTTTTACTCTATTTTTATTCTGTTTTAAACTTTTAAAGGTTTTTATATTATGTTTTATTATTTTGTTGTATTTATGCTTTTAAGTTTTGTGACTCACCCAAAGAGCTTTGGCTACTGGATGGTATAGAAATGTAATAAAGAAATATGCCTGATATAAATAAATAAATAAATAAATAAATAAGCCTGGTTTAAAAATCATGACTGACATAATTTAACTCAAATGTATTAGGGCACAATCCTATGCAAGTTTAGATAGAAAAAGGTCCTACAACATGGCTGGCTGGGAGTTATGTCAGTTGAATTAAGCCTGCTTCAAACCAGAAGAACGTATTCCCCCAGAGCTCAATCCCCAAGAGAAGACTGTATGTGGGACTGAGTGCACTTTCCAGAGAAGGGTAGGTCCTGTTTTTATGTACATCTATACACACCCTTAAAACATATTTAACAGAACAAACAACAATAAAGCCGTGTAGAAAACACTACATTTCCTTAGTAAAAACAAACCATCCACCATCAACCAACACTAACCTGGAATTTCAGTAAGGGAAACTTGAGAGAAATCACATGTCACATCTGGTAAGAGATATTCCTTAGGATTACCAATTTCATATACCAACTGTTCTGCCACTGTGCCAAACGACAACAGGCCCCCTGTGTTCGGTGGTTTGGATACAATAAAACTTCCATCAGAAGAACATTCTACTATGGGAAAACCGATGTTATGCCTAAAGGGTTGAAAATATTGAATATTTTAATTATTTAGATAATATGTACATAAGCATACAAAACTAAACAAACAATGCATTATAATGCTTACAGGAGGACAAAATATGTCAGCAACCATTAAAACACTTACTAATTGTTTAAAAAATTATAGCAAAAACTTGAGAGGGAAAGATTTTGCAAAGATCTTAACAAGACTCAAATAACCAAATGAACTACTTCATATAAGAAAAATGACAGGAATACAAAAAGTTATCACCCTAAAACTAAGCCGAGGAGGGGACTGATAAACAGAAAGAAGATACACTACAGAAAGCTGAAAGGGGGATAACAGTATGGTGAGCAGTTAAACTACATCACACACTTGCAACAGTCCAAGAAGTAAAAGAAAAGTTACTGTCTTTATGCTGTGCATTAAAAAATGATTTTTCTAAAAAAAAAAAAAAGTATTAATGAATATCATTCCCCCCAATTAATACTGAAGGAAAGAAATGTTGCAGTACTGTGCTGTTTTTTTTTGCTTAAAGGGTACAGTGAAATTGAATGCGCATAGGTGTTACTTTGTTCCTTCTAGCACAAAACAGCATGGCACTGGACTAGCAAAAAAGTAAGAAAGTGGCAGGTCCTTCCTTGCCTGAAACACAGGATAAAGAGAAGACTAGAAAGAGGATCCTGACACATATTGCCTGTAGCTGCTTCATGGACAGACAGCCACTAAAACTGCAAGGATTTGCAGTTCTTCTGCATGATGCCTCATCATTAAAAGGCAAACTATGAAGTAGGGCAGAGATAAATAATGGCTGTATCCTATGTCTTACTGCAGCAGACTAACACATAACAACAGATGTGCCATTACTTCACAAACCAATGCTCACAAATTATTAATTATCAGGGTGATCAAATAGAATATCCACTACTGCAGTCTCTTCTGGACAAAGTTCCATTTTTATTTTTTTTTACTAGGATACGTTTCCCTGGAGAGAACAAAGCTCTCGATTACCTTGGCCATGCCACTGTTGGACAGTACCACTGCATATATACTTTTTAAAAACACTCAATGGTTCTAAGCTCTTGAATAGATGCATAAATCTTGTCCCACAAAAAAGTCCTCAGATCCAACATATCTTGCACTACAAAGAGCCTTGTATTCTAGGTCGGTAGCTAGAGAACAGCAATCTAGGGCATGTTAGAGCTAACTAGGTTACTATGAAGCAAAGAATATACAGTACAACTAAAATGGCTGAAGTCAAGCTAAAATTACGTTTGAAGGATTAAGCCTGACTTGGCCTCTAAAATGTAATTTAGCAGAAAAAAAGCATATATAAAAATTCTCTCTCTCTCTCTCTTTCTCTCTGTCTCAAAGAAATCATTACAGTACTTCATTGCCAGTTTCTTGACAACACCTGGTTGAGGAACATATTCAAGTGGTAAAACCAAGTGAAAAACAAGATGGTTGCACTGAAGAAATGTAATTCGCATGTTCCATGGCAAAACCTTAATAAGACATGTTTCTTCTCCAACTTTAATTACACACAGCTCAGTATTAGAAAGTTTCCTCCTTTGAGTCTGTTTATCACCCTTCCCTCCATCCAAATATTTGGTCCCAACCAATCCAAGCTTTTAAATCTATGTATTATGTTTTAAACCTTCTTTTCAGGTAAAAATTAGCTCCTAAAGCAGTTTAGAGCAGATAACATCCAAAACAAATACTACTACTAATAATAATTAAAACACAATGCACAGTGCTGATGCAGAGAGGGGGGTGGGGCATTTTCTCGGCTGGAGTTGGATTCATGCACAAAGGAAGGGTGCCTGGCATTAGCCTCCCCTTCTTCTAATGTTAGCTAGGAGGGAAGAGGTGCTCAACTGGAGTTGGATCCAGGCACAAAAGAGGTTGGCTATAGGTCATGGTGATAACCTTAGGAAGGTGATTTGTGGATAGATTGTAGCAACTCCTTTATCATGAATAGATCATTACCTGGTGAGGGTTGGGAACTCAGTGCCTCATGCCCTTTATGGGGTAAGGGACCTGTTAGGATAATCCATTTCCAGAGGCTGATGAAGCCAATGGGTTTCAGAATGCACTGGGCACAGCTAGCTCCCCCGATGAAACCCTGGTGGGTTACTGGAATAGAGATTTGACCTAGGCAGTTTATGCACTTTCTCCTAGATATCTTCTCCAGCAGTCGACAGCTCGTTCTTCTCCCTGTTATATCAGGAGATTGTGGGCAATGGATCAACAGGGATGATGGGGGTGGGTATAGCTCAGTGGTAGAGAACCTGTGTTGCATGCAGGACATCCCAGATTCAATCCCTGGCATCTCCAGACAAGACTGAAACCTTGGAGAGCTGCTGTCTATTAGTCTAAACAATTCTGAGCTCCTGGGTTTGTCAAGAACCTTTTCTAATCTGGCCCAAAGTGTGACCAGAAAAAACTCTCAGTTGCCTGCTATGTTTTGTTTGCTAGACAACTTACAGATAAAATGGGTCCAATCGGTTCTGATTTTGGATACGATATTGGCTGCAAGTCCTTGACTGGAAGCATCCAGTGTACCCATCAGTTGTTTTTGCTTAGAGGGGTTTCAGCTACTGACAACCCAAAGATATGGTTTGGGTTCTTGGAGAGATCGGTACACCACTTGCTCAACTTTTGCTCATGTTAACTGATAATGGCTGCAAACCTCTACACACCTGGAAGTAAGGGTCTTTGAACTCAATAAGACTTCCGAGTAGACCTGCATATGATTGTGCTTAAACTAGCACTGGATGGATAGCCAGTGGCACATTGGATGTGATTAACTGCGGGAGGGTTAATAACAGTCTATTTGAAGGAGGCAGTAGTAAGATTTCTACTTAAAATGCCTCCTTAAATTACACTGATGTGAGATATTATAGAAATACAAATGAGTGGAAAACCACAAGAATCTGAAAATATTGTAAGAAATATAATTCAAGGTTCACATGCAACCTCTAAATATGAAATATGTCATTTTACAGTAATCCCGTGATAAGAACGTACAAAGTTGCAGATTACAATCAAAAGCCAGTGAGCTAAGTAAGAGTGAACAAGCTTAATCAAGATTAATTATATTAACAGGGTTTGATACAAATGGGATTTGATCAAAGAAGTACTTGACTTTCCTGTTCTTGATGGGACCACATTCTCAATGAAAGAGCAGGTTTGCAACTTAGTGGTAGTCCTGGACCTAGCTTTACATTTGTATGACTAGGTGACATCTGTGGCCAGGCTTGCCTTTTACCACCCCGGGCTAGTATACTAGCTATGTCGTTTCCTAGGGAAAGATGACCAGGCCATTGTCATTCGTGAGCTCTTAACGTTACTATGTCCAATATGTCCTTGAAAACCATCCAGAACCATGATCATATATTGTACGTACAGGAGATGGAACTTGAGACTGTCCATCTTCCATTTACTTCCACTAATTCTTTCCAGATAGCACAAATGAACTAAATGAAAGACAATTCAGTTATTGCCATCAACATAAAGCCATAAGAGATCCTATGACTCGGAGACCTCACAGCCAGGACAAAGCCTTCTACAAATTGATTCCATTGAGCCAAATGGCAGAAGGTTTCCGCAACCACTACTGTGATTGCCACAGGATGTCCTGAAGCATAGCAGCCTTGCAACACGAGCAACTCATCTGCCAGCTAGCTCCATGGATTCAGGTAACAGAAGGACCCCATGCTCACTGCTGATATTGCTCCAAGGCCCTTCACCTCCAGAAAATCCTGGGGTATACTGTCGTTACAGCAACTGTGGCAGCAGATTCTACCAGCTAGCTCTTTGGAGCCAGATGGCAGAAGGAACCAGCCACTATTCCTCCCTTTTCTCAGAGTCTCTCAGAGATCCTGGTATGAAGTAGCCTTCTGTCAGCAGCAGCAACAGTTCTTCACACCTTCCCACTCCACAAAGAAGAACAGCACAGTATCCTGACACTGCCCTTCCTAAGGCAAGCTAATAGCTCATATCTGCACATTAGCCTTAATTACCAGAAGAATCTAGTGCCCTGAGGCACAGACAAACTTATCCTGGCAAAATGCATGAACTACCTAAATATTGAGAGTGGGAATAAGACAGTGGGTGAGTTCGCATGACACAACAAGCCACCCTGTGAAATAAGCTACATAGTGTGGGTTGTCGTTGGAGCAACCCACAGTGAAGCCAACAGATGCTCAGGCTTACTGTGGCTTCTTATCCCCCTCCTTCCCCCTTGGTCCTCCAACTTGCTCTGGCACGTATCCCAGGGGACTTGGCACCAGAATGTGTGTTGTCTGTCAACAAGTCCCCCTCCCTACTCCAATCGCACCCCCAGTTGCATTCAGAGCTTTTTGAATTTTTTTTTGTGCCCCAACATTTGCACAAAATGGGGCCAAGATTTTTTATTATTGTTTTTTCGCCCCCAGGAATGTGCACAATTTTTTTGGTAATTTTTCACAATTGTGGGGCTGAGCAATTGCAGATGTCAAACTATATATTAGGGCTGTGCACCACTTCAGCATGAATCCTGAAGCAAATTTGGGTGATTTGGGCTGAAGCGGTCCTATTCTGGAGCGGGTTGCAAGTGGCCCGAGGTGGGTTGGACTGCTCCAAAGAGCTTTGGGCCGCTTCGGCCTGATCTGGACAGCCACCTGCCCAGCTGCATGAACCCCCTGCTCCTCACCTAGACCTGTGGGGAGCACCTGCAGCCTTCACTGTCTTGGAACAACTTGCCATTTTCTTTTAAAATGGTGACACTTCTTCTGCCAGTAAGTAAATAGTGTGTAGATTATGGCCACAATCTATGCACTATTTACTTACCAGAAGAAGAGTCACTAAAATGGCAAGTCCCTCCAAGACAGCAACAGCTGTGGGTGCTCCCCATGGGTCTAGGTAAGGAGCAGGGGGCTCACGCAGCTGAGCGGGGATGGGTGCAGGGCTCATGACGCTGGGCATGGTGGGGGCAGGACTTCAGCTGTCCAGATCTTGCTTCAGATCTGGAGGCCGAAGCAGGTTGGCCCAACTCCGGATCAGCCCAAGGTAGGTCAGGGATGATTCGGAAGCTCTGAATCAGCCTCCAGAGCAGGTTGCGGGGATCTCTGCCCAAATATATAGCCCTGCCTTGTCTGTTTCAGCTGTCAAAGGGAACATGGTGTACTAGGAAACACACAAGGTAATTGACAAGACGGGGCTGCATATATGCTAGTTTGACAGCCTTTGACAACTGACAGATAGGGGGGCGGAGAAGAGGACCAGATCAGCCCCTTGGCAAAGTTACCCTTAAGTTTTAAAGTGTGGGATTTACCCTTGGGGATCCCCCCCTTCCATTCCACCCATCCCTGAATCTCCCACAAGTTATTTTAAGGGTGATCTAGGGTTCACCCCATTTTTGCAGCTCCCCTTTTGTTGCAAATGGGAGCTCTGAAAATGGGGTGAACCCTAGAGCACCCTTAAAACCACTTGGGGAGCTGCAGGGAGAGGTGTAATGGATGGAGGGAGGGACCCCCAAGGGTAAATCCCATACTTCAGAACTTGAGGATAACTGTGCTAAGGGTGCAATCTGTTCCCATTTCCCCAACCGGTCAGTGGGTAATTTGCGCACACTGACAGCTGTCAAATTGAGAAAAGGGGATCAGATCACACCCTTAGCAGCCTGATCCCCAGGATATGAAGTGCTGAACTTATCCTTGGGGGTTCCCCCCTTCCATTCCATCCTTCCTGAGTCTCCCCCACAAGTAGGTTTACTGTGTTCCCTTTGACAGGTGAAACAAGGCAATAGATAAGGCAAGGCTATATATAGTTTGACAGTTGCCATTTCGCACCTCCGCAATTGTGAAAAACTGACCCCAAATTAAAAAAAAAAAATTAAAAAGACAGTTGCGCACATTTCCAGGGCTGAAAAAATAAAACCAATTAACTTTTGGCCGTTTTGCACAGCAAATGTTGGGGCGCAACAAAAATTTTTTTAAAGAGTTGCCGAAGGAGTGACAGCCCCTCCAAAGTGTCCCTTGGGCACTGGTGGAGGGGCTGTCACTGCAACACGGGTGAGATTGCTCGGCAAGAGCAGCAGGAGTTTCTTGCCGAGCAGCTCACTTGCTGATGTCCGCAACCCATGATGGGCTGGCAGTGCCAGGTTCGGGCAACATGCCAACCTATCATCCCTAAAACAAGCCATAGGTTGTTAGGGTGGCTTGCTGCCCACACACGTCACACTGTCTGAATCGGTCCGGGTTCACACAACACAACAACCCATCATGGGTTCCTGTGTTCATGCGAACCCAGTCAGAGATTGTCATAAAGTTCAAGAGAGAAAAGACTGACAAAAGAACCATAAAGAAATGCAGTAAACCTGCTAAACTGCCACTACTAAAAAGTAATTTCATTTCCTCAACAGATGTCTTTAAAGAGCAATCAAAACAGAATCAACGTACCAGTCTGGTACAATATGCCAGTCAGTGAATATTCCACCGGTACATTGAGGACCACATTCAATCAGATGACCTGCAAGACTGAAAACCAAGAGTAACATCCAAAGTTGTAATATACATTTTAGCAGCATTTTAGTTTAATGCCAGACACCCTAATTTATAATCATCCACTTTCTATTTAAATTTCTTACAAAAAAAATCTAAAGTAAAAGTATTGCTTTTTTTCCTGAGCTGGTCATAAAATACATTCTTATATGCATTCTTAAAATAAAATACATTCTTATATGCACGTATAATGGTCCTTATTTTACAGGATCTCTTTCTGTTAAGAGGGGGCAAATATATTATTTTACTAAACAAAATACCAAACCCAAATGGATCCACTGACAGTTTCTATAATCTTTAATGTATGTTATACAGAGTGCTTACTTGGCCTTTTCCATCCACTGGATGGACAGAGAAAGCATTACTATCTAATCTGACTTCCTCTTTAAACCGACTATGGAGTATCATCAAACAATTTATATTTCTAGACCACTTTCAGAGACTATGACCAGAGACTATGACCCAAACCATTTTTTCCAATAAATCCTAGTAGTGCTGATACCAGTGTTCACATAGATATGAAGGGATAGCTGGGGCTAACTGCTAGGAGGTTTGGTTGCATCAACTGCCTTTTGGGATGGATGGGAGTCCTGAAGGCCTACTTCTGTCTTCCTCCCCCAACATTCAGCACCATTCAGCAATGCATGCAGAGTTCCCATTCCAGTGTCAAGAACCACATATGCAACAGATCCACCACCAAAAACTATGCACACAGCACTTTTATGTACATCATTTCCAACAAAGCAGGAGATGTATGTGCAGCCTGATTCTGTGCACGCATCAACCTCACTGGATCAGGATGAACATCTATGTACTTCCCTAAAACATACTATGTCTATACTGGAATTCAAGTTTATCTTCTAAGCTCACTATATTTATTATTAATTGTGTAATCAAGCATTAAATATGCAGCTCAAATATAGCTCATGATGATACCATTACATTTTAACCTGACATTTATTAAACAGTCGTATCATTTACCTTCCAGATGCTAAGAGGTTGAACTCATTTCTATTCCAGCCAAACTATAAAAATAAAATTTTAAAGTGTTTAGTGAAACACAAAGTACTGACTATTAAAAAACAGAAAGCAAAGTCCATCACGAAAACAATGCCTACAGCATATTGCAAAAGGCTCAGTTGAGTCCAGTTTACTGCCCCCCACCACCAGTTTACTTCCAAGGCAAAGGGCATGACGCAAGTTCATTTTTACAGATGACACATGGTAAAGATGCTGTGCATCTACTCAATGACATACTTGCTTGCATTGCATTTTTAACTTAACAAAACATTTAAATAAAAAATAACCAGCAAATGAGAAAACACATTTTTTAAGCAAATTGACCTTTTGTGCCGCCTTGTGGCCAGCTAAATTATTTCCATGTTGTAAATGGAGTCAAAATCCTGGTATGCATGATCGCTGGAGCCCATCATGGCTTATTTAAGCCACACTGTGGTGCGGCTCATGCCAACAGCCACTGTGAATATTCAAGCCATGGTGGGCAGGTGCCACAGCTTATTATGACATGCAAACCTGGTGCAAGGTGGGTTGTTGCCGTGGTTAACAAACCACCCACAACACAGAAACTGCCCATGGCGTGCTTCGACGATTGTGCGAACTGGACCAAAGTGGTTAAATAATGATATATTTATCAAAGTAAAGCAGAAATATTTTAAATGCATGCTGTCAAAATATCTATTAACACAAATGACCAATTTCTCTTTAAAAAGAACTGGGTTGCCTTGATAAAATTGGGAAATGTTTGTCTCATGGTTCTTGCAGAACAACAGACATACTAGAATATCCAACCCAAGGTAGTATCCAATATTACTCCTATCTAGAGTAAACCCATTGAAATGAATGAGATGTACATTAGTTGTGACTAAGTTACTTTTGGACTAACACTGGATTCTACCTTAAGTGTTCTGTGTATTTCAGAAAGAAAGATAAAGATTGCATCCATTTACACACACATACTAGTTTGAAAAAGACAGGCTGCTTACCTGTAACTGTAGTTCTTTGAGCAGTCATCTGGGCATCATACATATAGGCTCTGAGCCTGTGCAGATACTCGTTCAGGAAACTTCTAAAGCTGAGCAGCATTTTGGTGGGAACCCCTCCCCCACCATCTATAGTATATACTGTGCAGATTCTCACCTTTCCCCTCAGTTCCTTAATACCACAAGTGACAGTCTCAAGTTGAAAAATACAGCTTGGTACCAACACAAAAACATTGACACTGAAGTGGGGACGGTGGGTGGGTTGTGTGAATGCACAGAAGACCACTTGAAGAACTACAGTTACAGGTAAGCAAGCTGTCTTTCTTCTTTGTGGTCTCTGTGCATCACACATATGGGCAAATAACAAGCTAACTTATCGGAGGTGGGTCGGCTTTTCATTTCAGTACCGACGAGAGTACAGCTCTGCCAAAAGCACAGTCCGATCAGGCTCGTACGTCCAATCTATAGTGCTGTCAGGAGCGCCCTAGCTGCCTCTTACAGTCCCCTCCAATAGCCAACTCAAGACACAGACGACGAGGATTCTTTCCAAGGCTTTATTCCTTTATTACTTTATGACACTTACAGATACTAGCGACTAAGCAAGGAACTGCACTGGGGTAGACAGCAGAGTAGCCTAAGCTCCAGGTAAGGCAGTTGGTCCCCGTTTGAAGGAGAAGCGTGGGAAGACTCTGAACTTATGGGCTATGGAGAGATCCTCCCTCTTACCCTTGGATCCTTGGGACGCAACCGTTGTTTTGGCGCCAAACGAGCAGAGCGCCTCCTTTCGATGCCCTCCATCTGTCGCCGCTCCCTGTGTCTGCGTCGAGTGTCCAGCAAGCTCCCATCCACCGCTCTCTCACTGTCAGGGTCACTATCTCTCTCAGGAATGCTGGCAGGAGGAATCTCTGCCAGCTGCTGTGCTTGTGAGAGATGAGCGAGCTCCTCTCCCACGGATTGCTCTTCTTCCTCAGAATCAGAACTGCTCTGGGGCTCTATGGGCTCAGTTTCCACCCTGACAAGTGCCTAATAAAATTCGAAGGCTTGGACCAGGTGGCTGCTTTGCATAGATGCCTCAAAGGCACTCCTTTCACAAAAGCAGTAGATGTTGCTACTTCCCACGTTGAATGCACTCGGATTCGAGGTGGGAGATTCCCTACCCGAGACTTGGTACGCTAACCTAATAGTCTGTAAAATCCAAGACGCTAGACTCTGGGAAGCTACTGGCAACCCTTTGGTACATCCACCACAGCACAGAAATAAATGTTGCAACTTACAGAAGGGCTCAGTTCTCAACTTACAGAAAGCTACCACCCTCCTCACATCCAAAGTGTGACGCTTCTTTTCCAGATCCGATGTAGGAGAAGGAAAAAAGGCAGGGAGAACAATAGGATGATTCATGTAGAAATCCATAACAACCTTCGGGACAAAAGCTATGTCCAGTCTGAGAAACACTTTCTCCTTGTGGAAAATGTATAAGAACAGTCTATGTGCACAGCAGAAACCTCGCTAGCCCTCTTGGATGTCGTAACGCTAGGGATGTCAGAGAATTCCGCCAAAGATCTCGGTGAGGCTGAATGCCAGTGCATTCGGCCCCCCGAAATCTGTGGCGGAACGAAGCCCCCCGCCCCACCACCCAGCGAAAGGCGTGCGAAACAGGACACTTACCTGGTGCCGTTCGCGCTGCTTTGCGAATGGCGGCCGCGTCATCACCCCCACTGCAAATCACCCTGTCAAAAAGGTAAGTGACTTTCATACATTCCTACATAACACTATCAAAAAAGCAAACTTCCACAAAAGCAGCCTTAAATCTATGGTAGCAAGAGGTTTTTTTTCCATCCCAAAGAAAAAGAAATGCAAGAAAGCCAAGTGGCTGTCTGATGAGGCTTTACAAGTAGCTGAGGAAAGAAGGGAAGCGAAAAGCAAGGGAGAAAGGGGAAGATATATCCAACTGAATGCAGAGTTCCAGAGAATAGCAAGGAGAGACAAGAAGGCCTTCTTAAATGAACAATGCAAAGAAATTGAGGAAAACAATAGAATGGGAAAGACTAGAGATCTCTTCAAGAAAATCGGAGATCTCAAGGGAATGTTTTGTGCAAAGACAGGCATGATAAAGGACAAAGAAGGCAGGGACCTAACAGAAGCAGATGAGATTAAGAAGAGGTGGAAAGAATACACAGAAGAACTATCCAGGAAAGATCTGAATGTCCCTGATAGCCATGATAGTGCGCTCACTGAACTTGAGCCGGACATCCTCGAGAGTGAAGTCAAGTGGGCCTTAGGAAGCATTAGTAACAACAAAGCTAGCGGAGATGACAGTCTTCCAGCTGAGCTATTTAAAATCCTAAAAGATGATGCTGTTAAAGTGCTGCACTCAATATGCCAACAAATTTGGAATACTCAACAGTGGCCACAAGACTGGAAAAGGTCAGTTTACATTCCAATTCCAAAGAAGGGCAACGCCAAAGAGTGTTCAAACTACCGTACAATTGCGCTCATTTCACATGCCAGCAAGGTGATGCTCAAAATCCTACATGCTAGGCTTCAGCAGTATGCGAACCGAGAACTATCGGAAGTACAAGCGGAGTTTCGAAGAGGCAGAGGAACTAGAGATCAAATCGCCAACATTCACTGCATCATGGAGAAAGCAAGAGAATGCCAGAAAAACGTCTTATTTCTGCTTCATTGACTACGCTAAAGGCTTTGATTGTGTGGATCACAACAACTGTGGCAAATTCTTAAAGTGATGGGAGTACCAGACCACCTTACCTGTCTCCTGAGAAACCTGTACGAGGGTCAAGAAGCAACAGTAAGAACCAGACATGGAACAACCAAGTGGTTCAAAATTGGGAAAGGAGTACAACAAGGCTGCATATTGTCACCCTGCTTATTTACCTTATATGCAGAGTACATCATGAGAGACACCAGGTTGGATGATGAATCACAGGTCGGAATTAAGATTGCCGGGAGAATTATCAACAACCTCAGATACGCAGACGATACCACCCTAATGGCAGAAAGCGAAGAGGATCTAAAGAGCCTCTTGTTGAGGGTGAAAGAGGAGAGTGCAAAAGCTGGTTTGAAACTCAGCATTAAAAAAACTAAGATCATGGCATCTGGCCCTATCACTTCCTGGCATATGGAAGGGGAAGAAATGGAAGCAGTGACAGATGTTATTTTCTTGGGCTCCAAGATCACCGCAGATGGTGACTGTAGCCATGAAATTAAAAGACGCTTGCTCATTGGGAGGAAAGCTATGGCAAACCTAGACAGCATAGTAAGAAGCAGAGACATCACCTTGCCGACAAAAGTCCGTCTAATCAAAGCTATGGTTTTCCCAGTAGTAACGTATGGCTGTGAGAGCTGGACTATAAGGAAGGCTGAGCGCCGAAGAATTGATGCTTGCGAACTGTGGTGCTGGAGAAGACTCTTACGAGTCCCCTGGACTGCAAGGAGGTCAAATCAGTCCATCCTAAAGGAAATCAACCCTGAGTGCTCCTTGGAAGGACAGATACTGTAGCTGAAGCTCAAATATTTTGGCCACCTAATGCGAAGAGAAAACTCTCTGGAAAAGACCCTGATGCTGGGAAAGACTGAAGGCAAAAGGAGAAGGGGACGGCAGAGGATGAGATGGCTAGATAGCATCACCGATGCAATGAATATGAACTTGAGCACACTCCAGGAGAGAGCGCAGGACAGGAAGGCCTGGCGTGCTATGGTCCATAGGGTCATGAAGAGTCGGAAACGACTGAACGACTGAACAACAACAACAACAAAGCAAGAGGTTTGAACAGGGCAGAAATTAACTTCTGAAGAACTAATGACAAGTCTCATTGAGGAATGAAGTCTCTTATAGGAGGGGCCAAGTTCTTAAGCCCTGTAAAAACTGCCTACAGAGCGGACTGCTGAAAACCGAAACACCATGCACAGGACCTCCCATCGTGGATATCGCTCAAGCATATACTCTAACAGAAGAATACTTCAGACCTTTATTATATAAGTGCTGAAGAAAGCACAATATATTGGCAGCTGAACTGGTCTCAGGGTTTGCAGCCTCAAACTTCTGAAAAGCAGGACCTTAAGCTGAAAGTCTTCTGTGCCAAAGGCAAAACGAAGGAATTTCCTGAAGGACTCTTTGATGGCAATATGAAAATACATGTCCTTGAGATCTATCGTTGCGAACCATTCCCCTTTTCGAAGAAGTGGTAGCTAGCATAGTCATCCTGAATCTTTTGGGGCGATGAACTTGTTCAGTTCTCTGAGATCTAAAATGGGCCGAAGGCCCCCGTCCCACTTGGGCACAATCAAGTATCTTGAGAAGAAGCCCCATGCATCCGCGAGGGAGTTGTTGAATAGCTCCTTTCTGTAAAAGAGTTTGTGTCTCCTCTTGGAGGACTTCTGAAGGTTGTGTGATCCGTATCGGACCCGACAGGGAAAGGGTGGTGAATTGTATCTTGTAACCCCTGCGGACAATAGCCAGAACCCACCTGTCTGATGTTATCAACAACCAAGTCAGGTAAAAATTCTTCAGGAGATCCCCAAAGGGGAGACAGTGTGAATCGATATGTAGAGGAAAAAGGTACCAGTCAAAGATGACACTTGGAAGCACCATCTCCCTTAGCTTTCTGCTGATACTTGGCGGAGGAGTAGTTCTTCTGTTGCTGTTGTTGAGTCTGGTATCTTGGTCCCCGGTCCCCAGAATATTAGGGAGATAGGGTTGTTGCTGTCGGTACCAGTGACAAGGTCGGTACAGAGCATGGTGTTATTGTTGTTGGCCTATGCCCATTTTGCCCATTGTTCTTGCCTTTTGCATTGAGTCCATTTATTCATCAGTTTTTGAATTAAATAACCCTTCTCCGCAGTAGTGTAGTGGCAAATGCAGAAGTGCAGGTCCCTTCATGATAGTCACAGCCACACCCCTTCACAGCCATGCCCCCTTCTAAATTATACAACCTTGTAAGATTATACAGTACAAATGAGCTTTCAGTCAATTTGTCTGGAGTATCTGGTCACCTTAATTCAGAACTATTAAAAGGCCCATTTGAAAAGAAAACACACATACACAAAAAGTCACGTCTAGCAACTTGCTAGAAAATATTATTTGGTTAATCATAGAATCATAGGACTTCCGGTTGGAACCAATGTCGCCCTTGCAGCAGCCCACGGAGCCTCCGCGGGATGCTATCTCAAACAGCTTTTTAAAAGGTTGAAAAACCTTTTCATCTCCCCCCTGGAGTTAAAAGGGGGGGGCAAGGCAGCAGCTGGATAAGATCTTGGAGAAAAGTATTTATGTATTTATTTATTTAGTATTAAATTTATTAATCGCCCATCTGGCTGGTCACCCAGTACTCTCTCTGCAAAATATTCTCCTCGAAGAAACAGGTGGGGGTTGGATTCCAAGACTACCCTCCCAGATCATAAACATCGCAATAAGCTGTTTTGAAACTCCTATCTAATAGGAGAAAACAGGGCTGACGTGTTCCATTGTAATATATGGATTAAGAAATATCAACAACATCTGAGGGATGGTTTAAGAAATATTAACAATATTTGAGAATATCTGAGGACCTGCAAGATTTGTTTGAAGAGAAACATGGCTACAGTGAGGAGAAAGAAAGGAACTGCATCACCGCCCACTCCCCCTGTACCTCTGTTGGCAAAGGCTCCGAGAACCGAAGTTATAGGGGATTTACTTTAATAAAAACTTTATCTTCACAATTTGCTGAGCAATCTAAGAGGCTGGATTCAATCCAAAATTCCATCACCACCCTGCAAGGAGCTGTGGATTTAATTAACACTTCTTGGTAAAAAAAAAATGGAGGTGAACGTTAACGAGCTGCAAGATAGGCTGACAACATACAAAATTAAGAAACAAGTTTTTTTAAAAAAATTCTCTGCCAGAATTTCCCAATCTGGAGGCCTTCACACGCAGATCCAATGTACGTATTATTGGTATTAAAAATCCGCCTAGAGATGTAAATTTGCCTACCTTTGTAGACAAGTTTTTGCATGAGATACTCCCTGTGCCATCTGATTATTTATTTGATATTGAGCAGGCATTTCATGTGCCAAATGCTAAAGGGACTGGCTATACAATTTTAGTCCAATTTGCAAGAATATCCACAAAGAATTATATCCTGCATTTGGCAAGAAAGGGTGGAAATATTTTTTGGAAACAAGATAAAGTTATGTTATTTCCGGATTACATCAAAGAGGTACCTGATAAAAGAAGGCAATTCATCAAGGCGAAAAATATGGCAAAACAAATGAACTTACAATATCACTTAAAATATCCTGCTACATTTTGCATTGTTTCTGAAGGTCAGATGAAGACGTTCCTAAATCATGAAATGACAGAGGCATGGCTGAACATAAAAATGCGTGAGACTTCTGTTCCAGCTCCATGAACTGGAATCTTTAAACAAGTTTTGTTAATTGTTTATGTTTAGTCTGCATGATTCAGGCTAGGTCAGAGATAACTGATTATATGTACATACATTCGTTTGCTCTCTTTTATTCTTTTATTTTTCTTTAAATTCTTGTTATGATATGCTGTATTTAAATATATTGTTTGAGGGTGTATTGTGCACACTCATTTATATATCTAGTATAAAATATATTACTGACTGTTGTAAGATTGCTTTTCAAGCTTTATTATTATATAACATAATTTCATCTCTTTTTTGCTGTTATTATTATTACTATTATTATCATTACTATAAGACTACTAAGTAAGATTTTTAGTTGGTTAAACTGTTAAGCTTTATTATTACTATTATATTCTAACTTAAGGGCAATATACGGTTGCTGGGAATGAAATGTAGGCCTGCTTCCTTGCTATAAGACTGATGATATGATATTGAAATGTAAGGTTGATTATTAAATTGTAATATTGCTAATGTTACAGGTATAGTTTCTAAATTAGAATGGGATTTGAAGCCTGTATGTATTGGAGTTTAAATTTAACCCTTTAAAAAAGAAGAGGAAAAAAATCTTTTTTTCTTTTCCCTTTCTTTTTCCCCCCCTTTCTTCTTCTTTTCAGTATTGTTCTGTCCTCCTAAGAATATTGTATTGTTAGGAAATTGTAGGTACTGATCAGGTTGTTGGTATTGTTTATTTCATTTATAAAGACAAAAATAAATAAAAAGTATTCTCAAAAAAGAATCATAGAATAGTAGGGTTGGAAGGGGCCTAGAAGACCATCGAGTCCAACCCCCTGCTCAGTGAGGAATCCAAGTCAAAGCATCGCTGACAGATGGCTTTGCAGCTTCATCTTGAATGCCTCCAGTGTGGACTGAAAAGGTTAGTCCTTTTTAATTCAAGAAACATGTAATAATAATAATAATAATAATAATAATAATTTTATTATTAATTATTATTATGAAGAGCCATTGCAACCAGGTGTGAAGCAATGCCCCATTAAAATAAATGGAACTTAGTCTGCGGTGACCTACAACTCCTTTAAGGCTGCAATCCTATACACACTTATTGGGGAGTAAATCCCATTGAACATAATGGTACTTACTTCTGAATAGACGAGTAGGATTGCCCTACAAGGCTACAAGCATAATTACACTCACTAGGGAAGTAAACTGAAGTCTGAATCAGCCCCCCGTCACTAGCCATGAATGTAGACAAAACACACTCAAGTGGTGGGTTAGGAACAGACTTTTACTAGAGATATAACAAACTTACATCTCAAGGTAAGCTGGCTAAGGTCAGCATCACTCACACGAGGAAGAAAGAAGAAGATAGGAAAGTAGAGAGAGGAGACAAGGAAAAGGCAGAACAACCTCTCAGAGATCCCCTCCCACCTTACTCATATTAACCCTTCAAGTTCTGGTTAAGAGACTCATGGCCCTAGTCCCTCCAACATAAACTCCATTGAACACATCGGGACTTACTTCTGGGTAAACATGCCTAGGATCCTACTGTCAACCACAGGGGTTGGATCCAACCCCAGGCCCTCTCCTGCACCTTGAAGGACAAACTTGATGTGCAAACAGCAAGTGAGAACTTTGCTAAAACATGATCCCCTGCTAACATCTGCACATCAAGCCCACTAGAATCCCTCTCCCACACATAGCAAACCCCACACATAAGCACAAGCAGCAGACAGTGGCGGCAGCACCGCCGCCCCGCCTGCTCCTGTGGCCACCAGCAGCAGCCCTGAACAGGTGGCTGGTGCTGCAGGATGATGAGGGCAGTGCCGGATGCGCAGGCATGGAGCAGGGATGGGCAGTAGGGTAGGAAAAGGGTCAGGAAGCTGAGGGGGCAGCTGGGGATGGTCGAGTTGCGCGGTGTGATGGCTGCACTCAGGGTGTGGAAGGTGGAGAAGCCGAAAGCTGAGGAGAATAGGGGGTGCCAAGAGGAGGCTGCAGAGCTCCCTCAGGCTCCCTCTCTTGCCCCCTTTGTCTGGCCAGCTCGGCATGGTAGGCAAGAGGCAGCCACCAGTCACCCGCACTCCTTTCCTCTGCTCCCTCCTCCTCCCACTGCATCTGCCCCCGCAGCAGCAGCAGGCCATGACCCAGCTGGGAGCCAGCTCCAATAAAAGTGCAGGAGTGAAGCCCTAGTGCACCCCCACAGCCCTACATACCTGCTTCTCTGTTGAAAGGTAAGTCTTCTATTCTTGATCTGGCCTCCTGAGTCAGACCTGCAGAATGAGGCCAAGCATGTTGTCTCAAAGCCACGGCACTGACCATAACTTTTGCACTGCAGTCGGCTTGATGTTGAGCCGTGTTCATCTGCTATTGGGATAATTTAGATGCCTCTGATTGGAACATCCTAACCAGTTCCCTCTGCTCTTCTGGAAGGTACTCACTGAGGGAAACCATCTTTTGGTTGATACCTGGCCATCATGGCCTGGTAGTTTGAAAAGTGAAACCCTAGAGCAGCCATAGAGTAGAGGCGGCGCTCTACAAGATATAATTTATGGCCTTCCTTATCGACGGGGGAGGTGTGGGATTTCATGCCCATGTCGATTCCACGATTATGGAATTTGGTTTGGGGTGTGCAAAAAGGAAGGTGACATCTTTCTCTTGCACCCTGTACATTGACTCTGATCTCTTAGATGTTGGGGCCATTGATGAAGGCATCTTCGAAGTCTGCTGCATGGTATGGAAAAGAGTTGATAGAAACAGTATAGCCACTGGACTTGAGAGATCCGTGGTGATAACGTAAAAAACCAGGTCATGAAGATGTTCAGTTGGCTGTTTTACTTCACTTCTGAGGGACTGGGCCATTCGGAGCACCCGATCGGAGAAATGTCCCATGTCCTCTGAGGGTAAGGCTCTATTCCTTGTTCCCACCACCTCATCCGGGGACAATACAGAAAGAGGGACTGAGGAATAGGAGGAGTCAGACTGGAAGTCCTCTCCCGAATCAGGTGAGTTAGATGTCACTGCCTGTGCCACTTCCATGGCACCAGGAGGTGGGACCGGAGGGGGAAAAGGGAGATCCATACAGGTTCCTTTTGGTATAGAAGTAATACACAATGGCACTGGTGGAGGAGGCAGAAAAACATCATGAACCTCCGAACGAGTAGGCGGCATGGACTGAAAAGGAGTATATGATGGGGATGTTGCTACCATGTAGCAAGAACGACCAAAGAAAAGATCTCGATCCCTTCGAAATCTCCAATCTTCGTCCCACCAGGAGGGAGGATGACCAGTCAGAGTAGCGATCCCATTCCCGGTTTGGAGAATGAGATCGGTCCTGATTGTAATATCCACGTCGATAGCTGGACTGGTATGGATCCAGAGATTGGTACCGAGGAGGTAAGTCTCTCTGTCTAGGTGAAAATTGCGGTCGATACCGAGGAGACTGCAACATCGCCTCCAGACGACTTGGAGTAGGAGACCTGGATCTTCAGTCCAAATCTGATGGGATGGAAGAGGCTGCGTATCTCTAAGTTCACCCTCCGAGGCCGTGGAGATTGGGTCCAAGACCACTACATGAGGCAGAGACATAGCTACCACATGTATTGGAGAATTAAGTAGAGGAGGTGGAGGCAGGATGCCCTGTTCCTTCCCAGACTTTTTTCTTTGCTGGTGCGTTGACCACCATACATAGGTTTGGGGCGTTTAGCCTTTTTAGAAATTTTTCTCACCGCCGAAATGGCTAAGGATCTACCTGGTGCTGGTGGGCCCATTCTACCTTCCTCCACTACTGTTGGAGGGGTAGAAATCTCAGTCGTCATGGCCTCTCCTTTTGTGCTTGTGGAAGGAGTTGCAGCAGCCTGCTCACAAGGCGTTTCAGCTTTAGGCAGGTCTACTGCCTGGAGAGCTTGTTGCCAAAGAATGGCCTTTAGCCGGTCTACCCAATCCATGTGTGCCCGTTTAGAGAGCAATTGGCAATAATGGGAGGATTCTACCTTGTGGGATTCACCCAACCAAATTAGGCAGAGTGAGTGACTGTCCGAGGAAGGCACTTTACTGCTACAAGCAGTACATTTTCTAAAAGGGGCCTTTTGGGCTGCAGGCCACCGGGACACCACCATCACCGATGGAGCAATGCCTATCCCCATCCTCTTCTGTCTTTATAATAATATTTTTTTTGTAATTTTAAACGCAACCAAATAAATAGAAAGAAATACAGCAAAGAGTCACTAAAACAGCTCAGTGCTGACAAAAATGTCAAAGAAGCTCCCAATGGGGTAACTGAGAAGGTGGTTGAAAAGGAACTGAGGGAAAAGGCGGGAACCCACACAGTGTATACTACAGACGGTGGGGGAGGGGTTCCCGCCAAAATGCTGCTCAGCTTTAGAAGTTTCCCGAACGAGTCTCCACGCAGGCGCAGAGCCCATGTGTGTGATGCACAGAGACCACGAAGAAGAACATGAAAAATACTGCAAGACTAAATAAATTGCTAATCTTTTCTTGATTACACTGTGTAACAACTTCAACATGCAACAAGGATTACACAATGCTGCTTTAATACACCACTGCAAACCGTATTAGGGCAAAATGGTTTTGCGTGGTTTACCGACTGCCAATAACTAATATAAAATCTTACATGAGAATATAGGAGATTTGTCCACTAATTAATTTTCTTCCCACAGACAATGAAGATAACAATGCTTACATTTTTATATAGTCAGCAAATAAATGGGAGTAAGATGTCAAAAATTCAGAGAGAACATAATCCTCTGAACACTGTTCCCATTTAAAATCTACTAAAATAAATGAAAGCTGCACATGAGTAATGCCTGGCCTTGACAAACTTTTTCAGTAGCTTACTTCTGACATTTTATCAATCTCAAGATCATGTTTTATGCTTCTGAAATAAAACTTAGAATAATGGAAACACATTTGTATTTTATTTCTGGAAATTATCGTGAGAAAAATTGCTGGAAACCTGTCAAACACTTATACAGATGACTAGTACAGGAAGAAACTATTTCAGAAACACTGATTCACACTTACAGAATGAATTAGTGGTCCCAATACAAGGCTACTGTCAACACATCTTCCAGTCACCACAACATCTGCTCCTAGGTCAAGAGCTCTGCTTATGGGTCTTGCACTGAAGAAACAAAAGTATTAATCATCAAAAATCTTGGGTTCATGTATTCACCTTTCAAAATATTTCAACATTTGATCTTAAAAGATTCAAAATTCAAGCTAGCAAACACAGTTCTTGCATGGTGCTCCCCTCTGTTCAGTTGAGCTTGTGACAGAACAGCTCTTACTGGGCTACTTCTGATTCACTTCTCATATGCATAACAATAAACACATGGTTCCTACTGGGGTAGGGGCAGATAGTATGATGAATTAGGGCCTCTGGAGTCCAGAGTATTAGAGCTTTTCTACATGAGGCTTTTAACCCTCAATTTTACCAAAGCTTCTGCTTCCAGATTCTTTGTGAGATTAAGATCGGCTCCTTTACACATTTTTTTCCTGGGGGAGCAGGGGTTCTTTCTCTGCCTTTCTATATGTTCCATTACACAGCCACTAGGTGGTGCTGTGGTACAGTGGAACTGCACAAATACACTAGGGTTTCATGCTGCCATTCACAAATATATTCAGACATTCCTTGTTAGAAAAAAAACCTGCTAAAATGCTTGCAAACAACAGGAGAGGCCCAGGAGAATAACAATGTCATGTAAAGCACCTGCAAACTACTGTGAGTAAGCAATCATGAGCGCACAATAAATGCCTCATTAGAGAGGCTCTATATCACAGCCCAGCCGTGTATTCAGCAGGCAGGCTTAGGCATGCCACCATTTCTTAGGTTCAGCTTCCTGTCTGTTAAAATGAAATGAAAGGAAACTACCTCACCTCATGATAGGGTTTACTGGGCATTAAGACCATAAACACATCTAAAGTGAGTATCTCAAAATACTCTAGAATAGTCTTTACCCATACAGACTCCTTGATACAAAACCAGATACAGGTACTCCCTGGTTTTCCAAACAGCCAGAGACTGTGCCATTTCCCTTCCCCTTGACAGCTTTGGCATCACACTAGCTACTGTCCCTGAAGTTTTTGCAGAGAATTCATCACAGGCTCCAGCGCCTTGGCCCTTTCACTAATGATTGCTTGTGTACTATTAAAGAAGTTACTTGGCACTTTAAGAATCCATCTATCAAGAATCAAGAAGCAAGATCGTTTAGCTTGATTAAAAAAATAGAACCCCCCCCCCCCCGAGACTCTACTCAATGCAGGCAACTAAATATATGCTATATCAATACTCTAAAAAGCATCTCCTTTCTATAAAACGCATTTCTTAAAAAACTTACCCCAGATATATATTTATGCTGTGAATATTTTCTGGAAACAGTTTCCCATTATCCCCTTTTGAGACAGCTTCTTTTATATTGTTTAACTGTAACATACCCAAATGTAAACATTAAATATATTATTATTGACATTACAACTGTAACTTTCAAGATACAAAAGTTTCAATTTGTAGTAATTCTAGACAGAATTGCTCAATTACAAAATGCAAATTAACAAAAAGAATACTAAGTAAGACCATTTTCAGAGAAGTGTTCAATATTTAACCAATGAACTATAGCGACTTGATTCTGGGAAACAGAAACAAGCAACAAGGTCAAAAGCTCCCTTCTTTCTCATGCCCTAATAGGAAAGAAGAATAGTAAACTATAGTTTGCTTTCTCAAATTATAGTTTACTGTAATGTCTTAATAAATAAACAAACTGTGATTTGAGCAATCCCTCCAAATCTGGGCTAAAAACCATGGTTGAGGCACAAGAGCACTTGAGATCCATCCAGTTTGGAAATGGGGTGTCTGAATGTAGCCTGGGCTTTAAAAGTAGTGAATTCTTGGAAGCAAGTCCTATTATTTTCATTTGATCTTGTTTGCAAATAAGGGTACAGTCCTATGCTGGGGAATGCCAGGAGTTGTAGGACTTTTTTCTGTCTAAACATGCATAGGATTGCACCTTAAGTGATAAAGGATCACAGCATTGTCCTATCCATAGCGGCCACCGCTTTATCAGGTATTAAATTTATTAAAATATAGCATAGTCATACAAAATGTATATCGTATCAGTTGTTGAAATTATATCAATCAATGTGTGTTCATTTCAACAAAGAGAGTAGAAAGTGGGTGGGTGAGGTTTAGGGTAAAGGAAAGTCTGGTCATCTCCTGATTTCATGGGGTGGGGAGCACTCTGTCATTGCATATAACATCTATGAAGTTGGCAGAGGAAGAAGAGAGGTTCACCCGAAGGCCTTACAGGTTTGGGCTGCAAGATGTAAGGGAGCAGAATGAAGTAACTCCCCTCCACCCCCACCCCCACCAAAACCAATCTCCTTGGTGACCATTTAGTCTGGAGGGGGTTCGAAGCTCTCACAATAGGAATCTTTTTTTTATTTAATGCTACAGTGTTTATGGTCCGCTAAGAGATACAGTTCTTTCTTGGATCCATACCTCAGTCATGCTCATTGTGAATAAAACATAGGTTGCAATCATATGCACACTTACGTAGGAATAAAACTCACTGAACACAGTGGGACTTACATCTGAATAATATGCAAAGGATTGCACTCTCAGCCATTATTTATCCATTTTGTTAATGGGTGTACCCTGTTCTATGATCCAGTTTGCTGGGTATATAACAATCAACCATGGGTTTGCATCCAGTTTAGAAAACAAGCCAGAAACACCTATTCCTGGGTTATTGGGAGTGACATGCGGACCTGGAACTGTTGAGGGGAAAACAACCCAGAATTTTAACACAACAATGAACTACGGCTTAAAACTCAGGGTTGTTTCCGGGTTCCAAATGGAAGCAGCAAGCAGGGAGGAGGCAGTGCACTAGCTCCTACATAGCCCTGACAAGCCACGGGCTGTCGTTGCATGCAGACTGGGTCTATGCCTCCACTACCTAGTTAGCTGCACCAGCAATAAAAAACTGAGGGCAGTATCCAATGTTAGTCCTAAGCAGAGTAGTCCTATTGAAATGAATGAGACTTAAGGTAGTCATGTCTAACATGTACCATTAATTTCAATGGGTCTACTCTATGTAGGACTAACATTGGTTACTACCCTGAACTAGTACAAGGAACAGATCATCCACTGCATTTGTGTAATGTTGATGGGCATTTGTTTAATGGAATCACCAAGAATCAGGCCAGGCTTCAGGCATCTACGAGAAATATATCTACTTTTTATTGTCCAAAAATTATCAGACTTACCAAACTCTAATCAAACATTTTTTAAAAAATAACGAAATACCTCTCCCATCAAATCATCACCAGTAACAACAGCAATCTTCAAGTCAACACCAGCCTTTTTTGCCACCTGTTGGAGAGCAGCAGCACATGCAAGTGGATTCATTCCACCAGCATTGCTGACAACACGAATACCTAAGCAAGACAAAAAGTTCAGGACTACAAACAAAAGATTCATCACTCACATACAAACTGGTTTCTCCCTTGACTATTTTGCTCAGATTGTTTTATTTTTTAATTAGCTACCAAATCACTACAGAATGCTGTAATATGTAGCTCTGTATATACTAAAACAGAATAGTCACTTGTGGTCAATAAGATTTGCGTCAAGGTAATTTTGTAAACTGGAAGAGAATTTGGCTTGGTTCAGATGATTGGTTGAGGTTTCATAAACCATAGCTTATGAAGCCAGGAATAAGCGTGGGGGCCAAGTGCTCCTCCCTCACCCCTTCCTCCCTCCATGCATGGCAGCTTCAACATGAACATCCTGACTTATATTAAGTTCCCCCTTATGTCTGAACGGAGAACTTTGGCTTAATGCAAGATAACAAACTAGGAAAGTAAGCCAGAATATGTTATCGGAAGGGAAGGCAGGAGCCAGGCACCCCTCCTTCATGTCTGGATCCAGCACCAACTGAGAATCCCCCCATCAGGAATATTTTGTATTAACTTTTAATATTGGATTTTCATTACTGTGAGCCTCTTCAGCTCAATAGTAGGATAAAAAAGACAGGTTGCTACCTGTAACTGTAGTTCTTCAATTGGTCATCTGTGCATTCACACATATGGGCTCTGCACCAGCACAGAGCCCTGATTCAGGAAATTTCTATAGCTGAGGAGTTTTGGCAGAAACCCTTCTCACTCCATCCTAGTGTTCATGTCCCTAGCGGGTTCCCGCTTATTCCCTCAGTTCCTTGAGACCAACATGGTAGCCTCGGAACCGAGAAGAAATACTTTCGGTACCCAACACTGAACACGAGTATGACACCAAAGAGGGGATGGTGGGTGGGTTGTGTAAATGCACAGATGACTACTTGAAGAACTACAGTTACAGGTAGCAACCTGTCTTCTTCGTGGTCTCTGTGCATCACACATATGGGCGAGTAGTATGCTAACTTACAAGGTGGTGGGCTGGTGTCCTATTACAGTACAGAAGAAAGGATGGCACGACCAAAAGCACTGTCAGCTCTAGCCTGAACATCCAGTCTGTAACATCTAATGAAAGTAGATGGTGTCAACCAGGTTGCAGCGTGGCACAGTTCAGGCATGGCAACCCTTCCATCAAATGCGACCGACATCGCTACCACACAAGCAGAGTGAGCTCAGACTGGGGCAGACAGGTCAAGCCCAACCAGCTCAATAGTACTTACAACCCAGGAAGCAAAGCACTGAGTCAAAAGTGGCTGGCCCTTATGCTTGCCCCTGAGACAGACAAATAAGCAAGGCAAAAGTTGAACCTGCTTAGTCCTCGACTTATAAAAGGCCAAAGCACACTGAACGTTGAGCGTGTGCAAGGTTGATTCCAGGGGTGTAGACATGGAAGCAAAGCAGGCAGACAAACTACTATCCTAGTTTAAATGAAAGTCCGACACCACCTGAGGCAAGAAGGAGGGTCAGGTCTGAGAACCACCTTGTCTCAGTGGAAGGTGAGGTAAGGCTGGTCTACTCTAAGTGCACACAGTTCACTGTACAGTGCGCAGAAGTCAAGGCCACCAAAAACGCCACCTTCCAAGAAAGGAGGTGCAAGTCCATTGTCGCCAGTGGCTCAAAGGGCTTAGATGAGAGTGCCTTTAGCACTACTGACAGTCTCCAGCTCAGTACAAGAGAACTGGTAGTGCCAGATTCCTGATCCCTTTCAGAAATCTCGTCACTGTCGGATGTGAGAAAACTGAAAGCCCTTCAACAGGAGGGTGAAATGCAGAGACAGCAGATGGACAGACTCTTAGAGATGACAGTTTGAGTCCTTTCTCGAGGAGGGAGAGGAGAAACTAGAGGATTTGGTGCAAGGAGCATCAGACCGGGTGAACGCCTTGAGCTCAAACAAAGGAGAAGAAAGCAGTCCACTTCCTTGCATAAAAACACCGCGCAGAAGGCTTGTGAGCGGCATCGAGGATCCTCTGTATCGTTACCAGAACCAGTTCAGTCCCTGTCACCCAAAGGTCCATGCCGTCAAGCAAAGACTTGCAAGCTCTGGGTGCTGGATCTGGCCATTCTCCCTGGTGAGGAAGGGTGGATGAGGTGGGAGGCAACAGTATTGGTGCTGCGCAATTCTGAGCATTGGAGCAAACTAAGGCTAGTGAGGCAACCACAGACTTATGAGTATGCACTTGGTACCATCTATCCCCATCTTTCCCAGGACTTTCGGAATCAGTGGGATTGGAGGGGAAAAGTATTAAAACACTCCTGTCCATGTGAGAATGAAAGTGCCTCCCAACAAACCTGTCCTGTGGCCTGCCTGGCTGCAAAAGGCTTGGCAAACAGCATTGTGCTGTGTGGCAAAAAGATCCACCTCCAGTGTGCCCCAGCACTGAAAAAGTGTCCTCAGGACAGATCTGTCCAACTCCCATTCATGGAAGATCAACTTAGTCCAACTGAGCTGGTCAGCCAAGATTTTGTCCACTCCAACAACATGGATCGCGACCAACCTAATCAACCAAGGCAAACACTAGTGAAAGATCTTGAGTGTCAGGGCAAGGAGTGAGAGCGATCTCATACTGAGATCGCTGAGAGCGATCTGCCCACCAGGTCCAGTAGGTGCTGGGTGTTGAATGCCAAAGTGGACTCGTGACAAATGAGCTCTGCCACAGGGGAGGTCAATACCTCCATTTGATCTGGAAGGAGAAAGGCCCAGCCCAATTGGGAGTCCAGCAATGCCCCAATAAACTGAAGACTTTGGGTAGGCTGTAGGTGAGATTTCTCTAGACTGAGACAGAGTCCCAGGCATTGCGGGTCACATCTATCACCCAAAGAAGGTGATTCCATGTTGACACCACCAACAATCAGTCATCGATGTACAGGTACATCTCACCACCTTGCATCTGAAGATGGGAATAGACCACTGCCATGCACTTTGTGAATACTGTTGAAGCGGTGGCGAGCCTGAAGGGTAGCACCCGGAACTGGTAGACATCAGTACTGATGGCAAAGCAGAGGTAGCATTGGTGCGACTCCTCTATGGTAATGTGAAAGTAAGAGTCCTTGAGGTTGATAGAGGCAAACCAATCTCCTTGGGAGAGCAGAGGGAGAATAGATGCCAGAGACACCCTGGGGAACTTCCTGGGCGGAATGTACAGGTTTAGGTCTCAGAGGTCCAGCATCGGCCAAAGCCCTCTGTCCTTCTTCGGTACTGTGAAGTACCTTGAGTAGAACCTGTTGCAGAGATGCGAGCATGGAATGGGTACGATAGGTCTCTTCCTGAGAAGTGTGTCAACCGCTTGGTGCAGAACAGATTATGGAGCCATGACTCTCACAGTACCAAGTGGAAGGAGGGTATCGAACTCGATCCTGTAGCCCCTCCGTACGATGGTGTATTGGCCCCAGGAGCATAATCAAGTCACCTGTAGTGTTAGAGGGGCCTAGAGATCCATAATGCTTGCTTAAATTCATTATTGGTGCAATTCCCTTGCTAGTAAGCCTCTGAGCACGTGAAGATGAGTCAATATATTCCACACTAATGAGCCAGAAGGCCTTATCAAGATGTGCCTGAGAAGCAAAGTTTGTTTATGCTGAGCCGCAGGTGGCTGTGCTGAGAACTAAGCCCTGCTAGCCTATGCTGGGAATGAACGCTAGGGGGCGCGTGCTGCTTTATGCTGCCTCATTGCTAACATGCATGGTATAAAACCCATTGTACCCCATGGCTCTGGGTTCAGAGAAGCTGTCTGATCCAACCACTGGGTACGCCTGTGTGCTGTAAGTTACTCAATAAAGTGCTCCTTGTAAGTAAACCTAAGGATCTGATTTATCACTATCTTGGCACCTCTAACCTAAGAGTTCAAAGCCAAAGGCCAGGGCAATGCAGATGGAAAGAACCCAGGAATCTGTGGTGATGTTGATCTAGGCAGAGAGAAAACAGGATAGAACAGTGACAAAGATGGGGGGTTGAGCAGCTGGATGAAGAGAAAGGGGGAGAGAGTCAAAGACACTGCCTATTTCCTCTGTCACTATTCTGGCAGTATTTCGAAGCCGAACAAGACTTCCACTGCTGAGCAGGTTGCTGGTGAGGTTGTTGCTGCTGGGCACTGAAGGTTGCCTGGCATGGGGTTGCAAAGGACCTAAACCAGTGGCACTGGCATGGGGCTGGAAACGGTTGCTGGAACCCCATCTTATATGCTGTAGTTCTGTCCTTCTGAACAAAGTACAGTGCTTCATCTGTCTTGGCTAGAGTTGTGAAGACAGATTTCCAGAAAAAACCCGGAAAAATTCAGAAAAAAGTGCTTATTTTTAATTTTTTTCCAGAGGACTGTGTTTGCTTTTTCCAAAAAATTGAACAGCTTTGGATTATGAAATATTTTCTTTTAGAATTTAAGACAAAGTATTTATATATTGTTACCCAGCCTCTACTTTTCCAAAAATGATTTCTAAAAACTATCTAATAAGAACACTTTTATAGAAAGACTAGAGATGTAAAATGTCTGGAAGTAATGAAGCCATAGGGAAAAGTATTTTTTTAATCCTCTCTGTAGGATTCCCAGCATAGTTAGTTCTTTCATTCCTTATTAAAATTATTGATCTAAAGTATATTTTAACGATAGACATTTATGCTTTTTTCCCAACATCTGAGAAGAGTCACCATTGTGCAATCTTGACAGTAAATGTGCACTTACCAGCTATTCTTTGTTCTCATTTCTTCTAAACACAGTCAGAAATATCCTGTTTTCTGATGCTGTAGCAGTCATTTAATGCAGTTCTAATCTATTCAGACAATAATTACAAATTTACTGAGTTTACTTTTAAAAGTTTTAAAATATAATGATAATTTTATGAGCAAACTAAGTCATACATAAAATAACTTTAGGAACAGAAAGGCTACTTTATGTTCCTAAAGCAGCCCTCCCCAACCTGGTGCCCTCGAGATGTTTTGGACTACAGTGCCCAGCATTCCTGGCCACTGGCCATGCTGCCTGAGGCTGATGGGAGCTGGTCCAAAATATCTGGAGAGCACCAAGTTGGGAGGGTATCTTAAAGCAACAAAGTGACTTTGGAACTGTAAAGAGAGATAAAAAAAATAAGTATTGCTTATTTTTCCATTTTTCCAAAATTTCCAATTTTTCAGAAAAGCAAAGAACCCCCCCCCCATTCTTTTTTTTCCATGGCCTCAAAATTTCCAGAAATCTTACATCTCTCGTCCTGGCATTGAACAGGCCTTGGCCATCAAAGGGGAAGTCCTCTATTCGGGACCGAGCCTCTTACGAGGGTCCCGCTGAGTGGAGCCACACAAGCCGACGGAGTGCGATGGAGCTAACCAGGAGCTTAGAGTCACAGTCCACCTGGTGTCTGGAGGTGTTTATCTGTTGCCTAGAAAGTTTCATTGCCTCATTTTAGAAGATGTGGCCTATGTCTCTCTTGTCCTCAGAGAGGTGCTCCAACAGCTTCCCCAACTTGTCTCACAGGAAGAGCTCATAGCCTGACATGGCAGCCTGGTAGCTGGATACCTTCAGGTACCAAGTGCAGCGGAGGGATACAGCATCCTTCCCAGAAAATCCAAATGTCGGCATTCTTTGTCTACCGGTGACAAATACGACTGTAAGGGGGATCACAGGATGGCAAAAACAAGGATAAAATAAAATAACGTGAAGGATAAAGTCAGAAGTATTAAGAAATAGAGAAAGAATAAAAACTTCAGCTTTGTCAATAGAATTGCTTCAAGATGAACTGAACACAAGAGAAGTTCACAGACGAGGCTACCACAACGGTGATCGAAAGAGAACTGAGGGAATAGGAGGGAACCAACTAGGGACATGCAAAGTGGGACGGTGGGGGAAGGGTTCCCGCCCAAACTCCTCAGCTACAGAAGTTTCCCAAATCAAGGCTCTGCATAGGTGAGTATGTACGACACACAAAGACCATGAAGAACAATTAATAAATTGTACATGTACATACTAAAAGTGTAGTAAAAAAAATAGCAAAATGCAGTCTTTTAAGATAAGCAAGAAGACACAAGTAGTTGTGATTTCTTTGCTCATTACAACCACAATTTAAAATATGAAGCAATCTGAAATATAAAATGCCCTGCATCATACCTTTCCTGTGTATGTCCTTTACATAAGGAGCCATTGCAGTTAATACAAAATCAGGAGTATATCCCAAGTCCTGAAAGAAATATGAAAATAAACCGCAAACACTTTTATCAGAAGAGAAAATTTTCACTAAATGTTCACACACAAAAAGACCCAGCAATTCAACAAAGTTTTCACTTCCTTTCAAAACAAAATTTCTCAGAAAGATATATTTTTAAGAAACTACACATGAGAAGCAAGAGATAAATACGTTATTCACCAATTGTACTCTATTTCATAAATGGTTAATTAGAAAACAAAATGAAGTTACTGTTCCAAAAAATAAAGCTGTAATCCACAAGGACACAATGCCCTTTTTAATACACAAGTCACAGTTCAATAGAGTTAAAGTGCATTTATGTGCACCAATTTCAGTGGGCTTATCCACATTAATGAAGTTATATGAAGTCCAGTATTCCAGGCTGACTACTATGAAACTGATAATCCTGTCCTCAAATCATTGCATCCTCCATTCACATCAGCCACAATCCCAGTGATGTTTAAATTTAACTGGAAAGGTCACATACCAGACCATCAGCAAAGGACTCGCTCTTTTTTTTGTTGTTCAGTCGTGTCCGACTCTTCGTGACCCCATGGACCATAGCACACCAGGCCTTCCTGTCCTGCGCTCTCTCCCGGAGCGTGCTCAAGTTCATATTCATTGCATTGGTGATGCTATCTAGCCATCTCATCCTCTGCCGTTCCCTTCTCCGTTTGCCTTCAGTCTTTCCCAGCATCAGGGTCTTTTCCAGAGAGTTTTCTCTTCGCATTAGGTGGCCAAAATATTTGAGCTTCAGCTTCAGTATCTGTCCTTCCAAGGAGCACTCAGGGTTGATTTCCTTTAGGATGGACTGATTTGACCTCCTTGCAGTCCAGGGGACTCGTAAGAGTCTTCTCCAGCACCACAGTTGGAAAGCATCAATTCTTCGGCACTCAGCCTTCCTTATAGTCCAGCTCTCACAGCCATACATTACTACTGGGAAAACCATAGCTTTGCTTAGACGGACCTTTGTTGGCAAGGTGATGTCTCTGCTTCTTACTATGCTGTCTAGGTTTGCCATAGCTTTCCTCCCAAGGAGCAAGCGTCTTTTAATTTCATGGCTACAGTCACCGTCTGCGGTGATCTTGGAGCCCAAGAAAGTAAAATCTGTCACTGCTTCCATTTCTTCCCCTTCTATATGCCAGGAAGTGATAGGGCAGAAGCCCTGATCTTCGTTTTTTTAATGCTGAGTTTCAAACCAGCTTTTGCACTCTCCTCTTTCACCCTCAACAAGAGGCTCTTTAGATCCTCTTCGCTTTCTGCCATTAGGGTGGTATCATCTGCATATCGGAGGTTGTTGATAATTCTCCCAGCAATCTTAATTCCAACCTCTGATTCATCCAACCCGGCATTTCTCATGATGTACTCTGCATATAAGTTAAATAAGCAGGGTGACAATATGCAGCCTTGTCGTACTCCTTTCCCAATTTTGAACCACTTGGTTGTTCCATGTCTGGTTCTTACTGTTGCTTCTTGACCCTCGTACAGGTTTCTCAGGAGACAGGTAAGGTGGTCTGGTACTCCCATCACTTTAAGAATTTACCACAGTTGTTGTGATCCACACAATCAAAGCCTTTAGTGTAGTCAATGAAGCAGAAATAGATGTTTTTCTGGAATTCTCTTGCTTTCTCCATGATGCAGTGAATGTTGGCGATTTGATCTCTAGTTCCTCTGCCTCTTCGAAACCCAGCTTGTACTTCCGGTAGTTCTCGGTTCGCATACTGCTGAAGCCTAGCTTGTAGGATTTTGAGCATCACCTTGCTGGCATGTGAAATGAGCGCAATTGTGCAGTAGTTTGAACACTCTTTGGCATTGCCCTTCTTTGGAATTGGAATGTAAACTGACCTTTTCCAGTCTTGCGGCCATTGTTGAGTGTTCCAAATTTGTTGGCATATTGAATGCAGCACTTTAACAGCATCATCTTTTAGGATTTTAAATAGCTCAGCTGGAAGACTGTCATCTCCGCTAGCTTTGTTGTTACTAATGCTTCCTAAGGCCCACTTGACTTCACTCTCGAGGATGAAGAGTTCAGTGACCGCACTATCATGGCTATCAGGGACATTCAGATCTTTCCTGTATAGTTCTTCTGTGTATTCTTTCCACCTCTGCTTAATCTCATCTGCTTCTGTTAGGTCCCTGCCTTCTTTGTCCTTTATCATGCCCATCTTTGCACAAAACGTTCCCTTGAGATCTCCAATTTTCTTGAAGAGATCTCTAGTCTTTCCCATTCTGTTGTTTTCCTTGATTTATTTATTTATTTATTCATTCATTCATTTCATTTCTATACCTCCTTGCTATTCTCTGGAACTCTGCATTCAGTTGGATATATCTTCCCCTTTCTCCCTTGCTTTTCGCTTCCTTTCTTTCCTCAGCTACTTGTAAAGCCTCATCAGACAGCCACTTGGCTTTCTTGCATTTCTTTTTCTTTGGGATGGATTTCGTTGCTGCCTCCTGAACAATGTTACGGACCTCTGTCCATAGTTCCTCAGGCACTCTGTCTATCAGGTCTAATCCCTGAAATCTATTCCTCACCTCCACTGTATATTCATAAGGGATATGATTTAGGTCATACCTGAATGGTTTAGTGGTTTTCCCTACCTTCTTCAATTTAAGCCGAAATTTTGCAAGAATCAGCTCATGATCTGAGCCACAGTCAGCTCCAGGTCTTGTTTTTACTGACTGTATGGAGCTTCTCCATCTTTGGCTGCAAAGGACATAACCAATCTGATTTCAATAATAACCATCTGGTGATGTCCATGTGTAGAGTCATCTCTTGTGCTGTTGGAAAAGAGTGTTTGCTATGATCAGCGTGTTCTCTTGGCAAAACTCGATTAGCCTTTGTCCTGCTTCATTTTGTACACCAAGGCCATGCCTGTCTGTTATCCCGGTGATTTCTTGACTTCCTACTTTAGCATTCCAATCCCCTATGATGAAGAGGACATCTTTTTTTGGTGTTAGTTCTACAAGGTGTTGTAGGTCTTCATAGAACCGATCAACCTCAGCTTCTTCAGCATCAGTGGTTGGGGCACAGACTTGAATTACTGTGATGTTGAATACTTTGCCTTGCATTCGTACTGAGATCATTCTATCATTTTTAAGATTGTACCCCAGTACTGCTTTTCCCACCCTTTTATTGACTATGAGTGCTACTCCATTTCTTCTAAGGGATTCTTGCCCACAATAGTAGATATGATGGTCACCTGAATTAAATTCGCCCATGCCTGTCCATTTTAGTTCGCTGATTCCCAAGATGTCGATGTTCAATCTTGCCATCTCATGTTTGACCACCTCCAGCTTACCTTGATTCATTGATCTGACATTCCAGGTTCCTAACCAATATTGTTCTTTACAGCATCGGAATTTCTTTTCACCACCAGACACATCCACAGTTGAGTGTCCTTTCAGCTTTGGCCCAGCTGCTTCACTCTTTCTGGCGCGACTTGGAAATACCCTCTGCTCTTCCCCAGTAGTATATTGGACACCTTCCGACCTGAGGGGCTCATCTTCCGGCGTCATATCTTTTAGCCTTGTGATACTTTTCATGGGGTTTTCTTGGCAAGAATACTGGAGTGGGTTGCCATTTCCTTCTCCAGTGGACCACATTTTGTCAGAACTCTCTGCCATGACCTGTCCATCTTGGGTGGCCCTGCACGGCATAGCTTATGGCTTCACTGAGTTACGCAAGCCCCTTCGCCACAACAAGGCAGTGATCCGTGAAGGGGCTCTTTTTTTTTTTTTTAAGGCATCCATTTTTACTAACTCATTACTTGCCTGCAAGCACCTCTGGCATAATACAGCTCAAATAATTGTATTCCCAAACTCAGGGAACCTTCTATTGCTGCTATTTCCAAACAGAAAGATATAATTTGGCTGAACCAAAGACTTCAGCAGGCGAGTCATTTCTGATCAATGCAACTGAGGAGGTGATCCCAACCTAACATTTTTCTTGCCACAGCACTTTGGAATAATTCTCATGGATGGATACAAATGGATCATGTTATGATCCAGGCTCCTTCAGCCATGCATATTTTCCATTCTGACACAACAGTTTCTACAGTTTAACCTCCACAAGAAAGATTCCAAAATGTTTCAGTTGAGGAAAAAACCTATATAATTACTGGCCTTGAAATATACAGACAGAAGAGCTAACAGTTACTTTTAAATATAAGCCAAAAATCTTACTAGGTCTAATCCCTGCACAGGCCTGCAGAAGAAGTGCATCTTTAATCCAAGTAATTGGAATTTCAGATAACTAAAATTCTAACACATTTCACTGTTCCAGCATTTCAAAAATTCAAAACATGTTAGAGGTACGTTACATCTCTAATGAATTCATATTTCAATAGACTGGATTCTTATTATTATTTCTTTTAACGTTTCAAAAAAGCAAATTTACTTACTGGAGATCTGACTTTGGCAGTAGCTAGCAAAGACATTGTAATTTCAGAAAGGTAATCAAAAACCAGGAAATCCAGCTTCCCACCATAGAGTAGTTGAGGAACTAATACAAGGAAATAAATTATCTTTAATAGAAAAAAATCACATCACAATGTAAAAACGTATTTCAAAGCAGTCCAGAAATATGGACTTTGTAGCAAACAAGCGTGTATTAATAACATTATTGCATTGAAGCAATAACTTCAATTCAATAAAATTGCACTGGACCTTATGCAAGGTCCAATGCATATGGTCCTTATCCTGGGAATGGATTATATAGATATTTAAGCACTGCATTAAAGACAGGTGGACAACCTGTAGCCCTCCGGATACTCAACTACAACTCCCGTTATTCCTGACCATGCTGGTCAGAGGCTGATGGGAACTGGTGTCCAGCAACATCTGGAGAACCACAGATTACTCACCCCCACATTAAAGGGAATTATTATAAAAATATAATTCAAAGCAAATGCACTATACCCAATGATTAATTTCCAAAAAAACAAAATGCCATGGCTCAAGTATTCTTGACAGACCTGTAAACACTAGACCTCAATTTCATGGGTGGCTATAGTGAGAGAAATACATTCTGCACATGCTCTGGGTTCTTCCATATGGAGAGGTCTTAGCACTAACAACCCAAGGCACTATGCAGCTATTCCATCTTTTTTCCCTTAACAGATTTCCCACGGGAAGGAAAAGGATGGAAGAAGTAGAGGTGGGTTACGGGTATGAGTCTGAAACTGGACCCTTCTGTAAAATTCTGTGAGTGAGGCAGGGTGATTGTGCAATAAAAGCTGCATCTGGAAGCACCCTCAGGCTTTCTACTGTGGCATATGACAGTGAAAGTAGGTTTGGGGTCCATTTTTTTCTTAAGTGACGTTTTACTGCCCATTTACATTGGGAAGGGTCAACTGAAACTAGTTTACAGGCCAATCCTATGTGTGTGTGATCCTAAGTAAATCTGATGGAATTCAGTGGGGCTTATGCCCTAGTAAAAGTACCTTTGGGTACAACCCTATGCATGTTTAGACAGAAAAAGGTCCTACAACTCCCAGCATTCCCCAGCCAATTATGCTGGCTGGCAGGGGCATTGCTTGGTATTTAAAGGGTATCTATCTATCTATATGCACCGACCCCCCACTTCAAGTTGGGCCCTGCTTCAGTGCTTCAGAAAACATCCCAGTTCTGCTTGGACCAATTTGGAATCAGTCCACTTCCTAAGTCAACGTTCAGAAAATTGAGGTTTTGTGCTTCCTATTGAATATGATGGGAAATTTTAAAAGCACTGTAACTTTTTTCTCTTGGTCAGAATTGGATGATAGTTGCAGGCATAGGAGAGGATTATACCTGCCCAATATCATAAGAACATAAGAAGAACCATGCTGGATCAGACCAAGGGTCCATCTAGTCCAGCATTCTGTTCACACAGTGGCCAACCAGCTGTCGACCAGGAACCCACAAGCAGGACATGAGTGCAACAGCACCCTCCCACCCATGTTCCCCAGCAACTGGTGTACATAGGCTCACTGCCTCTGGTACTGGAGGTAGCACATAGCCATCAAGGCTAGTAGCCAAGACTAGTAGCCATCAGAAATATAGGTACTTAGGGTTTTGTGCTACGTGCCTTTATATTTTTATTTTCTTTAAAAGAGAACTACAGATACATGATTTAGCAGAAATGGAAGAAAATTTCATGATTAGTTGCCCCATCTGAGGTGATGACATCTGCCAAATTGCAGAATGATAGTCACAGAGGGTTTTGCACAAGAGCAGCTTTGACATTTTGAAAGTCTCCAAAAGAGAACATACTTATTTCCCTATGTTTCTTGTGGGCCATCACTGTAAAAATTACAGGCAGCCTAGAGGTATCTCTAAGTAAGAAATCAGCAGAGCGTTAGAAGGATAAGTGCAGGTGCTATTTATTTATTTATTACATTTATATCCCACCCTTTTTCCTCCTTAAGGAACTCAAGGCGGCTTACATACTCCTCCTCCTCCATTTTATCATCACAACAACCCTATGAGGAGGTGGGAGTTCTCCAAATGGGGGGGGGGAGGAGTGATTTGCTTCCCCTTCCTCTCATCCCCCTCCCCCAATGGTTTTTTGGTAAATTTGTATGAAAATGGCAAAAGTCATAGGGGTGTCCCCAGAAAAGAAACCTGCAAAGTTTCAGAAGGGTCAGAACATGGATAGGGAATTATGATGCTTGAAATCCAGTTTAAGGCTTTTTCATAGTGAAGGGTGGTGGCATTGGAAGGATGGCCATCTCATGGTCCCATCCTTGTCCTCCCTCAAACCACAGTGGTCACAGCCAATGGTAAAATGTGCTCTAGGATCAGAAGTGGACCTGTCAGTCACTCAGCCACACTCCCTGCCTCCTCTACAACATTTAGAGAAATTCAACCAAAATGTTATTTCGAGATATGCCTGAGTCTGCTTGGGCTTCAGACCTTAGCACTTCAGAAGAATTTTGCAGGGTGTGTGGGGGTTGCACATCCTTAAATTAACTTTATGAGGTGAAGTGGCTGAGAGCTTTTTCTTGCATTTTAAAAACTGCAGAACCTATTTCAAAGCCCCAGCACTTCCTGGATCATGACGTCACATCATCCTAACCCTGGTTTTGGTATAATCTGCTGCCTGAAGCTATATGGGAGAAATTAAAGTGGAAAGGGAGAAAGAAGTTTGTGGAGGCTCATTAAATCCTTTGCTGTGCTGAAACAACTGAACTTCTACAGAAGCCAAAAGTTCCAGTTTGGGGAGTAAAATCAGATGCTGTGTAAATACCAATATTCTACAAGGAAGTCTCCCTTCCCTTCCCTGCCCTCCCCCCTCACTCTTCCTAGTTTCATTACAAAAAAGCTCCTAGCAATGGGTATGTAAGAGCAGAAATGCAGGGAGAGAAAACAATGAACAGATTGCGGAAGAAAAGGTAGCAATCTCCCTTTAGTTTAAAAGGCTGGTGCCTTCATATTACACTGCCTATTGGTCTGCTAAGGGGGTGAGTCCGAAAGTGTCCTAGGAACTACAGGGCTACTGAGATCAGAGGGAAGAAGCAGCCTTGTATTAAGGCAGATGATGGCACCGAGTATCCAGAACACATGCTCAGGTGTGCCATTACCTAAAAATGCCCATGCTGACTGGGACACATTGGGAGTTGTAGGACTTATTTCTGTCTAAACATGCATAGGATTGTGCCATTAGGTTGCAATCCTATAGCCACTTACCTGGTAAAAAGTCCCATTGAACTCTGTGGGTTTACTTCTAAGGAGACATGTATAGGATTGCATTGTTAGGTTGCAATCCTATGCACACTGTCCTGGAAGTTAAGTCTAATTCAACTCAGTTTTTTGTTTAAGTAAGAACACATTATCACACTGTGTACAGGTATGAAAATGCAGTGGAAAAATACTAAAGGAACAACAAATAATCCAAAAGCCAAACATAACTGTTTTTGTATGTGGCTTTTCCTGCTAAGCATAAGAGTAAAAAATGTTTACAGACTGACTCAGGCTTAACATCTGAGTAAAAACTTTACCAAATGTGACCTTCAGTTGGCTGTCAAACCGAAGAACATAATATTAAAATTACTTGAACAGCATGCCATTCAAAAGCACAAAAGCTGCAGTTCTCCGAAACATAGTTCCCACATGATTTTATTGGGGTAGTGTTATGTAGTGGTTAGAGTGTTGGCCTGGGACTCAGGAGACCTGGGCTAGATCTACACTAGTGCTTTTTATCAGTATTGAAGTGCACTGATAACCTCTGAGGCACATTACGTATTCTGCTTTTCTAGCATTATTTCCTGTTTTTTATTTCGTATTATCCAAAAAATACCACAACAGATGTCATTGTCTGCACTATGAAGTATAAATGTGCAGGGATATACCGTCACCACGATGGGATCCTATCAATATGACACAAGGTGTAGATCTGGCCCTGGGTTCTAATCCCCACTTGGCCATCAAGTTCACTGGGTGACTTTGGACCAGTCACTATTTGCAGCCTAACCTACCTCACAGGTCTGTTATGAGGATAAAATGGAGAGGAGAGGATCATGTACGGCTCCTTGGAGGAAAAGCAAAATATAAATGTAACAACCAAGTTTTTGGATGTTCACTTTGGATCCAAACATCCACAATAGCTTCTCTGTAGCTTCATACTCCAATTGCTAAAAATCAGATGAACCTAATTTTTTGCATGGTTGCTCAGAAGTGATTCCCACTGAGGTCAGCAGGATTTACTACTCCCTCTTGTTTAAAATTGCAAGCTCAGAATCATGTTTACAACATGCATTTACAAACCAGATTACTCATTTTTTCACCTCATTTTAATCACTTTAAGGATGAGCTTGATAATGTTAACTTTTGGACACGTCAAGGCTGAAGACCCATGCAAGGCGTTGCATGTAATTTGAGTCGCTGTAAACAACGTTAGCACCATCTGCCATCTTGTTCTTTCCTGATTTCATCAGCACATTGCTCTTCAAATAAACTTCAGATGAGTCAACCCTGTTTTGCTTAGACGGAAGCTTTTTGCTTGCTTGCTTTTTTCCTATTTGGATTTGTTTTCAAGCTGTTTTGCACCGGTCCCTTTGAATAAGGCCTCCCTTTCCAGCGCCAAAGTACATTGCCTAAAATAATCACGTCTGGATTGTTCATTCCCTTTTTCAGTTTAGAATTATGCAAAGTGATCCTGTACCAATTACGAGAGACAAACTTGGGTCAGCATTATTATTACTCATATTTGTATCCCACCTCTTTCTCCTCCAGACAGCTCAGAGTGGCGCACACAGATAGGGATTACCCACTTTATCCTCACAACAATCCTGTGAGGAAGGTTAGGCTAAGGGTTCTGGGCCAAGGTGACCCAGTGAACTGTACGGCTGAGGGGGGATTTGCACCCTGATCTCTCCAGCCCGAGTCCAACACGTTACTCTCTTCTACACAACAGTGGGTCAGAGAGTGAACTACCTGTCATTGTGAGAGCAGCAGTCTGTGCGTAAAGGACCGCAGTGAGAAGAATACGAAATGGAGTCGGGGAAGGAAACGCGTGTGAGGAATTTGCTTGGGAAGAAACGCGGCTTAGGAGAACATACAAATGTGTGTCGCATTTTTAGGGAAACGGAGGCAGCAGGCGGGGGCGAGGCATGGTAGGGGCGTACGAAGGATCTTACAACGCGCTTCTATGCATGTTTTCTCAGAAGTAACTCCCACTGGCTTCGACGACACTCTCCCCCGCATAAGCGTGCACAGGGCCGGGCAGCCTTAATAAGGAAGCTGTGAGCACAGGCGAAGAGCGCTTCTGTTTCCCGCCTCTTTGCAAAGGCTGCAGCTTGCGGGGGTCTCGGCATGCAGCCGGCAGGAGGAGCTGCCGGCGCAGGGCCAAGGGCCAGACAGTCGTCCCCTTGCCGCTAGCTATGCGGCCGAGCGCCACCCTGCCGGCCCTCGCGCGGCTCCCTCGCTAGTACCTGCGGCCGCCGTGTCTCCCCAGAAGCCTGAGGCGCAGCCGATCCGCACAGGGCTCGGCTGAGGGGCGCACGGTTCGCTGCTCCAGCGGAGGCCGCGGCTGCTTCCCGCCCCCAAGAGTCGAGGGGCAGTGACAGCTGCCCGAAGGCCCAGCAGCGCGGCGCAGCTCATGGTGTCTCCTAGGCAGGCACGGCCTGGGCGGGCTCCTCCAAGGGAAGTTGCGCGGGGGAGGAAGAGGCGCCGACAGGCACCGGCTGGAAACCTTCGCCCGGCCTCTCTCTGGTCGCGGCCAACGTAGCCGCCTCCGCATTGCTGCTAATGGTTCCCTCAATTTTCGCGACTGGAAGGTTCCCTTTTTTCATGGCGGCCTCCAGAAAGCTTTTATCCCCTCCCTTGGGGCAGGGCTTTTGTGCCTTTGTCATGTGGATGACAGGCAGAAATTCAGCGGGCTAAGCTCCCCACCAGGGTTTTAGTTGTTTCCCTAAATGGAGCCCGTGTGGAATTCCCACTCTTACTGAATGGTGAAAACTTTCGTCGCATGGAAATGCCGTGATGGAAGCTGCTGCACCTTTGGAAATTTTGCCTGTTGTATTAAAGGCACAGCAACCCCTTCAGAAATAAATGTGACAGCCCTAGTCTCTGTATTAGAGCTTCACCTCTTCAATTTCTGCTTGTCATGCAGCTGTTAAAGGCACAGGAGCTCTGCAACCCTTTACACACTTTTTAAACATGACTGCCAGTGGACTGAACCCAGGTTTCAGTCAGAACTAGTCAAGAATCTGAAACCTGGAGCAGATTCACCACCCCACTGACATCGGAGCCACCAGCTTCCACTGAGGCAAGCAAAGTGTTATCTACAAAAGTGGCTGTAGCTTACATAGGATTTTATCCAATGTTAGCCCTTAGAATGGACCCATTGAATTAAATGGGACTTAAGTTAGCCTAACATTGGATACAACCCACAAGAACATAACAAACTGCCTTATATCAGGTCATTTAGCCAAGTATGTCAACTGTAGCTGGCAGTGGCTGTCAAGGGACTCATCACTTACTATCTGATCCTTCTAAATGGGGATTGAACCTGGGAGTTTCTCCATGCAAAGTATGTGCTATGGTCTCTTCTCAAGCATGTGCCTTTTTCACTGCTGGTTTTAGTACTGATTTAGGGTGCAATCTTATGGGGATAGTCAGTGGCCTCCAAACTCAGGTGACTGCTGACTATCCCTATAAGATTGCACCCTAAATCCAATGCAAGGTGGGCGGAACGCGGAGGGGAGCTTTTCCGCCGCACTCTGGTCGCTCTGCATTTGCGGCTAGACAGCCAATTTTGGCTGTCTAGCCAGAGCGGGGGCAGGGCGGGAGGCTAGATGGCACATAGGAAGAGTCATATCGGCACTTCCGCTGTCCCCTCCCCACCACCAGGAACGCTCCCTTTTCCCCCCTCCATGCAGGCAGGAGGGGAGGGGGTGGAGAGGTGCTTTTCTGGGAACCAACTGGAGCACTGGCTCCGAGGTTGGTTCCCAGGAAACAAAAAATCCTATGGCCGTCTAGCGGCCCTTTTAAAAATGCCCTTTTTAAAATAAAACATTATCTAAATATACAAGGAAGGGGTGATAAACATCCATTTCCAGTGCAAGATCTTACATGGTTATGTCATTTTTTCCAGTATTAGCACCGAACAGGGCCAGCCCAAGAAGTTTTGCTCTCTGAAGCTAAGGACAAGATGCCCCCTCCTTCAACCCTTCCATGTACAGAAGCGGACTAGAGTGGCAGTTGAATCTTACTTCAACATGGGCAATTGGACAGCATCCTCCACTGCACCTGAGGGCAGCAGGCTAACTTACAAGGTGTAGCAGGGTAGTTCGTGTGGCACACATAGCTCGATCCTCCAACACCTTGCCACTGCTCCCCATCCCCTAGCATCCACCTCCTGAGGCAGCTGCCTCAGCTCTGCTTAATGGTAGGGCTGATCCTGGGACCTAAATATAACCTAAAATGAACATAAGAAGAGCCATGCTGGATCAGACCAAGGGTCCATCTAGTCCAGCATTCTGTTCACACAGTGACCAACCATCTGTTGACCAGGAAACCACAAGCAGGACACAAGTGCAACAGCACACTCCCGCCCATGTTCCCCAGCAACTGGTGTACAGAGGCATACTGCCTCTGTACACCAGCACATAGCCAGCAGGACTTGATAGCCTTCTGCTCCAGGAATCTATCTTTTAAAAGCATCCAAATTGGTGACCATCACTACATATTGTAAATTTAATGTAAATTTCTACATGAAAAGAAATTCAAATTATCATCTGGCCAGGGATGTAATTCCATCTTTGAAACAAGTTTAGATAGAGCTTGAAAGGAAGGTTGCTGTGGTTGAGATCCCACTTATGGCACTTTGAGAACCTTGAAAGAAAGGTGAAAAACTATAATGTTCAAGCCCACTGTGCAAAACATGTGCAAGAGCATTTTCTTTCCTGTACATAGTTCTTACTTGAGTCTGAACAGTGGATTCAATTAAGCTTACTAATAATCTGGGAGAGAAGTGCCATATTTAGGGTCAGCCTGAGATTTTGACCCCAAATAAGGCAATTATAAGCATTTTAAAATTGTTTTTGCTTCCGTTTGCTGTTTACATTAAAAAAAATCAGTTGATATCATTTGAGATACTTCACTTCAACGTCCTCCATACAACAATTTGACCAGCAGGTGGCTCTGTTGCACTGCCTGTAACATTCTGGCCAAACTCTAAAAATATCTAAACGCCTATAAAAAGAGCAGACAGGTATTGTTCTTTTGAGCAATACTATTTGTAGTTCATCATATAGTGTGCCAGCTTTTAATCAGGTGACCACTTTGTCATGAGCACAGGCTGTGATTTTGCACACTGCTGCCATTCAAAAACTCTAGAAGATTTTTGGTTGCAAAGTCAAATGGAATACCCAAAAGAGAGCAACTGGAAGAACATTGCTTCTCAGCCATATTAACATGTCTTTGGGACACAACGGAAATGTAGCTTGGTTTTTATGTTTATTACAATGAAAAATGCAATACTATTGCATGTTGGAGTTTTGGATTTTGTTTCATTTTTTTCATTCCGAGCATAAGTCCTAACAGACTCCAGTGCTACCACAAAAAGCCAGCAGATGGCAGTCTGTAGTTATTATGGAGATAGTCAGTCTATTCTAATATTGTTTGATACAGGTTCAGAAGCTGTTTGATGTTCCAAAACTTAATTACAAGTCCATTACAATCCTAGTGAAATCTGTGGAAGTCATCCCTTTGGCTTCAAGGGAGTCAGGATCACATCCCAGCTACACTTGTATGAAAAGGGTTCATGATATAGAAAGATTGTATTCACTGAATACCACAACTGCTGTTGGATCTTAGAGGCATGTTCTTGTGCTGCTGCTGGGCTCTATGTTGTTGCTGTTTATTCGGTCAGTCACTTCCGACTCTTCGGGACTTCATGGATAGGGGTGGACGAAAGTCACTTACCTGTCCTCGAAGGACGTTCGCGGTGGGGGGGAGGCGCTTCGCTGGTCCCCCCGCGAAGTTCAGGCCGGGGGGGGGAGGCTTCCCGCCTCGCCCCGGCCGAAATTCAGGCCGGGGAGGAGGCTTCCCGCCTCGCCCAGCCGCAAATGCGAAAGTTAAAAAAAAGAAAAAAAAAAAACGCCCCCTGATAGGCTCCGTGACGAGTCACGTAGCCTATCACGGCTAGATCTACAAAGTCAGCCATGATAGGCTACGTGAATTGTCACGTAGCCTATCACGGGTGACTCCCATAGGGAGCCGCCATTCGCGTTCCTTATTTAGTCGCTGTAGTCTACGTAAATGTTTACGTAGACTACAGTGACCAAATAAGGAAGGGGAATGGCGGCTCCCTACGGGGGCCGCCATTATCCATACACACTTTTTTTTTTTTTTAAGTCACCCGTGATAGGCTACGTGACGATTCACGTAGCCTATCACGGCTGACTTTGCAGATCTAGCCGTGATAGGCTACGTGAATCGTCACGGAGCCTATCAGGGGGCGTGTTTTTTTTTTTCTTTCATTGCAATGGCGGCGGCGGCGGCAACCGGTCGAAAGACCAGCTGCCGCTCCCGCCCCGCTCGAACACCCGCCGAACCGCCGGCCGGACCAGCCACCGGGAGGGACATTCGGTGAAGGTAAGTCCCGTCCCGGGGGGGGCGGGGGGGCGGAGGATTTCTCCCCGAAACTTGTTCGGGGGGCCGAACATGTTGGCGCTCGGTCCCCCTTAGTTTCGGGGAGAAATTCTCCGCCAACCCTATTCATGGACCAGCCCACGCCAGAGCTTCCTGTCGGCTGTCGCCTCCCCCAAGGTCGAGTCCGTCACCTCCAGAATATCATCCATCCATCTTGCCCTTGGTCGGCCCCTCTTCTTTTTGCCTTCCACTTTCCCTAGCATCAGCATCTTCTTCAGGGTATCCTGTCTTCTCATTATGTGGCCAAAGTACTTCAGTTTTGCCTTGAATATCATTCCCTCAAGTGAGCAGTCTGGCTTTATTTCCTGGAGTATGGACTGGTTTGATCTTCTTGCAGTCCAAGGCACTCTCAGAATTTTCCTCCAACACCACAGTTCAAAAGCATCTATCTTCCTTCGCTCAGCCTTCCTTATGATCCAGCTCTCACAGCCATAAGTTACTACGGGGAATACCATTGCTTGACCTATGCGGACTTTTGTTGTCAGTGTGATGTCTCTGCTCTTCACTATTTTATCAAGATTTGTCATTGCTGTCCTCCCAAGAAGTAAACGTCTTCTGATTTCCTGGCTGCAGTCAGCATCTGCAGTAATCTTTGCGCCTAGAAAGACAAAGTCTGTCACTGCCTCCACGTTTTCTCCCTCTATTTGCCAGTTATCAATCAAGCTGGTTGCCATAATCTTGGTTTTTTTGAGGTTGAACTGCAACCCAGCTTTTGCACTTTCTTCTTTCACCTTTGTCATGAGGTTCCTCAGCTCCACCTCGCCTTCAGCCATCAAAGTGGTATCATCTGCATATCAGAGACTGTTAATCTTTCTTCCAGCGATTTTAACTCCAGCCTTGGCTTCATCAAGCCCAGCACGTCGCATGATGTGTTCTGCGTACAGGTTGAATAGGTAGGGTGAGAGTATACAACCCTGCTGTATTCCTTTCCCAATCTTAAACCAGTCCGTTGTTCCGTGGTCTGTTCTTACCATTGCTACTTGGTCGTTATACAGATTCCTTAGGAGGCAGACAAGATGACTTGGTATCCCCATCCCACCAAGAACTTGCCACAATTTGTGATGATCCACACAGTCAAAGGCTTTAGAATAGTCAATAAAACAGAAATAGATGTTTTTCTGAAACTCCCTGGCTTTCTCCATTATCCAGCGGATATTGGGAATTTGGTCTCTAGTTCCTCTGCCTTTTCGAAACCCAGCTTGAACATCTGGCAATTCTTGTTCCATGAATTGCTGGAGTCTACCTTGCAAGATCTTGAGCATTACCTTACTGGCATGTGAAATCAGTGCCACTGTTCAATAGTTTGAACATTCTTTGGTGCTTCCCTTTTTTGGTTTGGGGATATAAGTTGATCTTTTCCAATCTGTTGGCCATTCTTGTGTTTTCCAAATTTGCTGGCATATGGCATGCATCACCTTGACAGCATCATCTTGCAAGATTTTAAACAGTTCAGCTAGGATACCGTCATCTCCTGCTGCCTTGTTATTAGCAATGCTTCTTAAGGCCCGTTCAACCTCACTCTTCAGGATGTCTGGCTCTAGCTCACTGACCACACCGTCAAATCTATCCCTGATATTATTATCCTTCCTATACAGATCTTCCGTATATTCTTGCCACCTTTTCTTGATCTCTTCTGCTTCTGTTAGGTCCTTGCCATCTTTGTTTTTGATCATACCCATTTTTGCCTGGAATTTACCTCTGATGTTTCTAATTTTCTGGAAGAGGTCTCTTGTCCTTCCTATTCTATTGTCTTCTTCTGCTTCCGCGCATTGCTTGTTTAAAAATAATTCCTTATCTCTTCTGGCTAACCTCTGGAATTTTGCATTTAATTGGGCATATCTCCCCCTATCACTGTTGCCTTTTGCTTTCCTTCTTTCTTGGGCTGCTTCCAGTGTCTCAGCAGACAGCCATCTTGCCTTCTTGGTTTTCTTTTTCTTTGGGACGTTTTTTGTTGCCGCCTCCTGAACAATGTTGCAAACTTCTGTCCATAGTTCTTCGGGGACCCTATCTACTAAATCTAGTCCCTTAAATCTATTCTTTACCTCCACTGCATATTCATGAGGAATATTCGTGAGCTCATATCTAACTGGTCTGTGGGTCTTCCCTATTCTCTTTAGTCTGATTCTAAATTGTGCAATAAGAAGTTCGTGATCTGAACTACAATCAGCTCCAGGTCTTGTTTTTACCATCTGCATAGATGTCCACCACCTTTGGCTACAAAGGATGTAGTCAATCTGATTTCGGTGTCGACCGTCTGGTGAAGTCCATGTATAAAGTCGTCTCTTAGGTTGTTGGAAGAGAGTGTTTGTTTTGCACAGTGAGTTGTCTTGGCAAAATTCTATCAGCCTATGTCCTGCTTCATTTTGTTCTCCCAGACCATGCTTGCCTGTAATTCCAGGTGTCGTTTGACTACCCACCTTAGCATTCCAGTCTCCTGTAATGAAAATAACATCTTTGTTTGGCGTACTATCCAGTAGGTGCTGCAGATCCTCATAGAACTGATCTACTTCTGCTTCTTCAGCATGTGTGGTTGGGGTGTATATTTGGATCACTGTGATGTTAAATGGCTTACCCTGAATTCGAATTGAGATCATTCTGTCATTTTTTGGATTGTATCCAAGCACTGCCTTAGCCACTTTATCATTAATTATGAAGGCTACTCCATTTCTTCTGTGGTCCTCTTGTCCACAGTAGTAGATCTGGTGGTCATTTGATGTGAAGTGGCCCATTCCAGTCCATTTCAGTTCACTGACACCCAAAATGTCTATATTTGACATCTCCCAATAACCACATCCAATTTGCCCTGGCTCATAGATCTTACATTCCAGGTTCCTATGGTGTGTTGATCTTTAGAACATCGGATTCGTCGTTCACCACCAGCACCATCAGCTGCTAGCCGCCCTTTTGGCTTTGAGCTAGCTGCATAATCACATCTGGGGCTAGTTGAACTTATCCTCTGTTCCTCCCCAGTAGCATTTTGACCATCTTCCGACCTGGGAGTCCCATCTTCCGATGGTATACCGACATATCTCTGGTTGTACTGATCCATTTAGTTTTCATGGAAGGAATACTGGGGTGGGTTGCTGTTTCCTTCCCCAGGGATTGTATTTAGTCTGACCTCTCTGCCATGACCTTCCCGTCTTGGGTGTCCCTTCATGGTTTCATGACGTCATTGAGGTGCTCCAGCTCCAGCACCACGACAAGGTAACGATCTCCTTTGCTGAAGTAAAAGCTGGGCTCTATAGTGCACATTTATTTATACGATTTATACCTTGCTTTTCAACATTTATAAGTACTCAAAGCAACTTACAAACTTTGTTTAAGAAACAGTAAACAATAAAATAATACAGAGGGAGGCCATCTCTTTGGCCAGGCAGAACAGACCCTCTCCCTGCCATCACAGCCTCCCTGACATTGTCACACCACAGTCATTTTGTCATTCAGTCATACGGACATTTTAAGCATTAGCGCAGCTGCACACTTTCCAAAAGTCATCCCACAGTCTCAGACTCTCCAGGGCATTCTCGTAAACATGCTGATAGGGGCAGCAGGACCACATGTTTAGCCTCACTCCGAAAATTATGCCACTCCTCCAGCTGTCACCATGTTCAGTATAACATCTGAAGTGGGTAGCCACTTGTAATCATAGAAGCTCTCTACACCAGCCTAAAATCTCGCATTTGAAACAGGGCTTTCTGCTTCTGTTTTAAATGCAGGATCTGCATTGACGGACTCCCTTTCTGGGTGCTTCCTTCCCCCTCCCTTTCCCCCCTCCTTTCCCCCTTTATCTCAGTCTTCCATATGTTTCATTATACAGCCACTAGATGGTGCTGTGGTCTAGCTCCTATTGCGGCTTTTCCTTTTTCACAAGGGAATTGAAGTGGAACTCAAGTGTGCTAATTTGATAGCTCATTATCTCTGATCTTTTTAAAAAATGGAATAAAGGTCATTTAGTGTGGGAGACGCCTGGAGGTTAACGACGTCATCTAAAGGACCCACAAACTTCCATGAGTAACCAATCTTAATAGCAGAATAAAAGCTCTTTGCGAAGAAGCCCATAGAAGCTTCCAATGTGCTTTATAATCCTGATTAGGGTAATAAATAGTGCAGGAGCCTCCATGAGTACAGGAAGCTTCCACTTCAGAAGTTGTATCAAACATGGTGGGGTGGGAGGAACAGCATAATGGGGGCAGGGCCAAATGTGCGGTCCCATTGTTCCTTTCACCATGCTTACCCTATTCCAGGGCCAGCCCTATCATTAGAGTGAAGCAGTCGCCTCAGAAAGCATATGCTGGGAGGCAGAGCAAAGTGTTGGAGAAGAAACCTGTATGCCATGTGGCCTGCTCTGCACCCCCTAAGTTAGCTTGCTGTCTTCAGGTGCAGTGGAGGATGCTGTTCTATCATTAGCCCAATTCACTCAGCTTTTGTACATGGAATGGGGGAGGGGGGTGCCATCATGTTATTTGCCTCAGGCAGCAAATGTCTTGGGCCAGCCCTGTCTTATTCACATGAGTAATTTCTATAGTGTGAACTGTATAGTCTGTTCTGGTCCCTGTTGACTTCATGGACCCATGAGGGACTGGTATAGACTGAAACATCCCATATATTTGAAGTAGAAAAGCACCTAATCTAGGGATGGCAGAGAATTCCGCCACAGATCCCGCTATGCTATTTGCGTTCCCCTTATTTTCGCCATCATAGTCTATGTAAATACTTACGTAGATTAAGACGGCCAAAAAGAAGGAACGCAAATGGCGGTGGCCATAGCCGCCGCCATTTGCGTATGTGGGTTGTTATTGTTGTTTTACCCAGAGCCCTCCGCAGCCAGAAATCCGGCTGCGGACGGCTCTGGCTTGGCTGGGCCTGGCCGGCTGCTCTGCGGAGCTGCCGCGGAGCACAGCCAGCCGCGGAGGATTCTGGGGGGGAGGAACAGAGCGCCTCCCCCCACCGGCCAGGATTCCGGGGGGAGGGATGGAACGCCTCCCCCCCCACCATCAGCATAATCCGCGAAAGGTAAGTGATTTTCGTACATCCCTAACCTAATCACTAACCCTTGTGCAGTTGAAAAACTACCCTTGGTTGTACATCTCCATCAGCTTTGGGAAGGGATCTCCCTTGCTGCATTGGGACAAATTAGTTTGAGCAATACCTAATCAGAGAAGTAACTATTCAACGCTGCAGCCAAGATTAGAGACACAAATAAAGAACTTCGGGACTTCAGCCTCGATTATACTGAAAGTACAAACAAGAGGTGACACTGTGTCCCAGATCAGCCCCCACATTAGCTAAACAACTCATGAAGGACATATGGTAGGAATTTTGTATTACTGCGGACAAATGACAAACCAGTTTTTGAGCAATTATTTTCATGCACATTGGTAACACTGCTTAATACAATGTTCTGCAAACATATTTGCTGTATCACATCCAGTAAATGTGTTATTTCTGTTTCTAGCCTTTTCCTGTTTGATTTCACTGCATCAATACTTATCCACAAACAATTGAATTTGTTGTAGACTCTGTCCTTGCCTAATTGCAAAGTATTGTACAAATATTTGAGCTGATTATTTATCTTCCCCTTGCACATTAGTGCAACAGTTCTTTGTTTAATGAATGGAGTTCACTGCTCTTCCGCTCAAGGTAAAGCATACATTGCAATCTCTTTTGAATGAAGAACTTAAAAAATAACCTTTTATAAATGAACCAAAGTCCCTTAAACATCTATAAATCAACAAAGCATTATTATGCAGTGGTGTACTCTAAAAGCTGGGGTGCAAACTAATAATAGAACAACGTTAAAATCTGATGTTGAAAATGCTTCCAAACTTTGTTATGTGTATGAGCATAACCCCAAAGGAATACAGCCACTCTATATGCAAATTACTTGTTATATGCTCTGAGACACATGAAAACTACAGCTTGATGAGCTAATAACAATTAAAATTGTAAGCAACAATTGTCTTGTTCATTACAGAAAAAAACATTGTTTTCTTTCTATCTAATGTTATTATATAGGGGCCGCGGTGGCTTAGTGGTTAAGACGCTGAACTGCAGACTGGAAGGTCGGCAGGCCAGCAGTTCGAGACCCGAGTGCTGCGTGACGGAGTGAGCTCCCGTCTTCAGTCCCAGCTTCTGCCAACCTAGCAGTTCGAAAGCAAGAAATTGCAAGTAGATAAATAGGTACCGCCTCAGCGGGAAAGGTAACAGCATTCCGTGCACCTCGATGTTCAGTCATGCCGGCCACAAGACCACAGAAGCGTCTTCGGACAGCGCTGGCTCTTCGGCTTAGAAACGGGGATGAGCACCGCACCCTAGAGTTGGACACGACTGGTTGGGGACACCTTTACCTTTAATGTTATTATACAATTGTCCTCCCTTATAATCTGTTTAAGCTACAGTCCAATGTTCAGTGATATGTGCTGAATAAAATCCCTGTGATTAGCATAAAGAGATTAAACCCTCTGAATTTGCATATAATTTTTGTATGATTGCATGTTTAGGGTAATATTATCTCTATTACCAGAAGAAGCATAGACCAAAGAAAAGAGCATTTTCAAATAAAATTGTTAATTTTAATTAGAAATGGTGCTGAACAAAAATAGACATTGAGCAGTATCCAATGGTACTCCTACACAGAGTAGACATATTGAAGTAAATGGACCTAATCTAAGTCGGACTACCTACTTAGTTTTGGATACTGCTCTGTGTTCTGTTTTTCAGAGACTGCCTCAGTTAGTGACAGGAAATTGGATAAGATGGACTGCTGCCCCAATAACATTCCTTGTAGAATTCCATAGCGGATGTGGTTCACTCAGACCTGCTCAACTTGACACTCAAGAAATGCCAAACAAAACTCACCAGCTCTGGTATTTCTCACCTCTCCCCAGCCCCATTTTTCCAGGTAGGCAGCAAAAACTGATTTATTTATTAATTGTATCTCATCCTTCAAACTATAACATTTCTAGGGCAACTTACAACAATGTGGCAAAAACTAAAAAGAAAACAATAAACAAAAGCAAAATGAATAAAACAACAGGATAAAACAGCAGCTTTAAAAGTACAATTTCCACAGAGATTAAAAGCCATGGAAAGGTCTTTGCTTGGCACTGAAAGAACAATAAGATATGCATCAGGTGAATCTCCTTGATGAGAGCTTTCCATAAATAGGGCACCACAGTCAAGAAGTGCCACTCCCCAAGTATCACCCACTTCAGCCCAGATGGCAGAGGTACCCAGACGAGTGCTTCTGAAGATGATCTGAAGGAGCATATGGTCACCCTCAGGTTGGAGCAGGTGCCCAGGTCCCAAGCCATGTAGGCTTTAAAAGTAATCACCATTGACCAGTTCCAGTCAGCAGGCTAGCAACTGTGTTCTGAACTCACTGCAGTTTCCAAGCAGTATTGAAAGGCATCCCAACGTATAATGTGTTTAAGTAGTCTAACCTGGAGGTTGCCACAGCATGGATAACTAGCTCTGTTAAGGAAGGGTTGCAAATAGCACACAAGACCTACATGGTGGAAAGTTCTCCAAGTCGTCGAGGCCATAATTTGCCAGATTAAAAAGTGGCAACCCTCATCTTTCTCTCTTTCTCTCTTTCCTCATCTTTCTATCTTATCTCATCTATCATGGGGATAACCAAACCAAGAGTATTAGAAATTTCATAGCACAATAGCATATTCTCAACTTCCCTCTGCATATAGACTGAATGAGTGGAGGACAATGGGGATTATGCCTACTGGCATCAGCCCCAGCTGTGTGCTTTCAGCAGAAGACAAGATACGTTTCTATGCAAGCACAACTGGATGTACATCAATGCTGTGCAAGTACTTGGGAACTCCGATCACGTAGGCGTCACAACTGCAAATGCAGTACATGTGTACAGATCCCACATGCATTGAGTTATATACGTGTGGAGCCTGACCCTCTTCTCTGCTGAACATGCAGAGTGACAATAGGGCCATATTTAATGCTAAAACTCCTCGCCCTCATGCTTGGCTCAAGAAACAGTTTCCAAACAGGGTTAAAAATGGCATATGGCACGTTCTCCATGTCCGTCGTCTACTAGATCAGGGGTGTTGAACCTCTTTCAACCGAAGGCTCAATTCCAAGTTGGAGAAGCTCGTGGAAGCATTCTGGTGGTGTGTGGGACCAAAGGCAAAATGCCATGGACAAAGGCAAAGGGATAGGGGCAACATGCAGAAATAATACCAGCACATTTTAGCTTTGAGCTCTCATTGCCTGTAACTAATCCTTAGGAGAGTCCTTTAACCTTTAATGATGGAGGAGAAAACTGCACAAATAGTGGGAAACCTCCAAACTATTGGTCAGGGGAAAGGGGAAGAGGGCATGGCCATCCAGGGAATCCCAGAGAGCCGGATGGGATCCCAGGCAGGCTGGATTTGGCCCCCCGGCCTAAGGTTCTGCACCCCTGTACTAAATTGTAGGTAAAATCAGGAGAACAGCACTTTCCCAATGACTGGGGAGTGATGACTGAACTGTGTAAGCCACTCTGGGAACATGTTGGTTAAAGAGCAACATACCTAAATAAAATAAGAAATAAACAGAACCAAGTTTGGAAGGGCCTTAGCTCAGTAGTAGAGTGCATGGTTTTTATGCTAAATTGGCCGAGGGTCAACTCCTGGCATCTCCAAGTGGGGCTGGAAAAGACTTTTGTCTAAAGCCCTGGAGACAGCTGCCAGTCAGTGTAGACAATACTGGGCCAGGTAGGTCAGTGGTCTGACCTGGTATAAGGCAGCTTCCTATGTTCCTATGTGCCTCAGAGTTCTGATGCATCATCAGAAACAAGCTGCAAGATAGTAAAATGATAATTAAATACTTGTACAATGTGATTCTGTCGATACATTCCCATGGCATCCTGCCTTGGCTAGCTGGGTCATGGATGCCTGTACAGGCTCAGATTCCATCTGAAAGCATGAGCTCTGAGCTTCAGCCATGTTAACATAATGCACTGTATGCACCCCAGCATTGCTGTGATGTAAAAATGTAAACAAGCCTGATCTATAGACGTTATTAAGATGTTCTACAAGTGTCCTAATCTATTACTCAGTTTTCTGTAATGGCATTATAAACACAGCGACATACAGGGTTGGATCCAATGGTGTTGTTCCACCAATGGAAGGGAAATAGTTGGCACAGCAGATTTCCTCTCACCCCTACACACACACACACACACACACACACACCTGCCTCCTACATCTAGGAGGTTGAGGGACCCTCCAGAGTAGATTTGGGGGACATGCAGGGAAGTGCAGGAGGATGGGGAAGTCCTACTGTGGGAGCGGAAGTTGCATTGCACAAGCAGAAGTCCTGTTGTGTGACATTGGATCTCTCTGTTCACTGGAATGTAAAACATGTTCACCTCAACCAGAACATTCAGGATAACTTTCCAATGTTTCTTTGAAGGAAAAAGCTAACAAACATTGAGTCAAACTTATATTTACATAACAAATACGATTTATAAAGTTTTGGACTAACTGGCCAATTCTTTAAAAAAAACCTAAATACCAATTTCACCTTTCTTATCAGCTTGAGAAAGGGACACAATAATCTAGGCTTAAGAAATCTTCCTTCTACCTCCATTTGCATTAATCATTCAGAGTTTCTTGAGAAATCAGTCAATAAACCACAGGAAGGGTAAAAATTGCTCAACTGGACACACAAGGATTTGGCCTCTAAAACGGAATTGCCCATTATTTTTTTAAAAAAAATTATTCATTTTCTAAAGGACTTTCTTTAAGGACACAGGAGCAAAACAAAAAGCAATCTGTATGACACAAGTAAATACCTTGGGGGAGAGGAGTGTCTTCATTCAAAGTATCAAATTACCCCTCTTGTTTTTTTCATTCTCTGGAATCAAGATAACAACAAATCCTTAACTATAAAAAAGGGTTTTATTGATTTGTTTTAGTATTTTCTCAAGAAGATATTGTGCAGCGCAATCCTATGCATGCCTCAAAAGTAAGTCACTTTGTTTTCAGTGTGGATTACTCTCAGGTAAGTGTGTATAGGGTTGCAGCCTTTGGAAGCAATGCTACTGCACAGCTAACTACCCAGATCCAGGTTTATGTGGCATGGCTGACCCTTCCATTTGGCAGTGGACCCTTCCCAATTGTTGGATGCCGGTGGGTGGGGAGCAGCAGTGAGGTGCTGGAGGACAGAGCTGTGTGCGCCATGCAGCTAGCCCTGCACCCCCTAAGCTAGTTCCCTACCCTCAAGTACAGTGTACGACATTTTCCTGTCACCAGTGTTGAAGAAAGATTCAACTGCCATTCAGGTTGGTTGCCATAATTGGCATGGGATCTACCATCTTGTACTTCACCTCAGGCAGCACAATGTCTTGGACAGGCCCTGAGTACTGCAAAATTCCTTTCATGGGATACCTCACTCATAAGAACATAAAAAGAGCCATGATGGATCAGACCAAGGGTCCATCTAGCCCAGCATTCTGTTCACACAGTGGCAACCAGCTGTCGACCAGGAACCCACAAGCAGGGCATGAGTGCAACAGCACCCACTCATTGCCTCTGGTACTAGTACTTGTTATGGCTGTTAATGAATAATAAGAACCAATGTTTTGAAAGACAGCAATATGTTAGGGCTGCATCATACATTACTTTTTAAAAACATCTCCATCTAAGATGATTTAAGTGTACATTTAAAACTGTTAAGTTGCTTGAAACAAACATGCTTTTTCAAATGTGTACCATACATTTTCATTCATCAGGAAGCCAGGACTGGCCACTCTGTGACAAACCTAGATTTGCTGCTGTGCAATGTGTGTGTCAGGAGCGCCCTAGCTGCCTCTTACAGTCCTCTCCAATAGCCAACTCAGGACACAGACGAGGATTCTTTCCAAGGCTTTATTCCTTTATTACTTAATGACTCTTACAGATACTAATCACTAGTGACTAAGCAAGGAACTGCATGGGGTAGATAGCAGAGTAGCCTAAGCTCCAGGTAAGGCAGTTGGTCCCCGTTTGAAAGAGAAGCGCAGGAAGACTCTGAACTTATGGGCTTTGGAGAGATCCTCCCTCTTACCCTTGGGTCATCGGGACGCGACCGTTGTTTTAGCGCCAAACAAGCAGAGCGCCTCCTGTCCGCGCCCTCCATCTGTCGCCCGTCCCTGCATCTGCGCTGAGCATCTGGCAAGCCCCCCTCCACTGCTCTCTCACTGCCAGGGTCACTAGCTCTCTCAGGAATGCTGGCAGGAGGAATCTCTGCCAGCTGCTGTGCTTGTGAGAGATGACCGAGCTCCTCTCCCACAGATTGCTGTTCTTCCTCAGAATCAGAACTGCTCTGGGGCTCTATGGGCTCAGTTTCCACCCTGACAGTGCGAAGTGGCATGTACAGATAAAACAGATATCTGAAAAATCTCCATACGTACAGGCTGAAGCTCAAATATTTTGATCACCTAATGCGAAGAGAAAACTCACTGGAAACTACCCTGATGCTGGGAAAGATTGAAGGCAAAAGGAGAAGGGGATGGCAGAGGATGAGATGGCTAGATAGCATCACCGATGCAATGAATATGAACTTGAGCACACTCCGGGAGAGAGTGGAGGACAGGAAGGCCTGGTGTGCTATGGTCCATGGGGTCACGAAGAGTCGGACATGACTTAACGACTGAACAACAACAACAGGCCAAATTAAACAATGAAGAGTAATGAAATAATTACTTCATTATGAGAAACATCCATGCTCCATACTTCCTAGATTGTCTCTCTGACTGAGTTTGCTATCAAGATGTAAGGAACCTAACTTAAAAACTGCTTATGATGCTGAAGCTCTAATTAGGGTCATGAATGCCCTATGGAGATTCTGGTGGAAAGATGCTGGCATAAGCTGCTAATTCTGACAGAGTGAGTTTCATGATATATCATTGCACTTCGTTAACTTGAGTCCCAGTGATCACAGATCTCCACTGTATGAGGCATGATTTCATCCATTTTCTCAGAACTCCTCTTAATGCTTTATGTATTGGAGGGAAAAGCTCCCATATTTATCTACATGATGTAGATTAAAAAAAAGGACCTGTCATGTCATTGTGATTGCCTCAGTATAGAGTGGTGCCCCTGTTTATTGGATGGCAAAGCATATGCCATAGAAACCATAATACACAATGGTACTTACTTCTGGTTAATCATGATTGGGCTGTAAGTGCAGAATTGAAGCATAAGGTTAAGAAAATGTAAGAGACCAAAGCCATTGAATACTCAAGCGCTCAAAGGCCAACATAGCAGCCATAACTCTGCTGTAATCAGAAGCAGTAAATCAGGGGTGGGCAACCTTTTTTTCTCCACGTAATTTGTCAAGGGCTGCATGTTGGTGGTGGTGCATGCAGCCCTAGGGCCTGAGGTTGCCCACTCCTGTACTAAATGGTATGGAATAAAGATGAACAATAGCTCATTCAATGAATAATTCCATACTTGGTCACAATAAAACTGTGCTGCTGCTGTTGCTGCTGCTGCTATTATTATTATTATTATTATTATTATTATTATTATTATTTCATTTACATTTCTATACCACCCCATAGCTGAAGCTCTCTGGGCAATTTACGAAGATTAAAAACCATTAAAGATACAGTATACAAAGTTTAAAATCCCATTTACATAAAACCACAAGAAACAGACAATACACACAGAGACAACATTAATCTAAGAACAACTTTAAGCAATCAACCATAAAACAAATCCAGGACCTGATTAAACTTGTCATGTGCTGCCAAATGCCTGAGAAAAGAGAAAGGTCTTAATTGGTGCCAAATAGATAACAATGTTAGTGCCAGGCAAGCCTCATTGGGGAGATCATTCCATAGCTGGGGAGTGGGGGGCACCACTGAGAAGGCCTTCTCCCTTGTTGCTGCCTTCGAGCCTCAAATTTATTTATCCCACATCAGCTTTAGCTCAACTGCAATCCTAAACACTCTGATTAGGAGTAAACCCCAAATGAGCATAGTAGAACTTCCAAATAAACATGCATAAGGTTGTATTGTAGGTATACTTGCCTCATTTTCAAATAGTGTCTTCTGATTAAAAGAAATCATGAGTCAATTAATCATAGGAGTTTTAGACATATCAATTATCAATTAAATTTGCATACAGGTAAAAGAAACAATAGTTCTGAAGCAAGAAGCATATGTTTAATATTAGATTATGTGCGTATGTGACATAACAGGCATAATCTTACACTAGGCATACTCTCATATGTGAAAGAAAGGGGGAATGAGTCTTTTAAGATGGGAATGTTTGACATCTACATTTTTACTTTAAGCACTTGTATTTTAAATTATCTTTTAAAAACAAAGCAGGCAACTTTTTAGTCAACTATAAACATTTATAATCAATTTTTCTAATCAATTAAACTGAGCAGTTAAGTAATTAGATGTTGCAGTGTTATTATTGCTGTGTGTTCTTTCAATTTTGTAGAGGTAAAAATTAACCATTAAGGGTTGACTCTCACATCTCTAACTTTGTAACATCCACCTCCCGCGGTTTTAGTGGTAGGCTGGTGACTCAAAAGAGTGATAGGAAAACAAAATCTAAGAATGCAACACAAATAGTATAGGAGTATGACTCCTAAATGTGTTAAGCATTCCACATACAGGACCTATGCAGAAGTGGTGCTTGATAACATTTGGTAAGCATTAAATGGCTTGGGACCTGGATACTTCAAGGACCGCCTTTTTCCATATTTACCTCCCACATGCTCCCTTCTGCATCTAAGGTTCCATGGCTGAACGAGATACAGCAGGCAGCTGCTAAGATCAGGGACTTTTCAGAAGTGGCTCCTCTTCGTAGAATGCCCTCCTAAGGAGAATTTGTCAGGCCCCAACACTTTTTTCAGCTAGGCATCTAGCCAAAACATGGCTGTTCCAGAAGGATTTTAGTTGATTGTTCTCTTCTAGTATTATTCCTCCATGATTTATGTGTTGTGATATTTCATATTGATTTTTTAAATAATTGTATATGTTTTTATGTTTGGTACAGTGTTTTTATGCTGTAAGTTCCTTCCAATTCACTTGTGAAAAAAGTCAATATAAGGTTTTTAAAAACAGATAAATAAATACATTTCAGGGGGAGAAGATGAAGAAACCACAGCGTTGAACTGAGAAGCACACAGCACCCATTGCAGCTATATTGTTAGATGGGTAATGAGGAGTATTACATATGGTCATAATATCCCCATGTTATGACCATATGTAATACTTCCTGGCTAAAAGGAGAGGCAAATATTTAGTAAATAAATAATAATATAAGAATTCTATGGGCCTGCAGGTAATCCCCATCTCTGGGGAAAAATGTACTATCTGAATGAACATTTCTAGAGTCGCTTTGCACATTCATAGAATGAAAAGTGAATAAGTCACCTTGTACAAAATACGTCATTCCTAACCTGTTCAGAGTGGCAGCAGCAACAAGGAAGTCCCTGTGGGATGGCTCCAAAGAGGCTTCCTCATGTGGCTCATTCTTTCTGGGGGAGGAATCTGCCAAGGAAGAATGGGCCAATCTAGGAAGCCTGCCTGGAGCCATCTCACGGCAAAACTAAGATGTTTGTCATGTGGTTTGGCCTTGTGTTTAACAAATAGCCAGCAAGACGGGAGGGGGTGGGGTTGGAACTGTGGTGGGGGGAGAGGGAAGATTTAAGCCTTAGCCTTTCCCCCCACTGCAGTCCCAATTGGAACTGGATTCCCTCCCGTGCTTGCTAATCACAATGGGAGGACAAACATCAGGTATAGTTTGGCCCTCAGAAACACTTTCCATGCTTTGAGGCATTTAGTGACACATTTATGGCCTCACATGTATCATTAGGAAAACTTACCCTCTTCCCCCAGAAGCTTATGACTACATAGAAAACTTTTCCAAATTTTAAGTCTGAACCAACAACAACAACAATCATAATGGCAACATTGGGGTCCTCAAACATGGCATATGTAGAGCTGGCCCAAGACATTTTGTAAAGGACACGATGGAGACAAAGGACAAGATGGAGACCCCTCCCATTCCATGTAGAGAAGCTGGTTGGACTGGCAGTTGAATCTTACTTCAACACTGGTGATGGGACAGCATCCTCCACTGCAGCTGAGGACAATAGGATAGCTGAGGGGGTACAAGACAGGCCACGTGGCACACACAACTCTGTGGTCCAACATCTTGCTGCTGCTCCCTGCCTTCGAACATTTGCCACCTGAAGTCTGCCGGCCCTTGGCATAAGCCATTTCATAGAATAATGCGTTCGCTTTTTAGGTGCCTGAACTTAAGAGATGGGTGACAGCCTGATGCTCCTCTTGAGACCCTTGCTATCTCTTTCATTCAGTCCTTCAGAGATACAGGTCAGGTTTACGACAAATGTTTACTGGAAGCGATTGCTCCATAGGGCCAAGGTGTCCTTCCATTACTTTTTTTCCCCCTCCCTGCAAAGGAGGATTTGCAGGGGTAGCTTGTGGTCAAGAAATATGTCGGTGCTAAAAATGGGAAGAACAGGAATCAGCAAATCCTGGAAACGCCCCCACAAGGCCTGGAAGAGGCTGCCCTCCCTCTACACTGTCCCCACCTATTTACAATACTTTGTCCACCCACTGTGTACCACCTGATCCCTTAAGCTGTCACTGTGCAGCTCAGAAAGCAAGATCAGATCTCTGAAGCTACACTGATTTCAGTGCTGTCTCTTCAGTTTCTGGGAGCTCACAGAGTTATAGGCACAATGAAACCAAAGTTCAACATCTGGCTGCCGCTTCTATCTCTCCTGTTTTCAACGTGCACTGCTGTAAGTGTAACTGGGCAGAGTAATTATCTGTTTAAGCAATGGCTCAAGTAATCACCAAAGTAGCAAAATCACTGAAAGTGCTGTTTTGTCTTCTTCTTTTATTTAGCAAGTTGCTACCCGTGATAACTGCTGCATCTTGGATGAACGATTTGTAAGTCTATATCTGTGTTATTCTTGCACTTTTTAGTAATATGATTATTTCTGGCATATTATAGGCTGTTGTAAACATTATGAAACTTTTATTAAAATATGTGATTGCTTTTTAAATTGTCTACTGACTGCATGCAATATTTGAAATAAGCTTATTGTCATTATCTTTTGGGTTGTCTAGACTCCCATCTATTTAATATCCCACAGCATCTGTATGTGTTGGAGAGGAGAAATTATAATATTAAATGCTTCTAATTGTGTAATATGATTAAAAGTCCTCTTTTCCTTTAGGGTAACTTTTGCCCCACCACATGCGGCATTGCAGATTTCTTGCATAATTATCAGACTGGCGTTGATAAAGATCTCCATGTACTTGAACACATGTTGCAGCAGATCTCCAACTCTTCACATTTAACGGACCAAATAATCCGAGAGATCCGACAAGTACACATCCCAGACCCATCAACTCAGCCAAGTGAGAGCACAAAGGCCACTACAATGCAACTTCTTTTTACTTCCCAGTTTATTAAGTATTGTATCACTCATGTTTTCTATACTTTTGTGCCTATACTACAGATGTGATTCCCGGTTATACTCAAAAGTCCAGACAAATCATTCAAGAAATCATCAAGTACGAAAACGATATTGTGACCTATGAAAATAAAATACAGTATGTATCGTCTGCTGTTGCTTCAGATGCAGGCCATATTTGCACTGTTTACTTTCCATCTAGTTTTCCTCTTGGAAGTTTTCCTGATGTATAAACGAAAATGCCTATGTCCTTATATGCCTATCTGCATAGGACAAATTACTTTCCTGTTTCGGGTTTATCATCCAGCCAACAGAATGAACCGGTCTACCCAGCTACAATCTTCTGCATGTCTACTTGGAAGCAAGCCTCGCGGACGAGTGGGGCTTACTTTTGAGTAAATGTGGTTAGGATCTGGCCATACTAGATGCTTCTTCTGCATCTAAAAAGCACAGTTTCTGTAATCTATTAGATCAGTCTTCCTCAACCTGGTGCCCACCAAAGGGGTTGGACTACAACTCTTATCATCCTCAGTCAACAGGCTCTGCAGGGGGTGGGGGGCACCAGATTGGGGAAGGGTGTATTAGATAACTCAGCATGGACTTGTAACCAACCCAGAAGTTATTTTAAATATTTATTATTTATTTATTTTATTTATATCCCGCCTTTCAACCAACCTACATATTCACCCTGTTTAGGATAAAGAACAACAAAAATGATCGGATAATAATATGGTTGTTTGCTTATTATCCCATCTTTTCCTCTGGTGAGCTCAAGGCAATGTGCATGATTCTCCCACCCACCTCATTTTATTCTCACCACCCTGTGAAGTAGGTTAGGCTAAAAAGTAGTCGCCACCTCATTTTATTCTCACCACCCTGTGAAGTAGGTTAGGCTAAAAAGTAGTCGCCGGCCCAAACTCACCTCATGAGCTTAGTGCCTCTCTGCTTTGCTTTGATGGAAAGTATCACTCGTTATTTGCATTTCTTTGTTATGCCCAGTGTGCCTATTCTTATATACTACCTATGCACACATAGTTAGGGTGGCCAGGTATCCTGCTTTACAGAGGGCAGCCCTCTCTTTGGAGGGCTGACCAGTCCAAGTCCAGTTTAAAGATAAAAAACCATAAGAAGGAAGAGCAGTATGGACCTTGATATTGTACAGTGAACAGTTAACACCTGGACAGCAAATGAAATTGGCACATAAGGGTCTATTTCTATTTAAATTAGAGTAATTATTTCTGAATTATCATCTATACATATACATTAACCTATGCAAATGTTACGCAAATCTGGGCCCTCTTTTTCTGGTGGTGCAGTCCCTCTTTTTTGGCAATGCATAACCTAACAGGAGTTGATTTGAAAAAGTCTATAGCCCTGTTCAGACATTACCTCCACATCTATACTAAATGCATAGAGAGGGGAGGGGAATCCCTCAGTGGCCCCAATCCAACCTCTGTGCATCCACAGGGGTGGGGGAAGTAATCTCTGCTGATCTTGGGGTGGGGCAAGGCACAATCCTCTTCCCCCCTCTCACATTTGGTGTACAGGTAGAAGGATGAATAGATCACATGACTTCAAGTTTTGTTCCAAACAACCTATATCGTATTGATTTTTTACTCTCCAGGGACCTGACAGAACTGCTCATCTTAAACAATAACAAAATTCAGCTATTAAAGCAGAAGACTGCTCAGCTCGAGGCACAATGTCAGCAGCCATGTAAGGACACTGTCCAGATACAGGAATTAAGTGGAAAAGGTAAGAGTGGTTAGATAATACCTATTTTGTTTTTTAGATTTAACTTACAATTTCTATCCCACAATTTCCTGTCAACATGGAGATGTTCAAAGTTGCTAATGAAACAGACACCCCCTCCCCAAATAATTACAATCAGTTAAAATACAATAATGCAGCAAAATAACACAGTGCTAAAATAGCATAAGATCAAAAACAAAAGCGTCAGAATGAATAAATAACACACATCATAATCCAACTAGCAGTCAACGCAAAAGCCTGTTGATGTATTGTTTTGTGCACCAACACTTCTACTTAAAACTACTTGAGTCGGCTAATAAATAGCTTGACCTGTGAAAATTACAAACATCTATAAGCAAAGTGTGAATGTGTAAAGTGCTTTAAGGGCTGCCTCAAATGTTATGAAAAGCATGCCAGTATCGGACAAAACATGAAAATTGTGCTAGATTGTCATACATGATGGTTACTCAAGTGTAACGTTGCATACATACGTATTTCACTGTGGCTGGGTTTGCACAATCATTTTGAACCACAGTGTGTTAAATAAGCCACCATGGTGTGCGGCACATGTCAGGCACCTGTGGGCACACATTCCATAATACAACCCATATTTCAGTAAGTTAGGGATGCATACATTTGAGTGCTCATCGATATAAAAATGCCCTGAACATAGAAAACAAGCATGTCAGGGAGAAGACTAGGCTAGGACACTTATCCCCAACATCCAATTTTTTATGTTCAAGGAGTTTTTGGTGCATGGAACATGAAATCATTGAACTATCACCTACAGCCTGAAATGGTAATGTGTAAAAACAGGTTGATCTCCACATCTGGCATTTGGAAGACAGGGAACTGTCTAGTAGTATGTATGTATGTATGTACAGTATGTATGTTATTTATATGCTGCCTGTCAGGATACAAATCTCTCCAAGGCAGCTTACAAGTAACATAAAAATCACAATAGCGATATTAACCAATGAAAACTCCTCAGGATACTTCCCACAGGTGGTCAGTGGCCATGTGGGCAGGGAGAGTCCAGGAGCAGGCCTCTTATATTGTCCTCATATCTTTCCCTCTCTCTCCTGGAATCATTCCAATAGGGCAGCTGACAGTGCAGGGGGGTGCAAGGGGCAGGGAGAGTCCAGCTGGAGCAGGCCTTGAGGTCTTCTTCACCTACTTCTCTCCCTCTCTCTCCATTTGAATGGTGCTTGCTAACCACGTTACCATTCCCACTAAGCATTTTAGCAGACAATATCCATTAAAGTATCAGTAAAATACAACAACTTCTTATTTTTATTCAATTATTATTATTATTATTATTATTATTATTATTATTATTATTATTCGCATCACTGTTCATGATGCTTTATTCATCCCTATACCCACTCATTATGTAGGAGCAGCCATTAACCCTTGCATGGCATTCTGTGGACATTTTGGCCAAGAGGAGTAATAAAAAAACTACACAAGTAGTAGTACTTGTGTAGTACACATGCACCAACCAAGTATATTAGCAATCTGTCCCACGTGCCACATATAATATTGTGTTTCAGCTACAGCACAAACCCCTACGCTCAGGCTATCCATGAAATTATAAAATAAAATGCAATAAATAACTATTATAGTAAGGCTCTTTCAGTCTTGCTTACATAAAATGTGAGTAAAATGGACTACAGTTAAACTACTGGCCATTTCTCTTATGTGTTTTTTATAGATTGCCAAGACATTGCTAATAAAGGTGCCAGGCAGAGCGGGCTCTACTTCATTAAACCTCAGAAAGCCAAGGAGCAGTTCCTGGTCTATTGTGAAATTGATACATCAGGAAATGGTTGGACAGTGATCCAGAGGGTATGTGGCCTGTCAATGGAACGCATGGAATGTGTAACAGTAGATCAGTTATAGAAAAGAAAAGCTAATCCTGTTAATCACCCATCCCTTCCCCTCTTCTCCCCAATTTATTATCAGAGGCTTGATGGGAGTGAAGATTTTAACAAAAACTGGATCCAGTACAAGGAAGGATTTGGACACCTGTCACCGAATGACCAGACAGAATTCTGGTTGGGCAATGAAAAGGTTCATTTAATAAGCACTCAAACGGCTATTCCATATGCCTTGCGGATAGAGCTGGAGGACTGGAGTGGCCAAAAAAGGTATCCCATGAATACCATTTCTTTGGTAGTATGGCTCAGAGTTCATGGCTATCATGGTGCTGGTGGGGAACCTTCGTTCATTAGCTACACGTAACTTTCCGGCACTTCAATAACTCCATATTGTGCATATGCACCAGGGTGGCCGTGTGCCCCACTTTACAGAGGACAGTCCTCTTTTCGAAGGGCTGTCCAGTACAAGTCCAGTTTAAAGATTAAGAAGCATAGGAAGAGAAAGCAGGGTCCTGGAAGTTGTCCATCAGCGAATAGCATTATGGGGAGATGTACTGCATTCCAATTTAAATTATAGTAATTCTAAATTTGCATCTATACATATTAATTAGCACATGCAAGTTTTATGTAAATGTGTATCCCCCTTTGCCTTCTTTTTTGGTGATGGGTTTCCTCTTTTTTGGCTATGTGTCTGGCCACCCCACAACAGGGACACAGTGGGGATTTGCTCTTACCAAGCTCCACATTCCCTTTCCAAGATCACTCTAAGATTGTGTAACTGTTGGCAACATGGCTGCACATGGCATTTGAAGGTTAAGAGGAAGTAGTGGCCACAGCTTCAGAAACAACACATCCACAGCCTCCCAGCATAAGGGTTTTCCAGGGAGTAAAGGGTGGGTGAGGGGGGTCTGTTCAGAGGCTGGGAGGAGAAGGAGAAGCCAGGTTCGTTTGGGCAGAGGAGAAATGGTGGTAAAAGATGTTGAGAGGACAACGGGGGGTGCTTTGTGGAGGAAGAAAGAAGAGATAGATGAAGGAGCTGTGTATGAGTGTATGTCTTTGCTGGGATTGAGTCTCACAGCAGTAAGCGCTGTGTGCTTTCTGGCTTTCTTTGTGACATGGTGGAATTGCTACACAGCTTTTAGATTTAGGAACTCTTCTGACCATCCCAAGTTTATACTGTACAGTTGCCAGACCCTAGGATTTGACCCAGAGAATTCAGATCCCCAGCTCCGTTCTTCTCTTTGCCCCACTCCAATTTATGGACCAAAGTCTACAAATAGAGAGCCTTGTGTGGCGCAGAGTGGTAGGCGGTACACTCTTGCAACAGAAACTCTCCCCACGACCTGAGTTCAATCCCAGCGGAAGCCGGGTTTCAGGTAGCCGGCTCAGGTCGATTCAGCCTTCCATCCTTCTGAGGTCGGTATGAGTACCCAGCTTGCTGAGGGAAAGGTAGTCACGACTGGGGAAGGCAATGGCAAACCACCCCACTACAGTCTGCCATGAAAACGCCAGTGCAAGCGGCGTCCCTCTAGGGGTCAGTAATGACCTGGTGCTTGCACAGGAGGAACCTTTCCTTTCCTACAAATAGAGGTTTTGTCTTGCCAACATCGGGCAAGTCTGTTATAGGGCCATGCATCTTTCTCTCCCTCCGCCTTTATCCAATACGTGTTATTCTTAGTCTTAAAAGTTTAGTGTTGCTGGCTGTTCAGTTCAAATCAATATATTAAATTTAGTCCCCACCACACACAGCTTCTTGGATCCTGTTGCCATCTCTGGTGTCTTGCTCTTCCCTCTGAACACCTTGGGTCTTAGCTTCCCCAAATCCTAGGACCTTTCCCCAGTCCTTGGCCTGGCACACAAATCTATTCCTGTTCCTTAGGTCTGTGTGAAGCTGTTTTTCTGCCAGGCTAACTTTACCTTCCCTCACACAAGCTGGAGTGCAAATATTCTGACAGCTTCGAATATTCATGACTACACTATTGGTCAGCCAACTGGTTTCAGAAGCTTCACCATTGCAAGTAAATACAATGGGCTGAATTCAGGCTAAGTTAGTCATGCTTTCGTCTCAGTGAAGTCAAAGGGACTTAAGTTAGTCATGACTAACTTGTCCCATTAGTTTCAATGGGCCTAAAGTGTGACCAATTTAGTCAGAACAATATAAATAGTTGTTCTGATTCTAAAGAAGGCACATCAACCAAGCAAGCCAATGAAACATCCCTAACGCATATCTGCTGGCCATTACTAGAGATGTACGAGAATTTTGTTTCGGTTTGAAACATATACTCAAACATGCCCTGCTCGCCACAGCAAAAGCAAACACAATCTCACTTTTGCAGAATAGCTCACATATTCTCAAGCTTGTGATCGCATTCACATTAAAATGCATCCTTTTAAAACATTTTGTGCTTTTAAAATGAGCGTTTTTCAAAAAGGATGCCATTTTATGCTTTAATCAATGGGGGGAAGTGCGCACTTTAAAAATGCACATTTTCCCTGTTTGAAAATGCACATTTTCCCTGTTTGTAAAAAAAGACAACGCTTGCATTCAGAGATCCAAGCACTGAGGTGCAAAACAGAATCTTGACTACCTCGAACACGGCTCATTCTCCCATCCATACCCATTACTATATCCTACAAATGAAAGGCCACTGGTATGCCCCAGTATTCTTTTCTTTGACAATATTCGGTTGGAAAGGATAAAACAATAATTATATGTGACTAAAATATCACATGTAATTACAGAAGTAGAGAGAAAAAACTTAGTATACCATGATATGACAGGCAGTCTCCAGGGCCACATCACAATGCCATGTTTTGAGGAAGAAGTCCTCAAAGCACAGTACTTAGGTTGGGTGCATCTCTGGAAAGGCTGTCTGCCCAATCTATCATCAGGGGGAGCAGGGGGAGGAGGCAGTGGTGGTAGCAGTGGCATACATCCTCCTGCATCAAGCAACGGGACATCTTGCACCACTGCTGAGTATGTTGCTCCATCAGTAACTGCAGTAGCAGAAATCCTGTCTTCTGTACTGTCAGTACTGCCAATGCAAATGACTCCTGTACATTTTTACACCTGTTGGAAGAAATGAAGTACATTGTTACTGATGTTATTGATGGAGTAAACTACAGCTGTTTAAGCAGGTAGGTGCAAACAAATGCCCAGTTGCTATCCTTGAAATATGTGTGTTCCGTAACACAATTGACAGTGGCTGGGTAATGAACAGTATCACAAATGTACACTTTTAAAATTTGGCATTTTAAAGTTTTTTTCATTCCACAGCCATGCAGATTATGCCCACTTCAAACTGGGAAATGAAGGAGATAAGTACCGCCTGACCTATGCCTTCTTTGTTGACGGTGAAGCTGGGGATGCCTTTGATGGTTTTGACTTTGGAGACGACCCAAGTGACAAATTCTATACCTCCCACAATGGCATGCAGTTCAGCACACATGACAACGACAATGATAAATTTGAGGGTAACTGTGCTGAACAGGATGGATCTGGATGGTGGATGAACAGATGTCATGCTGCTCACCTCAATGGCAAATATTACCAAGGTAATCATATGAACACCCCCACCCCACCCCCCGGGGCATTGCTAGCTTCTTAAAAGATCCGGGGCACAGGCCCATAACACACATTTGCTTGTGCATATGTCTGAGTCTAAGCTTGACTCTAATATATATATGTGTGTGTGTGTGTGTGTGTATGCGCATGCACGCACGCATGTGTGCTGTGCTTGTGTGTGTATAGATTACATACATGCATAAGAAGTGTGCACTGACTCCCCGCCCCACTTCAGCTCAGACCCCAATTCAGCATTTTGGAAAACATCCTGCTTCTGCTCAGGCCAATTTGTAGTTGGACCACTTCAGCTCAGCACCAAACCTGAGTCAAGGTGTGGAAAAATTAGTCTTTATGCTTCCTGTTGACTACCATGGGAAATTAGAAAAAAAAATGAGCATCTGGTTGGCCACTGGGTCAACAGAATGCTGGACTAGATGGACCTTTGTCTGATGCAGCACAGGTCTTCTTATGTTCTTAAATAGAGAATGCTTCTGAGCATAGGCAGAATGCTTTTCTTTCACCACTGAGCACTTACATTCTCCCCCTACCAATTCTATTCCCCTCCATGCAACCATCCCTCCTCATCCTACCATCCTCCAGCAACTCTTCATAAAAATAGATGTCTCGTTTTGTGCAACTATCCTTTACCTCCTCATTGTTACATACAAGCTCTCATTGTATCTTCCTCCCCATAACTTCATTTGTGCCAAGACTTCACCAAGATTCAGCCAATGAGTCTGTTTTTAAAACTAGGGCCAAGTTATGGGAAAACTCTGAGCATGTACTAAGTGCCCTTCCCTCACCACTGAAGCTAGAGTTCATGCAAAATAAAAACAAAAACACAAATGACAAAACATGCATAGGACTGAGCTGGAAGGGTAGTCAATTCATTAGATGAAATTGGGTAGGCCCTGTATTAAGCCTGCAGTACCATGCTCAGAACTCACTTATTCTGAGTAAACATGCAGAACATCAAGGTGCAAACCGCCCTGCAAAAGTAACTTGTGCTGGAATCCTATGCACACTTTCCTGAGGGTAAGCCTCATTAAACTTAATGGGGCTTCTCAGTAGGCATACATAGAATTGTATAAATGAGCAGTATTTATCTCCCCTCCACTTAAAAAACAAACCTCAAACTCCCATTTTTATTAAAGCTTTCCGTTCATAGAAACAGGAAGTTGCCTTATCTGAGTCAGACCCTGGCTCCATCTAGCCCAGTATTGCTGACACTGACTGGCCGCAGCGGGTCTCCAGGGTTTCAGGCAGGATTCTTTCCTAGCCCTACCTGGAGATGCTGGGGATTGAACCTCGGACCTTCTGCATGCCAAGCATGTGCTCTACCACTGAGCTACAGCCCTTCCTATTGCTGGATAATGGCAAGTTGGCAACTGACAAACAAAACATTCCCAGATTTGTTTCTCTGCAACCATGTGAACCCACTTTTGTCAAAGACTTGAGTGAGGAGAAGGAGAAAAACAAACCTTCTTGTCTGTTTGTATAAAGTCAAATACAGTTCAGAACTTCTGTTGCCCACCAAAGAGAATTCTCTTTAAGAATACCCCAAGATATGTTCTGGGTGGCATAAAGAAGAGAAAGAAAGAGCAGGATAGGGGCGGGAAAAAGAAAAGAAGAATGGTGATGGAAAATGCAGGGGCAGGTGGGGGTGGGGGTTGAGAGAATTCCCTGAGCCAAGTGGCTCCTTGCAGAGAGGTGGTACTTCAAAGGAATTTAGGAGGCTGTGATGGGTTTGTAAGGATTTAAATTAATAAGTACTTAAGATAAGTACTTAAATTAATTCTATGAGGTGAGGTGGCTGAGCCTCACCTCATAGGTGAGCCTCACCTGAAAAAAAAGCTTTCCCTAGCTTTTTTTAAAAAAAACAAAACCTGTAGAACCTATTTGAAAGCCCCAGCAGTTCCTCAATCATGATGCCACATAGTCCTGACCCTCTTTTTGGAATTATTTGAGTCCTTCAGCTATTTAGGAGAAATTAAAGTGGAGGGGGAGAAAGAAGTTTGTGGAGGGTGATTGGATCCTTTGCTGTACTGAAGCTACTAAACTTCTGCAAAAGGCAAATGTTCCAGTTTGGAGCAGTAAAATCAAGTGCTGAGTGAAATACAGTATTTCACATGGAGCTCTTTCTTCCTTTCCTTCTCGCTCTTCAAAATTTCATTGCAAGCAAGCTCCCAACAGTGGGCATGAAAGACCAGAATAGCAGGGCAGGAGAGGTAACAATGAGCAGACTGTGGAAGGAAAGGTGGCAATCTCCCCTCTAGTTTAAAAGGCTGGTGCATTCACGCTGGAGTCCCTATTGGTCTGTCAGGGGAGTGAGTCCTAAGGCCTCCTAGTAACAGCAAGGCTACTGAGCTCAGAGGGAAGAAGCAGGCTTCTATTAAGTAGGGCTGTGCACTTCTTTGGATCTGGATCCAAATTCCAAACCAAAGCAGGGTAATTGGGACCAAGTTGGTCCAGATCAGAAGGGGGTCCGGATCGGTCTGAAGCAGGTCGGATCGGTCCAAATCGCTTCAGATCGCTTTGGACAATTCTGAAGCCCAGACAGCCTGTCTGGGAAATGTAAAGGGGTTGGAAGAGGGGGAACTGATTCCTTAAGATTAGGGAGGGGGAGAGGAGGGGTTGGAAGGGGGGAACTGAGCTTTGGCAAGTGACATCTAGCTGCCAATAGGGCTAAACTTTTAACCCAGCAGTCTCTAATCACAGTGGGGTGCTTGAGAGTGGGGTGCAATCACTCCTCTATAAAGAAAGGCTTCAATGTTTGGGCTATTTAATTTAGAAGAAAGGCAAATAAGGGGAACATTTATAAAATTATACGGAGTACTGAAACTGGAGCAGTGAAATAAATAAGCTGAGTTCAGTGTGACTTTTTCCCAGGTAATGTGTATTGCAGCCAAATAGATGTTTAACTTTTTTCTTCCCATAATGAGGAGCCTCAGGTCATCCAATGAAGCTGAATAGTGGCAGATTCAGGACAGACAAAAGGAAAGTACTATTTGCACTTCAAAAAAACCTACACCAGAGATTAGGGATAGTGACCTCCTAATGGTCACCTTAAACACCTTCTGGTTAGGAAATCTAATCCCCTCTGTGGCTTGACAGTTTTTACCTTTTGTTTTAGTCCGGATCCAAACTGAGAAAAGGAAACTTCATGCATGGCTAGCACAAAAGCCACTGTACCTAACTGTCTGAAATTTGGCAGGTTTAATGACTTCTAAGGGGGCTACCAGGTTTCCACATTTCATGTATTTATCATACAAATTAAAAACGTTATGGCCGTTTCTGTTTTCCAATGCAAGTCAATGGGAAAATGTAAAAAAAGGCAAGTAGAACAGCTCAGAAGATCTGGGGCCCGTGCCCAGGTGGGCTTTTTCCTAACAACACCCATCCCCCCCCCCCCCCGGTCAAGGGAACTTCCGGATTATGTTTTTATCGAGCAGTCGCCATACCACATTCACAGAATTGTACAGAGGGCCCAGACAACTTCCACTTCTACTTGTATCCCTCCCGGTTTTTTCCCACTGCTTCTGACATCTTTGTTCTTAAGGAAGAAAGATGGAATAGGTGCACTAGGAGGAGATCTACACTAGAACCCTTTCCATGTGTGAGTCAGCATTGGGCTTGTATTTCTTTAGAATGTATAGCTATCCATTGAGGCACATGCTAGTGAATATGGTGCATATCCATCATGTTTATTATGCGATTGAATGCCACACAAAATTGCATAGTGTTTTAATTGTGGGAGAAGGAGGAGGAGATTGAATGGTCATGTGAGCAGAGTCGTATCACTTTGTAACACAAGTTTGTGCCACATGTTGCTTTGTAGAGCTTGGATTGCATTAGAAGTGGGAGCAATGAGCAGCTGACTCTAGTTTCTTTGTTTGACTCAGCTGACAAAACGCACACCTTTGATGGTATGCATCAAAGTAGGTTTAAAAATGACAATTCAGAGCTCTGCTCCACCATATGTGCATGGTCAGAAGTAGTCCATCCCCCCCCAAAAAAAAAGTCACAGAGGAGGAGGAAGGGGGTGGCTACCTTTGAGCTACTTGAGCCTCCTTTTCCCCTTCTGCTCATGTCTTTGTCATGAACATAGTTTGGAAAATGAGGAATACTGAGAGAAAAATAGCTTACTTCTGAGTGAACATGCATAGAATTGCACTGCTAAGCACTTTTCAGTCCTATTGATTTCATGGGGAGAGATTTAACCACATGCTTGATCAATGCAACTTTAAGGGAGCAATCCTATGGCCGCTAGTCAGTGGCTAGATGGCCATGGGATATCTGGTTTTCTGGGAACCGACCTCGGAGCCTGCGCTCTGAGGTCAGTTCCCAAAGAACCGACCTTCCCCCCTTCTGCACTGCCTCACAGGCAGCGTGGAACAGCCACACTCTGAGCTCGCAAGAAGAGTGCAGAGCGGCCAAAACGGGACATTACAGGGGGCGTTCTGGGGCGGGGAAAGCGGAAATGCCAATACGACACATCCTATGTGTCGTCCGGCAGCCTCCTCCCCCACTCTGCCTTCCTGTGGCTAGACAGCTGAAATTGGCTGTCTAGCCGCAAATGCAGGGCAGGAGAAGCGCGGAGGGAACAATCCCCCTCCATGCTTCTCCGGCCTTGCATTGGATAGGCAGTCACCTCCGAGTTTGAAGATGGCCACCTATCTCCATAGGATTGTGCCCTAAAATGCTGAACGTTGGCTTCATCGTGCCCTCAGTCTCTTCAGCAGTCAAGGATCAAAGCACCTGCTGTGCTGTGACACTGGATAGCTAAATGTATGTATTTTCCTTGGTTTAAAGCTTCCATTAACATCTTTGATGAACCTAGAAATAGTACGGCTAAAAAAATAGAATCTAGAATTAGTAAGGCTAAAAATCGGTCATTTGCTGGTTAATTAACATTTTATATATCACATATTTACTGGTGTGTGGAAACTAAGCATTCTTATTAGGCAGTAAGCTGTATTGAACTCAGCAGTACTTCTAAATAAATATGCTTAAACATAGGCTTCAGAAATGCTGAAGGAAATGCTGGCAGTAGGAAGGATAGGCATGTTAAATACAGCGTATTACACTCCACAGGTATCGGTCTCAAGAATCACCTGACAATCCACTTTTTTATTGTGATGTTTGCATTTTAGGTGGTGCTTACACTGAGAAAGAAGCTGGTCCACGTGGATTAGACAATGGTATTATTTGGGCAACCTGGCGTTCTCGGTGGTATTCCATGAAGAAAACAGCAATGAAAATCATTCCATTCAACAGACTTTCAATAGTCACAGGACAGCAAACTGGAGGAATAAAAGATGTTGGACTAGGACACCGTGGAGACATTTAGAAAGATAACAAAATCAACTAAAATGTGAGTTAAAAGCAACTTTGTACAGGGATAATGTTCTAGTATTTCTTATAGAAAAGGCCCTCATAGCTACTTAAATTTATCAAATACACTATATCGGAGTATCTGTCTCATTTAAAAATAAATACATGATTGCAGTTTCATTGCAAAAAAAAATCCTTTCTTTATATATTTCACATTGTTTATCATGTTCATCATATACTGAAAACAAGTTTTATAAGTGTATATCACAAACACATGGAATTTTCTGCTACAAGATGTGGTAGTGACCACAAGCTTAAATTACTTTAAAAAACGATTAGATAAAATCATGGCGTTGGATCCAGACTTAGGACACAATCCTATACATGTTTAGACAGAAAAGTCCTATAACTCCCTGTATTCCTCAGCCAGCATTGCTGGGTGGGGAATATCGGGAGTTGCAGAACTTTTTTGTCTAAATATGCATAGGATTGTGCCCTTAATAGTAGTTAGAGTAGACCCACTGAAATCAGTGGGACATACAATAGTATGCTGCCGTTTAAGAAAAAGTTCTCAACATGGCTCACACAATAAAACAGGTTAAGAACAGGCTAAAAACAATGAGTACAGTAATCAAAATCTAACAAACTAAAATGCCTAGGAGAAGAGAAATGTATTTGCCTGGTGTAAGAAAGATAATAGTGTGGGCACCAGATGAGCCTCTTTGAGGAGGGTATTCCGTAAATGGAGCATGACAATACAGAAGGCTGCCTTTCTTGTAACCACCTGCCTGATTTTATTTGGTGGGGGGTACCTGGAGGAAGATCCCAGCTGTGGGAGTGTGGGGGGGAGCAAACAGAAAAGGGATGGAAATTACCTCAGTTGGGTTTCCCAGAATGCTGGACTAGATGGACCATTGCCTTGATTCAGCAAGGCTCTTACATTTTTATGTAGACACAGTCCTGTTTATAACATGCATACTTGCCTTCTCTTGGGAGAAAAATTACAGCTGTTCCTTTTCTCTTTTATTGTAGGTTGGAGATGTTTAAAAGAATCTTTTTTTGACAAAGATTTAACTGGACAAGTCACAAAACTTTCAAAAAATGGTACTACTCTGAACTCACATAAACTTCTATAAGATAGGATCTGGCAGTTGAATCAAATCAATAAATGTCCTATTTGTTTTCTCCACCAATGGGATAAAAGTCAGCCATAGCCCACATTCTGCATGCATTGCATAAACACAAGTGCACATGACTGCACAATTTTATACGTAGTGGAAACGTGAATGGCTCACCAGTTCAGTCCACCTGTAAAAAGGCTGGATCTTGACGTTCTGTAGATTGTGTCTGTATGCAACAATGATATGGCAATTTCCACGCATGAGTAAATCTCTTTCTGCATAGGCAAAAACTGTTCTAGAGTAGAGCAACTATTTTGCAATATGTCTTCTCAACTACAATTAAATAAATATGAACAAATAAAATATGCCATTAATTGCTACTTAGCTGCCACCGCTCCAAAAAAATACATTGAGAAGAATTCTGCAAAGGTCTTGAAAATATTAGTTTATAAACCTGTATATGTACTTCTATTTTATACATCAAAGTCTAATGTTTGTTCAATAAAAAACAATGTCTCAAAAATCCATTACATTACATATATTTGACAATTGTTGCACTTCCCTTATTAAAATTTGGAGCTGGGCAACTGCATTTTAAAAATGCATATTGATTTGTGAATAAAAGCACCAAATGACCATATTTGGTGATTTGATCAACTCTTCTTATTGATGTCCTTATTGCTATAAAATATGCATGCAGGAAACCACACCCCATCCATTAATATTTAGAGCCAAATCTGTTTCCCTTCTTACTTATTCTTCTTTCAGAAATATCTCCACTGTCTTTTAATAAAATAGGGACATTACTATGTGAACCATTAAAAAAAGGAATAAAATATAGTTGTACCAAACTCCTTATAGAAGAGTCTAGGCTGAAAGCAATTCTCTACTAGTCACTGCTGAATTATCATACTGGTTGCTGTCAGTGAATAATTTGTCTATGTTTGATCAACTGTGTCACACACACACACGCGTGTGCGTGCACACGCACACACACAACCTGCTCAGACAGCGCATGCTTTCAGAAGCATCAGCATTTGAATATTATAATATGACATCACCCGAAGCTATAATTCTTGATGTCTTTTTGAAAGCTATACCTTAAGGCAGCCTTTCCAAATGCAGTGCCCTCCATATGTTTTGGACTACAATGCTCATCAACTCCAGTTAGCATGGCCAGGGATAATGGGAGTTGTCATCCAAAATAAGTGGACAGCACCAGGTTGAGGAAGGCTGCCTTAAGGCATCAAGTACAGATAAAGTTAGCCAGGCTTCACTCCTATTGAAATTAATAGCTATAAATGAGTAGTGGGACTCGCTTCTCCCACTGAACGTGTGATGTATTCTATCTGGACTGAAGCCTAACAGTTTATATCACATAAGACACTATGTGTTTTGAAAGGAAAATATATATAGGATTATGGTTACCACAGAGCAGGGCTCCTGTGCAACTGACAGAAATGTAACAGATGAAGCTTTCCCCATTTGCAAGAAAAGATTCACTGTTACATTCTGTCTGACCTACAGTACTTAAGGGCATAGGACTGAGTTCTGCCAGAAAAAAAAAGATGGCAACCTTAAAAAAGACTGCATTATACACATTTGTGCAGAATGTCTCTTATTTTGATCTTTCCAAATAAAGAAGGCATTATGAATGTTCTCTCCAATGTCTTGAAGAGGACACTGGTGGTGGCTGGAGAACCATCATCCTTGATCATGATAGCATATTCTTGCTGCCTTATCTGTTTGGGGACAATGGGATTCACTTGTCCTAGGAGGATTGTGGTCAGTTATTGAGGGATCTGCAATAAGACCTATGGGAGTTTGGAGTCGATAAACAGGCTGAGGGATCATACATTAGGCTCCTCCTATGGCAGGCACCGTTCAGGTGGGCGAAAGCAGGAAAATGCAGGGCACAGTGGGGAGTACCCTAAGGCATCCTTGTGGTGAAGGGAAGCAGATGCAAGCCAGACTCTTAAAGTTCACCAGCTTGAAGGAAGTGAAGAGTGTTGCCAGCCTTGGGCAATTGAGATCTGCATGGATCCTAAAGCGTCATATCTCGAGACTGGTGATCATTCAGAAGCCTTCTCGGATCCATAACTTTAGAACCTTTAGAACCAGGAGCAGCCTTAGGTGTCAACCAAAGGTCTGATCCAAAATAGGATCACTTGACAGAAATAGATAGCTAAGTAAGGAATCCTCCCAGCTGTCACCTTAGAGGCAAGAAGCCACACTGCTTTTGGTGGCTGTGGGTTGGGTTTCTTTCTTAACTGTTGCCAATCAGATATGGTTTCAATAAAATTGGGGCTGTTTAATTAAATCCATGTTTGATGTCTTTTATCTTTGTTCCTGGTGGGGCATATTCCTATAAGCACATTGATGGCTTCTGTGATCATCCAGAGGCAAACATTACCAGAGCAATACAACAGACCACCATGGACTGCCAACCATGTGTCTCCTGTGATTAACAAAGAAGTGACACTCCTGCAGTGCAAGAAGTCTAATTGACAAAGCAGTAACATTGACAAGAGGTGGTGTGCGTTTTCTCCCCATGGTTTCTCTACAAGTGATTAATTCCAAACATTGCACAACACTTTTCTTGGGATATGGTGAGGTCACCCACCACATCTGCCTTGCATGTTTGCTGGCATTGTGCAAACAGACTTCCAGCAAACAAACTTCAGAACTTGTGCAATAGATGCTGGGTCACCAAACTCAGGCAGTGCGTTTTGACTCTGCAAACAGAAGGGAGACTAATAATTAATTTGGCAGGGGCGGTGGAGGGAGACAAGATACCACTTAAATTCAATGCAAAATACCTAAGTGAAAGGCATCCCTTAGTGTCACCAAAGGTGTGGATCTTTCTGAAGATGTTTCAGACAAGAGTCTTCTGCGCACTGCTGTACTTCAGCATCACCTGGGTATGAATTAATATATTTGGTTCTCCTGTTTCTTTCCCAGTTATATTGAGTTTTGTTCCTTCCATTGCATATCTCCATAGGACTATATTTCAGCCAAAGCAATAGATGTCAGCTAAAATCAACCTAATACTACCAGTAATATGATAGTGAGCTATGGGCTTTCCCAGTGTTTCAAAGGCTTGAATTGGGGAGGGGGGATTCTTGGGGGCAGCAAGAAACATATTCAAGCTTGCAGGATGCCATCTGTATTGACTTCTGTTTGCATATATGCAAAAAGACCAGTGCCACACCCAGCTGGTACTCATGCACAGCTGGTTGCATGCAAAGTGGCCCCTGATGAGGACGTGCTTCTCCTTCTGCCTCAAAAGCCCCCCTCTAGCCAATTCCACAGGACCCAGATGAGAATCATGATGCAGATGCACATTCAGTGGTGCCCCTGCATTTTCATCTGCAGATGTACAGAACACGAATCATTTGAAAAATCTGTACCACTGAGGGTTTTTTTAAATCAAACTCAGCTTTATTTATTATTTATTTATTATTATTTATTTATTAAATTTATTAATTGCCCATCTGGCTGGTCACCCAGCTTACAATTATGTTGCAATAAAACTGATGGTGCAATCCTATACACAACTATTCAGAAGTAAGCCCCACTGAGCTCAAAGAGACTTACTCCCAGGTAAGTGTGTATAGCAGGGGTTCTCAAACTTAATACTTCCAAGGCCTGCTTGAGAAAGCTGAAAATGATTGAGGCCCACCAGTTACAAAATGGTGACAGTGCAGACAGAGTTCAGCATAATCATCTGACAATTGCTGAAGTTGTTTTACATTGATATCTAATCCTCTTTAAAATTGCTAAATTCTTTGCCACAGCTATTTCCGTATAGCAGGAAATTCAGTAATTCAGCTTTCCTCAAATTAAATACTGTCCTTGGCTCCAGAGGTATCATTACTCAGCCTCCCATTTCAGGAAGAATTTATTCAGAGGCTCCAAGTCTAAGGGTGCAGTCCTATGGGGATAGTTAGCTACCTCCGAACTCAAAGGTGACTGACTATCCAATACAGGGTGGGTGGAGCACGGAGGGGAATTTCTCCTCTGCACTGTGTCCTCCCTGCATTTGAGGCCCTGCATTCTGAGCGAAGAGCAGGCAACAAACCATGCCGCCTACGAGGCAGTGGGGGAGGGCAGGGAGACAGTTTTCTGGGAACTGACCTCAGAGCTCTGGCTCTGAGGTTGATTCCCAGCAAATGGAAAAATCCTATGGCCATCTAGCCACTGTCTAGCAGCCATAGGGTTGCACCCTAAGTCTCTAACATGGTGCCAATGTGCATCAATTTGTGGATGGACACCTCTCTTGGCACCTTTCCTCTCCGGATTTTAGTTTTTTTCTTAAGTTTATTTTAAATTGTTGTGTGTTTTTTTAATGGGGAGATTGACATGTTGCCAAGCAAAGTGATTCTCTTTATTTCAGTTCAAAATCTTTAATTGGGTTCAAGTGAGTGGTTATGTACTCTGGAGCTCAAAACCAAGCCCAGAGCTCCACCTTTTCTAGTAGTCTGCCTTCTGGGAAAGGATGTTTTATGACTGACCATGGCAGCCATTTTATGAGAATGCCCATAACACTCTTTCAAAATTCCACATGGGCCTACTGACCCAAAAGTGTTAGGGGCCCCTGCTCTATGTAGACAAAAATGTTTATTTTATATTGCTTTTCTCCTCCCCCCACATACTTCTCAGTCTTCTTACCCATGTCCTGTCATTTCTTCTCTCCTTCTTTCACACTTAACTTGTACCCTACCCCCAACTGCCAGTTTCTTTCACCCTCCCTCCTGCTGCTTTTACATTCACTTCCTCCTGTAACAGCTTCTCTCTCTCTCTCTCTCTCTGTTATTGTCCTCCTCTTTATTTCCAATTTGATGATGATGATGATGATAAAAATATTCAGCTTGCACTCTAACCAATTCACACTGCATCACCTGTCTATGCAGGGTGCATGATGTAGCCATGGCACAGGGTGTTCAAGCAAAGAGACAGTGGGCAGTCTGCAGCACTAAGACCCACCTGAAGGTTGGCTGAGAGCCACTGGTGGGTGAGTCCCGACCCACAGCTTGAGAAACACTGGTATAGGATTGCAACCTCAATTAATTACATTACAATGTAACAACTCCACAAATAGAAACACTAGGATTAATGTTTTGAACGAAACAGAGATGCTAGCAACATATTAAAAAAACGTTTCAATGCTTTTTCCTACGGAACACATTCACACAGATGATGAACTTCTCCCTAGCTTGTAATCTGAGAAGCTGAGTCAGTAGAACATGTACAGCATATATCTTGATACAGAGAGATCATCAGAGTTCTTCCACATTTGTTCTTTCAGCCTAGCTGTAATGATTAAAGAGGCAATCCTACACATATAGCATTGCAGTGGGGTCCCAGTTAAAAAATAATTAAACAAACCTTAAGATGCTGTGTATCGAGAGAGGTATCTGAGGGCACATTTGTGCCTATGGCCATGACATTGCAGAACCTGGAACAAGACCTTTCATATATCTCAAGAGTAACAGTAGTTACTTAGTTAAATTTCTTTACAGAACAAAGCTATGCATGTCTACTTTAATTCAAGTGGATTTTGTGCTACACCACCCTAAAATCCCACATTTAAAACGGGGCTTTCTGTTTCCGTTTTAAATGCAGAATCGCAATGGCCACCCTTTACATGCTTCCTTTTCCCCCTCCCCTTTCCCCCTCCTTCTCCCCCTTATCTTCATCTTCCATATGTTTCATTGGTCTAGGTTCTCTTCTTGTGGCTTTTCCTTTTTCACAGAGGGAACTCAAGCGGAACACAAGCAGGGGTAATTTGGTACCTCATTATCTCCAATCTATTTTAAAATGGAATAAAGGTCATTTAGTGCAGGAGACACCCTGGAGGTTCACAACATCATCTAAAGGGCCCGCAAACTTCCGTGAGTGAGCACTCTCAACAGCAGGATAAAAGCTCTGTGTGAAGAAGCCCTGTGTTTTCTATAATGGCTAAAGTTGAGGAAGAGCTTTAAGTTAGTACATCCTATTTTCAAAGTTAAACGTTCCATAAGGAAAACTAAAATGGTGTAAGTGTTTAATGTGCATGTCCCCCCACCTAATTTTGACATTTTATTAAATGTGCTACTTTGGCACTAAGAACACAATGGGTTCGATCCAGATCTACTTAGTGACATTTAGGTCCCACTGAAATCTGTGTGATTTAAGTTAGTCATGACTAATTTTCTCCACCCCTTTTAACTTTGACTCTTTCCACTAGTGAAAGGCAGCCCCCAAGAGCCTCTCTGAAGTGGAATTCAGCCCTCTGGCTGAAACTGGTTCAACAGCCCTGCAGTGGACCAGAAAAGCTCCTGTGGCTTGCTAGTGATGCCATCTGCCAAGCACTACCATATCAATAGAAAATTGTGGTTGTGACATAATAGACATGGATGACACGGATGAAATAGAGCCACATGTTCATAATTCAGAAATTGTCACAAAGGGTTGCCTCAAATGTATAGTTTAACTGGGCATTAAAAGTTAAAAACTATGCATAGTTTACTAATTTATAAATACCCTGTACATTTATAATTGACAGAAAGCTGGTGATCAAGTCAGTTCAGGCTGCAATTCTGTGCACACTTGCCTGAGAGTAAAACCACTGAACTCAGATGAACTTGTTTCCGCATGCATAGATTCATGGGAATTATAGATTAGTTATCAGATATTTGCTGGTCATGGATCTTTGTTATCAGATAAATACCTTATAGCTATTTGGCACTGGATGATATTATATATATGAAAATCCTTTAATATATGGGTCTGCTAAGCTTCTTAAATCCCACCAACTTCACTGGGATTTTGGCCACATATCTTTAAAAAACAAACACCACTGAATTGTAGAGAAGGGCAGGAAGGAAAAGGGACGTCATTTATTATAGGCGTAATAATTAATAGATGTGTATAATTATAGATTTGTATTGACCCTGCTTCCCCTCTGCAGGCTAACTGTGCTCATTGCTCTAAATAATCTGCAGTAGCCAGATAGAGGACTAGATTGTATGGCTTGGTGTTCAATTGCTTATATTTGTGTAGTTTAGACTCAATAGGTTGGACCCAGATTTAGTCATACTTAGAATAGACCCATTGAAATCAATGGAATTTAAATTAATAATGACTAATTTTACTGATTTCAAGAGGTCTTCTCTAAGTATAATTATGTCTGGATCCAACCCAATGGCATTACTCTAGATAAAACCTTTTTAAACAATGAAGAGTGAGAGTGGAGAGAGGCTCTGTGTTTGCCATTAGGGCTTGTCTCTCCGAGTTTGATGCAGATGAGGTATTGTATTGTGAGCTCTCTTACCACAAACTGTTTAGTGAATTGTTTAGTGTGAGTATAATGTTCATATCATTAGTACTGGACATTGTTAACTGATCTATTGGTATGTCTTGTGCTTATTTAAATTATGATAAGGTTTAAATGAAATGTAATTGAGTTAATATTGTGTTATAATAATGGCTTGGCTTGGGTTTTGAGGAGTATTTGGGTTGGGAGGGGGTTGTGATCCAGTTTGAGCACAATGTATTGTGGAAAATGCAGAATACAAATAAATTTACTGTGACTAGAGTTGCTATAATCTTGTTTATATGTAGGACCAGTGGGTGTCAAGGAAGGTTTAGAGGATGCATCTGTCAGGAAGCTAGACAAGAACTTAGTTTCTCTCCACCCAGAACAGCAACAGAACACTCCGGACCCCACCCAGATATAAGTAAGCCCAGTGACACCTAGTGAATAAAACCTGTCTAATTATGCTATTCACACAATATTCCTGTACTTCAGCTCTCAACAGGTTTGTTCTCAAAGTCAAAGAGCAGGTAGATCTACCAAGCTTTTAACAGAACAGCAAACTTTATTCCAGCTACAGTACAGCCTGGAACAGCCTTCTCCAACCTGGTGCCCTCCAGATGTATTGGACTACAACTCCCATCACTCCCAGCCAGCATGGCTAACAGAGAGAATCAGAGGGGGACACTCCCAGAGAGTTTCAGAAGTGACAAGAAATGGTCTTCCTAAGGATAGACTCACGCATATCAGAGTTGCTATAAAAATAGAATAATTCTATTATTGCTAGGATGTGAAACTAAACCAGGTGGTCCAAGTACCATTCATCATAAGCACCCTCACCACTGAGGGAGAGCAATGTAGAACCTAAAGCAAGTATACCTGAATCTGGCCCATAACATGTTACTGTTACCCAACCTCCATTCACTGTATAAAACTGGCTTTTCCAACCTGGTACCCTCCAGATGTTTTGTACTACAATTCCCAGCATCCCTGATTATTGGCCACAAGCCTGGGACTGATGGGAACTGTTGTCCAAAACATCTAGGGGGCACCAGGTTAGGGGAGGCTTCTATAAAATCATGAGGGCTGATTAAGTGTTATAACAGATATTTCTGTACTTTTGTCTTGTTTTTTTCAGAGCATGAAATGTCCCTTAAGATGCAGGCTACAAGAGCTGATACATGAACTGGATCTGGAGTTTAATGACAGGATGGACACAATTAAGAAACTAATCTCAGAAAATCAGAAAAGCTACAAGTCATCAAATAGTTTGAAACCAGAAATCATTACCTTTATGGAAAGAAATTCAATCAGTGAGAAAAGTGAGTTCATCCCTGCTGGTGGTGAAACTATGGGGGGATATACATGGGGGTTTTGCTCTGGTTCTACTCTGCCCCCAAGAGAATCGTGGCAGATGACACATGCCCCTCTCCATAGCGCACCTTTTCTTGCCCTAAATCCATTTTTTCACACTCATTTTGTGACAGATTTTCCCGTCACAGTTGCTTCAGTGGAGTTTGGACGTCCGTTTAACCTCAGCTGGCTTCAGCATGGGCTGAGGAAAGTGGCACTTATTTGCAGAAGGGAAAGTTGCACGGGGTGGAGGCATGAGGAGGGCAGAGGGCTAAACATGTCTACCCAGAAGTAACTCATTGCCTTAAATTGCAATTTGCCAGTACAGGAGCAGAAGACTCGGGAGAATTCCTTTGCTTGTTTGAGAGCAGGAGCGGGGAGGGTGAGGGGAGCCAGGCATGTTGCTTTCAAGCTGCTCTGTTGCGAATGTGCTCATAACCTTAATGATTCTAAAAAGGGACCACCTGGAGGAGAGGCACTGACTAAACGTGTCTTCTCAGAAGTAACTCTCCAAATTGCACTTCACTGACTGCGGGGGTGGGGAGGGGGCAGGAGCAAGCTTCCGTGCATTTGCTGCCCCGCACCTATGGAGTTGAGGATGTCCACTTCTACTTGCAAGGCTCCGCCCACACAACCTTGAGCGAACGTGGTTTCTGGTGCCGTTTGCCCTGAGAAAACAGGGTTTTCTCCAGTGAATACACTGCTTTACTGTGTGTGCTGTGCAAGAAGAGACTTTGATTTCTTGAAAATCCAGTTTTAAATGGAATCACCTCATAAACCATCTCTGTGTAGATGTGTGGCCTAAGTAATTTTAAACCCTGGACTGAATGGGCCCTCCCTTTGGACAGCCATGTGTATTATTTCAATCGTGGAGCACACAATTAACATTTCTCTTCTCTTCCCAGATACACACACACATTTACACACACACACACACACACACACACACCGTTATTCAATGCTTTACAACTACTCCTACATTCTAGGTATGTTAGAGCAGCAGCAGAAGAAAAGATGCTCTGGCAGTTTCACATTTTAAACTCACTTAAATCATAGCATAATCATGACTACAGGAATAAAATGGAGTTTGCTACTGCTGCCCTGATGCTAAACACATTTATTTGGGAAGAAGCACTGTTTTGTTATAGATAACATATTTTAGGATAACATATTTTAAAAGCCAGTGTGGTATAGTGGTTACAGTATCAGACTGTGAGTACGGAGATCCGGGTTCTAGTCCCCATGGAAGCTCACTGGGTGACTTTGGGCCAGTCACAGACTCTCAGCCCAACCTACCTCACAGGGTTGTTGTTGTGAGGATAACATGGAGAGGAGGGGGATTATGTACACTGCTTTAGGTTCCTTAAGGAGGAAAAAAGGCGGGATAGAAATGTAATTGATAAATAATAAGTAATAAATTAAAAGTAAAAAGAATGAATGAGCATTTGTAACCATGTACATTTTTGGTTGGTGGCCCCCTGTCTATAACATCTTAAAAAAAAAAAAAAAGACCAAAAGATTCTGCGGTGATCAGCATCACTCCTAGTGGGACCTGGCTCAAGTGCTGACGGGTTATTTTGGGCCCTGCTGAGGTGCAGGGCACTGGATCTGGCCACATGTTCCCATCCTAGCAGCATCACTGATCCCTACAATCATGTTGTCCTCTTGACCAATCAAAAAGAATTATTTACTGTCCCCTTAATATGTAAGATCAATTGGGCTTAAATGTGGCCAGCCTGATACTTCAGTGTTACAACAATTATCCCAGGGCTGTAACAAGTATCTTGATGGGATTGTTCGGAATTGCTACCTCCTGTTAAAAGGCAGTTATCAGAGAAAAACCAAAGGCAGAACAGAATGAGTGCACTCAGAATGAGTGCAAGTCCCACATGCACACAAAGGCTAAAAAAAGTAGACTACACCCTTCTTTAGTGAAAAAAAGGGTTAAATGGTTTGGTCAGTTTCTTGCATAAAAATGCAGGTACAGCAAATAGCTTCACACAAAGTTTGTTGAGTCCATTTCTTTGTGTTCTATAACACTAAGTTTTTGTGAAACTCCCAGAGAGCTTCGGCTAGGCCCTGAAAGCTTCAGGGTCCAAGCCACCAATCTGCATCAAACGTGCATATGTTGATTTATATATGTAGAAAGAATGACTAGGATTTACTTAACTTTCAAAGGAGGCAAATTAACTTCTCATCCATATAATCTCAAATAAAATAAATTCTTCTAATTTGCACCCAGCTCTAGAACATCCTAAACCAACGGGGGGGGGGGGAATTCTAAGCTTAATTTCCATTCCGGAGAAGATTTTTTTCTGGTGGGGTAGGGTGGGGTTGAAGCATGTGGGAGGGGAGAGTTAAATCTTCCCTCCCCTGTGATATCCCTTGAAAATAATCTCCGTGCATGGCAATTATGCTAAGCAAAAAAAAAACTTCCATTGGCATCAATGGACACTCAGGGCTCTGGGGAATAGCTCCAGGCCTGCAAGAAATAGAGCTGGAGCATGGGTCCCATGGGCCCAGGTCTAGCAACACCACTGCCCAGCAGTCCCATACCACAACCCATGCAGGCATATTTTTATGTCTGAGTCTTACTTCTATATAGAATGCAGTTCCAAGAACACCAGCATGACTTTTGACGTAAACAAAATACAGATGTAGCTCAATATCTTTTGTTATGTATAATTAACATTGCCCTATGCAAAGCATTTTGGTAATAATCTTTAAATCACTTACTCAGGAGCAGTTAAAGCAAAATCTAGAATAAGAGCAAATCCTATCAGGATTTCCGTTATTCTCCAAACTTGGAAACTGATGGGAATCCTTTGCAGAGTGGGAGCAGTGAAGAGGCCATCTTTGCCTCTGCACTCCCCCCGCTCTGCGTGTTCACCCATTTAGCTAGGGGTCTGCTGAGGGGGAGGGATGGAGGCTGGGGAAAACTGGGGATAGCTCCCCAGTCCCCTCCCGCCTCCCCAGTCCCCTCCCCGCCCACAGAACCACCCCCTTTCCCTTCCCTCGGAGGTTGCTTTTGCGACCTCGTGAGGCACCCGGTGCAGTTCTCTCCATGAGGGGGAGGGGAGCTCAGATTCCTGGGTCCGAGGTCAGAGCGCTGTCTCCGACCTCAGATCCAGGAATCTGAAGTATGCTTTGGCCTGCCAGACTCTGTCTAGGGTCCATACGATTGCTCTCTAAGTGGTTTGATGAGTATAGCTGCTGTGGGTTAGTGGATAGAATGTGTCGCAAGGAGACCAAGGAGACCTGGATTCAGATCCCTGCTCAAAATAAATATCCCCACAAGATGTGAAATTAAATGGGAAGGGAACACACCATGCATGTTGCCCTGAGCACCTTGGGCAAAGGGCACAATAAAAACGCAATAAATAACTATTCTGGAAGGGTTCTTCCAGTCTGGCTTACTTGAAATGTGAGTAAAATGGACTGCAGTTAAACTACTGGCCATTTCTCTTATGTCTTTCTTATAGATTGCCAAGACATTGCTAATAAAGGTGCCAGGCAGAGCGGGCTCTACTTCATTAAACCTCAGAAAGCCAAGGAGCAGTTCCTGGTCTATTGTGAAATTGATACATCAGGAAACGGTTGGATAGTTATCCAGAGGGTATGTGGCCTGTCAGTGGAACGCATGGAATTTAATGCATAATGTGTAACAGTAGATCAGTTATAGAAAAGAAAAGCTAATCCTGTTAATCGCCCATCCCTTCCCCTCTTCTCCCCAATTTATTATCAGAGGCTTGATCATAGAATCATAGAATAGAAACATAGAATAGTAAGTTGGAAGGGGCCTACAAGGCCATCGAGTCCAACTTCCTGCTCAATGCAGGAAGTTAAGATTTTAACAAAAACTGGATCCAGTACAAGGAAGGATTTGGACACCTGTCACTGAATGACCAGACAGAATTCTGGTTGGGCAATGAAAAGGTTCATTTAATAAGCACTCAAACGGCTATTCCATATGCCTTGCGGACAGAGCTGGAGGACTGGAGTGGCCAAAAAAGGTATCCCATGAATACCACTTCTTCGGTAGTATAGCTCAGAGTTCATGACTATTATGGTGCTGTTGGGGAACCTTTGTTCATTAGCTACACGTAACTTTCCGGCACTTCAATAACTCCATACTGTGCATATGCACCAGGGTGGCCGTGTGCCCCACTTTACAGAGGACAGTCCTCTATTCAAAGGGCTGTCCAGTACAAGTCCAGTTTAAAGATTAAGAAGCATAGGAAGAGAAAGCAGGGTCCTGGAAGTTGTCCATCAACGGATAGCATTATGGGGAGATGTATTGCATTCCAATTTAAATTATAGTAATTCTAAATTTGCATCTATACATATTAATTAGCACATGCAAGTTTTATGTAAATGTGTATCCCCCTTTGCCTTCTTTTTTGGTGATGGGTTTCCTCTTTTTTGGCTATGTGACTGGCCACCCCACAACAGGGACACAGTGGGGATTTGCTTTTACCAAGCTCCACATTCCCTTTCCAAGATCACTCTAAGATTGTGTAACTGTTGGCAACATGGCTGCACATGGCATTTGAAGGTTAAGAGGAAGTAGTGGCCACAGCTTCAGAAACAACACATCCACAGCCTCCCAGCATAAGGGTTTTCCAGGGAGTAAAGGGTGGGTGAGGGGGTCTGTTCAGAGGCTGGGAGGAGAAGGAGAAGCCAGGTTTGTTTGGGCAGGGGAGAAATGGTGGTAACAGACGTTGAAAAGACAAGGGGGGGTGCTTTGTGGGGGAAGAAAGAAGAGACAGATGAAGGAGCTGTGGATGAGTGTATGTCTGTTGGGATTGAGTCTCGCAGCAGCAAGGCTGGGTGCTTTGTGGCTTTGTTTGTCACATGGTGGAATTGCTACAAGCCTTTAGACTTAGGAACTCTTCTGACCATCTGTAGTGAGTTGGTTAGTAAAAACAACAACTGTGGACTTCACAGAGCTCCTAAATGCATAGAGACCTGTGTAGTTTAACACAGTCAGTAGATTTTAGCAGGCTTTAGCTAACAAAGTAGGCCGCCTGATCGGGGGCGGCGGCTTCTAGAGTAAGCCTCTCACATACTTTTCATTCATATCAAGCAAGTGCAGTTTTGTATGTCAGCAACTGTGCATATGCCTGGCTACCTCACTTTTTTCTCATAGAGAATAGTGTCTTATCTCACCCATGGGCTGGGAGGATTTCACTCCTAAGTAGGAGTGCTAGAGGCTCTCTCTTATTACTCCCAGGCTGGGATACTTCAAGGACTTTCGAGGGGTAGGCAGGTCTGGCCCCCTGCTTCTGGGAGAAGAGTGTGTTTCTGTGTGTTTCTCACTGTCAGCTCCTAAGCCGAGGGAGAAAGCTATAAAAGCAAGTGGGCTAGATTTGATCTTCAGTCTCGTTTCAAGGGGCAGTGTGCACGTGACCAACTTGGAGAATTTCTGTGGCTCAAGGGACAACTTCTGTCTATTGTGGGGGCCCTGATAGAAATGAGAGCTTGATTAGCTGGAAAGAGGTGTGAACTTTCTTTCTAAAAATATATTCTGCATTCATTTTCTATCAATAAACTGGTATGGTAGCGGGTGGCTACCAGAGAGAGGGCCTTTTCTGCTGTGGCACCCTGGCTGTGGAATGAGGTCCCTAGGTTCAGGACCAGGTGAAGTCCTTTGTATTTTCGCAGCATTTAGCACTCTAGTCTTTTAGCTCTGCTGTTTTAAATCTGTATTTTAAATCTCTGCATTGCTACTAGGTTTTATTCTGCTTGTACTTTTACATTGTAATTTTAAGCTTTCATATTTTATATATTTTATTAGAAAACTTCAGCTATTGGGCAGTATACAAATAAATAAACTGTCATCTTTTGCCCAGGTGGCTTGTTTCATCTTGGAAACCAAAAGAATCTGATTGATGACTGGGATCTGACAGAATCAGGACCCCAAAGCAATTCACCATCCAAAGTTTATACTGTACAGTTACCAAACCCTAGGATTTGACCCAGACAATTTGACCAGGGCTATGCACAGACACCCCCACCCCCGATTCACTTCAGATTCTTTGACTTGCATTGGAAAACAGAAGTGACCATTACTTTTTTCAGTTTTTATGATAAATATATGGAATTTGGAGACCTGGCAGCCTCCATGGAGGTGATCTTACCTGCCAAATTTCAGACAGTTTGGCCCAGTAGTTTTTGTGCTAGGCTCAGGTAGAATTTGTTTTTTTCAACAAAAGCTCTCAAAGCAAAGAGCTCTAACTTTTCACTCTTTCCACAGAAGTGCATGAAATTTGCGCACCTGGCAGCCCCAATGCAGGTTACTGAACCTGCCAAATGTCAGACAGTTTGGCCCAGTAGTTTTTGTGCTAGGCACAGGTAAAATGTGCTGTTCTCAGAAACTCAGACCAAAGGTAATAAATTAAAGGGATAATCAGATAAATTAGATTTAAGAAATGATTAGGAGGAGGTCACTATTCCTAATCTCTGGTGTAGGTTTTTTTGAAGTGCAAAATAAGCCCTCTCCCCTAGTACTTTCCTATTCAGCTTCACACTGGAAGACCTCAGGCTCTCTTTTGCTGAATGGAATACACATGACCAGGGAAAAACAGGTCTGCCCTGACTGGGCGCAAGCCAGCCTGGCTACTGGTGTTGCTGGTCCCAACAGCACTGTGCCCACCTCTGCCCCTTCCAAGACCCCTTAGATGCCTCATATTGGGCTTGCTTTGCACTACAGTAAACAAACAAATGGTGTATGTAGTGTTTTGCCCAGTATATTGTCTGGACTCGTGTGTAGTGCTTTGCGCACACAGACACACAGCACACACACACAGACACGAACAAAAGAAAAAAGAAAGAAAAACTACCTACAAGCTAAGTGGGGGGGGGGGGCACACTTTAAAGCCTAACAGCAAAGAAAAGGTGGGGGGGTGTATTTTTGTATATATTTTTTAGAAAGATAAGAGTTGAAATGGGAAGGGAAGGAATACAGGAACTGAGAAGGGCAGGGAGGGGAGAAGCCAAAGAATAAGGCAAGGAAACTAAAGTACTTTTTAATTTTTTTGTTTTTTAAATAACGAATCTAGTAGAAAATAAAGGGAAGACTAATAGGAATAGTTTAATTGAGAAGGGTTGGGCGAGAAGGAAGAATGACAAGTGAAGCTACAGGAGAATACACACACCACACAGATCTGGCTAGCCAACTCTCTCTCTAACCCAGTGGTCTCCAAGCTTTTTTGATCGCATACCCCTATCAGTGAAAATTTTTTGAGAATGCAACCTCAATATATGTATATCTATTTATAAATTATATACATGTACTACTGCACTAATGTATTATGTACATTATAAAATATACACAAAAAAATTAAACAGGATGAAATAAAGATGAAATAAACCATTTTTAAAACAATTTTTTAAATTTTATTTATTAATGGTACAAAACCCTTTTTGCTCTCACTAAAAAAATTATTATTAATATACTCTGTAAATCCACTTAACTATGCACATGTCATTGCTATACGCTGATGATCAAGCGAGGGCACCACTGTCAGCTGGCAAGGAGGGGAAAGGTCTCCTTGCAAGGAGGGGAAAGGTGTACTTGGCCGGGCTCCTGCCTGCACCAGGGCCAGGAGTCCTGGTCACCAGCCCCGCACCCTGCACAGAGTCCCCACTCCCTGGCCGACTGGTGGCTTGGCCTGGGCTGTTAACCCTTCCCACTCTCCTTTGGCAAGATGGAAGCTGTGAGGAAAGTGCCTGTTTCCTTCTTGGCTTCATTCTGCGAAGGGAGAGTGGGAAGGGTTAATCTCCTTCCTGCTTCGCTGAGTGGGAAGGGTTAATCTCCTTCCTGCTTCGCTGAGTGGGAAGGGTTAATCTCCTTCCTGCTTCGCTGAGTGGGAAGGGTTAATCTCCTTCCTGCTTCGCTGAGTGGGAAGGGTTAATCTCCTTCCTGCTTCGCTGAGTGGGAAGGGTTAATCTCCTTCCTGCTTCGCTGAGTGGGAAGGGTTAATCTCCTTCCTGCTTCGCTGAGTGGGAAGGGTTAATCTCCTTCCTGCTTCGCTGAGTGGGAAGGGTTAATCTCCTTCCTGCTTCGCTGAGTGGGAAGGGTTAATCTCCTTCCTGCTTCGCTGAGTGGGAAGGGTTAATCTCCTTCCTGCTTCGCTGAGTGGGAAGGGTTAATCTCCTTCCTGCTTCGCTGAGTGGGAAGGGTTAATCTCCTTCCTGCTTTCCTTCAGCCACCGCCACCACTACCGCCACCCTTCCTGCACACAATGGCAGCTTGTAAGAGCAGCGGGAGGCAGCTTGCGCACCCCACTGGGTCGTCTTGTGCACCCCCCGCGCGCACCCCACCTTGGAGATCACTGATCTAGAGGGTGGGCAGGCGGGCTCTCTGAAGGGCCATTTTGGCTGGAAAAGAGAGCTGACCAGGCCCAAATGCCAGTCTCTGTGGGGCTCCTTCCTCAGAGATAGGCATTATGGAAAGGGTGTCCTAGATTTCCTGTAGGGAGAGCCACCCTCTGGATCACCCTGAGAGTGAGCCAAGGGCGGCTGGCAGCAGAGGAAGGGGTAAGAGGTGACGCGCAGGGAGTTAGGGGGCTGTGCACAATTGCTAGCGGGGTGATAGGTAACGCAGTGGCGGCGGCAATGGCAGTGTTTTTGCTCTCCTGCCTCAGGCAGTGGGAGAGCTTGTGCCAGTCCTAGCTTCTTGGGTCCTCTTGCCATCTCTGGACACCCTGGCCCTTAGCATCCCAAATCCTAGGACCTTTCCCCAGTTCTTGGCCTGGCTCACAAAGCTATTCCTGTTCTTTAGGTCTGTGTGAAGGTCTTTTTCTACAATACTGTCTTTACTTTCCCTCACACAAACTGGATTGCAGATATTCGGACAGCTTGGAATGTTCATGAAAACACTTAGCTCAGCCAGTTGGTTTCAGAAGCTTCACCACTACAAGAAAAATACAAAGGACTGAGCCCAGACTAAGGGTGGAATCCAGCTAAAGTCTACTCTAAGTAGGACTTTGGATTCTACCCTAAGGATATAATCCTACACACACTTACCTGGGAGTAAGTCCCACTGAACTCAGTGGGACTTACCTCTGAATATACATGCATAGGGTTGCACTGTAAATTAGTCATGCTTTAGCCCCGTTGAAATCAAGCAGCCTTATTCTCTGAAGCCAATGAAACATCCCATTACTAACTGTCACAAATGAAAAGCCACTGATATGCCCCAGTACTCTTTTCTTTGACTGTGTTAAGTTGGAAAGAATAAAAACAATAATATTTTTTGACTGAAATACAGTATATCATGTAATACAGAAGTAGAGAAAAAAACTTGGCATACCACGATATGACCCAGGGCTATTTTGCAACTGCTCGTTCAAACAAGCAGTACTTTATTTCAGCAGTAACTGCAGTAGCAGAAATTTCTGTACTGTCTCCCCTGCCTATGTAGTGTGGTGCAGATGGGTAGTATGCAATGGTGTCCCAGCACTAGTGCTAATGACATTGTGCTCATGCGAACCAGTGTGTGCACAATGTAACTAGTCCTTGGTTGTGTCACGGGAAAAAGCAGCAATTTGCAACTAAAATTCAGCAGCAAATTGCTGCTTTTCCCCATGGCACTGTTGCATAGGCATTGGTTTAGCACTAGCATTTAGTGCAAGTATTAGTACTAGCACTTTGATACTGTTGACTTACTTGCTGAAAGAAATAAACTGATTTTGTTACTGATGTTATGGATGGAGTAAACTACAGCTGTTTGAAAGGGTAGGCGCAAAAAAAAAAAAAAAAGTCCAGTCACTATCCTTGAAATACTGGTTTTCTGTAATATAGTTGACCATGTCTGGGTAATGAACAAAGCCATTCACTTCCAAAATTTGGTGTTTTAAACTTGTTTCTTTCCACAGCCATGCAGATTATGCCTACTTCAAACTGGGAATTGAAGGGGATAAGTACCGCCTGATCTGTGCCTTCTTTGCCAATGGTGAAGCTGGGGATGTCGTTGATGGTTTTGACTTTGGAGATGATCCAAGCGACAAATACTTTACCTCCCACAATGGCATGCAGTTCAGCACACGACAATGGCAATGACAAATTTGCAGGTAGCTGCGCCAAAGATGATGGATCTGGATGGTGGATGAACAGATGTCATGCTGCTCACCTCAGTGGCAAATACTACCAAGGTAAACATATGGGGGAGGGGAGCTTGGTGTGCTCAAGGCTGGTTCCAGATGATGCTTTTACTGCACAATCACCCGGCCTCACTCACTAAGAATTTTTCTACATGAGGAGTTTATTGTGCTATCATCATTCCCTACTCACAGTTGTTCACAGGTTATTACACTCCAATTTCTCTTCTGTTTTTACAGAGCACTCTCAGCAATTTTTTTCAGAGTGGGGAAAATGCAGTATTATTTCTGAAAGAGAAAGAAAACACTTTCCCCATTTGAGTATTTGCACTATTTTCCTATACCACAGTGCCTCCTAGAGGCTACGTAACAGAAAAGCAGAAAAGAAAATGCTCCTCATGTAGTGCTTGGATCTCAGTTCTGTGATGAAATCAAAAGTAGATACAGCAGATTAACAACCTTGTGTAGAAACCCCCCGAAGTTCTACAGAGGGTCCAGACAACATCATCGTACACCTGTAACCTTCTGCAGTTTTCCCACCACTTCTTCCCTCTTTTTTCTTTCCACAAAAAGCCCATTAAGGAAGAAGAGACAGAACAGGTGCACGATGTCTTCCAGTGTGCTAGGAGCCATTCATCTGGAAACACCCTAAGTCCTAAGTCTGCACCCAAAGTCTGCTCCGAGTCCTCCCCCCACCCCTGTTTTGAAGTCAGATAAGTTAGTCCCTAGCCATTAGTGTAAGCAGCAGAGCCTCCTCAGCTGTAAGACCCCCTCAGAGAGGCGTGACTTATTCCATCTCTGCTTTTAAGTAAAGGTTATAGGCAATCACCCACCCACTTTCCTCAGATTGACTTGGAATAAGCAGAGCTACGTATTTCTCAGCAAAATAGGGAAACAGCTCTGCTTATTCTAAGCTAATCCAAGTTAAAACAGATCCATGCAGGAGTGTGAGGGGGTCTGATTTCCCACCCATAAACTATTTTGAGCCTTCAAACTGCCTCCCACCTTCCTTCCATAAGCATTAAAATATAGAATTAAACATCCAGGACAGGGTCCAACAAAAGTTGGACATTGCACATTGAATATAGTGAGGCTTACCTCTGAGTAGCCATTCATGGGAGCGCAACTGCTAAGCACTTTTCAGTCCTACTGATTTCAGGGGGAGAGACATGCTTAATCAATGCAAGTTAAAAATGCTGAACGTTGGCTTCATCGTGCCCTCAGTCTCTTCACTAGTCAAGGTCAAGGATTAAAGCATCTGCTGTGCTGTGAGATTGGATAGCTAAATATATGTATTTTCCTGTGGTTTAAAGCTTCCATTAATATCTTTGATGAACCTAGAAATAGTACGGCTACAAATTAAAATCTAGAAATAGTAAAACCAGTCATTTGCTGGGTAATTGAAGTTTTATATATCACATATTTACTGTGTGTGGAAACAAACCATTCTTGTCCTTCTTGTAGTTCCCTGGTTGAATGCTGGTTGGCCACTGTGTGAGCAGAATGCTGGACTGGATGGATCATGGTCTGATCTAGCATGGCTCTTATGTTCCTATTAGGCAGTAAGCTGTATTGAACTCAGCAGCACCTCTAAATAAACATGCTTAAACATAGGCTTCAGAAATGTTGAAGGAAATGCTGGTGGCAGGAAGGATACGAATGTTAAATACAGTGTATTACACCCCACAGATTTCGGTCTTAAGAATCATTTGACAACCCACTTACATATTATGGTGCTTGCATTTTAGGTGGTGCTTACACTGAGAAAAATGGATTAGACAATGGTATTTTTTGGGTAACCTGGCATTCTCGGTGGTATTCCATGAAGAAAACAGCAATGAAAATCACTAGACTTTCAATAGTCACAAGACAGCAAACCTGAGGAGTGAAAGAGGTTGGACTAGGAGGCCACTGAGACATTTAGAATGATAACAAAAACAACTGAAAAATTAGTTAAAAGCAACTATGTACCTAAAACCTATTTTTGAACTAACATAAATTTTCAAAATATTTTCAAATGTAGGCCATATACAACACATTCCAGTAACCCGACTAAATGAAAACCCATTGGTTTCAGTGGGTCTACTGTAAGTATGGCTATGTCCATGCCGGCCATATGGAACCTTCATGTTCACAGGAACTGTAACTTTGAATCCCAGTTGTGCGGGGACAAACAAAATGGAGAGGGAAGTTACCTTGTTTGGATTTCCCAAAACGTTGGATAGATGGATATTTGGTTTCATCCAGCAAGACTCTAAAATTTTTATGTTAATACAATCCTATTAACATACTTAATTCAGCCTTTTCTTGGGAGAAAAATTACAGCTGTTCCTTTTCTCTTTTACTGTAGGTTGGAGATGATTAAAAGAGTATTTTTTGACAAAGGTTTAACCAGACAAGCCACAAAACCTTTATAAAATGGTACTACTTTTATAAATGGAACTCACATAAAAGTCTATAAATTTGGATCTGGCACTAAAATCAAATCATTAAATGTCCCTTTTGTTTTCTCCAGCAATAGGATAAAACAGCCATAACCCACATTCTGCATGCATTGCATAAACCTGGGTACACACAATTGCACAATTTTGCCCCAAGTCATGGAACAGTAAAATGCTCACCAGCGCAGTCCACCTGTTAAAAGGCTGAATCTTGAAGTTCTTGACTGTGTCTGTATGCAACGATGATATGGCAATTTCCATGCATGAGTTCTGCACAGGCAAAAATTGTTCTAGAGTAGAGCCATTATTTTGCAATATGTCTTCTCAACTTACATTTAAATAAATATGAACAAATAAAATATGTCATTAATTGCTTCTTAGCTGCCACCCCCCCGAAAAAGATGAAAAAAATTCTGCAAAGATTCACAATTTCTTGAAAAGATTAATTTATAAATCTGTATATGTACTGTTGTTTTATACATCAAAGTCTAATGCTGTTGAATTAAAAAAACAATGACACACAAAAAACCGCAATTCCATTACATATATTTGACAGATGTTGAATGTTCTTTTATTTAAATTTGGTGCTGGGCAGCTACATTTTAAAAATACAAATTGATTTGTGAATAAAGTCACCAAATGACCATAAACTCTTTTTACTGATTTCCTTATTGCTATAAAAATGTTTATGTGGGAAATGACACTCCATTTATATTGAAAGCCCAAATATTTTCCCCTCATTATTTACTCTTCTTTCAGAAATATTTCCACTGTCTTTTTAATGAAACAGGGACATTACTATGTGACCCAAGTTTTAGTTTTTTTTTTTTTTTTTAAGTAATAAAATATAGTTGTACCAAACTCTTTATAGAAGTGTGTAGGCTGAAAGCAATTCTCTACTAGTCACTGGTGAATTATCATACTGGTTACTCTTAGTAAATAATTTGTCTATGTTTGATCAACTGTGTCACACACACGCACGCTTGCGTGCGCACACGCACACATACAACCTGCTCAGACAGCTCATTCTTCCAGAAGCATCAGCATCTGAATATTATAATATGACATTACCTGAAGCTATAATTCTTGATGTCTTTTTGAAAGCTATACCTTAAGGCAGCCTTTCCCAATGCAGTGCCCTCCATATGTTTTGGACTACAATGCTCATCAACTCCAGTTAGCATGACCAGGGATAATGGGAGTTGTCCAAAATAAGTGGACAGCACCAGGTTGAGGAAGGCTGCCTTAAGGCATCAAACCAGATAAAGTTAGCCATGCTTCATTCCTATTGAAATTAATGGCTTTAAATTAGTCATTTAAAAGAGAACCAGTGTGGTGTAGTGGCTAGAGTGTTGGACTGGGAGACGGGAGATCCGGATTCTAGTCCCCACTCAGGCATGGAAGCTCACTGGGTTGGGCCAGTCGAAGACTCTCAGGCCAACCTACCTCACAGGGTGGTTGTTGTGGGGATAAAATGGAGAGGAGGAGGATTGTGTATGCCACCTTGGGCTCCTTAGGAGGAAAAAAAGGTGGGATAGAAACGTAAATAATAATAACAACAACAACAACAACAATGGCTACTGTTTGAAAAGAATTGGCTAAAGGGCAAGAAGCATAGTTCTGGCAATTTTGGGAAGTATAGAGTAGGGTTCCCATAAAGATCTCTACACTGGTGCTATTTAACTTGTTTATAAATGATCTGCAGTCAGGTGGGCAGTAAGGTGGTCAGGTTTGCAGATGACCCCAAGCAATTCATGATGGTGAAAACACAAGTAGACTACAGTGAGATCCATAAGAATCACTCAAAACTAGGTGAACTAGCGAACAAAATGGCAAATGAGACTGCATTTATGGAAGTGTAAAGTGTTAGGGCAAAAAAAAATCCTAACTTTACATATACAGCAATGGAGTCTGAACTAGGGTTGTCGGAGTAATATGCAACAGATTCAAATGATTTTAGATTAATCTGACCTGTGGATTCTACATCAGACCAGCGTTTTCTGAGTCCTGCAGATTTGCAGACTGGTTTTTCACTTTGGGGGGGATTTGCACTACTTTGGAGGGATTTTGCACATTAGCGCATTTGTGTAAATGCGTATTAGCACTAATGCTAGTTAGTGCAGGTAGAACAAAATTTCTGATAAAACATATCTGGTTCTGTCAATGAACGTGTGATCCAATGAAAGACACCTGACGATCTGCGAAACACAGATGGGACAGATTTAACCAAATTCGTATAGCCCTAGTCTGAACTGGCAGTAAGGCTGTTGGAGAAAACCTCAGTGGATTCAAATGAGTTCAGATTTCTATGAATCCAACCCCCAGATTCTGCAGTGGACTGGCATTTTCCAAGTTATACAGACTCCACAGACTTGCGGGCCTTCCCCCCCCCCTTTTCAGAATTGTATGCAAATTTAGTCATAGAAAAGCACACACACACACACACACACACACACACACACACAAAAAGACCACCAACTAAAAATGTGCATTTCCCTCCATAGGTTAAAATGTGAAAATCCACATGGGGGGTGGTGTTAGACATTTTGAAGAGATTTGCGCATTTTTGGAAGTGCTCATTTGCTAAAGTTCGGGAAACTGAGAAAAAAGTGATTTCGTCAACGAGCGGATGATGGAACAAAAGATGTTTGATGATCTGTGAAACACAGATGGAATGAATTTAACAAGATCCCTAACTGGCAGTGACTAACCAGGAAATAGATCTTAGAGTTGTAAAAGAGTTCAATGAAATGTCACCTCAGTGTGCAGTAGCTTTGAAAATGGCAAATTCCATACAAGGCTAATGATGATTAGGATAAGGATTGAAAATAAAACTGCTAGTATTAGAAAGGACATTGTAGAGCTGGAAAAGGGGTAGAAAAGGGGTGGAAAACGACAAGCACAATCATCAAGGGCTTGCAGCATTTGGGACTTTAGAAGAGAGACGACTAAGGATGCAATCCTATTGGGATGCCTGTCAGCCTCTGAACTAGGAGGCTGATAGGCACAGGGGTGGACAGACTCAACCAAGTCCACCTCATGCACCACTCACTGGACCCCTGCCAACTGCCCGCCCACCTGCTCTGCTTGCCACAGTGAGCTGCTATTTTGCGTAGAAATGGTGGTTCGTTCTTTTACATAAAGGCCCTTTTATGCAAATGGCAGCCATACAGCAGCCATTTGCTCAGTATTACATGCGTAAATGGTATATTTGAGTAATGTTTAAGTCTTGGGAGAAAGGGGTGGGGCCAGAGGAAGGGGGCATGGCCTACTGGGGAACCTCACAGGGCCAACTTGGGACTCCTTGAGTGCTGGATTTGGGTCCTGGGCCTGAGGTTCCTAACCCCTGCTCTAAGGTGACACTGGGAGGATTCCTTAGTTAGCCATCTATTCTCAACATGTGATCCCACTTTGGATCAGAACTTTAGTTCACACCTAAGCCTGCTTCTGATTGTTCATTTATGGATCTGACGCAGGGATGGACGAAAGTCCCTTACCTGATCCCGAACCTTGCTTCGCGGTGGGGGGGAGGCGCTCTGTCCCTCCCCGCCGAAATTCTGGCTGGGGGGGAGGCGCCCCGTCCCTCCGGCTGCGAAACCTCCTCTCCTGCTGGGATGCAAATGGCGGCGGCCATAGCCGCCGCCGTTTGTGTCCCTGCAATCAGCCGTGATAGGCTACGTAAATGTTTACGTAGCCTAGTATCATGGCTGACTTAAAAAAAAAAAAGCATGTACGCAAATGGCGGCGCCCATCGGCGCCATTTGCGTTCCTAAGTTTGGCACGTGTAGTCTACGTAAACATTTATGTAGACTATGGCGAAAATAAGGGGAACGCTATTTGCTTTCCCCTTATTTTCGCCGTAGTCTATGTAAATGTTTACGTAGACTACATGTGTCAAAATAAGGAACGCAAATGGCGGCGCCCATGGGCGCCGCCATTTGCGTACGCGCTTTCCCCCCCCCCAAAGTCAGCCGTGATAGGCTACGTAAACATTTACGTAGCCTATCACGGTGTTTTTTAAAAATCTAGCCGTGATAGGCTACGTAAATCTTTATGTAGCCTATCACATTTGTTTGTTTGTTTGTTTTACTTGGAAATGGCGGCGGCGGCGGCAGCCGGTCGGAAGACCGGCCGCCGCTGCTGCCACTGCCGCACCGCCGCCGCCGCACCGCCGCCAGGGACATTCGAACAAGGTAACTCCCGTCCCGGGGGGGGCGGGGGGCAGACCGTTTCTCCACCAATGCACTGGCATTCGGCCTCCCCAAGATTCATGGAGAAATTCTCTGAATCCCTAGATCTGAGAAGGCTCAGAGAATGATCACCAGTCCCAAGTTATGAAGCCTTAGGATCTATGAGACCTCAATTGCCCAAGGTTGGCAAAGCTCTTCACTTCCTTCAAGCTGGTGAACTTTTAGAGTTTGGCTTGGGTCAGCTACCTTTCAAAACAAGGATGCCACAGGGTCCTCACCACTGTGCCCTCCATTTCTCTGCTGCCACACATCCAAACTGTGCCTGCCAGAGGATGGGACTAGCCCAGTGTACCAGCCTTCAGCCTGTTTACTGACTGTGAAGCCCCATAGGCCATATTGCAGATCCCTCAATAACTTTCCTGGCTTTTGTGCAGTCCCCCCACCCCCATTCTATAAGGTTGAGATGCCTCTGCTAAGGCTTCATTACTGGCCTTAAACTAACTTAAGCCGGACTTTTTGGTTTGGGAGCCCTGTCCATTTGCTTTCAGCCCTACCCACCACTAGAATGAGCCTTCTCAGATCCGTACCTTTAGTACCAGGAGTAGCCTTAGGTGTCAATCAAAGGTCTGATCCAAAGTAGGATCACACGATAGAAATCGATAGCTAAGTAAGGAATCCTCCCAGCTGTCACCTTAGAGGCAAGAAGCCACACTGCTTTTGGTGGCTGTGGGTTGGGTTTCTTCCTTAACTGTTGCCAATCAGATATGGTTTCAATAAAAATGGGGCTGTTTATTTAAATCCATATGTTATGTCTTGTGTCTTTGTTACTGCTGGGGACCCAATAACCACATTGTTGGTTCCTCCCATGTGATCATCCAGACGCAAACATTACCAGAGCAATACAACAGACCACCATGGACTGCCAACCATGTGTCTCCTGTGATTAACAAAGAAGTGACACTCCTGCAGTGCAAGAAATCTAATTGACAAAGCAGTAACATTGACAAGAGGTTGTGTGCGTTTTCTCCCCATGGTTTCTCTACAAGTGATTCATTCCAAACATTGCACAACACTTTTCTTGGGATACGATGGGGTCACCCACCCACATCTGCCTTGCATGTTTGCTGGCATTGTGCAAACAGACTTCCAGCAAACAAACTTCAGAACTTGTGCAATAGATGCTGGGACACCAAACTCAGGCAGTGCGTTTTGACTCTGCAAACAGAAGGGAGACTAATCATTAATTTGGCAGGGGCGGTGGAGGGAGACAAGATACCGCTTAAATTCAATGCAAAATACCTAAGTGAAAGGCATCCCTTAGTGTCGCCAAAGGTGTGGATCTTTCTGAAGATGTTTCAGACAAGAGTCTTCTGTGCACTGCTGTTCTTCAGCATCACCTGGGTATGAGTTAATTTTATCTGGTTCTCCTGTTTCTTTCCCAGTTATATTGAGTTTTGTTCCTTCCATTGCTTATCTCCATAGGACTATATTTCAGCTAAAGCAAGAGACTTCAGCTAAAATCATCATAATACTACCAGTAATATGATAGTGAGCTATGGGCTTTCCCTGTGTTTCAAAGGCTTGAATTGGGGAGGGGGGATTCTTGGGGGCAGCAAGAAACATATCCAAGCTTGCAGGATGCCATCTGTATTGACTTCTGTTTGCATATATGCAAAAAGGCCAGTGCTACACCCAGCTACTCATGCACAGCTGGTTGCATGCAATGTGGCCGCAGATGAGGACGTGCTTCTCCTTCTGCCTCAAAAGCCCCCCTCTAGCCAATTCCACGGGACCCAGATGAGCATCATGATGCAGATGCATATCCAGGGGTGCCCCTGCATTTTCATCTGCAGATGTTGCTTCTATGCATGCATCTCCCTTGTGGGACTTATTTATTTAAAAGTATAATTTTAAACATTTATTATCAAGGGTAAAACCCTTGACTTGGGCCAGTGTATACTCCATAAACACTTGTTGATAATCTAGTCTTTCTTCATAAGTATTTCCTTCATATTTTTCATATGACAACTAGCTGGAATGTTTGGGCATTTCATTAAATTTGTAATTGTATACAACAATAATCATTTGAAAAATCTATACTTCCGAGGGTTTAAAAAAAATTTAAACTCATCGTACAATTATGTTGCCGTAAAACTGCCAGTACAATACTATACGTAACTATTTAGAAGTAAGCCACACTGAATCCAATGGGACTTACTCCCAGGTAAGCAGGTATGGGATTGCAACCTCAATTAATTACATTACAATATAACAACTTCAAAAACAGAAGCTCTAGGATTAATGTTTTGAACGAAACAAAGATGTTACCAATGTATAAAACAAATATGTTTCCTATGTTCCTTTCCTACAGAACAAATTTGGACAGGTTCTCCCTAGGTACTAAACTGAGAAACATAGTCAATGGAACAATAGTATAGAGCATATGCAACACATATTTTGTTCAGTCAGCAAAGGGCTGGATGCGCCCGATCTTGGAAGCTAAGCAGGGTCAGAGCTGGTTAGTACTTGGATGGGAGACTGCCTGGGAATCAGGCTTCCTGCAGTGAACAGGGGGTTGGGCTTGATGGTCTTGTAGGCCCCTTCCAGCCCTATGATTCTATGAGTGTCACTATTCTATGGTATCAGAGTTCTTCCACATTTGCTCTTTCAGCCAAGGTATAATGATTAAAGAGGCAACCCCGCACATATAGTGCTGCCAGCACTCAATGATTTTAACTGAGGATAGGTGCCCATACTAGTGATAAATTCCTGATCTTACCTTTCAACAAAACCTTTGAGATATCTTAATTGTAAGAGCAGTTACTTAGTAAAATTTGCTTTGAGACTGATTGTTTTGTTTCTAATAACCTTATTGTTGAGAACACCACTGTATGGAATTGTTATGTGCATCAGAACCTTTATGTTCTGATACAGCTTTGGTATTTTTTTAAAAAATGAAACATGATAGAAATTTTCTGGCATAACTTATTAATAAATTAAATAAATAACTAGATTTCCAGCAGTTATCCCAATGCAGATTCACTAGCACAATACTTTCAATATGGTAATTATTGTTTTATGTATATGGCCCTTCGTAAAGTTGCCAGCATCAAAGCTGAGAGACAGTGTACATTTTGAGCTCTGTGTTTCCTCTCATGGCTCATGCTGAGGAGAGCTTTAAGTTACCATATCCTGTTTGCAAAGTTTAAAGTTCCATAAGGAAAACTAAAATGGTGTGAATGTATATGTGCATGGTCCCCCCACCCCCCATTTTCGACACACTTTATTAAATGTGCTACTTTGGCACTAAGGACAAAATAGTTTGGATCCCGATCAACTTAGTGACACTTAGGTCCCAATGAAATCTATGGTATTTAAGTTAGTCATGACTAAATCTGCACAAGGATTTGAATGGGACCTAAGTGCAAATAACAGGGCATTCCTGCCTCCCTTGGCAGAGAGCCCCAACATAGGACCCTCGGATGATTCCAAAGCCCTGCTGGTGCAAGGCTGGCAGGATGGAAGAGAGGAAGCAGCAGCATTTCTCCTTCTCCCCCCCCGGGGCCATTTTTTTTAATTTTGCAAATTCCTTCCCATTGAAACCAATGGCTGGGAACTGATCTATGCCAGCTCCAGGGCTGGCATAGATCAGTAGCTGGATTGGGGACATGCTGGGGACAGGAGAGCTATCCACAGCCTTTCCTGGTATGCCCTTTGAGCTGCCCCAGCCCACTTCCATGACCCCAGAAGGACCACCACAGAGTTGGGCCTCTTTCTCTTCACCCTCAGTGGGGGAGACCCAGGACATCTTCCAGAGACCATAGGATAGCAGCCAAGGTTGCTCTGGATTCAACATAATCTATTTTGAGGGAAAGGGGTTCCCCCTATATCTGGGAAAGCTCTTGGATGTGCAGGTGATTCCCCAGAAAACTCACAGATCTTTAGATCTTATTATGGAAAGTGATAAGTGTTTAGGGTTGGGGGGATGAAATTAAAGCCAGTGGAAACCTCCCTCCCTCCACACTTCCTGTAAGGACCTGATCCAAACACTGGTGATGCCAAAGACAAAGTGTCTTCCTTGGGTTTTCATCCCATCTGCTGTTATATTTCCTCATGAACTGAAAGTCCATGAAAATTAATTGTAATGTTTTCTATTCTTACTTTAGTTCTTTTATGATTAATTTTAAATTCATTGGACAGCAATGAAAGGGCTGCTTAAGACTAAACAAAGAATAATTAACTAAGCCTGTCGTCCTACCAATGCTTAGGATTGCACTGTATTCCAAGTTAATATAGGCCTTTTATAAACAATTCAAAATTATTCACCTAACTGAGGAAAAAAAGCACAATCTAAAGGCTGGATGTGGGCAAGTAGCATTATATATTGGTATTCTTTATTTAATTATTTCACTTTTTAAAGTACCTATTTTATGGCAGAGCACACTAACATTTTGCAGTTAAACATTCTGATATTTATTAATGCAGAAAAGCAAATATTCAAAAAGACCCATGAAAGTATAGATGAGACGGAGAGCATCACTACAGAATTTGAATTAAATCCAAATATCCTGGCAAAACCATTGCAAGCAAATATCCAAATATGGGTGATTACATTATTTTCAGCATGTTTCTAAGTTCTAGAAGTTATATAGTAGGAGCATGTTGGTTGTTGTTTTTAATTCAAGGGATGGTTACTGTAAGACTAACTCAGTCCTCATTTGGATGTCTCTCCACTCCTCCACCCCCCACCCCCCTTTTCCCTGTCAGGCAACAGAACCCGAAACCACGTTTGAAGAGGAGGGAGGATTAGTTCGTGGTCCCAGAGTAGTGGAGCATAAAACCCAGGCTGGCTGTAAACAAGAAAAGGATTGGCCAGCATGCGCTGATGATGACTGGGTAAGCCAATATTATTTATTCATCCATTCATTTCTATACTACCCAATAACGAAGCTCTCTGGGCAGTTCACAACAATTCACAAAATCACAAAGCACAGATATGAGATAATTAAATACAGTATAACTTTTCAACATACAAAATTTAAAACAATTTAAACGGCTAAAAACAGTTTCAATAAAATACTAGATGTGTTAAAGACAACTGACGTAAATACCCCATCATATACCATTAAATGCCTGGGAGTAGAGAGCAGTCTTAACCTGGCACTGAAAAGATGACAGTATTGGCACTAGGAGGGCCTCAGTGGGGAGATCATTCCACCATAATTGGGGGGCCACCACTGAGAAGGCCCTCTCCCTTGTTGCCACCTTCTGAGCCTGCCTCGGAGGCGGCACTCAGAAGAAGGCTTCAGATGGAGGGATGGAGAACCTCAGGCGTGCAGGCCATGTCTGGCCCTGTGTGACCTGTTGGGGTCGCTAGGATGGTCATTCCCCCTTGCCCTGGCCCTGACCCCTTTTCTCCAACCACTGATGGTTTGGTGGTTTCCCAGCTGGTATTTTGCCCTGCCCTTTTTGCCTTCAACCTCAGCCATTAGTGGAATGTGGCTCTCAGACGTGCAGGCACTATCTGGCCCTGCTGGTGTCCCAGTGTAGCCTACCAAGGTTTCCCGATGGCCATGCCCACTTCTCTTGGCACCACCCCCTTTCCCTTAACCACCAGTCATTTGGTGGTTTCCTGGCTGGTCTTTCCCCCCACCCCTTTTGCCTTTGATCCCGCCCACCACTGAAAGGCAGCCCCCAAGAGCTTCTCCAAAATGGAACTTGTCCCTCAGGCTGAAAGAAGTTCAGCACTGGAACAGACAATGAAAGAGCCTGAAGCACACTCATCACACTATTTGCCATATACCACCATGTTAATACAAAATGGTGGTTGTGACATAAAAAACAGATTTATTCTATTATTGCTAGGATGTAGAACTAAACCAGGTTGCCAAGTAGCTTCATCATAAGCACGATCACTACTGAAGGAGAGCAATGTGGAATTAAAAGCAAGTATAACTGAATCTGTCCCATAACATTCCTGGAGGAAAAGGCTATCAATGGCTACTAGCCCTGATGGCTATGTGCTACCTCCAGGACCAGAGGCAGTGAGCCTATCTACACCAGTTGCTGGGGAACATGGGTGGGAGGGTGCTGTCGCACTCATGCTCTGCTTGTGGGTTCCTGGTCAACAGCTGGTTGGCCACTGTGTGAACAGAATGCTGGACTAGATGGATCCTTGGTCTGATCCAGCAGGGCTCCTCTTATGTTCTTATGTTCCTGTTATCTAACCTCTATTCACTGTATAAACTGGCTTTTCCAATCTAGTGTCCTCCAGATTTTGGGACTACAATCCCCAGCATCCCTTATTATTAGCCATGAAGGCTGATGGGAGTTGTAGTCCCTCATCTAGAGGGCACCAGGTCGGGGAAGGCTGGTATAATACATGTATGGTATAATACATAAGGGCTGATTAAGTGATACACAAATATTTCTGTACTATTTTCTTGCTGCTTCTATATTTTAGGGCACTAAATGTCCCTCAGGATGCAGGATGCAAGGACTGATACAAGAAACGGATGAGGACTTTAGTGACAGGATTCGCAAAATTAAGCAACTACTCTCGGATAATCAAGAAAGCTACAAGACATCAACTATTCTGAAACAGGAAATCACTACCTTTGTGGACAGAAATATGATCAGTGAGCAACGTGAGTTTCATCCCTACAACTGTATTCTCCTCTGACGGCTAAAGAACACCAATCAAAAATAATTATTTGCTGCTCCCTTATTATATAAGATCAAGTGGGTTTAAATACAGTCAGACTGATTCTTCAGTGTGACATCAGGGCTGTAACAACTACGTGAGATCATTTGGGGAGAAGGTCCAGTATCCAATTCCTTACCCTATTCAGCCTCCTCCCAGAACAATCGTCAATTTCATCAGTTATTTTGTTTTGAACATCCCAAAGAAACCTCTTTCTCCCAGTGGGGTCTTGTTCCATCTCGCCTTCCAAAAGAAGACCACTTGATACACTTTCAAATCTGTTCTTAAAATAATTTTGAGAATGCATCCTGTCCCACAATTAGATCAGAGCTCCTGCTCTACCAATGCTCTCTCTCCTGCCCTATTCTTCAAGAATATTCACTTATTCCCTTTGTACACGGTTGGGTAACTTGTGGCCCTCCAGATATTTTAGCCTAATTCCAATCTGGAGCCACAGCTGCTTTTTGTAAAAAAAAAAAAATGCAATGAAGTCCATGGGGAATCCCAAGTATGGGATTCAAACACCCCAATAAAGTTTGGCCTAAAATGAGTTTATATTGATATGCACATTTCCCCCCACCTATTGATATGCACATTTCCCCCCACCTATTGATATGCACATTTATATTTTTAAATGCTAAATTAGTATTTTAGGTCAATTCATATCTTTCAATAACTATGGTGGGGAAAGACCTGTGAAAATGATGGCTTCTTTTCCCCCCTTTGGCTTCAGAGTTAGACGACAGCTATGGGCAAACATCTGATGATCTGAGGAGAAGACTTGTGACACTGAAACAGAGGGTTGTCAACCATGTAAACAGGATTAAAGCCCTGCAGAACTCTATCCGGAATCAGGTTGGAGAGATGAAGCGTTTAGAGGTGAATTTTGCCATTTTCTTTGATTTCCAAAGACATATTTTTAATTTTAATTTTTTTGCACCAGGCCAAATATTCTCTCCCCTGCCCCCGCCCTCACATTCCCAGTGGAGGCTGGTGGCTCCAACGTCAGTGGGGCAGTGAATCTGCTCCAGATTTCAGTCAGAACCAGTCAGGACTCTAACAGAGCTATCCAAGGTGTAATAGCATCTTTAGAGTTCTGACTGAAACCCGGAATGGATTCTCTGCCCCACTGACATCAGAGCCACCAGCCTCCACTGCCCATTTCATGGGGCCATATGTCTCCCATGAACTGAGGGATTTTCAGAAACTTGTGGCATTAGAGGAATTCTCTTATTAATTTGGGGGGAGGAGGCAGGCTTACCATTACAGATGAGGTGGCGGAGGGTGTCCCTTCTTTCCTTTACAACATCCTTCTCCAACCTGGTATCCTCCAGATGTTTTGGACTTCACCTCCCATTAGCCCCAGCCAGCATGGTCAATGGTCAGGACTGCTGGGAGCTGTAGTCAAAAACATCTGGAGAGCACCAGATTGGGAAAGGCTGCTTTAAACTACTTGAAGAAGCAGTGGAGATGCCCAATAGTTATGGATAAAACTGCTTTGGGAGATTTAGGAATTAAAGTATACATACTATATATATGCACACACAATTTCCCCCCTATCTGTCTCTGCCTAGGTGGACATTGATATTAAACTCCGTGCCTGCAAAGGATCTTGTGCTCAAGTTCAGAACTACAATGTGGACACAGAGAGCTACAGCAACATACAGAAGCAGCTTGTCCAAGCTAGTACCATCAACATGCAACCGGAATTTGAAGCTACTCCCTTGAGGGTGCTGAAAATAAGGCCACTGAAGGACTCTGCTGTTCCTAGCCACTTTAAAACTGCTCCTCTGTCAGTACAAGAAGTCAACGTACTTAATCGTATAAAGCTGGTTGAAGTAGTACTGGAAGATTCGGGGGCAGAGTCCAGAGGCTCTCCAGTGGGCAGCAAGCATGTTGTTGTGTCCAGACCAGAGGCAGCAGGACAACCACACGCTAGCAGGGTAGTCACTACTACTACTACTACTACTGGAGGGGGTGACTCTAACATGAAAGTAGTCGGACCTGGCACTGCTCACTACACCCACAAATGCATCAAAACAGTCACCCAAAAAATGATCCAAGGCCCTGATGGTCTCAGAGAAGAGACTGTTGAAGAGTTTAAAACTCTTGATGGTTCAGACTGTTCCCACTTCCAAGGTTTTGAAAGAGAAGCAGCAGGAGGCTCCACCTCCCATATCAAACTGACCTCTGGTGGCGGCGGAAGTGGCTCGGCTGACTTGTCTTCCCTGTCTCCAGATATAAGAGATTTTTTTAGTGGCAGCAGAATCCATGCTAGTGGAACGTTCCACAGCACAGGAACACTTGAAGGACGGGACATCTTTGACTTAGGGGAGGGAGAAGATGAGGACTTCTCAAGGTTTGACCACTCCTCCCCCGCATTCGAGTCTGGAACAGGTGGCGGCTGGACCCATTCCAGGACGGTTGTGTCCAGCAGTGACAGCACTAGTGCCTTCAACAAAGGGGGCTCCACTTTTGAAACAAAGTCAATCAAAGTGTCGCCGCGGGGGGAGAGAGACGAGGTACAACATGACCAGAGCGGAGAGGATATTCCCGATGTTGGGGCACGCAGCTGGAACACAGGAGGAGAGAAGCAGGGGGAAAGCTACATCGGGACAGGTATCCACCCACTTCATGGAAAATAATTGTTGAGGGAGCAGAAGTGAAGTTTGCAACCAAACTGACACACAGGCTAAACCATTACTGCATTCCTTGTTGTTGTTTAAACCCGCAAAGCAATGTGTCTGTTTGTTGCCATTTATGAAAGGGGGGGGGGGAATGAGATCTTACCATGGGTAATTGGACAGCAAGGCAATTACATACAGAATGTCATCAGTAATTCAGTTTGCATGTAAGCAATCAGGGGTGGCTGGGGTGGGGGGAAGGTGCTTTGTCTCTTTCCGCTGTGGCCCAAAATTAAGTGTAGCCACTTGACTTCGGCACAGTTACTGTTTGGATTCCTGTGACCTTGTAATAAAAGCTTAACTGAAAACTTCTGTCAACCCGATCAACTTTGTTTTTTTAGACTGTGAGGATATCCACCAAAAACACACTTCTGGTACTCGAAGTGGTCTTTTCAAAATCAAGCCAGCAGGATCCGCTAAGGGTTTTTCAGTTTATTGCGACCAAGAGACCACTTTGGGAGGATGGCTTCTGATCCAACAGAGATTGGATGGGTCATTGAATTTTAACGAGACCTGGAACGCCTACAACAAAGGTTTCGGCAACGTGGATGGCAAAGGGAAAGGAGAGTTCTGGTTGGGCAATGAAAAACTCCATATGCTGACCCAGAGGGACACCGTCCTTCGGGTTGAGGTAGAGGATTGGGAGGGCAATGAAGCGTATGCAGAATATAATGTGCAGATAGGCTCTGAATCAGAAGGTTATAGGCTCATCATCTCAAATTATGAGGGGACAGCTGGGGATGCTCTGATCAGAGGGTCAGAGGAAGGAGGCAGTCAATATACAGCTCATGCTAACATGCCATTTAGTACTTTTGACAGAGACAGTGATCAGTGGGAGGAGAACTGTGCTGAGATGTATGGAGGTGGATGGTGGTACAACAATTGCCAAGCCGCTAATCTCAATGGGATTTATTACTCAGGAGGCCAGTATGACCCAAGGAACAATGTTCCATATGAGATTGAAAATGGGGTGGTTTGGGTACCCTTCAAGCCTTCAGATTATTCTCTCAAAGCCGTTCGAATGAAAATTCGGCCTGTGGAGACAGAGTAGATCCCAAAGGAAACAAACAAACAAACAAACAAAAACAAAAAACCAACTTCCAAAATTATATATACCTCAAAATGATACTCTGTGTGTGTGTGTGTGTGTGTGTGTGTTTTATTTTTGCCCAAAGCAACTGAAAGACATCTGCCTATTAAACAAAATAAACAAAAAATATGTTTCTGGTGTGTTTAGCTTATTTACAAAAAGTGTTAATAAATATTTCAAAATGTCTGATGGGAGTGTTTCTCACACTCAAAATATCTGTGTCTTTAAATCCTATTAACAGTCACATTAAGGAATACACTGAGACCAAATTAAAAAATCATTCCTATGGGGAAAAGGGTTTGCTGAGCAAAGAAATTTTAAATCCATCCCATCGCCTCTCTGGTTAGTTTACTAATAATGGAATTCCTTTTCAAAGGTATAATGTTTTTTGGAGAACAGTTCTAATTAGTTGGAAGAAAATGGTGGGGGAGGGGCAGGGGAGAGATCAGAACAGAACTTTTATTGTATAATAAGTGGGATTGAAGCCTGGCTTCTAAAATGGGGACTAGAAAACCTTTAAGCAAGGAATAATCAAAGGACAAAACATTTAAAAATGTGGATGCCGTGAGGGACAGAAAACCTTCTTATAAACAACAAAATGAAGCAATATTATGGGGAGAGCTAAAAGTCCAACAATTTGCAGGAAACACACGAAAAAAGCCCTTCATGAGATGGTATCAGTTAAAAATGCAGTGGAGGAATTGTACAATGTAATATTCCCCAGGACTGAAAACTTCTTGCACATAGAAAAGTAGCATCTCTGGGAGAATATTGTTTGTATGTCACTGCCAGCTTCAAGTTTTTAAGAACCCTTGGGCAAGACAGCCTCAATGGGCCCCCTCCCTCAGTGAGTCTACCTTCTCACTGCCATTGTCACCAGCTGCTATTGCAACTCATCCACTTTCTTATTATTGTTGCCACTTGCTTGGCTGACACGCAGAGAGCCGGTGGAAAAACAGGCGGTGGCACCGTTGCTCCTCTTCAGCACCACCACTGCCTGGGCCAGAGCCAGAGCAAGGTGAGCATTACAAGCAGGTTACAGCGATGAAGAGGAGGAGCAAATCCAGGGATCTCTTGTCAGTGGGCTCTGTTGGGCTTTGAGCCTTTAGCAGGTGCCCAACCAGGTCTACCCTTGACACCAGCCTGGTGTATGTGGTCAAACTGGTAAGGGCATTGTGGGAAGCAAAGTCCTGGCAGCGTATTTCAGGGTGTCTGGCTCAGAAGAAGGAGGCCATGGAAAGAGCTTTGACGAAAAGCTTTTAGGTGAGATTATCCAACTAGAAGTCTTGGCTAGTGCAGTAATTTCATTGGTCTGCCAATTCTGAGGCCACTGTAGGTTGTCTTCTTGTTTATTTTGCACACTATGTAAGGGCTAGGCAGAACCTGAGCAGGGGGTTAGTCCTGGAGGACAAACAAGAGCACAATGACTTTGCTTGGGGATATTCATCAATCTCGGAAGACTTAAAACTCACTCTTCATTCTTCTCTAGCCTTCCAAGTCCACATTCTTGGGGCCTGTTTGTACCCATCAGGCCCATTGTATGAAGCAGACTGAGGGCACACCTGTCCTGCCTGCCCTCATAATCCATGTGGGGATGGCACATCTGAAGCCACATCCAATCGAGGCACATAGGCCTCGATTGCACAGTCAATGCCCTAGAAAATACCTGGCATGCCAGACAGGTGTGAGACCCAGTATCACCCTCACTCTGAGGGAGTAGTGCTGCTGCTGCTACTGTCCTCCAAGCTATGCAGCCTTCGTTTCTCCAAGCTAAGCAACCTTCAGGAAACGTGGACTAGAACAGGGAAGGATAAGAATGTGTCCAGAGCAAGGGACACCGGGGAGAAGTAGCAGGAAAGGTCACGGGGATGGTAAAGAGACAGCAGCAAGGGCTATTATGGAAATGCTGGGAACGGAGGCTTTCTGGCAGGAATAATCATTGCTATTTATTTAGAAATATTTTTATCCATCTCGCTTTTCAAGGTGGCTCATGGGAAATCACTAAAACATAGTCAATAAAATCAACGAGATATTAAAACACAAAGAACAGCAGTGACATGAAGAACTGCAATGTCAGTAGTATCAACAGACCACATTCGATTCAGCAGCAAAATGCCTGTTGAAATAAATGGGTTCTCGATGTCCTGCAGAAAGCTCGTGCTGATGGAGCGAGGCAGATGATTGCAGGGGTGGGGTGTGTTCCAGAGTCTAGGTGCCACTGCAGGAAAGACCTTGTCTCTTTTGCCCGCCCACTTCTAACAGAGATGGGACACCGAGTGTGACCTCAGATACTGATGTTAATACTCTGACAGGTTTAAATGGGAGGAGCGGTTGTTAAGCCAGGGCTGAAATCAGGAGTTTGTCTTGTTGGGCATCTGTTAAGGCCCACAAGCGAGTGGGGGGCAGGGAGGGCCTCTGTCAACTCCTGGAGCCTCTTGGCCCTACTCCTCCTTCCTTGCTATCACTGCCTTTTCTTAAGGTATAAGCAATGACAGAGACTGCACAGAATTTTCCACTCCCCTTGCACTTTTCCCCTGGGCAGCAGTGCAGCTTGAGCCTACAGGGAGAAGGACAACAAATAGGCTGCATTGACAGTGGCACAGAGGAGGTGAGCCCACTCAGGGCATCTTCCCCAATGGCTGTCTAGCTAGCCCTGTATCCTGGTCCCAGGTGGGATTTAATGCTTTGTGGCTCTAGGACATTTGAACGTTTGGCCTATGGCTCTCAGGTTTAAGGGCTCACATCTTTGGGAATCATTTCATCCAGCCTGGGAATCATAGAAACCAACCAAGTGGCTAATGCTAAGGGTAGCTTTCCACATTAAAGCAGCCATGTTAGAGTCTAATGTAATGGAAGGAGACAGGCCAGAAACTGAGGAAGGGCTGTAAGAGCCTGTAGTTAAAAATCAAACTTAAAAGTTGGTTGATAGAATGCTGAAGCTTGTTTGATATGTTGGGAATATCAAACTCCCAACACTCTCTGATCAATTCAGTTAGTTCAAGCATGGGTGATCCCATGAAATGACAGCAACTGCTGGCAAGTACTATAACATGATTCTCCTTGTGAGAAGACCAGTCCACACATAGCACTCTGCTTTCAATTGTGGCAGCCTCGATGCAGAAGCATTATTTTTGGCCTCCACATTGAAGCTGCACCTGTAGACTTGCTGCCCCAAGGAAAAGGAGTTTAGGATGGGACACACTGACAGTCAAACCATCATAATATCACAAACATGGCATTAAAACTAGTGCTGTGCCAAAAAATTCTCCCACATTTTTTCAACCATGTTCATTCAATTTGATAGACAAGAAATTGCTTTTGAAAAGAAATTCAGAGGAGGAAAAAAGTCAGAGAAATTCTCATGGATTTGGTTTGGGGTGCTTGTGCTTACTTTACTTATGAGGTGGCTGAGGAGTGTGCATGAGCGCCCTGTTGTACAGTAATCTCTGTGGCAGCCTGTAGCCTCCTCGGATTCCTGCATTTCAGTTAAAGCCATCATGAGGAAGACATCATGAGGCAATTTCTCCCATGGGGTTTTTTCAGTTCAGGAAATGCAGGTGGCCTGGGAGGCTACAGAGCAACGGAAAGATGTGTAATAGAGAGAGAAAACACACACAGCACCCTCGGCTACCTCACAGCGATTAGGTAAGCTCAAAAATACCACAAAAAGAAATTCAAATTCTGCCCCCCAAAAGTGGAAGCTCCAACACAGTTGATGCTGTTGCCACCTACAGAAGCAGTGCAATAAACCAAAAACCCTTAGAGAAAAAGGAAGAACCTGTGCGACAACACCTGCCAATAGTGAACCCTGTCTGTGAGAAACCGTGGGAGAATTTCTTCTCCTCTAAGAGAAATTCAGTAAAATTGTCCCCCCAATTTCTCTGCCCACAAATAGGCTGGAGAATTTTGAGAGGCCATTTGCATACAGCTCTAATTAAAACTGCAGTCCTAAGTCATGGCCAGCTCCAGGTTGGAGGGGGCACTTGCCCATGCCAGAAGGCCTTACACACTTGCTCCCCCAGCTTTAGTGGCTGGTTCTGAGAAGCTGCCCACTCCCTAAACTTGCCTTCTATTCTCCGAGGTGATACTACAATGGGCTGTTCAGGGCATTGTGGAAAAATCAAAATGGTGGGCAGCTTCCCAGCTGCTGTCACTGTAAGTCTGTAGCCAAGGAACCAGGGAACTGGGGAGGGGGCGCAGGGTGGGACAAATGGCAGACCAAGGCTGGCAGGTGCTACCATGGCCCTGTCCTAAAGATATTTACTAGACAATAGGTCTCATAAATTCAGATGGACTATCATCTGAGTAAACATGCTTAAGTCTGCACTGTAAGGCTATAATCCTTACAGTAGGACTTACTTCAAGGCAAGTGTGCACAGCTTTGTGTTATAAGCCAGAATTGCTAAGCCACTGTGCACTAATATTCTCACAAATCTGTGAAACTGTCTTATACTGAATCAGACCATCTAGCCTCATACTGCTGACTCTTACGGGTATCAACTTTCCAAGGTCTCAGGCCAGAGCTCTGTTCCAATCCTGCTTCCTGAGATCTTCCAGCCGGGGATCCCAGGAACCAAACCTGGGGTCCTCTGCATAAAAAGCATGTGCCCCACCCTTCTCCTGGCTTAACAGTCTGTATCTTTAAGGAGTAAACAAACTTCTTTTTCCAGAGAGAGTTCTTGCAGAGTGGGAACGTGTGCAACCACACTATGATTTAGGGTAAAATGTATTGTTGTTGTTCAGTTGTTAAGTTGTGTCCGACTCTTCTTGACCCCATGGACCATAGCACGCCAGGCCTTCCTGTCCTCCACTCTCTCAAGGAGTGTGCTCAAGTTCATATTTATTGCATCGGTGATGCTATCTAGCCATCTCATCCTCTGCTGTCCCCTTCTCCTTTTGCCTTCAATCTTTCCCAGCATCAGGGTCTTTTCCAGAGAGTTTTCTCTTCGCATTAGGTGGCCAAAATATTTGAGCTTCAGCTTCAGTATCTGTCCTTCCAAATAGCAGTCAGGGTTGATTTCCTTTAGGATTGACTGATTTGACCTCCTTGCAGTCCAGGGGACTCGTAAGAGTCTTCTCCAGCATCACAGTTCGAAAACATCAATTCTTCGGCGCTCAGCCTTCCTTATAGTCCAGCTCTCACAGCCACACATTACTACTGGGAAAACCATAGCTTTGATTAGACGGACCTTTGTCGGCAAGGTGATGTCTCTGCTTCTTACTTTGCTGTCTAGGTGTGCCATAGCTTTCTTCCCAAGGAGCAAGCCTCTTTTAATTTCATGGCTACAGTCACCGTCTGCGGTGATCTTGGAGCCCAAGAAAATAAAATGTGTCACTGCTTCCATTTCTTCCCCTTCTATATGCCAGGAAGTGATGGGGCCAGATGCCATGATCTTAGTTTTTTTAATGTTGAGTTTCAAACCAGCTTTTGCACTCTCCACTTTCACAAGAGGCTCTTTAGATCCTCTTCGCTTTCTGCCATTAGGGTGGTATCGTCTGCATATCTCAGGTTGTTGATAATTCTCCCGGCAATCTTAATTCCGAGTTGTGATTCATCCAACCCGGCGTTTCTCATGATGTACTCTGCATATAAATTAAATAAGCAGGGTGACAATATACAACCTTGTCGTACTCCTTTCCCAATTTTGAACCAATCGGTTGTTCCATGTCCGGTTCTTACTGTTGCTTCTTGACCCTCATACAGGTTTCTCAGGAGACAGGTAAGGTGGTCTGGTACTCCCATCTCTTTAAGAATTTGCCAGAGTTTGTTGTGGTCCACACAATCAAAGGTTTTAGCGTAGTCAATGAAGCAGAAATAGACATTTTTCTGGAATTCTCTTGCTTCCTCCATGATCCAACGAATGTTGGCGATTTGATCTCTAGTTCCTCTGCCTCTTCGAAACCCACCTTGTACTTCCGGTAGTTCTCGGTTCACATGCTGCTGAAGCCTAGCTTGTAGGATTTTGAGCATAACCTTGCTGGCATGTGAAATGAGCACAATTGTGCAGTAGTTTGAACACTCTTTGGCATTGCTCTTCTTTGGAATTGGAATGTAAACTGACCTTTTCCAGTCTTGTGGCCACTGTTGAGTGTTCCAAATTTGTTGGCATATTGAATGCAGCACTTTAACAGCATAATCTTTTAGGATTTTAAACAGCTCGGCTGGAAGACTGTCATCTCCTCTAGCTTTGTTGTTAGTAATGCTTCCTAAGGCCCACTTGACTTCACTCTCGAGGATGTCCGGCTCAAGTTCAGTGACCACACTAACATGTTCCCTTGATATCTCCGATTTTCTTGAAGAGATCTCTAGTCTTTCCCATTCTGTTGTTTTCCTCGATTTCTTTGCATTATTCATTTAAGAAGGCCTTCTTTTCTCTCCTTGGTATTCTCTGGAACTCTGCATTCAGTTGGATATATCTTCCCCTTTCTCCCTTGCTTTTTGCTTCTCTTCTTTCGTCAGCTACTTGTAAAGCCTCATCAGAAAGCCACTTTGCTTTCTTGCATTTCTTTTTCTTTGGGATGGATTGAGTTGCTGCCTCCTGATCAATGTTACGGACCTCCGTCCATAATTCCTCAGGCACTCTGTCTATCAGGTCTAATCCCTTAAATCTATTCCTCACCTCCACTGTATATTCATAAGGGATATGATTTAGGTCATACCTGAATGGTTTAGTGGTTTTCCCTACCTTCTTCAATTTAAGCCAAAATGTTGCATTAAGAAGCTCAAGATCTGAGCCACAGTCAGCTCCAGGTCTTGCTTTTACTGACTGTATAGAGCTTCTCCATCTTTGGCTGCAAAGGACATAATCAATCTGATTTCGATATTGATCATCTGGTGATGTCCATGTGTAGAGTTGTCTCTTGTGCTGTTGGAAAAGAGTGTTTGCTATGATTAGTGTGTTCTCTTGGCAAAACTCTATTAGCCTTTGTCCTGCTTCATTTTGTACACCAAGGCCATGCCTGCCTGTTATCCCGGTGATTTCTTGACTTCCTACTTTAGAATTCCAATCCCCTATGATGAAGAGGACATCTTTTTGTGGTGTTAGTTCTAGAAGGTGTTGTAGGTCTTCACAGAACCGATCAACCTCAGCTTCTTCGGCATCAGTGGTTGGGGCATAGACTTGAATTACTGTGATGTTCAATGGTTTGCCTTGAGATCATTCTATCATTTTTGAGATTGTACTCCAGTACTGCTTTTCCCACCCTTTTGTTGACTATGAGTGCTACTGCATTTCTTCTAAGGGATTCTTGCCCACAGTAGTAGATATAATGGTCACCTGAATTAAATTCGCCCATGCCTGTCCATTTTAGTTCGCTAATTCCCAAGATGTCGATGTTCAATCTTGCCATCTCATGTATGACCACCTCCAGCTTACCTTGATTCATTGATCTGACATTCCAGGTTCCTAAACAATATTGTTCTTTACAGTATCGGACTTTCTTTTCACCACCAGACACATCCACAGTTGAGTGTCCTTTTGGCTTTGGCCCAGCCGCTTCACTCTTTCTGGCGCTACTTGGAAATACCCTCAGCTCTTCCCCAGTAGTATATTGGACACCTTCCGACCTGAGGGGCTCATCTTCCAGCGTCATATCTTTTAGCCTTGTGATACGTTCCATGGGGTTTTCTTGGCAAGAATACTAGAGTGGGTTGCCATTTCCTTCTCCAGTGGACCACATTTTGTCAGAACTCTCCACCATGACCTTCCCGTCTTGGGTGGCCCTGCACGGCATAGCTTATGGCTTCACTGAGTTATGCAAGCCCCTTCACCACAACAAGGCAGTGATCCATGAAGGGGAAAATGTGTAGTTTGCCCTTAAGAGTCTCACATCTTTTCATGTTCATACACACCCCAAGAACTGAAGGAATTGCATTAGGTATTTGGAATAAAGGGTATACTGCAGAAGAAGCAGGCTGCAGTTACTCCAATTCCAACAGCTTAGAGGTAGACCTGCAAGTACTTAGAGGTAAATGCAACAATAACACCTCTATACAATAGGGGCGCAGAACCACTTTCAGCCTGAGGGCTGAATTCCATGCAGGAGGAAATCTCAGGGGTCACATACTGGTGGTGGGTGGGGCTGAGAGCAAAAGGGACAAGGCCAAAAATATATTTAAAATACCACCATATTTTAGCTTGGAGCTCTTACTTTTAGTAACTAAGCCTTCGGAGAGGCATTTCAACCTTTTAGAATAGGAAAAAACTGCACAAAGGCCCTGGAGGGCTGGATTTGGCCTCCAGTTCTGCATCCCTGCAATACAACCATCAAAGACAGGGAGCAATTTGTCCACAAGGCCTTAGCCAGAGGACAAGGCTGGAAAGAGTAGTCTGTGAGCTAAGAGGACTCATCTCTGCAGCTATTTAGGGGAAGCATTGATGTTGCAATAGAAATAAATAGTATCGTGTTAGTCCCAGTGCATTTCCCACTCTGGGACCTAGTACAGGATCTTTACAACCACAGACTTCTTTTGTCAGGAATGACAAACCTTTGCGGTGCAATGTATAATCAGATAAATGTAACTTTTTGGGTACTGACACCTGACATTCTCATACAAAATGTCCAGACATACATTAGAAATTATTTAGTGTGAAGTGTGCAAGGGTGGCTCTGGTCTCAGAATCTGTGGTCATTTGAATTTAAAATATATCATCAAAGACATGTCACCTGCATGTTCAGAGGTCTCTGTGGACAAACAATAGGGAAGAACTGCTGCCTTCCTGCTCTTCTAGTAAATTTCTCAGAGGCATCTAGCTGGCCAACTCTTGAAACAGGAGGCTGGAGTAGAACCATTGATCCAATCCAGCAGGGCTCATCTTATACTGTTAAGCGTTTTCAGCAGAATTTGAGTTGAAAATTCAGTTCCTTGCTTTGAATCTAGTTTTCAATGGGTAAGTCAGGCTTCTCCAGTCTGAAGCCTTCTAGACGTGTTGGACTACAACTCCCAGCACCTCTCAGTGAGTTGTAGTCCAACATATCTGTAGGGCACCAGGTTGAGGAAGGCCGGAGGAAGCTAATGGAGCAGAAAGTATGAGCTAAGCAAAAGCATTCTGTGTCTGTTTTGGTGTCTTTCTATGGAACACAAATGACATTTGCAAGCCATTTTAATGAGATTGGTAGAATCATATCCAGCATAGCATTTCTGCTTACAGTCACAATGCATTTAACCAAACAAACATAAATTGTTGAGAATAATATTTGGCATCTCCAGAGGTACCCCTATATAAGAACATAAGACTACCCATGCTGGATCAGACCAAGGATCCATCTAGTCCAGCACACAGTGGCCAACCAGCTGTTGACCAGGAACTCACAAGCAGGACACAAGTGCAACAGCATCCTCCCACTCATGTTCCACAGCAACTGGTGCACATAGGCTCACTGCCTCTGGTATTGGAAGTAGCACATAGCCATCAAGACTAGTAGCCATTGATAGCCTTTTCCTCTAGGAATTTGTCTAACCCCCGTTTAAAGCCATCCAAATTGGTAGCCATCGCTATATTCTGTGGTAGTGAATTCCATAGTTTAACTATGTGCTGTGTAAAGTAATACTTCCTTTATCTCTCCCGAATTTCCCACCTTTATGGGATGACCCCGGTTTCTAGTATTTTCAGGGAGGGAGAAAAATGTCTCCATATTCACATTCTCCACACCATGCATAATTTTGTACACCTCTATCATGTAGCCTTGTACCTTCCTTTTTTCCAAGCTAAACAATCCCAGCTGTTGTAACCTTCTCTCATAAGACAGATACTCCAGCCCCTTGCAAATTTTAGTTGCCCTTTTTCCAGCTCTACAATGTCTTTTTTTAGGTGTGGTGACCAGAACTGTACACAGTATTCCAAGTGTGGTCGCACCATAGAATTGTATATGGGCAGTATGATATTGGCAGTTTTATTCTGGTTATATTGTTATACTGTGGTTTTAATGTTCTATATGTTTTATATTGTTTTATTGTGTGCTGTTTGATTTTAATTTTTGTGAACCACTCAGAGAGCTTCAGGGATTGGGCAATATAGAAATTAATTAAATAAATAAATAAATAAATGCATTCTCAATTCCTTTTCTAATTATGCCTAGCATGGAGTTTACCTTTTTAACAGTGGGTTGACGTTTTCATCGAGCTGTCCACCACAACCCCAAGATCTCTCTCTTGGTCAGTCACCACTAGTTCAGGTCTCATCAGGTTATACTTGAAGTTCGGAATTTTTGCCCCAACATGCATCACTTTACTCTTGCTTACATTGAACTGCATTTGCCATTTAGATGCACAGAGAAAGAAGATATAATTCCCTCTGAGCAGAAACTGGTGTAATGGCAGTAAAATCTATTATTGTTATTATTAGGACTTTTAATTATTGGCTTAGGGCACAATCCTATGGGGATAGGCGGCCGCCTCCAAACTCAGAGGCGACTGCCTATCTAATGCAGGGCAGGAGAAGCATGGAGGGGATCATTCCCTGCATTTGCAGCTAGACAGCCGATTTTGGGAAGGCGCAGCAGGGGAGGAGGCTGCTGGACAACACATAGGATGTGTCGTACCAGCATTTCCACCTTCCTTGCCCCAGAACACCCCTGGAACACCCCGCTTTGGCTGCTCTGTGCTCCTCTTCCAAGCACAGAGTGTGAGGCTGTTCCACACGCTGTCTATGAGTGCGGGCTCCGAGGTCAGTTCCCAGAAACCCATGTATCCTATGGCTGTCTAGCCGCTGACTAGCGGCCATAGGATTGGTCCATTAAAGTATGTTCTTTTTAAGTTCCCATTTACCCAAGCTGTGTCTGGCAGAGCAAATGGGAGCTAAGCCAGTTAACTGTGCAACCGGGCTCCAAAGACTAGTCCACCAAATCTTCATTACAGCTTTTCAGGGGGAGTATTTTTCCCCTTTGAACTTTACTCATTGTGAATGGGATTTTTGAGAACAAGTCCGCAGTGGTTCCATTCAATCCGACCTCTGTGTTATCATCACACATAACAAGATAGCTCCCTGATATGTAAGATGTATATCCAGATTTGAATGTGAGAGCTATCTGAAGGTATCTACAATCCTACCCTCAGAAACACCCTAAACAGACTCAGGATGCAACAGATGTTAACTGCTGTTTTAGAAGGGTATTTTAACAAAATACCATATGATTCCAGATTTCACCCATGTGTCAGTGGGTTGGTGGAGGATTTCCTTCATTTTTTTTTTTAACTGTCCTATTTTTTCTACAGCTTGAACAAAGTTTTTAAATCCTATCCTCATGGGGAAAAATGATTGCTCTGATTTGGAGAAAATTATGTTTTTGTTTACATCTCATAAGAAGGCGATTTTATTGGCAGCAGTAGACTTTGCTCTTATAGCAACTTAACTTTGAGCCAAACTTTTTACTCTGAAGGAGGAGTGATAAGTAGGTTTTATTGAATATGAACTGCTGTTCAATGTGTTTTAACATTTTATTGTATTATACTTTTATTGTATTCCTTGTTTATTTTTCTCTCTGTGGTTGTTGTAACCAATAGTTCTAACAATACTTTTTTTTTTTTTTTACTGTTTTAGTGTAAAGTTTATGTATCGTGAAACAGATGTGAGCACAAAAACTTGCCACTGTTTATTTATATAACAATCACTATTGTTGGGAGACTGGCCTAATCTTCATGCTCACTTTCTTCAGTGAACGCCAGGACCCTTTCCAATTCATCCATACAATTCCATCATCTGTTCCATGCTTTGCCATCTCTGGGGTATAATCTCCATCCCAGTAGTATCTGCCATTTAGATTGGCTGAATGACAGCGATTGTACCACCAGCCACCACCATCTTCCTTAGAACACTGTTTTTTTGGATCAGGGTTTATCCTGTGAGTAAAAAACATACAAAGCCTGTGATACTGGTCAATACATATAAATATAGATAGATGCACACTAATAAAAAAGTAAATACATAATCTGTGATTATCCTCTTATCTTCCAAAATATATGTAATTATGCATCCAGAAACAGCTATATCTTTCTTGAGCAAAGCCTCCCTTATCAATCAACTAGTCTGTTCCAGGAGATCATCTTACAGTTCTCCAAACAAAGAATATGTCTTATAATTATAACTCTGGGATACTCTTCATAACCTGTTCCAAACTGACAGCGCAATCCTGTATATGTTTACTCAGAAGTAGATTCCACTGAGTTCAATGGGACTTACTCTCAGGTAAGTGTGGGCAGGAATAAAATGCCTAAAATGCTCTACAGGGATAGTCCTGAACTCATTAGTCATCAGTATTCATTTATTTCAATATCACTTATGCATGATTGCTGTAGTTCAGTATTAAGACTGTGACCCCAGTAGATTCTGTAAGAGTTGTAAAGCAGGCAGGCAATCCATCTCTATTTATACATAAAGAACCAGATGTCTCAAATGTCTGAGGCAGAGTGCAGTAGCAAACCGAGTGCAAATGCACACACATACCATCCATCATTGTCTCTGTCAAAGGTGCTGAAGAACATGCCGTTATGGATTGTCATAGTTCTGTTCTCGCCAAGCAGCTGTGGTGCTCCTTCTAGGAAGGCATTTCCAGCTGTGCCCCTATAGTTACTAACTGAGAGCTGGTACTTGTTTACTTCGCTCTGCATGCTGAATCCTCCATAATGTGCTTTAGCCATGGCACCATCCCAATCCTCCATTTCGATTAACATTTCTGTGGGTCCCAGTTTGGCAAGTTGGCTGATTTTGTTGTTTCCAAGCCAATATTCACCTGTGACACAATGAAAATAAATTGCCTGAAACTATTTTCAGAAGACATTTTATGAAAATGTTGCAGACTTGTCCTAAATCTCTACTAATTGAGCCAAACAGCTTAATTCGAAGATTTGTGAGAAGCAGATTTCTTTATGTGTATTGATTTCAATGTCCAGCCCTCTGAAACCACTCAAGACCTAAATGAGAGTGGTACGGCAGCCTGATGTGGAATGGTGGAGATAAAGTGATTGAACTTCTTGGCACTGAGGCCCAAGCGACCGGGCTTCCCCCACCTGAAGTGATCCTGACAACACCCCTTCCTCACCAATGGCCAGTGGGGAGGGATTTTTGTCCAGACTGCAGGGAGGAAGGAAAGGGTTAAGTCTCTCCTCTCCATGCGCTGTGGTCCTGATTCAAAACACACCCACCTTGTGCTTACTATTAAATATTTGTGAGGCTGATGACATATTTAACATCACCAGGCCCCCAGTCTGCAGTGCAGCCTTCCCCAATCTGGTGCTCTCCAGATATTTTAACTCCATCAGCCCCAGCCAGCATGGGCAATGGTCAGAAATGCTGGGATTTGTGGTCGAAAAGAATTGGAGGGCACCAGTTGGGGAAGGCTGCTTCAGTGAGTCTCTATGGGAAGAAAGTTCCACAATGGTTAGGCAGCTCAGAAACAGGCCTCTTGACAGTTCTTTGCTATACAAGTTTTATGCATTGGTAGAAAACTCAAGAGAGAAACATCAGATAAAAGACGAAGGCATAAAGGCCAAACCAGATATGCTGATTTGTATTCCCACAAGAAAGAAGTGCACAAGTGTAGTCAATGGATCAGAGACAGGGGCGTCGTTATTAATAAGCCCACCTGGGCACGGGCTCTGGATCTTTTTTGAACTGTGCCCCGGATCTTTTGAGCTGTCCTAATTGTTTTTTTTTTTTACATTTTCCCATTGACTTGCACTGGAAAACAAAAATGGCCATAACGTTTTTAGTTTGTACGATAGATTCATGAAATTTGGAGGCGTCATAGCCCCCATGGAGTTGACTGAATATGTCAAATTTCAGGCAGTTAGGTTTAGTGGCTTTTGTGTGAGTCACAGGTAGAATTTGCTATTTTCAAGAAACTCTGTCAAAGCAAACAGCTATAATTTTTTTGTGCTTCCACATACGTGCATAGAATTTGTGGACCTGGCAGCCCCCATAGAGCTGACTGAGCCTGTCAAATTTCAGACAGTTAGGCCTAGTGGCTTTTGTGCTAACCACAGGTAAAATTTGCTTTTTCCAAGAAAATCTGTCAACATAAAGAGCTATAATTTATTTGTGCTGCCACATAAATTCATGGAATTTGGGGACCTAGCAGGCCCTATGGAGCTGACTGAACCTACCAAATTTTAGACAGTTAGGTCCAGTGGCTTTTGCGCTAGCCATGCGTAAAGTTTCCTTTTCTCAAAGTCTAAAACAAAAAGTAAAAACTGTCAAGTCACCCAGGGAATTAGAGATCCTAATCAGAAGGTGTTTAAGGTGACCATTAGGAGGTCACTATCCCTAATCTCTGGTGTAGGGTTTTGTTTTGTTTTTTTGAGGTGCAAAAGACCTCTCCCCCACTACTTTTCTTTTCTGCTCTTACATACCCACTGTTGGGAGCTTGCCTGCAATGAAACTTTGAAGAGTGAGAAGGAAGGGAAGAAAGAGCTTCATGTGAAATACTGGTATTTCACACAGCACTTGATTTTACTGCCCCAAAGTGGAACCTTTGACTTCTGCAGAAGTTTAGTAGCTTCAGTACAGCAAATGATCCAATCAGCCTCCACAGACTTCTTTTTCCTCTTCCACTTTAATTTCTCCTAAATAGCTGTAGAACTCAAATTATTCCAAAGGGAGGGTTAGGACTATGTGGCATCATGATCAAGGAACTGCTAAGGCTTTTAAACAGGTTATACAGGTTTTAAAAAGCTAGAGAAAGCCCTCAGCCACCTCCTCATAGAGTTAATTTAAGTACGTGCAATCCTTGCAAACCCTGCAGAGCCTCCTAAATTCCTCTGAAGTACTCTCTCTCTCTCTCTCTCTCTCTCCCCCCCCCGCCTTTATTCCACCCAGAGCATATCTTGGGGAATTCTTAAAGAGAATTCCCTTCAGCGGGCAAGAGAAGTTCTGAACGGTATTTGACTTTATACAAACAGACAAGAGGGCTGGTTTTTCTCCTTCTCCCTACCCAAGTCTTTGAGAAGAGTGGGTTCACATGGTTGCAGACCAACAAATCTGGGGCTGTTTTGTTTGTCAGTTGCCGTTATTCAGCAATAGCAAGGGCTGTAGCTTAGTGGTAGAGCGCCTGCTTGGCATGCAGAAGGTCCCAGGTTCGATCCCCGGCATCTTCTGATAGGGCTACGAAAGAATCCTGCCTGAAACCCTGGAGAGCCGCTGCTGCCAGTCAGTGTCAACAATTCTAGATAGACTAGGGTCTGACTCAATATAAGGCAGCTTCCTATGTTCCTATGAACAGAAAGCTTTAATTTTAAAAAAAGGAGTCTTTGGTTTGTTTTTAAGTGGAGGGGAGATAAATATTGCTAATTTATGCAATCCTATGTATGCCTACTGAGAAGTCCCATTATGTTTAATGAGGGTTATCCTCAGGAAAGTGTGCATAGGATTCCAGCACAAGTTACTTTTGCAGGGAGGTTTGCACGTTGATGTCCTACATGTTTACTCAAAAAGTCCTGAGTTGTGAGCATGGTACCGCAAGCTTAAATCAGTGCTTACCCAATTCCGTCTAATGAACTGACTACCCTTTCAGCTCAGTCCTATGCATTTTTGTCATTTGTGGGTTTGGGTTTTTTTTGCATGAACTCTAGCTTCAGTGGTGAGTGAAAGGCACTTAGTACATGCTCAGACTTTCTCCATAACTTAATCCTAGTTTTGAAAACAGACTCATTTGCTGAATCTTGGTGAAGTCTTGGCACAAATGAAGTTATGGGGAGGAAGATATGATGAGAGCTTGTGCATAGAGAGGAGTTGCACAAAACAAGACATCTGTTTTTATGAAGAGTTGCTGGAGGATGGTAGGATGAGGAGGGATGGTTGCATGGAGGGGAACAGAATTGGTAGGGGGAGAATGTAAGTGCTCAGTGGTGAAAGAAAACATTCTGCACATGCTCAGAGGCACTCTCTATTTAAGAACATAAGAAGAGCCATGCTGCATCAGACCAAGGTCCATCTAGTCCAGCATTCTGTTCATTATGTGGCCAACCAGATGCCTGACATTGGGCAGGTGTAATCCCCTTCTAGGGGCTACTATTCCTGAAATTATCATGCAGTTCTGACTAAAGGAAAAAAGTTACAGTTTTTTTCTAATTTCCCATGGTAGTCAACAGGAAGCATAAAGACTAATTTTTCCAAACCTTGACTCAGGTTTGGTGCTGAGCTGAAGTGGTCCAACTATAAATTGGCCAGAGCAGAAGCAGGATGTTTTCCAAAATGCTGAATCAGGGTCTGAGTTGAAGTGGGGTGGGGGGTCAGTGCACACTTCTTATGTCTGTATGTAAGCTATACACACATGCAAGCACCTGCATGCACACACCGCACACACACACACACACACATATTAGACATGCACTTAGACACACACACACACACACACATGCAAATTTTTGTTATGGGCCTGTGCTCTGGATCTTTTAAGAACCTAGCAATGCCCCTGATCAGAGACATTATAAAAGTTCCAGTAATACAACTCCAAGATGAACAATAACCTCTCATATATAATCAGCAGAAGTAACTGATAATCATTTATTAATAAATGCTGTGCAGAGTCTGATTTTTACCTGGCATGTCACAATAGTTCTTTCCACCACTGGATGCAATATTTCCAAATCCATTTTTATATGAATCCCATGTTCTTCCAAAGCCAACACTGCCATCTTGGCGGTTCTGAATAAGAAGCCAGCCTATTAAGCGGGGACATCAGAATGTAATGATCGTTTGTATTTAACCAATGCTGCTTCAGGAAGGAAGGAAGGAAGGAAGGAAGGAAGGAAGGAAGGAAGGAAGGAAGGAAGGTCGATTCTATCATAAGTAATTTCCAAAGCTATTATCAATCTCCTGTCAATACATAATGTGTCTGTTGATACCAGCATGCAGAAGAGTTGGGTAAAAACAATTTATTCTATTAAAAGAAGCACACAATCCATTGGGAAGTTCCCTTAGGGAGCAATCCTATGCATATTTAGACAGAAAAAAGTCCTACAACTTCCTGCACTCCCCAGCCAGCATGTTTGGCTGGGGAATGCTGGGAGTTGTAGGACTTTTGTTTCTGCCTAAACATACAGAAGATTGTGCCCATCACCAAAAAATATTGGACATGATCCTGTGAAAGCTAAGTACATTTATGTCCCATTGCAGAGATGTAAATATCTTCACTGAAATCAATGGGACTTAAACATGCTTAACTTTGAACTGATTGTGTCCATAACTTACAAAATACTAAGGGAGAAATCCTAACAAAATTTAAATCCTACCATAACCTGAAATAATGTTCAGCATGTGTAATTAACAAGTACTTTTCTAAGTAGTAATTCCTAAGTTTAACTGATAGCTCATAACTAGGTTTTCTTGTAGATTCAGAATTGTAGGTGAAATATAGTTGGTCCAAAATTGTTTGTCACTGTTTCACTTCTCTTTACTTAACACGCACCAGAATTTAGGGTGTGTGGGGGCAGCTTAGGTAAGATGGCCTCCTCCATGAACAGGTCTCACCTTTTTGCCACTGTCACTATTACTTATTCACTTACCCTCTCCCTCTGGGTACAATTCACACCACTGCCTGAAAGAGTGGAAGCAGTTGTTTCTCGTCCTTGCTCTTATCACTTAACATATTCTTAACATTTTTTAACTTAACATTTACCTCCATCTTCTGTGGTCATGTCGCAATAAACTTTGTATGGTTTGAAGAAAGGATCAGGTTGAACGAGATACATCTCAGATGTTTCAGCTCCTTTCCTAATGATGTCTTCACATTCTGCAATCAGAAATTCGTTGGCATATACGTTATTGAGCAAACTACAAAAAATCTATTATGAATGCCTTGATATTATCAGACCCAAACAGAGAAAAATTCTCTGCTAATTATACACATGCATGAAGTTGTTTACCACATATCACTTTAATCTATGGGATTAATTAAAACACTGTAAGAGGACCTGAGGAAGGTAAGAATCATGTAACTATCTGTATCATTCCCTGAACTTCCCTCAAACAGAGGATTTTCAAAGCTGTTTGGGGCCAATGCCCTACTGAAGTCAATAATGCTTTTGGGAATCATACTAATTTGGGAATTCTTTCCCCTATTCTCATCAATGTTGTTGAAATATGAGCAACCCTGACAGGGTACCTGTGCAGAGGTAGCCATGAGATTTTAAAGTCTCAGTGCAAGAGGGCAAGAGATTCTCATTAGATTAAACAGGAGTGTCAGAGAACATGTTCCCTTGCATCCCATCAGCTGGTTGCAGAGAAGGAGAGGAGAAGAAAGAACAGCAAGTGGGATTGCCTTACCAGAGGTGGGCGATCTGTGATCTGTGACTAATTGCAAAACCCTATCCAAGCAATCAGTTCAGATCTCTGGTAAGATCTGGGATGTCTGTATCCCAGCAGTCCACTCCGTGGAGTGGAAGAGGGAGGGGGAAGAGAGACAAAGAGAGAGAAAGACAGAAGGCTTGGCTCTGGCCCTGCCCACTGCTGGCTTCATACCTACCTCCCACCCTGTGGCCCCCAACAGATTACGCCCCCCCCTGAGAATGTGGCCCTTGACAGAAAAAAGGTTCCTCACTATTGCCTTAGACCTGTTAATAACTAGCTGATAGGGAGGTGAGGGAGAATGAGGCCAGCAGCCAACTTGGCCTCAGAAGCTGCAGTTGTGGCCATGGGTGGAATCAGCCAAGGCACTGGGGTGGTCATAAGAACTGCAAAGTTCATACCAAACACTGGACAATGTTGGGGCGCCTGTTGCTCAATGAAGCAAGAGATACCAAGGGAGATAAGGGTGGGGGTTGCGGCATGACAGCCTCCCCACAAACGCACAGGGATCATCCTCAAAGTTGCCGATGCACCTGTCCTGATTGCAGAGCAAGGCAAACAGAGGAAGTGAGACATTACCTTTTCCTGACACCACTGGTACATTGCATGAAACAGTACAAGGAGTGTGGCATTCTCCCAACTGGTTTGTGATAGCAGTTTCCAGTTTTATTAGTTTTTTGTGTAAATTATCCACAATTCCACGAAGTATTCGTAGGTTAGATGGGATGTTCTTTTCTAAGTTATCTTTGATGAAAGTGTACTGCTCCTCAACTTCCTTGTTGTACTGAGAAATTACATTCTGATTATCTGGGGGGAAAAACCAAGTTCATATAAATAGGTTGAAGTTTTTTTTAAAAAATCCAATAAAATGGTAGCCTTACAACTACCACCACTTTCCTCCCATGTCTCTGTTGTCCCCCTTGTGTCTATTTCTAGATTATAAACACCTTGGTGTACAGACCTGTCCTTTCAGTCTTTGTAAAACACTACATTGATGGTATGTAAAATAAGTAATAAATGCTAATCTGGTGTGTAAACCATGATCAAGGTTTGACTTCGGCTTTATCTCCAGGACAAGCATCGCAGATGTCTGAGGAAGACATCTGTTTACCAAGTCCAGTAGTCAAGCTAGGAATCATTGCCCAAATTCAGTAGCTCCCAATCTTAGGTCCCTTATGTTGTTGGACTATGACTCTAATCTCCCCCAGCAAGCATAACCAATGGTCAGGATGGGAGTTGTAATCCAACATCAACTTGGGACCCAAGGTTGGGATCACTGCCTCAGGCTGAGAACCAACATATGTGACCAAATTGGCATACTGATAAACAACAAGTGATTCTTACAGTGCAAACCTATATGAGTCCACTCAGAAGTAAGATCCAGTGTTTTAAATGGGTCTTACTTCCAGGTAAGTGTGTATCGGATTGCAGCAGCCAAAAATACATTTAAGTAGGTGCCAGGCAGACTTCTCTGGGGAGGGCGTTTATAACACCATGAAAAAACTGTACAAAATGTGACAATTAGTATAGGTTGAGTTGCAAACCAGGTACATTCAGAAGAAGTCATATGACTCTGTATGGATCCACTCAACTCAAATCAAGGGTGCGATGTATGTAAGGAAACTGGGGGAAGTGTGGTATGCTATGACTATAAGAACACATTACAGCAAACATGTGGAAGCCAAGAAGCATCTTGCTGCTCCACCACATGGACTTTACCCAGCGAAACGTGTTCACACGGATCTGCCTGTTCGCAGTATTTATTATCTTTCACCCTTTTGGAGAAGCTGTTGAAAATGATACTAAGATGCAAGGCAGTTTTTGGTCTACATTCTGATTTCCTGATGTGATCAATAACAATAGTAGGGGTTACCTTTTAGTTGTTTCTGTCTTTTTGCTAACCGGTCCTCCAGCATATGGCTATAACTATAGATATTTGAAGAGGATATCTCTAGCTTCTTCACTTTTTCTGTTAGATCGTTAACTGTTGGTTTCACTATCCTTTCCTGTTTTAACAGTTCAGTTTTCAGCTCACATCCAGTTGGACACAATACTCCCTTTAAACAACAACAACAACAACACAATTGTGAATGCAGTAAGCTAGACCCAAACTAGACCTGGAGGTTTAATTCCACTTCCCACACCCCACAGTCCCAATGCTATTTGCTGCCCGCTCAGCAGTTGCCATTTTTGTAACAAAACATGCACATTAATTGCATCCACACAATTAACATCACGTTTTCACAACCAACAGAATGTCACCACATAGTGAGCTTTTCTACATGAGGCATTTGTTGTGCACTCATGATTCCCTACTCACAGTTTTTTATGGATTCTTTAGATAATGTTGTTACCCTCCAGCTTTGTTTCTGTATGTACGCCGCCCTGAGATCTTAATGATATAGGGCAGGATACAAATGTTTTAAACAAACAAACAAATCACTTCCTGCAAGTTTTCTTATACCAGGGAAAGTGGGGTATTATTTCTGATGGCTAAAGAAAGTATGATTTCCTCTTGTGTATTTGCACTAAATATCTCAAAGGCACCCACCCTCTGGAACACCCTCCCCTGTGCAGTTCGGGAGGCAAAAAATGTGGTATGTTTTAAACGCCTCCTGAAAATGCTGTTGTTCACCCAGGCTTTCTTTGGCTTGTAATTAATTGCAATTCACCATATGCTGCTCCACCTTACTGTTCCTTCTGTTGCTTTGTATTGTTATTGTAGTTGAAATTGTTTTTAATAGTGTATTATAAATAATGATTTTTAACATTTATAAGGAAACTGCATAGAGATTTTATTATATTAAGCGGTACATAAGTATTATTAATAAAATAAATAATTTAGTTTGGCCTTGATATCCCTGGATTCCAATGAGACTAGTGCTCCCATTCACACAAAGCTGAAGCAGCATGGCAGCCATTTCCCCACAGTGCAATCCCACGCAGCCTGGGCATGTGAATGGGGCTCTGAATGGATAAAACATGTGGCAAAGACCCAGACAATTAGCCTCACCCGTTTGATTGCTTAATTCACACATGTTGATGTGGAATCACACCACAGGGAAGTGACTCCTGCAGCACTCCAGGCATGTATGAATGGGGCCTTGTGTGTGCATTTGAGGAAGTGGCAAACAAATCAGTTAAATGGCTGGCTGCATCTTTGTAGCTGGCTTAGTCATAACAGATGAATAGTTAAAGTATAAGGAAAATGAAGTATGTCTGTGTAACAATATGTAAACAAGATTAAGTTCTTTATCTGTTAAGAACACATTATAATAACATGTCTATAAGAGCAGCAAGTCATGTATGTATTATGTAAAGGTTACAGAACATTCTGGGTCCAAAATAGCTCTGAGGCAAGCTATTCAAGGAATGAATAACATTAGAACACATTTTGGGAAATACCAGTGAAGGATTACAGCCCACAGCAAACAAAAAAAGCCATGCATGGATAGGCACACAAACTTTCCATTCAAGGAAGTACACAATGAATGGAGAGGTAACCTTTACAACAGGAATAGACCTACTACTTACTCTTAAGTATTCTGTTCCCACTGCAGTATCCATGCAAATACACCTACCAGTTCCGGTGCCAAATGTTTGCAGCCGCCACGATCAGGGTAAACTATGGGCTGTATCCTTTGGCCAGCAATAGGTGGTTTTGTTGGACGAGCCCGATATCTATAGCCGCCACTGGGAGGAAGAGGAGCTGGTCTGGGAGGTAGATATGTCTCCATTTTTTTGTCTAGTGGCCTGCTACCTCGCGCATCCACAACCTTACCCTCAACCTGCCAACACCAGGCAAAAGAAAATAATGCTATTACTGTTATAATCTCTAAACAATTAAACATTTAAAAATACTTTGTGCATTTTCTGAAATACTTCAATGCTACATCATCATATCTGATTCAGTAAAAGTCTAATTCCATCCAACCATGCATTAGTTCATGCATAATAAAACAGACCATTTTGGCAAGTGAAGCTTAAGGAGGCGTTTGCATTTTCCAGTCTGACCATAGAATGAAAGAGCTGAATTTGCTAGAATGTACCTTCATTTTAAAATGGCTCTCTTCTGCTTTCTGTACATCATTCACACATTATGAATGACTTATTAAAAAGTGTTCATAGCAAAAAGTTAAAGAGGCCCAGGCTATGTTCAAAGATGGGTCTGAGAAAATCTTCGGAATCTGGGCTCACCAAAAAGTTTGATGTTGGCTCCTAAAGAACTGATGCTGGAACATGCGTTTTGGAACATGCTTTCTGGTGCTGTTAGGTGTTTAGTAAGAAACTCACAAGAGTGTGCTTTCATTGGGCATAAATACTCATAATAAATTAATTGTGAGCACACATATGACAAAACAGCAATTTGGTTGTGGACAGGAGTGACTTCCTGCACAGGAAAAGCCTGGAACAATTGTCTAGCCTACTTGCCTATTACTTAATCATAGCTTTTAAATTCTTTGCTGTGCAGCTAACAAATAAACATAGCAAAAGTTATGTAGTGGCTCCAATTCTGTCCAAAGAAAAAACTAGAAAACAAACATTTTGATTATTTTTCTCTCAGTCCACAGAATAATTTCACACTGCCCTCAAATAACAGGGAAATAGCTCTCTATTCTATTATTCTGATGTGCAGCAACTACAGAGTATTTACTTATTGTGATTGAATTGAAACACCAATAGCACAATCCTAGTCATGTCTACTCAGAAGTAAGTCCCATTGAGTTCAATGGAGCTTACTCCCAGGTAAGTGGGTACAGGATTGCAGGCCAACTGCACTAGTCTGTTGGGGAACCACAGTAGGCAGCAAGCACCCCAGAAGTGCAACTATGACCCAGTTCATGCATAACAGCAACAAACAGTGGGTTAATTAATTTAGATTTGCCATGGTGCATGCCGGGCTCATTCCACAGCCATTTTGAATATTCAACCTGCAGTTGGGCCGATCGGGGGTTGCTATGTGATATCTGAACCCAGACACCATAGGTTAATTATGGGTTAATCAACCTACAGTTAACCTACAATTTGTAGTTGTTTAACCCATGGTTAACCTATAGCATCTGGGTTCAGACATCATGTGGCGACCCCCATGCGGGGTTAAATATTCAAAAAGGACATAAAACGTGCCTGGCACATGCTGTGGCAAATCTAAAGTTAATTAACCCATGATTTGCCACTTTTACATGTGAACAGATCCTATATGCAGGAATCTACGATTGGAGGCATGTGAATTGTTCAATATATTAGACATGCATTTGAAATCCTTTGGGGAGGGTTGCAGAAACCACTGGGAATGTGATTTGGAGAAGAGGAACAGCTGATGGAGAGAGGGTTGAGTATGCCTCTCTATTGCTTCTTTGCTCTCAATTCCCCCTCCCCCATCTAGAGCAGCTTTTCTTGAAAAAAAGCATGTAAATGTATAGTTGGGTCCCTACAACAAACAGATTGTCAACCTATACATGCCTAAAGATGCCTAAAGAACAGGCTACAAAAGTTACTAAAACTACAGCAGTGTTAGATAGTCTTCACCTGATATCCAGACATTTGAAGAAGAAAAAACCTTATTCACATGGAAAATAACAAATCCCAAAACAACAAGATCTATAAAGCAATTTAAAACTCATATGTCATAATACACTGCAATACTAAAAATTACTAGTTAATCATTGAGTTTCCAGAAATTAATAGGACTCATAAAGGGAAAGGTAACAAGGAATTCAGTGACATGTCATATCAGAGAACTGCATTTTTTTCTGACTGTGTCCTGTTCAGCAGCTTATGTGCAAAAGAGTTAAATGTTTATGTAAGCATGAGGGGTTTAAACAGAAGTTTGGTGGTTCCATGACAGCAGCTACTAAAAGGGGAACTCAAAGAAAAGCTCTGAGCATGCAGATCTGGTGTACATTCACTTCAGGACCAACTCAATTATTCAAAAGAGGCAGTTCTGTGGATGGGGACCGGATTTGGATTCAAGATATCTGAGTTCAAACACCAAGGGCACGCTTTAATTCCCCATCTGTAAAATGGGAATAATTAAAATCAATCTCACAATATTACAGGGGATGAAAGATGGAGAGAAACAGCATGTCATGTATTTTGTGCATTAAAACAGCTGTATAAATAACACATGATTAATGAGCCTGTGATTAGGAATATGAAAAGAACAGATTTTCACTAAAGCACTCCCTAGATCAAAGAAAACTTTGTTGATTAATTTTATGAGTTTTAATGGATTAATCTATTAAATAACGAATTAAACATGTATATATTTTTCATATAACTGATTCATCAGGAAGCAGCTTTTTAAAAAGTCTTAAATATTTCGGGGGCTTGTGAGCATTTTTATTTAATTTTTTTAACTTCTTTTAAATCTACTGCTGCTGCACTATTAATTTGGGGCACATTTTTGATTGATCAAAGTATTTTTTTTCTTTTCCAAATCAGTTTAACTGAGAATTGATTAAACTATGGTTCAGTCATAATTTTCACAGGTGCTGGGCTTTTCCTTCATCTCAGTTACAACTGTAGGCACTCAATGTCTCTGTCATTGTGCATTATCAAGATAACAATTGTCTCCCCCAATTTAGAAATGAGGAACGCTTCTAAACTAATACACTTTTTACTTAAAAAAATTAACCAGATGAATATAAGGATACTATAAATAATGTTTCCATCAGGATCAGCTGGCTTTCTCCCCATAGGCTTTAACTCAAGAAGTACTGATGAAATTTACTCTGGAATCCAAGTATTTTAACCAATTCTAAAACTGGAAATAAGTGCTTCTATAGTTGGAGTTTTCTGCACATAGTTATCCGATAGTAAATTATTTGCAAATATTTACTCAATTTCTAGAATGCAACCCATTATATTAAGTAACCTTTAGACAGCTTATTATCCTTTAGTTTAATATTTTTTAAAAATTAGTCTTACCGGTGGTGCGGCAGTAGCATCCTATATAAGGGAAAACAGGAGGGAAGGAAAAAGAATCAGAAAACATACACACATATAAAAACAACAACACTTTTGTCTTATTTGTTTAGGTTGCAAATTAAAGTTTCCTTAATACAAATAAAAACATTAACTTTTGCCTCTATTTTCTGAAATCTGAAAAAGTGCACAACTACAATATGAAAGAACATATATTTTAACCTCATCATCATAGTCCAAAAGCCGAGATTTAACTGTGACAACAGAAAGGAAAAAGAGCAACAGTAGTTTCATGATATTGGTTTGCTTGAACATCTTAACAGCTTTTCTCTGCTGTAACTCAGAGAAAGCAATTCTGAGCCATGTCATCCATTTTTAGGAGTGCAATTTGTCCCTCGATCTTTAGCCTCACTGTGCAACAGACCTCCAGCTTTGAATACAAATCTTCATGTGGAAACTTGTTTCCTGCACATGAACCAGTTCTGTGTATCATGGTAGCAGCTTCTTTGGAAGAAGAGTATTGTTTGTTTGGACAAAGGAGAGTTCACATTGTCCTTGTAATTGCCAGACCATGGATACTGGATCTTTTCTTATGGGCCAACATGTCTTCCATTGCTTTTTGAGTGCCTTGATAAAAGCAGCATTCTGGAAATCATCTTTGGGGTTCCCCGCTATGCTTCAGGGATGGGGTTATCATCAAGGTTCCTTAGGGACTAAGAGAAGCTTTAAAATGCCGGTATTCTTTGCATTTTGACCTTGCCCCCTTTTCTCTTTGGCTCGCCCACCATTGGAATGTGGCCCCTGAAAGCTTCTCTGAAATTGAATTCAGCCCTCAGCCTAAAAGAGGGTTCAACACCCCTGATGTAGGCAATTGCTCTCACTCACCATTGCGCTCAGCAATTGTTGCTCAGTTTCATATTGCCTCTGAACATGGAGGGTCTACTTAACTGCCATAGCTAATAAGCACAGCTATCCTCCATAAACGTGTCAAATCCCCTCTCAAAGCCACTGACGTTAGTGGCTACTACTGTACCTTGCAACAATGAATTTCATAAGTACATCATGCATTGGCTGTACTTTCTTTTGTCGGGAATCTTATTGTCAATCAATTTAATTATGAGACCCTAAGTTTCTACTATGATGGGATAAAGAAAAACTGTCTATCCCCCTTTTCCATACCATGTATAATTTTATAAACATCTGTCATCTTCCCTCCCATCCTATTTTCTAAGCAAAAAGGTCTCAGAGATTTTAGCCTTTCCTCATGGAACTTTGCAACCCTTTGAAAATTTTTGTTGCTTTCTTCTGTACCTTAGCCAACTCTATGATATCCAATAGCATCAGAATTGTAATGTTCTGTAAACATGAGAAGACATGTATAGGAATCTTCTGTCAGTGGAACTGATTCATATTTTTTGTTGTTCAAGGTATTACCTGAATTTATTTTAATTCATGTTAACTGATAGTTTAATTTCCTTACGCATGTAAGATTCCAGTAGAATCCCGTTTAAACAAAAAATAGAATATGTCTACGTATGAATTATGTTGACAACTGATTCAAGCTCAGCAAGATATTTTGATGAGGTAATACATTCTGGAATCTATTAACATAATCTATTAGGAAATTACAGATTGGTAACTGGTTAAAGAACAGAAAGCAGAAATAAATGGTCAATTCTCGCAATGGGGGAATGTAAACAGCGGCGTCCACAAGGATCTGTATTGGGACTAGTACTTTTTATTTTGTTCATAAATCATAGGGTATTAAGAGTGAGTCCTGGGGCAGCCAAGTTTGCTGTTGAAGCCACATTACCTTTAGTCTGTATGCCAGTTACTAGGAACAAAAGTTGGATGGTGCAGTTGTAGCCATATCCTACTTGTGGGCTTCCCACAGGCAGCTGGTTGGTTATTATGTGATAGAATGCAGGACTAGACAAGATTTTGCTCTGATCCAGTATGGCTCATGTTTTTCTGCATAAGCCCCATGGCCTGTGCAAAACTTCCATTTATTTTAATTTGGGGCACATTTTTAATTGATTAAATTATTTTTTTTTTCTTTTCCAAATCGGTTTAACTGAGAATTGATTAAACTATGGTTCAGTCATAATTTTCATAGGTACTGGGCTTTTCCTTCATCTCAGTTACAACTGTAAGCACTCAATGTCTCTGTCATTGTGCATTATCAAGATAACCATTGTCTTCCCCAATTTAGGAATGAGGAACACTTCTAAACTAATACACTTTTTACTTAAAAAAAATTAACCAGATGAATATAAGGATACTATAAATAATGTTTCCATCAGGATCAGCTGGCTTTCTCCCCATAGGCTTTAACTCAAGAAGTACTGATGAAATTTACTCTGGAATCCAAGTATTTAACTAATTCTAAAACTGGAAATAAGCGTTTCTGTAAGTGGAGTTTTCTGCACATAGTTATCCGATAGTAAATTATTTGCAAATATTTATTCAATTTCTAGAATGCAACCCATTATATTAAGTAACCTTTAGACAGCTTATTATCCTTTAGTTTAATATTTTTTAAAAATTAGTCTTACCGGTGGTGTGGCAGTAGCATCCTATATAAAGGAAAATAGGAGGGAAGGAAAAAGAATCAGAAAACATATACACATATAAAACAACAACACTTTTGTCTTATTTGTTTAGGTTGCAAATTAAAGTTTACTTAATACAAATAAAAACATATTAACTTTTGCCTCTATTTTCTGAAATCTGAAGCAAAAAAATGCACAACTACAATATGAAAGACCATATATTCTAACCTCATCATCATAGTCCAAAAGCTGAGATTTAGCTGTGACAACCAAAAGGAGAAAGAGCAACAGTAGTTTCATGATACTGGTTTGCTTGAACATCTTAACAGCTTTTCTCTGCTATAACTCAGAGAAAGCAAATCAGTGATCATATATAAATGAATCATTATGAAGTGTCTTAAGATGTTGATGATAGGTCTAGCTGCCATCCCCCTGTTAATGTTCAACCTTATTGCTCACTTTGTGCCTGGACAGTCACCACTTGAGCAACATCATTTGCTATGTGCTACCTTAAGAACAGGAAAAATGGGAGTTGTTTAAATATAATCCTGCTCATTTACTGAATTTCATTGGAAGCAATTCAAAATACTGTAAGAACCAGAATTCTGATAAATGAAACAGACTAGCAAAGTCTCTGTAATTGTGACAAGGGCCTTTTCCCCATCCCTTGATATAGTCTCTGCTTCCCTTGTCCGTTAGCTTCCCAATTCTCGGCAGGCCTGACCCACAGCTATGTCTTATGACATTGTCCCAAATCCAGAGAAAGTTCAATGTTATTTCCCATTGAAATTAATAGGACAAGTAAGTTGTGACTAATTCATGTCCTGTTCATTTCAGCTTTAACATGACTAACTACCTTGGGATTTTGGCCATTCCATTTACTGTAGTTTTACTGTGGGATGTTTCCATACAGTGTAATTGCTATCCTGGTATTCATGCTGCTCATTCTGAGCCATGTCATCCATTTTTAGGAGTGCAATTTGTCCCTCGATCTTTAGCCTCACTGTGCAACAGACCTCCAGCTTTGAATGTAAATCTTCATGTGGAAACTTGTTTCCTGCACATGAACCAGTTCTGTGTATCATGGTAGCAGCTTCTTTGGAAGAAGAGTATTGTTTGTTTGGACAAAGGAGAGTTCACATTGTTCTTGTAATTGCCAGACCATGGATACTGGATCTTTTCTTATGGGCCAACATGTCTTCCATTGCTTTTTGAGTGCCTCGATAAAAGCAGCATTCTGGAAATCATCTTTGGAGTTCCCTGCTATGCTTCAGGGATGGGGTTATCATCAAGGTTCCTTAGGGACTAAAAGAAGCTTTAAAATGCTGGTATTCTTTGCATTTTGACCTTGCCCCCTTTTCTCTTTGGCTCACCCACCACTGGAATGTGGCCCCTGAAAGCTTCTCTGAAACTGAATTCAGCCCTCAGCTTAAAAGAGGGTTCAACACCCCTGATGTAGGCAATTGCTCTCACTCACCATTGCGCTCAGCAACTGTTGCTCAGTTTCATATTGCCTCTGAACATGGAGGGTCTACTTAACTGCCATAGCTAATAAGCACAGCTATCCTCCATAAACGCATCTAATCTCTCTCAAAGCCACTGACGTTAGTGGCTATTACTGTACCTTGCAACAGTGAATTTCATAAGTACATCATGCATTGGCTGTACTTTCTTTCGTCGGGAATCTTATTGTCAATCAATTTCATTATGAGACCCTAAGTTTCTACTATGATGGGGTAAAGAAAAACTGTCTATCCCCCTTTTCCATACCACGTATAATTTTATAAACATCTGTCATCTTCCCTCCCATCCTATTTTCTAAGCAAAAAGGTCTCAAAGATTTTAGCCTTTCCTCATGGAACTTTGCAACCCTTTGAAAATTTTTGTTGCTTTCTTCTGTACCTTAGCCAACTCTATGATATCCAATAGCATCAGAACTGTAATGTTCTGTAAACATGAGAAGACATGTATAGGAATCTTCTGTCAGTGGAACTGATTCATATTTTTTGTTGTTCAAGGTATTACCTGAATTTATTTTAATTCATGTTAACTGATAGTTTAATTTCCTTACGCATGTAAGATTCCAGTAGAATCCCGTTTAAACAAAAAATAGAATATGTCTACGTATGAATTATGTTGACAACTGATTCAAGCTCAGCAAGATATTTTGATGAGGTAATACATTCTGGAATCTATTAACATAATCTGTTTGGAAATTATAGATTGGTAACTGGTTAAAGAACAGAAAGTAGAAATAAATGGACAATTCTCGCAATGGGGGAATGTAAACAGCGGGGTCCACAAGGACCTGTATTGGGACTAGTACTTTTTATCTTGTTCATAAATCCTGGGTATTAAGAGTGAGTGTTGGGGTGGCCAAGTTTGCTGATGAAGCCAAATTATTTAGGGTAGCTAAAATAAAAAGAATTATGAAAGTTCCAAAAGGATCTCTCCAAATTGGATGAATAGGGATTAAAATGGCAAATGCAGCAAGTGTAAAGTGATGGGGCAAAAAATCCCTCTGTTGATGGGATCTGATCTGGCAGTGACTAAGAAAGAGATTTTGGGTTTATGGTGGGTAGCTTGATGAAAATGTTGGCTCACTGTGTGACTGCTAGGAAAAAAGCAAATCCCATGTTGGGCATAATTAGAAAAGGAACTGAAAGTAAAACTGCCAATATCATACTTCCCCTATACAAAACTATGGTGCGACCATATTTGGAATATTGAGCACAATTCTGGTCACTACACCTCAAAAAAGATATTGTAGAGCTGGAAAAGCTGCAGAAAAGAGCAACCAGAATGATCAAAGGGCTTGAGCAACTCCCTATGAGGTTTGGGACTTAGTTTAGGGGAAACATGATAGAGGTGTACAAAACTATGCATGAAAAATGCGGGTAGAGAGGTTTTTTTCCTCTCTTTGTTCTCTGTTTCATAATACTGGAACCCAGGGTTATCCAATGAAGCTGAAGAGTGGGAGATTCAGGATAGACAAATGGGAGTACATCTTCACACAGGGGAGTTACAGAAGATGGAGTAATGGCCACCAACTTGGATGGCTTTAAAAGGGGATTTGACAAATTCATTCAGGATAAGGCTATCAGTGGCTACTAGTCAGGATGGCCATAAATCACCTCCAGTATCAGAGGTAGTATGCCTCTAGTCTGTATGCCAGTTACTAGGAACGCAAGTGGGAGGGTGCAATTGTACCCATATCCTACTTGTGGGCTTCCCGCAGCAGCTGGTTGGCTATTATGTGATAGAATGCAGGACTAGGCAAGCCTTTGGTCTGATCCAGTATGGCTCATCTTATGTTCTTCTGCATAAGCCCCATGGCCTGTGCAAAGCTTCCATTTATTTTAATTGGAGTTATGTGGAAAAAAATCCTGGTAGACGTCCTTTGACTTGTGTGTGTGTTTTTATGTTTCCTATTAAAAAAAATAGCATGGCTGTAAGGGTTGGATCCAAAGAGCAGTTGGTGAGGCTTCCACTGACTTTTGACACCCTTCTTCACCCCTTTGTTTCTCCAACAACTAGTTCAGAATAGGAAGGAACTGTGTTCTAATTCTATGATGCTGCACAAGGAGTAGCAGTTGCAAGGGGAAATCTGGATTCCCAATGCATGTACGGAAATGTTATGCGACTTTTTGGACCTCACCTTAAAATGGCGTCCATAAGGCTTGTATATTTAGAGATATGATTTAGAATTATTTAGCCAATGTAGCAATGTGAGTTATAGGATTACGTAATTTGGCATATCCATTCCTGAATATATTTGATTTATTAGATTTCTTACTTGTCTCATTGTAGAAGTATATGGAGTGGGGCAAGAATTAATAGAGTCCCATAAACCCAACAAAATGCAAACCTGAAATATATTGTTGTTGTTCAGTCGTTAAGTCGTGTCTGACAACCCATACCAACTCTGACCATTAAAAGCCACTCCCCCGCCAGCACCCCCCCCCCCCATCTTCCAGCACTTCTGGAAAATGATTTGTTTGAAAGTTTGATTATACAGGGGACGGAAGTTGCACAATTTTAGGGCAGCCACCAATAACACCTCTCCGTGCCCATGCTGTTCTAATTAGGCAGACAGATGACATGGAAAGAACATGATTTCTTTATACTGTTCTGACAGAATACATTATTTTCTTGTTTTAAACTTTATTTCACCAAGAAAACCAGCACCTTAGCAATTAATTGAAGGTATTGCAACTCATTCATTGTAGTTCATTCTGCTAAAGCAGAATAGAGACCGGACCCTCCTAGGATAGTGGAGGTAAAGGATTTTGGCATGTGTTCCTCTTTTCCTAGCCTTTTCTCTAATTTACCTATTTATTTAACAGAGTTGTTAACTTGCATTGTTTGCTGTGTTGGTTTGTTCAAACAGTGGTGGAATGTCCTGCTCCGGTAGATAAGTCAAGGCCACTGGTTAGTAAATCTCACATCAAAGATATGATTATGTGCAGGGCTCCAGGAGCAAAATTTTCAGGCCACAGATAAGCTGTGTTTGTGGAAGGTGGGGAGCCTCCCTACTGGTTATTATTTAGAAATGTCCGTTTTACACAACTAGTGTTGCAAGCCTACTCTGACTTTTAAAACAGCAGTGTAAACACAGAGCCTATTTGTGACCCGCTGAAATTGTATGAAGACAATAAATATTTGTAGCAGTGGCTTCTCATGAGAACCCACCATAACCAATACACTCTGGAGGCAAGCAAGCACTTTTAAAGATTAATGTGTGGGATCACAGAATCATAGAACAGAGGGGTTGGAAGGGGCCTAATAGCCATTGAGTCCATCCCCATACTTCCTGCTGTTTACTTACACCAGCAGAGTTAGCTTGGCTGCAAGATGTAGCACGGGACCAATCCAATTTAATTTTTTTTTTAAGTGTACTCTGAAAATTGTTTCCAAAACTGTACACCTTATCTAAATAAATTTTATAAGTATGCATGTGTTCACATTTGACAAAACACAAAATCAGTGATCTATAAAAGGTCTGGCAGAAATTATCTGACCCAAGCTGTTGTTTTTTTAAACCTCTGCTAGGAGGGAGTATGGCAGTCTCTAGTTCTAATGGCAAACAAGGGTCTTTTACACTACAACCTATATGTGTCTACTCAGATGTAAGCCCCACCGAGTTTAGTGGCAGTTACAACCTGGAAAAGGTCTTAGAGTGCAATCCTATGCGCGTTTAGAAAGAAAAAATCCTACAACTACCAGCATTTCCCAGCCAGCATGGCCTTTTGTTATAGGACTTTATTCTGTCTAAACATGCACAGGATTGTGCCCTTAGAAAAACTGGGACTGCAATCCTATACACACTTACTTGGGAGTAATTCTCATTGCGTTCAATAGGACTTACTCCCAGGTAAATCTGTATGGGATACAGCTGGAGGGAGCAATCCTATGGCCACTAGTCAGTGGCTAGACAGCCATAGGATATGTGGTTTTCCGGGAACCGACCTTTGAGCCCGCACTGAGAGGTCAGTTCCTGGAGAACCGACCTTCTCCCATTCTGCGCTGCCTTGCAGGCAGCACAGAGCAGCTTCATTCTCCGTGCTCAGAAGAGGAGTGCGGAGCAGCTGTAATGGGGCGTTCTGTGGTGAGGAAGGTGGAAATGCCAATACAACACATCCCATGTGTTGTCCGGCAATCTCCTCCCCCGCTCTGCCTTCCCGTGGCTAGACAGCTGAAATCGGCTGCTTAGCTGCAAATGCAGGGCAAGAGAAGCATGGAGGGAACAATCCCCTCCATGCTTCTCTTGCCCTGCATTGGATAGGCGGTCACCTCCGAGTTTGGAGGCAGCTGCCTATCCCTATAGTATTGTGCCCTAAATCTTTTCAAATTTTCTTTGACAAGAGTAATTTAAAAAACAAAACAAAATGGCCCCATTGGGCAGTATCCAATGCTGAGAATCCACCAGCGCCAAACCTGCTACACTAGCAGGAACGACCACTAGTGCAACAGGAAACTAGTGCTTGCTAGCATAACCCAGGAAACTGGCTAAACTACTGCTTCTGGAACAACACGAATCCATGGAGTTTTCTTCTGTGAGTTCTGCTGTCTTGTTTTGTTCTGGAAACAGTAATTTTGGCTAGCTTCTTGTTGTGCTAGCGGTCATTCCGACTAGCACAGCACTGCATATTGCCTGATGTTTGGCAATTATTCCACATTGTCAATGAAAAGCTAACTCATGCACTCTTCTGTTCTGAATCTGTAACTGCAGTTACTGCCCTCTGAAACATAAAATGAAGCCAACTAATGAGACTTGTATGTGTAATATAACTCAGCTATACCTGCACTCAGTAACTATTACACATTGCTGCACAAACACACATTTTATATTATGTTTTGCAGTTTATCTTCAGTCTGTCCTGAATATGCACAGGGATGGAGCAGAGAAGACTCTGTTTGAAATACTCACATTTAGTTACCCCCTTTTTGAGCTAGGAACCTTAAGTACAAGCTAATGTACGTTACCAACTTTGCTCTAAGCCAGAGGTAGGAAACCAGTGGCTCCCCAGATGTTGTTGGGACCATAACTCCCATCATCCCTGACCACTGGCCATGCTAGCTGGAGCAAGCTCAACATCTAGAGGGCCTGAGGTTCCCTACTCTTGTTCTAAGCATTATTCAGAAGTGGTGCAAGACAATCCTGGTAGTCATGAATAAAAAATATGGTTGACATCATTTTTTTCTGGATAGGTCCTTTCTGAACTTTTAATGATTTCATAACAAGCAGAAATGTTAGGAAAAGCTGCGCCTGTTGACTTGGAGACATAGCAATAGAAAAACACCCCTGCTGAATTTCTTCATGTCATGTAGATGTTTAAAGCATAGCATCCAAGCTCAGAAAAAGTGGCAAACCTATTCATTTATCCCTGTCCACCAAAACGGACGCTATTTTCAAAAAGCGTACCACTTCCAGGTTAGAGCATTATTAAACCTCTAGGATTCTGCATACAGTAGCAAAACATGGCAACTATATAAATGAGGGTGGTATTTGAATTATCCTACAAGTTGCACCACAGGGATATTAACAGAAACAGAGGAAGCTGCTTTATATCAAGACAGAGCATTGGTCCATCCAGCTCAGTATTTATGCCAGGGGTGGGGAACCTGTGGCTTTCCAGATGTTAGCCTACACCTCCCATCATCACTGACCATTGGCCATGCTAGCAGGGGCTGATGGGAGTTCAAGTCCAACATAAGGTGGAGTTGGAGCCCAACAACAGGTTTCTCATCTCTAGTTCACACTGGTTGGCAGCAGCTGTCTGGACCTTCATACAGGGGCTTTTCCCTAGTTCTACCTGGTTATGCCTGGGGCTTTTCACATAAAACATTTGCTCTACCACTGAGTTATGGCTCTTTGCTAGTAAGTTAGCATGCTTCCATGGATGGCTCAGGTTTAAAATCCTGTATCACCCTCAGGCCCATTTCAGTTTTCATGAGAAAATTCCTCGTTTTAAGAGACTTTCTTTTTCAGAGCATTCTTGTTCTCTTGATTTTTGCAATTGCTCCTACAGCACCGGCGCTCTAGGAAAGGGCCAGAAAGAGCTTCACGTGGGTTTTGCGATGCCCCCTTCGACGAGCCCAGACATCAGTCTTCCGTAACCTGGGGCCCACCAGAGGTGTGTTGGGCTACAACTCCCGGCATCCCCCTGCCAACCATGCTGGGAGTTGTAGTCCCACACACCAATGGGGGGCACTAGGTTAGGCAAGCCCGTTATGTATTTTCAACCAGAAGAACTCCCCACTGAATTCACTAGGACTTAGGCGCCAATCCGGTATCCACGTACCTGAGTGGAAGTCCTACTGAACTCAATGGGGCTTCCTTTTGAGTGGACATGAATAGGATTGCGCGGTTAGCGCGCGTAAGTCTGTCGCCCTATCGTTTGTTACGCTTGTATCTCCCCCGCCCTTCTCGAAGGAGCTCGAGGCGACGTATCTAGCTCTCCCCTTCAGCTTCCCGCTCGCTGGGCTCTCCACGGAGTCCTACTTCCACCCCTGAGTGATCCGAGCCGGCTGGAAGCGAAGCCGGGCCTCAGCGCCAAAGCGACGGCCGAACAGGGTCGCGCATGCGCTGTGACGGGAAGAGCGTCAGTTCCGTCGCAGCGGAGAAAGCGCCGGAAGTGGTGGCCTCATTACTAACGGACCTGGGCCCGGCGTCAGATTTGTAGCGGGTCCGCTGAGCGACCAGGGGGCTGTGGCGGGTGTAGCTGACAAGACAGGCTGGCGCCATGGTGGAGGTAAGCGGACAGCCCCCCCCCCGTTCTCCTTCCCAGGGGAGAAGGGCGGTATAGGGGGGCTCGTTTACCGGTGACGTGAGGTAAAGGCCTTCCCGCCTCTTTTTTGGGGCGTGGGGGATGTGTGTAACTGAGCTAAATGTAGGCCCTTGCCAGTCCATCAGCTGCTTGGAGCAGTTTGTCTTTGCCTTGGGTGCAGGCTTGGGTCTGCTTGTCTCTGCCCCGTCCCTTTATTTTATCTCAGAAGGGGTTGGATTCGGACCTGTTGTGCGTGTCCGTGAGAATACTTGATGAAGAGGAGCTAGGGAAGTTCTGATCAAAATCTTTTCCTATGCCTGTTTGGGGAGAATTTTCTTACTTGGTTTGAAAAACAGCCTATGAATAGCAAAGGTAGCTATTTTGTCCGTAAGGGAAAAAGAATCCAGCACCCATATCAGTGTAATATCTTCATTAGGCCAACAAAAAGATCACAAAAATGTGCAGGCTTTCAAGAGCTCTTCATCATGCAGGATGATCAGACCTGATCAGAAGTTCTAGAGCTTCTGAAGCTTGACGACTTTTTGCAATGTTTTGGTTGGCCTAATAAAGGTATTACATTGGTGTGGATTTTTAGTGTATAATTATTCACTGTTATTTCAGGTGGCTGATAACATGTAACAAAATTAGAAGAATAGTAGTAGCAGCAGATTAAAATCACCGTATGCTGCTTCCCCAATGCATATTAATTGCAGTTAACCTACATAGATGCCTTCATAACCTACTAAAATTTGAAATAGCATTCCTTTTCAGGTGTGGTTTCGTTTGAGACTATGGAGAGCCACTAAAAGCACAGGCAATGCTAGTGTATCATAGAAGGGCAGTGTAGATAGCCTCAGCATAAGACAGATTTATATTTTTCCGTCTTGGATATTATCAAAGTTTCTTGTTCATCAGAGTGCTCTGATGTCAGAAGCTCCCGTCCATCCAAGAGCCTGGCATGGCGTGAGGAATGGTGAAGCAGTTTTTTGCCTCCTGGTCCTCCAGAAAGGGATGTTCTGTTAGACAGACATTCTAACTTCTCTGCCCTGGGGACTGGGGCTGGCAGACTGTTGGATCCAGCAGAACCACAGCCTGTCCATTCCCACCCACCAGCATGTCCTGACATTCCCATTTTTGCCCGTTCTTGAGGTCAGTGTTTTGACCTCAGGGGAGGGAGCCATAATAGGTTTGGATCCACATTCAGATATTCTTCTCTGAGTTTGGAATTCTGCCTCCAGCTTTGGAGGGGTAGATCCACTGCATCCTATGGCACCTGGGACACTATCAAGGGGCCATAGGATTACTACCTTATTGAACCTCTGTTAACTTATTCCTGAAATAAGGTGAACTATATTTTCTTTTTAGAAATCATCTGCAGCAATAACGAAAAATGGTTGGGATTGGGCTTCAATCCTCATGGGTGGTCCTTGTTAGTACCCAGTCTGAACTTCATTGATGTGCCTTATTTATATGCCCATAATGCTTTGTAGTAGCTACAATCATCCCCAAGTTAGAGAGGTTGTTCCTCTGTATGATATGGGTGTTTAATGGTAATGTAAGTGCATACATTTGCAGTTTCAATCTTATGGTGCTATTTTTTAATTCATCAAAAACCTGACTGCTAGCATGGGACAGAAAACCAGCACAGGCCAGTCAATAGGACATGGCATGTTGATGTATCCATGTTGCCCATATACATACAGCTGGAAACTTCACTATTACTTCTTGGGTTATGTGTATATGAGGCATCTGGGATAATTACCTGTGGTTAAGGATGGACAAAGTGCAACTGTTGGTGGGGATGGGGAGCTAAACAACCAATTCTAGGTTGTTTTGGTTTTCTACCTTTCGTTACCACTCAGACAAAAGTACTAGCTGAAGAGCAGGGGGAATGGTTTGGGTAACAAGAAGATTACTGTTTACTCAGGTCATCAGCAGCTTCTAGTTTTCAAGCCATTCTTTCCAAGTAGTAGAGGTCTATCATGCATTTTAGTGTTACAATATAATAATGCTTGGCTGTATATCCCTGTGGTTATCTAATCTAACCAGAAGCACAAAAGTAGGCTTACTGGAACACTTGCATTCACCAGCAGCCCAAAGTTTTGTATATAGCTAAATTAAAATTTAGTGCAGTGATTTCTAAGCATTTTAGTAGTGCGATACAGCCAGAATTTGCTTGGTGATATAATTCTGCAAAGGGAACTGTCTCTCGATGTACCAGAATACTATTTTGTGTCATAGGGATCTGCCTTATACTGAGTCAGACCATTGATCTGTCTAGCCCAGTGTTGTTGACACTGATTAGCAGCAGCTCTCCAGGATTTCAGGCAGGATTCTGTTGTAGCCCTACCTGGAGAAGCTGGGGATTGAATCTGAGACCTTCTGCTTTCAAAGCAGCACCACTGAGCTGTGGCCCCTCCCTTTCCTGTCTGTACATATTGGGATCATCTAGGCCTTTCTCAGCTCATTTTATTTCCTAAGTTCCAATCCTATCTAATGCCAGAGCATCTGAGATGGATAGGATGTCAACAAAGTGGCATTGCAAGGTGGAGACTAGTACCCTTATAGCAACAGTACAGAGGTCTTACACCTGCATGGGTGCAAGAAGCCTAAGCAGGCCATTGGTATACTTGCCTCATTCAAGGCCTTGCACAAATCCCAAGTGAGTACAATGTAGAAGGAATTATGTTATTTGGCAGCACATCCAAGGTGTCAGAGTTGGGACCTGATTTTATTATATGTTACATTTATATCCCACCTTCCCTCCAAGGACCCCAAGGTGCATCCTCACAACAACCCTGTGAGGTAGGTTAAGCTGAGAGTCAGTGACTGGCCCCAAGTCACCCAGTGAGCTTTCATGGCCAAGTGGGACTAGAACCAGGTTTCCTGAGTCCCAGTCCAACACCCTAACCACTACACCACACTGACTCTCACGTGCAAAGCTGTATTTCAAAAGCTTGACTGAAAGCATAAAACTAATGCCAGTACATATCCTTTTTGAATAAACAGCACCATGCTCCTTCCATCAAAGTGGCAGGAATACAAATAACATGTGCCACTGAAGAAATTTGTGACATGCAGCCTACACATGCACAAATTCTGTGGAGCAGACACAGGATGGGTCAGCAAAAAGACTTGAGGAAGCACAAAATGCATGCACAGCGCACAAAATATACAGAATGTCAGTGTTAAGGTTCCAGACAGAATCAGCTAGGCAGATTTGAACTTTTAAGTGGCCATCCTCCTAGCTGGAGAATAGAATCGGGTGGACAACATTTCTGATGCATTCTTAGGTTTCCGTGAAAGTGCTTTAAACAGACAGAGTTACGTATGGTGCAGTGGAGTAACGAAGGAATAATGATTCACCTGTTTTTTATTTAAAGCTTTACAGCCTGATGGAATGGTTATAGGTAACAGTTGAAGGATGGACAGGGGCAACCAGTCTCTCATCAGAGGCATTGGAATAGCTCTGCTTCTGTTTTCTTCTGCTCTGCAGCCTGATGGAATAACGATGGCTGCTATTTAAGGAATTAACTACATGGTACTAGATAACATTCTTTGTTATTAAAACAAGTTGGATCTTTGTGTGTGATCCCAAGTGCTTTCATGCATTCATACAGATGCATCCATAAATGGCTTTAATATATGGTTTTGTTCAGGGATGATTGGTTGGAACAAACATATGCACCCCATTACCGCTGTACACAGGCACACACCTCAGTGCCTTGGTAGTGCACATTTTGAAAATAAATCCCCATGTGCTGAATATAGCTGCTCTGTCACATAAAGAATGTAGAAAATTCCAGTGTCACCAACATATTTGACTTTCTCATGTATGGTAGTAATGAACACATTAATGTGGCCTCTATGTAACAGTAATATCAATATGGTTAATTAAACAACGAGTGATAGTGAATTTGAGTCAACAAAAAACAGCAATAGTTCTGTGATCTTGGGCAGGCAGAAAGGAAACAGACCATGTTTAATGTTCTGTAAATAATATCTTCTACTTTTTAAATACAATTTTTATGATGGCAATAAATTTAGAGGAAGTCTGGCCTCTAAATATATAAGGAAGGTATACTTCCAGAGCTTTAATGTTAAGATTTGCACCCAGTTCACCTTATAATGGAAAAGATACTATTGACCAAAGCACCACTTAATACCCTTGATCTTGACTCTCTCCAGAAAGGGAGGACGTTAATGTAATAGTTCATTTGGAAAGTAGGGTTGGACTTTCTAACATTGAGCTTGGATTTTGTTGCAATGTAAACATCTACTTATTAGAGTGTGGGGGTAAGAGTTAGTTTCCTTCCTTTTCTCATTTGTCCTTGGTGCATTGTTGCTTTATTTTTGATGGATGGAAAGTGTGCTATAAAGAATAAAGCCAAGAGAACCAAACATGCATAGGCAACATTAGAGTAATACCTTTTAGTGGGCAAAACAAAACAAAATGATGGAACTAGTTGGAAGTGAAAACAACTAAAAAGTGCTGAAAAGCACACAACTGATGTAGTTAAACCTCTAGACTCTTAATATGTATGCAAAAATAATATATGCATTTTATTACAAAGTCTAATCATGTACATCCTACATGAGTCCGAATATACAGTGCTTAGATGCTAATAGACAATATACCCCATCAAGAAATTCAACAACTACATATACCTTGTAGTAGGACCAACTAAAACATCACAAGATCAACTAAAACATCATAAAATTGTGAACAAATCACTTAACTTCTACATTTCCTAATCAGTCACACAAGTACTACTCCAGACTATTATTTTTAACCTAGTATTCAATTTTCAGTTTAGCATTTTAATGGCTACCGTGAATTTATTTAGAAAAATTCTAGGCAAGTTTTCCAAAATAGTTTTCATAAAATTAAAATACAATAAAATCACAACAATCATTAATAGCAACAAAAACATGTTGGAGGATTTGGTCAAACACAAGCATGTTCCTTTTATTTAGTAGATTTATGTTCTGCTCTCCTGCTAGAGTTCACAAAGTGGCTCACAATGTTTATAAAATGCTTAGATACATTAAACACAATACACTTAAAACAAAACAAATCTATCTGGAGAAGGAGCAGGTGCCTTGTGTTTTCTTTGCCTCCCTTCCTCTCTCCTGTTCCTTCCTGCAGGATAATTGAAATAGAAACTTTTTACAATCATTATGGAAAGTGGGCAAAAGATAACAAACACCTCATCAACAAGAAGAGCATTCCTAGCTGTTGCCTTTCTATCTGGCTGCTAGATTTTAGCACAAAACTTAGTGTTTAACTTAGAAAAGAGGCGAGTAAGGGGAGACGTGAGGTGTACAAAATTATGCATGGTGTGGAGAAGGTGGGTAGGGAGACATTTTTCTCTATCATAATACTAGAATCCAAGGTTTCATCCCTTGAAGCTAATTAGTGGAAGATACAGGACAGATAAAAGGAAGTACTTCACAAAGCACATAGTTAAGCTATGGAATTCATTACCAGAAACTGTAGTGATGGTCACCAGTTTGGACAGCTTTAAACCAGGACTGGACAAATTCCTGGAGGAGAAGGCTATCAATGGATACTAGTCCTGATGGCTACCTCCAGTATCAGGCAATATGCCTGTGTACACCAGTTGCTGTGAACATGATCGGGAGGGTGCTGTTGCACTTATGTCCTGCTTGTTGTTTCCCGTGGGCAGCTGGTTGGCCACTGTGTGAACAGAATGTTGGACCATATGGACCCTTGGTCTGATCCAGCACAGCTCTTCTTCCGTTATTATGTAAAGAAGGTATATAGAACAGCACCTGTCATATAGGCTGATTCAGGGAGAGTTGGTCCTTCAGTTACTTTAGCAACTGAATTTAATATTATAGGACTTTGGGGTTTTTTTTCTAAATCAGGATGCTACAAATAGCTCAGTGTGATATGAGACCCTCCTTCCCTCAGTCCTCTGGAACACACAAAAGACTTGAGTCTGTGCTGATGACAAATTATGGTAGTTTAGTAAGCTAAGCCAACATTTGTGGAGCCCTGTTCTTAATGAAATTGCTGTTGCTAAAGATATATCTGCAACTTATCTCCTTTTTAGGAAGTGCAGAAGCACTCTGTTCATACCCTTGTATTCAGATCTTTGAAGAGAACCCATGACATGTTCGTAGCAGACAATGCCAAACCTATACCATTGGATGAAAGGAGGTAAGTAAGATTGCCAGTAAGCTATTGGTATTTTTGGAGCTACAAACCAGTCTAGAATCTTAATGTGTGTCCTTGTACTCGGGAATCCCATTTAACCACACTATCAATAACGCACATATGCACTTTGCTAGGAAGTTAAAATTAGGCTGAGTTCCCCCAGCCAATGGTGTGTTTTGAGGCTCATTGGGAAAACAGCATGTTTCTCTTCAACGCATGTGGTTAAATGAACTTCCACTGAGTTTACGCTAAATTATCAAAATCATTTGGTGATGGTGGACTGCGTGTGTGTGTGTGCTTGTTCAGGTATGCACATATGCACGCAAGTCAAATCTAGAAAACTTTGTAATCCGGTAGTATTTCTGTCTGAAATACATGTAATTGGGATTTGGAGCAAGCTGTGCCCCATCAATGTAACTATGTAAACAACTAGGCTTGTTACCTGAATTCCTGACTGTATCACCATCTTCTACAAAAAGATGGCTTTGTTATGATAGAACAATGCATCAAAAATAAAGATGTAATAAAGTGTTTTCTCATACAGCCACAAAGTTAAGATGGCAGTTAAACTACATACAGAGTACAGCTCTGTGCTGCACATGCCTGTATTGAAAGACAGTGCTCGAGAGAAGGGACCTCACAGTGTAATTGATTCCTATGGACATAAGCAGTATCTTCAAAGTCCAGGTATGGTAACAATTATTATTATATATCTGCACACAGAGAGAGAGATGTGGGCTGCAATTCTGTATCCACTAACCCAGAATTAAGCCCTGTTAAACTTACTTTTAACTAGATACGTATGTATGGGATTGCATTGTTAGATACTTGGGCCCACTTGCAGAGAGAGAGCGCGCTTGCTGTGCTGCTCTTTGTAGTTGCTGTGCGGCTACAGAACTGTGGAAAAGGGCATCTTGCCCTCCATCAGCAAGTACATGTCTCAAAACCACCAGCTGCTCTTTGAGTCTTTGCCATAGGGTGCTCCTGGTATATTTACAGAGAAATTCCACTTCTGTCAGGGAATTTCTTTAAATATTTATGTGGGGGTCTCAAAGTGTTGTTGAAGTTGCAGGATATAAATGGAAAAAAAACACATTGTTTAGTTTCTTTTTAGGATTTTTTTGAAGTATATAATTTCTTGTAGTATGTTTTAAATCATCTCAAAATAACTGTTATTTATTTTGCATACATCCCATTATCTTTTTTTAATTGTGGGAATAACTGGTTTTTAAAATACTTCTCTAGGGTTGAAAGTAGAGCATTTGTTCACTTTATCATCTTTTAAAAAAAAATCTTCTGTTTTGCATAATTTAACTTTGGATATGTGCTATAAGTACCTTTAAGGTCAGTCTTATTCCTTAAAGCCATTGTGTTTCATCAGAAGATTTTCTTAAAATGTTCCAATTCCACTTGTTAAAATTAGTCTGTCAGGTATTGTGTATCTTATTTAAAAGGATGTATAAAAAATTAACTTTCATCTTATTACTGCCTCCCATATGACAAATTGTCAATGACAGCCTCTATTTTGGCTAATACTTTAAAAAAATCATCACATTTCTTCCTAAATGTCAGTTTGCATAATCATAATTAACTTCCACTGACATTCCACTGACCTTTATTACTCCTTGAACAGTCACAAAAATCAGGCTTTGATCTGCATATGTATTGGGTAGGAATCTTAACTTCCCTAAGGATTGGAGGCAGGGGAGATCTACCATGGCAGTGAAGAATGTTAGACTGCTTTGGCCTCTTTTGAGACTTCACCATCTTTCTATCACCATATTTGGAACATGCCATTGGGCAAGTCCTTATGTGTGCACAGAAGCATTTGGACACGTGCACATGATTCTTTGGATACTGGCTGTGTAACTTAAGAGTTTTTCTGTCCTGTCCTTCTGGTTCAAAAACTGAACCACTCAAATCGTTTTTATAAATCTATTTCTAAATGCTGAAATACCTACTAATGCATCTAAATTGTAGAAAGTTATGATCACACTGTAGAGTAAGAAAATAATGTTTAAAAGAAAATGTTGAACAGGATTTGAATCATCCTCTTTACTTTTTTCCATAGAATGTATACAATGTGCTCTGGACAACTTAAAAAAATGGCATGTTGAAGTGTGTATTTTGATAAATTCAGAACTTTGACTTTTAAAAGCTTTGACTTTTAGTTGCTCTTTATATAAATATTAATGGGATTGTTGCTTTTGGATTATTTCAAATTCAGTAACAGCACTTGTCACTAATTAATTTCATGGTGTGAATTCCTCAGTTTCTTGTACAAAGCACATGATGCATATGTTTACAAGATAAACAGCAGCTGTTCTTGAGTGTGAATTGTAAGGAAAAGTATAGTTTAGGAATCTAATGAAAAGTGTGTACTATAATCTTCTATAAAGCAATAATTAACAAATCTTACTATGTAGGAGAAGATAATGAATATTTGATAACAGGAACACATCCATATCCCCCTGGGCCTGGTGAGTAAGCTTTTGGCCAATATATATTAGGTCTGGGTCAAATGGTGTGCTATTCTAGTATAAAATCTTGGGGAAGGTAACTGTAATCATGATGCAATACTTACTGTTTTTTTGTTAATAAAGCTGGAGGGTTTGATCCCCAAAATGGGTTTGGAAGAGTAAATGGACAGCCATTTTAATGCATCTTGTACAAAAGGATTATTACTGACTTCAGTGAGAGTTTTAATCGTTTGCTTTGTTTTACTTTAGGTAGAATACTGTTGCCAGTGTTTTTGAAATGTTTAAATATGTTTAAAAGCATTAACTTACTTGAAATGGAAGATATTTACGTATTCTTAGATAGCAAAGAAATTTGGGTATGGCCATGATGTCACTCAGCAAAAACTGAGACAAATAGGAAGTGTTTCTATTACAGAATTCTGAATTTAGCTACTTAAGTGAGATTCTAAAGAATTGTACATTTTAAACTAAGTTTGAGGGTTGTTTTTTTTTACTGTGAAGCTTGTTGTTGTCATTAAAGTACCTGCAAGGGTGAAAAGGGAAAGGGAAGCTTCCAATGTGCAAAGGGAAGCTCGCTCGCCTAATGCTGGATTTAGCTTGTAAGTTTTAAAGTCAGCTTTCGTCAGAAAAAAATCGAACAATAATTATTTAATTAACATTCTCTTAACTGGGAGCTTTTTCTTTTCTTTATTTTTTTACAAGGAGTGGCTTTGACTGCAGACACTAAAATCCAGAGGATGCCTAGTGAATCAGCAGCTCAGTCATTAGCTGTGGCACTGCCTCCTTCTCAATCCAAGTAATGATATTTTATTTAAGTAAAAAACTGTTAAAATCCTAGAATGATTTTTCAAATAGAAAACAGTCTAGAGCACAGTAATTTAAGTTGACCTTTATTAAAGCACAATGATGTACTCAGTCTTAATTTGATCTTCATAAGTTTTCATAGATGCCATTTGGATTTTGATAGCTTCATCCATTCTTCTATATTGTATTGTTAAGACTAAATTTAATGCTGTTTGATGGGTGGATTATGTGGGAAACCCTTCAATTTTACAGTTGATCTGTTTACTGTTTACAGTTTACAGTTTACTGTTTTCCTACTGATCCCTTCTTTGGGGAAGGGGAGGAAAAAAGGAGTTTTGGATTATGGGGTGGTAAGGAGTCACCAGCATAGGTACAGATCTTTTCTCCATCCTCGACTGAAGAAGGCTTTTGAATGCCTTGTGGTTTTATGTGATGAGAGATGGTTTGCAGAGTGACTATAGATTTGAGCAGTGAGCTAGGAAATCCTGGTTTAAATGTCACCTGAGCCATGAACAGTGCAAGCCTAAACATGCCTACTCAGTAATAAGTCCCACTGAATTCAATTGGACTTACTCCCTAGTAAATGTGCTTAGGATTTAGCATAAATGGCTTGATCATTCACTTTATCTTAGACCCTATGTACAATATGCAGAAAATCAATACCGACAGACCTTAAAGGGCTTTTTAAGGATAACAGATAAAGACCAGGTTCGCATGATTGCTGTGGATCATTGTGGCTTATTTAAACAACCCTCAACCCAACAACAAGTCAGGGGTTATTTGAGGGTTGTTTCCCCCTCAAACAAGCCATGCCACCCAGGTTTGGATGACATGACATGACGAGCCACACCCGGGTGGGTAATTAAGCAAGTGTTGCCCAGCACATGCTGCAGCTTAAACAAGCCACCACAGCTTATTTAAGCTGCAGTGATTGTGCGAACTGGGCCTTTCTCTTTCTCTGTAACTTCATGCTCTTTAGTGCATCTGAAAAAGTAGTGCCACAGGGCACAGTCCAGCAAAAGGTAGTTAAGATTAAGGCTTATTAAAAGCAATGGGATGTGATTTAGCCATGACTAACTTAAGTTCTGCTAATTTCAACTGTACTTAGTCATAACTGTTTTTGGCTGGATTGTGACCTTAGTTGCTAAGGTGCATACACTCTTTTTGTATTTTTACGCATTTATGATATGTGCACAGGATTTCTTGATTAAATATGTTATCATTTACTTGCAATCTATGTAATCTGTTAATCTGTTGTATGGTGCAGTATCTTAACACTTTCCATGCCCTGCATCCACTTTTTTCCTTCTCTTTCCAGAATGGAAGCAAATCGAACTGCTGCTGGTGTAGGTGATATATACAGACATGCTGGGCTTCCTGAGCGTTCACAGCCTCCGGGTTTGACTATGGTAAATCTCATTAATAGTGTTGCATCTCCAGGGGTTCTCTATCTAAACTGGATTCCAGTCTTCCACTGTGTTTGTCAGTAAGCAGGGCTTTGTGGTAGAATTACACTGTATAACCATATGAGGATTGTTACATAGATTACAAGAACAATCTCTTCTATGAGATTAGCAGAAAATATAAAAGAAAACTTTTATTCCATTTATAGGCTATGATGGAAGCAGGTGGGAATAAAAACTCTGCATTAATGGCAAAGAAGGCTCCAACAATGCCAAAACCACAGTGGCATCCCCCATGGAAACTGTACAGAGTAAGTAGTAAATCAGTTACAAGGATAAATCTCAAGATAAATCGAATGCTAAATATTGGCGATGTCTGGATGTAATGCTAAACTGTAGTTTAGGGTTACATGAATGAGCCTGCTCAAAGCTTGGATTCAAGTGCTCTCCCTCTCCATTTCTACTAGAGGAGAAACTGGAAGCATCTGCTTCAGCATTTAAATTAACTGTGGTTTGCCATTACATCCAATAAGGGCAAACTGGCTTATTGAAACAAGCTAATATCAACTTGTAGTTTCTAATCCTGGCTTGTTTCAGTAAACATTAGTTTAAACTAACAGCAGTTCCTGTGGTTCATTTAAACCAGGAAGTGGATGTTTCCAATCTCCTCTGGTGTATGCCAGGGGAGGAGGTGGAGTAGTGCTCAAGCCAGAGGCTCATTCACATAATATGAAACTATGGTTTATTGTTACATTTGAACCAGGCCGTTATGTAGTCTTTCTAGTATCCGCCATTTCAGTTGTTATTAGGGAAAAAGGTATTTTCTATTGCTGCCTGATGAGGGTGACTACAATATCAATCTCATTTCTTCCAGTTTGTCTGAACAAATATAGGCTTCCATCTATATATTTAAAAGTTTTTGTGAACTGCCTAGAGAGCATCGGCTATTGGGCGGTATAGAAAATAAATAAATAAACAAACAAATAAATATAAAAAGTTGTATTTGCCAAATAGCTTAGTAGTCTGGAGAAAATGTCAAAAAGATTTTGGTTTTCAAAAATTGGAAAAGCTTGCCTCCAAAAGCACTGTTAGTATTACTGGTGGCTCACAGATATATTTTGCCTAACATATAAAAAGAAAACTTAAAACAAAACATGGAATATTTGAATCTTAAAGCTTTGTGACCATTTTAATAACTCTTCACATGATGTGCCACATAGTCCGATATATAATGAATTTCAGTACTGATGTAAGGCATATCAGTGGTCTCCTGGAATGATGCTGTGATAGATTCTGGAGAGAAATAATGAGGCAACTTGCAGTGTCCTGGGCATTCTTTCTGTTTTTCTTTTAATTGGCTCACATGTGAGTTGAGTAGTAAACGTTGTGAGAAGATTCCCTTGAAACTGGCACTGAGTTGGAGGGTGCGAGGAAAGATACTCAGCGATGTATGTGCTGATTTATTCTTGGGATATCAGTGCTGTGAAACTAGGCATGCTCTAGTAGTTTGTGTGGCTTTTTGCGCACTGGCTTTTTGCACACAGGTGGCTGAGATGGGGGAGGAAAACAACAGAATCTTGTGATCACACTTCTCTATACATGGTATTCACTGAATATTTACAATCTGTATGGCATTGCCAAAACAGTCTAACCTAAACTGCAGATTCTATTCTGATCTATGGTCAAGATGATGAACAGTAAGCTGTATCTAATGGGTAATTTAATATAGCTTTGAAGCAAAATACATAAGCAAAACTCCCATCTTATATAGTTGGTCGTAAATGGACTTGTGTATAATTGCTTAATGTTGATATTCTTCTTTAATCAGGGAATCCATTTTGTAACATTTGCAGGTTATCAGTGGACACTTGGGCTGGGTGAGATGTATTGCAGTAGAACCAGGAAATCAGTGGTTTGTTACTGGCTCTGCTGACAGAACTATAAAGGTAAGGGGTACCAAAGAACTGACTTAATTGTGATCTGGTGCCCTTGACATTTTAGCTACAGTTAAGTGTTTCCTGAACAGTCCACTTCAGCATATTTGGTTGCGTTGTCTTTCTTTCTGTTCCCCAGAATTTTGAGTTTCTCAGATGTACCAAAACTGAGAAATCTGAGTTCTCAGACTCTCTACTTTCATGTAGGAATATATTTTGTATGCTAGTTAGTCTTTGAGCTGTTGGCCTGAATTAAATTGGCAGAATTTGATGTCTGGCATTTGCAAGAACATCAGATGTTACTTCTCTCACTACAGATCTGGGACCTTGCAAGTGGCAAATTAAAACTGTCTTTGACGGGACATATTAGTACAGTCCGAGGGGTAATAGTGAGTGGAAGGAGTCCATACCTCTTCTCTTGTGGAGAAGATAAACAGGTGAAATGCTGGGATCTTGAATATAATAAGGTAAGCAAAGCACTTTGGTAGCAGCTAAAATCTTTCAGTAATTAAAAGTGGTCTCTTCGTGGAGCATTAATTGAAATATGTTTATGTCCAGGTTATTAGGCATTACCATGGTCACTTAAGTGCTGTGTATGGCTTGGATTTGCACCCAACAATAGATGTGCTTGTGACATGTAGCAGAGATTCAACTGCACGTGTAAGTAAAACAGAAATGTTTAAGATGCATTTAAACTTTGTATGTAAAATAATGCTTAAATCATTAAATTAGCTTCCTGTCACTATCCACTTACATTTACTTACATAGCTACACATCCTGCTAAACCTCCTTGTATAGGTTTGTTCCTTGATCAGATATCAGTCATACATTGAAGACTGAAACTTGGCCCCTGAGGAAGAATACAAGAAATTCTATACCTTATATGGAGATAATCTCCAAAACTGAGTACACCATCATTTGTGAATATTTGCTACAAGTGCATAGTTGCTTCTCCATAAGTGTAGTTACAGCAAAATGCATTTCTATATCCTTCATGCAAGACAATGTATGCGTGCTATATCATTTTTTTCCCACAAATACTATTTCCATATATGGGGAAAAATCCATGTATGAAACAGGTCTTAGAGGTCTACATGTTCGTGCTTGCCTCTAGTTTCTTGAACTTCTATCACTTGACAAATAACTCCTCTTTCTGTACTAGATTATTTGATTCATTATCAGGGGCATTGCAGTGGGTTGCAACTTATTTCAATGAAAACAAGAGAATATAAAGATGGGAGTTAAATTTTCTAAGGCCATCTGCGACATGTCTCTTTAAATTTTCCCAAGACATCACTAAGTCTACAGTATGGTATTTCTGGAATGAAAAAAAATTAAACCATTTAGGGAAGTGATTCCTAAATGATTGGTTAGAGTTTGCAAGTGGATTGAGGGAAGTTTTATATACAAATGGCCAGGCTGCTAGCAATAAGTACTGGAACAGTATAACATGGGGAAGTTGGCAGGAAAAATGTTGACATTCAAAGTCAGAGTCCTGAGTGGTAACAGTATATCTATGACAAAAAGACCTAACTATATAGAAAAAGGTTATAAAGGATGTGAATGCATGCTAAATTTGTTTCGCCATTGACAATTATGAATCAGCCTTTGATTGTTGACAGCATTGTACTTACAGTTGTTCAAATTTGTTTGTGATCTCATTAGATTTGGGATGTGAGGACAAAAGCTAGTGTGCATACGTTGACAGGACACACAAATGCTGTGGCAACAGTGAAGTGTCAAGCAGCAGAACCACAGATTATCACAGGTATGATGAATGCTGTTTGTCAAAGTGGAACACCATGCAGACAACGTATTGAGCTGTTCAGGGTTGTAGCCAGCTTGTGTGCAGATGCTGCCATGCTGCTACAATTTGATGGATTCAGGTTTTTGCATTTTACTCCAATGAGCATTAGACCAAAAAGCTTAAATGTTTTAAATAAATAATGTTGTATATAAGTGGCTACCCCTGGGCATAGAACCTTCTCTGCAGGGATTTTCAAAAATAGTTTTTGAAAAAGAGAGACTTGGAAGTGTAACAAAATTGTCATGTATGGTTCCATAGCAATACTTAGTTCAGAGTATTAATATTTTCGGTATACCTGTCTTTTTAATTTCAGGAAGTCATGATACCACTATACGACTCTGGGACTTGGTGGCAGGAAAAACTCGGGTCACTTTAACAAATCACAAGAAATCTGTAAGAGCAGTTGTACTGCACCCAAGACAGTAAGATTTTTCAGAGTTGTTTTTTTTTTTTTTTTTGCTGTTTCAATATGGAAGCTATAACCCAGCATTTACTAGAGATGAGTTAGACAGCCTTGCACAAATTCAACACTGGTTGTTCACCTGTTAAGAGGGCCAGCAGGCCTCATTTGCTTGGGCCTGTGTAACTCTTTACATAGCATCATGGCTAATTCAGATGACCCCTTGGACCTGTGATAGTTGCCTGAAATTCCAAGTGGGTTGGCCCCCTGCCCATGGCCAGCCAATTTGTGTGCAAATGTTTTCACTGTCACAGCTTGGCAAGGTTAAAGCTGCAGTCCTGTGCATACTTGCTTAGAATATGCTTCGCTGAAATCAGTGGAATAACTTGTGAATATGTTTTATTTATTAACTCTTACATTTACATTCTTTTCTCAACATATTTTATCTGCACAACAATCCTGTGATGTAGATTAGGCTGAGAAATAATGGCTGGCCCAAGGTCGCACAGTGTGCTTCATAGCAGAGTGGGGATTGGAACCTGGATTTCCTCATCCTAGTCTGACACTGACCACTTCATGCATGCATAGGATTATGCTATAAGCTTTTTGCATGTTGGTGCAAAACTTTTTGAAGTGTTAATAGTGAGCTGGAAATAGCTTAATAGTGCCTGTGTCAGTGGCTGTGGGCAATTGACTAATGTGGGCAGAGAACCTACACAAATAGGAATTTGAGTCTGCTAGCAATTATGAGCCTAGTGGTTATTTATTACTATTTAATATTTTATCCCATTTAATATATCAAAATCCCAAAGTGTTTCACATTAAAATATAGCACAACAATATTAAAACAAGATGACAATAATACGTAATTAAAACATTAAGAAGATTTTAAAGTTTTACAATGCCATAACAATAAAATAGGGTGGTAACAGAGTCCCTCCCAGGTCAGGGGAAAGCCTGAGGTGTGTTTTCAAGAGGTGCTCAAAACTTTCTAGTCTTTCTATCTCTTGGACAAAATGTGGGAGAGTGTTCCAAATAGTGGGTGCCACCACTGAGAACTTCTGCTTATGTAGTGCTGCCTGGGAACATATATTGGCTGCAGAATGACCAGTAAACGCCTCCACAGAAGATTGCAGGGGTTGACTGGGTATATATAAGAAGAGGTGGCCAGCTAGATTTCCTGGTCCTGAGTTGTTCAGGGCTTTGTACATCAACAACAGAATTTTGAACATGGCTCAGTAGGTAATAGGCAGTGGTTAGGTGAACTGGCTTGTAATCTTCATTTTGAAATGCTGTTGGTGAAGTTTGAAAATTAGATACTGAATTTGTTGAAATGTTACATTTGGTGTAATGCCGGGTCTCAGACTCCAGTGATACAGCAGGTGAATCAGGTGAGGTATCCAGAGCACAGCTTGGTCCAGTTTTCTTGGATGATTTTCAGTTGGTACACCTCGAGGACGTTGACAGGTTTCTGCAGCCACTTCCATACTGGATCCTTGCCCTTTTTGGATTATAAAACTAGCAGGGAGGGAACAGCTGGTTGGGCAAGAGAAGTGATCAATGCCTTCTTGTGAGAGGGAGTGGTCCCATGTCATCTGAAAGAGGCGGCGGTGAAACTACTCCTAAAGAAATCAGCTATGGACCCGGAAGATGTTAACAACTTCAGGCCAGTGGCATATTTTCCTTTCCTAGGCAAGGTCCTTGAGTGGGTGGTGGCCAATCAGTTCCAGACACTCTTGGATGGGACTGATTATCTGGATCCATTTCAGTTGGGGTTCAGGCTGGGTTTTGGCACAGAAACAGCCTTGGTTGCCCTGTATGATGACCTGTGTCGGAAAAAAAGAGACAGGGAGAGTGTGACCCTGTTAATACTCTCGACCACTTTCGATGCCATTGACCATGTATCCTCCTGGGGCAACTGTCTGAGCTGGGAGTGGGGGTACTACATTGCAGTGGTTCTGCTCCTACTTGGATGGCTGGCTCCAGAAGGTGGTGCTTGGGGAATATTGCTTGGCCCCATGGATTCTCCAGCATGGAGTTCTTCAGGGGTTGGTTTTGTCCCCCATTCTATTTAACATCTACATGAAACGCCAAGTGCGGTCATCTGGACTTTTGATGTGCTGCTATCAGTATGCTGATGACATGCAGCTCTACTTCTTTTCATCCTCATCAGGTGAGGCTGTGGAAGTGCTAAATCAGTAACTGGCTATGACAGTGGACTGGATGAGGGCTAGTAAACTGAAGTTCAATCCAGACAAGAGTGAGATGCTGATAGTGGGTGGTTCTGCTGACTGGATGGAGGGTGTTCAACCTGTTCTGGATGGGATTGCACTCTCCTGGAGCCATCTATCACTTGAGGCTCAGGTGGTCTGTGTGGCCTGTAGTGCCTTTTACCAGCTTCAGCTGGTGACCCAGCTATGCCCCTATCTGGACAGGAATAACCTGGCTCCAGTAATCTATTCTCTGGTAACCTCCATGTTAGATTGCTGCAATGCATTCTGCATGTGGCTGCCCTTGAAGACTGTCCAGAAACTGTAGTTTGTGCAAAATGTGGCAGCCAGATTAATAACTGGGAGCAGAAGGTCTGAGCGTATAGGACCAATTCTGGCCCACTTGCATTGACTGCCTGTATGTTTCCGAGCCCAGCTCATGGTGCTGGTTTTAGCCTATAAAGCTTTACATGGCTCAGGACTTCAATACCTGATGGAACACCTCTCCCAGCCTGAACCTACCCAGACACTACAATCAACATCTGGGGCCATCCTCCAAGTGCATCCTCTGAAGGAGGCTTGGAAAGTGGCACCAAGGGAGAGGTCTTCTCAGTGGTGGTGCCCAGCTGTGGAACTAGTGCCCCACTGAGGCCTGCCAGACACCAACACTGTTGTCTTTTCAGCACCAGGTTAAGACTGCCCTGTGCTTCCAGGCATTTAATGGCATATGATGGGGCGTTTATGTCAGCTGTCTTGAAATTGTTTATTGAAATTGTTTTTAGCTGCTTAATTGTTTTAAGTTTTGTACATTAAAAATTTCAGATTATTTATCATGTAATGTTGTGGTTTGTACTTTCTGTGAATGCCTATGAACTGCCCAGAGAGCTTCGGCTATTGCGTAGCATAGAAATGAAATTATTATTAATAATAATAATAAAGTACCAAATTTTTTCATTAAAATAATAATAATAAAAAGCAAACATCTTGTATAGCAAGGCAAATACCTTTTAACATTCTGCTTATTAAATGGAATCAGAAGCGATTCATTTGAAAATAAACATGCTGTAGTCTTGAACCCACTTATGCTAGAGTATCCCCATTGATCCACATTACAGCATCATATTAAATTGTTCATGCAATTGTTGTGATTGTCTTGCTGTAATAAGCATTTTAATTGCTTTGCCCAATTTGGACTCTTACCTAGGTTAAGATATTGTAGCACTTATGGCTACAGCTATGTCAAGTAAGTGCAAATTAATGATACTAAAATGATGGACAGGCTCTTAAGGGCCACCTAATATGTTCTTCTAGCACACGAGGGTTTTTCTGCCCTCCTTTTGACTGCAACCTTTTGTCCCCCCTTCCCCAAAAAACTATTCGTGAATGTCAGCTAGCCCTCAAGAACAGGATTTGATACAGCGGCGGCTGAAAAGCAAAATTGGTAACTGCGGACTGAGAAGTGAATTCTGCACACTGAGACTTATATCAAAATTAAATCTATATTCAGAAATGCAGGAATTATTTCAGATAAGCAGTGCTACAATGCTTAAAACATTTGGAGGAAATATTTTCAACTCTAGATAGCGTCGCAGCTGTAATAAAAGTGGAGTTTTGAAATAATTGAATGCAATAATCTTTGGCCAAGTGGACTTCCAATACTTACTGATTTCTCAACACGCATCTTGTTACAGGTACACATTTGCATCTGGGTCCCCAGATAACATTAAACAGTGGAGATTCCCTGATGGAAACTTCATCCAAAATCTTTCTGGTCATAGTGCTATTATCAATACGTTAGCTGTGAATTCAGATGGAGTTCTGGTTTCTGGTGGTAAGTAAATATTTTACAAGTAGTTTGAGTAGAAAGTAGCCTTCTTCCCTGTTGTATACTGTAACACTCTATGCAAGTCTGCCTTTTGTACAGTATTTGGAAACTTTGAATAGTTCGGAACTCACTGGCCCACTTAGTAATGGGAGTGAACACTAGTGACCTAGAACACTAATATTGAAAGAACATTGTTAGTTCCCAATTTGTTTCCAGACACTATTTGAAGTGTTGGATTTAGCCTTTAAAGTCCTAAATGAACTAGGCCTGAGTAACTTTAAGGAACATATTTTCCTGTGTGAGACTTCCCTGCTCCAAATCCTGTTGATATCTGAAGCCTGATGGCAATGAGAACCAGAGCCTTCTCAGTGGTGGCAGCTGGATTATTGGACTCCCTGCCAAAGGAAGCATGTGAAGCCAGTTGTATAGCTTTCCCCCCCATAAAAATGGCACTAAAGACTGTTATCAAGCAAACATGTGGAATAGTAATTGCTTTTCTTTTCCAGCTGCTGTTTATAGGAACCTGCTTTAGCAAATAGATTTAGGGCACAATCCTACCAGAGTAGGCGGCCGCTTCTGAACTTGGAAGCGACTGCCTATCCAATGCAGGGCAGGAGAAGTGTGGAGGAGATGGTCCTTTCTGCACTTCAGCTGCCCTGCATTTGCGGCTAGGCAGCCGATTTCAGCTGTCTAGCCGCAGGAAGGTGGAGTAGGGGAAGCAGCTGCTGGACGACACCTTGGATGTGTTGTACTGGCATTTCCACCTTCCCTGCCCTGGAATGCCCCCTGGAATGCTCTGTTTTTGCCGCTCCACGCTCCTCTTCCAAGCGTGGAGTGCGGAGCCATTCCGAGCTGCCTGCGAAGCAGCGCAAGAGTGGGGGAAGGTCGGTTCTTAGGGAACCGACCTCGGAGTGTGCCCCTGTTCCCAGAAACCGACGTATCCTGTGGCTGTTTAGCCGCTGACTAGTGGCCATAGGATTGCTCCCTTAGAGGGTTTTAAAAAAATTAATTTTCCCTATTAAATGATGCACCTTTAGTTTAAAAAACAATGACTAAAGGTGCATCATTTAATAGGGCTTTTTCTACTAATGTATTAATGATGGTAATTCTATTTAAAACATGTATATATTGTTTGAAAACCGTGTTTTCAAAGCAGCTTTCAAGAAAAATAAAAACATACAGTAAGTCAGTAAAACAGCCTTCCCTGACCTGGTGCCCTCCAGATGTTTTGGAGTACAGCTTTCAACATCCCTGCCTATTTGCCATGCTGGCTGGAGGCTGATGGGAGTTGTAGTCCAAAACATCTGGAGGGCATCAGGTTAGGCAAGGCTTGAGTAAAACGTAAAGACAGCATTAAAAACATAGCCCAGATAAAATGCATTTAAAGTAGGAACAATTAAAAGGCTGAGAAAATAAAAAGGTCTTTGGTGCCAAAATGATATCAAGGCGAGCCTCCCTGGGGAGGGCATGTATTTAAAGCAACCTTCCCCAGCTTGGTGCCCTACAGGTGGCTAGGGGTGATGGTAGTTGTAGTATAATACATCTGGAGGGCACCAGGTTGGGAAAGACTGGTTTAAAGTATTTTTAATACACATACTTATCAGAACTGCAGATGGCAAGCACCATCAGCTTTAGACGCATTCCTGTTTCTCTTACATTGGAGGGGATGCCTCTTTTAAGATAACATGTAAGGATGTACACCTGAAAATGAAGTGTGCTTGCTTCAGAAGTACTAATTGTACCTTTGTGTAAATTTATGTAAATTTAGCTGAACATTTAATCATGCTGTAGTCCTATACACCATGTACCTGGAAGTAAGTCCTTTTGAACTCAGTGGGGCTTACTTCTGAGTAGACATGCATAGGATTGCACTGTTCTATTGAATGGGAGCAGATTTCTATTGTGTTGTAACAAATAGATCTTTGCAGTGATGCATGCAGGAAGTCTGTCCCTATATTAAATAATGACTTAATGAATATGAATTTTATGACTTTTGACATATTAAACTTGGCACAGTACCTGTAGACTTTTGAACTGAACTGATATAACACTGTTTCTTTTTCAGCTGATAATGGTACAATGCATCTTTGGGATTGGAGAACTGGATACAACTTCCAGAGGGTGCATGCAGCCGTCCAGCCTGGTTCATTGGACAGTGAATCTGGAATATTTGCTTGTGCATTTGATCAGTCTGAAAGCAGACTCCTTACAGCTGAAGCTGATAAAACTATAAAAGTCTACAGAGAAGATGATACTGCGGTATGGATGCATAGTCTTGTTAACAGTATATCTTACGCATAAAACTGTCTTTACAATACTCTTAGGACAAATATTCTGGAAGCATTATCCCTAAAAGATGCTTACTTCCAGACCAATTACTTATTAACTAAATAGGGGGAGTAGGCATACTTCAACCACAAACACATGTCTTGAGATAGTGAAAAATAATAAAAAGGCAGCGATTGTAAATTGAGGTCAGCTAGGTTGCTTGGTTGTAATGTTCCAACAACTGAATGAAATAAAATGCTTTCTAATTCTATTGTTCAGCCTAAATAAGGTAGCCTTTCAAATAGTTAAAATGCTCAAATACTGTGCATTTATTCAGAGTATGTATGCACTATAGAAAAGACTTAATATTTGTGTCACTAGGATGGAAATGAAGGTGTGGAGGTGTAGAGTAGTGCTACATTTTAAAGGCAGGCAAAAACTTTGTTAGCCAGATAAGTTATGCGCTACACTTGCAGCACATGCATATCAATTCAGAAGAAAGTGCCACTGAGTTCAATGGAACTTACTTCTGCATAATTGTATATAGGATTGCAACCCTAGTATCATATTTTGTAGATCAGAATGCTGCATTGTTAGTCCCAACAAGGCAGCAATATTCCGATGTACAATGAAAGACAGTAGAACTGGACAAACTGCTTGTTTACAGGAAAGAAAATAACTCTTGGATTACTTATCAGGAATCACTGATCAAAGAAAACTGCTATATTTTCATTTGCTTTATTAACTTTCAAACAAAACCTTGCATTCTTGCATATCTCAGCTGAAGGTATGGTATATAAGTCCACACTTGAGTGTGGCCTCGAGTCTTTAATGCTCAATGTTTTCTATCATAAGTAACTAGAGTTGATCAAATAAAACTCCCTCTGTCTTATGTGTTTCCATACCTTCAGTGCATTTCTGTCCCCATTAAAATTGGCGAAGAAGTGGTGGGCTGTGGTTTTGAATATCTGACATCAAATCCTTCCTTAACTAAGAACTAATTGGGTGAGCTAGAGCAAATGCCACATCTGTAACATGGAACTAGTGGGTTATCTCCCAAGGGCTTTCTCTATATAAATTCTAATGCATGTGTGCTTGTGTGTAGATTTAAAAGAAAACATATAATACACATTTCTTTATATTGGACCAAAGGTGATAACTTCTTACATTTTAATGGCAATATATTTCATACTGACCTCTTAAATTAAATAGTTTGAACCAAAGTATCAAGTGAGATTTCATAGTCAAATTCACTAGAGTTGATCTTATTAAATATGCTTGTGTAAAGTTAGAATTGGGCTAGAATTCCAATCTTTATTTTTTTTTTAAATATTTCTAGACTGAAGAAACTCATCCTGTCAGCTGGAAACCAGAAATCATCAAGAGAAAACGATTTTAATTGGAATCCACCTGCAGAGCTATGCCATAATCGTGACTCTGACTATAAAGCCTGAACTCTGCTAAAGTAATTGCTTTGTTCAGTTTGCAGTTTTTATATTATATATGGCTTCCTTCTAGGATTTTATTCTCTCTCTGATCCCAGGAAATCAGCTGCAGCTGTTACACACGTCTGAAGAAGTCAAGAGTTCGTTTACTAAATTGGTAACGTGCTGGTGATTATAGTCACCAAATGTGTGCATGTCATTCTATGTGAGCAGAAGGTAGTGAGAGTCTCTTCTGCTCTTTTATTGTCTTCCCCCCCTCCCCCTTTCCTTTGATGGAGAAGTAAATATTTAAAATCTTGAACATAATTTTTCTTTTTTTAAAAAACGCACCTCTCTTATTTGGTACTTTGTCCTAGTGGCCTAAGATACTATTAATACATAAAACTATCAAAGGGGAGAAATGCCATTGTAGTAATAATTTATGTCCTTAATACAATGTGCTGTTTTGTTGAGCTGCAATGCAATAAAATATAAATTTCATTTCCACTTTGTTTGTGGGCTTTAACAACTAAAATAGAGAACTGAACGTCTGTGCCCTTTTGGGTTGTACGTATGTCATTCTGTTTCAGAGTCATGGTTTATTTTGTCTACCCCGTATCGGAATCCTACTTAAAATTTTAATGAAACAACCTCTTAACATTTTCTGATGCGTGTTTCTTATATTTTTTCATTCTTACTTTGCAAACCTTTAAAAACAAAGTGAATGTAATACTCTCTAGAGGAGATAGAATAACAGCACTGGAATGGCATGTACTTTTTGGCTGGGATCAAAGCAGTCCTACGTGCAAATAGAAAATTCTTTCACTTACAGCGGGACGGGGTTACTGATTTTGCTTTCTGACTACAGCCTTTCACGCAATGTTGAATCCTTCGTCTGTTGGATTCTGTGACCTTCAGGTGCAGCTTTTCAGGGTGAGAGGGGCTGCTGTGGGAGGAAGGGTCTAGAAAAGCCATTATGGGCCCAGATGGCTCTTTGGATCCTGACTCCTATTTGGAGATCATGCCCAAGCTGGACAGAGATCACATGCTTCCATTTTGTTGATCTGTTTTCATTTTTGTACAACTTGCAAAAACATCATTTGGAGATGTTTAGTGTCTTCACTTACACTGTTGTAATAGTGTTAACAAGAGTATATTACAGATACCTGTCTACATAGAAATGTAATATTCCCAGTAAAATGTTTCATTTGTAATGATAGTAGTTATCAATCTGATTTCCATATAATCTCTGAAACTAGTGGTGAGTTGTGATTTAATTTACACAGGAATGTGTGTATTTTGGAGAACTGTTTAGTTATAGATAACATTACAGAATGAACTTGAGCACGCTCCGGGAGAGAGCGCAGGACAGGAAGGCCTGGCGTGCTATGGTCCATGTGGTCACGAAGAGTCGGACACGACTTAACGACTGAACAACAACAACATTACAGTGTTTGCTAATGTAGCTATGCTGTAGTCCTTTTTTAACGTTTTGGAATAGCTTTAATCTTTTCTTAATATTTTGACCATTGATATAAGTGTACATTCTAAAGCTGTGGTCCAAAGCATGTGAGGCTTAATTCCAAGTGGAAATATTTAGAAATTGGGGCACAAGTCTCACTGAAACAAATTAAACTACTTTGCATCTGTATGTTAGAATCAGCCAGAAGCCATAATTCTAAAAACAGCCCATTTGATGGCTGCAAAGGTGCCCTTCTGCTCAAGAAAGAGCTATCTTACACCACACACTAGAGCAGCTTTCCCTAACCTGGAGCCATCCAGATGTATTGGACTAGAACCCCCATCATCCCCAGCCAGCATTGTCAGGTTGTCGAGGGCTGCATTTTTTTCTTTGAGAAAACTAAATTGCAATATGTTCATCATCTTGTGCAGCTCCTTTTGGAAGCATACAATCTGCTAAGGAACCACCTATTCTGTTGCACAAACTGTTGCACAAGCATTTGAAGAATAATGGCAATAGCTGTTTTTCTTTTGTTCCAGCTCAGACTATAAACAATTGCTGAAATATGTTGAGCAGATAATAATTTTGTTAACTAAAATCAGTTGCATTGTGTTTGGAAAGACTTTGTAGTGTTTGTTGATTGCTGTTTGGCTTTGTTGGTGATTCAGTTGACATATGATTGTGTTTCAGAAAGTAGCCATCATTTGCATGCTGTTGGGACTCTGTCCTAGAACCATGAGCCAGATCTAGTCCCAGGAAAAAAGCCCAAATCTTTCTTATACATAAACCAGAGCCCTCAAGCACATATGACAACATGATCCTTGTAGAATAATCTAGGAACTCTAGGCAAGTTAAAACCAAATTTCAGGCAATCTGTGGGTCATGGTACTATTCTCTAGGGCTGGCAGGGAGAGTTCCAGGAGGCAAGCAGTGATGGAGGCTTGCCAAACAGACCAGCCTAGAAACCTATACAATTTGAAAGGCTGGGATTTCTGATTCAAAGCTGCTTCGATTTCCCAGGAGGCTTGCTAAATAAGTCCCAGCAGTCGCTTAGGCTATAAATGGCCAAAAAGCAACAGGTGCGCTAAGATGCTAAAACAAAGAGACCTGAAAAGTCCAGCCCATGAGGAACTCAATCCTAATAGTAACAGGAAAATGCTTGCTTGAGCTGATGTCAAAATTTGCTAATACTTCTTGAAACACCTTCACATGAAGGAGTGTATCAGAAATATTATAAAACCTCAGTTGCACAGTTGCAACACATTTTAATAAAGCAGAATATGATAACTTTTGTCAGGATCTGATGGTGGGCCATACAGATGAAGGACTCACCTGAGAAAGAAATCAGCCCAATCTGTTCTGCCAACACAGCAGTTTATAGAATCGGCCAATTAATTGTGGGGTTTGTGGGGGAGGGCTTTCTTGACTATAGCAAATAATTTTGTAACTGAATTGCCATCAGAACCATTTCTGAGTGATGTCATGCAGCCATGTAATGGAAGAACTGTTCCCATTTACATATTCAGTCCAGCACATTTTGGAAAGAATATGTTGAGGTGTAAAAATTCCTGGGCAGACCGTTGTTTCATAAGTTGTCCTTTGTCCTTTAGATTAAAAACAAATTTTAAAACTGTGCCAATATTTAAACAAGTAACATACGGTCAAAATTACCAACAGCAGGAATACATTTCATATTACAAGTATGTGTGCATATTTCTTAAACTTAAGTTTAGAAGTAGAAAAGCCTTTGCAATGTTACTTCTGAGAAAAAGGTATATACTATTTCTTTGTATTTTATTTCTGATGATTTTATAATTGTGAAAGCAATCACTGGCAACAAGGAACTGAATGGTTCAAATGTCCAAAAACTGCACAGAAAGAGTGTTGAACAGTAATATTTACTTATTTTGATTTGAATTAGTACTTGAAGCATTCAGTTAGGTTATTTACATTCATGCTGTGAAATAATTGATTAGAGCAATTATTTCCCTAGGCATGTTGTTTGGTATCACACTTAGGAGTAAATGGCTGTGTCGTTATGAGGGCCAGATAAGGGTGTCCCCAGACAGAGAAATGTAAAAGGACCAAGGCTGCAATCCTAAATACACTTGCTAGGGAGTAAGCTCCACTAGACACCATGGAACTTACTTCTGAGTAAACGTGTAGCATGGGTTTGCACTATAAAGAAAAGTGATCACTGGTAACTGGAACAAACAAGTAGCTGGATCTGAAATGCTTTAGATAGGATCTGTTAGAAAGGTTAAGAGTCTTGTAAAATGTTGTGCTTAACTATTTCTTTCCGATGCAGAGTACATCAAGTATGTTAAAATAGACATGCATGCATACTTTTTATTAAGCAATCCAAGTATGGAAATTCAGGAGGCCTGATCATGTTGTATGTGTGAAATCCTATGATTCCTGATAGAGTATTTTAAATTGGAATCAGAACTTGGATACTTCCCTCATATCCAGTGGGCACTGTTTTGAGTGTGTAAAGTCATACCCATTCCTTTCACCATGACACTCTTGTTTTTATGTTGTACATAATTTTAAGAAAGGAAGACACTTCCTTGTAACATAATTGCAAGTTCTGTGACTGGTAAGGATGATAACATAGCTTTAAAAATCAGCTTGCTGTATATTCAAGCATGCAGTGTAAATTAGAATGAGGATGTTATCATTTGTTAATGGAAGACTGGATAGCAAATGAGGTATATTGTGTTTTTTAAAAACCAAAAAAAAAAAAAATGGGTATTCCTTGCAACTTAAATATAAATAAAACTTTAATTGCAGTAGTGTATGTGTGTTATTAACTCAGTTTAAATAATTTACAATGTTTGTGCAGACTCACCTCATGGAGAAATGTAAATAAATGTCATGACTGTCAGGGAATGTGCACATTCACTTTTTTTTCCAGAAGAAAAGCAAGGCTCTGTCATTTTGTCTTGATACTGCTGTGATTGGATCCAAAGAGCCATTTGACTAGTTCTGCATAACAAAAATGTATTTGTATTTTTCTACCAGCAGAAACTGCCTGAAAAACTTTTTTTCCAGATCATGATATAGCATAGGTTCTGCTTCCTGAAACTTAAGATTGGTTTCAGAGGCGCTCCTCTGGTACCTCCACCAGGAGAGATTAGAAGTGTGGTGACAGGCGAGTCTTCCCAGTGGTCACATAGGATTGTTCTCTGGGGATTTCAGTGATGTTGTTTTTTCTTTGTTATTCTAAATTTCCTCTTTTTTTAAGTCCTAAGTTTTATTCCTATCTGCCTACTGTTCTTAATGACATGTTTATGCGTTTCAATGTGTTTTAATGGAAAAGTGTATGAATTTTGTAAAAAATACTGTCCCAATGCAAGAGAATATTTTTAAAAAATCAAATGGGCAAGGATTCCAGACGTCACGTTTGCTCCATGGGAAAAGAATAGCTAAAAATAAAATGTCAATTATAAGGAATGACCTGGATTATATAATGTTAAGCTGCTAAATTTATAAATCAGATTTTTTCTCTTGTGATGAATTTACACTTCAAATCCTCTTGATGACAACAAAATTGATATCTATGTTGAAACAGCTCATCTTGTGCTACTTACGTCTGTGATCCTTAAACCTGGTAAGAACCCCACATCTCTGGAATTATACTAACCTATAACCCTGTTGAATCACCATGTCACTTTTTTAATGGCAGTATTTATTTATTTATTTCATTTATACCCCGCCTTTTTTCCTCTTGCAAGGAACCCAAGGCGGCTTACATTCTCCTCCTCCTCTCTAATTTATCCTCACAACAACAACCCTGTGAGGTAGGTTGGGCTGAGAGTCTGTGACTGGCCCAAAGTCACCCAGTGAGCTTCCATGGCCGCGTGGGGACTAGAACCCGGATCTCCCAAGTCCCAGTCCAACACTCTTGCCACTACACCACACTGGCAAACAAATTTGATAATTCACCCCCATGTGCCAAGGATCAAGCTGGGTTTATCTCCAACAGGCAACTTTTACTCTGGATGTTGAAAGTATTACATATAATTCATTATCATGTGCTCTGTTCCAACTGACTGGCCAAGAGAATCACCTGCCTCACTGGCTGGCATGGACAGAGAATGTGCTGATAGAGAAGCAGGGCGAGACGAATGAGTGTGTTGACAGCAAAGGAAAAGTGCCCTTCATTGCTGGCTAGCATTAAAGAAGAGTATGGTGAGGGGATGTACAAGGAGAACAGAATAAGGGAGCTGTGCTCATCTAGAGCCTGCTTGGAAAAATCTAGCAGGGCAGTTGGCTTATATGAGCAGCCCTATGTCCCTGGTTGGTGCCATTCTCCTGATCTGTTGTTCTGGCTGTCACTGTTTCTTTCAATTGTTCTATTGTCCTACATCATTGGTTGGTTGGAACTGTTCCCCTGATTTGTTCCGTTTCACTGCATGTTGTATTAATTTTGAAGAACTCAATTAAGAAACATAATCTGGGCATGCCCAAGCCCTTAGGGCATACCTAAAAGTAGCCATTTGAATCCTGATGCAGAATATTCCAATAAAGCTTGAAAAGTTTTGTACTTTGTAGTTGTCTTCTAGGGAGTCCAAAAAAAAAATGTAGTAGAGGGATTTTGCTGTCTATTCTCATGGTGATTGTGAAAACCCTTTTTATGCTAAATGAGCAGAGTCCTTGAAGGGGTCAATTTAAAGAAAGTGACAACAGGAAATTTCACTTTAAATGCTTTATTGAATGCTAACTAAAAGCATACTTACAGTGTGATACAAATGAAAACACTTAATAGCAATTATTCAAATGAAGTTATGCATAGCAGACCAGAGTGTCCCCTTAAAATGGAAACAATACTCCTTTGAAGTGAAATTAACCTCTGAGCAATGCAAAGGAGAGATGTGGATAGGATCCAAAATAACTGAGGCCAATAAAAAGGTGAGCTGGTGGATTAGCAACCCTTTGATCTGCAACAGCAAATCTTCAGGCAGGCATAGGAAGGAGTGACTTTCCCTGTTCCTGCCTGTGGACAAGTTCTGTGCAATTTATTTCACCCATTCTGCTAGTCCATTAAAAAGGTTGAACTGGAGTATTTTTGCATGCTCCCTTTTGGAATTTGGCAACTATTATCATCATTCATGATAAGGGTCTTGTAAGCTAACCTGTATTTTCCATAATAAAAAACTTGGTGGAAGCAACAGAGTTCAAAGGCCTACAGATAGTTTTTTGCATTCTCACTCAGATGCAAATCTCACTAAATGCAGTGTAAGGGACACACTGCATGCTCCCTTAAGACCTGGTTCTCGTGTAGTGACAACCCATGGGTTGTCATGCATGAGCGGGAGCACTGCCTCCCATGCACCTGTCACATCTGCTTTTTGAAGAATAACCTGCAATAGGCTCATTTATAAGTTGTTAGCATGATGTCCGAACCCAGACACTTCAAGTTGTTTGTGAGTTAAACAACCCAAAGCTAATCCACGATTCTAAGTTTCATTTGGGTTGTTTAACCCATGAATAACACAAAGTGTCTGGGTTCAGACATCACACTAACAACCTATGAAGAGGATATTCTTAGGTTGCTTTACAGTTCGGAAGCAGCTTGCACACTTCACACTTCCCTGGCAAATCATAGGTTAATTAATCCAAGATTTGCCACCAAATGCTGACACTATGTGCAAACAGCCCTTAAGGCTGCAACCCTATATGCCAGGGGTGTAGAACCTCTGGCCTATGGCCCACCTGCAGTGTCCTTTCTGTACCTAATTGCTGCAAGGTGGGATGGGGGGGGTTATACAGCGAAAATCCACCTTCCTGACAATTAGGCTTTGGAAAGCTTGTGCCAATAGATGCTTTATTACAAGCCTAATTGCTGCATGATTTGTGCACATGAATTGAGGGGGGAGGCGGTCCACAGCTAGGGCAAAGGATTACATACCTAACAGTGAGTGCCACTGAACTCACTGGGACTTATTTCTGAATAGACACATATGGGATTGCATTGCACATGTGTGTTCACATTTAGGGTTGTATCCAATGTTAGTCCTACTTAGAATGGACCCAGGGCTGGCGTCAAAGGTAGGTAGTGTTGGGCACCTTTCAAGGGCCAACACCCCAGCAGGAGCCCACTGACAAGATCCCCCTGGACTTGCTTCTCTTATTTGCCTTTGCAGTGTGCTTGTTTACCTGCCTCTTGCTCTGGCCCAAGCAATGATGGTGGTGAGAAAGAGCAGCAGATGCCACTGCCTGCTTGCTCACTGGTTCTCTGCCCATCAAGCAAGCAAATGGTAGCAATAATGAAAGGATGAGGAGCAACAGCAGTTGGTGGCAATGGCAGTGTGAGGGTAGACTCATGGAGGGAGGGGGCCTATTAAGGATGTCTTGTCCATAATTTGGAGCAGGCACTGAGTAGACCCACTGAGCTGAATGGGACTGAAGTTAGACTAACATTGGATATAATCCTTAAAGTGTTTATTCATTTTTTAAAAAGCAGTGGTGGGGTGGGGGGATGAACAGGTGCAATATATGGAATGCAATATATCATGTTTCTGATAAAAATTCCCTAGTGCTGTTACCTGCTATGCAAAAAAAGTTATCCTTCGTGGTCTCTGTGCATCACACATACGGGCTCTGCCCCTGCACTGAGTCCAGTTGGGAAGTTTCCATAGCTGAGGAACGTTTTGGTAGGAACCCTTCCCTCGCCATCCACTGCGCGTGTCCCAGCGGGTTCCTGCCTGTCGCCTCAGTTCTCTTTCAACCACCATAGTGGTTAGTCCTTTCAGAGCTTCCTCTGTGCAAAACGAGAAGTGCTGAGGTTCTTCATACTGTTTTTTGTGCCTTCTCGTTCATCCATTTTCTTCTTCTCATCGCTGTCTTCAAAAAAAAGAAAGAAAGAAAGAAGGTTCCTTCATTGTCTTGTCTTCGTCCCCTGTCTACCGCGGCTGCGGTGCGGTCTTATGGCTGCAAAGGCACCCTTTCGGAAGTGTGTCAGGTGTGGGAGTAAGTTGCCCCCCACTGACCCGCACTCTCTCTGTCTTTTTTGCCTGGGAGAAGGACACCTCCCTAACCCCTGCTCTCTGTGCCAATCCTTTACTAAGCAGGCACGAAAGAACAGAGCAGACAGACTGAAGGCAAAGCTGTGGAGGAGAGCATTGTTGGCTACTGACCCAAAAACCGCTGCTGGGTCCTCCACAGGTGGCAAACTTGAGGCGACTGTGGCTTCCTCTAAGCCAAAGTCTCTTCATCCAGCTACCTCAGTCGAGCAGACTGACCCTCCGACTCCAGGGTGGTCCTTAGCACTCTCGGTCGTGAGGCAAATCACGAAAAAGGCAAAGATTCCGGAGTCGGGATCAAGTGGCCTGAATAAACATAAGAAAGAGAAGGTTGAGAACACCTCTTCGAAGTCAACGATCTCAGCACCCCCTCCATTGCTGGACTCGCCAATCCATGTACCTGCCAGTCCAGTCACCAAGTTTGCTGCTGTGGACCTAAAGGACGCCTGCTTCCATACTTAGACTTCGTCATTGGTACCGACATCTTCCAGTTTTGGGTCCTGCCATTAGGCCTGGCGACCACTCTAAGAGTTTTTACCAAGTGCATGGTGGTCGTGCGCGTGTACCTGAGGCTGCAAGGCATCAAAATTTATCCTTATCCTTATTGGCTCCTGGTCCTGGATTCAAGGAGGGATCTTTGCCGAGCCATCAGGATTGTTCTGAACCTTCTGGGTGCATTGGGTCTCTATGTCAACAGAGAAAGGTCAACTTTGGAGCCAATTCAACGTCTCCAGTTTATAGGAGCTCTACTGGATTTCACGGTTGCGGGAGCCTACCTCCTTTGCAGCCGACAAACGCAATTAATTGCCCTCGTGGAGACTGTCTTTACCCATCATTCGGTCACTGCCTGCTCCACTCAAAGTTCTCTTGGGCCACATGGCCGCTATGGTCTCTGTTGTCAGGTGGGCAAGACTTCGGATGCAACCTCTGCAAAATTGGCTACTCCGAAACTATAACTCCAGCCTAGATGCTTGGCGCTGTCCCCTTTCCATCCCGACTGAGGTGCTAACTTCCCTTCTCTGGTGGATTCAGCCTTACAACTTGGATCAAGGCATGCCTTTCGTCCAGCACCACCTACACGAATCTTGACACCAGATGCTTTGCTTTCCGGATGGGAAGCCCACTGCAGTCCATTGCAGACTCAGGGCTTATGGTCTCCATTGCAGACTCAGGGCTTATGTTTCCGCTCCTCTCCAAGGTGCTGCAGAAGATAGCGCATGACAGGACGGACTACGTTCTCATTGCTCCTTGGTGGCAGAGACAACCATAGTTTCCAACTTTACTCCATCTCGTAAGGAGACGATTCTTCCACCTTCTGCAAGATCCGGACCTAATCGCTCAGGACTGAGGCAGGATTCCCCACCCAGATCTCCGCACACCGTGCCTCACAGCCTGGAGGATCCAGCACTGATCTCTCCTTCTTGGGTTCAGCCCAGAGTTTAGGAAATTCGTGATGCTACTCATCATTCCTACACCGCTAAATGGTCCTCTTTCCAGTCCTTCGCCAATCTTCATGCTTTCGATCCTCTTCACGTTTCTTTGGAGAATGTTCTCTTTTTTCTACATAGTTTGTTTCAAAAAGGATTAAAACTCTCATCTTTATGAGTTTATCTGGCTGCTCTTGTTATAGAGGGCCAATTCAAGGTTTTTCTCTTTTTATTCACCCTACCACTTGCCAGTTCCTGTGAGGTCTGAAGAACTTGCCCCCTCCCCAGTTCGAACTTTGGTCCCTCAATGGAGTCTTTCAGTGGTCTTACATGCTGTCCTTTCGAAGCCTTTTGAACCTCTGGGCACAACAGACCTTCGCCTGCTGTCGTGGAAAGTTGTCTTCTTATGTCCTCTAGGTGTGTTAGTGAACTTTGTGCCTTGAGGGTAGACCATCCATACATGATTTTTCATAAAGACAAGGTTGATCTTAGGATGGATGTTGCCTTTCTCTCAAAAGTAGTCTCTGATTTCCACGTTAACCAGTCCATATCGCTCCCAATCTTCTTCCCGGATCCCTCTTCTGACCTGGAGAGAAAGTTGCATGCTCTCGATGTCAGGAGGGCATTGGCTTTCTACAAATCCAGGATGGCATCGTTCTGTACCACGCAACGCCTTTTCGTTTGTTACAGCAATCCTAAGAGGGGCTCTCCTGTCTCCTCCCAACGACTGGCCTCCTGGATTGTGCAGACCGATGGATTGGCCTATGATTTGTCGGGGCTGGAGCGCCCTCATCCCTTCAGTGCACACTCCACTCACACGGTGGCCACATCTACGACTTTCGCCAGAGGTTTACTGTTGTTGGACTTGTGCAGGGCAGCGACATCGTCGAAACCGTCAATGTTTGTGAAGCATTACAAACTCGACATTCAAGCACTTTCAGACTGTGCTTTTGGGCGAGCCATCCTGTCATCAGTTTTGGCTTAATGACATCTACCCTCCTCCGGTAAGTGAGCTTGTTAATCACCCATATGTGTGATGCACAGAGACCACGAAGAAGAAATGCAGGTTGCTTACCTGTAACTAGTTCTTCAAGTGGTCTTCTGTGCATTCACACAACCCTCCCACCGTCCCCGCTTCGGTGTCAGTGTCGCATTCGATGTTGGTACCGAGGTGTGATTGATTTCCCTCGGATCTGAGGCCACAGTAGGTGGTCTCAAGAAACTGAGGGAATGGGCGGGAACCTGCTGGGACATGCGCAGTGGACAATGGGGGAAGGGTTCCTGCAAAAATGTTCCTCAGCTATGGAAGCTTCCCGACTGGACTCAGCACAGGTGCAGAGCCCATATATGTGAATGCACAGATGACCACTCGAAGAACTACAGTTACAGGTAAGCAACCTGCATTTACTATTCGTGTCAATAGCAGCTTTGCTCTTTGGTCAAATAGTATGGGGGATTGTTTTTTTCATTGGGATTGGCAGCAGAGAAAGGGTTATACACTTTCCCCACATGCTACCATTCAAATCCCCCTCAGCTTTTAAAAAAAAATCATGCATTAGACAGATTGGCTCTATTTAGACATCACACTAAGCCATGATGCTTAGTATTGCGCTAACCATGATAGCTTAGCGTGATGTCTGAACGGCATTTTCCCCAACCATGGTGGTTCATTAACCATGGACTAACCTTGCTCACTAACCACTTGCTGCAACATGGTTAGTGGCCCTAACCATGGCTTATTGTGACTTCTGAACAGGCTGCTGTGGTTAACTGACTGCTACCATAGAGCTCCGTGGCAAGAGCGCCTGAAATCGGTCCAGCCGCTCCTGCCAGTACGCCAGGTCTCCATGGTTAAAATCTGCCTAGCAACACATGACATGGCAGCTGAGAGCCAGCCTCCTCGCTCTCCGTCCCTGCCCGCGGTACGAAAACTGGAAAAGTGAGTGGGGAGAAAAGATGCTTTTGATCCCATGCCATTGTTATTGGCACAGCGTCCTTGAGCATGTAGCACTCCCAAGCACAAGCACTTGTGTCCTCTGCGATAAGGGAAAACTTCCCTGCCTGGCTGGCAGCTGGCCAAGCAGCGTCATCCCTGCCTCAAACAGCCCCTGCCCCCTCCAGCCCCCGTGAAATGGCCACCTGCAGCTGCGGCGCCAAACCCCAAGATGGTTGCTTGCTGCTGCTGCATCACCAAGCACCAAAATGGCCACCTGCAGCAACTTCCTCTGCTGAGGCCACTGGGATGCATGGTGGCCTGTCCAGAGGATTGCGGAGTTCAGTGGTAACCATGGTGGTTAGTGAGTGGTTAGGCTAACCACGCTGTGGGCCGTAGTTACCTGCATGTGTGACAGGAGCTCTCGCAGTGGTTAGCGAGAGCCCCTGTACCATGGTTAGCCTAACCACCCTTCGCCAGTGTGCGTCTGAACAGGGTGAATGTGTAGTTTGACCCTAAGTGTGCCACTTATTGTAAGCTTTAAATTGCAAAGTAGGAAATGGGAATATGAGCAGGCAGGTGCTATTGCATTCATGTTCTGGTTGTGGGCTTCCCACAGGCATCTGGCTTGCCATTGTGGGAACCAAATGAGGAACTATGTATGCTGGTCTGATCTGGCATAGCTCCTTATATGCTCTTATGCTCTTAAATGCATATTTTAGTAAAAGCCAATGGTTTCGAGCTTCACAAGGAATTAAAAAGTGAAAGCTAAGTGGCCTGAACAGCCTGTTTCAAACATTACTAAACTCCTGCACAGAAAGAACTCCATGTAGGTATAGATCTACCTGCAGGTTGAATACTATGATGTGTGCCAGTGGCTAACATCCATGTAATTTTCTAAGTGTGCATGTCCTGGAAAACTATTACTGTGGCCAGACATTAAAAAGAACCTAAGGTGAAATTTAGGTAAGCATATTAGAAACTCTAGCGTTTTCTTGTCAAAGAGGTTACTCAAGAGTAACATTTGCCCAAACTGATGTGCTTTGATGCTGACAGACTTCCCCTGTCACTTCCTGCAAAAATGCATTTTGGAGCCATCTTAATGTGTCAGTCTAGCAGGCTCTCAGTGTGGTTTTGTTCATGAATTCTATATTCAAACTGCTTTTATGTGGTCTTAAAGTATGGAACAGCATGTTTTTCCAATGTTCTTTTGTAGGAGAAAAGACAGCTCTAAACTGGTTTGCTGACAGAATGATAATTTATCTTTTTAATAAGGTACAGGCATTTGAAAATGAAATCTAGTCAGTGCAAAGTTTTCTGCTAAATTAGTTTTCTACTAATTTTACTAAATTAGTAATATTAGTGAGATTTCCTCTAAAATATAGTTATTCATCTAATGAAGAGGACTACCTTTGCTAAAACACTTGTGCTAGTTATTATTATTCAACTAGAGTATGGCAAAATAGACTCAATTCTCCAAGGGACTTTTTCTAATAAGAGCATGAAATAATGACTAGACTTTGGCTTTAGAAAATCTAGCTGAATTTCTGTCTCTAGACAGAACCAGATTCTGCCAGGCTCTTTGTAGGAAGGTCACTCACCAGCAGCTTTACTGAGTCTCACATATGGAAGAATTACACAGAGAACTTTTTCTACTGCTGCAATCCTATACTCACTTACCTGGGCATAAATATCATTGAACTAAATGAAGCTTAATTCTGAGTAGACATGTATAGGATTCCATTGTTACATACATTTTTCCCACCCCAGTATTGCCCATTCTGACTCATTTCTTTATAAATATGGAATTTTGCACTGTTTTCTGACAGTATATAAGTAACACGGCATTGTTAAAACTTCCATCACTTTGTGTGTGTGTAGATGCTTTTGAGATCGGCCCATTTTAGATGTTCATCTTGGATTTCTTAAACAATGCTGCCACTTGGTTTCAACAACCATTAGATTGATCTATCTAGTGACTAACAAAAGAGAAAAATGGAAATCTTAAAGCATTATTATAACATCAGCTAGAAAGGGCATGTTCAGCTGTAAATGTTCTTTAAGGTGGAACATGAGGCATCTATTTCGCCTATCATTCCAACCACCTTGCCTGGCTCTTGTTGGCAGGGCCTCTCAAGAGTGACAGTCACATAGGACAGTGCTCCTATGGTGCTTCCACATAAGGCAATCACCCTGCCTCATTCACAAAATTTTACAGGGGGTCCAGGCGGGAAAAACAAAATCCTGTTAAGGAAGGTAAGATGGAATAGCTGCCCATTGCCCTTTGATTGGTACCATAATGGATATGGATAACTTCTAAACAGAGTTATCAGCAACCTGAATAATCTATCTCCCTGTATAACTATTATTCCTATTCTGTGATTATTTGCTTCCTGTCAACATTTCTCTGAGCAACAGGAAACAGTGTTTGTAGAAAATGGCTGCCTTGCAAATACTTGCACAAATCTAAGCTTGGATATGGAAGCATTTGTGTGTTTATCCTCCCATTTCAAGAATATTTGTTAAATGTCATATAAACTAGGCATTTTCCAGAACAGATTGCAAGTGGGCTTACAATGTTTATTTGTTGAGCAAATATCTAATACATTTGTGTGTATTTTAAAATATGTATAACCCCTAATGAGAAGCAGAAATAATGCTGTGTATATATGGGGAACAGTGAGTGAGTCTCCTGTATTCCACTTCTCTATGAATTCATAGAATCATAGAATAGTAGGGTTGGAAGGGGCCTACAAGGCCATCGAGTCCAACCCCTTGCTCAATGCAGGAATCCAAGTCAGAGCATCCCTGACAAATGGCTGTCCAGCCTCGTCTTGAACGCCTCCAGTGTGGGAGAGCCCACCACCTCCCTAGGGAATTGGTTCCATTGTCGTATTGCTCTAACAGTCGGGAAGTTTTTCCTGATATTCAGCCGGAATCTGACTTCCTGTAACTTGAGCCCATTATTCCGTGTCCTGCACTCTGGGATGATCAAGAAGAGATCCTGGCCTTCCTCTCTGTGACAACCTTTCAAGTACTTGAACAGCGCTATCCTATCTCCCCTCAGTCTTCTCTTCTCAAGGCTAAACATGCCCAGTTCTTTCAGTCTCTCCTCATAGGGCTTTGTTTCCAGTCCCCTGATCATCTTTGTTGCCCTCCTCTGAACCCTCTCCAGTTTGTCTGCATCCTTCTTAAAGTGTGGTGCCCAGAACTGGACACAGTACTCCAGATGAGGCCTAATCAGTGCTGAGTAGAGGGGAACTAGTACTTCCTGGGATTTCGAAGCTATGCTTCTATTAATGCATCCCCAAATAGCATTTGCCTTTTTTGCAGCCACATCACATTGTTGGCTCATATTCAGCTTGTGATCGACAACAATTCCAAGATCCTTCTCGCTTGTAGTGTTGTTGAGCCACGTATCCCCCATCTTGTAGCTGTGCATTTGGTTTCTTTTTCCTAGGTGCAGAACTTGGCATTTATCCCTATTAAATGTCATTCTGTTTTCTGCCCAGAGCTCCAGTCTATCCAGATCACTTTGAATTTTGTTTCTGTCTTCCAAAGTATTAGCTATCCTGCCCAATTTTGTGTCATCTGCAAATGTGATCAGCATTCCCTGCATCTCCTCCTCCAAGTCATTAATAAAAATGTTGAAGAGCACTGGGCCCTGGACTGAGCCCTGCGGTACCCCACTCGTTACCTGTCCCCGGGTTGAGAAGGTCCCATTGATAAGCACTCTTTGAGTCCGATTCTGTAGCCAACTGTGGATCCACCGGATCCTTGTTTCATCTAGCCCACTTTGAGCTAGTTTGCTCATCAGGATATCATGGGGCACTTTGTCGAAAGCTTTGCTGAAGTCGAGGTATATGATGCCTACAGCATTCCCACGGTCCACAAGAGAGTTGTCTTGATCAAAAAATGAGATCAGCTTCGTCTGGCAGGACTTGTTTTTGACAAATTCATGTTGGCTTTGAGTAATCACTGCATTGTTTTCAAGGCACTTATAGATGGATTGCATTATCATCTGCTCCAGAATTTTCTAGGGATTGATGTCAGACTGACTGGTCTGTAGTTCCCAGGTTCTTCCTTTTTACCCTTTTTGAAGATAGGGACAACATTAGCCCTCCTCCAGTCATCTGGCACTTCACCCGTCCTCCATGATTTCTCAAAGAGAATAGACAGTGGTTCTGAGAGTTCTTCTGCCAGTTCCTTTATTACTCTAGGATGCAGTTCATCTGGCCCTGGAGATTTGAACTCATTCAAAGTAATTAGTTGTTCGTTGACCATATGCCTATCAATCTCAAGCTGCAATCCTGCCCCTTCAGCCTGTACTTCGCCTTTACCAGGGGGGTCATAGCTTTTGCTTCCCTTAGAACCAAGAACTCAAGTACAACATGGTTGCTTTCCCCCAGAGTTCCTGTAACTGCTACTTTCTCCACTAAGTAATCTCTGTTGGTTAGATCAAGTCAAGGATAGCCGATCCTCTAGTTCCTTCCTCTACTTTCTGTAGGAGGAAGTTCTCCGCCACTCAAGTCAGGAATTTCCTGGAGGAGCCATGTTTTGCAGAATTTGTCTCCCAACAAATATCAGGGAAATTGAAGTCCCCCATTACTACTACATCATGCTTCCTTAAAACATTGGCTATTTGCTTTTCAAAAGTTTCATCCTCGTCTTCTCCTTGATTGGGTGGCCGGTAGTAGACTCCAACCATCAGGTTCCTTTTATTCTTTACTCTATTTATTTTGATTTAGATGCTCTCGATGGGGCTACCAAGCTCATCCTCCTGTATTTCTGTGCAGAGATATGTATTTTTCACATACAGTGCAACCCCACCTCCCTTTCTGTTCCTCTTGTTCTTTTTGAACAAGTTATATCCTTCAATTGCTGTATTCCAGTCATGCGAGTCATTCCACCAAGTCTCAGTTATACCTATCAAGTCATAATTTCCCTCTTGTATTAAAAGTTCAAGTTCATTCTATTTGTTTCCCATACTCTGGGCATTAGTATATAGACATCGAAGACCATGTGCTTCATAGTCTGCCTTTCTTCCTACATGTGTCCAAAGACTATTATTGGGCGCTATTAGAGCTGTTCTCTCTGTTGCAGTGCATGAGCCTATGTCCATTGTTACCCCCAACTTTACATCTCCCTTCCCTGTAGGATTCAGTTTAAAGCCCTCCGGATGAAGTTCTTCATGCTGTGGCCAAACACATTCTTCCTAGCCTTTGTGAGGTGCAACCCGTCCCTTGCCAACAGCCCATCTTCCAGGAAGTATAGGCCGTGGTCCCAGAATCCAAATCTCTCTCATCGGCACCACCTTTGTAGCCAGTCATTCACCTGGAGTATTTTTTGTTCCCTTTCTATCCCTCTTCTAACTACTGGAAGTATGGATGAGAAAACTCTCTGGGCCCCAAAGTTCTTGAGTTTCCTTCCCAAAGCTTCAAAGTCTGACGTGATTTCTTCGTAGCTCTGCTTGGTGGTATCATTTGTTCCCACATGGATGAGAAGAAAGGGATACCTGTCAGTGAGCTTTATGAGTGCAGGCAACCTTTCAGTCACATCTCTAATCTGTCCTCCCGGGAGACAACATACCTGGCAAGTCCACGGGTCTTCGCGACATACTTGGGTCTCAATCCCACGCAGCAAGGAGTCTCCCACTACTACCACTCTTCTCCTTGTTGTAGGCCTTGGTTTCATTGCCTCTGTTTGACTGACCTTCAGCCTCTTGCTCACTCTCATGTAGGTTCCCCTGTGATTCTTCCTCTGCAGGCTGTCCTCCAGTCTCATCCTCAAGTACCTGGAATTGGTTCCACAGCTCCACTGCTTCCACTGGTGCAGAGTGGCATCTAGTTCTTCTTCCCCTGTCACCCTTTTCCAAGGAGTATCCTCTACTCCATTTTTCTTCTCAGCATTTCCCACTTCTGCCTCAGCTTGCTGTTGCTCTTCAAGCTTCTGGTCTTCCCTTTGCTGCTGTAGTTCCCCCATTCTGTCCAAGAACTCTTCGTGTTCTCTTATTCCCCAGAGGGTAGACAGTTGCCGCTCCAGTCCTCTTACTTTTTCTTCCAGCAGCGTGATCAACTTGCACTTGTTGCAGGTGTAGGCCATGCTGTTCTCAGGCAAGAAAAAAACATTCCACACACCTTGCAGGTCACCACCACTGGAGAGTCTTGTCCTTCCATAGCCTCTTTTCCCTTTTTGTGTCTAGCTTTGTGATTGTTCTAGACTAGCCTGTGCCTGCTCCTCTAGGCAGTAGAGGTTAAAAGCAGAGTCCCACTGGTGTGGAAGTGTGTGTTACAAGATAAATAAATGAAAAAAAAAGTTAGATAAAAAAGAAAAAAAATGTTAGGGGCCGCCCCCTTGACCTCCCTTGCTGACCTCCCCTAGCCAACTCCTGTTTGCTCCCCCTGTGCACTTGCTCTGGTCGCTCGCTCTCTGGGAGCTTGCTTGCTTCTGTAGTCCCTGGACCAGCTGGAGCAGCTTGCTCTGCTGTGCTGTGCTGTGCTCAGCTGGAAGGCGGGAAACAGACTGCACAAATGGAGAATCCAGGAACTGTGGCCAAATTTGGCATCCTAACCCCCTCCCCCCGTCTTTCATTAAAAACAAAGTGAAACACCCAGGTTTTTAACCATTATGGCAGGGCTGGAGAACCTGTTGTTGGCGGGACTAGGTCCACGAGTCACTTAACCTGAACTTGAAGGGTTAATATGTACCTGAGTGAGATGGGAGGGGGGTCTCTGGGAGGTCGTTCTGCCTTTTCCTTGTCTTCTGTCCCTCTCCTTTTCTCTCTTCTTCCTTCTGCAAGTGAGGCTGACCATGAGGCTGACCTCAGCCAACTTACCTTGAAATGTAAGTTTGTTATATCTCCAGTAAAATCTGTTCTTAACCCACCACTTGAGTGCATTTTGTCTACACCCGTGGCTACTCACTGGGAGCTGATTTGGACTTCACCTGTGACCCTTCCGATTTTGTTGGATCACAACTCCCATCATCCCTGACCATTGACCATGCTGGCAGAGGCTGCTGGGAGTTGGGAGTCCAGGAACATCTGGAGAGCCACAGGTTCCCCATCCTGGCCTTACAGCTTTGGAAGAAGGATTTGGGAATGCCTGTGTTTGTGGTGTCTTGTGAACCTTGAGAAACCCAAGTTCTGGATAAAATTTCTAGGACCCAAACATGGGAGTGAGGGGCAAAGTGCGTATTACACACAAATGGACATAATTAAGCTCTACACACACACACACACACACACACACACACACACACATGAGAAGCAGCCTCAGGCGCTGACAACTTTGATCAGAGCAGCAACAAAGGGATTGTGTAAGCCACTCCCTGCTTGGATGTCTTTCCTGCTCAAGCACTCCCTGCCAACTGATTTTCAGCTTGTGGAGTTCCACATTTGTAAACCCTCAGTGTCCCATTCAACTCTCCATCTTGGTGGCCCCGCTCTCTGACTGGACAATGTAACCAGAGTTTCCATGCATTTCCCTCTTTCATAGCCTTCTGCCATCCCAAGTTGTTCATAAAAGTCCAGATTCTTTGAAAATTGAATACCAGAAGCTGAAGGAATTACACAGATGTAAATATATCAAACTTGAACCATTTACCCTGAGCACCAAATTTTAGTTTCTTATCCGGACAGTTTGGGTATTTTTGTGCAAGATTATACAAGGCTCTGAGAATGTGGAGAGGAGCACAACATCTAGCAGAAAAGAAAAAGCATTGGGATTTTATTTAATTTTTTAAAATAATCTGATAATGTTCTTAAGCTCCCCCCCCCTTCTATGAAAGGGTAGACTGATGGCTTCCTAATTCTTCTCTATTATCAGAAGAGGAATAGGATAGTGCTAATAATCCATTGCAGTGCTGGATATGAGACAAGGGGCAGTATCCAAGACTGGTGCTGCACTTCCACTTAATCTGTTGTGCCTGCAAGACCCACTGCTAGTGCAACAGAGAGTTAGAGCTTCCTAAAGCAATCCCAGAAATTGGGGGAGATGCTCATTTCTGGACTGAGAGATGTGCAGAGCTTTCTACTGCAAGCTCCACTGATCTGCCGCATTCTGGAAATGAGCATTTCCAGTTGCTTTAAAAACTGCTAACTTCCTGTTGTTCTAGCGGTGAATGCCACTGGTGCATAGGCAGCATTGGATATTGCCCATAGAGGTTGCAAATCTATGTATAATTCCGTGGGAGCAAGCCCCACTGAACTCAATGGGATTTACTTCTGAGTAGATATGCATAGGATTGCATTGCAAGACTGCAATCCTATGTATACTTACCAGGGAGTAAGTCCCATTGAACACGGTGTGACTTACTTCCAAGTAAACATATACAAGACTGGGCTGGATGTTCATAGTATTTCCAAGCATACTTTTAGCCTCTGTTGCTAGCAGACATCGTGTTTTTTTAAAAAAATATTGTTCTGCTGGAAGTTTTCTCCAAAGTTACTTTCTCCTTAGCTTATGTTGGGGAGTGGCTACAGCTGTCCACAGACCCCTTCACTAAGCCATAGCACAAGATGGTTCATAGTCTGCCTGCTGTATAGTCTGGAGTCTCACATGGCTTATTTCTCATCTGGAATTAATTTTGCTTGTCCAAAGGATTGTGCAAACCACTGCGCACATAAGTTTGGGGTTATTCAGTGTTGTTAGCTATTCCCATTATTGTGAAGGAAAAGTTTTGCTTCCCTTTGCTGTGATCATGTGAATACTGTAAAGCAACCCCGTGGTTGAAGACATCTCTGTGTTTAGAGAGAGGGATCCAAAGGATTGCACATGGAGGCAGCTTTTGTTTTCAGCTTTCCCTGCAATAGAATCTACTGACACATGAGTCTCTCTAACAGTGGGAATGGCTGCAGTAAAAACCACAAGCAAAGCTAAACCTATAACATCTCTAGATATCATCAGTCCTTCCCCTCCACCCCCACCCACAGCAGTCATTGATACCCTAATCAGCATAGAATATTAGGGCATTAAGTACAGCTATTAAGATGCTCCAGACATTTTCCACAATAACTTTTCCGTGTGGGACTACAATATAACTTCATATGCTTTTTAAGGAACCAAAGCCTTTTAATGCCTTTTTGAGAGAGAGGTTGGAAAGCATGATTGTTTCCTTCTATTAAATGTCTGTTAATTTAATCCACATCATGTTATTTAAAACCAAAGAAATGTAAAAGAGACACTTCTATATTAATCGCACAGTCTGGATTATTCGTGGCATCCCTTGGTCTTTCAATTAATATGTTCTTTGCAAAGCCAAGAGCAATACACAACCAGCTTACAAAGGAACATAGGAAGGTGCATTATGCTGAGTCAAATCATTGATCCATCTAGCCTAGTATTGTTGACACTGACTGGCAGCAGCTCTCCAGGGTTTGGGGCAGGATTCGTTCCTAGCCCTACCTGGAGATGCTGGGGATGGAACCAGGGAACTTCTGCATGCAAATCACAGGCTATGGCCCCTTCACTAACTTGGGGTCTAGTTAATGGTTCTGTCATGTAAATGATTACTGATTTTCCTTAGGTTGGTGTAGTTGTGCTGGCTGTGAGGGAGAAAAGATTTGGCTTCAGTGGATCTACAGCAGCCAAGATGACTGAGCAATTGCTCCTTACCATGTGAGCAGAGAATGAAGGATTTTGAAGATCAGTCTCTCACCTTTATGTGCACAGACATGTGTGGGTATGCATATTCACATATATAATGTGCATATGTTACAAAGTGTTTTGGTAAGTTGTAATGGAATGGCACTAATGTAAATTATCAACAGGTTCAGCATCAATGGCAGCTGCCCAGGAATGTACTGGCTCTTCCTCAAAGTAATCTGGAGCTAAGAGCTCCTTATTGCCTTGGAGACCATTGTGGGATGAAAGGAGAGGGGGGAGAACTGACTAGTGCATATATGGTCATCATTAGGCCACTGCTGCATTGCTCATAGCTAGCTCATTGCTCATTCTTCTAGCAGCTCCATCTATTCTGGGGAAATCACTTTCTTCACGCTCAAAAACTACCATCTAGAGTAGGTAGGAAATGGCAGCTCTTTCACCATCAGCTCCTGTTCTCATCATGTCCTCATTGCAGTGTGATGCTGCAAGTGTGCAGAAAGTGAAATAGTGATTTATTTTTTCCTAAAGAGAGAATGATTTTGTACAATTCAGGTGAGTTTTCCATGTCAGCCCGTCCATTAATTTATGCGTATTTTTCAGTGATCCACAAACAGAAAATAAATGAGCATTTCGATGCAGGAAGAGCTTGAATCTGCAATCCTATACACACTTCCCTGGGAATAAGACTCGCTGAACTCAATGGGACTTGCTTCTGAGTAGAGATATATAGGATTGTTCTGCTAGCTTTCTATAAGGAGAGGAGCTATTTTCATCAGACACGTTTTTCATGAGATGTGCTTTTCATCAGACTGTAGTTATTTGTGGCAATGAAAGGGGGGCAAAACAGGAAAATCAGCTGAGAGATAGGACAGTAAACACGATGAATCTGTGTTACTGTTCACATCACAAGAGCAGGAGTAGCAAGCATCTGCATCGTGAAAGGAGGATTTCGTGTTGCAGAAGGATGGACAAAGCGGCAACCTGGTTCTCCAAGCAAGCCGAGGCTCTTCAAGCTTTATGCTGGGTGGATCTGGATTAGAGGATGCAGAAGTCAGACAGGCTGTCCTTGAAGGTCTGATTAAGCAGTGTTGCCCACATCTTCCACCAAAAATAAAGCAAAGTAATGTCCCATGCATGGGGCTGAACTGAGGACATGATGGAGAAAATGGAACTTAACATGTAACTGCTGTTTTGCTGACATTGTCAGAGTAGCCACACAATCCAAGTGCTTCTTTACCTCAGGAATATTGTGTTGTAGTAGTTACTGAGTTGTTTGGAGCATATACGAAAGTTATTATTTTTACATTGTACTTCCTACTCCCTCCCTGCATCAGCAACTGTGAGCCATCGGGCACAGGGCCAGCCCAAGATGGTTTGTTGCCTGAGGTGGAGCGGCAAATGCCCCCTCAGTCAAATCCCTCCCCCCCTTGCATAGTACCCAAGATGGTGTAGTTGTTTTGGAACCCGAGACAGATCATCCTACACACCCCTCTCCCTCTCCATGGCAGTAAAAATACGATAATAAATTAAATAACTAAATATTTGCTTCGCTTTCATGACATCCAAAATCAGCTACCTGAGGCAGCTGCCTCGCTGTGCCTAATAATAGGGCCAGCCCTGGAAGTACATGCTTTCATTACAGATCACCCATCCCTTGCCCAGTGCACACACAGCAAAGTTATTCCTTCCTCCTCTTGGGTGAGGATAGGGATATAGCACTAGTGAGCCATATTACTTGTAGCCCTAAGACAGCCTTCCCAACCTGTTGCCACCCAGCTGGGTATGCTGGCCAGGGATGATGGGACTTGCAGGCCAACACACCTGGAGGGCAACAGTTTGGGGAAGGCTGCCCTAAGACGGGTGGGCAGAAGGTAGATCTCATGATGTTTTGGACTTCAGCTCCCAGAAGCCCCTGCAACCACGGCCAATGATAATTAATGCTGGGAGCTGAAGTCCAAAACATCTAGAACGCATCTGAAAGCAGTTTAAGGCTCATATGCCAACATCATTGTTAGTTGACTATGCAGTCAAGGGAGCACTTGAATGTGTGAATGAGCCTTTACAGATTTGTCACTATAGATAGTATTCTTTATTATTTTCACTGTCTATTGAAACACCACTTATCAGTGGAAACAATTTGCATATTTGGCTGAGAATCATCCACTTATTTTATGTGTTTGTTTAAACAATTTCTATATCACTTTGCAACAGATTCAAGAAGCTCTATAAATGTTTTTAAAGATACCAAAGCAATTATTGAAAACTTTACTAAAAAAAACCCTTAACCGTCATAAAACAGCGGTGCAGACACATTGTAACAAACCAGCTACCATATGCTCAGTGGCAAAGAAAAGTCTTAGTTTTCCAAATAGTAAGAAAAATGGGAAGGACACCATAGGAGCCTCCTGTTGGAAGATATTCCCATGTTTGGAGGCTACAACAGAAAAGGCCCTGCTTCTTGCCATAGTTCACTCACATCCATGTAGGATGGTACATGCAACAGGGCCTCATGGAGGTCTACATGTGTATGTGAACCAGCCCAGTCCTCAGAAGATGTCACACATGGATAATTAAAAGTTAGAAGAACTCAGCTGTTAGGAGGATACGTTTATTAAACACTAGGGTAAACGAAACAAATCTTGCTTCTGTTTACTTGCCTGTTGAAACACAAGGTGGCAGTGTTTCAGAACAGAATGTGTAGCTGTTAACTGTGCCAATGTTCAATACTGGTTTCTTTGGTATTGACATATTGACCATGTTCTAGCCAAATGTAAGCATTTTTGGGCCCAATGAAATCAGTGGGGTTTAAAAGTGCATATCTCTGGGTGGATTGTACTCATGCTATGTTGTAAAACCATAAATGGATTATAAAACCAGGAGAGAGACACAGGGCTAACGTGGACATTCATTCCATGGTTTGGCCAAAATGAACTCCGCCCCACATCAATAATTGCTATGTCTCCAAGGAACAAATGGCCCTGGAGCGAATCACATGCAATTCCACATCCAGCATACCCCCACACACTCCTGTGGTTTGCAAGAGCTTTGTGCAACACCCCTGGAACATATATAGTGAGTAGGAGTGTGCCCTGAATTTGGATGAAGCTCAAGCTGAATTGATTCAGACAGATTCAGGATTCATCCGAAGTGAGGCAAATTGCTGCACTGAGGGAGATGAGAGAAGCACGGCCATTCCACCAGTCCTGCTGAGCTCCACCCCCATGAAGGCTCCTCCTCCCTCTACCATCAACACCACCAGCAGCCATTCCAGCAGGCTGTGCTGAGGGAGATGAAAGGGGAAGCAGAGCCAGTCCACCAGCCCTGCTGAAAGGCTTAATCTCCCTCCTCATTCCTTTTGCCTTGTGTGTCGTGTCTTCTTAGATGGTAAGCCTGTGGGCAGGGGCTGTTTTCTTGTACTGATTATTTGTACACTGCTCCAGTGACCTTTTTGGTTGAGGAGTGGGATAAAAATATTTTACTCAAATCAGTCAATCACTCTGTGTCCTCCCAAAGCTCCTGGAGTGAATTGGAGGGATACAAAAACACAGACAGTGACTAGGTTTGCACAATCATAGTAGGGGAAGTAAACCACGGTGGCTTATTTCCCTTGCTGTGCTTGCCACAGAATTTGCTTAATTGCCTTTGCCAGCGTGGTACCATGTTGTGTGAACCGGCCGCTTATCTCTACAAATATTGAGACATTTTCCCCAGAGCTGTCCAACTTATAATAGAGGTTCACACACAAGCTCCAGGCAGCTAGAGAGCATAGTTTGGTTGGGCGGGCAGAAAACTTTGTTCAGGCCTGAAGCTAGCCTAAAAGTTGAGGGGGGAAGGGGGCACCAAAAAAGTGGTGGAAGAAGTTTATCTGCAGGCCTTTTAAAGACAAAGTTATAAACTGTTTAACCTTTATTTTTGCAGCCATTCTGCAATTTGTATACAGTCAGGGACAGAAATACTGGAACAAGGATAACTGTTTTGGCAGTTGGCCTGGGAGTGAAGTCAGGACTTTCAGCTGTAATTCAAGGGGTTGGACAAAAGTGGGGCACTAACCATTCAGGAAGGACAGCCAGTGGCATATACACACACACCCATCGTTGGTGGCTCAGAAGTAATGGAACAAACCAACATCATTTCAGACTTAAGGATTGCCTTTAATACCTGGATGAAAATCCTTTGCAGTCAATGACTGCCTGAAGTCTGGAACCCATGGACATGACCCAATCCTGAGTTTCCTCCCTCGAGATGCTTTGCCAGGCCTTTACTGCAGCTGCCTTCAGCTGCTGCTTGTCTGTGGGTCTTTCTGCCTTCAGTCTTGTCTTCAGTAAGTGAAAAGCATGCTCTATTGGGTGGAGATCAGGTGACTGACTTGGCCATTGAAGAACATCCCACTTCTTTGCCTGGAGAAACTCTTGGGTAGCTTTTACTGTATGTTTTGGGTCATTATCCATCTGCAATATGAAGCAGCATCCTATCAGTTTGGCAGCATTCTGCTGAATCTAAGCAGAAAGTATAGCCCTATAAACTTCAGAATTCATCCTGCTGCTTTTATCAGCAGTCAGGTTACCAATAAACACCAGTGACCTGGTTCCATTGGCGGCCATACATGCCCATGCCATAACACTGCCTCCACCATGTTTGACAGATGATGTGGTATGCTTTGGATCATGAGCTGTTCCTTTCCTTCTCTATACTTTTCCCTTCCCATTCTGGTACAAGTTAATCTTGGTCTCATCAGTCCAAAGAATCTTATTCCAGAACTGGGCAGGCTTTTTTAGGTGTTTGCTGGCAAAGGCTAATCTGGCCTGTCTGTTCTTGACGGTTGCCAGTGGTTTGCACCTTGTTGGGAAGCCTCTGTATTTACCTTCATAAAGCTGTCTCTTGACTGTAGATGTTGACAATGACATGCCTACCTCCGCAAGAGCATTCTTGACCTGGCTAGATGTTGTGAAAGGGTTCCTCTTCACCATGAGCAGAATTCTGTGGTCATCCACTTTAGTTGTCTTCTGTGGTCCTCTAGGCCTTTTGCTGTTGCTGAGCTTGCCAGTTAATTCCTTCTTTTTCAGGATGTTCCAGACTGTTGCGTTGGCCACTCCCACTGTTTTTGCTATCTCTCTGATGGGTTTATTTTGTTTCCTCAGCCTAATGATGGCCTCCTTCACTCACATGGACACCTCTTTGGACCTCATGTTGGCAGTTCCGGTGAACAGCTACCAAACGCAAATGTAACACTCAGAACCACCTCCAGGCTTTTCATCTGCTTGCTTGGTCATGGGGTACCCAGGAAACAAGCCACACCTGGCTGCTTGTCAGCCATTTGTTCCATTACTTATAAGCCACCAACGATGGGTGTGTGTGTATGCCACTGGCTGTCCTTCCTGAATCGTTAGTGCCCCACTTTTGTCAAACCCCTTGAATTATAACTGAAAGTCCTGACTTGGCTCCCATTTGGGTGTGTTTCCTTTCATGTTCAATGTGGTGGTGTACAGAGGCCAACTGCTAAAACAGTTATCCTTGTTCCAATATTTCTGGCCCTGAGTGTATGTTGTTTTTGTGTATACTGTGTGTGTTTTATATTTTAAATTTTGCATATTGTACTTTTAATGTTCTAATCTTTGTAACCCGCCCAGAGAGCTTTGGCTATGGGATGATATAGAATGTAACAAACAAATAATAAATAATAAATATTTGCTAGCAAAAAAATCCAGGGGGGCATAGAAGATCCAGGGGGGCTGCCCCCCCAACCTGCCCCCCTCCCTGCAGCTATGGGCTCAACTTTGTAACCTCTTCTTTCCCACTGCTTAAGGTAAAGCCTGGTGATGAGCTACACATCCTGGTATACCCCTCTTTGCCTGAAAGAATACAGCAGGAGAGGGTGCTCTGAGGTCTTTGCATGCAAGTGGGGTTTTATGACTGCACAAACACTACTCTAATTCTGTGTGTGTGTGAGCGAGTGACACAGTCACACGATAAAGAACACAGCAAATTCCCCACAAAAGAGGGAAAGGCAATTGCTTTTAAAATACCAATTGCAAAGGGTTCCCTTGCACTATATAATGTACACAAGCTCTGAAGTGCCCACTTTCATATTTTTTCTCAATAAAGTGTCATCTACCCATTCCATCAAGAACAAAGCGCTTAGCTTTTCTGTGAGTTTCTTGCCATCAATTGAGCAGAAAACAAAAACAAAACCTTAACACTGTCTGTTATTCATCACAAGCCCCTAACCCTTGTACGTGTCCTTCTAAATTTTACAGAATACTTGCTAAGCGGTGCATCTATGTTGTATGCACAGAAATTCTGATTCAAATTTGATTCTATCTGGGCAGCCTCCAAAACAGTCTGAACTGAACTGGACTATCTTCCAAATTGCTGAAGCAGCTCTCCGAACTGAATCTTGTGGTCAGTGCACACCCTTAATACTGAGTACAGTGGGTGTTGAGATAGCCAAACCATGCTGTAGTGCAGATGCCACATTTTGGGTGGTGCTGTCACAGGCGGGGATGTTGTGCTGCTTTAGCAGTTGTTGTGACTGATTCTGTTCATGTGCTAGCACCACAGCTTGCAGCACTAGGATATTAAGAGCACAATTCTATGCACATCTCATCAGAGGCAAGTCCCACTGAGTTCAGTGGGGCTTACTCCCCAGTAATTTGGTATAAGATTGCAGCCCAAATCTATTAAATCAGCCTTATTTTGTATTAAAACATTTACCTTGGATCTACTTTTAACCATACTTGACTGTCACATCTGCTAAGGTTACATTTTGTAATTAGCCTATTGTACGTGTGTCTTTTCCCTTAATAACTAGCAAGTCATTGAATTAGAAGGCACCAGAATGTCCTCAAGTCTAACCAGGGAAGCCACTGGCTTATAAACTGCATCCAAAGTCCTCTTTTTCAGAAGTCTCTGTCCCCTTTGATTCCAGCGGGTAAGGGTAGCTGGGAAACGAGTGAATGCAAGAACTGGTTAATTTTATCTCAGACATTGTATGTGGGAGGATTATATCCAAGGGCACAATTAACACTATAAAAATGGCTAATATAGCTCATTATAGAATCATAGAATCATAGAATAGTAGGGTTGGAAGGGGCCTACAAGGCCATCGAGTCCAACCCCCTGCTCAATGCAGGAATCCAAGTCAGAGCATCCCTGACAAATGGCTGTCCAGCCTCGTCTTGAAGGCCTCCAGTGTGGGAGAGCCCACCACCTCCCCAGGTAATTGGTTCCATTGCCGTATTGCTCTGACACTCAGGAAGTTTTTCCTGATGTTCAGTCGGAATCTGGCTTCCTGTAACTTGAGCCCATTATTCCGTGTCCTGCACTCTGGGATGATCGAGAAGAGATCCTGGCCTTCTTCTCTGTGACAACCTTTCAAGTACTTGAAGAGCGCTATCATATCTCCCCTCAGTCTTCTCTTCTCAAGGCTAAACATGCCCAGTTCTTTCAGTCTCTCTTCATAGGGCTTTGTTTCCAGTCCCCTGATCATCTTTGTTGCCCTCCTTTGAACCCTCTCCAGCTTGTCTGCATCCTTCTTAAAGTGTGGTGCCCAGAACTGGACACAGTACTCCAGATGAGGCCTAACCAGTGCTGAGTAGAGGGGAACTAGTACTTCCCGGGATTTGGAAGCGATGCTTCTATGAATGCAGCCCAAAATAGCATTTGCCTTTTTTGCAGCCACATCACATTGTTGGCTCATATTCAGCTTGTGATCGACGACAATTCCAAGATCCTTCTCGCTCGTAGTGTGGTTGAGCCACGTATCCCCCATCTTGTAACTGTGCATTTGGTTTCTTTTTCCTAGGTGCAGAACTTGGCATTTGTCCCTATTAAATGCCATTCTGTTGTTTTCTGCCCAGCACTCCAGTCTATCCAGATCACTTTGAATTTTGTTTCTGTCTTCCAAAGTATTAGCTATCCCTCCCAATTTTGTGTCATCTGCAAATTTGATCAGCATTCCCTGCACCTCCTCCTCCAAGTCATTAATAAAAATATTGAAGAGCACTGGGCCCAGGACTGAGCCCTGCGGTACCCCACTCGTTACCTCTCCCCAGCTTGAGAAGGTCCCATTGATAAGCACTCTTTGGGTCCGATTCTGTAGCCAACTGTGGATCCACATGATCGTTGTTTCATCTAGCCCACTTCGAGCTAGTTTGCTCATCAGGATATCATGGGGCACTTTGTCGAAAGCTTTGCTGAAGTCGAGGTATATGATGTCTACAGCATTCCCACGGTCTACAAGGGAGGTGACTTGATCAAAAAATGAGATCAGATTTGTCTGGCAGGACTTGTTTTTGACAAATCCATGTTGGCTTCGAGTAATCACTGCATTGTTGTCAAGGTGCTTCCAGATGGATTGCTTTATGATCTGCTCCAGAATTTTCCCAGGGATTGATGTCAGACTGACTGGTCTGTAGTTCCCAGGTTCCTCCTTTTTACCCTTTTTGAAGATAGGGACAACGTTAGCCCTCCTCCAGTCATCTGGCACTTCCCCGGTCCTCCATGATTTCTCAAAGAGAATAGACAGCGGTTCTGAGAGCTCTTCTGCCAGTTCCTTTATGACTCTAGGATGCAGTTCATCTGGCCCTGGAGATTTGAACTCATTCAAAGTAATGAGGTGTTCCTTGACCATATGCCTGTCGATCTCAAGCTGCAATCCTGCCCCTTCAGCCTGTACTTTGCCTTTGCCAGGGGGGTCATAGACCCTCTTTTGGGAGAAGACTGAGCCAAAGTAGGAATTGAGCACCTCTGCCTTTTCTTTGTCCTCTGTTATCATTTTGCCATCCTTATTTAATAGCTGAACAACCATTTCTTTCCTCTGCCTTTTACTATGCACGTAGCTGAAGAAAGCCTTTTTGTTGTTTTTAGCATCCCTCGCTAACCTCACCTCGTTCTCCGCTTTAGCCTTCCTGACGCCATCCCTGCAATTCTGTGCTACCTGCCTGTACTCTTCCTTTGTTACTTGGCCTTCTTTCCACTTCCTATATGTGTCCTTTTTTGTTTTCAGGTCATCCCTAAGCTTTTTGTGAAGCCACATTGGCTTCTTCTGTTGTCTTCCACCTTTTCTTCTTGTTGGAATTGTTTGTGATTGTGCCTTGAGAATTTCCTTTTTTAAAAGTTCCCACCCATCTTGGACTCCTTTTCTCGCTAGCATTGCTTGCCATGGGACCTTACTGATCATTGTTCTGAGTTTATTAAAATCAGCTTTCCTAAAATCCAGGGTACGCGTTTGAGTACACTCGGCTTTTGCTTCCCTTAGAACCAAGAACTCAAGTACAACATGGTCGCTTTCCCCCAGAGTTCCTGTAACTGCTACTTTATCCACTAAGTCATCTCTGTTGGTTAGGATCAAGTCAAGGATAGCCGATCCTCTAGTTCCTTCCTCTACTTTCTGTAGGAGGAAGTTATCCGCCACACAAGTCAGGAATTTCCTGGAGGGGCCATGTTTTGCAGAATTTGTCTCCCAACAAATATCGGGGAAATTGAAGTCCCCCATTACTACTACATCATGCTTCCTTAAAACATTGGCTATTTGATTTTCAAAAGTTTCATCCTTGTCTTCTCCTTGATTGGGTGGCCGGTAGTAGACTCCAACCACCAGGTTCCTTTTATTCTTTGCTCCATTTATTTCAACCCAGATGCTCTCGATGGGGCTACCAAGCTCCTCCTCCTGTATTTCTGTGCAGAGATATGTATTTTTCACATACAGTGCAACCCCGCCTCCCTTTCTGTTCCTCCTGTTCTTTTTGAACAAGTTATATCCTTCAACTGCTGTATTCCAGTCATGAGAGTCATCCCACCAAGTCTCAGTTATACCTATCAAGTCATAATTTCCCTCCTGTATTAAGAGTTCAAGTTCGTTCTGTTTGTTTCCCATACTCTGGGCATTAGTATATAGACATCGAAGACCATGTGCTTCATAGTCTGGCTTTCTTCCTACATGTGTCTGAAGACTATTATTGGGCGCTATCAGCGCTGTTCTCTCCATTGCAGTGCATGCGCCTACGTCCATTGTTACCCCCAACATTACATCTCCCTTCCCCGTAGGATTCAGTTTAAAGCCCTCCTGATGAAGTTCTTCATGCTGTGGCCAAACACATTCTTCCCAGCCTTTGTGAGGTGCAACCCATCCCTAGCCAACAGCCCATCTTCCAGTAAGTATAGCCCGTGGTCCCAGAATCCAAATCTCTCTCGTCGGCACCACCTTCGTAGCCAGTCATTCACCCGGAGTATTTTTCGTTCCCTTTCTATCCCTCTTCTAACTACTGGAAGGATGGATGAGAAAACTATCTGGGCCCCAAAGTTCTTGAGTTTCCTTCCCAAAGCTTCAAAGTCTGACGTGATCTCTTCGTAGCTCCGCTTGGCGGTATCATTTGTTCCCACATGGATGAGAAGAAAGGGATACCTGTCAGTGGGCTTTATGAGTGCAGGCAACCTTTCAGTCACGTCTCTAATCTGTCCTCCCGGGAGACAACATACCTGGCGAGTCCACGGGTCTTCGCGACATACTTGGGTCTCGATCCCACGCAGCAAGGAGTCTCCCACTACTACCACTCTTCTCTTCTTCTTCTTGTAGGCCTGGGTTTCATCGCCTCTGTTTGACTGACCTTTAGCCTCTTGCTCACTCTCATGCAGGTTCCCCTGTGATTCTTCCTCTGCAGGCTGTCCTCCAGTCTCATCTGCAAGTACCTGGAATCGGTTCCACAGCTCCACCGCTTCCACTGGTGCAGAGTGGCGTCTAGTTCTTCTTCTCCTAACTGTCACCGTTTTCCAAGGAGTATCCTCTACTCCATTTTTCTTCACCTCAGCATTTCCCACTGCCTCATCTTGCTGTTGCTCTTCAAGCTTCTGGTCTGCCCTTTGCTGCTGTAGTTCCCCCATTCTGTCCAAGAACTCTTCGTGTTCTCTTATTCCCCGGAGGGTTGACAGTCGCCGCTCCAGTCCACTTACTTTTTCCTCCAGCAGCGTGATCAACTTGCACTTGTTGCAGGTGTAGGCCATGTTGTTCTCAGGCAAGAAAACAAACATTGCACACACCTTGCAGGTCACCACCACTGGAGAGTCTTGTCCTTCCATAGCCTCTTTTCCCTTTTTGTGTCTAGCTTTGTGATTGTTCTAGACTAGCCTGTGCCTGCTCCTCTACTCAGTAGAGGTTAAAAGCAGAGTCCCACTGGTGTGGAAGTGTGTGTTACAAGACAAATAAATGAAAAAAAGTTAGTAAAAAAAATAAAAAAAAATGTTAGGGGCCTCCCCCTTGACCTCCCCTGCCGAACTCCCCTGGCCAACTCCTGTTTGCTCCCCCTGTTCGCTCCCCCTGTTCGCTCGCTCTCTGGGAGCTTGCCTGCTTCTGTAGTCCCTGGACCAGCTGGAGCAGCTTGCTCTGCTCTGCTCTGCTCAGCTGGGAGGCGGGAAACAGACTGAAGCTTCCCGCCCAGTCAGCTGCTGGGAGTACTCAGGCCACACCCCTCCAATTCAGTTGGAGCTCTCAGAAGCTCCTGGTGAGCTCACAGCCAGTCAGAAGGATAAAGGGCAGCGCCCTGGGCTTCCTGCAACCCACTTACCTCTTAGCCTCTGTCTCCTTTGTCTCCTTTGTCTCTTCAACCACTGCAACTCCCCTGGCCAACTCCTGTTTGCTCCCCCTGTTTGCTCCCCCTGTTCGCTCGCTCTCTGGGAGCTTGCCTGCTTCTGTAGTCCCTGGACCAGCTGGAGCAGCTTGCTCTGTAAGATTTAAATGTAAATCTTCTTTAAGTTGCTATTATGCATAAAAGGCAACCTCGAGAGACTAATAGCAATAAAGCCTCAAATATCGGGATTTTTTTTTAAAAAAATATAAGCTATACAAGGAATTAAAAATAAGAGCTGATTCTAATATGACAAATGAGTGTCCATTTGCATACTAGCCAAATGTCTCATAATGGACAGAGGGCAAATGGATAGACTGTTTTAAATGTATGGTTTTTATATTGTTCTACTATGTTGTTTTTATTGTTTTAAGTTTTGTTTTGTGAACTGTGCAAACAGCCTCAGCTGATGGCAGAATAGATATGTAATAGACAGACAGCATGTTGCAGGGACTGGGGGGACATGGGTTTGCCTTCCACTCTGCCATGAAGGTTAGGCCAGTCACTCTCTCTTAGCCCAATATATTCCACAGGGTGATTGTTGTTGTTGTTGTGTGTGGGGGGTGGGTGGGAATTGGGATGGGGGCCTATTCTGAGCTTTTTGGAGGGAAGATAAACATGCAACCAATAATATACTAATGAATGTGTCAGAGTGCCATTATCTTCTCCTGTGGCAAATTAAATGGCTTGCTTCATTTAACCATCTGAATACTAAGCCTCTGACTTGCATCACGAATTGGACTACATGGTCCAATTTGCTCTCTTGTGCTTATGACATAATATCATATGAATAGGCACTACTTTGTGAGGGTTTTTTTTTTTTTTTAAGGAGGTGCATATGATTCTGCCTTGCCCACTGAATGTCTTTTCTGGTATGCATCTCTATTACTTCCATATGGCATACAACATATAATCAAAATAGTTTAATCACAGGCATAAAAAAGGGAGGATCACATAAACTGATTTGAGTGACAGAAACATCAGAGGTGTTAGAAATGTTTTGGAATTGTATGATAGTTTTTATAAATATACATTCACAATTTCCAAAAGTTTGCTTTTTTTTTTTTTAACCTGACAGTTGGAACAGAAAACCCAAGAACCAATATTATGCCACGGGGCAATCCCTAAGGCATCTTATAAGAACATGGTTGTCACTTAATAAAAATAAAAGCAGTCAGGAGGAACACAACAAAGGGAGTGATCATGGGAGCAGTAAATGATATATAGATCTCAAGAGAAAGGGAAATTGTTTTGTTTGAGAGCCTCAGCCTGGCTGGCTGAGATAACAGTAAAGAGAAAAGGAGAAAATAAGACTGATCTCTTGAAAAGGAGATAATGTAATGTAGTATTCGTCCTGTTTATTCAGATTTAGTCCTGCTTTACATCAGTAGTGTTGCAAAAGAGCAAGGACTTCAGAATGTAGCAATGATTGATCATCATAACCAGAATAATGTAAACAGAAGCTCAAGGATCAGAGCAGTTTTGTACATTTCAAAGTATTGGAGAAAGTAGAAGTACAGTTTTGTACAAGAATAGGAGAAAAAAGAAGAAGTAGCCCAGAAGAAATCTGTGACTCAAGATGGCCGCATCTTTAATTTGGGTGTGATCTGGGAGCATCCACACCGCACACTTAAATAGCAGTGCAAGTCACTTGTACAGCTGCTTTCGTCCTTGCTTCTTTCAAATGCCTGATATTTCTCTCAGGGAGTGTAAAATAGGGATGATCTTTGCCTCCAAGGTCAATGTTAATTTCATTAACAATAATGGTGAAATGCAAGTGCATTTGCATACAATTATGTCTTGAAAATCCTATTTTGGCCCTCAGCCACCTGGCCCTTGAAAGCTTGTGAAATTCCTTTGTATCTAAAAAATAATTACACAGCCTGATCCTAAACACATTTGCTTGGATGTTAGTCACATTTATTTCACCAGAACTTGCTTCCAAGTAAGTATGGTTTGGACTCCAGCCCAAATCAAAAGAACATCCATTAGTGTTAGACACTTACAGTACAATCCTGTACAGATCTACTTAAAAGTAAACCTTACTGAGTTTAGTGGGGCTTACTCCCAGGTAAAGGGATTTAGGATTGCAGCCTAAGACATTTAATAAAACTCTGGGCTGCTCACCACACTTGCAATTAAAAAGGAATGGCTTTCAACCAAGTTCAGTCAACTTCAAAGAAGTTTGCAGGTTTGTCTAAATTAAAGAGGAAATTAATTTTGTGCCAAGATTTCTTGACCACAAATATTGATGGTGAATATTCATCATTAGATCCTGAATATTTGAAAGATGTGTATTTGGTATCCATTGGTTTTTGGCACAAGATAGGATGGTGTCTTCTCCCTTCAGATCCAACATCTGGTTGTTACTAACAATGGATTACTAACAAAATGTCAAAATCAGCAAAACTGAGTTTATTTTCTAACCCTTTTGAACTTTGGTAGGGTCGCAGACAGCTTCCTATTCCAACTATGAAGGAAGGCCAACCTGAAATGTAACACATCTTGGTAAAGTGTCCAGCACTATTTTAAGGCTTAGTGTGGTGAACCAAAACCCATTAAAATTTTATATGAGCAAGCAGGCTTTCAAGAAAGAAGAAAAATTCAAATTTTTAATAAAGTACAAATTTATAGGCACTTACTTATATAAAAAACTAAAAGGAATGTATATGCCCCATTATCTCATTGTTTCTTTGGCCTCTGCCAAAGGCAGTAGTCTTATTCAATTACCAGAAGTCGCTTGTTCAGATTTCCAGATTTTAGGTCAAAAAGCAGCAGTTTTGTGACCCAAAAGTCAAAGTTCTATATTGGGGTGGGCAACCTTTTTGGCCTTGAGAGCTGGATGTAATGCTTGGTCAGGGGCCATATACATACACACACACACAGAGGAGGGATGGGATTGCCTCTCAGTGATCTCAAATCTGCACCTTGAAGCAAAACAAAAGTCTCCACCTCAGTAGATGCAGCCCCCAAAAGTAGTTTTAAGACCAAATGTCCATTCTCTCTTCCTCCTAGTTGTTCCTCCAAGAACTTTAAAAAACCAGCCCACCTTTGGAGAATTAAGTTAGCATTGGTTGAGGAAACCACATGGTTTGTAAGGTCACCCAATCTCCATAGTTAAGTGGGTAGCAGCTAAAACAAATATGTCAGTAAATGGGGCCTCCAACACAATTTCATATACAAGTTTAGAATAACAGACAGGCTTGTTCTAACACTTCCAAGAAAGAGATACATCAATAGTGTTAAGTCAGGGGCCAGCATCTTGCGGCCCCCCAGATGTTTCAGCATACAGTTCCCATCATCCCTCACCATTGGCTATGCTGGCTAGGGCTGATGGGAGCTTTAGGCCAAAACATCTGGAGGGCCACATGTTGCTCACATCAGGAGTAAGTGACAAAAGGCAGGTTGATACTTGGTCTGACTCCATATTCTCCAAGGTCTGTTCCTCAACTGAGCAATGTTGCTCTGTTTGTTCTTTAGATGGCTGTTACTTGTCTCCAAAGTAGGATAAACCTTATTTTCTACAATTACTGTTAGGATTTCTTCATATATAAACTGGTCATCTTAATACCATTATGCCATGATTGTATTTTATAGCGGACAGTGATATTTTGTGACAGTATTTGACAATTGCCATGCTATCTCCCCAGTTAAAGAATCTAGGGCAGGGACAGGCATCCTGATGCCCTCCAGATGTTTTGGAGTACAACTCCCATAAGCCCCATCCAGCATAGCTAGTGGCCAAGGATTCTGGAAGTTGTAGTCAAAAACATTTGGAGCACATCAAGTTGTCTACCCCTGATTTAGAGTAAGAGGTGGGATTGAAATCCTGGATAGCCATTACTACAATACTGGGCTAGACAGATCATTGTTCTGACTTACTACTAATACCTTTTATATATATTTGCACAACATTAACTAATACTTGGAGTAGTATCCAATGTTAGTCCTACTTAGAGTAAACCCACTGAAATGAACAGTACAAGTTAGTCATGACTAACTTAAGTCCCATTCATTTCAGTGCTTCTACTCTAAATAGGACTAACATTGGATACTACTCTTAGATTAATAAGGGAATTCTTAATTGTTAGGATATGTTTTAACTTGATTCCACCCCAATTCCAAGCAGATCCCGATATGATATGATGACTCTTTGAATGGATCTGTTAGAGTGAACAATTCCACATTATGTATGAATTGAACGATGCAACTTTCCCATGCAAGGCCTCAGGAGATTCATTGTGCTGGAAAAATGCTGAATAACCTAAATTGATATAACTTCTCCACAATGTGGAATCACTTCAAAAGGTCATTGGGAAATGTGGCATCAGAATCTGTTCCTAAAGAGCAAGTGGCCTTCCTGTAAAAGAAGATGCTGAAGAAAAAACCCGAACAACCCTAAACCTACTTTTTGAAGTGTGTTTCTGTTATTCAGAAAGCACTGTACTCTTAAACAAACTGCTATAACGTTATTTGGAAGGATGCTCCACTGAGCACAACTTACTTCCAATAAACATGGGAGGGCGCAATCCTATCGAGACAGGTGGCCGCCCCCAAATAGGGATGTACGAAATTGGCCTTACCTGGCTCCGCCGGGTTCCGCTGGGGGGGGGGCGCTCCGTACCTCCCCCCAGAATCCTCGCTGGGGGGGAGGCGTGCCGCGCCTCCCCCCCAGAATCCTGGCCAGCCGGCTCCACTCCGCAGGGATTCTGCAGAGCCGCCGGCCAGCTCCGCCAGCAGCCGGACATCCAGCCGCTGGCTAGCGGGGACGCAAATGGCGGCAGCTGTAGCCGCCGCCATTTGCGTCCCTGTAGTCAGCTGTGATAGGCTACGTAAATCTTTACGTAGCCTATCACGTCTGACTTTAAAAAAACAAAAACAAAACGCGCGTACACAAATGGTGGCGGCTACGGCCACTGCCATTTGCGTACGCGTGTGTTTTTTTTTTTAAAGTCAGACGTGATAGGCTATGTAAAGATTTACGTAGCCTATCACTTTTTTTTTTTTTAACCTAGCCATGATAGGCTATGTAAATCTTTACGTAGCCTATCACGTCTTTTTTTTTTTTACATGGGAAATGGTAGCGGTGGCAGCCGGTTGGAAGACCGGCCACCACCGCTGCCGCCACCGAACTGCCGCCGGAGCCGCCACTGGAGCCGCTGCCGCCCGGAAGATCCGCCCCAGGTAAGTCTTGTCCTGGGGGGATCCGCGGGGGGGGCAGGGGGGTGGCAGGCCGTTCCACCACAGATTTCGGGGGGGGGCCGAATGTGCTGGCATTCGGCCTCACTGAAATCCATGGCGGAATTCTCCGCCATCCCTACCCCCAAACTCAGATGCGACCACCTATCCAATGCACAGTGGGAGAAGCACGGGGGGGGGGGGATTGTCTCCTCCGTGCTCCAGCCACCTGCAGTCATGGCTAGACAGTCAATTTCAGCTGTCTAGCTGCGGGACATTGGAGTGTGGGGTGGGGAGGCCAGATGACACATAGGAAGTGTCGTACTGGCACTTTTGCCCTCCCCACCCCTGTAATGCCCCCGTTTGCTCCACTCTGTGCTGCTCTTACAAGCCCAGAAATGATCCACACTCCCTATGAGGTGGCAGGGGAGGTGGTTCTCCAGGAAACAACCAATCTTATGGCCATTTAGCTGCTGTCTAGAGGCCATAGGATTGTGCCCTAAATCTGTTATCTCTGCAGGCCAATAATATAGTGATTACCACATGTCGTCAGTATGGCTCATATCCTAAGATAAGTTAACTTAAGGATGTTCACAGTAGGAAAGTTTCCTGTCCTTTCCTCCCCTCTGCAGCCACTTGCTGCCCACAAGAAGTATCCCCAGAGGGACAGGGCACCTTCTTGAGCAACGTGGAATAGGGCGTGGGGGATTTCTGGATGAAGGCCAGAATGGGAAACTTTCCTTCTCTAAACTTAACAGCATAATCCTATGCATGTCTACTCAGAAATGAGCCCTATTGGCCATGCTGGCTGGGAATGATGGGAGTTGCAGTCCAACACATCTGAAAGGCACCATCTTGGGGAAGGCTGGTCTATGCTAATTATATGATCATGAGCTGCATTCAAGAGAAAGGACAATACACAGGGAGGCTCTTCACTGCTCCTTCGGGGTTTCGCACCAGGTAAATGAGGAGCTGCAAACCCCTGCTCTTTCCCTCCTGCCCTTGCACACAGCCATTTCTTAACTTTGTTTCAACTAACTGTAGTGAACCATTGTGTGCGAAACTATGATTTGCTCAACCCGTAGTTTGCCCTCCAACAAGGGTCACAAGCCTGGGATGAACCGTTAAAACCATTTGTATGAAGCTTGTCCAGGCATGATGGCCTTTCCTGGTAACGCCTCCCCAGAATCCTAATCAATAACTTTCTTCTCAAGCATCTCTCTGTGGTTTGGCAGGAACTGGACTGGGATCAATGGCCATGCTGACTGGGAATGATGGCAGTTGCACTCCAACACATCTGGAGGGCACCAGGTTGGGGAAGGCTGCACAGATAAATCCGGTGGCAATTAGGATAGAATGCTGAGATTCAGCTTTTCCTACATACCTGCACATGTCAAATACAAATACAGCGCTGAGAAAACGTCCAGCTCCTACAGAAATTCTGTGCACATAAACGTTTCCAGACACATGTACGTGTGAGTAAAACCAAGATAAGTCCTAATGGACCCAAAGATTATCCAACTAACCCAGCCATTTTGTAGATTTCCTCAGCACTGACCTCTGCAGTTATACTGATTAATTTTTTTTAAAAAAGCAGACCATTACTATTGAGAGGCTTGGCGCACTTGCTTCCAGACGGTTTTGTTTAGTTCCATAGTAATCGCATCTCGATTTAAAAAAAAAAAGTTTCATTTATTTCCTTAATGATTATGGCATAAGCAGGATGTGGTGCTTTCCTCCAATGAGGTTATGATTCAATATGATCCAGGCACTTTCCTGTCAAACATCTGTGACTTAAGGACAATCCACGTATGTATTAGTAAAACTGGCAAGGGGTCTGCCTCTTTCCTGCTTTGGATTATCATTATATTATTTCCTCTCAGTGTTTGCACAACAGACGAGAACAGGAAGAGCCTAGTTCTCCCCATGTCATTCTACCTCTACAAAAAGAAATATCAGACTGAGCACCGGGAGGGCAAGTATAAGTTCTAGAATAGGTGCTTTTTCCAGGTACTGTTGCTAATTTTTTTCATGAACGTGTTAGCACATGCCATAATCAAATTGGTACAAATTGCTTCCTGATATAATGACATTTTAAAAATGTAGGGGTGATGCCCTGATCCTATTATTTAGTTTTAAATGCAAGAATTCTAACAAGTAGCCTGAATTTGAAGCATCCTATTCTCAGCAGGCTGTCTGGCTTCGCCCAGGGGCCAAACAAATCCCCAGTGACGCTTATTAGATAGTTGGCAGAGGTTTGCACCAGAGTGTGATGCACCAAAAAGGCAGGCAGGATAATGAACAAGGTAGCTGGAGAAGTCCAGCAAACCCAATAATTTGGATAATCCTATACATGTCTGCTCAGATGTAAGTCTCATTGAGCTCAACAGGGCTTACTTCCAGGTAAGTGGGTGTAGGATTGCAGCCTTAAAGGAACCTCCCATATTCAGAGGCAGTATATCTTTCATTATCAAGAACTGGGGAAACAACAAATTACGTCACTCTCCACCTTGCTCTGGTGTAAGCCCCCCACATACATCTGACTGACCACTGTTGGATTAGGTAGACCTTGGTCGGAGATGGGAGTTGGGAGTAATTTCATGATATGTATTATCTAAAAGATACTCCAGAAAGCTTCTGCACTTCATCTGATCAGATTATCTAAAGTCATGTCCTGGAAGGCAGATCAACATTAGGTACATTATGGCCTGCCTTGTGCCTGCCTTCACTCCTTGTTGAAGGTATCTCCCAGGGCTTGTAGCACCAGTTATCAGCTCTGATTGGTGCAACATCTGCAGCCGTTCTTTGAAAACAGGACCTGGCCACAGTCTATGGGGGCCCATCTTTGTCTACAAACCCCCGTTGTTTCAGAATACAGCACTGAATTTCCTAATTGGGTCTGGGGGGCAAATCTTGCCACTTGTTTAAAGAGCTGCTCTCACTACTGATTTGCTTCTGGGCACAATTAAAAGGGCTAGGATTGACCCACAAAGCCCTAAAAGACCCGGGCCTGCTCCTATATGCGCCTGTGCGACTACTGACTTGTTCAAACTGTCTCCACCTACTGCAGTGCAGGAGATGGTGGCTACAAGGAGCAGAGCCCTTTCAGCTGTGGCACCTCATCTCTGAAGCTCCTCCCCTTCACTCACCAAGCAACCTTGCTGGTATTTTTTAGGTGACAGGTAAAGACTTGTTTCCCCCAAAGAATTCTTGCCGGCTTTTTATGGCATTTGTTTTTAATGCTGCTGCTGCTGAAGTGCATTGTGGAATTTCCTTGTTTTTACTTATGTTGCTAGTTGCCTTGGGAATTTATATATACATACACATGCAAACCCATTTGTTTTTTTTTTAATAATGGGAAGTGCTGTACATGTGTGCGGATGATTATTAAATGAACAATAAATGCTTGTCAACAGTCCTTCACACATGAGGGCATACGCAGAGATAGGTTTTGCATGGTGGCAGGAACAGCACCAGTGGTATGCTGGGTTTGACTGGGGGCTGCTTTTAGGAAAATGGTTCCTCATACTGGATGAATGCAGGGAAGGGCCTTAGCTCCATGGTATGCAGCACATACACACACATTGCCATGTTTAATGGTTCCTCATACTGGATGAATGCAGGGAAGGGCCTTAGCTCCATGGTATGCAGCACATACACACACATTGCCATGTTTAATGGTTCCTCATACTGGATGAATGCAGGGAAGGGCCTTAGCTCCATGGTATGCAGCACATACACACACATTGCCATGTTTAATGGTTCCTCATACTGGATGAATGCAGGGAAGGGCCTTAGCTCCATGGTATGCAGCACATACACACACATTGCCATGTTTAATGGTTCCTCATACTGGATGAATGCAGGGAAGGGCCTTAGCTCCATGGTATGCAGCACATACACACACATTGCCATGTTTAATGGTTCCTCATACTGGCATAGTAAGAAGCAGAGACATCACCTTGCCGACAAAGGTCCGTCTAATCAAAGCTATGGTTTTCCCAGTAGTAATGTATGGCTGTGAGAGCTGGACTATAAGGAAGGCTGAGCGCCGAAGAATTGATGCTTTCGAACTGTGGTGCTGGAGAAGACTCTTACGAGTCCCCTGGACTGCAAGGAGGTCAAATCAGTCCATCCTAAAGGAAATCAACCCTGAGTGCTCATTGGAAGGACAGATAATGAAGCTGAAGCTCCAATATTTTGGCCACCTAATGCGAAGAGAAAACTCCCTGGAAAAGACCCTGATGCTGGGAAAGACTGAAGGCAAAAGGAGAAGGGGACGGCAGAGGATGAGATGGCTAGATAGCATCACGGATGCAATGAATATGAACTTGAGCACGCTCCGGGAGAGAGCGCAGGACAGGAAGGCCTGGCGTGCTATGGTCCATGGGGTCACGAAGAGTCGGACACGACTGAACGACTGAACAACAACAACATACTGGATGAATGCAGGGAAGGGCCTTAGCTCCATGGTATGCAGCACATACACACACATTGCCATGTTTAATCCCTGGCTCTGCCAATCAGGGCAGGGCAGGAGTCCTGCCTGAAACCCTGGAGAGCAACTGTCGGTCAGAGTGTAGACAAGACCAAGCTCGATAGACCAACGGTCTGACTCAGTTTAAGGCTGCTTCCTATGTTCCTAATATAAGTACCTGGGCTGGACTAAAGTAGCTCTTTGGATCCTGGCCACTATCATTATAGGTATAATTGATCATGTTGCATCTGCAAGATGGATCTCCACTCTAAAACAACGGGTGCAAGCCCGTGAAAGGAAACATACTCGGGTCCCGACGCTTGTGCTTGGTGTGTCTGGAAAGGGTGACAAAGTACTTGTGGCTAGCGTGTTTGTATCTGAACATGTGCGATATGCAGCATTTTCAGTGTTACAGTGAAATAATTTTAAGAACACTAATCAGGAAATTACACATTGACATAAACAGCTACAACTACTGGCAGAAAGCGGTTATTCTTCTTCTTTACTAAATCTTACTTTAAAAATTGCACTGAAAGACAGTATGGCGAAAACAAAGGCATGTGTTAGTTACCGGATTTCACTTAACGTGGCTATTATTGCTAGTACATGCTTCTCTGCGATGCTTTACAATGTCTACTGACCTTGGGAGAATACCAAATTTAGCTGTCCAAAGGAACTCAGGAGAAATGGAGGAAGATAATCTTCTACCACCGAATAACGGGATTTCATCCATAGAGGAAAACATGCTCTTCAACCACTAGCTGCTAATACGAGGACCACATTTAATTTCCCTCCCTGCTCTCTGCCTTAGAAGGGTCCAGTTTGCTTTTATTAGTGTGAGACATGTTATAATAATTGGTAGCTTTGACATTTTCAAAGGGAAAGCAGTCACCATGCCCCAGCATGCTTTGCTACAGGAGCAGCCCCTAGATCAGGGGTCTGAAACATGGTGCCCGTGGGCAACTCTTCACTACCTCCCCCCTTAATTTTTTTTTAAATACAAAATGGAAAAATGTTAGGGCACCAGGTTCTCCATCCTGTTCTTGAACCTGCCGCTGATCAGCTGTTCAGTGGGCAGGAAGAGAAAGGAAGGCAAAGGGGTAGAGAGGAAAAAGCGAGGCTAGAGGCTAGGCAGGGGGAGAAACAGCAAGATAAAGGGGTGAGTGGGCGGGGAGAGAGAGAGAGAGAGAGAGAGTGGTTAGGGGCTGGGAGTAGCGAGAGAAACAGAGCACAAGAGAGGAAAAGGGAAAGCTCTGTGTGGATAGAAGACTGGGTGGACCAGGAACCAACTCTTCCCATTCCCCCCACAACACAGCCTCCAGGCTCACTATTTCTCCCCCCCGCACCTCTTGACTAGCCAGGCCCCCATGGCAGCCGTTATGTGACTAGCCACATCCTCCATGGCAGCCATTTTGTGGTGGTAGCCATAGCCATTTCTCAAATGTGCCCATGGGTCCAAAAAGGTTGGAGTCCCCCGCCCTAGATCACCTTAGTTGCCCTTTTCTAGCTCTAAAATGGGCACAGGACAGCAGCTTTAACCTCAGTTTCCCATCTCTAAAACTGGTCTACAACCTGCTATACTAACAAGTTTGTTGTAAAGCATTATTCACACACAAGTACAATAAGGCTTATAACCACAGCTAAGTGACGCTGAACAGTATCACAGAATTCATAATTTTGCAATGATGTATTTGTCCAAGAGGAACATGAAGCAAATCCATCCTTTAAAGACCTTCTCTCCTTTTTAAAGTACTGGAATTTCCCAGCTGGGGAACATATATCCTCTTTATGTGGTTTGGACTGTTATTTGGTTAACTATACTGTTACATCGCACTTACCTCAGTGTGCAGTTTCTGATGCTTAGCCTGGGTTTCTCTTTCTAGGATTTTCATAAATAAACCATAGCAATATGGGCCACATTAATCACTTAAAAGGAAGGGAGAGATCTTAACTATAGGAGCAAGCTGCAACTTTAGTCCACTAATGGCTTTGTACAATGATTTAATAAAATTTGTAAAGTGCTTTGGCTTCAGTGTGGCTGAGAGATTCTATTAAAATGCAAGATTCTTATTGGTATGTATATGCATATTTGGGAAGATTAGAAATCACAGACCTACTATACTGCAATGGAACTGAGGTGACGGAGAAAACCTCATAGATAGTTAGGCTCACTGACGTTGAGCGCCTCAAATACCGCTTTCTCCAGTGACCCCTTTAAAATGCAAGGTAGGCATATGAGCCTAAGGGCGCAATCCTATGGCTGCTAGCTGGACGTCCCTCCCGTGCTGCCTCATAGGCAGCATGGATCGGCCCCATGCTCGTAAGAGCAGCGAAAATGGGGCGTTCCTGGGGGCAGGGCGGGCAGAAGTGCCTTTCCAATGCTTCCTAACCGTTGTCTGGTGCCCACACCCCCACCCCGACTTTCCATGACTAGACGGCTGAAATCAGCTGTCTGGCCACGAATGCAGGGTGGCTGAAGTGCGGAGGGGAAGATCCCCTCCGTGCTGCCCCTGCCCTGCCCAGGCGGTCGCCTCCAAGCTGATAGGATCGCGCCCTCCAGCACATAACTGGATCACAGGTTAAACATGTAACCTGCATCTTGGTGGTTTCCTTATGAAAGCACGTGTAGCATAGCGGCTAAGAGAGCAATCCTATAGCTCTTAGACAGCAACTGGGGGGCCATAGGATAGTTCGGATTCCTGGATCTGAGGCTGGAGACAGTGCTCCGACCTCGGACCCAGGAGTCTGAGCTCCATGCCCCCTTCCCCTTGCAGCTGGCACTGTGCCAGATGCCTCTCCAAGCTCACAAAAGTGACCTCAGAGGGAAAGGGGGCAGTTCTGTGGGTGGGGAGGGGACTGGGGATATGAGCTATCCAAGCACCCCCCCTCCACAGCCCTAGCTAGACAGGCAAAAATGCAGAGTGGGAGGAGTGCATCCTGCTCTGCACAGGATGCCCGTCGGCCTCTGAGTTTGGAGGCTGACGGGCATCTAAATAGGATTATGCCCTAAGAAATTCAGCTGTGAATCAGGAAGTCCCCCAATTGAATCCTCCCTCTGCCATGGATTCACTAGGCCAGCCTTCCCCAACCTGGTGCCCTCAAAATATTTTGGACTTCAACTTCCATTAGCCTCAGACAGCATGGCCAATGGTCAGGAATTATGGGAGTTGTAGTCCAAAACAGCTGGAGGACACCTGGTAGGGGAAGACTGACCTAGTGAATTCATGGCAGAGGGAAGATTTAACTGGGGCATTTCCTGGTTCACAGCAGGCTGCATTAAGGGTCTTAGATAAGCTACTCTTAACCGTCATCCTCCCCGTATTCAATGCACATATGGGATAACAACACTGACTTACCTTTCAGGGTTGTTGTAAGGACTAAAACTACAAAAAAAAAAAAAAAAAACCTCTTTAGAAAAAAAAAAGCCAAAAGGGGGAGGGCCCCCAAAGCGGCTCAGTAAGGACTGAGGGTGTTCAGGGGCCATGGAATGCAGAGTAACCGTTGGGGGAAAATGGTAAATGTTGGGGGAAATGGAATGGAGGGGCTGGTATTCGGAACCACCACTTTCTGTGCGGCAACATTTTCTTGCAGGTTCTGCTCGTTAATTTTAAAGAGAGTGTACTCAACTGGCCAGTATTGTGTACCGCCCCACGTCAGGGTTTTCTAAATCCCTGCGGTCACAATAGGCTCAGGAATATAGTGACAAAGCAGACCTATGGCTGCTTTGTCACTACAATTCAGCACCATAGCTTTGCGGGGATCATTTCGCGGCCGTTGTGTGCGCGTAACTGAGGACTGCTGGCTAACCTGCAGGATGCCTGGCAGCGCACCCAGCGAGGCTTCTCCCGGCGGGGCAATTCGGGGCCGCCCCCTGCTGCGCTGCTGCTTCTCCCAGGCACGGGCGAGAGATCGCCCTTCTCTGCTTCTGCTGTCACATGGGGAGGGGGTGTGTTAGCAGCTCAGAGACGCCGAGGGGAGCAGCCAGAGAGGGATGCAGCAGCCAGCAGCAGCGCGAGCGAAAGGCGGGGAGCAGCTGCCTGTCCTCTCCTGGCTGTCGCTGGCACTTGTTCTTCTCCGCCACAACTTTTATGGGCTGTGGGGCTGAGGCGTTCCTTCTTGTCGGACACAGGGACGACAATACACCTGACTGCGAGCGGAGGGGACAGGGCCACAGGGAGAGGGGATAAAGGCGGCGAAGGAGCACAAGAACGCTAAGGGGAGGCGGTGGTCCTTGTGACTTCGCTGAGCCGCAGGCGCGCCTGCTGGGCAGGGGCCTCTCTGCGCCTAGGAAAGCCACCGCCGGCGACACTCGCTTAGCTTGCAGATGAGGCAGAGGGACTGAAAGAAGGGAGCATGGAACGCCGGCCATTTGCCACGGGGGCGAGGGGGGAAAGCCAGCGGCAACGGGAAGGTCTGATCTTTGAGCCCGGCGCCTCCGGGAGGTGGCTGCTCGCACTTTGGCTCTGCCTGTGCGCCACGGGGAACTGCTCGGGACAGGTTTATAACCTCAGCCTAGCTGTGGACGAAGGGCTGCCGGCGGACACGCTGGTGGGGGACGTCAGCGCCGGGCTGCCCCCAGGCGAAGCGCACCCGGGCGGCTTCTTCCTCTCGGAAGGCAGCGGCGAGTCGGCCGTGTTAGCGGATTTCCACGTGCACACGGACACCGGCATCATCCGCACGGCGCGGCCGCTGGACCGCGAGTGCCGGGCGCGCTACACCTTCGTGGCGGCGACGCTGCACGGGGAGATGGTGCAGGTGGAGATCACCGTCACCGACGTGAACGACCACGCGCCCCGCTTCCCGCGGGACTCGGTGCGCCTCAACATCTCCGAGCTGAGCCCGCCCGGCAGTGCCTTCCGCTTGCCCGCCGCACGCGATCCGGACGCGGGCAGCTTCGGCACTCAGGGCTACTCGCTGCTACCGCGGGATCAGGACGGCGCTGCGCACGGCGATCGGGAGGAGGAAGGGCCGTTTTTCCAACTGCGCTACGGCTTCCCCCCGGACACCCTGGATCTGATGTTGCTGCGACGGCTGGACCGCGAACGGGCGGACACCCACCGCTTGCTGGTGGAGGCTTGGGACGGAGGGAGCCCGCGGCGGAGCGGCCGCCTCCGGGTGGAGATCCAGGTGCTGGACGAGAACGACAACGCGCCCGCCTTCGGGCAGAGCGAGTACCGCGCCCGCGTGCGGGAGGACGCGCCCGCGGGCAGCTCGGTGTGCCGCGTCTTGGCTACCGACCCGGACCTGGGCGCCAACGGGGAGGTGCGCTACAGTCTCAGCCGCCGCCAGGGCGACCCTTCGGCCGCAGCCTCCTTCGAAGTGGATGCGCGCACCGGGCTGCTGCGTCTCCTCCGGCCGCTGGACCGCGAGGCGCGCGCACTCCACCGCCTGGCCGTGGAAGCCCGCGACGGCGGCGCCCAGCCCGAAGTGGCCACCGCCCTGGTCGCCGTGGAGGTGCTCGACGTGAACGACAACGCGCCCTCGATCCATCTGCTCTACCTCACCGAAGCCGGCGCCAGCGTCTCCGAGGGGGCGCGGCCGGGCGACTACGTGGCCCGAGTGTCCGTCTCGGACCCCGACCAGCTGGAGGAGCGGGGCGGGGGCGAGCCAGGGGGCGCCGTGGCGCTGAGCCTGCAGGGCGGCGAGGGCGCCTTCTCGCTGCGGCCCTCTGGCGGCGACGGCGGCGTCTATTTCCTGTGCGTGGAGGGGCCCTTGGACCGGGAGAGCCGCGACGCCTACGAGCTCCGCCTGGTGGCCGTCGACTCGGGCGCTCCGCCGCTCTCCTCGCAGCGAGCGCTGCTCCTCCGCGTGGCCGACCGCAACGACCAGGCGCCCGCCTTCGCGCAGCCTCGCTACCGCGCCACCGTGTCCGAAGCGGCCTCGCCGGGCACCGTCGTGCTCCGCCTCAGCGCCTCAGACGCCGACGAGCCCGGCTCTCCCAACGCCCAGGTGCGCTACGCCCTGGCCCCCTCCCAGCCGCACGGCGCCCTTTTCCAACTCGACCCGCTCGGCGGCGTCCTCAGCACCCGGGCGGAGCTCGACCACGAGCGGGAGGCGGTGCTGCAGTTGCTGGTGCTGGCCCGGGACCTGGGCGAGCCGCCCCTTACCGCCTCGTGCCTGGTGAGCGTCGGCGTTGAGGATGCCAACGACAACGAGCCCGTCTTCGAGCACCAGGTCTACAACGCCAGCCTGGCAGAACACTCGAAGGCCGGCCACTGCCTCCTCCAGGTAACTGGGGCCGGGGAGGGAGGGAGCAGGCGCGCCCATGGAGAGGGGAAAGCAAAGGCCAGCTGTGGCAGAAGCGGGGCCTCCGCATGACACAACGCGCCTGGCTGTGTTACGCAGCCTTCCCCAATCCGGTGGCCCCTCAGTGTGTTGGACCACAACTCCCAGCATCCCTCAGGCCAACATGTACGGGGGGCACCACGTTGGGGAAGGCTGGTTTATTGGTTGGGGAGAAGGGGAGCATTTTGCAAGACGCAGCTTGCAGCACTGTGGCATGACAAGGTCCATCTGTTGAAATTCCTTGTCCACGGCTGTTCCAGGGGTAGAAGAAGACCAGGTGACTCTTGGACTTGATCCCCTTCTGTAGGGCCGAACCAGAGACACAGGATAGTTAGGGTGCCCTGTGCATGGGCAACCATTCATTGACAGCCATCACTGCATAGGAAGAGGATAAGCTTTTTGCATGGCACATCAAACCTACCTTGCCTGCACAGTGGCATGTGCAAAGTGTAACCATAAGGGCTGTTGGCATGTAATGGTGGCAGATCGTGGGTTAAAAAACCCACAGTTAACCTAACTACTAACTGTAGATTAACTGTGGGTTGTTTAACCAATGATTAACCTATAGTGCCTGCGTTCAGATGTCAGGAAGCAGCCCCTGTACAGCCTAATTGGTGGTTGAATATTTAAAATGGCCATGGAACAAACCTGGCATGCACTGTAGCATGTTAATTAACCCATGATTTGCTGCTGTTATGTGCAAACTGTGTGGCAGCAGATAAGTATGGTTGGCTGGCTGTGGGCAGAAAGGGTGAAGCCCCCAAGAGCTGACCTGTTTTGGCATGACAGCTGCTCGTTTGACTCATCATGAATAAGATGGGAGTGGGGCACTGCCTGGAAACTTATTTTTCTCTCCAGGAAGTGGTGAACTGTGACCTCACTGCCTGGTTGTGGCATGTTCAAGTCCCTTGCCCCCAGAGTCATCCTGCAGTCCTTTCATTATGTCCATTCTTTCTCTGAACCCATGTTTCCAAAAATGGCAACTGTTCTTGTGTTTCCTTTGTTATATCTAGATACCCTTTGTTGTTGTTGTTCAGTCATTAAGTCCTGCCTGACTCTTAGTGACCCCATGGACCATAGCATGCCAGGCCTTCCTGTCCTCCACTGTCTCCTGGAGTGTGCTGAAGTTCATATTCATTGCATCGGTGATGCTATCTAGCCATCTCATCCTCTGCCGTCCTCTTCTCCTTTTGCCTTCAAAAGACCCTGATCCTTCCCAGCATCAGGGTCTTTTCCAGTGACTTTTCTCTTCGCATTAGGTAGCCAAAATATTTGAGCTTCAGCTTCAGTATCTGTCCTTCCAATGAGCACTCAGGGTTGATTTCCTTTAAGATTGACTGATTTGACCTCCTTGCAGTCCAGGGGACTCGTAACTTAGAGTCTTCTCCAGCACCACAGTTCGAAAGCATCAATTCTTTGGCGCTCAGCCTTCCTTATAGTCCAGCTCTCACAGCCATACGTTACTACTGGGAAAACCATAGCTTTGATTATGCGGACCTTTGTCGGCAAGGTGATGTCTCTGCTTCTTACTATGCTGTCTAGGTTTGCCATAGCTTTCCTCCCAAGGAGCAAGCGTCTGTTTAATTTCATGGCTACAGTCACCGTCTGCGGTGATCTTGGAGCCCAAGAAAGTAAAATCTGTCACTGCTTCCATTTCTTCCCCTTCTGTATGCCAGGAAGTGATGGGGCCAGATGCCATGATCTTAGTTTTTTTAATGTTGAGTTTCAAACCAGCTTTTGCACTCTCCACTTTCACAAGAGGCTCTTTAGATCCTCTTCGCTTTCTGCCATTAGGGTGGTATCGTCTGCATATCTGAGGTTGTTGATAATTCTCCCGGCAATCTTAATTCCGACCTGTGATTCATCCAACCCGGCGTTTCTCATGATGTACTCTGCATATAAGTTAAATAAGCAGGGCGACAATATGCAGCCTTGTCGTACTCCTTTCCCAATTTTGAACCACTTGGTTGTTCCATGTCTGGTTCTTACTGTTGCTTCTTGACCCTTGTACAGGTTTCTCAGGAGACAGGTAAGTCCCATCTTTTTAAGAATTTGCCACAGTTTGTTGTGATCCACACAATCAAAGGCTTTAGCGTAGTCAATGAAGCAGAAATAGACGTTTTTCTGGCATTCTCTTGCTTTCTCCATGATCCAGTGAATGTTGGCAATTTGATCTCTACTAGATACCCTTGTCTTTTGATAAATAGGTTGGCTAAGCTGGGTCTGGAGAGATAATTCGCTGCCTTGTGTTTTGCAAGGATTAGGAGCTTTCACATTAAGTGGTTCAGCATTTTGGGAGGGTAGTGGCCTCCTGTAGATGATTTAGTGATATCAAAGTATTGTGACTCCTTTTCAATTTTCAAGCCTTTGACTGCTCCCCAACTTATGAAACCATCTTATTCTATTTTCAAAACCAAAGTTTCAGGGTGAAACTCTGGCCTTGGTTGGACTTGCTGTCTGAGGCTTCAGTCTACAAAGTGCTGAAACTGATTAACTTGAACATAAATAGCTTGGTCCTAGGGGCAATATTGGGGTTTACATTTCACTGCACAAGTCCAATTTGCCAGTGACAACTGCCCACTTATGTCAGATGGCTCTCCTTTTCCTTCGTATATGCCTCAAGAGTCCTCTGAAGGAAAACCAGTGCTGGGCTTGTCTATTTTGGTAGATGTAGCCTATGTGATGATTATCACATATTGTTGCCATTGTCTCTCCTAATTTAATTAGCCATAGCAGAAGTTGGGAGAAGCTAGCCATAAGTTTAAAAGTAAGGCAAACTTGTGAGGGAGCCCAGCTCTATGAGCATGAAGGTAAACTCCAGCTGGAAAAGCATCAAGGGTAACAGTTAAACCAACAAGTGAGTCAAGCACCTGGGTGAGGAGGCCAAGGCAGTTAGTCCTCCTCCTTTTTTGATGTTACAGATTAATTCCCACAAGTGAAGCCCAATTAACAGTAGAAGAGGGCTATGTTCTCATGTCCCGCTTGTGAATGTCCCATAGGCATCTGGTTGGCCACTGTGAGAAACAGGATTTTGGACTCGATAGGTCTTTAGTCTGATCCAGCAGGGCTGTTATATTCTTATGCCAGAGAGCCAGCAACACGGACAGGCTTGTAGCTAAGGAAGTTGCTGGACAAGACCCACATGTTAAGGGTCTGTCTTGCGCTGTCCAAGCGAGGGCGTTATACTCTCAGTTTTGGATATAGGTAAACTTTACTGGGGTTGGACAAAGGTAAGCACTTGTACAGATGGTTTTATTGAATTTGTGGTTGCTACTTTTGCTACTTGTGTTAGTTGCTTTGATGATAATGGTGCTGTTTGTTTGTGTAAGGCTTCCACAACCATTCCTAATCTTGATCATTCCAGGTTACATTTAATAAATAAATTTAATAAATAAATATAAATAAAAATACATCCTTAGTGGCACAGTCCTGTGCATCTTGTCTACTAAGATGTAAGTCCCATTAATTTACTCTCAGGTAAGTGTGTTTGCCGCCTTAGGTTAGATGCAGCCATGTCATTCTGTTGACAGAAGCAGTTCCAATAACGAAACTGGGAAAGGGGTGGGGGGCATTCTCCTTCCCTCTGCACTCCTCCCACCCCCACCCCCTGAAAATCTGCTCTAGAATGCTGGGAAACCCCCTGGGATCAGATTTTTGGGTGGCACTGAAGGCTGCAGAGGGCAGGAGAGAGGGAGAAAGTCCCTTCGCACTAACAGATGTCCACTAGTGTGATTCTGGATTTCACCCTTAATCTCCTTTAAATTCTGGCTAGCAGATTCTTCTTGGCAAGTGCCCTCGAGTTTGAGGATGGCAAAAAATGCACTGGGCACCTGATCAATGCATGGAATAGAAACTACATCAGGAACAGTATGAATGGAGCAGGAATATAATACTGGATAGATTCCAAACGGAATGGAGTTATTACCACAGCAGAAAGTCAGGCCAGCAATGCACTCTAAAAGAAATATTTCATCTGTAGAAGAACACATTAGTATGAGGAACATTTGAGTAGTTTATATAAGCACAGCTACATGCTGGCTGCTTTTATGCATTTTGAGAGATCCTGATATTTACCTGGTATGTACTAATGAGCACCATTTGATGGAAAGGTGGGATACAAATCTAACAAATAAATAAATACCAATAATTAAAGATGTAGCAACCCAATTATTATGTTTATTTGACCCAAGAGCTCTAGTGCGCTGCCAGTTATAAAACTAAACTTCTCTTAGGGTGCAATCCTATGCATGTTTAGACAGAAAAAAGTCCTACAATTCCCAGAATTCCCCAGCCAGCATAAGGTGTTGATCCAGTTGATAAGGTGTGATCCTGCATTGAACAGGGGGTTGGATGCGATGGTCTCATAGGCCCCCACCAACCCTACTATTCTATGATTCTCTGATCCAGTGCATTGTCCTGAACTAATTCAGATGAAACATCACACCCTTTTTCTGATTTTGAGAGGGTTTGGGCCCGAATGTTAATTTGAGCCCCCCCCTTTTCTTCTCAGAGTATACTGTTAATCGGTGTTGATGTGGCTCCCTGCATGTGTGAGTCCTGGGGGAAATGCCCGCATCTCCCACCCCAAGTAACAGTGTGCTTTAATTTAGATCTGAGAACTCTGTGTTTAGTTTTTCCATAAAACTCACTGCGGGGGTGGGGGGGTCACCTTATGCATTTTGTTGCATTGTTCTATTGCTGTTATTGTCATGATGTTTTTCTTAATGTTCAACCCAAATCTACCTGGTTTTAACTTAAATCTTGCTCCTTGTCCTGCCCTCAGTGGATCCAAGGAACAACTGGTTCTTCTTTCCAATGCTCTTTTAGTTATCTATAAGCTGTCAGTGGGTTCAGACTTGGGCTTGTTCATCACTGAAACAATGATGGAATGAGGCATCCTTGGCTGTTTATCGCAGTGGAAGCAGGTGGGCGTGCGGGAACTAGCACGCACATTCTCTCCTGCTACATTTCCGACCCATGGGAGTGAGCTGTGTGTTGTTGATGACATGCAAACTGGTTCAGTGTATGCTTACATCAGTTGTTACAGTCAGTGTATGCTTACATCAGACAAGGGTATTCTTGTTTTATTGCATTAAGAGAGCAATCCTATGGCTGCTAGACACTGTCTAGAGGCCCATAGCATATGTTCATTTCCAGGAACCGACCTTGGAGCCTGTGCTCCGAGGTCTGTTCCCGGAAAACCAACCGCCCCCATCGTCTGTGCTGCCTCCAAGGCAGCGCGGAGAAGCCCTGTCCTCTGCGCTCACAAGAGGAGTGTGGAGCCACGAAAAGGCTGGGGCTGGGGGGCGTTCCGGCGCGGGGAGAGCGGAGCTGCGGTGTGTCATACGGCAGCTTCCTCTCTCAGTCGGCCTCCCTGCCACTAGACAGCCGAAAATGGCTGTCTAGTGAAAAAGAGCAAGGCAGGAGAGGCACAGAGAGAACGATCCCACCGTGCCTCTCCTGCCTTGCTGTGGATAGGAGGCCGAGGTCGGAGGCGGCCGCCTATCTAGTTAGGATTGCGCCCTAAGTCTGGGCCCAGAGAACTGCAGTGCAATGGGGCTTCCCTCTTTCCCATGTCATGCAGCCTCTTACACTGCCGGAACAGTGTAGAATCCCTCTGGAACAGTGTGGGATGTAGAGCAGGGGTCTGAAGTTGTGGGGAGGGAAACTGGTAGAACCGGAGGTGCTTTGAACAAGCTTTGAAACACCTGTGAAGTGTTCTCTGGATCCCACCCTAATTTCTTTGGTACTTTCAGGATTTAGTTTCTTTGCCACTGGAAAGGTAGTTTCTATAAATTTCGATGATAGCTTATATTTTTTGGATTAATTACCTTTGGTGTTTTCCTTTAAAAAAATGGCTTGCTTTTTTTTTTTTACCCCAGATTGTTCAGCTTTCATGGGCTTCCTTCATTTGTTACCTGTACAGTCATGTGTTGCATTATGCACATTCACAGTGTTCTGGAACGACTTGTAATTAATGTTGTTTTATAGGAGAAAGTCAAAAAGCAACAAATTGGCAAGCAGAAAATTGGTTTTCAGTAACACTTTCCCACTTGTGTCTTCCATTCTGGCATTCTCTGTAATCTGTTCTAGTTTGGTGTTTCAGCATTCTATTTTATAATGCTGCAGCCTCTGTACTCAGCTGTATTGCAGTGCTTGCATTAGTATTTTTGTGGCAATCGTTTTTTAAAGTAGGGTTGGTAATAAAGCAGTTATGATCCTGTGGCCTTCACCTGCTGGAAATCAGTTATGTATTTGGGGTGTTGAAGAACAGAAAACGGAGAGGTTAATTCATGTACAATTGACATAAAGAAGCAGATGTTTTAAGTTCTGTTATCGATTGTACATCACCATCGATACACATGGAGCTTACCAGAGTTTCATAAAGAAAAAAGACAGATCTTTGACCCATTGTGGTTAGAGCTGGACTCTTGTAGTTTGTAGTCTTAGGCAGTTAGGGTGCTACCAGGCAGAGGGCTTTGTGCGTTATTAATCAAAAAACATAGTGTAGGTGTTCTACCTTTTCTCCTTAACAGTTTTTGTCTGTTAAAAAAAAACAGGTGGAAGAAAAAGCAGTGGGAAACATGGGAGGGTTACAAAATGATGATGTCATTGTCTGGACCTCCTGTAAAATTCCATGAATGAGGCAGGGCGATGGGACAATAAAAGCTTTGTCTGGAAGGACCCTTAATTACACATAACAACTGGTAACTCGGGCTGGCAACACACATCTCTATTCACATCAAAAGATGCATCCCAGTCAACTCAGGACCTGGATGAACGTTGTGATGTGGGTGCCATTGCGATGAGCTACAGACATAGAAGCTGCTTCCACTGGTGAATCTCCCTTTCTGAATCAGGGGAAATGTATTCAAAAGCTTTTTCTAAACCTTTGGCCAAAAATAACATCACTGAAAATAGGAAGGTAACATCATAAAAGCATCAGAAACAGGAATAGAACCAACAAGGACATAAAGCAGTAGAACCAGATAAGAACCAATAGTTCAGATTGCTGGCCTGTTGAAACAAGATGGCCTTGGCCCAATGTACACAAGGCTGGAAGGGAAGTGTAGATTGTCTCTATATAATAAGAAACGTGGATGGATGGATGTCTGTCTGCCATAGCTCCAAGGCCATGAAAGCTAGACAGCTGAAACCTGGCATGCATACTAGGGGGGCCTGAGGGTGTGAGGACACTCACTTGGGTTTATTTGGTTTTTAAAATGTATTTGGGCGCAATCCTATGCATGTTTAGACAGAAAAAGTCCTACAACTTTCAGCATTCCCCAGGCAGTCATGCTGGCTGGGGAATGCTGGGAGTTATAGGATTTTTTTCTGTCTAAACATACATAGGATTGCAGCCACAATTAATGTAAATGTGTTCATGTGTTTGAAGCCTGTAGTGCCATCTTCAGTCACTAGGTGGCAGACTTCTTTAACCTGCACATAGCCTTGCAGTCAATACAGTTTGAAGCTTGAAGGCTTCACTGTATCAAATTAAGGGCTAGTCCAATCCATAGAAAGTTGGGTCAATTTGCTAGTATGCTATAAATGTTAACAAGATAGGTACAACTGCTATGGCTCTTTACAGAGCACCCTGAAAACTGTGGTGTTATGTTATCCAAGGGTGAATAATTTCTAATGGAGAATTTTAAGCGTCTTCACAAAAGTATGATTCCTAGTGTTCTTTGGGGGAAGCTATGGCTATAAAACAGATTTTGAAGTGGTTTGTATTATAGATGTGCCTTAGTCATGTGAAACTTTAGAGTGAAAATATCATGGAGATTTGCAGATAACAAGTGATGCATAGTAGTCAAGAAGAGAAGCAGGTGTTTTGATTCAGTGGTTGGAATGAATTGTATATGGCTAATCTTTTTTATTATCAGGTGTGCTACAGTCATATAGGTCAGCCTGTCCCAGATGTTGCTGGACTGCAACTTCTTGCATCCCTGACCACTGACCATGTGGCTTTGGGATGATGGGAGTTGGAGTGTAGTGACACCTAGGGACCCAAGTTTGGGAAAGGCTCATATAGGGTATAGGAAAACTGCTGGAAATAAAGAACTACTTTTCAGTGCAAATCTGTTTTCCTTAAAACTGGATTTAGGCCTACTTGCTAAAAGAGAGGGATTGATTTGTATTCCAGAGATCAGTATCAGTGCTTCAGATCTGCAAAGCATTTTAACCACCTGCTAACTGGCAGTACAAGCCAGACATTCTGTTACTTTGGATGGTCTACATTTATTTAGAATGCTCAAAACTGAGGGTTTGCATTCCTCCCCACAGGGAGAGAGGGGTGTGCTACAGATGTAGAAACAATGCAAATATAGACCTCTACAGAGGAAATGCACAGCCTCAGTGTGGGACGTTCTTAACTACTGTGCAAAGAGGACAACTCAGTTCCTCTCACTTTCTCTTGTTTAGAACATCTGAAGCCGCTCAGGTTAGCACTTCTCATAAGCCAACCCTGAAATCTTCAGTTCAGTGCTGTAACTTTATGAAAGGAGAAATAGCTCTCTCCCATTAATTCCTGCCCTCCTTTAGGAATGGCACATTTGCAGTCTGCTGGAAAAAGGCATCTCTTCATAAAAAGCAGGATTGCATGAGCTTTACCAGGAGGTAGATCTGAAAGTTGTCAGTACCATCAATGTTTTTAAAATCATGTAAATTAAACATGGCACTTGCTGCTGGGTATATACATCTGAACAGAAATGATGCTGTTTTGTATGCATATGAAGTTTGGATAAAATCTGTTTCCACTTTGGTTCCAAAGTGTAAGATTCAAGCTAAGATGATACGTTTTCTTTTTTGAAAACACAATGACTGGACAAACTTCCATACTTGAAAGAGCTGTCAGGCTTTTGAGACTTTGAATTTTTCTCCAGACATAAAGCAGATGGGTGCTAGGTGCTTAGCCTTGCAGGTACTCCTGGTCTGGCAAAACATAGGCACATGCACAATAGTCAGTGTTCCTTGTTTTTTATTCATCATCATCATCATTTGATTTATATTCCACTTTTACACCAAAAAAGGGCACCCAAGGTGGCTTCCCTCTCTTTCCAGTGATTTGTTTCCCCATCATTTGTATTTTTTTTAATGGACCCTTTAGGATTAATTGGAAATGCTTTATTTTTTTTATCATGGGCATCATGGTATTCCATTGAACCAGCCTGATGCCATTACACTTATGTTAATAATGTTAATCTGATTTATCATGAAATACCTATTTCTTGCAAACGTATTGTAATTGGAAGAAACCATTGATTCCAGTGGGGGAGAGGAGCATGCTCTGCCGATTGCTCATTCCATGCTGTGTCATTTGATGCCCTAATTTACATTTTACTGAATTCTCTGGTCCATGACTTGAATTAAGGTTCAATCAATTGGCTGCAGCAATATGACCTTCACAAGGTCATTCTGTTTTCTGCTTACCAAGCCAGTATTTTCTTGTCACTACAGTCCTGATAAACACACCTTTTGAAGTGGAATTAAAAAACAGCCAAATAGGTCTCATTAGCATTTTTTTCTGAGGTTGAAATGCCTTTCAGATTTAAATAAATGTTCCTCATCTACATTGATTCTTTCTTGTGTCGGTTCGATTTGTTTTTCAATGACTTGGCCTGGTGTTTCAGCGGTGCTTACACTTGCATTAGTGGCCATGTATTGAGGGGAAAAATGGTTTAAGCTGATTCATTTTCACACACATTTTAAATAAAGAAATACAAGTGAATTTACTGGAGGTAGTTTTACAATTTCCGGAGGGCTAGCCATGTTAGTCTGTTATAACAAAAACAGCAGAGGGACTTGTAGCACCTTAAAGATTAACTGCATGGCTTAGGACTCAAATACTCGTCCTTCTCCTGCATTAATCCACCTATTCAGTGCGATTGTTGAGGTCTTTCTCTGGGTGTCCCCAGTGTCTGAAGTGCAGTGCGTAGTGACGGGGTGGGGGGTGGGGGAAAAGCTTTTTCAGTGGTGGCTGCTTCCCTTGGAACATCTTCTACATTCTGTTTTCTCTGGCCTTTAAGTACTGCTAATTTTAGCATTTTTAATGTAGAACAGTTTTGATTTTTTTTACTGTCTATTTGAATGGAAAGTTGCTGTTTTAGTTTGCTGCCTTCGTTTGTATGCCTTGCAGGGCCTTCCGTCCCATGAGGCAGGGTGAATTCTCCTCTCAGGCTGTGGATCAGGAGGGGAGGTGGATTGTGCCGTCCCCTGCTGAAAGGGCCCACTGCGGACACTGCCGCCCCAGCCCTGGCTGCCTGCTGTGGCAAATGACAGAGTGGGAGAGCAGCCAGCAGGGTTCCTTGGAGCAGACACCCTTCCATCTCTTGCCCTACGGACACTTCCTGAGTGAGAGATTGGATGGCGGGGTTCATAGAATCATAGAATAGTAGGGTTGGAAGGGGCCTACAAGGCCATCGAGTCCAACCCCTGCTCAATGCCGGAATCCAGGTCAGAGCATCCCTGACAGATGGCTGTCCAGCCTCGTCTTGAAGGCCTCCAGTGTGGGAGACCCCACCACCTCCCTAGGGAATTGGTTCCATTGTCGTATTGCTCTAACAGTCAGGAAGTTTTTCCTGATGTTCAGCCAGAATCTGGCTTCCTGTAACTTGAGCCCATTATTCCGTGTCCTGCACTCTGGGATGATCGAGAAGAGATGCTGGCCTTCCTCTCTGTGAACCATTCATGTACTTGCAGGGCGCTATCCTATCTGCCCTCAGTCTTGTCTTCCCAAGGCTAAACATGCCCAGTTTTTTCAGTCTCTCCTCATAGGGCTTTGTTTCCAGTCCCTTGATTATCTTTGTTGCCCTCCTCTGAACCCTCTCCAGTTTGTCTGCATCCTTCTAAAAATGTGGCACCCAGAACTGGACACAGTACTCCAGATGAGGCCTAACCAGTGCTGAGTAGAGGGGAACTCATACTTCCTGGGATTTGGAAGCTATACTTCTATTAATGCATCCCTAAATAGCATTTGCCTTTTTTGCAGCCACATCACATTGTTGGCTCATATTCAGCTTGTGATCGACAACAATTCCAAGATCCTTCTCGCTTGTAGTGTGGTTGAGCCATGTATCCCCCGTCTTGTAACTGTGCACTTGGTTTCTTTTTCCTAGGTGCAGAACTTGGCATTTATCCCTATTAAATGTCATTCTTTTGTTTTCTGCCCAGCGCTCCAGTCTTTCAAGGTCACTTTGAATTTTGTTTCTGTCTTCCAAAGTGTTAGCTATCCCGCCCAATTTTGTGTCATCTGAAAATTTGATCAGCATTCTTTGCACCTCCTCCTCCAAGTCATTAATAAAAATGTTGAAGAGCACTGGGCCCAGGACTGAACCCTGCAGTACCCCACTCGTTACCTCTCCCCAGTCTGAGAAGATTCCATTGATAAGCACTCTTTGAGTCCGATTCTGTAGCCCAGCGGTCCCCAACCTTTTTGGGCCCAGGGACCAGTCCCCTGGAAAACAATTTTTCCATGGACCGGAGGGGGATGGGATTGGGCCGCAGCAGGGGTGTGGGAACCCCCCTTACCTTGGCTCCATGGGGGGAGGGGAGAGGCGATCCGCCCCCCCTGAACCCTGGCTGGGTCCGCTCTGAGTCCATGGAGCTGCTGGCCGGCACCAGCTGCTGGTGGACTTCGGGCCGCTGGGACAGAAATGGCGTCCGTGCGGATGCCGTTTGCGTCCCTGTTCTTCAAGTGATTGGCTACGTGCCAGTAACTCCCCGCTCCATGGACTTCTAGCGGATCTGGCCAGGGCCGGTGAGGATTCCGGGGGGGGGGGATTGCCTCCCCCCCCCGTGGACCCAAGGTAAGGGGGTTTCCCACATCCCTGCTGCGGCCTGGTCCCTAACAGGCCACGGCCCGGGACTGGTCCACGGCCTGGGGGTTGGGGACCCGTGCTGTAGCCAACTGTGGATCCACCGGATCGTTGTTTCATCTAGCCCACTTTGAGCTAGTTTGCTCATCAGGATATCATGGGGCATTTTGACAAAAGCTTTGCTGAAGTCGAGGTATATTATGTCTACAGCATTCCCTTAGTCCACAAGGGAGGTTACTTGATCAAAAAATGAGATCAGATTAGTCTGGCAGGATTGTTCTTGACAAATCCATGTTGGCTTCGAGTAATCACTGCATTGTTTTCAAGGTGCTTACAGATGGATTGCTTTATAATCTGCTCCAGAATTTTCCCAGGGATTGATGTCAGACTGACTGGTCTGTAGTTCCCAGGTTCCTGTTTTTTACCCTTTTTGAAGATAGGGACCACATTAGCCCTCCTCCAGTCATCTGGCACTTCCCCTGTCCTCCATGATTTCTCAAAGAGAATAAACAGTGGTTCTGAGTGTTCTTCTGCCAGTTCCTTTATTACTCTAGGATGCAGTTCATCTGGCCCTGTACATTTGAACTCATTCAAAGTAATTAGGTGTTCCTTGACCATATGCCTATCGATCTCAAGCTGCTATCCTGCCCCTTCAGCCTGTACTTCACCTTTGCCAGGGGGGTCATAGACCCTGTTTTGGGAGAGGCCTGAGCCAAAGTAGGAATTGAGCACCTCTGCCTTTTCTTTGTCATCTGTTATTGTTTTGCCATCCTTATTTAATAGCTGAACCACCATTTCTTTCCTCTGTCTTTTATTTTGCACATAGCTGAAGAAAGCCTTTTTGCTGCTTTTAGCATCCCTCGCTAACCTCAGCTCGTTCTCAGCTTTACTCTTCCTGTACTCTTCCTGAACCTGTACTCTTCCTTTGTTGCTTGGCCTTCTTTCCACTTCCTATATGTGTCCCTTTTTGTTTTCAGGTCATCTCTCAGCTTTTTGTGAAGCCACATTGGCTTCTTCTGTTGTCTTCCACCTTTTCTTCTTGTTGGAATTGTTTGTAATTGTGCCTTGAGAATTTCCTTTTTTAAAAGCTCCCACCCATCTTGGACTCCTTTTCTCGTTAGAGTCGCTTGCCATGGGACCTTATGAGTTTATTAAAATCAACTTTCCTAAAATCCAGGGTACGTGTTTGACTACACTACACTCGGCTTTTGCTTCCCTTAGAACCAAGAACTCAAGTATAACATGGTTACTTTCCCCCAGAGTTCCTGTAACTGCTACTTTATCCACTAAGTCATCTCTGTTGGTTAGGATCAAGTCAAGGATAGCCGATCCTCTAGTTCCTTCCTCTACTTTCTGTAGGAGGAAGTTATCCGCCACACATGCCAGGAATTTCCTGGAGGGGCCATGTTTTGCAGAATTTGTCCTCCAACGACTATCGGGCAAATTGAAGTCCCCCATTACTACTACATCATGCTTCCTTGAAACGTTGGCTATTAGGGAGGTTGCCTACATCAATCTCTTGTTCTGTGAGAGCCCACAGAGTGAGAAACCAGGTAGTTGGGCTCTCCAGTGAGGCTACCCACCTGACCAATCTCTTGCTCTGAGGACTCTCCGAAAGTGACAGGTCTCCTCAGTGAGCTGCCCAGGCCCTAAACCTGCACTTTGAGGATTCCTTCCTCAAGGAATCCTTGAGGAATCCTTCCTCAAAGTGAGATATTGTGGGAGAGGTGGTCCTGGAGACTGCCTGCTGTGATCTACTTGGTTTCTTATTAGAGTCCCAAGGTCCACCTAAGTGAGCCAGGTACAAATAGTGGTTTGTGGAGGGAGCCAGATGCAAAATCTGGGGTTGCTATTCCTTCATTTTTCTATTTCATGTGCTAGAGTAAGCTGTGATAAGTTATTAAAAGAGGATGACAACACAGTGACTGACTCCCTGAGGAAAGGAACTAGGAAGAAATTAAACCAGCACTTCAGAAGGTAAATAAATAGAAATAAAAAAGAGGAATTGAAAACCGCAATGGCACCAAATAATAAACAGAAATTAATGGCCTCTGTGGTATGCATAGAAAAAACAAATACGACTTAACATTTCTAATAATAAAATAATAATAATAATAATAATAATAATAATAATAATAATAATAGCCACTGAGTTTCAAAATATTAAAGTCAGCCAGGTCAATAGGGCTAATAAGTTGCTTTTTATCTTAGAAACTCATTGTAGATTGAAAGCCTAAGTAGAAACCCAAAGCAATTATTTAAGCACATAAGAGTAAATGAAGGCCCTGTTCTCTCAGTACCTTTGCTGTAGCCATGGGCTTGTAGCCAGCTGCAAGCAGGGAGAGGATGGTAATTAGAAAAAAAATAACTCTATATGGTAATAAGGAAAGGCTGTGTTCTTGTAGGGGCTTGTTTGATGAGCCCATGAACTCTGGTTTGGATACAGAAGATTAGCATTGTTTGGCTCCGTAAGCAAGTTTGTCTTCTTGCTGCTCTGTCCCCGTCCCCAGTCCTAAGGTATTTATGGGAATTTGTTGCACAGCCTATGTGCCAGTTTCAATATACTACTGTCCACATTCTAAAAATAATTTCGGAATCCATATTAATGTGATGCCTTTAGGTTACAATCGTATGTACACTTACCCGGCGGCAGGCCCATTTGAATACAGTGGTTATTATTTCTGAGTAAGTTAAGTATAGGGTTTTACTCTTATTGAGTTTGCCAACTCAAAGTTTGCCAAACATGAGCAAGCTTTCGCGATCTACAGATCACTTAATCAGGCAGAACTTGATTCTGAAGTCATGATGTCTGCATGGTCAGAATCTTAAGATGAAATGGGAGAGGAAGGATTTGCAGACGTACAAATCAGGCTCTACCAGGTGATGTGGTGGTTTGCATGTATGTCTGGGGATGTTAGAGACATCCATCGCTGCATTTATATTACCTACCTGAGCTTACCCCTTTAACTGCAGGGTTCATTGCGTTTTTATATTGTAAGTCACATCATGAGCCCTTGCAGTAGTAGTGTGCAAGATACGAGTGTTTAAATAAAAGAACAAATATTTATTTGATGCATTTTTATTTTGCTTTTCAACCCAGAAGATTCCCAGACAAGTAACAAATGAAACTAGTTAAAACAGCAATAAAACCACAAAATAATTTTGCTTTATTTCTAAAATGGATTTCTTGAAATAGTGATAAAAGTAGGGAGTTGTTTAGAATTTATTTATGCTCTTAGACGATTTTTTGCAAATCGGCATCTGGGAATTTTTGTGCTTTCTGCTCCCCCCCAGTCCTGCATGGAATTGTCTGATAACATGACCTTAATATTTATCATACATTTGTAAAGTAGTTTACATACAGGTTGTGACATGCTTTACTTCTTAATAGCCTTTGAAATGCTGTGGGACATAGTGAAAAGTAACATGTTTTGTCTTGTAAATCACCCATTCTAATGAAGTATGTAGTGCTGAGACTGCTTTTGGATGAAGCCAACTATAAAGCATGTTGCATGGTGCATGGATTTTTATATTGGTTTAGTTCATTTCAAGAATCGTAAACTCTGTGGTAGACTAGATGCATTAGAGAGGCTCCCATCTGCAAACCACTGAGATTAACTTTTAAGTTCAGGACTGGAAAAATATGAGAAATTCCTAGGAGCTGGCATCAAAGTTTGATGGGGTCAGCTCTGCACTAACATCGTTTTAAAAAATGTGTAGGCACCAGCATAGTGCTGGTGCCAACAGCCTGAGCAATAAAGCATCTAGAGCCAGGGCTGCCTGAAGACCCTAGAACAGCCTTCCCCAACCTGGAGCCCTCCAGGTGTGTTGTACTCCAACTCTCAGCATTCCCCAGGCAGGGGATGCTGGGAGTTGTAGTCCAACACAACTGGAGGGCATCAGGTTGGGGAAGGCTGTGCTAGAATGCTAAATGCATTAGGCAGTCTATTGCTGTAATCCTAACAGTGTGTAGGACTGCAGCCCATACGTGAATGTTACAGTGTTCATTTCTGGAAGTCTGTTGCACGTTATTTCTTACAAATTGTATTCAATACCAGTTGCTGGGGAACACGAGCAGGATGGTGCTCTTGGACTCATGTCCTACTTGTGGGCTTCCCATAGGCATCTGATTGGCCACTGTGGGAACAGAATAATGGACTAGGTAGGCCTCTGATTTAATCCAGCACAGCTCTTCTTATGTTCTTATTAAGAAAATCTGACTACCTTCGAAGCTGTTATGCGTTGGATCCAGAGGTGCCCTTCCGCATGCAGAAGTCCCCATAAATCAATCAGATCCTTCAGGAAGGCAGGGGAGTTATAAGGACCTAGGAAAGGCAAGTTAGAAGACGCATGGGGCCAGGAAACCAGGAGCCAGAGGATGGAGAAGACAGCAGGTCAAGGAAAGTGTTCTTTTTTAATGCATGGCACAATGAAGGTGTGAATGTTAGCTGCTGTTGTTGATTGTCTAGTCATTGAAAAAGCCCCAAATGGCCAGGGCACAGAAATTTGTTTCTCTCAATGTTTTATTCTAGTAGCCTGTTAGCCCCGTTCCCCCATCTTTCTCATTTCATGTTACATGATTTGTGACTTGCATGATGTCTTTTCATGGTCGCAAGGTCACTGTGCAGCAGGGTAATACGTTTTGTGACAATGTGCAAGCATTATTGGTGGCATGCTTCTTCCTAAGCACCATTTGTGCTCCCCCCTTAAATAATGGTATCTAAAACGTTGTCTATATAGTGTTAAAAGAGCTATAGATGGAAATTTGTACACTAATAGAATATATTCTGTAAAACATAGTTTTGCATATTAGTATGTGCTTGACTTACCCCCCCCCAACACCCCCCATAGGTCCAAATCTCATATTCTTGTTTTGCTTCCTTATCGCTTCTGTTGTGCTCCCCAGAGTACAACAGGCTTCACAATTTTTTTTAGTTAGACTCTTCGTCTCTTTGAAGATGAGCAGTACTATAAAGGAATTCCGGAGCTAATGATTTTGTTGGTGCACAGAAACAAGGAGTTGATAAAGTCTGTATTTACAAGGCTTGTTCACTTGTATTCCAAGACAAATTTTTTCATTGTCAATTAAACATTTTGCTGAGTATGTGAATCTTGATTTATGGCTAGAAGTAGAGTTTTGAGAGAAGCCGGAAGGAAAGAAGTTGATTAGGGGAAGAGGAGGAAATGTGATGAGTGACAAGTCTTCCATAGTTAACATCTGAAAAAATAAACTATCCCGGGAGAACTTCAAATTCTTGTAGGGTGCTGTATATATCAGTAAAATCCTACTCCAATGGATAATATGCAATGCTGCTTGATTTGCCTTAAAGAAGGTTGAATTCTTTAAGTGAGTAGTATTAATCAATTGTATTAAATTCTTGTTTTCCTGAATAATATTTTTCCCATGAGACACAGGAGGCCATCAAAGGCAGTTGGTTTTTTCACACATATGTAATATGAGCTCACTGCAATATGTATTGGTGAGATGGGTGATTACAGAGATTATAACAAGTACTTTATTTCTGAAAGAAAGTATGGGGAGGTGGTTCAAGCCTCTCTGGAGCTGCCATTTGACTTATTTATTTATTTGCAACATTTATATACTGCTCCACATCTAGACAGATTCCATAGCGGTGATCAATAAAAGATAAAAAGAATAAAACACTATATGAAAAGGTTTTAAAAAACAGAACAACAATAAAAACCATGGCTGGTCAATTAAGAAAGCTTCTTGAAATAAAGATGTTTTCAGGAGGCACCGAAAACAACACAATGTTGGTGCCTGCCTGACCTCCAGAGGCAGGGAGTTCTATAGGAAAGGGACCACCAAACTGAAGTGTCTTCTCCGGGTGGACTCCAGTCAGGCCATAGGTCCATGTGGAACTATCAGGAGCATGGCATCTGATGACTTCAGGGACAGGCTGGTTAATAAAGGAGGAGGTGCTCTCTCAGATAACCTGATCCCAAGTTGTTTAGGGCTTTATACACTGGTACTAAAACCTTAAACCTGGCCTGGTAGTGAATAGGCAGCCAGTGCAGTTCCCTCAGGAAAGGAGTTGCATGCTACAAGGGGGCAGCTCCTGACAACAGCTGTGCTGCTGCATTCTCCACTAGCTCCAGCTTCTGGATAGCTGCCTTAAGGGCAGCCCCACATAGAGGGCATTGCAGTAATCCAGTCTTGAGGTTACTAACACCTGTACCTCTGTGGCCAAGCTGTCCTTGTCCAGGAGGGACTGTAGCTGGCGACCCAGCTGAACTAAAAGGTACTCTGCGCTGCCATGGCCATTTGGGCCTCCAGTAACAGTGATGGATCTAGGAGTTTCCCCAAACTACGAACCTGATTTTTCGAAGGGAGTACAGCCTTGTCCAGAACAGGCAATGAGCCTCTCTTCTGGACTCGGGAACCACTCACCCCCAGGTGAGTTGCCAGGATTCAGCTTCAGTTTATTGGCTCTTGTGCAGCCAATCACTGTGTCTAGGGACTGATCCAGGGCTTGCGCAGCCTCATCTGATTCAGATGTCACAGGGAGATAGAACTGAGTGTCATCAGGATACTGATGCCACTTGGCTCCAAATCCCCTACTGACTGCTCCCAGCGGCTTCATATCAGTGTTGAACAACATTGGGGACAAGATGGTACCCTGCGGAACCCCATAGCTCAATTGCCAAGGGGCTGAGGTATGGTCACCCAATGTTACTGTCTGAAACTGGCCCTGCAGGTAGGAGTGGAACCACTGTAACACAGTGCTTCCAATGCCCAACCCATGGAGTCAATCCAGAAGGATACCATGGTCAGTGGTATCAAAAGCCGATGAGAGATCAAGCAGAATTTACAGGGTTGTACTTCCCCTGTCCTTCTATCAATAAAGGTCATCCACCAGGGCAACCAAGGCTGATTATTAGGAAAAACACAAGGTTCCTAATGCTAGTGTGATAGTTGGGAAGCATTTGCAGAGGAGCACCTAACTCTTCTCCCAACTACAGTTCTCCCTTGCAGATGCCCCCATTCTTGGCAGTTTTGAATATTTTTTTCACTCCAACCTGATTTTGGAACGAGAAGTGAGTCTGCCTAGGGGAAAAGAGAACCTCAGGGAGAAGGAACATTTGCATGGGGGAGACTCAGCAGGTACAGAAAGAGTTAAGCACTCTTCCCTCCCACTGACCCTCCCATGTAAGTGCCTGGCAAATGTGGGGTTTAGATCATATGTTTGCTGAGCTAACATACAGTTTTGACCTTGGAAATCATTATTATCCTGGTTTGGAGTTCCCCTCTCCCATAATTGCTTGCATTGTTTCATGGAACATGATAAGATAATACGGTGTTTCTAACTTTTGATTTGATTCAGCACAGATGAATACTGGATCTCATATGAATGCCAATCTGAGGGCTGTTTCACACACCTGTATCCTTGGCAGATTGTCCAGGGTTTTGTGATGAAGTCCCATCTATATGCTGCTGACAGCCAGCTCTGTTTCTCCTTTTCACTGGATCCAGAGATGGCAATGGATGCCCTATGCGGGTGCTTGTAGGCAGGAATGACTTGATGATGGCAAATAATAAACTGTAGCTGAATCCAGAATTGTAATGCTTGTGCAATGGTCAGTGGACCAGCATGATGACATTCAGTCTATGTTGGGGATGCGCTGCTTGGGGATGCTTTAGAAGCTCAGCTGGCTTCTCTGGCACAAAACACTTTTAACCAACTTCAGTTGGTATTCCAGCTACATCCCTTCTTGAAAAGAGATGACCAGGACGCTTGTCAGGAGCGCCCTAGCTGCCTCTTACAGTCCCCTCCAATAGCCAACTCAGGACACAGATGACGAGGATTCTTTCCAAGGCTTTATTCCTTTATTCCTTCTTTCAGATACTAATGACTAGCGACTAAGCAAGGAACTGCACTGGGGTAGATAGCAAAGTAGCCTAAGCTCCAGGTAAGGCAGTTGGTCCCTGTTTGAAGGAGAAGCGCGGGAAGACTCTGAGCTTATGGGCTATGGAGAGATCCTCCCTCTTACCCTTGGGTCCTTGGGACGTGACTGTTGTTTTAGCACCAAATGAGCAGAGTGCCTCCTTTCGGCGCCCTCCATCTGTCACCGCTCCCTGTGTCTGCGCCGAGCGTTCAGCAAGCACCCCTCCCCTGCTCTCTCACTGCTAGGGTCACTATCTCTCCCAGGAATACTGGCAGGAGGAATCTCTGCCAGCTGCTGTGCTTGTGAGAGAGGAGTGAGCTCCTCTCCCACAGATTGCTGTTCTTCCTCAGAATCAGAACTGCTCTGGGGCTCTATGGGCTCAGTTTCCACCCTGACAACACTGTTATTGCTTCTCTGGTAATGATTAGGTTAGATTACTGTAATGCATTATATTGGAGCATCCAGAATACTGTAGGTAGGTTGTTAACCAGACCTGATGGAATGAGCATATTTCATCTATACTAAAATATTTAAATTGGCATCCAGGTGTGATTCAGAGTGCTGGCATTAACATATACAGCCTTGGATAGAGGTATCTGAAGAACTGACTGCTCCCTTATCAATCTTTCGTAGAAGCTCTGCTCCATAGAAGCCCCTCTCTAGTCACCCCCAGCCTTAGAGTTAATGCAGATATTGACAGTAGAAAGGGCCTCTACAGTGTGTCCCATTCTGCAGTTAGCTGAGGCTCATAGGGGAAGCCAGTGGTATCTGACAGTGCCAGATTTGAGTAAGGAGAGTCCAGTCTAGGCAGAACAATCAAGTCTAGGCAGGCTGACAGGGCTGTGTCAGATGAGTAGAAACTGGTCAAAGTAAGTGACTGGCAGGCTAAGTAAAGGCATAAGCTCTCTTGTGTAAAGGGCAGCTGAAACAGGACCATGGAGAAGTCAGAGTGAGCTTCTGACTTGGCTGAAGCTCTTCCTTACTAGAACCATAGAAGGATGTTGTCTCAGCAGTAAGCTAAAACCAACTGAAGCCTTATGTACACAGCCATGATCTGTAGTGTCAGCTACACGGGCTCTGGAGGAGCTGGGTGGACTGTTAAAGGGCCTTTGCTTGATTTAAAGGGCCTTTGCTTGATTTTGTAGGCTTAAACTCCTGCGAGTCTGGGGAGATGGAGGTTCTGACATGGCTTTGATGGCAAAGTCATGTTTTCTGCTGGGGGGGGGGCAGAGCTGCTGTCATTTGTTATTTATTTTGGGGACTTATGTGTTAGGTGAAGATTATATTGTTTTGTTGGGCCATTGGTACAGTTGGTAATCACCATTGCATCACATACGTCTTAAGTGTAGATGTTTTCTTAGTTTTAGCATTACTGGTGGTGATTTTTATTAACATGAGCTGCCTTAGAAATGTGGGACAGGCATGTTTTAAATAAATAGTGGTCATATGTGAAAACGACATGTCTCTCTTTGTGATAACTTTTTTGTGTTTGGAAGCTGCAACATTCTGAAATGATACAGCAATACTTCTACTGTAAACATTTTTTGAAAGACAACTAGGTAATATAGTCTTCATAATCGGGATTATGGGATTGGACTGGTTTTGTTGCTTCAGATTAAAACACACACACACACACACACACACACACACTGATGTTTTGGAATGCCAGCTCTTTGCTAAGCAAAGAGTTATGGATATATACTGCATATATGTGAAGGATGTTGCAGAAATTAGTAGTAATACAAATGCATTTATATACTATTGGTCTATGTAAATTTAACATGCACAGGCATTTAGTACTGCAGTTTTGTCATGTGCTTTTAACCTTATGTCATCCTGCTGACCTAAAATTAGGCCTCATTTTCACCCAGCCCTCGAAATCCTTACAGTGTTTTCTTAGTTTGACTGTTAAGAATTTTGCGAGCTAAACACTGAGGATGGTAGAAGTGCTGAAGCCCTTGTTTTCTTCATAACTGTGGCAGACATTGGCACAACTAAATTCAGACCATGAGGTTTGAAAACAACTTCCTCTTAAGAAACAAGGTGTTTTTGAACATTGGTTTCCTATCAGTTTCCCATTTTAAACATGGCTGTGGCCGTTCAGCTCTCATTCTCTTGTGTCTTCTGCTTCCTCTGTTTGGGCCAAACAAAACATATTTTTAAAAAATGTAAACCAGACTTCACTAATTCTTAAGATTTCTGTTGTCTACAATCCAAACTTTTTCCATAAAGGTCAGAATATTTTTAGGCCTGTATACTTGGAGTTGTCTCTTCACTTTGAAATCTGGCTTATTTTAAGCATGAAGCTGTTAATAGTATTGTAACTACTTTTTATATACAGACCAAGCAAATGTATGAATTTCCAGCCCTGACAGATGCCTCGGTCTCCTGCATTGACCTTGGGAGGCACTTAGATCATGCTTTTTCCCCCCTTTATGCAGAGAATTGGATTGTCATGCTTTGTCTGCTCCGCTTCCACTCACGGTACTTACATCTGGTGCTTGGAAAAGGGTGATGGGAAGGGCAGTTATTTAAACCTCCTAGACATGCTTGAGACAAACAACTTGTGTATGCTTTATTGTTCTTACCAATAAAAACAAATGCATATGGTTCAATGTAATTTCCAAAGTACTGGATGTACATTTCCACGCACAGAAACTATTTAAAGCTGTTATACATTGAGTTGTTTTTACTCTACATTCCATGGGTCCATTGCTTTGAAGGTGCCGGTAAACCTGAAAATAGCCTTCCAGATCATGTGGGAAATGACTCTAAATAGAACTGTTCAAAGCATTCGCTGTCATTATACCGAATTCTGAGTATTTTGGGTGTTATGGTGCAAAGATATAGGCTGACGTGGACAAGCCCGAAGTGTGTATTGGTGGACATTTTAAATCTAATGGCACAATTGCTCCCATTTCATGTTAGGGAGAACTATAAGCACCTGGGACTGTTGCCTAGCAACAGTCTCTTTTGTTCATCTCTGCCTGCAGAATATCTGTATGCAGTAGGAGGATGTGCAGGGCCCATTGTTCAGCAGCAGTGCCAAAATCAGGATCAGGTGAGTACATGGTAAGTGCAAAGGGGGAGCATTTGTCTACAATTTTCCTTTTCATTGTCCCAGATGGATTTTCATACAGTGTGGGGAAGATGTGAAAGAGGTGGCTGGGTGGCAAACAATGGTGAGGAGGAAGATTTGTGACAACGACAGTGAGAGGGAAGTTTCACAAATTATTTAGCCTTCCAAGCTCCACACTCCTGCTTCCTCAGAATAGGCTGCTGGCAAAACCGGTTGCCAACTATAAGCATAGGTCGAAGCGTGCATTGCAAGGTCAGGTCTCTTTTAAATGTCTACCTTATCATAGGCACTGCGATTTTATAAGTAGTCCCAAAGAAGAGTACAGGGTTGTGAAAGGAAGGTAAAAATGGCTCAAGGCACGTAGAAAGGGGCCCTGATCCCTTACAGCAGGGGGTGCACAATGCGGGGCCTTCCAAGCCCTGTGCTGTGGCCCCACAAGACCCTCAGCCACTGCTGAAAAATGCTGCTATCACTGCTCAACCCCCAATTTTCCTCTCCTCCCCACTGTTATTGCTGCCATTTCCCATGCTTAGCTGCCCCCATTGCTGATCACCCCATTCTTCTTCCCAGCTCGCATGTCTTCTCATGATAGCATCTTCCCACTTCCTGGAGGATGCTCAAGTCTTGGATGAGCGTTCAGAGAGCAGGAACCATAGATCCCTCTGTGAGCTGCTGCCAGATTGTCACCATTTATTTATTTATTTGTTTGTTTGTTTGTTTATTTTTTCATTTCATTTCATTTCTATACCTCCCAATATAGCCTGAGCTCTCTGGACGGGTTACAAAGATTAAAAACATTGAAATACAATATACAGAGATTAAAAACCATTTACATAAAAAACACATGAACAGACAATATACACAAAAGAAACATATATCTAAAACAACTTCAAACAGACAATCTCAAAAACAAACAACCATAACCATAAGACATTCCAGGATCATTTAAAACTTATCATATGCTGCCGAATGCCTGGGAGAAGAGGAAGGTCTTAACCTGGTGCCAAAACGATAACAATGTTGGTGCCAGGTGGGCCTCGTCGGGGAGATCATTCCATAATCTGGGGGCCACCACCGAAAAGGCCCTCTCCCTTGTCACCATCCTCCGAGCTTCCCTCGGTGTAGGCAGCCAGAGGAGGGCCTTAGATGCTGAGCGTAGTATACAGGTAGGTTCATGTTGGGAGAGGCGCTCTGTCAGGTATTGTGGTCTCAAGCCACGTAAGGCTTTACAGGTTAAAACCAGCACCTTGAATTGGGCTCGGAAACATACAGGCAGCCAGTGCAAGTGGGCGAGAGTCGGTCTTTTATGTTTGGACTTTCTGGTCCCCATTATCAGTCTGGCTGCTGCATTTTGCATGAGCTGCAGTTTCGGAACCATCTTCAAAGGCAGCCCCACATAGAGTGCATTGCAGTAATCTAACTTGGAGATTACCAGAGCATAGACAACTGAAGCCAGGTTATCCTGTCCAGATAGGGGTGTAGCTGGGCCCCCAACCAAAGTTGGTAGAAGGCACTCCGTGCCACTGAGGCCACCTGAGCCTCAAGTGACACAGATGGCTCAAGGAGAACCTGCTCCTTCAGGGGGAGTGCAACCCCATCCAGAATAGGTTGAGCACCCTCCATCCGGTCCGAAGAACCACCCACCAACAGCATCTCAGTCTTGTCTGGATTGAGTTTCAGTTTATTAGCCCGCATTGTTGCAGCCAGGCACTGATTTAGCACATCCACAGCCTCACCTGAAGAAGATGAAAAGGAGAAATAGAGCTGCATGTCATCAGCATACTGATGACAACGTGCCCCAAAACTCCGGATGACCACACTGAACAGTTTCATGTAAATGTTAAATAGCATGGGGGACAGAACTGACCCCTGTGGAACCCCATACTGGAGAATCCACGGGGCCAAGCAATATTCCCCAAGTACCACTTCTGGAACTAACCATCCAAGTAGGAGCAAAACCACTGCAATGCAGTGCCTTCCACTCCTAGCTCAGACAATTGTCCCAGAAGGATACCATGGTCGATGGTATCGAAAGCTGCTGAGAGATCAAGGAGAATCAACAAGGTCACGCTCCCCCTGTCTCTCTCCCGACATAGGTCATCATACAGGGCGACCAAGGCTGTTTCTGTGCCAAAACCTGGCCTGAACCCCGACTGAAATGGATCTAGATAATCAGTCTCATTCAAGAGTGTCTGGAGCTGGTTGGCAACCACCTGCTCAAGAACCTTGCCCAGGAAAGGAACATTTGCCACTGGCCTAAAATTACTAAGATTTTCCGGGTCCAGGGAGGGTTTCTTTAGGAGTGGTCTCACTACCTCCTCTTTGAGGCGGCCTGGGACCACTGCCTCTCGCAAAGAGGCATTAATCACTTCCCTAGCCCAGCCAGCTGTTCCTTCCCTGCCAGTTTTTATCAGCCAAGAGGGACAAGGATCCAGTACAGAAGTGGCTGCATGAACCAGTCCAAGCACTTTGTCAATGTCCTCGAGCTCTACCAACTGAAACTCATCCAGAAGAACAGGACAAGACTGTGCTCTGGGTACCTCACCAGATTCACCTGCTATAACACTGGAGTGTAAGTCCCAGTGGATTCAAGAGATCTTATCCTGGAAGTGCCTAGCAAATGCATTACAGCGAGCCTCAGAGGGATGTACAGTGTCCTTAGGGCCAGCATGTAATAGCCCCCAGACGACTATGAAAAGCTCCGCTGGGCAGGAGATAGAAGATGCAATAGAAGCAGCAAGATTATGGTTTTTTGCCACCCTCACTGCCCCTGAATATACTTTACCATAGGCACATACCAGCAGTCGATTGCATCCACTAGGAGTTCTTCTCCATCTGTACTCCATCTGTCTCCTATTTGGTTTCATCTCTCTCAGCTCTGGGGTATGCCATGGAGCAGTTCAAGCTCTACTCAGGAGAGGGCGCTCAGGAGCAATCATGTCAACTATCCCAGTCATTTCTGCATTCCACAGATCAACCAGGGTTTCTACAGGAGAGCCCACCTAGAGATGGGGGAGAATTTCTCCCCGAAACTTCGGGGGGCCGAGTGCCAACGCATTCGGTCCTCCGAAGGTTCGGGGAGAAATTCTCCGCCCCCCCCCCCCCCGGGATGGGACTTAGCTTTTACGAATGTCGCTCCCGGCGGCGGGTCCCGGCGGCGGTTCGGCAGGTCTTCGTCTGGGGCGGGGGCGGCAGCCGGTCTTTTGACCGGCTGCCGCCGCCGCCATTACAAGAAAAGTAAAAAAAACAACAACGCCCCTGTGATAGGCTACGTAACGATTAACGTAGCCTATCACGGCTAGATTTGCAAAGTCAGCCGTGATAGGCTACGTAAATCGTTACGTAGCCTATCACGGGGCTTTTGTTTGTTTGTTTCTTTTGAAGTTCACGGCCGGGGAGATGGGGCGCTTCTCCCTGGCCTGAATTTCGGTCGGGTGAGGCGGGAAGCCTCCCCCCACGGCCTGAACTTCGGGGGGAGAAGCAAAGCGCCTCCCCCCCACTGCGAAGCAAGCTGCGAGACCAGGTAAGTGACTTTCGTACATCCCTAGAGCCCACCTAGAAGACTACTTTTCAGGCATTGCCAGAGGGCTCTGTGACTCTTTGCTCTCCCAGTGTGGATGTGACTGTTTCTGTTAGGGATGTTAGAGAATTCCGCCACGGATCCTAGGGGGGCCGAATTCCAGGGAATTTGGCCCCCCGGAATCTGTGGTGGAACGGAGCCCCCCGCCCCACCACCCCATGAAAGCCCCGCGAAATGGAGGCTACCTGGCTGCGGCTCTGGCTCTGGCTGCGGCAGCGGCTCTGGCCGCTGCCGGCCTGCTGCGGCCGCCATTTGCGTCCCTACACTGGCCCATGATAGGCTACATATATATTTACTTAGCCTATCACGGCTAAAGCAGGGGGACGCAAATGGTGTCCGCTACGCCATTTGCGTCCCTGCTTTAGCCATGATAAGCTATGTAAATATTTACCTAGCCTATCATGGGCGGGCGTAGGGACGCAAATGGCGTCCCCTACACAGGACACCATTTGTGTCCGCAGCAGCCTGGCAGGAGCTGGCCGGGCAGGATTCCAGTGGGGAGGAACGGATTGCCTCCCCCCCCGTCAAGGATTCCGGGGGGTGGAACGGATCGCCTCCCGCCACCTGCGGAGCCTGGTGGAGCCAGGTAAGTGGGGTTTCGTACACCCCTAGTTTCTGTTCCAGCTTCCAGGAGGCAGAGAGGAGAATGCTTTTGTGGGGGAAAGAAAAGGAAGTAAGTTATACAGCTCAATGAAGTAAAACTGCCTAACTTGGGTAAATGATGGAGGTGGGAAAAGTAATGTGCATTGTTAATCAAATAAGTACCAGTAGGTGAATTGTAAAGTCACATCTGTGTGTGTGTGTGTGTGTATGTGTATGTGTGTGCGCGCATGTGCAAGCATGTGAGTGTGTGTGTATGTGTGTGCAGGTGCATATTCAGTCCCCGGACTCCCAGCCAACACGGGATGCAGCCCTCAGGGCTGAAAAGATTATGCACCCTTGCCTTATAGCACTGGACATTTTAACCAGAGAGTTCTTCCTTGCTACTTTGGGTATGCATTGAAGGAAACAGACTTCCTTCCTTATTTATTTTGATCTTTCTAACCCAGTTTTCCACTCTCAAATGGAGCATTCAAGGCATCTAACAAAATACAAGAAATAATGTAACAATTAAAAACACAATAAGGAATACAGCAGCCAATCAAACCTTATAATCTGGAAGGAGAAAGAAAATGGCAGCGAGGACAGGCCAAAGGCCTGCCAATTTTTATTCTTATTTTTAAAAAAAAAATGTTCAGGAGGCAGTGGAAAATAAATAGTGAGGGGGCTAGATGAATGTCCTGGGGCAGGGAGTTCCATCTCCTGGGTGCCGCCACAGAGAAGGCCTTTTGCCTTGTTCTCTCCAAACATGTTTCTGATGGTGAGGCATGCAAGGGGGTATTTCTCACTGACTGCAGTGGACTGGCATGATCATTCGTGAGGAGATGGTCCTTTAGATATTGTGGTTCCAAACTGTTTAGGAGTTTAAAGATAATAATCAGCACTTTGAATTGTTCCTCGAAATGGACTGGTAGCCAGTGAAGTTGGTAGAAAAGAGGACTTACATGCTCAAAAAATCTGGTTCTTGTTAATAGTCTTGCCACTGCACGTGTTCATACTTCCACTGTTTACTGGTCTGGCTGCCTCACGGGAGCCTCTCATAGAATCTGGTGTTCAAATCCTGAGGTGGAAGAAAAGAAAATGGATCTATGTTGCTATTAGGATTCACCTGCATGCTTCCTCTCTTTCTCTGCCTGTCTTGTACTAATGCAGTGGAAGGCAACTGGATACCTTCAAGATGTTTTGGACTCTAACTCCCATCAGCCCCAGCCAGCATGGCCAGTAGTATTGTGGTATTGTGGTATCCCACATGGTATTGTGGGAGTTGTAGTCCAAAACATCTGAAGAAGCCTACCCATGATTGTAGTATATGTATTTTTCATGCTAGAAGGGCATGGATCAGCCCATGAGATGCTGCTTTGCAGTGTGGTTCTGGGATGCTTATTGTGCTCTAGTCAGGAATACTTTGGAGATGTCTGAAGATTTTGAGGAGCCAACTGAACTTGCTGCATTCCTACAGAGCATCGTGGACTGGTTGGTGATCTACCTCTCGGTACACAAATAAAGGAAGGCTGTTTGTCTGGAAACAAAACAGGTTTATTTATTTAATTTATTTAATAGATTTATATACTGCTGTCCATGTTTAAAAGTATCTCTAAACAGATAAAAATATCTCTAAGGTTGTGCATTATGGACTTTTCACTGGTGAGTGGAATCTTCTAATCATAGTCTTGTGAGCTCTATTCATTTGTACATCATGGGAATGTCTGGTCTGAAAGCAGGGATGGGGAACATTTGGCCCTCTGGATGTTGGTGGACTGCAACTCCCATCAGCTCTAGCCAGCATAGTCAAAGATAAGGGGTGATGGGAGTTCCAGTCCAACAACATATAGAGGGCCACACGTTGCCCATCCTTCTCCTAAAGGAACGTCCAGGCAAGGACATATCTAATTTCTGTTAACCTAGTTGTCTTGGGACAGCCTCTCTCTGGCCCATCTTGGGAAACAATGCTTGTATAGGAGGAAGAAACTCAAGGGACCATGCTCCAGCTCTGTTCAGAAGCTTTCTGAGGGCTGAAATATTCTAACTGTTGAGAATGTTTCTTTGATAACATCTGTAGCTACTGAAACCTTGGTAGCTAGATCCCAGTGTTGTCCCAGCAACAGGAAACATCAGCCTTATTGGAATGAATGCCTCAGAGGGGCAGCACTCTGTTTCTGACTGCTGCTTTCTTCCATGGAGGTGGGGCCTAGAACAGACACATCTCTGTAGCAGTATTTCAGCTGTTAATAGGCTTCACATCAAAGCTGTTGCAACATTCCTCAGTTACCTAATCTCTGTCCCAGTCCTTGCTGGTTACTTTTGGACTTGCCTCCAACTCCAACACATTGCTGTCTCAGGTCTTGATGTGGGAGGAGTAACACTGCATGCCCCTTGCTATGGCCAGCCTGCAGTCTACCAAGCTCAGTAACCCATTTCCGGCAAGAACTGTAGGTGCTCCATTAGTCTTCCCCCTTCCCCACTGAGCAGTGGCTCCTCTTCAGGCTTCAGCCACAAACACAAAACCAGTAATACTACGTGCAGTAATTCACATTAGTATAAAAGTAGTAGTTGTACTGGTTACAACTACTAGTTACAAACTGGAATAGTATTAGACATGTGCTGTTGTGCTTTGTTGATACAGAGCATGTTGTTGAGGACTAACTTTGAGAGGATAAGCATTAACCTAAGTCACTGCCATCTTGAGGCAACATCTACCAGTTTGTCCTGGGTGGAAACCATAGTTGGAAGGAAGTATGTGTAGTAGAAATCTGAAAGTAGAATGCACTTGTTTTCTAGTAGTATGGAAAGTAAGTAACACATAAAAATGAAAAGAAATATGTTCTATTTTTTCCAACGAGTAGAACAATGATGTACGCATGGAAAAAGGGAAGGAGAACAGAAAGAAATTATATTTCTAAAAACTGCACTAATTCAGGCTGTGGTAACTTCTTTGGTCTTTTGGTTTGATTTTACACAGATAATTTCCTTCAAAGCTGTGTTTGAGCTTTTTTTTGCAATGGCTCAAAACCAAAACATTTATGCAAAACAAAATATATTTGGTCAGTATTTTTGTTTGTTCCTTTTGATGACTCTTGAGGCAAGGCTCCGTGTTCTGGGATAACATTTTTGTTTATTCATTTTCTTTTTAAAGATGCCTTTGAAGTTCCAGTCTTAGTATGGTTCTTGCGTCACTACAATTCCATAATGGTTTTATGCTGCTACTAGACTGTTGGAGCATTATGTTTTCATTTAAAAAGTAAAAAAAAAACAAGGCAGCACTATGGATTTTCTAAATTAAAAGCTATAGTTTAAATCTGTATGTCGTTAATATGGTGTAGCCAACAATCTCCATTTTACATTGGCAGTGGAAAAAATAAAGGGGTGTTTTCACGCTAAACAGTTGCAACATGGGACTGACCTATGCGTGTTTCAATCTGATAAGCGAAACACTAAGTCGCTGTTTCTAGTACCTTCATGTGTTGATTTCAGCGAGAGCTCATTTTGTAGGTGTTTTTCTTGATAATTGAAAGCATCCAAGTAATCAGTGCAGCCTATGTAAGGTTTAGTGGTGGGAAACATAACACAAGCCAAATGCAGGGTTGAATCAGTGATGATGGCCTAGATTTATATCCAGTGTTTTTTGTACATCAACAGCATCCAGCCCATGCTGACTTTCACCTGATGATGAGCTGGGCCACTTGTATGAAAGTCACTCATCAGGTGCTGCGCTGCTTGAGATGCTACTGAATTTGACTACAGGACCAAAACATTTGTGGGGAATGTATGGTTCCCAGAAATGTTCTAGAACAGAACTGGGCACTTATCAGAATCTGGCCGTTTCTGTCATAGATCTGCAGCGTTCCTTGTTGTGATAGGTTTTGCTGTGCATGTACAGATGACAAAGCCTCCAGAACTGCCAAGACCAGCAAATTTCTGCTAAGTCTGTCACCAGCACCATTGAAATTCCAAAATGGATTCTGTTGTGGATTTCCAGGAGTTCAGCAGCATCTAGATGGGAAAATGCAGGTCTGCCAAATCATTCAAGAGTAGTGCTTGGAGTTCCCAGTCCTGTCCATGCAGCCACCATTGCAAAATAATAGTGGGCCAGTTTGCATGATTTGACAGTTGCTTCCCCTCAAGCAAGCCATGGTGTCCGGGTTCAGACAGCATGACAAGCTGTGCCTGGGCAGGTAATTAGGCTAACAGTGTCCAGCACATGCCACTGATTTAAACAATAAGCCACCAGGACTTATTTATTTTATTATTTATTTAATTTAACTTATTACATTTCTATACTGCCCTATAGCTGAAGCTCTCTGGGCAGTTTACAAAAGTTAAAACATTAAAATACAATATACAAAGTTTAAAAGCCATTTACATTAAAGCATAAGGACAATATATACAAACAACATATAATTAAAAACAACTTTGAACTAAAAACAATGTAACAAAAAAACCCCCAACAATAAATCAACACAGTTTAAGAACAGTATACAAGAGTCAGCAAAAGGAACAAGAGTTCTAAAAAGGGAAGGCCTGCCAGAATAACAGAGTCTTTAATTCCTGCTTTAAAACCTTCAATGAGGTCAGCAGGCGCATTTCAACCGGCAGGTCGTTCCACGACTGAGGGGCAGCAAAGGAAAAGGTCCTCTTGCGCATGGCTTCCAGTCTCACATTAGGCAGCCTCATCAGATAGCCCTCAGAGGACCTTAGGTGGCAGACTAAGGACATAGGGGAGAAGGCAGTCCCTAAGGTGGTTTGTTTTGTTTAAGGGATGGCTTGTTTGATCATGCAAACTGGCCCACTATTTGCGTTGTTGCTGAAGAACATACCTTGTACAATGAGGAGTAAAGGCCTACATAAAAACTATATTGATCCTACTTTATTGCAGCGTATCATACACTAGTAAGAGCTTTGACTGGACTTCTGGAACTTTTGAGAGCCAGTGTGGTGTAGTGGCTAGAGTGTTGGACTAGGAGTTGGGAGGTCCGGGTTCTAGTCCCTGTTTGGCCATGAAAGCCCACTGGGTGACTTTGGGCCAGTCACAGACTCTCAGCCCACCCTACCTCACAGGGTTGTTATGAGGATAAAATGGAGAGGAGGAGGATTATGTATGCCACCTTGGGCTCCTTAGGAGGAATAAAGATGGGATAGAAATGTAATAAATAAATAAATAAATGCTTTTTCAGCGGTAAGAAAATCTGGAATTACATCTGGGTATTGGCATTTGTAAGAAACTTCTAGAAAGTGACAGGTGAAAAAAAAGCAGTGTAACTTGGGGAGAACAGCTCTACTTCTACAATTGTTTTTTTTTTTTTTAATATACATTTTGGACTCTGGGGAATCCAGAGGGCCATATGGGGGGCTTCTTTCCTCTCTGCCAGCAGGAGCCTTGCCTTCCACTTCTAGGAGTTTCAAAGGAGGTTTCTGATACAATATGAGTGGGTTGTGGTGGGGTGAGGTGACACCTTCTCTCCCTGAGGTGTCTAGGGAGAGAATCCTTTGTGTACATGCATGATGCCTGGCAAGTGCTTTAGGGGACTGAAGATTGTTGCTCCTAAATAGGGGAAACATTAATTAGATATATTGGGCCTAATTGCTAACATTTTCACCCCCATTCATCTGCTGGCAGATGCAGCTGAATTAAGGGGAATCATGATGCCAGAAACATGAAACTGGTGGTGCATATTTCTCCTTGGCTGAATCTGGTATCTTCCTGATTTGCTTTTTGCATTTTTTTTCATTTGCAAAGTTGTGTCACAGTTATCAGGTGTCATTTAAATCTGTGGGTAGAAAAACTGTTTATCTCCCTAGCAAATAAAGGAATAAGAGCACTTGGAGTTACAATAGTAGAGAAATGGATGTAGTTGGATATATTACATCCAAACAAAATCATTTCTGAACTCTTTAGAACAGGTTTTTAGAATCTGAATTAATACATCAGTTTACAATAGGAGATAAGAGTACTCTGGAGAAAGGTCTAGATTATGAATGTATACTACTCCAGTCAGCTGATTCTTTGCTTCAATGGATATATAATTAAAGACACACCATTAGCATTTAATATTCATGGCTGTAAACATTTTAAACTAGTGGGATTAAAATGGAAGTTTTGTAGCTGCCAAAAAAGTATGGCAATTTTCTAGAACAAAACAATCTTGTTTTCCTTTCCTTATGCAAATAATTTAGCATAAGCAAGAGAGAGAACAATTATCTGGGAAGCATATGTTACAACATAAAGCTTTATTTTGTTTAAACATAGTTCATAACAACATTACTGATTTCAAAGAAGCTATCTTAAATAAAACAATCCTTAGCCATAAAAACAATCCAACTATGCATGTTGATATAAAATCTTGACATATACATGCTACTACAATGGAAAGCACTATGGTAGTACATCCACCTAAGTGTTGATTCTAAGACCTTTATGAGAGATACAAGGTGAGATGGGTAACATATTTTTGTGAACCATTGCATATTGGTAAGTTAGTGGTTAAGATGCTGAACTGCAGACCGGAAGGTCGGCAGGACAGCAGTTCGAGACCCGAGTGCCGCATGACAGAGTGAGCTCCCGTCTTCAGTCCCAGCTCCTGCCAACCTAGCAGTTCGAAAGCAAGAAATCGCAAGTAGATAAATAGGTACCGCTCTGGTGGGAAAGGTAACAGCGTTCCGTGCACCTTAGTGTTCAGTCATGCCGGCCACATGACCACGGAAGCATCTTCGGACAGCGCTGGCTCTTCGGCTTAGAAATGGAGATGAGCACCATACCCTAGAGTCGGACACGACTGGTTGGGGACACCTTTAAGTTAGACAAAACTTTGAACCAGAGAGATTCATATTTCCCATGAATTCTGATCTTAATAAAGGGGAATGCCTGACAGCATAGTAGGCATGATGGGGCAGCCATGTGTAGTTTAGTCAAGTGCCTGCCCCACCAGCACATAAAGTAGTGGATGAGAGTCCATTTTTTAACATGTAGTAGAGCACGTAGGTAAGGGAAGTTCAATCCTTCAACCTCCCATTCATTCGTCACTGCGCTTTATTGCTTCTAGCAATGTTACTATTTAAGACCATCCTATCCCTCCTTTTTTCTGTAAAAGCTCTCAAAGCAGCTTACAAATGCAACTAAAAACGATGGCACAAACCCAAAGAAAGTTAGTACCACTGAAATTAATGGGGCATAATTTGTTGTTGTTGTTGTTCAGTCGTTAAGTCGTGTCCGACTCTTGGTGACCCCATGGACCATAGCACGCCAGGCCTTCCTGTCCTCTGCTCTCTCCCGGAGTGTGCTCAAGTCCATATTCATTGCATCGGTGATGCTATCTAGCCATCTCATCCTCTGCCATCCCCTTCTCCTTTTGCCTTCAGTCTTTCTCAGCATCAGGGTCTTTTCCAGAGAGTTTTCTCTTCGCATTAGGTGGCCAAAATATTTGAGCTTCAGCTTCAGTATCTGTCCTTCCAATGAGCAGTCAGGGTTGATATTTATTAGTAATAAACAAAATTAGTCATAACTAACTTACTGATTTCAAGAAGACTTAAGCATGACCAGTTTTCTCTGGATTTGGGCAAGTCTTCTAAATAACCGTAGTCTAAAAATAACCAAAGTACACCTAAACAACAGTAAATATGACAGTGAAAAAGCAGTTAAACCAGCAAAGTCTAATCATTATTAAAAACGGGGGCAAACAGGACTGGCATAGCCTGGCATCTAAGAGACAGTAATGAAGAAGCCTGGTGAGTGTATAAGGGGGAGCGATATTTATATAATTTCTGATATCAGAGCTAGGCCAGAATTAGGGCAGAAATTTGTTCGATTGATATTGTAATACAAACTAATCTAATTTGCCCTTCTGAATTAGTACACAGACCAGAATGCGATTATTCTTCGTTTTTTCCTCACGCTTCTCTGAATCTTGCAATGCAATTCTCCACTAAAAAAAAAAGTGTACCGAAAGGCATACATTAGGAAAAATATTCGTGGAGCCAGGACTTGGGGGCTTTTTTGAAGAACAAGAACAGTGACTTCATTTGCCACTCCCCTCAGACTTCCCTGTTCCCTCTGAGCTTAGCTGCAGTCCTCACAGTAGCTGGGTGGGAAATGGATTTTCCCAGCGACAATATATTGTTGTGAATCCCTGCTGTAATTCAAAGTATTTTGAGGTGGCTTGATCTTGAATGGGCAATTATGACCGATTAGCTTTACAAAAGACCTGCACCTGGTGGGGATGAAAATTGTTAGAACTGGTTTGTTGATATGGATCAGCTCAGGGGCCTGAATGTTTGGGGGCATGGCTATGGAGATTGTCATCTTGAGCGTCTGCACTTCAAAATTTACCACTACACCACTGATGGGAGTATATGGGGTGGGTAGAAATATAAGGGAGAAGGCTCTCCTTAAGGTGACCAGGTGCTAAACCTTTTAGGGCTTTAAAAGGTAAGAATCAGCACCTTGAATTGAATCCAGAGACAAATAGGTAGCCAGGGAAGATGGAAAGGTTTGGAGTAATATGCTCCATCTGGCCAGCCCCAAACAATAGTCTGACAGCAGCGTTTGGACCAACTGAAGTTTCTGAATGCTTTTCAAAGGCAGCTCCATGTAGAGTAGATTGCATAACGGTAGTCCAGTCTGGAGGTCACTAGTGGCCCTGACAGCCTTTTCCAGGACCAGTTGTGAGTGGCACACCAGCTGAAGCTGGTAAAATGTACTAGATGCTATTTCCGCCCAGTAACAGCTCTGGGTTCAGGAGCACAATAGTGGATTCCCAGCATTTTAACACATGAGCCCCCATTAACACAAAGCAAAACCTTTCATATTCCCAAATCTTCAGATTCACATTTAGCAGTGCTATAATCTTTGGGCCCCTTCATGGATCACTGCCTTGTTGTGGCGGAGGGGCTTGCATAACTCAGTGAAGCCATAAGCTATGCCGTGCAGGGCCACCCAAGGCGGACAGGTCATGGCAGAGTTCTGACAAAATGTGGTCCACTGGAGAAGGAAATGGCAACCCACTCCAGTATTCTTGCCAAGAAAACCCCATGGAACGTATCATAAGGCTAAAAGAGATGACGCCGGAAGATGAGCCCCTCAGGTCAGAAGTTGTCCAATATACTACTGGGGAAGAGCAGAGGGTATTTCCAAGTAGCGCCAGAAAGAGTGAAGCAGCTGGGCCAAAGCTGAAAGGACACTCAACTGTGGATGTGTCTGGTGGTGAAAAGAAAATCCGATGCTGTAAAGAACAATATTGTTTAGGAACCTGGAATGTCAGATCAATGAATCAAGGTAAGCTGGAGGTGGTCAAACATGAGATGGCAAGATTGAACATCGACATCTTGGGAATCAGCGAACTAAAATGGACAAGCATGGGCGAATTTAATTCAGGTGACCATCATATCTACTACTGTGGGCAAGAATCCCTTAGAAGAAATGCAGTAGCACTCATAGTCAACAAAAGGGTGGGAAAAGCAGTACTGGGGTACAATCTCAAAAACGATAGAATGATCTCAGTACGAATGCAAGGCAAACCATTCAACATCACAGTAATTCAAGTCTATGCCCCAACCACTGATGCCGAAGAAGCTGAGGGTGATCGATTCTATGAAGACCTACAACACCTTCTAGAACTAATACCAAAAAAAGATGTCCTCTTCATCATAGGGGATTGGAATGCTAAAGTAGGAAGTCAAGAAATCACCGGGATAACAGGCAGGCATGGCCTTGGTGTACAAAATGAAGCAGGACAAAAGCTAATAGAGTTTTGCCAAGAGAACACGCTGACCATAGCAAACACTCTTTTCCAACAGCACAAGAGGCGACTCTACACATGGACATCCCCAGATGGTGAATATCGAAATCAGATTGATTATGTCCTTTGCAGCCAAAGATGGAGAAGCTCTATACAGTCAGTAAAAACAAGACCTGGAGCTGGCTGTGGCTCAGATCATGAGCTTCTTGTTGAAAAATTTCGGCTTAAATTGAAGAACGTAGGGAAAACCACTAAACCATTCAGGTACGACCTAAATCATATCCCTTATGAACAACAGAATGGGAAAGACTAGAGATCTCTTCAAGAAAATCGGAGATCTCAAGGGAACGTTTTGTGCAAAGACGGGCATGATAAAGGACAAAGAAGGCAGGGACCTAACAGAAGCAGATGAGATTAAGAAGAGGTGGAAAGAATACACAGAAGAACTATCCAGGAAAGATCTTAATGTCCCTGATAGCCATGATAGTGCCGTCACTGAACTTGAGCCGGACATCCTCGAGAGTGAAGTCAAGTGGGCCTTAGGAAGCATTACTAACAACAAAGCTAGCGGAGATGACGGTATTCCAGCTGAGCTATTTAAAGTCCTAGAAGATGATGCTGTTAAAGTGCTGCACTCAATATGCCAACAAATTTGGCACACTCAACAATGGCCGCAACACTGGAAAAGGTCAGTTTACATTCCAATCCCAAAGAAGGGCAACGCCAAAGAGTGTTCAAACTACCGCACAATTGCGCTCATTTCACATGCCAGCAAGGTGATGCTCACAATCCTACAAGCTAGGCTTCAGCAGTATGCGAACCGAGAACTACCGGAAGTACAAGCTGGGTTTCGAAGAGGCAGAGGAACTAGAGATCAAATCGCCAACATTCGCTGGATCATGGAGAAAGCAAGAGAATGCCAGAAAAACGTCTTATTTCTGCTTCATTGACTACGCTAAAGCCTTTGATTGTGTGGATCACAACAAACTGTGGCAAATTCTTAAAGGGATGGGAGTACCAGACCACCTTACCTGTCTCCTGAGAAACCTGTACGAGGGTCAAGAAGCAACAGTAAGAACCAGAGATGGAACAACCGAGTGGTTCCAAATTGGGAAAGGAGTACGACAAGGTTGCATATTGTCACCCTGCTTATTTAACTTATATGCAGAGTACATCATGAGAAACGCCGGGTTGGATGAATCACAGGTCGGAATTAAGATTGCTGGGAGAATTATCAACAACCTCCAATATGCAGACGATACCACCCTAATGGCAGAAAGCGAAGAGAATCTAAAGAGCCTCTTGTTGAGGGTGAAAGAGGAGAGTGCAAAAGCTGGTTTGAAACTCAACATTAAAAAAATGAAGATCATGGCATCTGGCCCCATCACTTCCTGGCATATAGAAGGGGAAGAAATGGAAGCAGTGACAGATTTTACTTTCTTGGGCTCCAAGATCATCGCAGACGGTGACTGTAGCCATGAAATTAAAAGAGGCTTGCTCCTTGGGAGGAAAGCTATGGCAAACCTAGACAGCATAGTAAGAAGCAGAGACATCACCTTGCTGACAAAGGTCCATCTAATCAAAGCTATGGTTTTCCCAGTAGTAACGTATGGCTGTGAGAGCTGGACTATAAGGAAGGCTGAGCGCCGAAGAATGGATGCTTTTGAACTGTGGTGCTGGAGAAGACTCTTACGAGTCCCCTGGACTGCAAGGAGGTCCAATCAGTCAATCCTAAAGGAAATCAACCCTGAGTGCTCATTGGAAGGACAGATACTGAAGCTGAAGCTCAAATATTTTGGCCACCTAATGCGAAGAGAAAACTCTCTGGAAAAGACCCTGATGCTGGGAAAGACTGAAGGCAAAAGGAGAAGGGGACGGCAGAGGATGAGATGGCTAGATAGCATCACCGATGCAATGAATATGAACTTGAGCACACTCTGGGAGAGAGCGCAGGACAGGAAGGCCTGGCGTGCTATTTTCCATGGGGTCACGAAAAGTCGGACACGACTGAATGACTGAACAACAACAACAATAACAATAATCTTTGGGGCATTTATTCCAGGTCTGCTGGTGAGAACATTTGTGATTGGGGAAGGATGAAGTAGCTGTCGTGGTGAGAGGTTTGTGATACTAGAAAGTAAAACATAGGCTAGTGAATTATTCTGCATTTACTTCTGAGGAATATGCTTTTAATAATGCAGATGGCTGAAATAAATATTATGGAGCCATATGCAGAGGAAAAATAGAGGGTCCATGTTGGGTATAATGAATATAGAAAAGTATCTTGGAAACAATACATATAAACTAATGCCTACAAAATAATAAAACCAGAAGATTTTACCACATCAGGGAGACATTTTTGTGTGTGAAACTGTCTAATGGTTTATCTACTGAAGAATTTCATCCTGCATCTATGTATGTTGCTGAAAGCTTCATGAAAGGTGCACAATGCTCCAATTATATAAGTAGTTGTACAATAATACATCGCAGTAACTGACTGAAGCACCATCTGAAGCATAAATTTTGAGTTTCAGTTCTACTCTTGTTGATATACATCAAAGGAGCCTTTATTTTGATGGCAGCGCAATCGTCACCAGCTGTGCTTCACTGACAAGTATTTCTTTCCCCAAACTCCTGTGTGTACATGCAGCAGCTTGGCTGAAAATGTTACATCTGGTGCCATCCAGATGTGTTGGAGTACCCCTCCTATCAGCCCCAGCCAGCATGGCCATGGACATGCCGGTTGAGGCTGATGGGAGTAGTAGTCTAACACGCCTGGAGGGCAAGAGATTGGGGAAGGATGGCCTACAAAATGCCATGCAAGTGGGCCGGTTCTTTCCTCAGCCTTTCTATGGCATTGCAGTGCAGGCACCCTTAAGTTGCTTTGCTGAGCCATGTTGAGAGTGTAGGACAATGACCAGAACACAGTATTGGTATAAGACCAATAGCCTGATTCATGCTGCAATTCTGTGGATGCTTACGTGGGAATAAGTCCCAGCGAAATCGATGGGACTTACCTCTGAGTAGATATGCACAGGATTGCACATTCAAGTCTATCCTATTTGTGTGAATGCAGCAGCTCATAGGTTCAGGGCCATTGGAACATGTTATGCTATTCAAATTAGTGGGATGATTTGACAAGTAATGTCCTATCCAGGATTGTTTAAAGCAAGCCCTAAATCTTCTAATATGGGGGTGGGCAAAAGGTAGTTCTAGATCTACTGGTAGAACTCCAGGTGACTTGGAGTTAATCAGCAAGGATTCCCAATTGATTAGCAATAGCAGCAATAACATGACACCCCACTCTTTAAATTGTACTGCTGAAATTAAGAAAGCTTGGGATAACCTGGAATGCATGTATGTGTAGATGGGCTGTAAGCACCATTCAGTCCTAGTTCTCAAAACAAATTCCTGGTCGCAGAATTCTTTACTATTTATTTATTACATTTATAACCTGCCTTTTTTCCTCCAAGGAACTCAAGGCGGTGTACATAATCCTCCTCCTCCATTTTATCCTCACAACAACAACCCTGTGAGGTAGGTTGGGCGAAAGGTATGTGACTGGCCCAAAGTCACCCAGTGAGCTTCCATGGCCAAGTGGGGACTAGAACCCGGATCTCCCAACTCCCAGTCCAACACTCTAGCCACTACACCACACTGGCTCTCTTTAGGGTGCTATCCTATGCATGTTTAGACAGAAGAAAGTCCTACTATTCCCAGCATGCCCCAGGAAAAGGTGAAAAAATAAGGTTAAATATGTGCAAATCTCCCCGAGGTGGGAACAAATGTTTTAAATTTGTGCAAATCTTCCTGAAGGTGGAGAAAAAAATTACTTCCAATTTGCAGAAATCTCCCAGAAGATGTGTGTGTGTGGAATAATAATGTTACATTTATGCAGATGTCCGTGAAGGTGGGCAGTGGGGGGAGTGTCACTGTCTAGGGGGCAACAAAATAGAGGAGCAAATTGACTGGTGTCATTTCAATATGTAATAGAGAGGGGATATCGTTAGTGATATCGTGAGGAGCAGCCGGCAGGGTTTTTCATCTTGCCAGGCAGCTCTGTCACTGCTTTAAATAATCCATGCTCTGCTAGGTTCAGATGTCGCAACAAGCCACCCTGAGGACAAGCCACCCTAAACAACCCTACTCTAAGCCATGGTTTCCCAGTGTGGCTTGTTTACGGAAAAGCTGTGCCAGGTTCAGACGTCACGTTAAGCCACCCTGCAACCACCCATGGTGACAACCCACCTTGGTGTTACATGACATGCGAACGAGGTCAGTATGTTGTTTAATGTATGTGTCTGTATCCTAAACCATCCTTGTTTTCTAAAATCAAATCTTAATAATGGAAGAGGAAAATTTAGGATCTTGCAGCTATGTGGCTTGTTTCCTTTTTAGGGCTTGAAGCATTGTGAAGGTTTATTTTTTGCCCACAGAAGCTGTCACTCTTTTCCAGCCTGCCTCCCATTGCTGCACCGTCTGTATGGCCAAGGGCCAACTGTGCAGGCTCATTGGATAACACGAAGAAGTAATTACTGTACAATCCCCCCAATATAAAGTTCCAGTTCAGACACTTTATGCCACTGAAACAACCAGCGGCCACATTTTGTTATGGAATTCCATCCACTGTCTTCCGGAGCTCTGCAGCTGTAGCATGTCCAACTGCTTTCATCTGGGAAGCTCCAAAACGAACGGTTCAGGTCCTCCAGCGAAAGAGGAAACCGCACACCCACTTCCATTGTAAAACAGGACACCTCACTGTGAAATTAGGACTCGGAAGAGCCTGAGAAATTTAACAGCTGCTTTTCCAAACCTAAGGAATTTCCCATGCCACTGGAGGAATTGCATTCATTGGGTTTAGATGCTGAGTGACTTGGTCATAATTTCAAAATATCACACTCTCCATGTGACAATCAATTACACCACATTGCATAAAATTTAGAATATTAAGCATTGTTTTTATAAGCAATATTATTCTTATGCCACATGACAAAAGTGAACTTTTAAAAAAATCACAGGCAAAAGAATGTTAAAGAGTTCACTATGAATGTGATTTTTTGTTCATTGTTGACATTAGGAGCATGGCAGATGCAATTACTGTAATGACAGAATTCTGCATACATTACTTTTTCTTTCCTTTTTTTTGGACAAAAGCAGTCAGTGTTGGCAAGTTCCTGAGACAGTGTGTTTCTGACCTGCATATCTTGTGAAGTAGCGAGTGTTTTAGTAACATGACAGGAGAGTGGTGCCAGTTCCTGGTTCAGACCATTATACTGCATGCCTGGTACTACCACATGAGCCACACAAAGAACCTTTTCAGTGGTAAAACAAGGGTCTAATGACACATTAACTTAATTACATGGTGTGCAATTGCCCCTCTACTTTTTATTTGTGTGGGAGCCGGATCCCCACCCTGTGCACAGCGTGGGGAGGGTTTCCCAGCTGCTTCCCTCCTGAAATTTGCCTTCCCCTGCAGTAGTTAGAAAAAGAAAGCTTCCATTGGCCATGTGTGTGTGTGTGTGTGTGTGTGTGCGTATAATTAATATAGCTTGACCCTGAGACACAAAGAAGTGAAGGGAGATCCAATGCATACCCAGGGTTTTGTTGGTTTTGCTCCATCAGTTTCCACTACCAAAAAGAAAAGGTGCATTTAAAACAGAACAGCAGGTTGACTATTTTTTAGTAGGGTTTGCTGTGTCAGAAACTGTGCTGATTGTTCATGCACCTTATTCTGGCCCTCTGCTGTACAGCCAAATGGGTTCTTTGGATTTCAACCAGTATATATGATTGTAGTTCTAGGACTAGTTTGAGAAGACTACCTTTTTATTATGGAAAGCAGTTAACCATCCCTTTGCTTTTAAAGGAGGACATCACACGTTTTGGTTAACACTTTTTAAATGCAGAGGAACATAAAACAGATGCGGGGGTAGGGGAGGGGTTGTCTATGGACATTATTTTGTCTTGGCTGGAGGACTGGAAGCAAACTGGTGGAGTGCAGTTTCTTAGCCCTGCTTGACTCCAAGCATGGATAGGTTGAGAGAGAGATCACATCCTTGTATTTGTTTACTTTATTTATATTTGTCTTTTCCTCCAAGGAATTTAAGGTGGCATACAAGGTTGTCCTCACAACAACCCTGTGAGGTAGGTTAGGCCCCGCAGATGGCCACAGTTTCCCCAAACACTGCCCACTATGGCTGGGTTCACACAACACGACAAGCCAGAATGCGGGTTGAGTGTGGGTTGTTGAATCGTAGCTTGTTGTGTTGTATAAACCCAGCCACACTAACAAACCCTGATTTGTTTACCACGAACAACCCGCAAAAAGTGGGTTTGCTGGGTTATGAACTGTGGGTTGTTTGTGGTTAACAAACCATAATTTGTTAACACAGCTGGGTTCACACAACACAGCAACCCACGATTCAGCAGCAACCCACACTCAACCCGTAATTGTTCCCATGGGGCATTCGGTCTCAAATTTCAAAGGGAATAGGCCCTGACTCCTGAGGGCAGCCAGTCTGCTTCTTCAAGCAGCAGCAAAGTGTTGTTGTTGTTAAAGGAAAAGGAGAAAGAAACTTTAAACTGGTAAGACCAGTCTCAGCTGAAAGTTCTTCAATTTCATCCACCCATGAAAATTGCCCATACGCCCTCCCTACACACATTTCCACAGAAGATGAATAGTCCCATGAAGAAAGTGCGTGTGTGTGTGTTGCAGGGGGCAGGGACATTAAATCCAGCCTGAATATCTTTATATGTCCCATATTTAGGCTGTTTGAACAAAAGGGGAGAGAACCTCAAAGGTGCACAGGAGATACTTTATTGCCCCTTGCTTTTATGAGTATTGCTCCATGCTTTTATAAGAATTTTGTTTCAGTTTCCAAATCACTTGAAGATGCCCTGTTTGCAATTCTGAACACAAATGGGAGTGCATTTTCTCTGAAAATGTTCACAAATTCCTGAAGGGAATGTTTTCAAAATGTGTACTTGAAAAATTCAGGAAACTGCAAGAGGGCCAAAACAGAAGAGAAAATGTTTTTTTTAAATGTTTCGATTTCCATTTTAAGACAGAAGAAGCATTGGAAAGACTCTTTGTGATATATTTGGAGAAAAGTAGCCCCTGAGGAAGGAAAGTCCTTTCTGAAATGCATTGGGCATAATCAGAGTTTTTTCAGGCACCTGATAATATATTCTCTTCTCTTTTGGGATACTTGCAAAATGAGCCACTTCCTCAAAATGCGCATATTTTAAATCACCCATGCTTTAGCCTATGGGGGAATTTGTGTAAATTGGGGGATTCTTTGCGCAACTTTTATGTTTGATAGCTGTTTGTTTTGTGTAATCTTCCTGTTCGTGCAAAACGAACAGTGATGGCAAACACGAGTACAAATCGAGGAGAGATGAGCAGCGAACTGATATTTGCTCCTTCGCCCATCCCTAATTAAAACTCTTCCTGAGAGTCAGCTTTGATTAAGTACTTTCAAAGAGAAACCAAAGCTATCTTTCATGCTTTTTCAAAATGAGGAAGAGTTTTAATAGTGAAACATGTTGAACAACACATTGCCTTCTGTGCACATTTGAGGCTTTCTTCCTCTACCTGCATTTGGTACCTTCCTTTCTTTTCTCCGTTTGGCTTCTTTGAGACACACAGCCACATTTCAAACTGTAAATGCCTCAAATGATGATTAAGATGTTATTGTTTTCTTTGCTGAAGTTATTTCTCTTAACTTCATCATGGATTGTTTTGTTATGTCAAATCACTTTGTGAAATCACTTAAGACAGGGGTCCCCAGTGTGGTGCCCTGCGCACCCAAATTATTTTTTTATTTTTTCCCATTTTTAAAATATGCATACATGGATTTGTATGAAATGCATACAACTTTATAGCAATTTTAAAGAGTGTGTACACCAGTGAAGGCTATTCCAGTATAGAAATTTTCTGTGTAATAACCTCCCTGCACAAAGAAGCAACTGCCAGACATTGCCAAAATATATGTTTAAAAGACGCATTAGCTGTATTGCACTGCCAGTAATTAGCTGAATTAGACAATTCCTTATTAAAGAGGCATTGCAGTGTACAATAGACATGAAACAAAAGCTTTTGCTGAATAAGACACAGCCTAAGATCCGTAGACACGAAAGGTAGACGCCAAAGTGGTGAGGCATTTTGTGGTGGTGCCCACAGCAGTATCTCAAATTCCCAAATGCACTCAAAGGTCCAAAAGGGTTGGGGGGCCCTGACCTAAGGCACAATCCTGTGCATGTTTAGACAGAAATAAGTCCTACAACCCCTGGTGTGCCAGCATGCTGGGAGTTCTAGGACTTTTTTCTGTCTAAGCTTTCATAGGATTGCGCCCTTAACTATCCTTTGTGTCACACTTTTTGTTAAGTATACCTAATATATCCTGGATAGTCACAAAATTCCTCAGAAGATGAGCCCTCTGTTTTGCTGTGATTAGAATCACATGGTTTGCTCATCACAATGCTGTTTGACTCAACTAATAAAGAAAGGATGATACAACTTGTCATACCATACTTGTCAAGTGATTAGGAGTAATTATGGACACAGATCAAAATCTTACCGAGGCTCTTAATAAGAAGTAATTTTGTGGTCAATTGAAGAAAATAAAGTTCCCAAGGACAGAGGCTGAGAGATATTAATCACATTGTCATTTTCAATTAATGCAAGAATACCCAGTTTGTTAGTAATGTATATATTACAGTACACAGCAACTACATGAAGCAAGACATTTTGGGGGAAGTACATTAAAATTTGGCAATTGGACTCATTATCTTAGAGTTTTAAAAAGTTATATCTCATTTATGTCGGGATATTGCCCCATATAAATGAATGGTGTGCTAGGTATACGTTTAGGCTTAGGGAACGAAATTCTATTACGTTTAACATAAGGTCGCTTCTGAGATTGCAATAAAAGTGGGACTGGCAAACAGTAAAGTGATTCCTACTTCTCATTCCCCAACACCTGCTGAAACTTCTGGAATAGGATTCATGGATCTCACCTCAAGTAAGATCCACACACCCCTCCTCCCACTTAGGATGTTAGGTCTGGATTTGCAGTTTTCTCATTTCCATCTGCACATCCCAGGGAGGCTGTGGAACTCTTGGACCAGTGTCTGGAGGCTGGTTTTTTATGGATGAAGGTGCACAAGCTGAAACTTAATCCAGACAAGACAGAGGTACTGTGGGTTGGGAAACCAACTACATGGGATGGAGGTTTACAACTGGGGTTGCACTCCCCCTGAAAGATGAAGTACACAGTCTGCGTGTCCTCCTGGACTCTGAGCTAACTGGGGAAACCTAGGTGGCTGTGGTGTCCAGGAATGCTTTTTACCAGTTTAGGCTGGTACGCCAGCTGCGGCCCTATCTGGAGAAGATGGACCTTGCCTCAGTTATCCACGCACTAGTGATGTCCATGTTGGAGTACTGTAATGCATGGGCCTGCCTTTGAAGATGGTTCAGAAATTCCAGCTTGTGCAGAATGCGGCCACCCGAGTATTGGTGGGGGCAACGCGATTCGATCACATAATGCCTATACTGTACCAGCTGCATTGGTTACCTGTGTGTTTCTGAGCACAATTCAAAGTGCTGGTTTTGACCTTTGAAGCCATAAACGGTTTGGGACCAAGTTACTTGAAGGACCGCCTTCGTCCATATCAGCCTGCCTGCACTTTAAGATCAGAAAGAGAGGCCCTTCTCATTTGCCCACCTGTGAGAGCAGTCGGGTGGGTGATTGCATGTGACAGGGCCTTCTCTGTAGTGGCCCCACGCCTTTGGAACAAGATGCCATTGGAGGTCTGCCATGCTCCGTCATTGAAGGCTTTTAAGAAGGCCTTGGAAACATATTATTTTACCTTGGCCTTCTCTTGATATGACTGCTCTTGTTGCTGTTACTGCTGTTATCATTGTTGCTGGTTTTATTGTTAGCTTTTCTTGTTTTTCTTGTTTTTATGTTTTTATCACTTTTAATATTTTAACTGTTTTTATGTATTTTATTGCTGCAAGCCACCTTGGGAGGGCTTCTGCCCTGACAGGTGGCCAAGAAATGTTTTAAACAAACAAATAAATGTGGAGCAGCAATAATGTGTCAGTTTGGATATAAGGATAGGGCATAAGGTTTTGGTGGGAAAGTCTTGTTGTTGAGATAAGACAATTAGTTAAAATAATCCAGACAGAAAGCCGAAAGCAGTACATTCAAGAGCTGTTGGCATAGCAGTAGGAGGAGAAGGCATACAAATGAATTAGATAATCCATATGGAAATGATAAGAGGGAAAAGGAGGAGGCAAAAGACAAAGATCCAGAGGGACCCTTCCTGGAAATGTGAGAACAGTGGAGGAAAAGTTAGTAAGACAGAGAACAGTGGCTTGAGCTAGCAAAGTGAAACATAACAAGATAATGTTTGGCCACCTGTAATTTTCAGCTCTCTGTGTTGTGGAAACACACTAACAATTTAGCGATGAGTTAGGTTCAAACATCAGTATGCCATTTATCTGTTTGGCACCCTTCCAGTCATCCTGTGGGTCAGGGGAGATACCCCCCATTGCCAATTTCCCAGAAAAATTCAGAGGAATAAAATGACTGCTCTTGTAGACAATGTGCTCTATAACAGCGGTGGGGAACATGTGACCCTCCAGATGTTGTTGGACTGCAACTCCCATCAGCCCTAGCCAGCATAGCAATGATGAGAGATGAATTCTTAGACTTAATGTTTTGCCATCAGAATTTGCACATCCGAATTCTTAGACGTAGTGTTTTGTCATAGGTTGTTCTGTCTTAACACTTTAATTCAGGAAGGCCATATCCTTTCAGACATGGTAATATTTCCAGTAGAACAATAATCTAATCCAGCAAACCTTGAACAAGGGAAAACATTTGGATTTATAGACTGGACACATTGACTACAGGTGACATGAACTTGAAGGATCATACCACCTTCAGGTTTGGAGCAATTTCCCACATACAGGAGCCCACACTGTTTAGGAGGTCCCCTGGACCTCTGCTTGGTATTTCAGGGTGCTCAGGGGAGAGGATGGAATAGCAGACATATGTTGCATAAGTGGTCTTCTGCTCCAGAAATTTTGAGTCCAACATCTTTTCTTACTTTTTAATCTAAATAATTGTTTCTATATATTTTGATTAAATATCTTTGTGATTTTGACCCTGACCTTTATTATCATTTTTGGTGTTTTCTGTCTATATTAAACCTGCATTTTGACTGCACCACTTCAATCTGGGTTTCATGGAAAGCTTTTCCACACACACACAAAGATGTGAAGGCCCAGAAAAAACTCAGAAAAATTCGGAAAAGGACCATTTTTGTTTTTTTCTGAAAAATTGGAAAATTGGAACAATTGAACAGTTTTGGATTATGAAGTATTTTCTTTTAGAATGTAAGACAAAGTATTTCTATATTGTTACCCAGCCTTTACTCCCCCCAAAGTGATTTCTAAAAACTATGTAAGAAGAACACTTTTATAGAAAGACTAGAGATGTAAAATGTCTGGAAATAATGAAGCCATGGGGGAAAATATTTTTTAATCCTCTCTGTAAGATTCCCAGCATAGTTAATTCTTCCATTCCTTATTAAAATTATTGATCTAAAGTATATTTTACTGACAGACATTTATGCTCAGTTTCCCAACATCTGAGTAGAGTCATCACTGTGCATTCTCGACAGTAAATGTGCATTCTTGCCAGCTTGGGTTTAGTTCTATAGAGTCCTGTGTTTCTGATGCTGTAGGAGCCATTTAATGTAGTTCTAATCTGTTCAGACAATAACTACACATTTGCTAAGTGAGTTTGCTTTTAAATGTTATAACATATAATGAAAATTTTATGAACAAACTAAGTCATACATAAGATAGCTTTAGGAACAGAAAGGCTGCTTCATGTTCCTAAGGCAGCCTTCTGCAACCTAGTGGGCCTCTGGAAGTTTTGGAATATCGTGCCCAGCATTCCTAACTATTGGCCATGCTGCCTGAGGCTGATGGGAGCTGAAGTCCAAAATATCTGGAGGGCATCAGGTTAGGGACTGCTGTCTTAATGCAACAAAGTGACTTTAGGTCTGTAAAGAGTGCCCCCCTCCCCCAAAGTATTGCTTATTTTTCAGTTTTTCCAAAATGTCCAGTTTTTCCAAAATTTCTAATTTTTCCAAATTTTCCAACATTTCCAATTTTTTGAAACCCCTGGAAAAAAATGGGTTTTTTACCCATGGCCTCAAAATTTCCAGAAATTTTACATCTATACACACAGAGAGACACAACTTCCTACCCATAGAAAACTAGCATGTTAAGGAGAAAACTAGGATAGAATCCTTCTCCTTGACATTAGTTTTCTATGTGCAGGTTGTTGGGGGGGGGCGTTAATGGAGAGAATTCAGGCCTATGAGCCCACACCTGCAGTGTGTAGTGACTAGGGATGTCGGAGGAATCCATCCAAGGGGTCAAGTCTGGTGAGCTTTTAGCAGCTTGCACCCCCCCCCCCGAATCCAGTTCGATTCTGTGTCAAGTCGGGTCAGCTCTCAGATTTTTGCTGGTGGGGGTGGGGTTCTCTAAAAAAGTAATTTGTGCAAGTTGCAGCTGCAGTTTCCGTTACATAATTTACATAATTTTTGGCTGGAATTTGCATAACTTGTGCAAATTGCAGACCGAAGCTGTGGAAGTTAGGCATATTTACGGCCGCAGTTTGTCCAAGTTAGGTAAATTTCAGCCTGATTCCAAGTTTGCAGCCGCAACTTGCTTTAATGACATTTTTTACAGGAAAAAAACCTTCGAAAGTTCCCAAATTTCGGCAAATGCAAGCCGAGCCGGGGGGGCTTGCAGAATCCAGTGAGGGAAAAAAGAGCCAGATTTCCCCATGATGACCATCCCTAGTAGTGACACAGTCCAGATATGGAGTAGTATCCAATGGTGTAATTCCAGAAATTCAAATAGCATTAGTGGAGCTCTGCTGAATCTTTCCATTGAGCAAGCGGATGTGCATTATGCTTGTGCATAATTGCCCAATGCCTTGCAAAATGGGTTGCACAAGTGTAATATGCAACCAGTTGTGCAGTGGGTTGCACAATCAGTTATGTTTTGGTTTGCACAACAGGTTGCACAAGTATAATGCACAAGTTGCACAAGTGTTATGCACATCTGGTTGCACAACGGCTTGTAAAAGGGGTTGTGCCATGGGTTGTGCAAGTGCACAATGGGTCACGCAAGTGCACAGTGGGTCGTGCAACAGCTTGTGTAATGGGTTGCAGAAGCACGCTTGTGCAAACAGAACTTTAGTTGGATTCTCCTTCTGTGCATAGTTTGGAACCTTGTTTCCACTAGCTCAACATCATTTGCACTAGTGCAATGACAGAGTCCAGATATGGAGTAGCATCCAATGGTGTAATTCCAGAAATTCAAATAGTATTAGTGGAGCTATGTGTAATGATGTTGCCCATGGTTTTACTACGTCAGCTGGTTGTGTTGAGAACTATCATAGATACGATACTCTCATAGCAGCACTTTAGATGCTGTTGACATAATTCTGCAGCTTCATCCAGAGTGGCAGAGAGAAGCCCTTGAGAAGAATTTTTTTTAAAAATAGAGATCTTATTTCATGCTGGCACCAATAATGATTTGCTTTTCTTTTGTTTGGACCCCTTCTGAGCTTGAAGCAGGTGATTGTGGGGTTAGATTGAAATTGAGTTCTGAGGTCAGGCTCAGCTGCAATGATTTATTGAAGCTAGCATTTGCAATTTATTAACTGAATGTACCTTAGAGAATTTACTGATACAGATTTTGTAAATGAATGTGCTTTAAATAGTGATTAGGGTATTAAAGGGATGAAACTCACACCATTGCAGGAAAATGAAAATGCATACCAATAACGTAAAGCCTTCTGTGAGCTAAATGAAGAGTCTCTTAGTTTTAGCTTTCTTTTTCGTTTCTCCTTTTCTTTAATGTCATATTTTTTTTGTTATTGAGATTTTATTTATTAATCTTGTCTTATGCAAACTTTCCTGCTAATGTTGGTATTCTATTCTGTCTCCAAAATGTCCTGTTGCAGTTACAGAAACGTAATATCTTATTGTTCAAAGCATTTTCCTTAAATTCTGGGAAATTCCTCTCTAGGCAGTGGAGAAGGTTTTTTTCTCTGGCTTAACGCAACAGCAACGAACTCTCTTTTACTTTGCTGTTAAAGCTTTTTGAGTCAGGCAGTTTGGGCCATTGCATAATTACTGTAATCTACCTTTTGGCAATGTTCCTTTGATACTTAGACATCCTATTTATCTGAGCAGCTGCCAAGGTGTAATGGTCAATAAACTGCTTTCATGTATGCCCTGTCTGAGCTAGTGCATGTGTTCTACTGTTAGTGAAAGAAGCATTTCATTCTGTGAAAGCTTTGCATGCTGACTTTCATGTATACAGTATTTAAAGACAGCCAGTGTTCATTATCTTGTCTTAGAAGAAAGGGTCAGAGCTCAAATAATGTGATGTTGCATCTGAAGCCAAATGGAACCGAGCTGTCTTCCCCATAATGAACGAAAATGGGAGTTTAAGAATGCTCATGTTCAGGGCTAGGAGCCACCCTCAAATCTGAGCTTTCTAATGCTAGGAGAAAGCCTTTTCTAGGGGTGGAGGGAGGGGGGAAGGGAAAGTCTTCTGACTTTCTTCCTGAGCCCCTGCCCTCAGATGCCTGAATACTACTACAGGGTCACTGTTTTAGACTGGCTGGAGCCCTCAACAAGAGGACTCCACTTAGGGAGTGCACTGCAACACCTGAGTGCAGGCCCCACTTTATTTTATAGTAGTGATTACTGTAATCTCACTTTCCACAATGGGAAAGGCAGTGCGACAATTTCGAGTGAGGAAGCTGAATTCGTGCTTTTCAAGGAGGTTTCCATAGTTGGACTGGGGGTGCTTCCAGATGGAGGCCTGCTAGCACTACCAGTAAAGCGAAGAAGATCTAAAGAGCCTCCTGTTGAGGGTGAAAGAGGAGAGTGCAAAAGCTGGTTTGAAACTCAACATTAAAAAAACGAAGATCATGGCATCTGGCCCCATCACTTCCTGGCATATAGAAGGGGAAGAAATGGAAGCAGTGACAGATTTTATTTTCTTGGATTCCAAGATCACTGCAGACAGTGACTGTAGCCATGAAATTAAAAGATGCTTGCTCCTTGGGAGGAAAGCTATGGCAAACCTAGACAGCATAGTAAGAAGCAGAGACATCACCATGCTGACAAAGATCCGTATAATCAAACCTATGGTTTTCCCAGTAGTGATGTATAGCTGTGAGAGCTGGACTGTAAGGAAAGCTGAGTGCTGAAGAATTGATACTTTCGAACTGTGGTGCTGGAGAAGACTTACGAGTCCCCTGGACTGCAAGGAGGTCAAATCAGTCCATCCTAAAGGAAATCAACCCTGAGTGCTCATTGGAAGGACAGATACTGAAGCTGAAGCTCAAATATTTTGGCCACCTAATGCGAAGAGAAAACTCCCTGGAAAAGACCCTGATGCTGGGAAAGATTGAAGGCAAAAGGAGAAGGGGACGGCAGAGGATGAGATGGCTAAATAGCATCAGGGATGCAGTGAATATGAACTTGAGTACGCCCCAGGAGAGAGCAGAGGACAGAAAGGCCTGGCGTGCTATGGTCCACGGGGTCACGAAGAGTCGGACACAACTTAACGACTGAACAACAAGCACTACCAGTCAAAAAGGCACTGTGCATCTATTCCACCTTTTCCTCCTTAACAGATTTTCTGGTAAGAAAGAAGATGGAAGCAGCAGCAGGGAAACACTGGTAGGTTACAAATGGAAGATGATATCATCTGCCCTCTGTAAAATTCAGTGATTGAGGCACAGTGATCCCACAGTAAAAAAAACTAGTCCATGAAACACCCTAAGGCCTCTGTGATTGGTAATTTTATATGACTTGATGGGGGGAAAACCGGCATAAAGAGGGTTTGCCCCCTGAAATACTGATGTCAAATAAGACTTCTGTCTTGTGGCTACAGTCATAAGGAAACTTACAGTAAATGTCTTATTCCGCAGGTTGTCTTTGTAGGAGGTGCATGCAAAGGAGCTTATAAGAACTTTCTTCCACAGCAAGGGTCTTGCGAAATTTTCCTTTTGTGTAGTTTTCTCTTCTCAGTTTTTTTTTTTTTAAAGAAATGGATTCTGACAGCTTGAATCAGTAAGTCACATTCAGCTCCAGTTAATCTGAATTGCCTTGAATAAACAATTTTTCAGTTGTGCTAAAGAAGTGACACAGTCATTAGTTTTATTGAAAGCATGCTCTACCGAAAGCTTGGTTTCAGTGCAAGCGTGAGAATCTTAGTTCTGCTGCCTGCATGTTACAGGAAGCTTCTCAGAGATAAATTCGGTTTACAAACAGAAGTGAAGGATGGCCTTGTGACACATTCAGTGCTTTCTTTCTTCCGTGTTTGATTATGAAGAACAGCCCTATCCTGAAAATGAGGTTGACAACTCTCACTTTCTTTTACAGAATGTGCGTGATGCTTGGCCAGGGCAAATGTAGGTAAAGTTTGTCATGGGGGAAAGACGCAGGGAACATGAATCTATATGATTGCAAGATGTCTTGGAAAAAATATAATTCTTTGCCAACTGTGTTATTTATGTTGAAAAAATGGGAGAACTTTTAAAAAAGCAGTTTGCATAAATGAGACAAGCTGAAAGGCTGGCTGTGTTTTGAATTTTCCATACACCTCGGCAAAGAAGATTAACCAAAACAGCCTGTGCTTTATGACACTCTTGATTTCTTAGTGTAATTATGGTTTGATTTACAGACTGCATTTTTACAACTCACCTGCTTTTATTGCAGATTACAAAGTTTGTTCTCTTCTTCACTTTCAGATAGTAATCTTATTACAAAGAGTGATCGTGTCAGAGGACCAGATTTATAAAACTGAGTTAAACTGTTGCTCTCAGTTTTTAGAAATTATTGTTGTTTGCCCCCATATAAAGGTATCAACAAGCATCTGAAGTTTCATAGATGCAGAATCCATAATCTCTGAAGGCTTTTCAAAATAGTTATACATTGCTTGAGATACAATTTTTAGAACTGCTAAATAATTTACATGTTTGTAATAATTTACAGTTGCAAAGGCAACTGTTGATCAACTGCTAATAAATTTAGATGGATATTTCCAAGGATGACTATAGAGTTGCATTCTAGAAGCCATTAAATATCTGTATAATTTAGATAGAACGTATAAATTCTATCAAACCAAAGTTGAGTTTGTACATTAGTGAAATTCTTACTGTGTAAAAGAAACTGAGTCGTGGACGTTTTCAAAATCAGTGCACCCCCAAATATCATCTATATCAGAGGTCCCCAACCTTTTTGGGCAAGTGGGCACATTTGTAATTTTGATAGAGTGTTGTGTATGCACTCACAAAATGGTTGCCATGGTGAGTGTTGTCAGTCACAAAACACCCATTTTCCAGAAGGCAAAGTGGTGAGACTAAAAGAAAAGTAACTTGCCCAAGAATCTAAGTGCAGGGCAGAGTGGGAATCTGAATTTCAAAATACAAAACTACTCCTTTGAATCCACAGTTTTAAAACTCCAACATCCATTTGACAGAAGGCAAATTGATGGGGCGCAGAGACAAGTACTTTGGTCAAGAAACTGAGTACAATGCAGTGACGGGACCTGAGCCCTAAATGCCAGACCACATATTTTGCCCCCACAAAGTACAACAAAATACCCATTTCACCGAAGACAAACTGGCAGTGCTCAGAGGAATACACACAGCACACACAAAATATCATCCCCACTCCCTGCTACCCCCTCTAGCTTGCTGTATGCTCCTTATCACCCCTAGTATACTTTTTCTTTTTTCTGGATGGTAGGGCGTACTTCAAAACAAAATGCTGGGCTGCAGTGAGCTGCCATTGTTACTTTCTGAAAATGCCTCTGCTACTCAGAGCTGCTTCTGAGTTGTGCTCAGAGGCATTCTGGGAAATAAAAATGGTGCTGGAGGGCAGTGCTTTGCTTCGCATCATGCCAACCTCCCAGTTTTTTTTTTAATTAAAAAAAATCAGGAGGGTCAGGAAGCCTGGCAATGCCAAGGGAGGTGTCCCATGTATACTAGGTTGGGGACCCCAGAACTAGATTCTGCTTCTTTAATCCTTTTGTCTTGTAAAAATGCTACCTCAAAAAGGCTGATCTGGATTTGGTAACACCATTGTATTAATATTTGTTAGATTGCGGTGACATTTCATCTTCCATTTAGGATTTGCCCCAGCTTTAAATTGAGAGAACTATTCATTAGTTCACTTTCAGAAATGTTAGCCCAACTAATCCAACATATGGGACATATGAAGTAGCTTTATACTGACCTGGTTCACATGACATGCTGGGCTCACCGTGGGTTGTTTAACCCATGATGAGCTGCGGTGTGTGCCAGGTGTGTGCAGCTGCCATTATAAATATGCAACCCCAATGGGGTTGCGGCGTGCCATCTGAACCCAGCCACTGTGGGTTATGCTCATAACCTATGGTTTGTAGTTTTATTCTGCTCAAGCAGAAACACACATGCACAAACTTTCCCATATATTTTTGCAGCTAGAAAAGTATGAAAAAATATACTGTGTTTGTATTCTTGATTTGAGATCACAGGAACTGGCAATTCAAGACCTTGGTACTACTGTAAGAACAGACAAACATTAGGAAACTATGCAGTTGTTCATGAGAGATCACATGGCTGTCCAGATTTTTTATTGAAGGTATAAGATTGGATTAAATTGAGCATAAACCTAGATTCTCTACCTCTGCTGAAATATTCCCCCCCAATGTTTTATTGTGAGTTTTAACAAAGCAAAACAAACTGAAAACAAAACAAAATAAACAAAATAAACAAAAAATACAACAACATGTTCTAAAATCCTGAGTTTCAAACATTACAATATTTGAGAAAGAAAGAAAGAAGGAAAGGAAGGAAGGAAGGAAGGAAGGAAGGAAGGAAATACCTCATACCTCTGCTTAAATATTGACCTTTGTGGTGTTTGCAGATGGTTATATATCTTTTCAGGATTTACACTGAATAAAATGAATGGATAACGTGTTCCAACAGCTTTGTCAGTGTATTAGAAATCACAGCCTACTTGTTATTCAGTAGTAAGCGGACATATTTGAAATGATCTGCTTATAATTTACACATGCTTCGGTAGGGTGTATTATATATCACCCTGTAACTGTAATAAGGGTTCAGTTCTTTTAAGCAAAACATTCTAATTGTCCTAATTAACTTCAGCAGCCACACTGGAGTTTAGTGCCTGCTAAAAAATAGTTCTGACACAAATATATGTTAAAAATCAAGGAGGAAAACAAAAATAATAGGAATAATATGTTGCTTAATATTTTTGTTCAACAATGCTTTGTATGTCAGTAGCATTTCTAAATGAAAGTAAGTGGTCATCATAATAGGAAGGTCCCCACCTGTACATTTTCCAATACTTCCAGAAACAGCAATACAGTTTAGCAGTTTACCACATTACAAATGGATGTAATTTCTTTTACCATGTATTGGTAAAGGTTGGGGTCTTTACCAAGTGGTAAGGCTTCTCCATATTTCTCACATGGTTGGAATGGCTCTCTGTATATTGGTATATTACAGTGATGCTGAGTGGGGGAAGGTATTCCTCCAAGCTATAGGTCTGGTTCAGACATCATGATCTCAGTCTGATAAACCATGATAAATTGAACTAGGAGCCTGCATGTCTCCTCTTTGCCCCTTCCCTTCTCCCTTTATGCACTTATAACCTGACTTTAAGCCAGTTTCCCATAATGTTTGGGAAACTGTGGTTTCAGAGCTTCCGCTAAAGCTAGTTTTCCATGATGTCTGAACTGGGAAACTGGTTTGAGAGCACCCTCCAAAGCAGGATACAAAACCAGGATCTGATCCTGGCTTGAAGGGAGTCTTTAAGTCACAATGTTTGGGGGTTTGAACGCCAAGGGAAATTGGGCTTTAAGAAAGCACGTGGCTTTCTTATAGCAGTTTTGCAAGGGCAGGACGGAAAGGAAAGGGCAAGAATGAAATGTGAGGACACATGGTGTGCTCCTGGTCCAATAAACTATGGTTTATCACCTCAGGATCATTATGTCTGAACTAGGCCATAATGGTAGTATAAACCACACCCATAGTTGCCTTCTCACTACTCAGTCTTCATCTTGAGCTGATGATTGCAACTTTTTGTAGCACCCGTTAACGTACCCTTATGGTATATCACTACTTCATAACCTGTTCTGTTTAAAAACTTTCTACTGCTGTCAACAGTACTATCTCTCACTGACAGTATTATTAAGTCTAGTGTGTTTTTCTTGTGTGTGTGTGTTTTAAACACACTGCATTGATTTTTTTTAGCTCTTTTTGATTCTTAGCTCTCTTATTCTCCAGAGAGAGAGAGAGAGAGAGAGAGAGAGAGAGAGAGCGAGCATTCAAGTTCTGCAAACCATGGTTAAACATTAGGAGCACATACCACTTGTATAAACCTGTAATATACACGCATATTACTGTGTCGCCCCGGTCATGGGCCTTGAACTCTTAGGTTAGACGTGCCAAGATAGTGATACATCAGACTCAAAGGTTTGCTTATAAGGAGACTTTATTGGGTAACTTAACAGCACACAGGCGTACCCAATGGTTGGATCAGACAGCTTCTCTAAACCACGAGCCATTGGGTACAATGGGTCTTATACTCTACAGGTTAGCAATAAGCAGCATTTCAGCAGCACGCACCCCTAGCGTTCATTCTTGGCATCAACCAACAGCACTTGGTTCTCAAGCATAGCCACCTGCAGCTTTAAGGTAAACAAACTCTGCTTCTCAGATATGGCCTGATAAGGCTTCCTCCTCATTAGCAACGGATGTCCTGAGAAGGCTGTTATCGGCCCTTTGAATCATCTGCATATGCTCAGAGGCTTACTAGCATGGGAATTGCACCAATAATGAACTTAAGCAAGCGTTATGGATCCTCTAGGCCCTTCTAACACTACAAATGACTTGGCTACACTCCTGGGGCCAATACAGTTACCACTTGTATATGCTTGTAATATACAAGCATACAAAAATGCTTGTATATTATGCTTGTATGCTCTTCCCTCCTTTTGTATGCTTTTCCCTCCTCCTCTGCATGCGAGAGGACGAAATTTAAGGCTTCCAGCCATGGTTTTCTCTGAATATGGGAAAACTGTGGTTTGTACAAACAATAGTTTTGTTAACAAAACAGGCAATTAAACCACAGTTTGATCCTGATTTGATTTTGTATCAACAATAGTTTCTCCTATTCAAATGTAATGGGACATCTTTATATTTCCTCCCCTGGTGTACAAAAGAGAAAACTGAGAGCCAGTGTAGTGTAGTGGTGAGAGTGACGGACTGGGAGCCGGGAGATCCGGGTTCTAGTCCCCACTTGGCCATGGAAGCTCACTGGGTGACTTTGGGCCAGTCACAGACTCTCAGCCCAACCTACCTCACAGGGTTGTTGTTGTGAGGATACAACGGTGAGGAGGAGGATAATGTAAGCCGCCTTGAGTTCCTTGCGAGAGGGAGAAAGGCGGGGTATAAATGCAATAAATAAATAAATAAATAGAAGGGGATAGTGCATGAGCTCCAGGGTTGCCAAGGGACATTCTTGTGATGCTAAGCCATTGTTTGAATGTGTCAAAGAGAAAACAGCTAGTCTAGTCACACAACTGGATGTATAAAGCTGGTGATCCCATCACCTGCTTCCAATCTCTTAAGAATGCTTAAGAGGATTTTGTCTGTGCTGACCTTATTGCATAGGCAATAGGCAACAGAGTTGTGCCTTTGAGTCATTAGTGTAACTTATAGTTCAAAAGCTTCATGCATCAAAATTATAATATACTCATGTAAATGTTCACAGTATTGGCATCTTGGTATTTATATGCTCATGTGGTATAAACATACAGAAGATAATTTTATCTCTACAACCAGGTGTTGTCTGTCTGTCTGTCAGTTTGTCTAGATAGATAGATTGACTGCAGGATAAAGTACTATGATAACTTTGCAGAATAAAGTAATTTCTCCAGCAGGCACCTTCTTGTTTCCATTATTATAAAGGGCTGTGCTTGAGGAAAACACTTTTATGGCAAACTTACCTTAGCAACATAATGTTAGTGTTTGTATATATTTTAGTAACATTCTTTCACATCTCCTCCAGTTAAATCCAGTATCCAGTTGAAAGAGAAACCTTTAGCTTGATTCCACAGTTTTTATAAAATCTAATACTCCCATCCGCAACTAAACGGTTTAGATGAAAGATACGTGACAAGAGTTCTTCTGCCTCCGAGTTCTTCTGCCTCCCTCATCTCAAAGAGCTGTTAACTTTTCTGCTCTGTCAACCATACACTTGTAAGCATGCCCTTTTTCTGACATCTTCATTTCCTCTGGTTTAGATCACAATAATAGTTCATTATTGGGGCACTACTCTGTATCACTTAACATGGATTATTTATTACTTAAGTTTTGTACTCGACAAAAGTCATCCCACCTTTAAGCTACATGTTCTCCCAGTCCAGGCTGAAGCCCATAATGGTGGAATGGCAAAGCATGGCAAGAGTGCAAGGTAATCAGCAGCTGGTGAGGACCACTGACAGGTGGCCATGTGGCTCGATATAAGATAGTTGGGTGCAAGGCCAGGTGTCAAACAGGGAGATTGGAATTAACTGAGAATATAAGTAGTCCTGCAGTGAGAGGTGTATGTGTGTAAGACACTCCACCTTTTTGGAAGAAAACTGATCAGAATTAAAGGGCTGCACTCTTTTCTAAAGGTGTGGTTCAGCAGGGCAGGGAAGCCTTCTGCAGCCTCTGGATGTGTGGTAGTGGAGAGGTGCCCTCCCAAGCTGCAGATGATTCTAAGGAAAGTCATTAGAATCAGAGGATAAGCAACCTCTTCAGGTGCAGAGGGAGGAGGCGTTGCTGTTTCCTGAAGTTCTTCTACCTCCTCCATGAAGTAACTACTTCTAGCAGGGTAGTTACTTCAGGCTATGCTTCCTGAGGGGGTTCCTCCATGTTGTCAGATCTTTCCTCAGATAGACAGCTGTCTGGATCTGGGGTCATGACACATGGGTGAAGTGAGGGTTTCTCATCTGCTTCAGCTATTATGAGCATGGAACCAGAGGGTTGATAATTCTGTTTTATCCTAGAATACACAGGTAATTTTATCAGCATTTCCTTCGGTACAAACTCTTTTATATACTTCATGCCCTGCCACAGTTCCATAGATAATGGGTGTGTTTAAGTTATTGTTGTTGCATTTTGCAGTGCCTTCCATTATAGTCCCTGTAGTCTGGGCCTCTTTTATTTCATCCTGCCATTTCAGATAGGAGTAGGAGAACTTGATTGTGTTCTTTGAGAATCATGCAGAACTGAAGAGTAGAGTGAGCTCTTTTTAGCAAGTGGTATGTTGATATAGTTTTGCAGTCGTAAATGAGAAAATGTCATAAATAAATAATAGGAGACTTAAGAACCTTGAAAAAAGTGGAAGAATTAAGCAAGTTAATATCATAATATATTTCTCAGATTAGTGATAATTGCTGTCACAAACAGGATTACATTGTGCACACCTCACTGTACTATAGACCCCGTTCTTTCAGTGCAGCTGCATCAACTGTCTGATTTCTTTGAGCCTTATTTCTCATCAGTAAGAAAGTTTATGCAGTCTGTGACATCACAGCACTTTTGCTCATGGCTAGATAGACTCATGGAGTCAAGAAAAAGGCAGCCAGTTTTTTTTAATGCATTATATGTATATTAAAATCTATTTTAAAAAGTTTGTTTTTTTTCATTCTTGAGGAAATCCCTTTATATGTATATGGAGTTGTTGGTTCCTTAAAGAATAACTGAACTCTAATTTATAAGGTGCAAAATGTTGCTTATCCATATCATAATCCCTTACCTATGATATATCTTCCACAGTGAACTTTAAGTGCAAGATTTCAAATGCACTTAACTGGAAAGTAAACTGAGAGTCATATAGTGCTATATTGCAGCAGGACAGGAAGCATCACAACAGCATTATTATAATGTAGCAGCTTATTTTGTTTATCCTTGCAACTGTTCTGTGAGGGAGATATTCGTTCCAGAAGATGGAGATTTCAGGCCTGAGAGTAGCAGCGCCTTAATGGCCATTTGGAGAGTTGTATTGAGTTAAGTGTTGACCACAGAGTTTCTAGGTCTTCAATGACTCTCTGGAGATATTAGAAAGAATTAATGGTTTCTCTGTTGTGATTTAAAAAGCCAGAAAAAATAATATTTATTTAATAATATTTATTTAGACTAAAATGCCACAAATGCTTTCTAGGGAGTATTTTACTGGGCACTTATTTGTAATTTCCATTCTAAACCCCAGCATTGCTATGGGACGGCTCACAGAGCTGACTTCAGCATCTATGCATTCACTTCAGGGTATTGAACATACTGGTGTGAATCCAAAGGACATGTGTATGATGGTACATGCAATTGCTGCAGTCAGGAAAGGTCACAAATGTACGCCTTTGATTTTGGCAGTTGTATGTACCTGTATATTCCCTTGAGACTATACCACTTTTGAGTTAAAGGCTGTGTGTAGGAATGTCTAATATGTCAAAAGCCCTCCCACATGGAGTAAAAGGAAGCATACTAGTAAGAAGTGTTCTAGCCAAGCTTTCTCTATAATAAGCTTTCTTCCATCAAATGTGCAGTCACCATGTGCATTCTGAAGCCGTATAAAGCCAATGCTGAGACTGTACTACATCCTTTTCCAGACCGTTAAATTGACTATCAGCCCTTTTAATGGAGATGGATGTGGTAGAGGATTTGTTAATTACATTTCAAAAGACTGTAGTAAGGAAATGAGAGAAATCAGTTTATATAGACACAGCTATTTTTCTGCCTTGCGTTTTGATTAACGTGCAAGATAACAGTGGTAGAACACTTTGTATGCCAAAGCATGTGATAGAAATTCCCATTATTTTATCAAATGACTTACCATTAATGTGTCCTAGCTTGAGCATGGTTATAACTACTTCTTTGTACTTTTAACTGCATCTGCCTAAGCTTCTTTTAGGTATTAATGGTTTTAAGGGATAATTTTACAGCACACAAGAATGGGGAGAGATAATGGAAGAGTAACACAACTGAGGTTGTGCCTGATAGGATAGCTGAGCATTGTGCCTCTAGTCGTATTATTGCAGTTATTAAAATAATTCTTGCAATTTTGTGCCAACACCTACTGGTCAAAATGCCAACATTAAGAGAGCAATCCTGTGGTCCCTGGGAGAGTGTCCCAGGGACCATAGGATATTGTGGAGCTCCCACTCCAAGGATGTAGACTCTGCTATGACCTTGGGGGTGGAAATATGACCAGTGATTTCCCCTCCTACTCCTTGAAAGCACCATGGCAGCTTCCTCAGCTGAGGTCAGAACTCTGACCTCGGGTGAGGATGCAAATGAGGAAGAGTCTGGGAAGAGGAGCCTCTGAGGGTCCACAGGATCCTAAAGCTTCCCAGCTCCCATCCGCACGACTCTACTAGATGCACTCAAAAGCATGTCTAGTGGAATATCAGCAGAAAGGAGGACGGAGAGGCAAAGATTGCCTTTGTTGTTCCTCCTGCCCAGTCAGGAGTCTGCCGGAAGAGTATAGGATTTTCAGGGTGCTCTGATGTTGGAGTGCTCCCTGCATGCCCATAGGATTGCTCTGTTAGGGTATTTTGATATCGGGAATCAGGAATATCCATTGCACTTTATGGAGCTAGGCTAGAAGCTCCCTCTCTGTGAGGCCTAATTTTTATGTGGGGGAGTCTTCAAAGAAGGGACCTCCCCCATGCAACAGTTGCATCACCTGAGCTGAAGTAGATCAGAATTTCAAGAATGGTTTTATGAGCAAGTTTGACACCTGATCTGTAACCTGAAGCAAACCACTTTGAGCCTTGCCTCAAGCAAAATGGATTGCTATCTATGGATGTAGTTTTATGCATCATTTATCTATCTATTCATCCATCCATCCATCCATCCATCTATCATTATTTCTAGGCCTCCTTTAAGGATGGAACCCTTTAGTAGGGATGTTGGAGTAATCCTCAGTTGAACCAAATGATTTTGGATTTTTATGAATCTGACCTGCAGATTCTACAGGGACCAGCTTTTCCCTTGTTGGGCAGATTCCACGGAGTTGTGGACTGTTTTTCTAACCTTTGGGAATTTTGTGCAAATTTCATCATAGAAAAATATGCAGAAATAAAAAAGCAGCCAAAAATGTGCATTTCATCCATAGGCTAAAGCATGGATGTAGCAGCCATATCGGGGATCAGACTAAGTAGCCTCATGCAGTCTCATGCTTCATGTTCTTGCTGAGCTCTTTCTCCCTTGAATATATTGTTGTAAGCTGACGAGACACAAGAATTCCTTATCTTGTCAAAGGTCATATAATTGTATATCTTGTTCTCTGCTGTTCTCTTCTGTTCTCTCCCTATCATGGCTACCCTATAACCCAGTTCTTGTATTATAAACAATAGTGCTAAGAGAAGAATGTTGAGGATTGCAACCCCATGCGGGAGGGGGAGGAGGAGCCGTTTCATATGTGTCACAATGTCTATAAAACCAATGTGCTAATGTAAATCGGGGCTTCTGGCTCTTTGGAAACGATTCCAGCCTTAAGCCCGCGCGTTAAATAAAGAATCTCTTTTTCCTTCACTCCGTGGTCTCTCTGACTCTGGGTTCTGCAACATAAATGGTGCCGTGACTCGGATGTGGCAGGCTCTGAGCCAGACAGGTGGCATTTGCCTGCTCTTGATCACCGCACCAGGAGGACGAGCTCAGCGCATGCCTCCCTTTCTTGGCGCCACCGACCTTTTTGTCGAGTGAATGGGAGAAAGCCTGCACCGGGATCGCCCAAACGGCAGCGAGCGGCAAGAGAACCTTGGGAAGCGGAGGAAGGAACTTGAGCCCTGCCTGTATCGCAGCTGCAATTGAGTTGAAACCCACATTGGAAGCCTTCAGGAGAAAGGCAAGTATATGGGAAAAAGAGGGCCCCGCCTTTAGGGAGAAAGGCCACTGGGCAGAAAAAAAGGGGGCCCCGCCTTATGAAGAAGGTCAGTGTTGGTGGTATACGTATACAAAAGAACCTACTCCTTGCGGGTAGAAGGGGGGCCTGATCACACCCCCGAGTGGGCGCCAGTACCTAGCACGACAGTACTCAGTAGGAAGCTGAGGAAGCTGGGGAAGCCGTTTTCCGCTCTGGTAAAAAGTGGGAAAAGTGGGTGGCAGGGACATATAGATGTAGTGGAGAGATTGATGATTGTGTGAGTGGCTACTGCGGTTTCTGAAGCATACCGTTGACCGTCCGGGTGCCCAGGCCAGCAGCAAAGTGCGTGGTGTGAAAAATCCTCTTGTGTCGGCCAGTGAGACCCCTTACTCACTGACCAATTCCCATTCCCTAATTGTGTCTGTCTTCAATTTAGGAGGGAGGCTATGGGTGGTGGGGGAAGCAAACCTTGCACCCCCTTGAGATGTATGTCAAACAAAGAAAGAAAAAGGTTTTTTTTTTAAAAAAGATTCAGAATAGAAAGAGAAAACAGCAAAAAGCTCAAGGTCGAGCTGAGAAGAAAAAAAAGAAAAAGATCTGAGGCTGTTAATTAAAAAAAATGTTGCAGGACAGTCTGGCTTTTAACAAAGCGTAGGAGCGTGAGAGTGTAAGGCCAAAGAAGTAGCTGTTAGCCTAGCGCGCCGAGAGAGGGGGGGCAGGAAAATTGCCCACAACATTCTGAGTTGTGCAACATCATCACCTCGCCTAATTGAGATGAAATCCCTAAGAAATGGAAACTGAAAATGAAGACCCAGAAGATGAAGGCAAAATAGAAAATAAAGATGAAGAATCAGCCCCCAGAGCACAGGCTAGACCCCTCTTCGAGTGAAAAGTGTGCCATAAGACTGTCCCAAAGCAGAATGAAGCGGAAAGACCATGTTGAAGATCTCTGTCAAGGTAACCATGTTTAGCTTTGAACTGTGTTAAAATTGCATAGAGTCTGTAGCTACTGACCATCAGCTATATGATTTCTGAAGAGCGTAACCATTAAGCTTTTGCCGTGGGATTCCCTGCAATGAAGAAATCTCACTGATTCGAGTGTCCAGTGTTACACTGCCTAAGTGTGTGTGCTAAAGAGACCGAGAAACCAGACAGCATGTTCCTGGCCAAGCCAAAATCACGCTACTGCCATGCTCCTGAAAGCTGCAATAAACTGTGTAAGCTGAAAGACCCAACCTGATTGAGAAGAAAAGAGGATATTGGAGCAACTGTCTTAAAAAACAATGAGAACTGTGTAGCTGGCTGGCTAACGCTGTCAGTGATGTTACAACTTTAAATTAAGACTGTTTTCCTGTTTGAGACCCCAGCGAAGAAAGCTAACCCGAGTTATTTGTTGCCCGTGCCAAAGCAAGAATTTGGTGGCCCTGTACCTCATCGTGTCCTGTTTTGAGCTTGGGATTTACAAATACAAACAAACTGAGAAGCTTGCCTTTGAAGTCCTGCAAATCACCCCACCGCCTCCCCGAAGATTAATGGCTGCCTGAAAAATGCAAGTATAAAGCGATGCCCATCACCCCCCAGCGTCCTGAGTTTCGGCACTCAGTGTTTCAGTGCTTTCGTGTACCAGGTTAGAAGAGAAAAAAAAAAGAGTAAGTTTTTAAAATGTCTGTGAGAGAACCTGACAGAAGTAAAATAAAATTTACAGAGGAGTTGCCCAAGTTAAAGCATCATGGCTAGAGAGCTGAGCTGTGCCGCTCTGTTTAAACAGAAGCCTTGCTAAAAAGTTAAAGGCCCTTGTCTGTCAGAAGGGGTGTAGGGCCACACTTCCCCTTTTTAAACTGATGCAAAAGTAGAGAGCCTTTGCTGGAAACATCACATCTTCATTGCCCACAGCCGTCTCTGTTTGCTTCCATCAATGTCTGGGCTTTTTAGAGACACTCTGCACATGAACTAAAATTTTAAATTGTCACAAACTTGCCATGGACAGTGCTATGAAGCTTTTGATAAACTTGAACTCTCATCGCTGTGGACCGTGTGTCTATGTTTGTAGTCAGCTCAGTGTACAGCAGGCTGAGTTTGATCTATAACTTTTAGATTTCCTTCTGCCAGAACTCATGCAGCATAGAGTTGCCGATGCAAAAATGGTGACCTAGAACTCTGCGTGTGTGGGTATGCCCGTCCCTTGATTTTAATGAGCCCTGAGCTTTCAGCCAGAAGACCAGTATGATTGCTGGATCTGCTCCATCATGCCTTACCATGCAAGAAGTGTTTTCCATTCATTGTGTTAAATTGCAGAAAAAGTTTGTTGTGTATATTTTATGATTTCTTAGATATCATAAAGTATATGTAATATTTGCAGATTAGTGTTAGTTGCAACTCCAAATGATACTAAGTGTGGTTCCCAATGGATGACGAAGAGAAAAGACAAAAGCAAGTAGAAAAGAAGGAATAGAGAAAGTAGAAGACAGATAGAGAAGAGAGAAAAAGAAAAGGCAAAAGGCAAAGAAAAAACATTTGTAGAAAAGAAGCGTGGCCATAGTTGCCCCCAGGGTAAATTAAAAGCAGCTGATTGTGCCTGGAGCTTATTACCTGGGATAAAGTAGCCACAATAATGTAATAGTTCTTTAAAATGAAGAAAATGTAACTAGAAGGAGAAGAAGAGCCTATCCCAAATGTGTGTCAGTGGGACTAGTGTAAGGCAGAAAAGTTTAAGTAAGTTTAACTTGAAAAAGACAAATAAAGAGACAAGGCTGGTGCATGGAGCAGAAAGTTTTATATAAAAAGTTTGAAACATGATCTGCAATACAGGCAGATCAGCAAAGAAAAAGAAAGCAAAAGAAAGAGAAAAAATTTGTCTTCCCATACTAATAAATAAAAAGTGTTATCAAGCACTTTGGGAAGCGAAGTTGTTTACAGGAAGCTGTGCCTGAGAACCAAACACTTCTAGCCTATGCTGAAAATGCTTGCTAGTGTTATGGGTAACATGTATGGTATAAAACCCATTTAGCGCAATAGCTCGTGGTTCAGAGAAGCTGTCTGATCCAACCATTAAGTACGCCTGTGTGCTGTAAGTTACCCAATAAAGTCTCCTTATAAATAAATCCCCCCCTCGCTGGAATCCCAAAACACAAGTGCGGCTAGGGCGCCTCACCCAGTATCAAACCCTGCTGTTAGAAGCCATGAAAGCAGGTATGAAGAAGTCAATTAATATGACCAAAGTGTCTAAAGTGCTGCAAGGTGCCACCGAGGCCCCAGAGCGTACTTGGAGCATCTTTCAAATGCCTATCGCCAGTACACCCCCCTCGACCCAGAGGCCCAAGAAGACGTAAACGAAAAAAGAAAAGAAGAAGACCCGGCAGAGGCAGAAGATTCTTAAAAAAAGAACCAGTGTGCCCAGTGTGGACAAGATGGACATTAGTGGCATGAATGCCCAAATAAAATAAATCAAATACACAAAGGAGAAAACCAAAGGGGCCAGAATGGGCAAAGAGGGAGACAGCTTGAGAGGGGCCGTGACATTGACTGTGAGGGGCAGTGACATTGACTTCATAATTGACACTGGAGCAGCATCAAAAGCAATCAAACGTTAGCCTTAAACAAGAAGTTCAAACACTGAGCAAAGTTCTTCAAGCCCAGCGTCGCTTTGTCTTAGAAAATAAGCCATTCCCATCACAGAAGTTCATCCTTTCCAACCAAGAGTTAAAGTATGAGTTAAAGAGAAAAAAATAACCCTTTGACTCCCAGATAGAGAAGACTGAAAACTGTCATACTTTCCACCCCCACAGCTATGAAAGCAGCTGGAGTTAAACTCTGGATACATTGGACACGAGTCAAGAGAGCGAGAGGGGGAGAGTAGACTGTAAACAGAAATCCTGAAAATCCTTTAAAAATCATTCTGAAAAAGCAGTAAGAAGACTCAGGCTAGACCTTACTGTGGACACACCGGGAAACTGTCCCCCTGCATACGGTCAGACCTGCAACTGGAGAATTGAAGAAGGGGACTAGACCCTACTGCAGCTTGCCAGGTGAATAGCTGCCCAGCGTACGGTCAGATCCCAAAGAAGATCAAACATGCGTATTGTAGTGTTGTAGTGTTAGTAGTGTTGCATTGTGTTTCCTTAATAAGGTGCAAAAAGGGGGGTCTGCCCCTGGAAGGAGAAGTTTGTCCCAGTGATTTGCTGATAATTACTGGCTTCACCTGGCTAACATCACGAGAGTAAAACATTTTTGTTTGCCAAGAGGTATACCTGCAAACAGGCTTATTAGCTCTTGCCTAATACCTGTCTGTAGACATCCTGAGAAAATTCAAAAAGATACCATGTTAAAAGTTTATGGTGTAAGTTTAACTTATTCCCAAAATGCTAATTGGGGCATGGTTGCAAAGATCCTACCCCCTACAGAGTTCACTCTACGCACCCCCATCATTGCTGAAACAAATGCTACGTGTGCACAAATGCTTAATTGTCAAAATTTTTTCCAGAAAATACAAAGCTATCCCTGGCCCCCTTCCACTGTAATAAAATTCAAAACATATCTTTTAATGATGCCCACATACTTTTGCCTCATGGATGGTTTTAGACATGTAATTCCCGCACTTGGTCATTCATTCCTGCCAACTTGTCTGATAACCACCCATGTTGCCTCAGCCGCCAATTAAACTGGTGCCAATTCTTCCCCTGTAGCCCGAGAAAATCCGTCAACGGCAGCCTCGAGCACTCCAACTAACTAAAAATTGTAATAGTCATGTGCAGTTATATTCTGACTCAGAAAAATTGGCCTTAGCAATGTCACTAGTTGGGGTTCCAGGTTTAGCCTTGGCTGATGGTCTGGAAATCAACCGGTTAGCTTGCAGCTTAGCCAAAAGCATAAATGCCACCTCACGAGCATTGTCATTGTTAAATAAAAAGCTGCGTGATCTAAAAAGTGCAGTTCTAGAAAACAGAGCTGGTATAGATTACCTCTTCCTTCTTCATTATTTAAGTTGTGAGACACACCAAAAGCTCTGTTGTTTTAACTTAACTGATAATGGCAATGCTGTAGATGAACAGATCAACAAGCTGCACAATATAGTAGCTAACAAAACAATAAGACAAAACAATTAGCTCAATCAGTTGACCCCTTGGCTTCCAGATCTTAGCTAGCTTGAAGCATTGTTCATCCTAATTCTACCAGTATTGTTCATAAAAGTTCTGTTATGTCTCTGCGTTCCTTGTCTTATGCGCTGTTTAACCAATCTGGTTTATGTCTCAGCTAGTAAAACTGCTGCCCTCTACGCTCTAATAGCCCAACAAGAGGCTAAGTAATATGTATGTCACAAAAAGCTTTGTATGGTTATCAGAAATGCTATAATTGTAATGAAATTATGCATTTAAGGGGGGAATGTAGCAGCCATATCGGGGATCAGACTAAGTAGCCTCATGCAGTCTCATGCTTCATGTTCTTGCTGAGCTCTTTCTCCCTTGAATATATTGTTGTAAGCTGACGAGACACAGGAATTCCTTATCTTGTCAAAGGTCATATAATTGTATATCTTGTTCTCTGCTGTTCTCTTCTGTTCTCTCCCTATCATGGCTACCCTATAACCCAGTTCTTGTATTATAAACAATAGTGCTAAGAGAAGAATGTTGAGGATTGCAACCCCATGAGGGAGGGGGAGGAGGAGCCGTTTCATATGTGTCACAATGTCTATAAAACCAATGTGCTAATGTAAATCGGGGCTTCTGGCTCTTTGGAAACGATTCCAGCCTTAAGCCCGCGCGTTAAATAAAGAATCTCTTTTTCCTTCACTCCGTGGTCTCTCTGACTCTGGGTTCTGCAACATAAAAATGCACATTTTGGGAGAATTGTTACATTTGGGGGCAATTGGTGCATTTTTGCATGCGCAAATTCGGGAAATCTAATCTAAAAAAAATCAGATTCTGTCAATGGGCGGACGATGGAAGGAAAGGCACCTGACAATCCATGAAACACAGACAGAATGGATTTTACACCATCTGTGCATCCCTACCTTCTAGTTTTAGAAAGACTGCCATTCAGCCTGCCCAGTCCTGTAAATGGTAGTCTTTAGTGTAAATGGTAGTCTTTACATTATTTTCAAAAGGTTCATCGTGACACTTTTGAAAATTAACAGCGCAATTCTATGCATGTCTATTCAGAAGTATGCTCTGGTGTGTTCAGTGAAACGTACTCCTGGATAAGTGTGTATAGGATTGCAGCTGAAGTCATGATAAAAAGTACATTTTATTTGAACAATAATGCATATTTTGGATGTATCAATACTAATGGGAGAATTAATGGGTTTTCCTTCAATGTGTCGTCACAGGTCAAGGCAACTGACCGAGATTCAGGCCATTTTGGCCGTATTGAGTATTTTCTTTATGATGGATTCCATAACTACGAAAAATCAAAAGCATTCCAGATTGATCTAAGCAGCGGCCGCATATGTGTGTTGCAGGACATTGACAGGGAAGAGGATCCATCTACATATGATCTTTTAGTGAAAGCTACAGATGGGGTAAGTTTCACTCTTGGGTAATGTCACTCTTGTAACCTTTTGTTGTTTCATTTTCCAGATGCCAAGGCTAATTTTCACTGTCCATCACTACATCTGGCAGGGTTGCCCAGACCAATTTTATTCTGTAAGGAAAAACTATCCCCTGCCCCACCATCACCCCACACCTTCATTTAACTTGCCATATATTCCACTTGTTGTGTTTTCTCTAGTCCCAGGCTGTGACTTAAAAGTATGCTACATACAAGGGCTGTTCACATGCAGAGACTGAGGTTTCTTTTTGCTACACCCCACCCACAGCAGCATCTCTTTGCACTGAATTAGAAACCACACTGCTCCCTACAGTTTCAAGGTGTGGTGTCTCTGCCAGTGCTAAGATTGCTCCAAGAAAAAGTGGAGCTTATCATTCAAACAGTTAGTTGTATCCAATGTTAGTCTTAAATCCCATTAATTTAACCGGGACTACTTTAAGTAGGACTGACATTGGATACAACCCTATTAGCATAGTTGGGTTTTTTCCCCCCTTGAAAAGAAAAAAAGCAACTGTTCTCCTTTCACTTTTATGATTAATGGCTGTGATTTACTTCTATAAGAAAAAGAAGTGCCAGTCCTGGGAATGCTATTGTTGGGGTAGAAAAACCTTCGCTCTGCACCTGATAAGGGGCAGCTACGTTTTTGTTGACAGGGCCATCCCTTTGATAAGAAAGCAATCTGTGCATCTGGCTGCTCAGGACGCATCAAAACTCATTTCTGTGTAATATAGTTAACTAGCTGCCTAGTAGAAGGCTGAATTAGATGTGCAGGACAGCCATGTGTATCTTTTAAAGTGTACTACTTTTCAGTTGTTTGCCTTATTCCCATATAAAGTGGGAGTGTGGTGTTCACTTCTACACAAAAAGGAGCATGTGGGGTAGGAGAATGAAGCCAGACCTCTCACTTTTCTTTCCTGTGCTCCTCTGCTTTTAAGCGGTTTTCCTCCAGCCCAAGAGGTAGAAAATTGCTTCATGCCATCAGACAGAGCAAGGTAAGTTGGAGGAAGGGAGTCAGGTTTCCCTCCTCCCCCACGTCCATCTTGTTGTGTAGAAGTAGACCCCTCCCCTTTTATGTATGAGTGGGGTAAAGGCATTTTTAAGATATACACAACTGCTGCACGGGTTGATTTTTTTAGCCCAGAATTGTAGGCATTTCACATATTTTCCCTGTAAACTCCTAGTGGTGGGTAGTATTCTGTTTTCCTCTTGTGCTTGTAAATAGCATTAATGGTTTCATTTTCTTTTCATGTTGATTGAATGCTGCAAGTGTTGTTAGGCAGCAGCTATTTGAAATAAAAATATAAGTAAAAATAAACTTGGATGGAAAAGCAAAATCAGATTTGCTCAGTTTTAAGAATCTGATTAAATGAAAATCATGAGACAGTATTGTAGTCACACTGTTAATTGTGAATTTCATAGAATCATAGAATAGTAGGGTTGGAAGGGGCCTACAAGGCCATCGAGTCCAACCCTCTGCTCAGTGCAGGAATCCAAGTTAGAACATCCCTGATGGCTGTCCAGACTCGTCTTGAATGCCTCCAGTGTGGGAGAGCCCACCACCTCCCTAGGTAATTGGTTCCATTGTCATATTGCTCTAACAGTCAGGAAGTTTTTCCTGATGTTCAGCCAGAATCTGGCTTCCTGTAACTTGAGCCCAGTATTCCGTGTCCTGCACTCTGGGATGATTGAGGAGAGATGCTGGCCTTCCTCTCTGTGACAACCTTTCAAGTACTTGAAGAGCACTATCATATGTCCCCTCAGTCCTCTCTTCTCAAGGCTAAACGTGCCCAATTCTTTCAGTCTCTCTTCATAGGGCTTTATCTCCAGTCCCCTGATCATCTGTGTTGCCCTCCTCTGATCTAGTATTCTTTACTAGAATCAAATTGCAGGGATGGGGAAACTTTTTTTTTCTAGAAAGGGCGGTTGGCCCACAGGCAGGCAGAGAGCTGGAGCCAAAAGTGGGTGGAGCCAGAGCCTTCGGTGATACAAGATGTGCTTCCTAGTAGTAGTGATACTTCACAGGATTGTTGTGAAGATAGTAAGAATGGCAATACATGGTGCAAATTAACAACCTGATCCAGTTCTTTACTCTGACATGTTCATACTTGCTGTGCACACGCTGTCTGTAGGCTTCTCCACACAGACGCTTTTTGTCCCGCAATTTTACCAGGGTTTTGGCTTGTGGATTCTTTCTGGGATTAAGATCGCCCTTTACGTGCACTTCTCTTCCCCTCCGTACCCTTTCCCTCCTTTTATCTGTGAGTTCCCTATGTTTCATTTATACAACCACTAGATGGTGCTGTGGTCTAGCTTCTCTTATTGCGGGATTTCCTTTCTTCATGGAGAAATGGAAAACGGATCTTTTCGTTGCTACATTATTTCCGTTTCAAATTAAGCTGTGGAAATGCTGACAAAGTACGATAGAGGTGCTGGAGGTTGACAACGTCATGTAAAGGACCCGCAAACTTCCTTGAGTGACCAGTCTCAGGATAAAAGCCCAGTTAGAAGAAGCCCTGTCTCTGTGCTATATTTCTCTGCTATTGGTCTTTCTCCCTACCCACCCTCCCACTCTTGCCCAGCTGCTGCCTTGCAGTGCAAGCAGTAGAGCCATGATTCTGGTGTCATGGCTGCCCTTTGAATGCTGCTGCCACCACACTTGTCCAGACTGGGAAGCAACTTCATTGGCTCTAGTGTCATAGCCACTAGAGGTGAGGCCTGGCCCAGCGTGGTACGCCCACCCCTGAAACGCTCTCTCTTTCTTGCCTCCGTTCAGGCTCCTTGCACAGGAAGCAGATGTGGGGAGCATCAGCACAGCCTATCCTTTGGCGCCCGATGGTGCCTGCACTTCACAGAGTATGCCACAGGCTGCACATTTCTTATCCCTTTTACATTGCTATTAAAGTAGAATAATTTGATATTACTTTTGGAGTATCTGCATTCCAAGTGTTTCAGCTAAAAGAAAATCCAGAAATCTTAAAGATAGTACTTCTTAGTTTCGAACAGTACAAAATTTAACAATGGAATGCTATCAGCATTGAAGGTTGTTATGGAATATAACTATCTTTACAGAAGGAAATACAGTGTTTAGAAATAAAATACTGCACAGGTATTTGCTGTGCTTGCATATCTGTTCTGTCAGATTGGTATAGCTGGGTTTTTTCTCTATTTCAAAAGATACTGAAGAGGCACTATGTTGCTTTCCCATTTGTTATACAAATTGGGTGCTAGTAAGGAACCAGGAACTGTAATGTAAGCTCAGTACAATTCATCATAGTCACAGTTTCATAACATTACAAGAATGAAATATCTTTCCAGTGGAATTCACACAGGAAGGTTCTGTTATCATTCTGGCTTGCACTCAGTTAATAGCTCTATCAGTCAGTAAAATGGTAGAGTAAATGTTATTTGGGCTTTAGATACAAAATGATATAAGTAATATTCCTAGAGTAGAAAGGCAAAATGTGCAATTAAAGTTTAGAATATGTTATAACAACTACAGTTTTTTCTCAGAGTAAAAGCATACCTAACAGTGCAATCTTGTACATGTCTACTCAGATGAATTCAATGGAACCTTAATATTCTGGAAAACCTATTATTGACCTGAACATTCTGGAAAAACTTTCAGATTATTAATGTCACAGTTACTATTCTAGAACTGTTTCTAGCCTATTTCTATTTTAGCGATAGTTTCTATAAATAGAAACTGCTGCTACCTGTAAATTGAAATCTTAAAAATTACCCCTGCGAGGTTAACTTTGTATGAGTGTTCCATTATAAAAATCAGATTAGCTATTATATTGACTTCTGTTTTCACCTTTGTTTATGATGACCATATTATTCTATTAACATTGTATTATTATTTCATCATCATTATTATCAGTGTTCATATAGTGCTTTAGAGTGGTAAAATGCTTTACATATATTATTTTCGTAATCCTTCCAACAGCCTTCTAAGGAATAATTCCACAAATTTATTCAGCAGGGATGAGTGCCTTGCCCAGGGGATCTCTGCTCAATGTGACATGAGAAAAAACCCTTTCACTCCTTGACTCTGGAGAAGAGGAGGAGAGATCTGTCATATTAGGCTGATTTTGGGAGCAGGCAAAAGCTGCTCTGAAGCTTAGCAGAACAAGAAATCCCAGCTTCTTCCCTAGAAACATTGCCGAAATTCATAATTACTTGGTTCGGAACATAAATTCATTCAGCTTGGCACTATACTAATCATACATCATTTCCTCTAGAATAGTCTTTGGGAACCATTTTTCTTCCGTGAAGAGGCATTGACACATGGGAAAAGTCTGTTGGGGGTCTGCATCTGATGATGGGTCAAGCCAAGGCCATCTCTATGGACCACATTAAATTAGGGCTACATTAAAATTAGGTCAAAGGCTGCATGAAATCATAGCCTGCACATACTCGAGTTATCTTCATTGTACATTAGTTCTCTTTATTTTCTCCAGGCAATTAATGATGTTTCCTTGTAACTACAGCATGGCAATCTCAGTGCCAGGCTAAATAGACAATGAAGCTGTATGAGCCAGTGTAGGAAAAGTGAAAAGCTTATTGAGAGATAATGTTGATGGATGCTTCAACTCCACAGCAATCCTTGCTCAAGATGTGAAAACAATAAACAAAAGATACAGTATTTTATAGGTGACATTACTTTATAGAGCAGATTTTGCATGAAGCCCTCTGCTTGAATGGGTCAGTGCTTCATATTTCTTGGAACAACCAAGCGTGAACAGCTACTTAACTACACCAATGCAAATCAATTTCTGCTTTTTTGACAGACCCTTGATACCAGGTTGCAGGAGAACTGTATGCCTGAAGATGGTAGACCTTTAGATTGTTATGATTAGGCTGCAATCCTAAACAGACTTACAAGGGAGTAAGCCCCATTGTACACAAATGGGACTTACTTCCAAGTACACATGCATAGGATTCCACTGTTAATCTTGCTCATCTCTCAGAGAAACAGAACACTTTCTTATGTGCCAAAGAGTTTGGAAACAAACTAATCATACAAGACTGTGACTTGTATTAAAACGCTGTGACTTGTGACTTGCGTCACTTGCGCTGTGACTTGCGCTGTGACTGTGACTTGAGTTAAAACGCAATTGGCTATTAGCAATGTTCATGGCAGAGATGAAGAATCTATTAAATTGTGGTAAGGGAAATTCTCAAAGAAGCAATGGTATAATTTATGTATTGATTGATGCTTAGTACTATCGTGTTATGGGATAAATTGAAGTTTAGTACTATCATGTTATGGTATGAATCCACTATAATCCTTTCTTTCCTTGGTAAGGACTCTACTGCTCTGCCTTCTTGGCTTCTATCTGTCCTCATCCCTGATAATAGAAATATTTATAATATATTGCCCTAGTGGGGGCCCCCACAAGTTTGTGGTCAGCAGGGCCTTGCTCTTCCTCCATGGGAAAGGGGTCTTGTATTGCACTTCCAAAGTGGGAAACCTCTGTATTCAGTCCTTTGCTCAAGGTTGAAACTGGGGTGAAGGGACTGTTTTCAGATCTTTCTTTCTTTCTTTCTTTCTTTCTTTCTTTCTTTCTTTCTTTCTTCTGCTCCTTGGACAAAAAGCCTCCTCGCGTGGCTTACATATAACCAGTGAAATAAGACAGTCTCTGCCTGCAGGCTTACAATCCAAAAGGACATGACACACCGGGGGGGGGGGGGAATCACGAAGGAAGAGGCATTTCGTTTTTTAGTCTTTCAGCAGGGCTGTAGGAATGGCTCTGCTTCCCCTTCTCATCTCCCTCTGTTACAGCCTTCTGGAATGGATGCTGATGGTAACAGTTGGGGGAGGAGGAGCCTTCATGGAGCTGGTCTTCAACAGGGCTGGACAGTGAATTGTGCTGAGTGGAACGGGAGTGGCAAAAACAAGCCTCAGGACTCCTTCTCTGACTCCAAGCTGGAAAGGAGGGTTGGACTTCCCATTGGTTCTGTGCTTCCAAACACAGCTAGGAGTTAGGAGCTGCAGAGGGCAGTAGAGGCTGGCTTTGGCTTTATGCTTCCAAAGCACTCAGAGTGCCTTGGAAACAAGCCAAGCAACTCCCCAATTCCCCCTTCCCCCAGCTTAGAGCTAGAGAAGAAGGCTTGGCTTGTTCTTTTCGTGCTACACTTCTGCAGCTTTTGGAATGTCTTGGAGGTGCAGTGTACAAACAAACACCAGGTTTCCTCCCAGACTTGGCACTGGAGAGGAGGAGGGGAGGTGTTTGTTTCCACAGTTACGATGCGCGACTCCATAGTGCAATTCATCCGTGAGGATAATCCCCCCACTCCAGCTTCAAGATTGGCAGTAAGCCGGGGCTTGTCACACTTTTCACAGGGTGGCAGAACTCTTGTGATGGCAAATGTGACATGTGAAATGGTGGACCCCCTCCACTCCTACCTAAGAAATTAAATGCACATTTTTTATCTTTTAATTGAAATTGCCATCGACAGAAGAAGAACAAGCTTTTAGGCATAGAGTTAGGGCTGTGCAGAATCGCAGTTCCCAGCTTCACTGGACTGTTGTCCTCCAGCGAAGGTGGAATCAGAATTTCTGAGTCCTCTGCTGCAAAATTTGCAATGCTTTTAGGTGTGTGGGGTACTTACAATTTAACAAGTTAGTTGAGTCACCTTTCTGGATGATATAAAAACTACTTGGCTTTCAATCTGTAAGTAGCCAGGTTGCAGGTACAGCAGGCACTTGGCTGTTTTTCTTTTTGCTGAAGAACTAGGTGTAGTGAAAAACTTTGTATGCTCTTCACCAACTAAAGTTCCTTTGACAATAATAGGAATGAGTATTGCATTACCTTCTGGAGAAGCAGGTACTCCAAACTTTCTCCAAAGTAGACATGTGTTGGAACATCTTTCAGGCCCTTCTCCTGTTAATGGGACAGAGCCCTTTGTGCCCATTGGCAGCTTGACCCACATCTCTGGGGTGTATGCAACTGAGAAATGATGACTATGTGTGGATGCCAACTATGGTGGTTTCTTTATTTACAAATATGTAAAAATACATAGGTGTTTAATTTTTAAACTGTTCAGTTCTGTTACATTGCTACCCAGAGCTCCTTTAAGCCAGTACACTTTCTCTTTGGCTAACTCAAATTAGTTGAGGTCTAGCAAGGTGAAACATGAATGTACCTAATGCTTCATTATAGTTGACATTTGGCTTAGAATTTGTTTTGATTTATTTAACAGGGTGGGTTAAGTGCCCAAGCTTTTGTTCGCATAGAGATAGAAGATATTAACGACAATCACCCTGTCTTCGACCCAGTGACTTATATGACGAGCATCAGCAGTCATACGCAGCCGGGAACAGAAATAATCAACGTTATTGCTACTGACAAGGATTCTGGGATATATGGAGTTGTGACTTATGAATTAGTACCAGGGCACCACTCTTCCTTGTTCACAGTGGATACATCTACAGGTATGATACAGCCTACATGCGATAGTATTTAAAACCACACACTGTTGTTATAGGATGTTGAAGTGAAAAAATGGGTTATTTTGTCTTTGAAACATCACTTTTTAGTGCAAGGTCCTTTATTACTGCTACTATGCCTGTGCTCCCAGGGCACATAATGTAGCAATTTTGCTGAAACTAAGCAGGTTACTCACTACCTGGATAGGAGACCACCTGGAAATCCCATAAGTTCTCTCATGGACATAAATTTAATAAATACTATCAAATGACCTTTCCATTTGGTACCCAAACTCTTAAAACAAGGTCAGGTAATACAAGGTCAGGGGGCTCTGTCTGGCTCACCAAGGCTCCCTTCCCTGTCTCTATAAAATTAGCATGTCAGGACAAGAGTTCTAACAGGCTTTTCCCTGACATAGTAATTTTGAAGGAGTCTGCGATTTCAGATATTTGATACAGAGTTGGTCTTCCCCAACCTGGTGCCCTCCAGATGACTTGGACCGCAGCTCCCATCATTCCCAGCCAGCATGGCTGTGATGAAACCACTCCTCTCTTCACCCCATAATAGTGCAGTTTTTTTCAGAAGTATTGAAAAAAACCTGTGGGTCCCCAGTTACATATGGAGAAAAATCTTTAGGAGATAATTTAGGAGGTCTGGCTTCTTCCTCAGTGCTCCTTTTATGCTTCCTCAACATTTTCTCTTTCTCCAGTTTAATCCTATCCAAATCTTTTTGGTGTTTAATTTTTTCCAATTCCACCTCCCTCTGTCTTTTTCTTTTCTGCTTCTCTTAACTGTCTATCCAGCTCTTTCTGCCGTAATTCTGCCTCCCTCAGATGCATCTCTGCCCTCAGTTTCTCCCTTTCAGATTCCAAATGCTGAGGTGACATTTCTTCAAGAGCAGGTCTGACTGGATTTATCTCAGTCTCCCCTGTCCCACTAGCATATCAGTGTCCTATGAGCATAAATTGAAGCTTATCCACTGTTATTCCTTCAAAAGGCAAACTGAGGCTTTTACATCTCTCTATAAGCCATTCTTTCTTTAAGGTTAAAACACCCATCTTGAAGAGAAACCCAAATCTTAAAGGATTTCTGTCAGGCAATCTTAACTTTGAACTACTGTATTGCTCTACCTCCCACAGTACAGTTCCTCTGCAGCCCTCCTTTCTCTCCAACAGGAGAAAGTTTTAACTTGGTGTTTTGCCAAGACCTTCTCATAGCACGCACTATCCTCCAAGTGAAGTCACAATATACTCTTGTGACCACTTGTGTGGTAACAAAACACACTTTTTCGTGTCCCACCGCTGCTGCCACCTGTGGTGAACCCCCTGTCTTGAGGGACCATAGGCTGGGTGAAGGGAGGAGGGGTTTTATCACAGGGGCCAGTGACCATGGTGTCTGGGGATAATGGGAGTTTGAGTCCAGCATATCTAGAGGGCACCAGGTTGGAGAAGACTGTTCTGGTACAATCCAGCAATAGATTCATTAGGTGAGCCAACTGATTCTAGGGTTATAGGTTACTGAGAGAGGCTTCAAGTTCATAGGCTCTGTCTTCAGAAAGATTATTGACATTTTAAAAGGCTGGACTTTTCACCCTAAATAGCCAGCCTAATTCATTGGAGAAAATACTAGTTTCCCTCTGTGATGAATTCTAGTTCATTTTGTTTCTCATTGATAAAATATCATCTGAAGTAGGGAATTTAGGACTGCAAGAATAAACTTGTCGAAACTTAGAATTTTAGTTTTATCGCCTACTTCTATGAAATCATCACCTTCCCCATTATAATGTTTGAAAAGTTAGTGTTGTAGCTTTTGAAGTGTCATTGCTTAATATTGGTTTGTTTTGCTTCTGAGATACATAAAGAGGATAGGCGTCACTGTTTATACCAGTACTTTTAAATATATATACGTACATATTCACACATATGGGGTATATTTATTAGTAGATTGGAATCCATGCTACACAAGCGGCAACAGTCTTGACAGAGAATGTATAATCCAGTTATAGCTGATAGCTCTACATTACAGTGGGAGTGCTCTTATAGCATTCCAATCCTTAAGGGAAGTCTCATTTCAAAGGGATAGATTAATCAATATAAAAAAAATTATTACATCATAGCAAAATATTAAATTGGAACAAGCTATGAATTTTCATTGACATATTCCTTGCAGATGTGCACAATGAACAACTTACTGTTTGTATCCAGTGACATATTTGGAATATAAACTTATTTCAGTATGATCCATTCCACATGGTTGTCCCACAGAAGGCAGTGGGTTGGATCCAGACTTAGTTTGAGTAGATCCATTGAAATTGATGGAACTTAAGTACGTCATGACTAACTTACATCCCATTTTTTTCAGTGGGTCCAGTCCAGTCTAAGTCTGGATCCAATGATTGTGGACTGCTTTCTTATTTTGCCTGGCTGCTGGGTCTTGTGAGGAGACTGTTTGTCTACTGAAATTAAATGTATGGTAAAAATGATCTTATGAGAGTACACACAGAATATGAAGAGTGCAGCCATTAACATGGCAAAGATATTTTGAATGGTTGCTGTGTTTAGCTTTGAAGCGAAACCTCTCTACCAAAGCAGTTAATTTACTTGGAAATGCCTGAGGTGGGTCATGACCGCTTACATGTAACTGGAAATTTGTCTCTTGTCATCTGAGGACACTTCCCCAGTCAGGCTTTGGTGATTTGAGCTATAAAACCTTCTGGATATAAGCTAATATTTTTTATCCCTCGTAGCTTACCTCAAAATTTTAGTCACAGTGACTTGTATACTTAGCAAAGGCAGAGATTAAGTGTCGAAGATCTGTAATGGCAGAGTTTTTGACAAATGGCAGCAGTAAAATAACATAATATCAACAGTGCAATTCTGAGTAAACATGTCTACTCAGAAGCAAGTCCTACTGATTTTGATAGAGCTTACTTCCAGATAAATGGGTACAGGATTTTTGTCTAAATTGTGTATTTTCTTTAACATTAAAAAAAAAAACAACTAGATTTGATTGTGAATATTGTTTCATTCGATACTTTATTACAGGAAAAAATTAATCCTCTTTAATTTTTAAAGTACACGTGGCATTTTTATATGGTATGTTATAAAACAAAATCAGTGCACACATGAAAGAGTCGACATGAGTAAAGACAGATTGTAAGATTGGAATCATTTATTTTGGAACATTCTGAAACCACATCCTTTTGAAGAAAACCCTTTTCTTACTGTTTTGTCCAATCTGCATAAGTAATTGATAGCACATTTAGGCCATTGAAAGTAAATAGGACTAGGTTAATGTGTTTGGTTTTGACCTTTTGAGAACAGTAACGGAAATCCCATTGGTGGTTTGAGCCTAGCCACTAATGGATGCATGCCTCTGTTAAAAAGCATCACAGAATTTAACATAAATAAGATTGAGTGAAACTTCCAGGTATGACGAAGGCTGGGAACAATTAGGGTTTAAAATTGCTCAATTGGGAATTTGCAGTAGAAGTCTCTGGACCAAATCCAAAGCATTTGGTCTGTGAGAATTATTCATTGATTGCTGTGATCTTGCCAAAACTTGACCCATCAGCTGAGTCCCTTGGAGGTTGGGGACTCGTTCTGATCATTCAATAGCTCACATTGCTGACAATGGGAATCACAACTCAAAACCCTGCATAAAACATGTATTCTGCCCTACTTTCTGGCTTTCTGCTAGCCTAGGGTTCCCTCATAAGTGATACTAGACATGAGTTTGACACCCAGACTTTCTTTATCTAGAGATTGAGTAAATCATGGGGAACTACATTTACATCTGAGAACATCTGCAGCAAGGTTTGCATCCTCCTTGTGGCTTTGGTTTCTCCGATGCTGAAACAGTAGCTCCATATTTTCTGCAATTTACTTAGATTCTTTAGAGACATGTTTCCTCTGCATCCTGTGAAGAGTAATTATACACAATAATATAATGTGTTACTATTAAATGTCAAAGGGTAATTACAGCCTCCAGAGGTGTTATCAGTTTTCTAAAGTAGTTTTAAAACTAGAATTCTTGTATAATTTCATGCCTTGACTCCAGTTGCTTCAAAATGCTAGGCTACTAAATGAGACTGATCATTGGGAATGCATCTCACTTGTACCTAAAAGACTTCACTGGCTTGTGATACATTTCCAAACACAATTCAAAATGCTGGTGTTTACCTTTAATGCCCTACATGACCCAGGTACTTGAAGAACCATCTGCTTCTACGTTGACCTGCCTGTCAGTTAAGATCACTGAGGTAATCTTTGGAAGCTCTCTTTTGGATGCTTCCTCCAGTGGTGACTGGAGAGAGAGTCTTCTTGGAGGTAGCACCCCGTTTATCATCAGGAAGGCTCTCCCTTTCTTTTGGCACCAGGCAAACACTTTTTGATTGTCCCATGCTTTAAAAAAGGGATTGTTTTAACTACTGTTGTTACTGCTTTTTAATTATGGTTTCAGTATTTTGTGTTTTATCACTTATTGTTATGTAAACCATCATGGAAACTTGGTTGAAGGGCAGTATATGACATTTTTAATAAAAATGCAGTAATTCCCTCCATATAGGCCAGCAGGGGCGAGGACTGGTGGGAAGAGAAGTATTCAGCCTATTGCCTAGAATTTATTGTGACACCAGTTTATCCATTAGTACAAATATGTGAGACCTTTGAGTAGTTTGATGGATAATCTTTTCCAATTATTTTTACCTCTTAAGCATGCAAATAATAGTGCCAGCTTTTGTTCATATTCCATACTCACTGTGGTAAGATATGCCAAACCATTGTTCGTTTTCAGCTGTAGAGAGGTAAATTATGGTTTAGTGCTGCTTGTTGTCTTTTACCTTCTCAGCACTCTGGTCTCTTGGCACAGTGGCCTTTGGAGAGGTGGAGCAATGGCTATACTATGAACATTAAAACTGATTATGGGGAGTCAGCCCATTGGTCTGTCTGTTTAGCCCAGTATTGTCTGCTGCGGCATCAGTGTTCTAGAGTCTCATGCAGAGGCTTTTCTCATCACCTGCAACCTGATCCTTTCACCTGAAAATGCCAAAGATTGAACCTGGGACTTTCTGTAGCTAAAGCTTGTACTGTAACTCTGAGGCAGGGTTCCTCCCTGTTTTGTCAATTCAGACATCAACCAAACCATAATAGCACAAGCCATGATTTGAAAACACACTTCAACCTGTGGTTTCCAGCTCTAGTTTACCCAAGCCATGGTTCATCAATTCAGACATCGCACTAATCTGTATTAAGCTTCCTTAATTATGGTTGGGCCTGTTGTCTGAACTGAGCTATGTAATTGGATTGGGGATGTCATAACAAAGAGAAGTAAAGCAGAATTATAGTAACATATGTGAAGGGTTCCAGTCCCTACTGAAATTTCATAAGCGGCATTGTTCTGCATTATTTACTATTTAAATATAAGCCACTTTTCCAGACCACCAAAGACAGTGATGTATTGCTGTGGTTATCATTAGAAAAGCAACCTCAGTTTGATCACAGTTTGAACACTGCTTGATAAAAAAGAAAAGCTGAAATGCAGTTAGGACAGAAACCATAAGGTTTTAAAGGTAGTAGGCATTAAATATCCAGTGAACTAAGATGAGGCTGCTTTCTGTTGACTACCGCTCACTTGCTTCGTCCTCTTATTGGCAGGCCACTTTGTGCCCTGCCTGCTCACTTTTCTCAAGAGATTGTAGTCTTCATACTTAATTCTCAGTTCATATGTCAGGTAATTTAGGGAAGTTGAAAAAAAGATGCATTCTGAATAGGTCACTTGAAATGAGCATTGACCTGCCTCAGTGTTAAGTTGGTTTAGCTGCCAGATTTGAAGGTGAGTTTGGGTGACAAACTGCATACTGTTTTAGCCATCTGTCTGCTGTCTGAGTTGGCTGTCAAAACAAATTAGTTGGATCTAGTACTTACAGAAAGTAAGCACTGGATCTAGTACTTACAGACAATTAATCTATATTTTTTTGTTATGAATAGCTTGAATTTTTTTTTGCTGCAGTTTCATTTTACTATTAGTGTTTACCAATTGTAAGAGCCTAAAAATCTGGAGAAATGATGCCTTCTAATGAAGTTGGTGAAAAGAAGGATATCCTCATTGGCCTTCTCTGTCTCCCACTCCACCCACTTACTGTTGACTACCACCAATGCATACTTAGCACATGCTTTAGCTATATGTAATTAAGAACTGAATAATATACATGTTAATTATAATGGGCTGCGGTGGCTTAGTGGTTAAGACGCTGAACTGCAGACCGGAAGGTCTGCAGGGCAGCAGTTCGAGACCCGAGTGCTGCATGACGGAGTGAGCTCCCATCTTCAGTCCCAGCTCCTGCCAACCTAGCAGTTCGAAAGCAAGAAATTGCAAGTAGATAAATAGGTACCGCTTCGGCAGGAAAGGTAACAGCGTTCCGTGCACCTCGGTGTTCAGTCATGCCAGCCACATGACCACGGAAGCGTCTTCGGACAGCGCTGGCTCTTCGGATTAGAAATGGAGATGAGCACCATACCCTAGAGTCGGACACGACTGGTTGGGGACACCTTTACCTTTTTTTTACTTAATTATTTATCAGGACAACCAAGTAGGAGATGTAGAAAAATGGTGAAATGTCTTGGGCTGTTCAGTTAGTTGGAAAAACAGAATAAATTTCGTATGTCCAGAATGAAATGCTAAGTGGCGTGGGATTTTGGGGAGGGAATTTGATGCTTGCAGGAGGTTAGCAGAGGTTGGCTTCAGGCCACAGCGCTGCTGGCTGGAGCATGCTGTAGACTAGTTTCTCCTGGAGCAGGAAGAATGGTATAGATGAATGGAAGTTCTCCAGGGCTGAGGAACCTGTAGCCCTCCAGATGTTGTTGGACAGCAGCTTCCATAATCACTGACCATGCTGGCTGGGGCTGATGAGAATCCATCAGCTTCTGAAGGGCCACAGGTTCCCACCCCTGTTCTGCACCATTATGGCTTGGGCACACATTACTCTTTATGAAAACTGATGAGCTGCTTATTCAGAAATAGAGCATGGTGATTATGACCCACATTGTGCCAATTGTTGGTGGCAATATAGATGTTGTGTTTTTGCTTGCTGCCTGTTGAGAAGTGTGGGCTGTGGTTTCTGCATTTGCTCAAAGGTTGACTTTCCAGTAGTTAATTTAGCACAGCATGTTATTTACCTGGCGATAAGCTGATCTGTATCCAGGTAAATATAAAGGCTAGAAGTAACTCACTGGGTATAAGGGAGAATTTTCCATTGTTTCACTGTAGTCCAGCATAAAAAGGAAGGAGGTTGCACTACCATACTGTAACATACTATTTCCTGTGCAGCAAATGCTGCAAAACAGTATGTCCATTGAGAGTAATTCTAATAATCAAATCTAATACAGGTTTTAGCTGACTACTTGAAATGTGAAATGTGAAAAGTAAGGATAAATTTCCAGTTTTAACTAAAGATATATGTAGATATTCCTTTAACAGATCTCATTTCTATTCAAGAGAGCCCCTCATCTTGAACATCCTCATGAATAACTTATTCATGAATAAAAGGTACATATTGGTTAAAAACTAAAGACAAATATGCAGAGAAGCACTGAAGTGCACTCAGCAGCTTCCTTGTTTCTTTTAGAAGTGGAGTTTTTCCACCATTGAAGTGAATGGGGAAGTTTTCACATGCAGTAGAGGATATTTTAGATGCCTTTATAGAAAGGGTGGCCCACCTGGAGCATGGGTGTCACAAGTGGCAAAGACAGTCGGTGTTCATGTTGCATCTTAGTGGGAGCAAGAGGGCCAATGAGCGTGCTTACACCATAGCCAGGACTGCTTGCCTGCCTGTTCCATGGCTCAATAAATTGGATGCAGAATCAGACACTCAAGCTGTGCCATTTACTGTACTTCCCACAAAGATTGCATAAATTCATATTTTGGGTTTGATTTCTTGCATGCCACCACTGCCTTATACCAACAGCAGCTCTTTCAGGCATATTATTAAAAGCTTTGTTAAATACAGCAGTATCAGCAACTTCTTCAGTTTTATATAATTCTGATGTTAAAATCTTGATGCTTTCACCTAACTATGGACTTTAGGAGGAATTTAAACCATTAGGCTTTTATTTTGTTTTGCTTTGTATTTACAGATTAAGAATTGTATAATGAACATGCTCTTAGCATACAACTGTCACCTTTATTTTAGGAGATGAGACATAAATGACTGGATGCCCTTAATGTTAAAATTAATCATTGGCCTATGATTAAGAAACTTGAAAAGAGAATGTCTGTGCTATATAGGCTGTGTTCGTACAGAAATCTAAACTGTGGTTTAGCATTACGAGAAGCAGTAAACAGTGTTCTTGCACACTTCCCCATCTCTTCCAGCATAGTTGCTAGGAGGGGATCAGAAGCTTCTTCTTCCAGTTTAGATTAACTGGAGTTTATTGAATCATCTGAACCCTGAACTGTGGTTAATCTGCAGTATTCTTTGTTGAAATAAGACAGCTTCATAACCCATGGTGTGAAGCTGGCTTGTTTGAACAAACCATTACTAAGATACAGTTTAACAAGGAAGGTTCAGACTTCATGACAAGCTGCGATCAATCTAAAATGGAAGCAAGAGCTTCCAATCCCAGAGTCAAGCATATGTGATCATTTATGTTTTAAAGGAACTGAGATAGATATTGGATATCCTGAAGATAAAGTAAGGTGTTGTAAATGTGCTTGTGATGATCTCCAGGTAAAGCATATTAAAAAAAAAAAAAAGATTTCAACATTTGATGAAGTTTATTCCTTTTGGAAGCTGAGTGAATGGTATGACACTGACATTGGTCAGAAGTGCAGTTATTAGTCCTGTTAATGAAAATTAATGCAACCTCTATTTTTAATAACCTCTTTTTGTAATTGAGTGTAATTAATGTAACTAAGTAACACTTGTGGTCTCTAAAACTAAATTGTTTTTGAACTAAATGCTTCAAATGACGGAATGTATGGAATGGGATCCAGTCATGTGATTCCATGGATCAAATGGATGAAAGACTTTGTGGGGACCAAAAACACAAAAATACCAGCATATTGTAGCTTAAAACTCTTACTCCCAGTAACTAGACCTTAGGAGAGGCATAGACACCTTTTAGAGTGGGGGGAAAAACCTGCACAAATGCTGGGAAACCACCAAACAGTCAGTGAGTGGAAGAAAGGGGGAAGCCCAGAGGGTTTGGACCCCAGGAGGGCTGGATTTGGCCTTAGGTTCCTCATCCCTACATTAGATGGTTGGGAGGCTGGGAAAAACCAGGACAATTGTCAAATTAAAGCCACAAACAAGTCGGCAAAGCCTGGTTTGTTTTTTCTTCTACCCGGTGGGCCTTGACAGTTAAGATGGTGTTCTGCAGCCGAACCTGTTCTCAGTGAATGAGGAATTCACAGTGGGTTGATTTCCCATCTGTGTCCTAGTTTGGTTTTGATGTTTCGGGAACACTGGTTCTAAGAGCCCTTCCCCACAAATACCTCAGTTGTCCTTGTCTGTGTGGATTCTGGTTTTATTACCCCTTCCTCCTTTTTCTAATTCTGGCAGGTTCCATGCAGATCACTGTCAGCACTGGCCTAACCAAAATAGTGAGCACAGGCATAGCCAAGATATTAAAGCATTTTGAACATCATGTTTAAATACTCACTTATTTGGGAATAAGTCCAGTTGAATTAATTAATTTGTTTCTAAGATGTGCATAGGTTTGCATTGTACAAGTGCCATATAATTTAAAATAATAAATTACATTGGCCTATGGATGCATTTTACAATAACATACTCATTCATAAATAATATAAAGGTTATTTCTAAAACGGTTATCTTTTCTAGCTCTTGCAGCGGCTCTCAACACATTAACCTAAATAAAAGACACACCAGTTGAGGCAAACATGAAGATATTCTAGGCCTGCACTTAAAAAATGTCCAGGCGGGTCATTTTTGTTATCCCATCTGGTTATCTTTTTTCTTTTCCTGTACAGGAATTCTTTATCTGATATCCACTCTCAGCAGTGTAGAAGATTCCAGTATGCTATTGACTGTTTCTGCCCGGGATGGAGGTGGCCTTTGGTGTGTTGTGAATGCTGTTGTGACTGTAAGGATCCTCCAGAGTGCTGTGGTTCCTGCGATCTTTGAAAGATCATGTTATACCTTTTCCATCCCTGAAGACGCCCCTGAAGGAAGCGCAGTTGGCACAGTGAAAGCACGGGAGTCTTTGAGTATGTGGCCTTGGAATGCATTCAGACAGATACCAGTGCTCTTTGATTTGTTACAGGCTGCAACTCAATGCAGCCAATATTTCTTTAAGTGTTATTTTATTATCTCAGTACACCAGACATGCAGAGAGTGCAAGAAGTAGCACTAACTAAGCTTTGAATTACTTCAGTAGGGCTGGATCACGGAACTGCCTTCCACAATACGAAGGGCTCCACTCGTAGAAGGTCCTTCTGTCAATTTCTGGGGATCCCCCCTCCCTCACACACCACAATTCACCCCATTCAGCAGGGTCTCCTGACTCTGTGTAGCATTTTCAGGGGGGTGGAGGGGCTGCCAGGCATAGGAGGGGCCTGGGAAGTCTACTTCCATCAGTGCAGTTGACCAAGCATAAATCTGGATCTAACCCTTTGTTGCTAGTAGAATGAAATCAGTGCATTTTTCCAAAGTATGTTTTGATGGAGTGTTTCCTTGGGTGATAACATATACAAGTCTACAAACAAACAAATACATTTAAAAAATATTTCCCTTGAAATGTCTAAAGCATGTAAGATATATCAGGCACAATTAATGTGCCTCGCAGGCACAGAGCCTGTGCATGGAAGATACAATAGAGCTCTGTTGCCTTCCATCTGCTCCCCCTGACTGCCCAGATTGCTCCGGCTATTGGGAGATAAGAAATGCAGTACATACGTACATACATAACTGTGCACAATCATGTTCTCGGGCAAAGCAGAGAGACATTAAGGGGAATGGGAGGTCAGTGAACCCATTTTCCCATTCAGCTGTATCAAGGGGAGAAGCTGATAGAACTCCCGCTTTGCATGCAAAAGGTACCCAGTTCAGTTCCCAGCATCTTCAGGTAGGCCTGGAAAAATTCCTGCCTGAAACTCTGGAGAGCCCCTGGCAGTCAGTGTTGATAATATTGCGCTTAGATGGACCAACGGTCTGACTCAGTATAAGGCAGCTTGCTATGTTCCTATCATGTGCAGAGACCTCTCATTTTCCCTAATGTTCTGTCACACTGTTTGTGTGCACGCCTGTGCATGTGTGTGGTGGGGAAGGAAAAGAAACGGGGGCTCTGTTGGAATCCTCAGTCCGTGAGCTCTGTGACTGGAGTGCAAGTGGGTCATGTCCTTTGTGTGTGCTCATAAATTTGCTGGAATTGATGGTGATAGTGAAGAGGATCAGTATTTATACATAGGCAAAGTTGCCTGAGGAAGGCCTGGTGTGCTATGGTCCATGGGGTCACGAAGATTCAGACACGACTGAACGACTGAACAACAACAAAGTTGCCTGAAGCAATTTGTTTTCAAATGGGGCACCTACAAAACATTTGGGAAAAGAAATCTGAACATTTTCAACAATTCCTGCATCACATTATCAGTGGAGAAATAGCAGGCTACATGGGCAGCTCATACTACAGTAAATGTGTGAGTCTTTAACAACTGGGGCATTGAATACGTTGAGCAACATGATAAGGGAGTGTGGATGCATTTGTGAGTACCTTTATTCTCCTCTGCAGACACAAATGTATTAGTCACAGAAAATAGTGGGACAATTACAGCATGTTGCCTGGCAGTGGTCTAGGGTCAAGGATGCTCCATTGTTTTCTGGAAAATATTAATTTCCTTTGGTTCTGTGAGCCTCTCCTTCCCCACTACTCTATGCATGCCCTATATGTGTTATAACTTCCTAGTTTGTATAGTGGGTTCAGGTTTTCACCCTTAGTTCTTCGCTATACTGAAGCCTTAACATTAGACTGTAGATGAATGTTGCTGTGTCTGCTTAGAGTGGAATTCCTCTGTTCAACCTGACCTAGTTGGCAACAGGTTCAGTATATTTTAAACGAGAGAAATGATATTGATTTCTTCATAAAGTTTAATCACACCTGCGGGGTAAAAATACAGATCTTGTAAATAGGCTAACAGCATGCTATCTGTATAGTTTCCATTTCTCTGCTGTGCTCTAGAGCGAGCAGCAAAAAAAAAGAAAAAGAAAAAACCTAGGAAACAAAACATCTAAAGAAAGGTTTGAAACATTCAGTTTACCAACACTGCTGTGGCACATATTTCTCACATGCTTTCTAGAATGTATTCTATTAAATGAAACCTCTCTAAATGATCAGATGTCTGCTCTTTAACAATGGTTGTGTTTGGTTCTTTTTACAGATTTCTTGGAAACGATTTCTTACAGAATTTCCTCTGGTGATCCCTATGGAAGATTCTCTATTGACCCTCAGTATGGAATCATACGCACCAAAAAACAGCTTGACTGTGAAACCCATGATCATACAATTCTTACAGTGCACTCACAGTTGGGTAGCTCCCCTGTCTACAGCAGCACCCAGGTTAACATCACTGTGATCGATGTCAATGACAACCCTCCGGTGTTTGCAGTCGACTTTGATCAGATAAATATATCACGAAACACAGTACCCAGCACAGCGATTTACATTGCTCATGCAGAAGACAAAGACAGTGGGCTCAATGGGGCAATCCGATACATAGTTGTAAGCAACCAGTCAAGTGCGTTTGCCATTGATCCAGTTCTTGGGGTGCTTTACCTTGCCAGATCTCTGGCTGCTGAGAAGCAGCATGCACACACAGTAGTACACATCAGAGCAGAAGATCATGGAAGTCCTCCCCTGAGTTCTCTGTTGATCCTGAGAGTCATAATTGATGAGCAAAAGGGACACCCTACATTGACCTTTGAAAATTTGGTGTATCAGGTGGACGTCAGTGAGACATCTTCCATAGGTGCCAGAATCCTGCAGATACAAGCCCGGAAGCTAGACCCCCAACATACTCCTGGGGATGCTGTGTACTCCCTGGAGCATAACACAGATGCTGCTTCATTTAGAATTGATCCAGAAACGGGCATGATTTACCTATGGAATCCTTTAGACTATGAACTCAGGCAAAGACATAGTTTTAGAGCCTTTGTGACGAGCCCACCATATAAGTCAGGGCAAAATGCAAGTACATCAGTAATAGTTAATGTCATTGATGAAAACGATAATTCTCCTGTGTTTGCGCACGAAGTTTATTTTTTTGAAATTGAGGAGAGCTCATTACCCCGAGGTGTGGTTGGCACAATCACAGCAGTTGACAAGGACTCTGGAAGAAATAGGCAGCTCTCCTATTTCCTCTTATCAGATGGGAAATATTTCAAAATCAATTCCAATACAGGTAATTCCAGTACATGTAAAAAGCATAATTTAAGGTGTTTTTAAAATCTTTTTGTTCTTTTACTGTTTTATCTTTCGTGTTCACACTCCGAAATCTGTTTTAGATACAGAGCAGTATACAAATATTGTACATAAATAAATAAATAAATAATTCATTTCACAATTTCTTCCATGTTCCTTCTGCCAATGGGAGTGGTTGAAATGCATAGTGCCCATGGAGTTGTGCATTTGTGTATGAATTAACATATTTCATGTACAAATTTATTCATGCATTAATTTCTTCAAAGCATTCATATCCCACTCTTCAGTCAAATGACTCCCAGAGTGGCTTATAAAAATCAACAATCAGATAGTCCCTGCTCTCAGGCTCACCATCTAAAAAGACAAGAGGCACAAGGAAAGGGATTGGGAGGAAGGAAGGGGGAAAAGCATGATTGTTGTTGTTGTTGTTCAGTCGTTAAGTCGCTTTGGACTCTTCGTGACCCCATGGACCATAGCACGCCAGGCCTTCCTGTCCTGCACTCTCTCCCGGAGTGTGCGTACGTTCATATTCATTGCATCCGTGATGCTATCTAGCCATCTCATCCTCTGCCGTCCCCTTCTCCTTTTGCCTTCAGTCTTTCCCAGCATCAGGGTCTTTTTCAGAGAGTTTTCTCTTCGCATTAGGTGGCCAAAATATTTGAGCTTCAGCTTCAGTATCTGTCCTTCCAAGGAGCCGTCAGGGTTGACTTCCTTTAGGATTGACTGATTTGACCTCCTTGCAGTCCAGGGGACTCGTAAGAGTGTTCTCCAGCACCACAGTTCGACAGCATCGATTCTTCGGCGCTCAGCCTTCCTTATAGTCTAGCTCTCACAGCCATACATTACTACTGGGAAAACCATAGCTTTGATTATACAGGCCTTTGTCGGCAAGGTGATGTCTCTGCTTCTTACTATGCTGTCTAGGTTTGCCATAGCTTTCCTCCCAAGGAGCAAGCGTCTTTTAATTTCATGGCTACAGTCACCGTCTGCAGTGATCTTGGAGCCCAAGAAAGTAAAATCTGTCACTGCTTCCATTTCCTCCCCTTCTATATGCCAGGAAGTGATGGGGTCAGATGCCATGATCTTCATTTTTTTAATGTTGAGTTTCAAACCAGCTTTTGCACTCTCCTTTTTCACCCTCAACAAGAGGCTCTTGAGATCCTCTTCGCTTTCTGCCATTAGGGTGGTATCATCTGCGTATCTGAGGTTGTTGATAATTCTCCCAGCAATCTTAATTCCGACCTGTGATTCATCCAACCCGGCGTTTTTCATGATGTACTCTGCATATAAGTTAAATAAGCAGGGTGACAATATGCAGCCTTGTCATACTCCTTTCCCAATTTTGAACCAGTTGGTTGTTCCATGTCCGGTTCCTATTGTTGCTTCTCGTACAGGTTTCTCAGGAGACAGGTAAGGTGGTCTGGTGCTCCCATCTCTTTAAGAATTTGTCAATAAAACGGTGGGAAAAGCAGTACTGGGTACAATCTCAAAAACGATAGAATGATCTCAGTACGAATCCAAGGCAAACCATTCAACATCACAGTAATTCAAGTCTATGCCCCAACCACTGAGGCTGAAGAAGCTGAGGTTGATCGGTTCTGTGAAGACCTACAACACCTTCTAGAACTAACACCAAAAAAAGATGACCTTTTCACCATAGGGGATTGGAATGCTAAAGTAGGAAGTCAAGAAATCACCGGGATAACAGGCAAGCATGGCCTTGGTGTACAAAATGAAGCAGGACAAAAGCTAATCAAGTTTTGCCAAGTAAACACACTGATCATAGCAAACACTCTTTTCCAACAGCACAAGAGGCAATTCTACACATGGACATCACCAGATGGTCAATATCGAAATCAGATTGATTATGTCCTTTGCAGCCAAAGATGGAGAAGCTCTATACAGTCAGTAAAAACAAGACCTGGAGCTGACCGTGGCTCAGATCATGAACTTCTTATTGCAAAATTCTGGCTTAAATTGAAGAACGTAGGGAAAACCACTAAACCATTCAGGTATGACCTAAATTATATCCCTTATGAATATACAGTGAAGGTGAGGAATAGATTTCAGGGATTAGACCTGATAGACAGAGTGCCTGAGGAACTATGGATGGAGGTCCGTAACATTGTTCAGGAGGCAGCAACGAAATCCATCCCAAAGAAAAAGAAATGCAAGAAAGCCAAGTGGCTGTCTGATGAGGCTTTACAAGTAGCTGAGGAAAGAAGGGAAGGGAAAAGCAAGGGAGAAAGGGAAATTGTGATATTTCCAATTGAATGCAGATTTCCAGAGAATAGCAAGGAGAGGCAAAAAGGCCTTCTTAAATGAATAATGCAAAGAAATTGAGGAAAACAATAGAATGGGAAAGACTAGAGATCTTTTCAAGAAAATCGGAGGTATCAAGGGAACGTTTTGTGCAAAGACAGGCATGATAAAGGACAAAGAAGGCAGGGACCTAACAGAAGCAGATGAGATTAAGCAGAGGTGGAAAGAATACACAGAAGAACTATACAGGAAAGATCTGAATGTCCCTGATAGCCATGATAGTGCGGTCACTGAACTTGGGCTGGACATCCTAGAGAGTGAAGTCAAGTGGGCCTTAGGAAGCATTCCTAACAACAAAGCTAGCGGAGATGACAGTATTCCAGCTGAGCTATTTAAAATCCTAAAAGATGATGCTGTTAAAGTGCTGCACTCAATATTCCAACACATTTGGAACACTCAACAGTGGCCACAAGACTGGAGAAGGTCAGTTAACTTCCAATTCCAAAGAAGGGCAATGCCAAAGAGTGTTCAAACTACCGCACAATTGCGCTCATTTCACATGCCAGCAAGGTGATGCTCAAAATCCTACAAGCTAGGCTTCAGCAGTATGTGAACTGAGAACTACTGGAAGTACAAGGTGGGTTTCGAAGAGGCAGAGGAACTAGAGATCAAATCGCCAACATTCACTGGATCATGGAGAAAGCAAGAGAATTCCAGAAAAACGTCTGATTTCTGCTTCATTGAGTACGCTAAAGCCTTTGATTGTGTGAAAAGCATGATGGTGGTGCTTAATTCATTTGCCCAGATGGTTGAACTCAGGTTTGCACTGCATGTATCGTCCTTGCAGACTGGCCAGTTCTTTGCTGTTCATTTTAGCATATGGGAGTTATCTTTGGCTCCACCAGTCCATAGATGTTAAAATTTAAAATCTTAATCTGTGTTATTTGGTAATCCAAAGGATTCCAATTATGGACTCATGGAGGTCACCATACTTTGGGCAGTCTTCTGAATCCTGAGTGCAGACCTGTTGCACAATGAACTCTTTCAGATAATGCAACTCTGTATAAACCCCAGTTAGCGCAGCTCCGAATAATATCCAGGAAACAGGAATCTCTAAAGACCGATATGGCTTAGGACGCAGGTGTCTGAAGGACATCTGTTCCCATACCAACTTGCCTGTGAATTGAGGTCATAGTTAGAGGCTATTTTCCAGGTGCAGGTGGTGACCAAAGAGAGAAGGAGAGAGCTAGGGAGCTGTATCATAACTCTATATTCCAGCAGTGCTCATAAATATAGTTTGACAAGGTAGAGAGCATTAATTAGGGACCCTTACTGTTCCTTGAGGACAACTAAACTTTGAGTTTCTCCATAACAACTTTCCGTTACTGTTCTGCTTACACTAAGAGGAGTAGTCTATTTTTTGTCCTTTGTCGCTGCAAAACATAAACTGCTTTTCAGGGTTCAAACCAAGCTTAACTGAGACCAACATCCCTTTTTCATTGTTTTCTGTTGCTGCCTTCCCAGATCCACCCCCCTCCCTGTCTGTTTGTTCAGGACTAAATGCAGTGGGATGTTACAGGCCCACAAAAAATGGAACAACTGAATTAATTTTCTCCATCAGCGGGCTTACCTAACTCATTCTTTCAAACGTTGTGATTGTCCTTATACAGAGAATTGTCAGGATGTAGAAAAAAAAAGAAAAGCAGATTGATTGTTTACCCTCTAGCTGTTACTTGGCAATGATCAGATGCAGGATGTTTTTTTTCTACTACTGGGCAAGATATAACTCAGGGGAGGCAACATGGTGTCCATGGGCACCAACCCACTGACTGGCACTTTTGCTGGAACCTGCCAAGGTGCCCCCTACCTCTCCCACTTAATTTTTTTTTAACACATTTAAAATTAACGCTGGGATTACTGCTAATAGGTTTCTGTAGGTGCTGAAAACTATGGGTTCAAAGGAGTTCTTCAGTGTGTTGGGACTCAGACTCCACCTCTGCCTTGTACTCAGTTTTTTGGACAGGCTATTTGTCCGTTGCCATGCCTCCCATGGCAGCCATTTTGTGGAGAAACCAGGACAGTTTCTCAAATTGCCAAACGTGCTAACGGTCCCAAAAGATTGCCTACTCCTGGTATAACTGTTAAGCATCATAGGACACACAGTGAAAACTCCCAGCAAAGATAGTTAGTCACTGTTAGTGGAGACACTCAAATTCCTGCAAAAATGCCCAGTTACATGACGAGTAGCCCCACATTTCCATACATTAGTGACGTAATACTGGCCTAAGCAATTGACTTTCAGGATAGATGGTGTTCAGAATCTCTCATTGTGTATTACTAGTTGATACTACCCTTTCCATGGCCATCCCTGAATCTACACACTGACCTTTTGTTGACTTCTTTGCAGACTTCTTTGCAATCTGCCTTCTGTATCCTCCCAGTACTTACCTGTTTCTTCTTGATACCTCCCCATTTCCTCTCTCGTGATCAAATTTATTGGCCTTCCGTTTTCAAACTAGCAGCAGACTTCCTCTATCATTGGTTCCTGCTGAAGAATCTAGGCTGATTCAAACTTAATGGGTTATATCCAATATTAGCCCTACTTGGATTAGACCATTGAAATAAATGAGACTTAAGTTAGACGAACATTGGATATAACCATAATACTCACTGCTTGCTCCCTTCAAGTATACCCATAGCCATGACTAGAATTCTTGTCTTTGTGGCTTTGGACATGATTCAAGGACATCTGTGTGGAAATGCCTAATAATGTTATGTCACCGCTGTAAATAAAAGGTATGATTAACGTTTGAGGAGGTGAAAGCTGCTGTAGAATAATAGAAAAAAACACACAAAATACAAAAGGCAGATATTTTAATGAGGCAGAATAAAATGTTGAAAATCAATCAGAAGGGAATGTGGAATGAAAATCAGGCCCAAGTGGTGAAGCTAGCTGGCAAGAGAGCTTTTGCGCTACACAGATGTGGAATCTGAGACTACTTTCCACAAAACCTGTACCATTTGCCATCTGGAAACTGAGTAAAGCAAAATGGCTAATAGAGATGGTTCTAGAGAGATAGTGTGGAGATCAAAGGACTATACCACTGTTCCATTGCAATGAATTTCTTTAGATGCATCCCACATCCTGGAATAAAGAAGGCCAGATGCTCATGGCAAAGGGCTGCAAGACTATGAAGTTTCCTCAGCCCAACAACAAAGTGAAGACTATGCTAGCTAGTCTCCCAAAAGGATCTGTGCTGAGAGGTCCCTAGTATATGATGTCCCAGCCAGCTGGCCAACAACTAAAATAATGTTCACTCTTTTATTTTGCTGGCAGGGAAGAGAAAATATTATTTGACTTCTTTAAAGGCGCCATCTGGCTTTAAAGTTAGCATTTTGTGTAAAGTCAAGTCACTTGGAGTACAGTGTAGTTATAATGGCCCCAAGGTACACAAGTGAATGCTGAGTGACAGGATCTTGCTTGGCTCTGTACAGTGTAAAGTACACCTATCAAGTGACAGAAGTGGCTAATGGAGTATGTTATAAATCTCATGCAGCTTATTAAGGCCTACCATATACAGTCCATAGTATTCTTTCCTTTCATTGTTCTTGTTCTCCAGGTGAAATTATAAACTGGGTTGCATTAGACCACGAGCAACAGGCCCACCACCATCTGATTGCTTTTGTGACTGACCATGGGTCCCCTCGACTTAACACCACAGTAGCTGTCTATATCTCCATTACTGACCTCAATGATAATCATCCATGCTTCGCCCAGCTTCCGCTGCATGTCAAGGTTTGTAGTAACTATTTTTGATCTTTTTTCATGTGTCACTTCAAAAAAGCACTTTTGCACCGTGTTTGGATTTTTATTACCATGGGATAGAATGTGGAGGAGAGTCATTTTTTAAAAAATTGACACTCTGATGCATCCAGTGTTGGTGTGAAACTCACATTACAGACCAATCTAAGCAAAACCTGTGAGGTTTTGAAACCTAACAGGTTTTGAAAATGCCCTTTTGTGCCCTGCTGCAACACCCAATAATTTTAAAAAATTGTTTTGAGCACCATCTTGTGGTGGAATGCATGTACTGGAATATGGAAATACTGTGTAAAAGTTCAGTTGACGCATAATTTAAGATGTGAGTGATCAGTTAGCCAGTGAGATTACACCTGTTTAATAACTACGTTTTACTTAATCTGTGACTGTAAACTATAGACATGTTACCAAACTGTGCTATCTGTTGCACATGCTACTAGCCCATAATATGACTTAATTTATAGCTTTACAGCAGGGGTGGGGAATATGTTGTTGGATTGCAACATTTATCAGCCCTAGCCAGCATATGCAATGCTGAAGGATTATGGGAATTGCAATCCAATGACAACTGGAGGTCCACATGTTCCTGACCCCTGCTTTACAGCTGTAGTTGCTATCCTGATGACACATCATCATGCAAAATACATGTCTAAGGCGTTCCTCGTTGAGACAGAAATTCTTTTGAGAAGATCGCTAGTTAAGGAGAAAACGAAACTTGCCCTTATTTGTAGTTTTATTTAAAACTAATTCCATGTTTTTATAAAAATAAAAGAAATTCCTTTAATTCCCGCCCGAATTAGACCACGTATATTGGGTTTGGCTTCATTGGGAATCTAAACTCTCTAAATATACTTAGTAGTAAGTTCTCTAGGAAATTAGGAGTGGCATTTTTCATAAAGCTAACTGTAAGATCCCATGTTTTTTTCTCCCACAAAACTTTAACGAAAGTATCTGTAATATTTCTAAGAGAAGGCAGTAAGTATTGTAAAATTTGTACTAAAGTTTGATGGAATTTCCAAAAAAACATGGAAATGGAATTTCCAAAGAACATGTTTTTGGGGTGCTGAAGCCTGTGGACCTATGTGTTTAATGTGTCTGAATTATTTGCAATTTGGAAAGTTCTGTTTTAATTAGACTGCTTGCTGTTAGGTTTTGGAAGGGCAACCAGCAGGAACACTGGTTGCCACCATATTTGCCAAGGACCTTGATTCTGGAAACAATGGGATAGTGCTATATTCATTGTCTTCAGGTAAGAATTTCTTGCTTGCCAAGTACAAATTAGAAAGTGCATGATATCAAAATACGTGGGATGAATGAGCCAGTAACTACACAGCATAAACGTATAGCATGGATTCCTGGCTGTTATTACAAATTCCTCCTTTCCCAATCAGTTGCTGGTTCAAGTATGTTAAGAGGAATCCCCCACTCTTCCCCATCACATGTGACATGCTGGCCACATATTATGACATATGGTTCGTGACCTGAGTACCAATTGAGAATTGTAAAAATGTCCCGTTCTCAAACTTTTCTAGTGATCAGCATGTCTTTAGCAAGATCAGCTCTACAGGACATCTGAATCATCATATTTGAAAGATGATGAATAGCCAGCTTTACCTTTGACACTTTTTCTGTTCCTTTTTTCATCATTCAAAAGCTATTCATCTGAAAACACCAACTCACCCAACATTAAGTTGATGGTAGTTCTAAAACACGTTCAGTATAGTTTAGTATTTCATTCATTATAGGCAAATATTTTTAACATCCCAGTGGAAAGATGACCTTTCCTTTCCCATGACTAACTGGAAATCTTCCTCCTGTAGGAATTGGTCATGACAGTCTGAGACAGGGATCAAAAGATAATGTGAGCAAACAGTGGGGCTTGTATAGATCTTGTTTCATCCTCTGTTGGGTGGAATGTTTGCCTGATAGACTTCTGCAGCAAAATTGTGTTTATGGTCTTTCGTCTGGCCCTTACAAAAATGTAGTAAAAGTAGGAACACTTTAAGGCCTGGTTCTGGTTTATTTGAAATATTTTTTCTTAAAAATGTTGCAGGACTAAATAGATGTAATCATACGCTTCACATTTTATTCAGGAGAGGTTTGAAAGAAAACCATGGCAGTTTCCCCAGCTTTATAGCATTTATTCAAAAAGTGCAAAAGAAGCAAACAATTTTTTTAAATGACAGAGCCCCATGGTGGCCTAAGAAACTAACACATTTATTGCCATTTGATAAGTTAGGCTACAGCCTATTAAAGTTCATGCTTCAATAAATTTGTTAGCATTTGAAACACAAGCCTTTGTTTTTGCTGCATCAAGCACACACAGCTGCTCTTCTGGAATTCATTTTTGGAGCATTTTGTTCTAGAGGATTTTCATTCAAATGCCATAATGTTATTTATATACACTACATAGGATCTTTGCATCAAAGTTCTAACTATTAACTGAATAAATCGCTAATAATTGGCATCTTGTAATTGAAAACTGAGTAGGAAACAACAAAGTCCTGATACACATGCGTTTTACATTTCTTACATGCATAGAAAGAGCTCAAATTCATGTCCCAGAGTCAGTTTATACTTGTCATAATTATTTGTTAGTGAAAGAACCCAAACAAAGGTACCATAAAACTAAACTACCTATTTCCCTTAACGAAGAGAGAGAGGAGAAATTATTTCTTAAAGTCTTCCCAAGGAGAATTGCAGTGTTCCATAGTTTTACACATGGTATGTGATGACTTGGAGAAAGCAAGAACTCCAGACTCCATGAACTCCACAAGGACTAGCGTATTCATTACCAGTTGTGAGAAACTGGATATGTGAAACCTGTTTCTGGTCCTCTCTCTCCAACAGTAAACTATGGAAGTCAGAGACTGTCTTCCAACCGTGCTAGGCTTAGGGTATGTCATAAAATAACACAACTGTTCAGAAACTACAGCTGGTACAAAACATAATGATTTGTCTTCTGAGGGGATCAGTTGTCAGAGCCACCGACCCCCTTTCTGAGGTGCAATTTTAAAGAAATTCCAATTTTCTAGTCTTCAGCTAGAAAAGGGGAAACTTTATTGATATGTAGCCATTGTCATTTAAGTGAACTTTCCTCAGTGACACTTCCCTTGCATTTCGCTTGCTGACTTGGACTCTGGGTTAGGAGAGTTAAATTATTCAGGCTTAGTGATGTAGAGCTAGATTCCTCTGATTAGACCCGACTTCCACAGAGAGATGCATTTCAGTTATGCAGTTTGGCACACTTTAAAAATGTGGCCTATGACATAAGGCAAGGGTCCACAACCTTTTTACTTTTAAGGCAAGGCAAAGTACATGCTCAAGGTAATTTTGGGGAGTTGAGCTGACGGTAACTTTTGCTTCCAGTGACTTTGAGATTCAGCATTCAGAGTTTTCTGTCTCCCATTGCTTGTTGTTCAATGTGGATTTTCTGTCAAGAATTCTTCCTTGGTTTATATAATTTATTTGTTTGTATGTGTGTTTTATGTATAATTTTATGAAGACTCATGTTTACTTGAATTATTATGAGAATAATAGGTGGTGGGGAGTGGGAAGAATTGTTGGGCATAATGGAGGAGAGGTGTAGGTATTGGATGATATCAATATCTTATTCATGAAACCATGAACAGAGCAGCATTAATATTTGGGCACTGTTGTAAAGTAATGCATAATGCAGAATAGTTGCATTATTTCTGTCCCTTTGTCAGGTTTTTTCTTTTGCTCTGGTTGACAATTTCCCACTTGAAATCATTCTAAAGCAGATGTCAAGGACAGCCATTTTTAAATAGGCTTCGTGCCAAGTTTTCACTCAACATTTTATCATCTTGTTTCACAGTATATGTACACAAATGGGCATTTATATTGTAGTTTAAAAATGGCGAACAGATCCCTTCCATGGTATTTTGTGTATTTTATCCTTTTGCCATTTTGGTTGTTTGTTATGCAGCATAACCAATTTGTTCTATCTTCAATATGCAACTGTTGCTTATTGAAATCACATGTTGCATAATGTTGTATACTTAAATGAGAACCATTTAAAATAAAGTATTAGAAATCAGGAGAAACTTAGAGTGAAGTTGACTGTGGCATTTCCATACAAACCCCACTGAAATAAATGCATATGAAAGGATGTTGTAGAACAGAAACCAGGACCAGATGCTGGGAGGGATAGCAGTGCATCCCAAGCTCTTGGAAGACTATAAACCTCCATCCTGGCACCTTCCAGATGTGTTGGACTGCAACTCCCACAAGTCATATTTCATATGGGAATTATCAGAGTTCCAGTCTAATACATCTGGAAGGCACCAGTTTGGGCAAGGCTGGGCTATAGGGTAAGGTGGGACAGGTGTTATAACTCTCTCAATATAGTAATTCCTCCTCCTATAGTGAAATATCACTGTAGTCCATTGTTAGATAAAATCTCTGGCTTGTATCCAGACTTGTGTGAGCACAAGTCCATTTGCGCAATGGGGCTTTCCTTCCCCCTCTTCTTCACTGCAGCCTCCTGCGCCCCTTGAAAAGTCCCTCCTGAGGGCCAAGGGATGACCAGGACAGGCCTGTTATATGGAGCATGGGGCCGCAGGGGGAATTGCCAGAAATTAGGTGAAGGCAGTTTGAATGAACAGAGTTTTGCTTGCGCAAGCTGCCTCTGCCCAATTTGGGATGATTTCCCCTCTCCTAGTACAGCTGTCCACGCTATATCCAGGTCTTTCTAGAGAATTCCCTGATCCCCATGAGTGGCTTTTCAGGGGAAGACCCTGGCGGCTGCAGTGGGAAGGAGAGGACCAGAGAGCCCCATTGGATAAGGGGACTTCACCTCACACAAGTTTGGATACAATCCTCTCTCTTTTACATAAGGGTTAAGCATAAAACAAAGTTAAAAACTTTGTTTCAAATCAAGCCAGAAGTAATCAAATGGCTACTTGTGAAACTGTCTGTGACCCATAAATGGCACATGATTTGGTCACTCTGATTAAATGATTGCTTTCTGGGCTGAAAAGTTGATGCTCCCTTAAGTGGAGTTCTTTGAGAAGATGAACACATGGAGAGAGAGAGAGAGAGAGAGAGAGAGAGAGAGATGCACACAGCTTTGGGAAGCAACACATTCTGCCTCTTGAGCAAATTGAGAAAGCTCCTACACAGCAATTGGAACATGAGAAAGTGGTGGGCAACAGGAGCAGGAGGTAAACTGGAAGCCCCCATGCAGTACTTCAAAATGTTCATGTAGGACTTTCCTAACATACTGGTATATTAATTGTGATGTATCTCTTCTAGGGGAAAGTTTAGGTCACTTTCAGATTGACAGCAGTAGTGGTGAGTTAAGAACCACTGAAGCTCTTTTATATAATTGGGGTTCAAGCTACCGAATGGTAGTCACTGCAGCTGATCAAGGAATCCCTCCTCTTCAAGGACAGACAGTCATCAATATTGAGGTATTGGCTTAAACAGACATTGATTTCTCAAGGTAAGGTATATTGAGCAAGAGACACTACAAACGTGCCTGGAGCAACCTCCCTCCACTTAAATATTTTTCTGCTGAGCCAGTAGATTGTGAACACAGCAATAGAGGTTTTGAAATATCCTATATTTGATTTGAAATATTTGATATTATAATTAGATATTATGTGATTTGAAATATAGGAGCTGCAAATTTTGGCTTGAACATTCGTAATTTCTGCTTCATGAAGAAGCTATGCACAAGACAGGAAAAGGCAATATATTTAAAAAGAAACAAAAGAAATTATTAGGCAATCTGAAACACTAGGAAAGATTGCTATATTGATTGTATATGAGTTGGATCCAAAGTAAGCTAGTTGCACTTAGATCCAATTGAAATCAATGTGAAAAGAAAGTCATGACATAACCCCAATGATTTCAGTGGGCCCTAAGTGCGCTGCTGACTTAGCCTGGATCAAACTCTGGATCTTTATGTATCTTTATCAGGGTGTTCACCTGTCTGAACCTGCTGGCCTGATCAGAGATGACCTCTTAGTTGGCATTTTTAGATTCTCTTACGATTGCTTTTCTGAATGCACCCACTTAGCATCACTGTTGTTGGCTTGCTCCATTATGAACAAACCAGCCAAACCAAAGTGGCAAACCACAAAGGTATAAAATTCTTTCATGCATGCTGTGTTGCAGATGATTTAACCTGGGTTCGATTTCAAACCACAATTGCACCATTAGTAAGCTTCAATTAAAGATACTTGCTAACACCTATGTAAAGAGATCATACCTTTGAAGTGCGAGCAAGTCTTTTTAATTGCAGCTTAATAGCAAGAGGACTCTTATGATATCCCTTAATGAGATAGTATTTGTGGCTTGTACACATCAGGATAAGTCATGCATAACATTCCTTAGTATTAAGGAAATTTGTACCTTTTTTGTTTTGCTGCTTCCCTTTTTTAATGAAGATGTTCACCCTCCTATCTAGAATATTACTTCCTCAATTATAGACCACCTTCAAGACTTGTATTGCTGGCAATATTTCTGAGAAGGTTCCTAACACAAACACTGTCGATAAGGGGCAATTTTTGTTAGCTTTAACAAATCCTCTAGTTTTTCCCTGATTATGTAGCTGGTGGATCATGATTCTTGGAAGCACTTCAGACTATTAGAAAGATTTGTACCAGAGCAATTTCTGCTGTTATTTAAAGACTCTTCTGCAAAATCAATTGACAGATTAAACGTTTTGTCGAATGTTGTGGGCTCATTGCTTACAACACAAGAGCTCTTTAGGCTACTGGGAATTAGGCAGTTGAGACAGATGAATGAATTTATTTATTTACATAAAACATTTGTATCCCACGCTATATCATTAAGATCTCAGGGCGGCGTACAAATAGAATCAATTTAAACAGTATAAAACAATAAATATTTAAACAGCTAAAAACATATTAAACCATGGACAAGCTAATATCAATTAAAATCTAAAACAATAAAACAGTTAAAACAGTGTGCTCCTTTAGGGTGTGTGCTACCTTTAGCCCTCAAAGGCTTTGGTAAAAAGCCATGTTTTTACTTGGAGCCGAAATGAGACCAATGTCTGCTCCAATCAGGCCTCCAAGGGGAGGGCATTCCACAACCGGGGTGCCATAGCAGAGAAGGCTCTCTCCCACATCCCACATCTAGGAATGTGCATAGACAACCATCTTGTGAGTGACACTTGTGTTCTCTATTGAATATGAGGCATATTAACATGAACTGAAGGGCATGTGCTCAGACTGTGAATGATTAATGTCCTCACCTAGAAAACATAGAATATATACTACCCCTCTTCAAATGCCAGTTCCCTCTGCTACCTTTCTATGTTCCCTTTGCTTTCCTTTCATGAACTCTCTAAAGTACTGTTCTTCTCAAACCCTTCTACTTGTTCTCTTGATCTTATTCCTTCTCGTCTTTTAGTCATTGTTATTCCTGTTATTCTTCCTTCTTTGCTTCATATTATTAATCTCTCCTTGTTTTCCGGTTCATTTCCATCTGCGTTTAAGCATGCTACAGTGTATCCCATTCTCAAAAAGCCTTCTCTTGATGCTCTTTCTCTTTCTAATTATCCTGTTTCTTTGCTTCCTTTTGTTTCGAAAGTCCACAACGGGTGGTTTAATCCCTCTGCCTTGACTTTCTTTCTAGTAATTCTGTTTTGCATCCCTTTCAATCTGGATTCCATCCCTTGCATTCCACTGAGACAGCTCTTATTGATGATCTTATCACCGAGTCTGAAGGTCTCTATTCTATTCTTATTCTTCTTGATCTTTCTGCGGTCTTTGACACGGTTGATCATGAACTTTTGCTGGATTCCTTCTGTGTCCTTGGGTTCTGTGACTCTGTCTTTAACTGGTTTGTTTCCTACCTGTCGGGTTGGTCATTTAATGTGCTCACTAATGATTGCACTTCATCTTTCTTTCCCCTTTCAGTTGGGGCTCCGCAGGGTTCAGTTTTGGGCCTGTTGTTGTTCTCACTATATATGTTGTCTTTGGGAAATCTTATTAAATCTCTTGGCCTTCCATATCATTTGTATGCCAATGATACACAATTATATCTTTCATCCCCAGAACTTCTTTCTTATGTTCATGATCGTATCTTGGCATGTCTTTTGAATATTTCAGCTTGGATGTTTCATTATCATCTGAAACTTAAGATGATGATGAAATAAGTTGTTTCTTATCTTGGCTATTGCAATCTTCTGCTGACTGGTCTTCCTTGATCTCATATTAGTTCTTTGGTTTCTATTCAGCACTCTGCCGCTAAGATCATTTTCTTGGCTTTCGGTTTGATCGTGTTACTCCACTTCTGAAATCTCTTCACTGGCTTCCTGTTTCTTCTAGGATTCAGTATAAGCTTCTTCTTTTGACTTTTAAAGCCTGTCATGGGATCGCTCCTCCCTATCTTTCAGCCTTTATTTCGCATTATCGCCCTGCTCACATTCTTCACTCCTCAAATGCTGTGTTTCTTACTTGCAGAAGGTTTTCTACTTCCCTTGCTCGGCTCTGTCTATTCTCTCTTACTGCTCCCTATTCCTGGGATGCTCTTCCAGAGGATTTGTGGATGGTTGCTTCAGTTACTGTTTTTAAATCTCAGTTAAAAACTTTTCTCTTTATCAAAGCTTTTGGAACCTTACTTTAGATTTTATTCGTTGTTTTCGTAATTTTGATTATTTTTTTAGTGTTTCCCATGCCTGTCTGGTGCATTCCTTTCCCTTCCTTTTGGTTTTATTTTGTGATTTTATTAGAATGCAAGCCTTGTGGTAGGGATTTGTTTTATTTTTTTATTCTGTACAGTGCCGTGTGCATTGATGGCACTATATAAATGAATACTACTACTGCTAATATAACAAAGAAATGACGACAGTAACAGAGTAAACAAAATAATTAAACTCTTGTTTTTTTGTTTTAGGTAATTCCACTTCCCAAAGGGAGATCACTTTCTTCCCAAAACATCAGACATTTTGTCATACCAGAAAATTTTAGGCCTGCTCAAACGCTGGGCTCTCTAAAACTGCCTAGCCAGATTCCGTATTCCAACAGGAAACAGCATTTTAGCATCTCTGAAGAAGATTCCGACGTTCCATTTGAAATCGATGGTGCTACTGGGAACCTCTTTCTTTCCAAGGAACTTGATTATGAAACAATATCTCACTACTTCTTCAGAGTTGTGGTGAATGATTATCTGTATAGCTTTCCACAGAACCATACTGTTTTCCTCAGTATTGATGTCGAAGATCAAAATGAGTACTCGCCTTCTTTCCAGAACAACTTTGTTGTGATTGGGATAGAGGAAAATGTGCCCATTGGCACTTTGGCATATACATTTAATGCAAGAGATGGAGATGGCAGTTTCTTAAACGGCAATCTTCAGTATTCTATATGCAGGAATGACTTCACTGAAAACCTATTTCTCATCCACCCTTCCTATGGTAGCTTAATTACAGCAGTTCCCCTCGACCGAGAGATGACTCAGTCAGTAGTCCTGACAGTGCTGGCGGCTGATCAGGCTGTAAATTTGACTGATCGCAGGCAGAGTTCACTGACAGCAAAAATTATCATCTTAGATGTCAATGATAACCACCCTAGCTTTGTTTCATCTCCTCTTTCCTACATTAGAGAGGATGCAGAGATAGGCTCACTAGTGCATCGCATAGTTGCACAGGATCCAGACCAAGGGAGGAATGGACAAGTTACATACCGTCTTCTTTCAAGCAATAAAGACCATTCATTCTCAATAGACCAAACTACAGGTGAGATAAAAAGGATGAAGTTGGCTCCGTTGAAGTTGTGCTGAGGATTACAGTCAAAAGGATTTCATCTTTTGTTTGAGCTATTGAAAACAGACATTCTTAATTGTACATAGAGGAAGGGTGCTTTGGGAAATAATAAGCATGCTGCAGCTTCAGCACAGAATATTAGCAGGCTGCATGTTTTAATTGAGTTCTTAATGAGCATCTCACATGCGCAACTTTCTGCCTACTGAAAGGAACTCATGGGTGTGTACTCAGCACACATACACTTGTTCCCTGGTGGCCAAGTTAGCTGACCTGGGGAAGTTGAGGGAGGCAGAGAGGTTTGTGGACTGAAGGCCTTTAGCGTTGTGATAGGTGTTATATCCCTTGCTGTCATGGAAAATTTTTAAAATTCATTATTGACGAAGCTTACATCCCACTCCCCCCGACCACTAAATGGATGCAAAGCAACTCACAAAATGACGTCTTAAAAATAAGATCAATATACAAAAAAGTTTTTTAAAAAATAAATGTATTTTTAAAAAAACAGCCATTATAAGGGAATGGCATTAAACCACTGATGTCACCTGTGCATCCAGTAGAAGTGCTGGGTCGAGGATCTGTGAACATAATCTTCTAGGAAGAGTGTAATCCTATCCCAGGCAGGCTAAACACCCAACCCTGAGTTATATGGTCCACCCACAAACAGTACTTCCATCTTGTCAGGATTAGGTTTTAGCCTGTTTTGTCTCATTCAGTCTGTCACAGTCTCACTCCCTAGGATCAGATGTAAATGAGAGCTATTGCTGGGTATCATCTGCATATCAGTGACTCTGCAACCCCAGCCCTCTGGATGACTTTACCCAGAAGGTTCATGTAATTGTTGAACAGCATGGGGGATCAGAACCCTATGGAACTTGATAGATCTCAGGCCAAGGGGAAGAGTAATGGCTCTCCAGCACCATCTTCTGGGTCCTATGACCCAGGAATAAGCAGAACCAGTCACATAGTGCCCCCTGTGCTCATTCCTATGAAGGATACTACGGTCAATGGTAGTGAGCTCCACTGAGCTCTAATGAAAAGTCCAGGAGAATCAACAGGGTTGCACTCCTCCTGTCCATTTCCTAGCACAAATCATAGACAAGGGTGATCAAGTCAGCTTCTGTCCAAAAACCAGATAAAAATTTCCTGACTGGAAAGGACCTAGATAATCAGTTTCATCCAAAAATTCCTGGAGTTGCATCACCATCGCTTAAACACCTTGTCTCTCCCTGCCCCCTCCCCCCCCCGAATATTTGACACCACGACCTCCTTTGCCATCATGGACACACAACCTTCTCTAAGTGAGGTGTTCACTGCTTTGTTAACCCAGGTATACTAAGCCCTGACAGAATTTATTTCACTAGCCAGGATAAGCAAGGGTGCAAAACACAGGTGACTGTCTTGTGGAAGGAAGTCTTCATTCTGAAGAAGAGGCAAACAGTCTCTTAGAAGGGTCCCTTGCCTTGAGGCTGTAGCATGGAAAGGCAGATATTTGCATGATATGTTACACAATCATGTTTTGCCTAAGCTTTGGGATCTCAAACCATGGTTTGGCTTCTGAGCTATAGTTAGAACAAACCATGGATTTGGCATGGGATCTGAACTGACCGGTAGTAATGCATTATTGAAACAGCAACTGCATCAGGAACAATTAATATCCATGTGACCATTTCTTCTCTTACAACAGGGCTGCTAACCACAACCTTTGCTTTGAACCGTGAATGTCAGGAATATTACAACTTGACTATTGTGGCCCTTGATGACGGCACTCCAGCCCTGTCCGCAACTCAGAGTCTGACAATAATTGTCCTTGATGTAAATGACGAGGCACCTATGTTTACCAAAGCTCTGTATGAAGCTTCCATCTGTGAAAATGAAGATCCAGGAGTAGTTGTTATTAAAGTTGAAGCCACAGATAAAGATTCAGGTAATTTCCTTTCTAGAACGCCCCCCCCCCCATGTTACCTTCAAATAGAAAAAAAGTGTCAGCCATCTTACGTCTTTTCAGTGTGTACACTCACAAGCTCTTAAGATGAAGAATGAATTTTAGTGTCAAATCAATTTGAGATCCAGATTCATGTAAGGAATTGTTACCAGTATTTGACAGTCGTTTGTCATGTTCATATTATCCCTTGTTCATTCAGATAGTGAAACTCAAAGTTCGGATGGCTTTGTTGAAAGAGGTACGACTTGAGTTCAACACGTTAGAGTGAACATGGGGAAGGATCATGGCAGAGCACCTGCTTTGCATGGAGAAGGTCCCAAGCTCAATCCTTAACATCTCCAGGTAGGGCTGGGAAAATTCCTGCCTGAAACCCTGGAGACCACTGCCAGTCACTACTGGGCTAGATGGACCAGTGGTTTGACTCAGCATAAGGCAGTTTTCTGTGTTCCTATGAAGTGAAAATGTCTAGTTCTTTCCTATTCGCTTCACCCTCCCCTCCTCTCTACATCTTCCCCTTTCCTCTTAAAACTACCATTTTCGGGCTCCGGAACCAATAAGCAAGATATGAGTAAGAGCCGAAGGAGGTGCCAGGATCCTTATTCTGGATCCTACGAGCTGCTTTCTCAAGAAGTCGTAAGGTAGGGTTTTGCCTACGGGCCTGTGGATATACTTCTTGCGTTCTCAAGGTTTTTACTGCTCGTGCCTAAACCTGAGCCCATTTATCAATACAGTTTTAACAAAAACACATGGGTCAATTTCCTACCAAGGACAAAACACAAAGGACATGTTTTGAATGTCAATAGATTTATTGGATTTGGGGAAGTTACCATTTTAAAGTTAGCATTGATATTCCTGGTATTCTGCAGTACTACTTGTTGTAGAATGCAAATGATCATAGAATCATAGAACAGTAGGGTTGGAAGGGGCCTACAAGGCCATCGAGTCCAACCCCCTGCTCAATACAGGAATCCAAGTCAGAGCATCCCTGACAGGTGGCTGTCCAGCCTCGTCTTGAATGCCTCCAGTGTGGGTGTCAGGGTGGAAACTGAGCCTAGAGAGCCTCAGAGCAGTTCAGATTCTGAGGATGAACAGGGGCCAGCTCATCTCTCACAGGCTCAGCGCTTGGCAGAGATTCCTCCTGCCAGCATTCCAGAGATAGATAGCGACCCGGGTAGTGAGGGAATGCGGGAGGGGTGGAGGGCGCGGAAAGGAGGCGTAGCGCCTGTTTGGCAGGCAAGCAACAGCCGCCTCCCATGCACCCAAGGGAAAGAGGGAGGATCTCTCCCTAGCCCATAAGTTCTGGGTCTTCAAGTGACTCTATTTCAAACAGGGATCAACTGACTACTTGAAGCTTAGGCTACCCTGCTGTTCCTTGCTTTAGTCGCTGGTGATTAGCATCTGAAAGAGTCATTAAGTTATAAAAGGATTAAAGCTTTGAAAAGAAATCCTTTCGTCTGTGTCTTAAGTTGGCTATTGGAATCTACTAGGAGAAGCTGCCAGAGCGCTCCTGACAGCAGGAGAGCCCACTACCTCCCTAAGTAATTGGTTCCATTGTCATATTGCTCTAACAGTCAGGAAGTTTTTCCTGATGTTCAGCCGGAATCTGGCTTCCTGTAACTTGAGCCCATTATTCCGTGTCCTGTGTTCTGGGATGATCGAGAAGAGATGCTGGCCTTCCTCTCTGTGACAACCTTTCAAGTACTTGAAGAGCGCTATCATATGTCCCCTCAGTCTTCTCTTCTCAAGGCTAAACATGCCCAGTTCTTTCAGTCTCTCTTCATAGGGCTTTGTTTCCAGTCCCCTGATCATCGTTGTTGCCTTCCTCTGAACCCTCTCCAGTTTGTCTGCATCCTTCTTAAAGTGCAGTGCCCAGAACTGGACACAGTACTCCAGATGAGGCCTAACTAGTGCTGAGTAGAGGGGAACTAGTACTTCCCGGGATTTGGAAGCGATGCTTCTATTAATGCAGCCCAAAATAGCATTTGCCTTTTTTTGCAGCCGCATCACATTGTTGGCTCATATTCAGCTTGTGATGGACAACAATTCCAAGATCCTTCTTGCTTTTAATGTGGTTGAGCCACATATCACCCATCTTGTAACAGTGCATTTGGTTTCTTTTTCCTAGGTGCAGAACTTGGCATTTATCCCTATTAAATTTTATTCTGTTGTTTTCTGCCCAGTGTTCCAGTCTATCAAGATCACTTTGAATTTTGTTTCTGTCTTCCAAGGTATTAGCTATCTCGCCCAATTTTGTGTCATCTGCAAATTTGATCAGCATTCCCTGCACCTCCTCCTCCAAGTCATTAATAAAAATGTTGAAGAGTACTGGGCCCAGGCCTGAGCCCTGCGGTACCCCACTCATTACCTCTCCCCAGTTTGAGAAGATCCCATTGATAAGCACTCTTTGAGTCCAGTTCTGTAGCCAACTGTGAATCCACCTGATTGTTGATTCAGCTAGCCCACTTTGAGCTAGTTTGCTCATCAGGATATCATGGGGCACTTTGTCGAAAGCGTTGCTGAAGTCAAGGTATATTATGTACACAGCATTCCCACAGTCCACCAGGGAGGTTACCTGATCAAAGAATGAGATCAGATTCTTCTGGTAGGATTTGTTCTTGACAAATCCTGTTGGCTTCAAGTAATCACTGCATTGTTTTCAAGGCACTTATAGATGGATTGCTTTATAATCTGCTCCAGAATTTTCCCAGGGATTGATGTCAGACTGACTGGTCTTTTTACCCTTTTTGAAGATAGGAACAACATTAGCCCTCCTCCAGTCATCTGGAACTTCCCCCGTCCTCCATGATTTCTCAAAGAGAATAGACAGCGGTTCTGAGAGTTCTTCTGCCAGTTCCTTTATTACTCTAGGGTGCAGTTCATTTGGCCCTGGAGATTTGAACTCATTCAAAGTAATTAGGTGTTCCTTGACCATATGCCTATTGATCTCAAGCTGCAATCCTGTCTCTTCAGCCTGTACTTCGCCTTTGCTGGGGGGGGGGGGGTCATAGACCCTCTTTTGGGAGAAGACTGAGCCAAAGTAGGAATTGAGCACTTCTGCCTTTTCTTGCTGAAGAAGCTGAGAAATGAAGTTTTTTCAGCTTAAAGTACAGTGGGTTGAGGTAGACAGGCTTCCACCCCGGAATTGAAATAAGTGTAACCAGTCACAAGATTAACAACAAAACAACTTGTGGCACCTTAAAGACTAACACATTTATTATGGCATAAACTTTTGTGGACTACAGCCCACTTCATTATAACCACAGTTTTTCAACTGCTTCTAGGAACATGGGGAGTTGCCATATGCCAGGTCCGACCATTTGCTTAATATTGTGTGCTATGACTGGCTGTGGCCCTCCAAGGTCTCAGACGGGGTTCTTTCCCATTACAAGCTACCTGATCCCTTCTGCGCTGGAAGTGCTAGGGACTGAGCCTCGGACCTTCTGGGAGCAAAGCATATGTTCTACCACAGAACTATGGTCCCTCCCTTACTAAGACAGTCCTTATCAAACTATAGGGCAGGCACCTCTTGGGAGGCATCTGGAGGAAGGGTGTGAAGTTCCATGGAAGGATAGGATCCTGAGGCAGGTTGCACCTTTCTTTCCCAGCAGGCAAGGCTTGGGTAGATTGAATGCCCACAGCAGTTGACTCTCACTGAACTACACTGGATTTGTGATTACTGTGGCCTTTACTGTTTGAAGAGCACTGTGCGTAGCCATTGGTTAAAGGGATGGCTAATCCTCTTCTTCAAAAGTGATTCAGTAGAAAGGGCACGTTAATAAAAATTGCAAGCTTGCATTAATCTCAACTGGCCAGAGTGGGGCACTGTAATCCCAGTGTTGTTGTTTTTCGCTAAAGCTGAAAAGGGGTTGTGAACTGCAGGCAACATGAATGTTTTTAACACAAAATGTAACCGCATGAAGGCTTCCTTTGTATTTTAAGTTCTCAAAAAATGCTAAAGTTAAAAACAAAAGGAAAGGGGTGTCAATTCATGTGGAACTTTTCTTGACAAAACTATAATTTTACAAGCAATTCTAGGCTGTGGGGTAGCTTGCAGTCGCTAATGTCATTTTCTAATCCTTTTGGTGAGATTTAAGTTTATGTAATCAGGAGCAAAATCACAATGATGGCAGTGATCATTAAACTTAATGAGTTTAAGAGAACTGCTGGTCTCTTAAAGCTTGGACAGCAGAGGATTCCATAGATCATAATTCTGGGCCAACCTGTGCAAGAAGGTATTTGCTGGGTCCTTACTACTCTCCTCTTGTTCTGTAATCTTCATGATTATTAAATGATTATTTCCCTGGAGGAATACTTTGGAGATGATTCCCATAGAAGCATGCACATGAAAACATTACGTTGGAATTAGTTGTCCACCTGGATTTTTCTTGGGTGATCCCGTTAGCAGAACTCAGCAAGGACCTAGGAACTTGCTCATAGGATTCCTCAATCCTATGATTGAGGCAATCTTAAATTGCCATGTAAAAGAAGAATTCCAAACATTTTTCATGTGTATGCTTGCAGATAACATCAGACAAAAAATACTCTTGCGGAGGTGAATCCAGCAGATAGTGCTGGTCTATAAATGGGGGTCCTAATTTTATATATAAACCTGGATAGGTAAGTTATATGCAAGTATGCAATCTAAAGATTGCATACTTGCATATACTTGGTGAACCTTCATGGTCCAACCCAAGATGCTGCATTGCTTTATGTTGCTGCTAACTATCAGCAGTATGAGCAACACTACTTAAAAGATAAAGGCCAGAATACAAAGGAATACCCTGTGTAAGAGTTGGGATTTCATAGCCTTCATGAACCATTCTGACCCTCCCTGTGCCACTCAACAGGCTGTTCCCAAAACTGAAAATAACCTATAGAGTTCTTGAGGAATGGCTTATTTCTGCAGCACAAAAACTGTAGGCTTAGTCTGAAACTATACATCAGGGATCTCCAAGCTTTTTGGCCCCATGGGTACATTTGACATTTTGAAAAATGTGACTGCTGTAGTGGGGAGGGGGAGCAATCACAAAAATGTTAGGAGTGCTCCCTTATCTCTCTGTGCATGTAAGAATGTGCACCCTGTGTTTGTGGTACCCACTCCAGCCTTTCTCTCTCTCCTCTTTTCTCCCTCTCTGGAGAACCTCTCCTTAGGGTGGGGGCCTCTACACTAGGGCAGTCCCACCCCTATCCCCAAATGTGGAGAATCATCAGTCACCACTGGGCAATTCCTCCCTTCACTTCTGCTGCTACCGTTAAACTACACACCTTTATTTAAAATATGTCTTTTTCCCTAAGGTAGCTGGTCATTTGGTGTGAAGTACCAGGAAAGTAAACAAAGATATTTAGCATTTTATTAAAGAGAAATAAACAAGAACTATTAGGAATGTTGTTACTACTTTTAAACAGGGTTTCTATAGTTACTTTCACCACCAGTCAGGTGTTAGAAGCCCCAGTTCTTACCCTAACCAACCTTAGGTCAATTTCCCTGTCAAGCTCCACCTCAGTTAACTCACAGGGCTAATAATAAGGGTGTGAAAGGCAGTCTTCTTTCTGGTCAGAATTCCACCTGGAACCTTCAAGGCTGTTCACTGGGCTTCTCGTGAAGTCTTCACTTTGGTCCAGCAGTTGCTCAGTCTTCAGACAACCACCTCAGGCTTCAGCTCTTTCTTCTGAAGGCTGTTCCAGGAGTCTTCCTCTCCTCACTTCAGACTTTCTTCAGCTTCTGCCTGACATGCTGTCAGCTTAGCCTCCTGGGCTTGTAGCTGTTTTTCTTCCTCCTGATGTCTTCCTCAGGCTCCCTAGTCTCTTCTCAAGCAAACTCTCCTGTAAGACTCTTCCTGACAGACCCCCCCCCCCATGCCTCTTCACAGCTCCTTATATTCACTCCAGTCAGAACCCTCCAGCCAGTCAGCTTTGGTGTGGTCAACATTCCGTCTATTTAAACTTAGGACCAATGGGCATCCTTAGAATGTTCAGTTATTCTCTAATCAGAGGGTACCAGTTTTGATCCTACCTTCCCATATATAAAGACAGAAACCTGGCTTCATTTTCACCTCTTAGTTGTAACAGTAACTGCCATTTTGCCAACACACCATATTTACAATGTAATTTTCCTCAGGCACAAGCCTTGAATAAAATGTATACGTTTTTCTTTTACTGTTAACCCATTCAGACCCTCAGTGATTGAAACAAAACATAACAGTTAAACTTTTGCCTCAGTTTTACTTCAGTTTCTTCACAGGTTCCTCCTCTCTCTCTCTCTCTCTCTCATTCTGTCTCTGGCTCCTTTTTCTTTCCTTCCTTCTGTCTCTTTGGCTCTTCTTCCTCTCTTTCTCTGGTGCCTCTTTTCTCTCTTCTCTCTCTGTCTGGCTCCTCTTCCTTCCCCCCCCGTTCCCCTTGTTTTCATCCCCTGTCTCCTTCTCCCCCCCATTCTCTCTCTGTCTCCTTTCTTTCCTTCTCTCTCTAGCTCTTCTTTCTTTCTCTCTACTCATCCCTGTCAACTGAGTTCAACTGCTCCATTCATTTCTCCATTCATTTGCATGGGGTCAGAAAAAGCACCCCTGCTAAAAATCAGCAGGAGCGGGACGCAGAGTCCATACCCTGCCAAGGAAACTGTTGCGCCAAGGGTTCATGGTGGATGGTGGACTTCCTGCCCCTAGCCATTTTGGGTCAAGGTGGCTTTTTCCCTCCCTATACAAGTCAATGGAATCCTCTCAGACCATTGATGTTCCCTTCAGGAGCTGATGGCACGAGCTCTTCAGCCTGAGCTGATGCAAACAATGGATGCAAATCAGTCACTATTTAAAAGCAAGCAGCATGGCAAGTACTGACACTAGGATACAGTACACTGGCTGTTCTTAAACTTTTTTTTTTAAGGCAGGAGACTGCCTAAATTGAACTTCTGAATATCTGCAAACAATATAATGAACAATCACATGAGATGCATGCTTGCTGTCCTTTGTCCATAATATAGGACTAAATCAGTTATTGTTGTTGTTCAGTCGTTCAGTCGTGTCCGACTCTTCGTGACCCCATGGACCATAGCACGCCAGGCCTTCCTGTCCTGCGCTCTCTCCCGGAGCGTGCTCAAGTTCATATTCATTGCATCCGTGATGCTATCTAGCCATCTCATCCTCTGCCGTCCCCTTCTCCTTTGGCCTTCAGTCTTTCCCAGCATCAGGGTCTTTTCCAGGGAGTTTTCTAGCTAATAGCATAAGTTATTTTGCTGTATAACACATTATGAAAATGATGCCATGCTTTCCTCAGGAGAGCGTTGAGACCAGAAGAAATATGGGACCAATTTATTCTGAAGCAATAAAGGACAAGAATAGGAAACAAGATTCCCACTATGTATAGAAAGCATATAGCTCTAGAAAGGAAGAAACAGCTGCTAAACCTCATAAGCTACATTTTGTCCTGCAACACAGGTGTGCTATTGATCTTGTACAATAACCAACTAATATGGAATGCCATAGGAACTATGTTGCTGCAGCTCCCTTAGCTCCAAGTAAGGTGCATGAATAAAGATCAGGAGTATGGCGTTCTGAAATAGTGAACCACAGGTGGTGGTGAGGCAGTTGCTGGATGATGGACAAGCTAGATTGGAGATATCGCTTTATGGCGTAACTGGGTATTTAGACTGTTATTGTTTCATGTGTTGTGGGCAAGGCAAAAATTCACAGTGCGAGGTATCCAAAATTACTTAGGAAGTTACTTTATACTGAGTCAGACCACTGGTCCATCTAGCCCAGCTTTCTCCAGGCTGGTGCTGTCCAGATATTTTGGACTGCAACTCCCATCATTCCTGACTATTGCCCATGCTGGCTGGAGATGATTGGAGTTGACGTCCAAAACATTTGGAAGGCGTTAGATTGGGGAAGGCTGATCTAGCCCAATATTGTCTACTCCTAAGACCCCGGAGCAGCTGTACAGGGTCTTAGGCAGAGGTCATTCACATCACCTGCTACCTATCCTTTCTAACTGGAGACGTTGAGTCAAGGACCTTCTATATGTAAAGCATCTGCTTGTCCACAGAGCTATAGTCTACCCTACATCTCAATAAGATATGTATTAAAGTTGTATGAATTCCCTTTTATTCTCTTAAATTTCTCAGAGGAGAAATAGGTAAGTGTTCTCCTCATTAAGTGCCTTTACCAAGTCTCTGACTACTGAGACATCTTGGTTACTGAGGCTTGTTGATCTTGTAATGACACCACAACCCCTCTCTGTCTTGTTCACTGTGTGATCATGTAACAACCATTAGGTTTGGGTGGCATTCCTGAGATCTACAGTGTTAGCTCTACCGGGCTAGCAGGGCTTTTTTTTCTTTATCAGTAGACCAATAAACTACACAACAAGCACATCTTAATACATGGAGAATCAAGAATGGTTTCCAATGCAGCATAATGTTCCAAGAAAAAAGTCACACTAGATTCACGCAAGCCTTGGGCAGGTTTGAAGAATCTCTCTAGACTTTCACATTTGAGTTTGTGTTTATCTTTAAGTTCATCTCTAAAGCTACAATGAGTAAAAAAAAAAAAAAAAAAAGTTCAAGGAATTCTATACAAGTGATAATTAATTCAGTCTCAGTCAACTTCATACCAAAACTTTCCCCAGGAAACAGCTAGTGAGCCAGTACCAAGATGATTAACATTGGAGTTGATACACTTAGAGTTTATTGAATTCCCTTCTGTATTTTAAGGAATCAATTCCCTACTTCAGTATGAAATTTTGCCAGGACCTGGATATGAGACTTTTCAAATAAATTCAGATACTGGAGAAATTACCACAGCCATCTCACTTGACAGGGAGACTCAAGAGATCTTCGCTATTAAAGGTAAAACAGTTGAGATGTTACATACAGAATTTGGTGTTACATAGGCATCTGTCTGCTTCAGTTTAATGAGTATTGCACAAGTTTGGCAAGCAACTGAGTGTTGCTTTTAAAATTAATTTCAATGATGCTTGAATTGAAAAAGTTACCTCTGATCTGTGTCCTGTGTCAACAAATTTAATACATGGATGAGGGAGAAATTAATTTGGTTTCCATTTTAAAGTGACCTTACCTAATTTTGCACTCATGAACTAATATGTGCACTGAAACTCAGTTGTCTTTTGAAATGGGCACTTCTCTGAATTTTCCAATAGAGTTCTCCTGGTAAAAACAATGCGAACAAAAATATGGATATTAGGGGAAAGTGCACACACACAAAAATGCATATATTCGTGAAAATAACGTTTAAAGCTGCATTGTATTAGGGATATTATATTACTGTTTGCAAAAAATGTGTATTTAAGGCAGAATAGCACACCAAACGTGTATTGGGATAAATGCACACAAAAATGTGTACGAACTTCCATGCAATTTTTTTTTTAAATACACGAAGTTCGGGATGAACCAGACTGAAGGTTGGGAAAATGAGAAATGGAGACAAATTGAAATTGACAGATTTGTTCATCCCAAATTCAATGAAACAAAGCAGCATATTGTGCTCAGAGACATAAATTTGCATTGAGTCTTAGGAGGAACATTATGTACATTTTCCTATTCTGATGTAATTTAATTAACTTTGCTATTATAAATTAGCTCTCAAATGTGCTTCCTTATTCAGTACTGGTTCGAGACAGTGGAACTCCCATTTTATCCAATACTGCATCAGTTGTCTTCAGAGTACTGGATGAAAATGATCATACTCCCAAGTTCCTCCTTCCAGTTTCTGAGATTCAAATCTTGGAGAACCAAGAGCCTTCAACAGTATCGACTGTGCAGGCTGTGGACAAGGATGCTGCCAGTAATGGAACTGTGCAATATCGAATCATTGGTAAGGTGAAATGTTTTATAATGTCATTTAAAAAAAATACCCAAGATTTTCTTGGGTATTTTTACCCAAGTTAAAAAATACTTAACATTTTCTGATTTTATGTAGCCTACTCCTTAAAGATGCCATTTATTGTATTATTTGTACTCTTTTGCACATTGAGCTCATCCTACTATAGCTTTATATAGCTAAATCATTATATCATACAATGCAGAAAACAGGCCCGCCCTTGTAAATGTTGTACTAACTCAAAGTGAAACTCTATATCTCCCTTTCTAGAAAATAGTATTTCCTCTTAAATCCGTGGCATACTTTTATGAACATAGGAAGCTGCCTTGTCAGACCCTTGGTCCATCTAGCCCAGTATTGTCGACCCTGACTGGCAGCAGCTCTCCAGGGTTTCCGGCAGGATTCTTTCTTAGCCCTACCAGGAAAAGCCGGGGATTGAACCTGGGACCTTCTGCAGGTAAAGCAGGTGCTCTGCCACACTGAACTATGGCTCCTTCTAAGGGCCTTTCTGTGAAAATGTAATTGGTATCTTATCCCTAGGACTGGTGGTCCGCTTCACATTTTAGGATATTCTGCATTAGGTAATTTCTTACATTTTAGCCTTTTTGTCAAACACAGATCCCAAGAATGTTAGTTCATACACATTTCATATCTCAGATTATACATTTCTGTCACCCATCGTTGATAAGCACTGCAACCAAATGTGTGACTTTATTAACTCGTAGTCCTTTGTCTGCTAAGAGAACATATTTGGGATTTGGGAACTCTCTTGTGGCTTTTGTGTTACAAACCTTTTGTATTACAAACCAGACCTCAATGGTGGAGTGCATGCTTGGCACAAAGTAGGTTCAGTCCCTTGCATTTCCAGTTAGAAGGCCCAAGTATCAGGTGATATGAAAGACCTTTGCTTGAGACCCTGGAGAGCCGGTGCCACTTGGAGAAGACAATATTGGGCTAGCTGAAGAAATAGTCAGAGCAGGGCAGCTCTCTCAGTTCATTAACAACATTCTTATTTAATATTTCTCCAGAATTCCTTGCTCCACAATTCATTTTTGTTTTTATGGGCAATTCTAGCAATATTCCATTCTCATACATAACTTTGTTAGAGGGGAACAAGGCAAAATATCTTTATTTATTGTTAGACATTTTTGTAGATTCTAGCGTGTAATTGAAGTTGGCCAAAAAAAAGTACCTCAGAAGCAATATATTTTACAAGGCTGATTTGGGGAGGGCAGCGGGAGAGCATCCATCTGGCAGAATAGTTGCTCTATAAGTTGATACAATGCTGATCCCCTGACATAATGAATTCATTGCTCCCACTGATTTAAATGAAGTGCAGAATTAATTCTCATAAAATTTGGGAAAACGTACACGTGGCTCATAGGTACAAAAACGTTGCTATCTAGTGGATTGTGTTATTGTAGTTAACAGAATGGTCCTATACAGCAAGGGTGGGCAACCTGCAGCTTTAGAGTCACATGTAGCCCTTGGCCTAATTTCATGCAGCCCTCTGCAAGCACTTCAGAGCCCTGGAAAGAGTGATCTGTCTCTCCTGCAGCAGCCCACTATGCAGGAAGGAAGCATGGGAGAGAGGTAGGAAATGGGATGGCAGAGTAAGAGAGGGTGGCCCTGCCCAGTTTGGGCTATGGACCCACCCACCGCTGGCATGCAGACCCTAACAGATTGCAGCTTTCTACATAAAAATGGTGTTTCACCCCTGCCCCGCCCCACCCCCCGCCCCCACTATAAAGAGAGTGTTCAGCATTAGAGCTGGCGTGCTGTTTTTTTTCTCTTAATGTTTGCTCCATTTTAAAGGTGGAAATGTTAGAGGATGCTTTGCATTGCACAAAACTTCAGGAGACCTCTTCACCACTTGCAGCTTAGACAGAGAGATTGTCAGCAACTTTACTCTGGTTATTGAGTGCTTCGACCTGGGCCATCCACCGAGAAGCTCTGTGACAAAACTGCAAATCACAGTCCTGGATGAAAATGACAACAGCCCCTTGTTTGCAAGGAACCACTACCAAACAACTGTGAGAGAAGATATTGCAGAAGGGTCAGCAGTCCTTGAACTGTTTGCTGCAGATGCAGATGAGGGTTCGAATGGAAAGGTCATGTATTCTCTCACTGATGACACCCTTGGGGCATTTGCCATTAATACGATTACTGGTGTTGTAATTACTACTAAAACACTGGACCGGGAGAAAAAATCTCAGTATGTATTTAAGGCTGTGGCAACAGACTTTGGTATCGTGGGACCAAGAAGCACAAGCGTTACCGTAGTCATTCATATTGAGGATGTCAATGACAACAGTCCTTTTTTCCTTCAGAATCCTGTCAAAGCCTATGTATCCTCTCAAGCACCTGTAAATGAGACAATAGCTACTGTGAGAGCCAGTGACATAGATCTAGGACTAAACGGAGCTGTGAATTTTAGGTTTGTGACACCAGAAACCATGTTTGAGATGGACCCAAAAACAGGAGAAATCTTGCTTCAAGAACCCGTGCCTAATGAAGGTTTCTTTACTCACCTTCTGATAGTGGCTTCTGACCAAGGGGTCCCAGCTAGAACAGCCACTGCTCTTTTGGCCATCAGTTCTGACGCACAAACAGAGACGATTTCATTCAGCCACATTCAGTATGAAGCAACAATTCCTGAAAATAGTGAAATAGGTGAGTACATGTGTTTTTGTCCTGCAGCCAGAACAGTTTCATACAGACTACCTATCACAAGGTGCAAAAAGCTTCTTGTAGTAAATGCAACAATAAGTTTCATTTTGGGGGTTTGAACTTTATTTTGCAAACAGCTATTTTCCCCTATATAGTATTAGTTATTATTAATGTTTATATGCCGCCTTATTTGCTAAAAAGCCATCAAGGCGTTCAAAAGCCATCAAATTGTTCAACAATTTAAAACCATATCTACTCTGATCTTGAATGCCTTACTTCTGCATTCTCAGTTATATATTCTGCCATTTGCTCAACTTTCCTCTTAGATGGTCTTTGTTAACTGCATAATATCTGAAGTCAGGAAAAAGATTGAAATATTTATGCTTTGTGTTGTCCTGGATTCCTCAGAACAAAATCCAAATTGAATCATGTTTGGGTTAGTTCCTCAGCTCCATCTCTGAGCATATACCCCAAATCAGTTGCTTATATGTTACTGATAGTTTCTTGTGTGAAAATTGTGTATGTGTGTTCTGTAGTCTATCTTTCCAACTCTGGAAAGTCCTAGGTCTGTAGAAACTTTACAGATAATACATATTCCAAGCCTTCATGCTCAGTATACATAAAGGAGGTGTAAAAGTAGAAGGGCACAGCAATTCTAAGCACCAAATTCACTAGCTGCCGGGCACAGGATAGGATGGGCAAGTCCCTCTACTGGCAGAGAGGAGCTCTGCCAGCAGAGATCATTGTCTGCCCCAGAAGTCCAAGTTAAACCTGTGGAGAACTCCGTGGATGCAAATCTACTGGCAGCTTTGTTTCTGCAAGCTGTAGGCCCCAAAATGGGGCAAGGCATGGACAGGACAGAAGTGGATCTGGATCAGCTGGGCTCCTTTAGCTAAATCAGTCTGGTTTCAAAGGGGGGGTGGTGTTAAAGTTCTACCAGGCTAAATAGCCTGGTAAAGATGCCCCTCTCTCCCAACACACACTTCCTGCCCTGGCCAGTGCGAGCAGGGCTTTGGAAGTGGCGGACGACCCACAACTTCACTCCCTATCCCCACCTCACTTAAGATCGCTCTCAAAGGCTGCAAACCTAAACATCCTTACTTGGAAGTAAGTCCTGTTGAAATCAGTGGGACGTGTGCTCAAAGTTAGAAATTATTTGGGCTGCACAGCTCACAAAGATCGTGCAAGTAGTTTTTGTGTAATCGGTAGATGGTTGTTGTTGTTGTTGTTCAGTCGTTCAGTCGTGTCCGACTCTTCGTGACCCCATGGACCATAGCACGCCAGGCCTTCCTGTCCTGCGCTCTCTCCCGGAGCGTGCTCAAGTTCATATTCATTGCATCCGTGATGCTATCTAGCCATCTCATCCTCTGCCGTCCCCTTCTCCTTTTGCCTTCAGTCTTTCCCAGCATCAGGGTCTTTTCCAGGGAGTTTTCTCTTCGCATTAGGTGGCCAAAATATTGGAGCTTCAGCTTCATTATCTGTCCTTCCAATGAGCACTCAGGGTTGATTTCCTTTAGGATGGACTGATTGGACCTCCTTGCAGTCCAGGGGACTCGTAAGAGTCTTCTCCAGCACCACAGTTGGAAAGCATCAATTCTTCGGCGCTCAGCCTTCCTTATAGTCCAGCTCTCACACCCATACATTACTACTGGGAAAACCATAGCTTTGATTAGACGGACCTTTGTCGGCAAGGTGATGTCTCTGCTTCTTACTATGCTGTCTAGGTTGGCCATAGCTTTCCTCCCAAGGAGCAAGCGTCTTTTAATTTCATGGCTACAGTCACCGTCTACGGTGATCTTGGAGCCCAGGAAAGTAAAATCTGTCACTGCTTCCATTTCTTCCCCTGCTATATGCCAGAAAGTGATGGGGCCAGATGCCATGATCTTAGTTTTTTTAATGTTGAGTTTCAAACCAGCTTTTGCACTCTCCTCTTTCACCCTCAACAAGAGGCTCTTGAGATCCTCTTCGCTTTCTGCCATTAGGGTGGTATCGTCTGCATATCGGAGGTTGTTGATAATTCTCCCAGCAATCTTAATTCCGACCTGTGATTCATCCAACCCGGCATTTCTCATGATGTACTCTGCATATAAGTTAAATAAGCAGGGTGACAATATGCAGCCTTGTCGTACTCCTTTCCCAATTTTGAACCAATCGGTTGTTCCATGTCTGGTTCTTACTGTTGCTTCTTGACCCTCGTACAGGTTTCTCAGGAGACAGGTAAGGTGGTCTGGTACTCCCATCCCTTTAAGAATTTGCCACAGTTTGTTGTGATCCACACAATCAAAGGCTTTAGCGTAGTCAATGAAGCAGAAATAGACGTTTTTCTGGAATTCTCTTGCTTTTTCCATGATGCAGCGAATGTTGGCGATTTGATCTCTAGTTCCTCTGCCTCTTCTAAATCCAGCTTGTACTTCCAGTAGTTCTCGGTTCGCATACTGCTGAAGCCTAGCTTGTAGGATTTTGAGCATCACCTTGCTAGCATGTGAAATGAGCGCAATGGTGCGGTAGTTTGAACACTCTTTGGCGTTGCCCTTCTTTGGAATTGGAATGTAAACTGACCTTTTCCAGTCTTGTGGCCACTTTTGAGTGTTCCAGATTTGTTGGCATATTGAATGCAGCACTTTAACAGCATCATCTTTTAGGATTTTAAATAGCTCGGCTGGAATACTGTCATCTCCGCTAGCTTTGTTGTTACTAATGCTTCCTAAGGCCCACTTGACTTCACTCTCGAGGATGTCCGGCTCAAGTTCAGTGACTGCACTATCATGGCTATCAGGGACATTCAGATCTTTCCTGTATAGTTCTTCTGTGTATTCTTGCCACCTCTTCTTAATCTCATCTGCTTCTGTTAGGTCCCTGCCTTCTTTGTCCTTTATCATGCCCGTCTTTGCACAAAACGTTCCCTTGAGATCTCCAATTTTCTTGAAGAGATCTCTAGTCTTTCCCATTCTGTTGTTTTCCTCAATTTCTTTGCATTGTTCATTTAAGAAGGCCTTCTTGTCTCTCCTTGCTATTCTCTGGAACTCTGCATTCAGTTGGGTATATCTTCCCCTTTCTCCCTTGCTTTTCGCTTCCCTTCTTTCCTCAGCTACTTGTAAAGCCTCCTCAGACAGCCACTTGGCTTTCTTGCATTTCTTTTTCTTTGGGATGGATTTCGTTGCTGCCTCCTGAACAATGTTACGGACCTCCGTCCATAGTTCCTCAGGCACTCTGTCTATCAGGTCTAATCCCTGAAATCTATTCCTCACCTCCACTGTATATTCATAAGGGATATGATTTAGGTCATACCTGAACGGTTTAGTGGTTTTCCCGACGTTCTTCAATTTAAGCCGAAATTTTGCAAGAAGCAGCTCATGATCTGAGCCACAGTCAGCTCCAGGTCTTGTTTTGACTGACTGTATGGAGCTTCTCCATCTTTGGCTGCAAAGGACATAATCAATCTGATTTCGATATTGACCATCTGGTGACGTCCATGTGTAGAGTCGCCTCTTGTGCTGTTGGAAAAGAGTGTTTGCTATGATCAGCGTGTTCTCTTGGCAAAACTCTATTAGCTTTTGTCCTGCTTCATTTTGTACACCAAGGCCATGCCTGCCTGTTATCCCGGTGATTTCTTGACTTCCTACTTTAGCATTCCAATCCCCTATGATGAAGAGGACATCTTTTTGTGGTGTTAGTTCTACAAGGTGTTGTAGGTCTTCATAGAACCGATCAACCTCAGCTTCTTCGGCCTCAGTGGTTGGGGCATAGACTTGAATTACTGTGATGTTGAATGGTTTGCCTTGGATTCGTACTGAGATCATTCTATCATTTTTAAGATTGTACCCCAGTACTGCTTTTCCCACCCTTTTGTTGACTATGAGTGCTACTCCATTTCTTCTAAGGGATTCTTGCCCACAGTAGTAGATATGATGGTCACCTGAATTAAATTCGCCCATGCCTGTCCATTTTAGTTCGCTGATTCCCAAGATGTCGATGTTCAATCTTGCCATCTCATGTTTGACCACCTCCAGCTTACCTTGATTCATTGATCTGACATTCCAGGTTCCTAAACAATATTGTTCTTTACAGCATCGGATTTTCTTTTCACCACCAGACACATCCACAGCTGAGTGTCCTTTCGGCTTTGGCCCAGCCCCTTCACTCTTTCTGGCGCTACTTGGAAATACCCTCTGCTCTTCCCCAGTAGCATATTGGACACCTTCCGACCTGAGGGGCTCATCTTCCGGCGTCATATCTTTTAGCCTTGTGATACGTTCCATGGGGTTTTCTTGGCAAGAATCCTGGAGTGGGTTGCCATTTCCTTCTCCAGTGGACCACATTTTGTCAGAACTCTCTGCCATGACCTGTCCGTCTTGGGTGGCCCTGCACGGCATAGCTTATGGCTTCACTGAGTTACGCAAGCCCCTTCGCCACAACAAGGCAGTGATCCATGAAGGGGAATCGGTAGATGGTACATAGGAACAAAAACTGAAGTTTTTTTGGTGGGGGGGATATATTATTTAAATACCCCTGCTGATAGAAGGTACAATTCTGTGGTGCCTTTAGCTGTATAATTTGTTGCACTTTGGAAAATTATTTGCCTTTTCCTACTGACAGCACATCTATGCAGCTTTAATTAGAGCTAGCACTATTGTTCATCTAGATAATGAGCTGTACTCAGTGAAAGCTGTTTTTATAATCTCTAGAGTGTGCAAATATAATTTTCATCCCTTATTAAAGGCAATCAGTATGATATGTGTGTGTGTGTGTGTGTGTGTTTAAATCTATTGAGCACAACTTGTGCTTCATCCTTTACTCTTGCCTGCTTGAACCAGGAGGCTTTCATGAGTTTGTGCATTTGGAGACAAGGTGCTATTAATCACGGTTCTTCATTTCGTATGTTTTGCTCCATCACAGGGGTTTGTGGCTCTTTAACTTGTGTTTGTGTGCGTGGTAGAACTGCATAGTGCTTTCCCAAGCTCAAGACTACCAACATTTTCACACAAATGTTAGATTCTTTTAGTAGATATGCAAACAATTATTAGAATTCAATGAGTTAATCTGATATTGAAATGGTTTGTTACAAATAAGGCCTTGTAAGGGGTGTAGTTTGACATTATGGAAATTCCCTGAGGGGTTGTGGTAAGAGAACAGAAACAGCCGGCTGCTAAATAGTAATAAATATAAATAGGAGTAAATTCGGATAGTTTTGATAAAAGCAAGTTAAGGAAATCTTCAGAGTAAACCACAATGGAAATGTGGGGACCTGTCTGTTTTATCATGGGAAGAGCCTTTGGAGAGTAAATGTTTGCAGGATAAGATCTATAGCAGCATTATCCAACCTGGTGCTGTCCAGATGTATTGAGTGGTATTTTATTTTAATTGTTTTAATGAATTTTATACACCACCCTGTGATTTAGTAATGAAAGGTGGTCTATAAATATTTTAAATGAACAAACAAACTACAGGTCCCATCATCCCCAGTCAGCATGGGCATTGGCCATTTTTGGGAAAGGCTAATTTGGGAAAGGCTGCTCTATAGGTTCTTTTGAATAGCCTTATAGTTTTTTTCCTGTGCTCTGTTTAACCGGGTGCCACTATTAATATATGCACCCAAGTGGAGAAATCCATTGTTTTAATGTAGCTGTGTTTGAGCTGGAAATGGGGACAAGTTAGCCAAAGCTCAAGGGGGAGAGGGGGAGACAAAGTTATAAGGGGAAGGGAGGGCGGAAAAAGTGGGAGCCAAGAGCAGACGCGGAGGGGAGGAAAAAGGCCGGAGGAGCAGCAGGGGACATGCAGAGAAAGCTGGGGAAGGAGACAACAAGGTGGCCTTTAGCTCTTCTGAGGAAAGCAAAACTTTAGCCTGAAAATAATATACACTTCCCTCTTCATGAGGGGGACCTCGCGTGTCACCCTCCACAGCGGCAGAGCTACTTTGATCCTGAACCAACTGCTCCCTCAACCATATTCTCAGGTAACATATGCGGGCCAGGGATACACTGCAACATTTTTTTGTGCGGAGGGGGGCACATAACATCTAAATGGTATGTAACCCCTAAAAGGCACATGCAGCCCTTACTACTCTGAATCTGAGGGAGATAAATGGTGCATATTGTTCCTATGCACATTACAACGTATGCAGCATTTAACAATTATGGCAAACGCATGACGACAAGGAGATGAGTTGCTGTTATGTTATTTCAGCATGCTCAGTTTACATCATTTGTATATGAGAATAGGTCTTTTTGTCTGAAAGCTTCTAGTGTGTGACTGTGAGACACTTTTTCTAGGAAGTAGTTGCTTTGACTATGACCAGTAATGTTACCACCCATGTTTAATTTCTCGTTTTGCTCACCTGTCGGTTCTACCTTTTTTTACTTCTGTACTCATTCAAATCATTTATATTTTCTGTTTGTAATTTCCCATAAACATTAGAACTCTTGTAATAGCATCATGTATAGTTTCTACATCGATTCCTACATAGATGTTATTACTTACGTGGTTAGCTTAGAAGCAAACAGCAAGGCAGTTAACACTAGCTGCAAGCCAAACTACAAAGTTGGTACATTCCTGCCCCAAATGTAAGTCTGTTTGTATTTACAGAATGTTTCCTGTAATATAATAAAATCTCATTTGGAAAAGGTCAATGTACAGTAACCTGAATCCATCATAACTGATTAAAATCATTTGCCATGTTACAAAATTGGTTTCACAACTTCCTAAAATTCTCAAAGCTTTAATCTTGATAAATCTTGATGAAATCTTAACAAAAACCTATCTTGGTAAGTGTTTTTTAAACTTAGTCACAGTTAAATGTGATATATTTGGTTAGGATAATGTCTCATGTTTTGTTTATTCTTCCTAGTTATACTGCAAACAGAATGGTTGTTTATTTCATGCTTTTTCTATGATAGATCACTTTTCTTCTGGATTTAGCGATCTCTGTGAACGGTATACTTCTTTTGATGTTAATAACAAACTGTGCATATCTATTTGAAACATCTCGAGGCTAATTCTCACCACACTGGAAAAGTGTAACTCAGTGGAATTTAACTATTTCTCTTTGAACAGTTTGAACGCCCTTTTCGACCTGAGTACCCTGTCACAAACTCACTTTGAAATACCTCATTTTTAAAAACAGTTTGCCATGGGGTATAACTGCAATATAGGTGGCGGTCTGTTCTTTAAGAAAACTAGGCCCGTGTGTCTAGTTTTGCGGTTCTTTGCAACCAGACTACCTTTGTTTATTTTCCTTCTCACAGTAGCACTATCAGAAAAAATTCCCCCCCCCCCTTTTAATGGCAGCTTTTTTTTTTAGTAGGGATGCTTAAATTCTCCTCATCCAAATTTCTCTCTGGATTTGGGAGTTTCAAAATTAGTACCAATGGCTAATGAAATGTTCCATTTTGATATCTGAACTTTGTAGAGGCCACTCCACAGTTTGCCACCAGTTCCATTTCCTTCTGTTCATCTTTTGCCCTATGCCTTACTGATACAAAGTACTTGTACACACTGATGAAACAGTGTAGAATGGAAATCGTGATCTTGTGTGATCATGTACTCCTCTGCTCCATGATCGTGCGCTCTGAAATGCTGTGTTTTACTGTCTTTCACCAATTGATTGTACACGTTGATAAAATAGAGAGAGAAAAGGCAAGAAAAAATGAAAATAAATAAAAGCTGCAGCAAACTATGCTTGTGCTAGTTTTGGAATTAATTTCAGAACTTCCCCATATTAAATCAGAAGGACGGAAAGTAGAGCAGAATGCTGGTCCAGGTGAACCCACAGAACAACAGAGAAGCAGAACCAGGAAAATCCATCTGGCCCTACTTCTTATATACTTGAAAATTGCTATAATGGTGTTCCTGTCTAAGCTTTAATGTGTCCAGTTCTTGGAATTAACGAATTCCAACACCATTTGTAATCTTTGTTGCTCTCCTCTTCCTTCTCCAGTTTTTAGACCAGCTTCTTATTTGGCCAAAATATGAAATGCTTCAAGACTTCGTCTGATGAATATGTGTGGTTGATTAGGTTGACAAGCGCTATTATAGAAGACAGAATAATACATGTTCTTATTATATCACTATATAAACAGTGTGAAATGTTTTTGAGATAGGAGATGGATGGCTAAGTTTGACCTCTCATGGAATAAATTAATAACTGGTTAAGACAACATATTTCCAGGTTTTAGTCACTGCAAAGTATTCTTGTTTTTGTAGGTACCTCTGTTTTCACTGTAGCTGCTTGTGATCGTAGTTCGATGGGAAAGAATTTAAAGCACAGAATCATCAGTGAACATGAAGATATTTTCTACATCCATCCCATCATGGGTAAACCAGCCTATTTATCTGCATCTGTTCTAAAACCATTTGAGGCTTTAGTAAAATATTTTCCACATTGGAACTGTGATTGCTTTTATATAAACATTATCTCAGTGGTTAGTGTTAGTTTATTTAAGTGCCAGTAGAAGCTGGCTTTTGGCCTTTAAACTTAACAAAGATGTGTTGGTAAAATCAAATGTTCTTAGGATTGCTTTTCTACAAAAATAGTCTGCTGATTCAGGGCTTGATTCATCCTTCTGTGATGATTGATGGAATGAGATCAGAAATGTTGTTTTCTCACCCTAGGTGAGAAAAGGATCTCAATAGATTCTGAATAGATTTTCATAAGTTTTCAGGAGTTACCCTTCTTCAAAAGCAAAATAAGGTTTGTTTTTGTTTTTACCTTACTTGCACTAGTGATGTATTACCTACCAAATGCTAGTCCTTGGGTGTCAACACTTCCATTCTCTGGCAAAAACTCATCAAAGTCTACCAAGGAGATTTTTGAAAAAGGCTATATGTTGTGCAGCAAAACCCCTTGGAATCCACATCCAGAGAATTCAAGTTGTCTGCTCAAAATAAGTAATGCAAATCCAGGAAGGTGAAATACTTGTTTGATTTCATAATTAGCTCAATATGAGCCGCAAACCTGCTTGTGTGTGTGTGTGTGTGTGTGTGTGTGAGAGAGAGAGAGAGAGAGAAGAGTGAGTGAGTGAGTTAAGGGGCTTACAAATTTACAGATGCTTAAAAATCCATGGAAATGTTAAGTTCAAGCTCCTGCATTAACCTGTAAGCAGTTAAGACATTGTATATTCTCACATATTGTACTTATAACTTAGGTTCCATGCACCCATTCTTTGCCTCAATATTTCAGCTACAGTCTCTTTTCTCTACTGTTTGGGGACAACATTGAGGCTGTTGTCAGTGCTATATACATGTTTAATAAGAATTTCACTACATATTGAGATTAATATCAAATGCCCATTGGAAAGAATTGATGTGCAGTAGTTATGCCAATTTGGAAATAAATATTATTGTCATTTGCAGACTCCGTTAAATGCCTGTGAAAGAATACAATTGAGCTGAAACTTTGGGGCTGGAAGGAGTGCAAGGGTGTGTGGAATAAAGAGAAAGGCACCAGGGAGAATGAATGGAATGGATAAAATGATGGGGACGAGGCTACAGGGATTAGGTTACAGCATTAAAGAACAGACAAATGTCATGACAAATGAATATAACAACTAGATTCTGGGTGGAAAGGAAACATGATTGGCTTGGAGAAAACCACTGGGGACCACTGGTGATATGCTGCCTCCCTGTTGTTCCGCCACTCCTTCGTCCTCTGGCTTCTCGTTTGAACAAGCTTCACACTGACCAAATCTTGTGAACTAAATCCCCATCTCCAGTGTAGGTACATATTTATTAGATTTGTATACTGCCCAACTTATGGGAGAAGACGTTCCTCCAGGTAGACTGATCCTAAGCTGTTTAGGACTTTAAAGGTTGGCACCAACACTTGGGCCCAGAAACTGACTGGCAACCCATGCAGTTGATGCACTTGACTAATATATTCGAAATGGCCAGTCCCAGTAAGCAGCCTCACCGCTCTGTTCTGTCCTGACTGAAGTTTCCAGACTATCTTCAGAGGCAGCTCCACCTGTAACTCATGGCAATGGTGCAGGAGGGAGATTACCATGGATAAGTGTAGCTCAGCTATCGGCCCAAGTAGGGCCATAGTTTGTATATCATCTGACGTTGATCAAAATCACTTTGTGCCACTTGGGCTTCATGTGACAGATTTGGATGTATGAGCACCCCCAGGCTATAAATTTGTTCCTTCTGGGGAAGTGCAACCCCATTTAGAGCAGGTTGAGTGCCACTTAACTGGACAGATGAACTACCTACTAACAGCACCTCCGTCTTGTTTGGATTCTAGGTAGAACTTCTCCTTCATTCATAAGTGACATGACAGATAGTAAATGTCTTCGAAACCCTGCCTCTGAATGTACACCTGTCATCTCTCACCCTTCTTCCCCATGAGTACATAGGTATCCCCTTTCCCTAAGCACACAACTCCCCACCCCTACTTGATTCTAAACCTTCTTCCCATATACACCACCCTAGCATCTGGCTGTCTTTTATCCACAACACTGCTCTTCACCCCTTTTCCCCCCAAGACTTGTCTGTTAGTACATATCCCGTACCCATTAATCCTTCCTTCCTTCCTTCCTTCCTTCCTTCCTTCCTTCCTCTCTCTCTCTCTCTCTCTCTCCCCCACACACACACAGAGAAAGAGAGCGCACTCATAAATGTTTGCCACTCTGTCTGTCTCGTAAACTGTGCCCATGAGTATATATCACTCATCTCTCACTTATTTCCTGCTATATATACCCCTGCAGCATATCAGTACCTACTTCTCATATAAACAGTACTCCCCAGTCCTAGCTATCTTGTGCATTTTTATTTATTTATTTGCAATAAATTTACAATATTTATATACCGCTTCACTTCAAAGATTTCGGAGAGGCAAACAACAAAATAAAAGAGTAAAACACCACATTAAAACAATTACAAAAATTTAAAAGAAATGTAGCTAAATTTTGTAGCTAAATATGTGTCACACATAACTCTGTCCTGTTGCCTAATATAACTTCTCCCAGCACCTGTGTTGCTGGTGCCAGTAAATTTAGTTATGCCCACCTTTGCTGGCTCCCGCTAGTGTCAGCTGTGTGTGTACATCTCCCACTTTCAGACTTCTTACTCAAAAATAGTCCAATGCCCAGCTGACCCACATCTTCCTCTCCATATCTGCTTTTATCAACTTTGTGTGCCATTATTCTCCAATCCAAATGAAAATATATAAGGAAAGCAGGAGTCAATATACCTCAGATGCTCATTGTCCTGTTGAAGTTCTTGGCTTCTGTGTTTCCCCAAGCCTGCAGGTAGAGCTTTGGGGCTGAACGTCCAAGGCAAAGCACCGCCATAGAGTCTTACATTGTAAGCAAGCATAATATGCAAGATAGTACAACATGTTTGCTGCTTACATGGTGTGCAAGTTAAGGCAGAAGCTTTAACCTATAATTTTCATGCTTTTGGAGTATGTAAGAGCCTTAACTCTTAAACTAGATGGTTTTTTGAAATATAGAATAGAAAGTACCATCTTTAACTTTCTCAGCTGAATATTCTGGGAACTGAAAAATAGCATAACATTTAAAGTCCACAACAGGTTTTCAAAAAACAACAACCCCAAATGCTCAACTCAGTGGTACACTTGCATTTTCTAAAACATTTATACATCCAGAAAGATAAGTTAAAAGTGTTTTCTGCCCTAACAAAAATGGTTTGAGGCTTATGAAAAAATATCTTCTGCCCCAGTGTTTAAATGGCTGTAATTGCCATTTCCCATTTAATTCATCTGAGGTTTGGACAGCTTCTTCTCTTCTACAGCCCTTCTACTCTAACACATAGCTTTATAACACATAGCTTTATAATTGACTTTCAGCCAACTGAAGACTTGGGATGTGTAGTTCAGTGGCAGAGCACATGCTTTGCATGCAGTAGGTTCTTGTTTTCCAGCCCTACCTGTATCTCCAGGTGGGGCTGGAAAAACTCCTACCTGAACCCTGGAGAGCTGTTCCCAGTCATCAGTACTGGGCTAGATGGACCAATGGTCTGATAAGGCAGCTTCTGTGTTCCTATTTGACAAAAATGTAATACTGCTTCTAAAATTTTATTTATTCATTTATTAAATTTATTAATCGCCCATCTGGCTGGTCACTCAGCTTTTTTTTTTTTTATTGTTTTAAACAATAAAATTCTACATTAAAAACATCATATTTCTAAAAATACCCTAACACACCCCAAATGCCTGCCTGAACAACCACGTTTTAATGCGTGGTGGAAGCTCATTAAAGAGGGGGCATGGCGGAGTTCCCTAGGGAGGGAGTTCCACAGAGTGGGGGCCACCACAGAGAAGGCCCTCTCCCTCGTCCTCACCAGTCTAGCTGTCCTGGCTGATGGGACAGAGAAGGCCATCCAAGGCTGATCTTGTCTGGTGTTGCTTGAGGCACTCCTTAAGATAGGCTGGGCCGGAACCATATAGGGTTTTAAAGGTCAAAACCAACACCTTGAATTTGGTCCCGGGAAACAACTAGTAACCAGTGCAACTCCTTCAGCACTGGAGTGATGTGATCTCGCTGGCAGCTGCGTTTAATCAGGCGAGCCGCCGCGTTCTGTACCAGCTGCAGTTTCCGAACCACCTTCAAGGGTAACCCCACGTAGAGCACATTACAATAGTCTAGATGAGAGGAGACCAGGGCATGTACTACCGATGGGAGCAGATGGTCGGGAAGGTAGGGGCGCAGCCGCCATATCAGATGGAGTTGGTACAGTGCTGTCCGGCTCACAGCTGATACCTGAACCTCTATGGACAGCTGGGAGTCTAAAATGACCCCCAGGCTGCGGATCTGGTCTTTCAAGGGTAGCTATACCCCATTCAACACCAGGTCAACATCCCCCAACCTCCTCTTGTCTCCCACCAAAAGTACCTCGGTCTTGTCAGGGTTCAGCTTCAGCTTATTCCTTCCCATCCAGCCACTCACCATCTCCAGACATTATTCCTCCCCATCCAGCCATTCACCGTCTCCATAAAACCGGTCTTTACTTGCAAAGCTTCTGGAACACACTCGGAGCCTTCCACATGTTACTCAAAATGAAGTTATAGAATTGGAATTCTACAGCCTTCAGACTGCAGTGGGGAGGGGGAGGTCATAATGCCTGAATGTTCCCATACATAAAAATCCCCCTCCCCCCTGCATGTAATAAATAGCACATCAGGGAGAAGGGGTTTCTTTCTCCCTGATGTGCTACTTTTCTGATGTAAAGAGGTTTTAGTATTTAAAAAAATGTAATGTGCCACCTATATAAGGACTCTTCCAAATCACTATACCACTTCATGATGCATAGCTTATAGAATGCTTCTTAAGCCTCTTCTTAATGCTTCTGGGGTTATGGAAAGCCAGCTCAAGCTGTGGCTCTTTCCCAGACCAGCGTTGGCCCAGTTTCAGGAATGATGATGCACATATGTAGACGAGACTCCTACGACAGGGCCTAGGGCTTCTCATTGTACTGCGCAAAAAGGAGCGGCAGTCCAAGAGGTCGCCGACACGGTTAACGAGCGGTGTTAAGGGAGCTATAAGAGAAAAGAGAGCTGCCTTCAGAAAATGGATGTCTTGCCCAAGTGAGGAAGACAAAATGCAGCACAAGCTTGCACAAAGGTGATGCAAGCAGGCAATAAGAGATGCAAAAAAAGCATTTTGAAGAGCATATCGCTAATAACATCAAGGCCAACAATAATTCTTTAAATATATCAGAGCAGGAAACCAGCTAGGGAGGCAGTTGGACCATTGGATGACAATGGAGTTAAAGGAGTACTGAAGGAGGATAAGGAGATTGCAGAGAAGCTGAATGAATTATTTTCATCCGTCTTCACTGCAGAAGATATAGGACAGATACCTGTGCCTGAACTGATATTTCAGGAAGGGAATCTGAGTATCTGAGGCAAATAGTGGTGACAAAAAATGAAGTTCTCAACCTTATTGATAAGTTGAAAGCAAATAAATCACTGGGCCCAGATGGTATCCATCCTAGAGTTCTCAAAGAACTCAAATGAGAAATTGCTGATATTCTAACCAAAATATGCAACATGTCCCTAAGATCAGCCTTTATACTAGAGGACTGGAAGATGGCCAATGTAACACCAGTTTTCAGAAAGGGATCCAGGAGGGATCTGGGCAATTACAGGCCCAGCTCAACATCTGTTCTTGGTAAATTGGTTGAAGGCATTATTAAAGATGACATTAGTAAGCATATAGAAGGACCAGCTCTCCTGAAAAAGAATCAACGTGGCTTCTGCAAAGGTAAGTCCTGTTTCATTAACCTTTTAGAGTTCTTTGAGAATGTCAGTAAACATGTAGACAGGGGTGATCTGGTAGACATTGTTTACTTAGACTTCCAAAAGGCTTTTGACAAAGTCTCTCACCAAAGTCCCTCACCAAAGTCCCTCACTTAACAGTCATGGAATATAAGAGGATAGGTTCTCTTATGGATCAGTAACTGGTTAGAGAACACACAGCAGATAGTAGGAATAAACTGTAAATTTTCCCAATGGAAAGAAGTAACTAGTGGGGTCCCACAGGGATCTGTATTAGGACCAATGCTTTTCAGCCTGTTCATAAATGATCTGTAATTAGGAGTGAGCAGTGAAGTGGCCAAGTTTGCTGATGACACCAAATTATTTCAGGTGGTTAAAACAAAAAGGGATTGTGAAGACCTCCAAAAGGATCTCTCCAAACTGGGAGAATGAGAATCTAAATGGCAAATGCGGCTCAAAGTAAGCAAGTGTAAAGTGATGCACATTGGGGCAAAAAATCACAACTTCAAGTGTAGCCTGATGGGATCTGAGCTAGCAGTGACCTACCAGGAAAGAGATCTTGGGGTTGTGGTGGACAGCTCAATGAAGATGACAACCCAGTGTGCAGCCACTATAAAAAAGGCAAACTCCATGTTAGGCATAATTAGAAAAGGAATTGAGAATAAAACCGCCAATATCATACTGCCCCTGTACAAAACTATGGTGCGATCACACTTGGAACACTGTGTCCACTTCTGGTCACCACACCTAAAAAAAGATATTGTAGAGCTGGAAAAAGTGCAGGAAAGGGCAACTAAAATGATCAAGGGCCTGGAGCATCTCCCCTATGAGAGAAGGCTACAACAGCTGGGATTGTTTAGCTTGGAAAAAAGGAGGACACATGATAGAGGTCTACAGAATTATGCATGTTGTGGGGAATGTGGATAGGGAGACATTTTTCTCCCTCTCTTAAAATACTAGAACCTGGGGTCATCCTAAGAAGCTGATTGGTGGGAGATTCAGGACAGATAAAAGGAAGTACTTCTTTACACAGTGCATAGTTAAACTATGGAATTTGCTACCACAGGATGTAGTGATGGCCCTCAATTTGAATGGCTTTAAAAGGGGGTCGGACAAATTCCTGGAGGAAAAGGTTATCAATGCCTACTAGTCCCGATGGCTATGTGCTACCTCCAGTACCAGAGGCAGTGAGCCTGTGTATACCAGTTGCTGGGAAACATGGATAGGAGGGTGCTGCTGCGCTCATGCCCTGCTTGTGGGCTCTCAGTTGACAGCTGGTTGACCACTATGTGAACAGAATGCTGGCCTAGATGGACTCTTGGTCTGATCTAGCATGGCTCTTCTTACGTTGTTATGTTCTTACATTGCTAGCATAATGTATAAAGGGGGCTTAGGCTGGAGTCTTGTTGAAACTCAGAAGGAAGAAAGTTCCAAACTAGACAGTGGGCTTTAAAGAATGGCTTTCTGTATGCTCCCCAATTTTCATAAGTGGCCACTTTTGGCTGACATTGTGAGGGAAAGGAGGTTGTCTCCAAGGTATTTTGGAGGTCGGGAGAAGCCATCTATAGCTTTATACATTATAAGCAATGCAAAATATGTAGAAGTCTATTTGTATAAGAATGTTACAAAGGCATTTTCCCCTCCAAATTTGTGCTCTATTTTTTTTTAAATCTAAATCCCCAGTAAGTCAATTGATACTTGCTGATTAACTTTACTGTGCTATTCAGTAGAATATTCAGAAAGAAAATCTGTCAGACATCAGTTGTGTTCAATCAGGGGGAGCGACTGTGAATGTCACATCAATTTTTAATTATCGAACTCCATGGAGAGCTTAATGTAGGGGTTTTCATATTTAGTATTTAACATCAACAGTGTTACAAATATTGATGTGAAAAGGGCTGTAAACATTTTCTGTATTTGTGGAAAATGCATTGAAACATAAAAGTATGTCTTTTTAAAAGATTTTCACGTAAACCATCCACAGGCTAGATTTTATGAGTAAAGTTGCTGTGTGCTAAATTAATACCAGCTGATTGCTGAAAACATAACTTCCTTCTGGCTGTGGAAAGAGAGATCTACTGCTTAGTTAAACCTCAAGTATGTTTTTAATAATCAATTATTTTATTAACATGACTGTCTTATTTAATCTAAATCAAGTACACATTTGGGAATTTTTACATAAGATGTTTTCAACAACTGTGTTCCTAATACAGCAGAGTCAAGTAGTGTGTGTGTGTGTGTGTGTGTTGTTTTTTGTGCTGTCAGAATAATCAGGACATCTTTCCTAGCCCCACAAAAATATATTTCCACTGGGATGGTTCACTTAAATTATTCTGAGGCATGGTTCGAAAGATGGGAACTTCTGGGTGCTCAGTACTACCATCTATGTATACAGCCTCATCTTGTGCTTTGAAAAGGATTTGACACCAGAGTATGAGCATGTGTACAATAGGAATGTAACTGGGTAACAACTGAATAGGATGGCCCAAGTTGGTGCCTCACCTGCTAGCGACTGAATGCCTCTTAGCCCATAATACCACACTGGGGCCACAATTCTAGACATACAAAGATGGGGAAGCCGAATAAACAATCCATTATTGTGTGGTGTGGCTAAGGTGCTCCTTGTGGCTTGGTCCCCTGCCCTTGGACAAAATCAATGCACTCTGCTCCTTCCTGGTCTACATACACCCTACACCAGGGGTGCAAAACCTCTTTCAGCCTGAGGGCCACATTCCATTTCAGAGAGGCTCTCGGGGGGGCATTCCAGTGGTGGGTGGGGCCAAAGGCAGAAGGGGCAGGGCCAAAATAGCACAACTGCCAGCATGTTTCAGCTTAAAGCTCTTACTGCCAGTAACTAAACCTTTTAGAGGGAGTGGTGCATAATGGGAAAGTTGGGAAACCACTCAAAGATTAGTGGTTGGGGGAATGGGGATGAGGCCAGGGGAAGGCGGCATGGCTTTCTGGGGAACCCTGGAGGGCTGGACTGGGACCTCTGGAGGGCAGGATTTAGCCTCCTGGCCTGAGGTTCTGCACCCCTGCCCTTTCATAAAGCTGGTGATTTAATTAGAGTTGGTGGTTGTAGCACCTACCAAGGTCTTGTTCTAACTGATCAGGTAAGGTGCCATTTTCCCCTGCCCTGCCCCCAGAAAATGTGACGCGGTGGTATATTCCTGAGCAATCTGTTCTCAAACCGACATGCTGTTCTCCTGCAACTCCCAGAGGCATTGTACTCTCAGCTAACGTGGCTGCTGGCATCTTTGCCCAGAGCAGGCTCTGTATATCATATTACGCCAGTACTTTTCCAGCTGCACTGGCTGCCAGTCCATTTCCGGGCCCGATTCAAAGTGCTGGTGTTAACATTTAAAGCCCTTAACAGCTTGGGGCCAGGTTACCTGAAGGATCGCCTCCTCCCATATGTGCCTGCCCGGACCTTAAGATCATCCTCAGCGGCCCTTCTCCGTGAGCCCCTGCCAAAGGAAGTGAGGCGGGTGGCTACTAGAAGGGGGGCTTTTTCTGTTGTGGCACCCCGGCTCTGGAATGAGCTCCCTAGTGAGGTTCGCCTGGCACCTACATTGTACTCCTTTCGGCGCCAGGTGAAGACCTTTTTATTTTCCCAGGCATTTTAGCATTTTAGCTTTCTAAATTTTTATCTTTGCTGTTTTAAATCTGTATTTTAAACTCCTGTACTGCTGCTAGGTTTTATTGTGGTTGTATTGTTATATTGTGGTTTTAATGTTCTATATATTTTACATTGTTTTATTGTGTGTTGTTTGGTTTTAATTTTTGTGAACCGCCCAGAGAGCTTCGGCTATTGGGCGGTATAGAAATAAATAAATACATACATACATACATAAATATGCCTGTCTGGGAGAGCTGACTTACAGGACATTTTATTTTATTTTTGTATGTATTTATTTAAACATTTGTATCCCGCCGTATATCATTAAGATCTCAGGGCAGTGTACAGATAAAATAAATGTAAGTAGTATAAAACAACGAGTAATTTAAATAGCTAAAAAATATTAAAGAATTAAGCTAGCTAACACCAATTTAAAATCTAAAACAATAAAACAGTTAAAACATTGTGCAAACTCAGGGAATCCAGTTAGCCCCCAAAGGCTTTGGTAAAAAGCTATGTTTTAACTTGGTGCTGAAATGAAACCAGTGTCTGCACCAATTGGGCCTTCAAGGGGAGGGCATTCCACAACTGGGGTGCCACAGCCGAAGAAGCCCTCTCCCATGTCCCACTATAGACATTGTCACAATCAGCCCTCTATAGGAGAGGGAGGCCAGTGGCTGCATCAACCAGGGGGCCAAGTTACCCCTTTTTCTACTTCACTAACCACCCCTCCCTCCTGCAGGTATGGCAGTTGGAAGGGACTGGGGGTTTCTGCTTGTGACATATATATGTAACAGGCCAGTATGAACCAAACTAGTGTGAGTACCACTGTTTCCAATATGGAATAATTTTGAATATTTTTTCTGAAAGGGTAAAGAGTAATGGTATGAAAATACAATGAAAAGTCTCATGCGGCACTTTGAGGAGGAAGATTTACTATTAATTAATCTGTTTATTGTTTAACTGCATTGTTTATCTGCATAAAATTAATGTTTATTGTTATCTGCATTGTGTTTCCTGCGACAGACTAACACGACCACCTCTTTGGAAGGTGTGAAAGGGGTCTTTTGAGGGTTCCATTACCCACAGAGGCCCATTTGTTGGGCATGTGTGAAAGGGCTTTCTTCTGTATTGCTCCCAAACTATGTAATGTGCTCCCTCAAGAAGTACAATTGGCCCCCAATCTCTTGGCTTTTAGAAAGGGTGTAAAGATGCATCTTTTCAAGTTAGCTGCTTAAAATGTTTCGTTAAATGTTTTTACCATTTTTAATGCTCTTGTTTTTATTGTTTTGCAGTTTTATTATTGTAAATAATTGTCCACTGCCTTGACAGTGGTTTAAGTTGCTGTATAATTGCTAATAATAAATAAAATACTAAATAAAGAATATATTGGTCCCAGAGCATGGCCAAAAGGCACATGATACATTCATCTTGCTGAAGCTAAGCAGGTCAAGGTCTGGTCAGTGGACGTATGGGAGACTGCTTGGTAATCTGATGTACGCTACCTTGATTTCTGTGATGGAAGAAAGGCACAATATAAGTGTAATAAATAAATAAGACCTTTCTTCAAATGCCTGTCATGCAACCTTGATGGAAGGGTAATATAGGCAAATATGTGCAAGTTATGTACTAAAACGGGTGGGGTACCTCCGGCCTAGGGCTAAATCTGGCCCTCCTGGGGTTCCAGTCTGGCCTTCTGGGGCTCCCTAAATCACCACACCTCCTTTCCCACAAGCACCCATGATTTGGTGGTTTCCTGGCTTTTTTGCAGTTTTTCCCCCCATTCAGAAACGGTTTAAATGTTTCTCCTGAGGCTTAGTTACTGGCAGGAAGAGCTTTCATCTAAAATATGTTGCCATTTTTGGCCCTGCCCACCTCTGGAATGTGGCCCCTGAGAGCTTCTCTGAAATTGAAGTTGGCCTTTGGACTGAAGGAGGTTTCCCACCCTTGTACTAAAATGTCAGAAAAACTAGCAACAAGTAATGAATTTAGTTCATTGAAACACACCATCACAAAGTGTTCTAGAGCTGACTCATTGATAGTGGTAGAGAGACATGTATTTGTGGCAAAATGGTAGGATTGTCTTGCTTTGTAAACGTTGGCCACTAAGGTAGTAATGCTTCACAAAGATAAAGAGGACACTATCAGCTCTCATCTGGACCTTCTTGATCAGCCTGTCTTTGGCTGCTGTGCATCTTGAGCTGGACTAACAAATAACAGATGTTGTCCCACTTTCATGTCACTGCTTGGTAAGATGACTTTTATTAAGATTTTTTTAAAGATTGCTTTTTTGCCAAATTGCCATTGTGGTTTTCATTTCTGAAGACTGATTTAGAAAGTGGTCGAGGTGAGGAAACGAACCCTGTAGATCTATACTTTTAAGAGGTTAAAACAGAGAATATCCAAGCTAAGTTTGTGTTTTATTTTCTCTTTCATTTGCAGATTTATTTACCTCTTATGTACTTATATTAGCCTATTATGGAATATGCACACGTGCATGCACGCGCGCGCACGCACACACACACAGTCTGTCTATATCTCTGTATCCAGTCTGTTTGTGAATATATAGCTGTCCTTTTCTCTTTGTTTTCATCAAACAAAACAGGTGAAATTACAGTAAAACAAGCTGAATTTCTTGACTATGAAGTCAGGAAAAAAGTGCATTTTGCCGTCTTAGCTGAAAATGGCTTGAGTTCAGCAGTGTGTGGCGTAACAGTAGTGATACAGGATGTGAATGATAATGCACCTCAATTTGAGCAAAGCTATTTCAAGACATCAGTTTGGGAAGGCCAGGTCTACAACACATACATCATGCAGGTAATCTCAAGCTTACATTTAAATCTTTTCCTTCAATATGACGACAGGGGGGCAGAGCTAGTGCACTCCTCCCGGCTGCCACTCCTCACTTGTAGAGACTGCAGTCTTTGGAACACCTGAATAGGGCTTCTGTCATATCTCAAACAGTGTAATTAATCTAAGTGAGTTCTCCTACCAGGTATGGCAGGATTTGAAATACCTGTTGTTAGTCGCTCCTCTCAGGCTCGTTTGCACAATTGCAGGGTGGTTAGTAAGCCATGGTGGCTTCCTAACCATCCTGCACGTGCCAGTTGTGTGCCAGCCAGATTTGCATAATTAACCTCAGCAGCACAGCTTGTTGTGACGTCTGAACCTAGCGAGGGTGAGTAGCTGGGATGATTAACAAACCACCCAGAAATCCTAAAACAAGCTATGGGTTCTGGGTGGTTTGTTAACCATCCCAACCACCCACCCTTAACAGGTTCAGACGTCACAACAAGCTGTACTGGCAGGGGTATTGGTGTAAATCCAGCTGGCATACACGGGGTGCTTAGGAAGCCACTGTGGCTTATTAATCACTCTGCAATTGTATGAACCAGCCCAATGACTAAATGCACCCCTTCTCCCAAGTGTCCCTGATGGCTGAGTATCTTGTCTCTTTGGGGTGAATGCCATCTTGGAAGCCCATCTTGGAAGGATAAAGGATAAACGTAAACCTTGAAAAGAGAATCAGACAGCAATTCTTGCCTACAGGGTGCAGTATTGAGCTGCAGTGAGGCAATAAAAAGAATGGCAACTTCCACAAAATTAAGAAAGAAACCTGCTGAACATCTGTGAAAAATATGGGCCTGGGCTGAATGTAAGACTAGGACCAGAGTTTGAGGAACAGGCTGTTGGATTGCATACACCCTTCCATTGTGCCTTCCTTCTTCCATGCCAATCCCCCTTGCACATACGAGTTTCAGGATTAGGAGCCCTCCCCATGTGCAGGCTAGGCTACTGCCGCAGCCTCAAATCTGAGCTACACAAGTACAGTACATGTGGATGATGCCTTGCTGGGAGGAGTTTTATAGGCTGTGATTCAGCACTTCTGAACTGTACCTGCACCTGATGTCTCATGTATGTGATGACAATATGTCCAGATAACATGTTTTGCTTGACAAAGACAAAGCAAAACTAGAGCTGCAACATAGACAAAGCACAGAAACGGGCAAGACACCATTTACACATGTACATCCTAGACCCATTTCTATTCCAGTATGTGTAGTTTTCTACCTCAGAATAAGCATGGGGTTTTGTCCCCATACAGATCTATGCAACAGATTCTGACAGTGGGCTTAATGGAGAAATTGAATATTCAATTTTATCTGGCAACACAAATGAAGCATTTCTCATTGATTTGGCGAAAGGAATTATATCAACGAATACAATCCTAGATCGTGAAGACATTTCATCATACAGGTTTGTGGATAATGTATAAGAACATCTGTAGCACATCTTGTTTGGCATGGCTGTTGATGACATCCTATTGATATCCTAAACATATGTAAACAACAATACAACACAAAATGCTTCTAATAGTTATAAAGGTTGCAAAATACATAACCCTAATTTACTGGCTGTTAATATATATAAGCATGCCCAGGGTGTAAGCTTCCAATATTTCTTCATGACATTTTTAGGCTTTTTATCAGTTTAAGAACTGGAAGAGTTAAAACAGCTCATTTTTGTTCAGGGAAGAAATCCTGATGATCAATGTAGTCTTCAGAGCTTTATCTACAGTCAGGACCAGAAATATTGGAACAAGGATAACTGTTTTGGCAGTTGGCCTCTGTACACCACCACATTGAAGTTGAAAGGAAACACACCCACATGGGAGTGAAGTCAGGACTTTCAGCTGTAATTCAAGGGGTTTGACAAGACTGGGGCACTAACCATTTGGGAAGTACAGCCAGTGGCATACACACACAGCCATCGTTGGTGGTTCATAGGTAATGTAACGAATGGCTGACAAGCAGCTGCATGGCCAGGTGTGGCCTGTTTCCTGGGCACCCCATGACCAATCAAGCAGATAAAAGGCCTGGAGGTGGTTCTGAGTGTTACATTTGCGTTTGGTAGCTGTTCACTGGAACTCCCAACATGAGGTCCAAAGAGGTGTCCATGCGAGTGAAGGAGGCCATCATTAGGCTGAGGAAACAAAATAAACCCATCAGAGAGATAGCAAAAACAGTGGGAGTGGCCAACGCAACAGTCTGGAACATCCTGAAAAAGAAGGAATTAACTGGCAAGCTCAGCAACAGCAAAAGGCCTGGAAGACCACGGAAGACAGCTAAAGTGGATGACCACAGAATGCTGCTCATGGTGAAGAGGAACCCTTTCACAACATCTAGCCAGGTCAAGAATGGTCTTGAGGAGGTAGGCATGTCATTGGCAACATCTACAGTCAAGAGACAAGTTTATGAATGTAAATACAGAAGCTTCCCAACAAGGTGTAAACCAGTGGTAATGCTCAAGAACAGACAGGCCAGATTAGCCTTTGCCAGCAAACACCTAAAAAAGCCTGCCCAGTTCTGGAATAAGATTCTTTGGACTGATGAGACCAAGATTAACTTGTACCAGAATGATGGGAAGAGAAAAGTATGGAGAAGGAAAGGAACAGCTCATGATCGAAAGCATACCACATCATCTGTCAAACATGGTGGAGGCAGTGTTATGGCATGGGTATGTATGGCTGCCAATGGAACCGGGTCACTGGTGTTTATTGATGACCTGACTGCTGATCAAAGCAGCAGGATGAATTCTGAAGTGTGTAGGGCTATACTTTCTGCTCAGGTTCAGCAGAATGCTGCCAAACTGATAGGACACCGCTTCATATTGCAGAGGGATAATGACCCAAAACATACAGCAAAAGCTACCCAAGAGTTTCTCCAGGCAAAGAAGTGGGATGTTCTTCAATGGCCAAGTCAGTCACCTGATCTCCACCCAATAGAGCATGCTTTTCACTTACTGAAGACAAGACTGAAGGCAGAAAGACCCACAAACAAGCAGCAGCTGAAGGCAGCTGCAGTAAAGGCCTGGCAAAGCATCTCGAGGGAGGAAACTCAGGATTTGGCCATATCCATGGGTTCCAGACTTCAGGCAGTCATTGACTGCAAAGGTTTTTCATCCAGGTATTAAAGGTAATCCTTAAGTTTGAAATAATGTTGATTTGTTCCATTACTTATGAGCCACCAACGATGGGTGTGTGTGTATGCCACTGGCTGTCCTTCCTGAATGGTTAGTGCCCCACTTTTGTCAAATCCCTTGAATTACAGCTGGAAGTCCTGACTTCGCTCCCATTTGGGTGTGTTTCCTTTCAACTTCAATGTGGTGGTGCACAGAGGCCAACTGCCAAAATGGTTATCCTTGTTCCAATATTTCTGGCCCTGACTGTATACTAACAGTGATCTTAGTTCTCTGAGTGCTGATTCTTATGTATCCAGTTAAACCTCTCTGCCTCCATTGGTTCCATCGTGCTTCCAGAGTGATTGCTTGTGTAATGGGGCTCTTGCGGTTCTAAAAATAACCATGGAAACAAGGGTTGGGACCTTCTGGGACCTGGGAGATCCAGGTTCTAGTCTCTACTCGGGCATGGAAGCTCACTGGGTGACTTTGGGCGCATCACAGACTCTCAGCCCAACCTACCTCACAGGGTTGTTGTTGTGAGGATAAATGGGGAAGAGGAGGATGATAATGTAAGCTGCCTTGGGTTCCTTGCAGAGGAAAAAAGGCAGGATATAAATGCAATAAATAAATAAATATGACAAGCATTCAGGTTATTTTGAGAAGCAAGAAAACTCCATTGTGCAAGCAGTCACTCCTGTGAGTGTGTTGGCACCAAACAATACTTGCCATTAGGCTTAGAGGGCTGTGATGCCTGAACAGGGCTTCAGGTGTGTTGAAAACTTCTCCTTTCCATCATAATTACTCTAACCAGAAAGTTATTATCCCTCACTCTATCCCAGTAGGTTTAGGGTGGCTTACAATATTTTGGTATTTTGCACCCCCCCCCAACAGATTTTTAAAAATTCCCAATCTTCCAACTGTCCTAATCCCATTTACATGTTAAATCAAGATATAGTTGTGCTGGTGATATATATTCAAGACACTAGATAAGTGTATATTTTTCCCCACAGGGAAGTGGAAAATGTGAGAAACCATACCCCAAATCATCTGTGTTGTCCTTATTGTAGTAGTTTGCATGGTGAGCTTCTTCTAACAAAATGGATCCCCACCATAGCCTCATGTCTTCCATATAAATTGCACTCAGGAATTTCCATGGAGCAGTATACATCCTCACAACCACCTGGAAGGGGGCAGGAGGGTGTTGGTGGAGAAATCATGGAGGGAGACACAAGACAAGCCACAGCCATTGAAGGCTTACAAGGAATTTTTTGACAAAAGCTTGTTGAAACAATTTACCCAAGTACGATTTTTAAAATATTGCCTTCACTGCAAATGTTGTTCAATAGAGCATGAAGTTTCTGATCCATCCGATAAATGTATATATGAACTGCTTAGGGATTTTATTATATTTACCATTATATAAATATTATAAATAAATAAAATAATTTGCTTCTTAAAATACTTAACTATCCTTGTTGCCGATTGCTCCCCCTCCCCCTGGCACTGCTGGTACAATCACACAGAGTCAAAGATGGGTTCAAAATGGCTACAACTTATTAGTTACAGCTTACAAAATTTGGCGCAGCATAAGGCAGGATGCGGTCATCGGGCAGCCCATCCGCTGACCAATCTTTTCCAGCCCATGTGCTGGATAAACACCATGGGAGCCAGGAGCTTGGGGGTCATGCCACAGCGTGGACTGTTCATATCTTTCCCCTTCCTGCTCCTGGGCATGGGGCTGGACAATCACGTGGCAGTTCCCTTTATATCCCTATGAGCAGACCAAAGGGAAAACTTCCCCATCCCAAGTTTGCTGCCCCAGGCACTGGCCACTAGGTCTGGCCGGCACTGCTGAGCAGCTTGCTGAGAGCTCCCCATTGTGCTGTGCATCCCCACTTCTCCTGAACTGCTTGGAGGATACATGATGTAGGCATAGCACCCAGCCCGCTCCGTTCCTCCCTGCACCTGCGCGGCGCTGCAAACGGGGGTTCCAGGAAAGTGGGCACCTAGGCTCATTGCTGAATCCACAGTTACAAATGCCAACACATGTACGTGAATTTTTAAAATATCTTTCCCTCTATTTTAATCTGTAGACTGCAGCTGACCACACAGCAAATTCTAGTGTGTGTGTGTGTGGGGGGGGGGGGGTAAATAGAAATAGAAATCATGGGCCTTATTTTTTTCAAAATTCAAATGATCTGTTTAACCTACAAAATAATAATATACTTGGGCGGAAATGTTGAGGCCCTTAAAATAGGGGCTTCAGAGGGTACTGCTGTCAGACGTTTAATTTGAATGTCTTGGTTAAGATGTTTTATGAGATTTTTTTTTTTACACTAAAACTTAAGAAACGGATGTTTTAGTAAATATATCCATGTGTACCTTATTTATATAAATTCTAGACCAGCCTGCCTCAACATGGTGCCCTCCATATGCATTGGACTATAAGTCCCATCATCCTCATGCTGTCTGGCATGATGGGGGTTGTAGCCCAACAGATGGAGGACACCGAATTGGGGAAGGCTGTTCCAGACAAGCTATGAAATTATGCATGTTTACAAACTTGAACGCAAGTCTGTAATTCAAATAATGTGTTCTGACAATTTTTAAGCCACAAAAACTCACAGAGCAGAACTGGTGTGCTAGATGAATGGCAGTAGACTCCACAGATCAAATTGCAGCTTTTTGTGTGTTCAGCGCTGTCATGTGTATAGTGGGAAACAATGCTGTTTGTCACTTTTGAAAGGAAGTTATTGTGTTAAAGATGAAAGAGAAAACAAATTCTGCATATTTATTTAACAAATGTATATTCTGCCGTATCCCAGGCTTTGAAGCAGATTATAATGACATTCACAATAAAATACATATTTCTAAAGGGAGAAAGAGAAAATACTGCTTACCCATTTAAACCTATTTACAATATGTAAAACACATGACATCCGTGAAGCCTTAATGTCAGCCCTTAGTCCTACTCCTTTTGTTCTATGTTCTATTGAACTCTGTGGTTCTTGCACATTGAATCCCTTCCTTGCAGGCTGCAAAATAAAAAGTACTATGTAAACAATTAAACCTATTTGTTTCTACGTTTACAAATAATTTTTTGAAATGTTTCATCATTTGTTTTGTAACTTTTTATTATCTGTAAACTCAGTGGGGTCGGATTATATTAGTTTAATTTAGGTCCCATTGAAATCAGTGCATCAAATTAGTTGTGACTTCACTTTACCCATTGATTTCAATGGGAACCGAGTTCAACTAACTTGGTCTGGATCCATCCCAGTGTTTGCAGTTCTAGAGCATTTCTACTTAAAAGGAGGTTTACGGTGCACTCCTGTGCATGTTTTCTGGGATCCCATTGAGTTTAATGGGACTTACTCTCAGGTACATTTGTATAGGATTGCAGCCTAAACCTGCACTTGTATACACAATACACATGCATTGGATTGCACTGTTAGAGGCAGATATTGCTCTGTTCAGTCACTGCAATCCAGTGATCCTCCCAGACTTACTATCCACATCTTAATGCAAGGCTGAATGCATGTCCACACCAGGATACCATGTGTAGTACTAGTTGTGTTTGGGTGTGTCTAGACTGAGCCACCTGGGTGGTCGATATTGCTGTTCTTACGTCTCTGTTAACCAGTTCTTAGCATTGTTGGATGAAGTGACATGAGAATTTATAAATTTAAAAATCCATAGAGGTGCCAGTGCTTTTTCTTCATCCCTATTTATTTGAGTTTTGACCATGATTGAGGTTTCAGGCCCCCACCCCAAATTTTGTTGTCTTAAAAGTTTCACTGGAAAGCATGGAGCCATTTTCCAGCGCGGGTTTTGAGACATAGGGATGCACGCGCACACACACACTAATGAACCTGTGTAATACTCCTGGCAGACAGTAATCCCTTTTGGATTATTTTTTGAACAGGTTGGTTGTGCAAGCTGCTGACAGAGGAACTCCCAGGCTATTTGCAACAAGCACAGTAGAAATCCAAGTTGTGGATGTCAATGACAATGCTCCAACTCTCCAGCCTTTGGGCATTGTGGAGATCCCTGAAAGTAAGAGTGATAACTGCCAAGCTAATATATTGTCTTTTCATGCTTTTTCAATTTAAAAAATGGGAATAGCTTTGTGAATTCTTAATAATTTTTGCTCAAATAGCAAAATTCTTTTTTAGGAGTAACACATATTCTGTTTCAAATATTCTGTTTCTGCTAGCTGTGAAGCTTCTGTTTGTGAGCAACTTAAAACCAGTACATAATATAATGTAGTCTACCCCCATTAAATCCCCAAACACTGGTTAAAAGACACTGTTCTGAGACTCAGATGTCAAATTCCCGAGCCTTAATTTCAATTTCCATTTCCTTTCTGGAAAGAGAAATGTAATTAAGCCCACACTCCCAACTTAAAACTTTACAATGCTATTGTTGACAAAAGTAGCACTGATATTACGAAACTAATGTAACTTCACAATCAGTCAGCTAAAGACTTTGGAATGGAGTTTGTGTTGGAATGTTAGGTAATTTTCATCCAGCACTTAAACTCTCTTCCAATGTTCCTTTTTGCGGCATGGTAGCTGTTGCAGGAGAATAGCAAGGAGAGACAAGAAGGCCTTCTTAAATGAACAATGCAAAGAAATCGAGGAAAACAACAGAATGGGGAAGACTAGAGATCTCTTCAAGAAAATCGGAGATCTCAAGGGAATGTTTTGTGCAAAGACGGGCATGATAAAGGACAAAGAAGGCAGGGACCTAACAGAAGCAGATGAGATTAAGAAGAGGTGGCAAGAATACACAGAAGAACTATACAGGAAAGATCTGAAGGTCCCTGATAGCCATGATAGTGCGGTCACTGAACTTGAGCCGGACATCCTAGAGAGTGAAGTCAAGTGGGCCTTAGGAAGCATTAGTAACAACAAAGCTAGCGGAGATGACAGTATTCCAGCCGAGCTATTTAAAATCCTAAAAGATGATGCTGTTAAAGTGCTGCATTCAATATGCCAACAAATCTGGAACACTCAACAGTGGCCACAAGACTGGAAAATGTCAGTTTACATTCCAATTCCAAAGAAGGGCAACGCCAAAGAGTGTTCAAACTACCGCACAATTGCGCTCATTTCACATGCCAGCAAGGTGATGCTCACAATCCTACAAGCTAGGCTTCAGCAGTATGCGAACCGAGAACTACCGGAAGTACAAGCTGGGTTTAGAAGAGGCAGAGGAACTAGAGATCAAATGGCCAACATTCGCTGCATCATGGAGAAAGCAAGAGAATTCCAGAAAAACGTCTATTTCTGCTTCATTGACTACGCTAAAGCCTTTGATTGTGTGGATCACAACAAACTGTGGCAAATTCTGAAAGTGATGGGAATACCAGACCACCTTACCCGTCTCCTGAGAAACCTGTACGAGGGTCAAGAAGCAACAGTAAGAACCAGACATGGAACAACTGATTGGTTCAAAATTGGGAAAGGAGTACGACAAGGCTGCATATTGTCGCCCTGCTTATTTAACTTATATGCAGAGTACATCATGAGAAATGCCGGGTTGGATGAATCACAGGTCGGAATTAAGATTGCCGGGAGAATTATCAACAACCTCCGATATGCAGACGATACCACCCTAATGGCAGAAAGCGAAGAGGATCTCAAGAGCCTCTTGTTGAGGGTGAAAGAGGAGAGTGCAAAAGCTGGTTTGAAACTCAACATTAAAAAAACTAAGATCATGTCATCTGGCCCTATCACTTCCTGGCATATAGAAGGGGAAGAAATGGAAGCAGTGACAGATTTTACTTTCTTGGGCTCCAAGATCACCGCAGACGGTGACTGTAGCCATGAAATTAAAAGAGGCTTGCTCCTTGGGAGGAAAGCTATGGCAAACCTAGACAGCATAGTAAGAAGCAGAGACATCACCTTGCCGACAAAGGTCCGTCTAATCAAAGCTATGGTTTTCCCAGTAGTAATGTATGGCTGTGAGAGCTGGACTATAAGGAAGGCTGAGCGCCGAAGAATTGATGGTTTCGAACTGTGGTGCTGGAGAAGACTCTTACGAGTCCCCTGGACTGCAAGGAGGTCAAATCAGTCCATCCTAAAGGAAATCAACCCTGAGTGCTCATTGGAAGGACAGATAATGAAGCTGAAGCTCCAATATTTTGGCCACCTAATGCGAAGAGAAAACTCCCTGGAAAAGACCCTGATGCTGGGAAAGACTGAAGGCAAAAGGAGAAGGGGACGGCAGAGGATGAGATGGCTAGATAGCATCACGGATGCAATGAATATGAACTTGAGGACGCTCCGGGAGACAGCGCAGGACAGGAAGGCCTGGCGTGCTATGGTCCATGGGGTCACGAAGAGTCGGACACGACTGAACGACTGAACAACAACAAAGCTGTTGCAGGATTAGCTTTTTTTCTACCGCTAAGCAGGGCTGAAAGTCTGAGGTCACGTGGAATGAGCCCACATCATGGGGCAGTATCCTATACTGCCCTCATGCTAGTGGGGCTTACCTTGGCTCGCAGTCCCCAAAACAACTGGAAATGAGTGGATATGCTCATTTCTGGAATGTGGCACATCAGTGGAGCTCTCAGAAGGGGATTCCTGTCCCATTCCAGGAATGAGCATTTCTGTTCATTTCCAGGGTTTCTGTGGGAAGCACTAGGTCCTGTTGTGCTAGCGGTCGGTCCCTCTGGTGCAACAGAGCTAATAGAGGCACAGTGACAGTACTGGATGCTGCCTATAGTTCTTTCCCATGCCAGCATCTCCACTCTTTGGAACTGAAGCAATGCTGACATGCGAAGGAGCTCAGACATGACTGATCCCATGCGACTTCAACTGTTGACATTAAGGAGCACCATAGAAAGAAAGTGGATGCATCAGCTACCATACAACTAAAGGTAATGCTGGAAAGGCCCCTTTGGATTTCTTTCTGTGTTTTATTTTTCACTCATAGGAATGATGCAAGCCATTCCCAAAACTGGGAAGCATGTCTGTATTTGCAACCCACAGGTCATGGGTACATCAAAACTCCAGAAGAAGCTCAGCATATCTGTATCTGGCTTGTGTGTAAATCCCCCTATTATTATAGTTTCACTCAGGTAAACTGAACTTCTGTGAATGAAGTTCAGTTCACATAGCTGTGAATGAAAATCATGAGAGTTCTGGGAAATTAACATTAGACTTTAAAATCTGCTACTTGCATGCCAAATAATCATTAATATACTTAGAGCACAATCCTATGCACATTTGGACAGAAAAAGGTCCTACAGCCCCCATCATTCCCTAGGCTTAGGCATTAAATAAGAACTGGTCAGGAAAAATCTAGATAGAATTGTATTCTTCCAGAATATCTTCTGACATCAGAGGAGATTAGTTCCATCCACTAAACTATTAACTTATTTTTATTTTATTTATTTATTTATTTATTTCATTTCTATATCGCCCAATAGCCAAAGCTCTCTGGGTGGTTCACAAAAATTAAAACTAAACGGCACACAATAAAACAACTTAAAATATATAGAACATTAAAACCACAATATAACAATACAACCACAATAAAACCTAGCAGCGGTGCAGGAATTTAAAATACAGATTTAAAACAGCAAAGCTGAAAGTCTAGAAAGCTAAAACGCTATAACGCTTGGGAAAATAAAAAGGTCTTCACCTGGTGCCGAAAGGAATACAATGTAGGTGCCAGGCAAACCTCACTAGGGAGCTCATTCTACAGCCGGGGTGCCACAGCAGAAAAAGCCCCCCTCCTAGTAGCCACCCGCCTCACTTCCTTTGGCAGGGGCTCACGGAGAAGGGCCGCTGAGGATGATCTTAAGGTCATTTTGACTTTAACATAACTTCCATTTTGATTTTCATTCCTAGCAATTCCCCCTGCCCACACCGCCCACGCGCATGCCCGCACACAAGCACACAATGATGGACTTATATGAGGACTCGAAATACATGGAGTTCTTGCTCAGGTCTTATAGACCTGGCTAGTCATTTGCTGTGGCAAGGACTGCATAAGTTAAATGATGCTTGTCCTGTCCATGATATAAATGCAAAGACTGGACAGGGCTGTCATGTAGGTGTTAGATTATCTTTTTTTCTTTCCAGGAAGTCAGGGTAGGCCATGCCATCCACTTATTGAGCCAATCAATTTTATTATTTGCAATGTGGGGAATGAGGTTTTTGCAAAAAAGAAAAAATCTAAAGTATTAAACTTCATATCACTATTATCCAGATAATGGTAATACTGCCTGATCTCGTCTGATCTCAGAAGCCAAGCAGGGTCAGCCCTGGTTAGTACTTGGATGGGAGACTGCCTGGAATCAGCTTTCCTGCATTGAGCAGGGGGTTGGACTCGATGGTCTTGTAGGCCCCTTCCAGCCCTATGATTCAATGCTTAAAATATTCATAACACCTCTGGCAACTATGCTTTTTTCTCTTGCGGGGGATGGGGGGGGGAACGGGACACCTAGAGTTTGCTAATAAAATATCACATTTACAGAGAGAGCTACATTATACAAAACATGCAAAGAACAGTTATGGTACATAAGTCTCACTTTTAAGCATGGTCGTTGTAGATGCTCCACCTGGCTTCCTAGTGATGCAAGTATTGGGAGATGATGCAGATCTGATGCCACCTCTTCGCTACAGTTTTACTGAGGATGGTAATCCCGGAATGACATTTGCAATAGACCAATACAAGGGAATAATCTCATTGGTGAAGGCATTAGATTTTGAAGAAATCGCTCAGATTGAACTGTTGATCAGCGTTTCAGATTCTGTGCATCAAACCACAGAACAACTTCTAATCCTTATATTAGATGTCAATGATAATCCACCATTATTTTCTCAGGATGTGTATCAGGTAAGAAAAGAAACACTGCAGTAGGTAATTTGAAGCTTTTGTTATGCAAACGTCTATTCATATGTCCTTGAGGTGCTGTGATCTTTCTCCCCCCTGCCCTGGTCAGGTGATGATACCAGAGTTTAGGCCTATGGATGTCTCTATCTTGACCATGTATGCCACAGACAGAGATTCAGAATACAATGGAAAGATAACGTACAAAATTCTTTCCCCCTCTGATGCATTTTCTATTGATCCACAAAATGGTGAGTCTACTGTATATGTAATCATTTTTAATATAAGACCTGCTTTATGGATTGACAATGTGTTTTTCCTTTCCAAGTTTATATTTGTTTGGGATGCCTGTTGAAGGGTTCTTCCTGTGCACATGTCAAGTGCAGCTAAAATTACATCAAGTGCAGCTAAAATTTTTCATGCCTGTCGTACCAAGTACATTGACAGGTGTGTGGACAGAGAATTTATTTATTTTATTTATTAATTAAATTTATTAATCGCCCATCTGGCCGGCCACCCAGCCACTCTGGTGATTGACTGACGGCATGTAATTGGGTATTTAGCACTCTGTTTATTCTCCTTTGTATTGAGAACAAAGAAAAATGACAAAAGCTTTTACAGTTATAGTTCAATCCTATGCATGTCTACTCAGATGTAAGTCCCACTGAGTTCAGTGGGGCTCACTCCCAGTAAATGGGTATAGGTTTCTTCCTCTTCAGGCAATGCTGGAAAAAAAAATAGCGCTATGGATATGATTTTAGTACTGAACGTTTGGTACAAAATAATATGTTTTTTCTTCGTTTTAGGCTCACTATTTCTTGTTATGCCATTGACATATGAGGACAAGAACCCAGTTATTCATCTCCTCATAGAAGCCAGTGACAATGGGAATCCTCCTTTGACTGCTATTACGTCAGTGGTGGTACAGATACAGGATGTGAATAACTATACCCCTCAATTTACAATGCCAGCATATAATTTCAGCCTAAGTGAAAATGTTTCCCTTGGAGAGAGGCTGTTCACATTCTCAGCCATTGACCATGATGGGACACATCAAAACAACTATGTTGAATATTCTATCATTGGTGGTAATGGTAGTGATAAATTCCATGTGGACAATTGCATCATTGGGCCAGAATCTCCAGATAAACCGATTGGAAATCTTGTGCTGAGAAGCGATCTGGACCGAGAAAGAAGTTCATCTTACCAGTTGTTAATTCTTGCATCTGACCATGGAACGCCTCCTTTAAACTCCACAGCCACAGTGTCCATCACCATTTTGGATATTAATGACAGCCCACCTGTATTTACCAATTCAGAATATCATGTTCATGTTAGAGAGAATTTCCCAGTAGGTAGTCATATTACTGCAGTCTCAGCAAGTGATTATGATGCTGGATCTAATGCAGACATCACTTATAGTATCACCTCTGGAAATGATAAGGGACACTTTCGGTTGGATGGGAAAACTGGCTCCCTTGACCTTGTCAGAGCTTTGGATTATGAGGAGACCATGAAATTCAGTTTGACTATTCAAGCCTCTGATGGAGGAGCTGATGTAAAAAATGTGGGCTTTGCTGTCATTTTTATCAGCATCCTCGATGCTAATGATTATGCCCCAATATTTCTTTTCCCCAGCCTGGACTGTGGAATAAATGAAAATCTGCCCGCTTTTTCTTCTGTGTGCACAGTTTCTGCATTAGATTTTGATACTGGTCCTTCTGGTCATCTTTCTTACTCCATCCAGTCATCATGCTTGTCCAGTCATGGAACTCCTGGAGATCACAACATGTTTTTCATAGATCCTCTGACTGGAGATATCCACACCAAACAGGCACTTGACTTTGAACATCAGAATAAGTATTGTTTCATAGCTCAGGCAAAAGACAAAAGTGATTCAAAAGCCATGGTTACTGTTCGAGTGAATGTTGAGGGAGTGGATGAATTTGACCCTGTTTTTAACCGAGATCAATATTTTTTTGATTTCCCTCAGAAGAATGAAGCAGGGCAATTGGTTGGCAAGGTGACAGCATCAGACCGTGATGGAGGATTGGATGGTGTCATTCACTACACTTTGCTAAAACAGTCTCCTTTCTTTTCTGTGAACCATAGCAGTGGGACTGTCTACTTGACTAGAACTTTTCACAGGAAACGAAGTAGTATGAAGCAGACAGATGACACTCTTGAACTGCTCATAATAGCTCATAGCCCAAAGCTGGACTCAAAGTCCAGCACGTGTACAGTTCTGATAAACATTTCTAATACACCTGAGAGCTATTCCATATTGCCAGCACACACTGTATCTGTTAGCATCGCTGCCTCTACTGTAGCATTCCTGTTGCTTGCCATCAGCCTTGCTGTGCTTATTGTTAGATACAGACAAAAACCTACAGCAAACTCCAGCATGAAGAAGGAGGTGCCACATCCCTCTGCTAATGATTTGAACTTGGACAATAGAAATAGCACCCCTAAAGAGGACCAGAAATCCCAGATTCATGGAACCGGTACCCTTCCTGTAGGCAGCATAGCTGAGTGGCTAAGTTCGGTTGGTATCAGAGAGAGAAGGGACATTGGTCAGCCTTGCAGGCATTCAGACTCTAGTGGCCATGGCTCTGCAGAAGGAGAAACTGCAGAAGATGAGGAAATAAAGAGGATCAATGAACATCCCTGCGGGAAGGGTTCTGGATCAGCTTTAAGTGACCGAGGCTCGCGTATACCAGACTCAGGAATTTCTAGAGACTCTGACCAACTTTCGTGTCAGTCTGGAGAGACAGATGTGGTGGCTATTGCTCAAAGAATAGAGACTGGCCACTCTTGTAAAGAAGGAAGTGGGGGAGAGGGAAGAGAATGTGACAAAATGCTCTGCAACAAAATGTTGTCCCAAACCCTTGAAGAAATGGGAATAAAGGAAAAGGACATTATGGCAGATGTTGCAACAGAATATATCTTCATACCTGATGGTCAGAACTCCCATTATGGATCTCTTGCCACCCTAGTAGACTCTGATGAGGATCTCAGAGGTAGCTATAACTGGGATTATATGCTGAATTGGGAACCCAGATTTAAGCCTCTCGCGTCTGTATTCAATGATATTGCAGAACTGGAGGATGAATGCATAAAAATGCATAGCTTTCCTAAGGAGAAGAAATCTTTCATTTTCCCTCCTCCTCTGATTACTTCAGTAGCTCAGCCGGGTTTAAAGACAGTTCCCCCACGAATGCCAACTTTGTTGCCCAGGCAGGCATTTAAAAAATACCCCTGCTCACCCCTCATCCATCAGCTGAGATTTCCTCCATCAGCGATGACACCCAGTTTTTCTCCTTCTTTGTCTCTGCTTACTATGCAGACGCCTATGGCATCTCCAGTTTCTACACATCTGAGCCAGAAGGGGATGTGCCCTGGTCAGCCAGCATGTGAACTTTCAACAGAGGAAGAAGTTCAAGTATAGATTATTTATCATTGTCTTAAGATGTAAAATGAACCTTTGGCTAAAGGTATTCGCCATAGTCCTTAATGAGCATAGCATGTTGTGTCTATATCTGTAAATATTTTATTTTTTATGAGCTAATAATTACTTACTTAGCCAAACATTTTTACCTCCCTAAGTAATTCACAGCAAAATGTACGCTAGACTTGGCAGGTATTCCATTGCTCTTCCTTTACAAAATGTTCTACACCTCAGAATTCTACTGCAGATGTTAGATGTTTGGGTTCTGCATGTTCTAGATATCTAGGGGAATCCAAGGTGGGATAGGCCTTTGACATAATACTTGCTGTTAAACTCAGGTGAATTGTTCAGGATGTGTGGAATTTGATGGATGTTCATGGGGCACATGGAGTCAGTATTTTAGCTGGTCTAACATAATCTGGTGCTGCCAATTGGGCATGGACAGTGCCATTTATGTCCCCTGCCCAAACTATTCTGACACCTGAGCCAAGCACACTTCAGCTGGAGCAAAACAAAAAGTTGGTGCTGCGTAATATTCAATGCATGTAGATGTATAACTATAGACACAAACACATTTCTGTGCGTGCAGATTTGTTGTATCAAAGCAACATATATTTGTCAATATTTTACAGGGTTTTTTTCCTTTTGCTTCAATATATAGGTAAATGTCTTTGTGCCTTCATTACTTCACCTTGAATAAAATTAGGGTAAGTTAGAATTGGGATCTGATGAACAGGAAAAGGTCCTACAAATGTTTGACTTTCCCTGAGTGTATCTAGAACAAGATGCTATCAGGGGCAACTTTCTGGACTTACATTTAATGATTGCTTATTCTGAACTGCTCTGTTTGAGATGCAAAATACCTTGATGTGTTTTACTCCTGTGCAGAAATGACACCTCTAAATGTAAGAAGAATTTTAAAAAGAAACATTGTTTCCTTTGCAGAAAACACCAGGCAGTATCCAACAGGCTGCTCTGTCTCTGCTGATTCCATTGCATTCATTGGACTCATCGCTTGTACAACTGGGCTTCGGCTTGTCTAAAAAAAATAACCCCAGAAAAGAATGGAAACATTTGTTTCTGGAACAGAACAGGTCAACAGAGCTCTCTTCCGTGATCTCCGCTGACCTGCTCCATTCCAGAAATGAACATTTCTGCTCGTTTTGGGTTATTTTTAGAAGCACCAAAGCCTCATTATGCAAGTGGTGGATCCTGCAAGCACATGGGCACAGGAGGCTACTACCTACAGAAAGTAAGAATGGAATCCAAAAGGCATTCAGAATGGCAAAGCAAAGATGTGTTGCTAGTTAATGTAGAATGCTGGGTTGACAATGTAGGTTTACAGCATCTGGCAGTTTTGTCTTTGATTTCAGTGAGTCTCCCATGCAGTTTACACTGAGATTGTCTAAGAAATATTTTGGCTCCCTGGATTGCCTTTTTCAGTTTCCCCTTGCAATTGTCACTTTTCAAAGAGGTCCATGGAAATCCGTAGAGTGGCAGTTATCTAGTGACCATGAGCGCACCCAGGAATTTCCGACTGTTGGGTATAGAATGGCTTGTGCTCATAGTTCTTTGGTTTCCGTAGCCACAATAGGATCCAGCTGCATGTGTGATTTTCTGGACTACAGCCAGGATATTTTGCTCTACTTCTGGCTTGTTACAGGAAGCGTGAAATATTATCAAAGCTTATAAAGATCTGCTACACTAGTTCTCTCACATAGCATTTTTTCTTGATATGAAAGAATACCAAACCAAAAGGGCACCTTTAATTTATGAATTTTGTATTTGCAAAATATGTATGTATATAACAAAGTATAACCAAAAATGTAAGGTCATGACAACGACTTGTATAATTGCGCAACTAAATAATGTAACAGTATTTTAAATATAATTTTTATATTTTTTCTACTGTGAAATCTTAGTTTTTATTTTTCTTGTTTTCAGTATGTGAAGGTGAGGTACACAGTGTAAGGAGGCCCAGGGCTTTGATTGTCTGAATCTTTCCTGGCCCAGATCTCCAGGTACAAAGTAAGCAGTCCAGAAGGGAGATTATAACAGAGTAAGAAGTTACCTAGTTCTGCTGAGTAACAGAGACTTGGGTTTGGAGAACAGGCATGGGTGACATGCCATAAGCAGGTCTTCATTCCTGCCACAGCCTATACCAAGATCAGACTTTTTAAATGTATGGTTATTTAGAATAATAATATATTGGTTATTTAGTGGTGATCAAGAATGTGCTGGTATATCCAACTGAAGTAATCATCCCTGAAGAAATTAATTGTAGACTTCCTTTTCTTTCCCAGATAAGGGCAGTTGTAGGGTTGAGATGGACACATTTAACCACTGATATGTAGAGAGGTGGCTTGAATACCTGCAAAAAGAGAGAGACAAACCCCAAGATGTTGGGGTAGGATTTGTTTATTTAAAAACTGCCGACAATTCTATAGATGTCTGATGCATTTTTATCACTTGTTTTTCTTCAAATGCAATAGTATCTTCTAGTCTTCCATATAAGAAAATTTATCATCCTCAAACATCCATTGCTGCTTAGTGTCAGCCATTGCTGACAAGTGTTAGAAAGCATCAGGCAAATGTTAGAATCTTATAAAAAAATAAAAGAGGACATGGCTCTGTTTCCCAGTGCCATTGCGCCCCAAGCAGGAAACCTAGACACGAGAAACTTGGCATGCATACTAAGGGGACCCTATAGGTGTGTACCTCAGGGATATTTGGTTTTTAAAATGCATTAATTTTAATTTGTATTTGAAGCTGGAAGTACCATTTTCAGCCACTAGGTAGCACATCTCTCTAACAAGCACAGAGCTTTGCTGTCCATACCATTTGAAGCCTGGGGCGGGAGGAGTAGTCTGAGGGACAGAGTTATATGGCTGTCTCCTCCCCCCTGCTGTGGGGCAGACCCCCCTATGGGGAATGGAGTGGGCAGACCCTTCCCTCAGGGAGTTTAGGGCTGCAAAATGGCAAGGGCCATGCCTAAGGGTATCAGCAGGTGTGGCTTCACTCAGATAGGGCAGGCGCAATGTGTCTACCCCTGAAAGCTGTGTAACATTGCTTGAAGGCTTCTCTGTATCTAAAGATGTAACATTTCTGGAAATTTTGAAGCTATGGGGAAACCCCCCCCCCCATTTTTTTCTGGGAAAAAATGGAAATTTTCAGGAAAATTGAAAAATACGCAGTACTCCTTTTTTTGTAGTGCTCTTTCCAAATCTAAAGTCACTTTGTTGCTTTAGGATAGCCTTCCCCAACCGGTGCCCTCCAGATATTTTTATCTTCATCTCCCATCAGCCTCAGGCAGCATGGCCAATGGTCAGGAATGCTGGGAGTTGTAGACCAAAACATATGGAGGGCACCAGGTTGGGTAGGGCTGTGTTTGGAACATCAAGCAGCCTTTATGTTCCTAAAGTTATATTATGTATAACTTGGTTTGCTCATAAAATTATCATTATACTTAAAAACATTTAAAAGTAAACTCATTTAGTAAATTTGTAATTATTGCCTGAATAAACTATACTTTTAAATTTAATATACCAAACATGATAATTTTACAAGCAAAGCTATACATTATTTATTTATTTATTTATTTATTCATTATTAAATTTATTAATCGCCCATCTGGCTGGTCACCCAGCCACTCTGGGCGATGTACAACATACAATAAAAACAGTTTAAAACAATAAAATTCTACAATAAAAACATTTTCTAAAATACCCTAACCCACCCCAAATGCCTGTCTGAACAACAACGTTTTTAATGCACGACGGAAGCTCATTAAAGAGGGGGCATGACGGAGTTCCCTAGGGAGGGAGTTCCACAGAGTGGGGGCCACCACAGAAAAGGCCCTCTCACTCGTCCCAACCAGTCTAGCTGTCCTGGCTGATGGGACAGAAAGAAGGCCATCCGAGGCTGATCTTGTTAAGCGGCCTGTCTGGTCCTGCTGGAGGCGCTCCTTAAGATAGGCTGGGCCGGAACCATATAGGGTTTTAAAGGTCAAAACCAACACCTTGAATTTGGCCCGGAAAACAACTGGTAACCAGTGCAACTCCTTCAGCACTGGAGTGATGTGATCTCGCCGGCGGCTGCCTTTAATCAGGCGAGCCGCCGCATTCTGTACCAGCTGCAGTTTCCGAACCGTCTTCAAGGGTAACCCCACGTAGAGCGCATTACAGTAGTCTAAACGAGAGGAGACCAGGGCATGTACTACTGATGGGAGCAGATGGTCGGGAAGGAAGGGGCGCAGCCGCCGTATCAGATGGAGTTGATACAGTGCTGTCCAGCTCACAGCTGACACCTGAGCCTCCATGGACAGCTGAGAGTCCAAAATGACCCCCAGGCTGCGGACCTGGTCTTTCAAGGGTAGCCGTACCCCATTCAACACCAGGTCAACATCCCCCAGCCTCCTCTTGTCTCCCACCAAAAGTACCTCAGTCTTGTAGGGTTCAGCTTCAGCCTATTCCTCCCCATCCAGCCTCTCACTGTCTCCAGACATTTGGACAGGGATTCTACGGCCAACCTTGGTGAAGATTTAAACGAGAGGTAGAGCTGCTTGTCATCCGCATATTGATGACACTGCACCCCAACCTCCTGATGATAGCCCCCAACGGCTTCACATAGATGTTAAATAGCATCAGGGAGAAGATGGAACCCTGTGGCACCCCACAAGTAAGTAACATACTTTAGGGCGCAATCCTAAGTAGATAGGCGTCCGCCTCCAACTTTGGAGGTGACCACCTATCCACACCAAGGCAGGAGAGGCATGGGGGGATCGTTCCCTCCGCGCCTCTCCTGCCTTGCTCTTTTTCGCTAGACAGCCATTTTCAGGAGAGGAAGCTGCCGTATGACACATAGGATATGTCATACGAGCAGCTCCACTCTCCCCGCCCTGGAACACCCCCCAGCCCCACCCCTTTTCAGCTGCTCTGCATTTGTCTTCCAAGTGCAGAGGATGGGGCTTCTCTGCACTGCCTCCAAGGCAGCGCAGACAAGGGGGGAGGTAGTCAAATTTCCGGGAACCGACCTTCGAGCACAGGCTTCGAGGTTGGTTCCCAGAAAAGAGCATATCCAATGGCCAGAGAGTGTCTAGTGGCCATTGGATTGCTCCCTCCGTTTTCTATTTAATGTCTGACCAGAAGGAACATCAAGTAGTCCCTGAAACATCTGGATCATCTTAGAAGCCAGAAGGAGCAGGAAAAACGAGGCAGGGGAAGACTGGTGTACAGCATCTGTTCCTGTTTGGGGAAATTCCTAAACCTGTTCCTGTGGGGTGTAGGTTAGGGAAATCTGATCTGAAAGAAAAGCTGTTGAGATTTTATTTAGCTGAGAAAGACAGCTTAGGGATGGTAGGCAAACATATTTCATTTAAGAACCTTTAAGCAATTTCAACTTATTATTTGAAGAGTTACATTTTATTCACTTTTGTAAATAATTTCCATTAATAAACATTTTATTTTTGTTCAGTTTGAAAGATGGTCTCTAGTGGTAGTCCCATGCTTATAACCATAGGAACCAGGCTACCAAGTTTCTTTTAGTAGAGAGGGTTTATTCTAGTGGCCACAGTTAAAAGGGTTTATAGCTGAGGCAGTATTTCTTAGTGGTGAGATCTAATTAAGAACTTTGTTAAAAACTGTGGCAGTGAGTTCTATAAACACAAGCCTCAAAGTTAATTAAAAAAAGAAAAGAAACATAGGTGGGATAACACACATGCTGTTCCTTTGCATCTGCTTACAGTGGCGGGATAACCTACAAAGTTTTCATGTGTGGTTTTTAGATTTGAACTGCATTAATTGACTGCTGCAGCATCTAAGCAGAAACACAGGACTCTGTAGAACAAAACCCAAACTGCCAAGAATGCACATTTCCCTCCATATTATGATATGGTGACTCTACTCATGTGTTGGGAAATCGAGCATGACTTGGAGCATCCCTAAATATCAGTAAAAGATATATTAGATCAATAATTTTAATAAGAAATGCGAGAAATAACTATGCTAGGAATCTTACAGAGAAGATGAAAAAAAATTCCCCATGGCTTCATTATTTCCAGACATTTTACATCTCTAGGTGTTCTATAAGTTTTCTTATTACATAGTTTTTTGAAATCATTTTGTGGGGAGTAAAGGCAGGGTAACAACATATGAACATTTTGTCTTAAATTTGAAAAGAAAATATTTCATAATGCAAAGCTGTTCAGTTTTTCAGAAAAAAACCCAAAAATGGTCCTTGGGAAAAGAAACAGAAAAAAAGTTTTTCTCCTGAATTTTCCGGGGGGGTTTCCAGGCCTTCACAACTCTAGCTGTATCAAACAATGGGCAATTCCAACATGTGTGCAGCTTTGTCCATTGGTTAATTTAATGATGAATAAATCCTACCCCAGCACCTTGGATTTTGCCTTTTCCTGTCTTTGGCTTCATTGGTGCTGTCTATGTCCCCCCAGGCCCTAACACACACACACACACACACACACACACACACACACACCTTCTCCTTTTTTGTGTTTTGAACACCTCCATTTGCTTTGTGTCCAAAGTAGAATCAACCTTATTCAAGAAAAGTCTCTGGTATATATAGATAATTGAAGATCTCATTTGAAACTGATGAGTTTACATGACAGAAGTTGAATTATCCCTATACACATAGCTGAAAATTCCATCACAGTCACATGTCCAAGGTCCTATAATGATTCCCATCTATATCTACATATACAGTTTAGAATCTGTCACTGAGACCTTCTCTACCATATTGAACTCATAGGGCTGAAACCAAAAAGTGAACAAGGACTCATATACAGAAGATGTCATTAAAACATTGTGTGTCATATTAAGGTACATTTGTCATGAATTAGCAAGTGATTCATCCCATGTTCTTTTCATTTCCCAGGATTACCATATTGTCATCAAAATGTACTACTGTATGCCATTATCCCCAATTCTAAGCAGCAGTGGTATTAATTACTACTCACACAACGAGTAGGCGTATGCAACTCCTTGTCTCTGCAGAATCTTTTCCCTGGTGCAGTGCGCTGCAGGATGGCACAGCGGAACCAATATAGCTCTTGAGTTGTAGTTCCAACTGCCTTTCCCCTCTGCAGCACATTGCTCTGATGGAAATGCATACTACTCCCCACTCCATAGTTGCTGTGCATCAGTGTGGAGACATTGCTGCTACCAAAAGCAGGGCAAGATTTCAGTACATGTGCTCCCCCAAAGCCCTCATTGATTTAGGGTACTTTCAGATGAGGCTTCTATCACCACACTGCTATGCCATCTTCAGGGAATTTTAAGGTAGGGGGTAGACATCGTATTCCACTCGTAACACTCCTGTGTTTTTCCCACCGTTCCTTGCATCTTTTTTTTTTCTTACCACAGAAAATCCATTAAGGAAGAAAAGACAGAATAATTGCACAATGCCTTCTGATTGTTACTGCTAGAGCCCTCCATCTGAAAGCACCCTCCAAGCATTATATGGTGGAAAACTGTCACAACACAATTAAAGATTCAGTGCTGATGTTGCTCTCCCTTTCAAGCATAGATGTTGTGGACCAGGTTCCCTTAAGCACAATTGGATTGGTATTGGCAGGAGATCATACACTAAAATGAGCATTTATCCATCCATTTATACAGCAAAATGGCCTCTGTTCTGTAGCAGCAACCAAGTCGTTTGCTGTCCCCAGTAGACCTTCTGGCTTTGGATCTAGTTGTTTTTATTGTATGCTTTTTTGAAAGTATTAGCTCTAAGCTGATTCCCTTTTTGCCAAATATATGCCACACTCCGCCTGGGATAATCAGGCTTAAGAAATGTTCCGTTAAAGTTTTTTGTTACATTTTTCTTTTTAATATATATATTTACTAATTCTGTGTCCAAAACTGTGAACTACATTAAGCAGATGTATTTCTGTCTCATGTGTGGCTGAACTGAAAAAAAAATGTGAATATACAAGGAAAGAGTCTGCTGTAAATCATATGTCAGCTCTTCACCTCGCTTTTTTTAGTTCTCTGTGTAAACAATGTAATTTGTTTAAGTTATTGTGAGTTTAGTTTTTACTTGCCTCAAAAAGTCTATTGTCTGATTAGTAGGGGGAAAAAAGATCCATGCATACTAGTGATGGAGGAACAGATCTTGTTAGTGGAAAAAGTATATTAAGCCCAAAGTACAAAAGCTAGAAAATAAGACAGTTTTCTTTTCTGAAATTTTGCTCAGGATTGACTTGCTAACAGCTAATCATACAGTTGTGTAATTCAGGACTGAATTAATAAAAAAATGTTATATACTGGTCATAACATTTCTTGCACAAAGAAAAATCTCATTGCCCTTACCTAGAGAAAGTTGAATATCTCTAAGGCTGCAAGTTTATACATACCTGGCAGCAAGCCACATTGAACACAGTGGGCTTTACTTCCAAGTGAACATGTATAGGCTTATGCTGCATGTCTCACTGATTTCAACAGATAGGGTTAACTTTTGAGAGCAAGACCCATAATTAAAGGAATTCTTTAAAAAAGTAAAGTAAAAACCATCTTTAAGTTCTGTTTGTCCACATTAGCTGCAATCTGCTTCAAAGAAATAATTTCATTTTATTTCAGAAGTGCCATTTATTGCAATTCATATTTAAATGTACTGTTGTTTCCAAAGGAGTTACATGAAAAATAATATGCACATGATATGTTAAAGAAAAATTAATTTATTGTGGCATAGGCTTGTGACCAGAACCTACTTAATTAAATGCATTATTAAGTCACTTAAGTGGGTTGATATATGTGCTCTGCTTAGTACTGTAGCATAGATACAGCTGTCATGTGGATTTCTTGACCTTTTGGCTTGCAATAAAAAATACACATTTTTATTTTCTTTTTGTACTCAGGGAATATATACCTACCCATTTGAGGTGATATTTTATGGATCTTAACTCCTGGGCTCTGGCCCACAAAAGCTAAAGACATAATAAATCTGTTAGTCTAAGATGGGGAGGAAATGTAGAATTAACAACTGAGTATCATGTGTACTTCAAACTTCCAGATGTTGGGATCAAAGCTATTGATAGTAGACTTCCTTGCATCTCTCTGTGCCTCTGCATCCACTTGTAATCTTAATGATGTAATTGTTGCCTAGGCAGAATGTTTATTAAAGCTTGACCTATAAGATTAGGTTGGTGACAACTCTGTTCAGAATATCTTTTATAATAACATGTTTCATGAGATAAGAGAACAAGGGTCAGGATGCCTTAGGTGCAATCCTATGCATGTTAGACAGGAAAAAGTCCTACAACTCTCACCATTCCCCAGGCAGCATGGCTGGCTGGGGAATGCTAGGAGTTGTAGGATTTTTTTTCTGTCTAAACATGCACAGGATTGTGCTTTTAGTGTATTAGAAAACCTTCAAGCATTCATTAGGCCAGCTGATACCCTCAAAATGTGTTGGACTATAATTCCCACCATCCCCAGCCAGTATGGCCATCGTAGTTCAACACACCTGGAGGGTACCAGCTTGGGGAAGGCTGCATTAGGCCTTCAAAACTTTTGACCTGTAAGTAGCCATTTATGCATTCATTTTATTTGGTACAGCAGCCTTTAGTAAATATCTGATGATGCCTGCCGAATAACCTACAATGAAATGTTCAGAAGAAACCTGTTATCCATACAAGTGAAAAGATCTACAAGATCTGACAGATGGTATTGATGATGAATATTGGCCAGGATGGCTGAAGCACAGTGAGGAAAACACCCTTTCTTTTTCCTCCACCTCCACTTAGCCAGACAAATTCCCTTGTGATCAAGATGTCCATCTCAAACTGACCTGAGACATGTACCCTCAGCAGAAAATTCACTTGACGTGAATTCCTATCTCATGTTTTCGGTATGGTGCCTTCTTGCCTCAAGACCCTCATTCTGTGTCACAGCATAGGAGCAGTTAGAAGCATTCTTTACTGGTCCTACAACAGCACCGCCCACCCAATATGTGGTGGCTAGACATGCGATCAGTGGTGCAGTACCCATTCACGCACTGGACTTACACCTGCACAGCTTTTGTTGATCTTAAGCATTTAAGTTTGGTAAGGTTTTGCTTATTAAGTTAGTGTGGTACAAAAAAAGGCGTCTCAGTTTTCATGGCAATCTTGTTACCTCGTCAGAGCACTTTAATCAGAGCTGGGCTTCTGTGCCAAACTGCACATTACATTAATTGCGTAGCATGTAGTTGAGCCTGATTTATTTACTTTAGTGTAACCAGCCAGGGTGGTTTAAGAAAAGAGATTAAAAGCCTCTACTGGAGTCATGGAGACATTTTTATTTTTTAAACTCCCCCATGGGTGTTGGGGTAGAATTTCAGGGGGGAAGGTTTAATCCTTCCTGGTGCACACTGGTCCTAATCCAAATCAGGACCATGCATAGTTACAGTCAAGTAAATAAAACTATCAGCATCAGCTAATGTAATGTGTACTTTGATGGTCTGATTTCAAATTTAGGGGTTCTATCAGTTCAAAGTAAAACAAAAACCAAAAAAAATCTCTGCTCTGATAAGTGTTTTCAGTGATATTCCTAAGGTTTTTCATCATACAGAAGAGCGTGCTTTGATATAAACGTACATGTTACTGAGAAAAAATCAGCATATTTAATGGCTAAATGGCCATTTTCCTCCATAATCTTTTCCCAAAGAAACTCAAGGATTGATTTAAATTAGAAAACTGAATACTCCTGTGGCTTGAATCAACCACTGCCAGGACAAACACAGATTGCAGCAGGGGTTGGATGCAGCCCATGCACTGCACATGGAAGGGATGGAGTACCAAGTGATATAATTGTTAACAGTGAATTGATACGCTGCAATATCTTGAATATAAAACAGCAGGGACTATGTTCAGAAGGAGAAATATCAAGAACCTGGGATCTAGTGTGATGCATATCTTACATAATATTGGATGTTGTCTTATAATGAAAAATGACTTGATTATTTTTATTTTAATGCAAAACATCAATCAAGGGTGGAGGAAAAGAGTTGCAATTTCAGCCTAATTATAAATATTCCAGAGTCCCATAATACTTAATTTTTATACAGTTCCATTATTGTATATCTATTTGTCACCTGCTGAATCCATCCGAGCATACAGAAGCTTGCAGACGGGGGTGGTGGTGGTGGTGGTGGGCATGCTAGGATCTGGATATAATATATGTAATCAGATATTGTTGGCAAGTGCCACTTTGCCTCAAAATACAAAGATATAAAACTGAGTACCTTTTAAAATCAAAATTCAACTTTTCACAATGAATCCAGAACAATGATATAGTGGGGATGGGGGGGTCTCCATTGATTTCTTGGCCTTTGGATACAGCCCTAATGATACACATTCTGTAAGAATACCCCCTTCTCCACCAAAAAAACCTGCCACAGAGGCAACTTCACAGTAGGTCAACTTCAAGTGGGCCTTTAGCTTGTTAGATTTGTTCTCCCATATGACTATGCAGAAAAGTCTTCATATATAATTGGGAAATTGCTTTCTTAATTCCAGTAACTTGATCCTCCTCTTTTAGTCTTCAGACCTTGCTTATTTTGCTTCCAACTCCTTCATTTCCTTTTCTGTCTCTTCTAATCCATCATTCAACTGTCCTTGTTAGCTGATGCCACAGAAGTAATTTTCCTCTTATTATAGTCTTTAAATGAGTCCCATATACTCAAAGCAGAGAACTATGATTGCTTTACTTTTCTGAAAAGCTCATCAGTCCTGAATCAGGTATATATTTCTTGCCTGAATTCCAGTATTCAGCATCCTCTTGGCTGAGCAATAACTAAGTACTAAAGTGTGGGCACATATGGAAATCTAAAGTTTGCATAGAATGTTGAGCACATAGCATAAATCATGTACTTTTCTACTTCTGAAATTTGTATTGCATGCTTTGAAAAATCTCCAAGAACTTTAAAGTTACAAATGTATGACCTTAATAGTTAAGTATTAGTGTTTAAGGCTGCACCATTGAACACAGTAGGATTCACTTCTGAGAAAACAACATTTTATTTTAAAGATTTCTGTGCTGCATTTCAGAACTAAAATCTTCTCTCAAAGTGCTCTACAAATCACAAACGAGAACTAATATAATACCGTAAAAGACCATATTGAAATTCCTTAAAAGCAAATAAGTAGAATATATTAAAATGTAACCAAGAGCAATAAAAAAACTCACCCGAACCAAAGACTGAAACAAAACTGTATTCAGGGCCCATCTAAAAGAAAACAAGGGGCCAAACCTCTGTCTAGGAAGGGAGCTCTGCAGATGGGGAGCTACCACTGAGAAGGTGCTATCTTAATCCTCACAAACCTACTGGCAGGTCTGCAAGTAAGGCCTCTGAAACGGATCATAAGGTATGGGCAGGCTCATGTGGGTGTGAGTGCTGCATCAAATAACCTGATCCCAAACCATGTAAAGCCTCGTGTGGCGCAGAGTGGTAGGCAGCAGTAATGCAGCCGAAACTCTCCCCACGACTTGAGTTCAATCCCAGTGGAAGCTGCTTCTCAGGTAGCCAGCTCAGGTCGACTCAGCCCTCCATCCTTCCAAGGTCGGCAAAATGACTACCCAGCTTGCTGGGGGAAAGGTAGTCATGAATGGGGAAGGCAATGGCAAACCACCCCACTATACAGTCTGCCAGGAAAATGCCGAGGAAAAACGGCATCCCTCTAGGGGTCAGTAATGTCTCTGTGCTTGCACAAGAGGAACCTTTCCTTTCCTTAAACCATGTAGGGTTTGGAGGTTAAAACCAGCACTTTGCATTGGGCTTGGAAGCGAATAATGCAGCTAGAGCATTTGATACAGCATGGAGTGACATGCTCCAAATATTGACCCCCACAGGAATTCAGACAGCTGAATTTTACACTAGCTGAAGCTTCTGAACCATCTTCAGAGGCAGCCTCGTGTAGAGAGCATTGCAATAGTCTAGCTGGGATGTGGCCATGGCATGGGTAACTGAGGAAGTTCTGTCAATTCAAGATCAGGTCACCATTGGCATACCAGCCCAAGTCAATATAAGGCACCCCTAGCTACCACACCCCTGGTGATTCGACAGCAATGAATCCAGGAGCACCCCTAATTCTGAGTATGTACTGGTTTGTGCTACAGAATTCCTTAACTGCAAACCCTCTCCCACAGCACTCAGTAGGTGGATAGTGTTTAGAAAATGTTATTTAATTCATCTATATTAAGTTTTTATTAGGCTGATTCAGGCACAGGAAAACATGTCAGAGGCACAGAACTGTGCACAGCACCCCCCATCCCACCCCACCCCCAACATCCCTATCACTGCCTTCTAAGTCCCCGACCTCCCTGTGTTGAGCAAAAGTAGAATATAGCCATTTTGGTATTCACCTGAGTGGTTCACAAAAGCCCAAGTTACTGGAAAGCGTTTGAACTTAATGGAAAATGCCATGTGTGGATTGAACTCGAGGGCAAGCCATGAGAGCTCAGAAATATGTTCGCACCCATATCTCAATATGAGATTGTGATTTGGCATAGGTAGCCCATCTGTCTTCTCAAATCTTATCTTTGGGGTTCTGTCCGCTCCCTGTATTATTTATTTATTTATTTATTTATTTATTTATTTATTGCATTTATACCCCGCCTTTCTCCCTCTTGCAAGGAACTCAAGGCGGCTTACATTATCCTCATTAATTACATTACATTACATTGTCATTGTAAGAAGACAATGGGTGGTATGCTGGATGTATGAATATGTAGAGACATATGCGGAAGAGAGAAGTGGTGGACCAGGCTTTAGAGCAGGGGTGGGCACCTTCTGGGATCCAGGAGTCATTTTCACACATGCCCAGACCTCCCCTCACGATGGGTTGCACTCTGCAGGGTTCCAGGAAAAAACCTGCTGGTTTGCTGCCAAGTGTTTTTTTAAGGAAACTTAAAACATCTGAATTTCGCTTGTTTGTCAGATTTGGATGTTTTAGGCTTCCATAGATGTAGAGAAAATCTGCAGCAAACTGGCAATGTTTTTGCCACTACAAATTTCAGTGGCAGTGGGGGCGGCACTGGGAGGGGGGGAGCAAGAGTCGTGTGTTATCCACCCCTGCTTTAGGAACATATATTTTGTGACAATGTGTTGCAAGCCTCTTTTCTAAGCAACGTTTACAAGGAGTTCAAAAATATCACTCCCCCTAAAAACTACAGAACTATTGTATGAAGATGTAGCAGAAAAATGTTTTCCTGAAGGATGTGAAGTTTATAAAATTGTGAAAATAAGAAAATTTTACTTGGGAATGTAATTCAAACTGACTTGGATGGGGAATGCTGGCTTAAATGGATTAAGAACAGCAGAGAACACTCAGTGTGTTCCTTGGAGGTATCTAGGAAGGAAAATCAGTGATAGACATGCAACCGATACTCCTGGGTTTCCTGGCCTGCCAGTTCTGTGCTCGGTCCACAAAGCTGTCTAGACCCATCAGCACTGCTTCAGGACATGAAAGTTTTGGAATAAAAATGCATCATACTTACATTTTGAGAAATATACTCTTAGGGATCATTTATTTTACAAAAACAGACCTCCATATGTGCCCACACTCTAGCAATCAATCCCTGGGATGCATATTTGGAAAATGTTGGAATGGTGAAAATGGCACGGCTGTCTACTGCCAGTTAATTCAGGAAGAATATTCAGTGAATTAAAGATAGCTGGAAATAAGCATCAAGCCAAAATTAGACTTTAATGGGTTTATGAAGAGCTTTGTCTCTTCGTAGAGGACTGCATAATTCACAACTAGCAAAGCCAGGAGTTATCTAGGTCATGGTAATGGAACTGCCATGAATCCTCTCTGCTGTTCTGCTCTGATTTCTGCAGAGGACTTGCCTTCCACAGGAACAATACTTTCAATATGTTTTAGCAAGTTTTAAAATCGTATTGGTTCTACTCTCTCTATTTGTTTATTCATAAAGCAGGCTGCCAGTGCCAGCAGGCTTAACTCTTCAGAACTCCAACAAAAGAAACTATAAATAATAGACTTTGTTTAAAAACAACAACTCTAAAGTTTCCTACAATTACTTGTTTAATATCTGCACTTTTAAGGGCCACTGCTTCTTATGACCAACCACAATAAGAAAATTAAAGTGTCATTCTGTTTTTACCTTTGTACTGTTTAAACTGGGTTTCCTAATCAGTGACATTCCTTTTACAGCCTTGACACCTCATGAAACCTAGAAAAGGGTTCAGGGCTGAATTCTTTCTCCACTGAAGACCCCTGCAAAAAATGTGCACATTTCAGGGTGAAGGGACAGATCCTGGCAGTTTTGTTTCTCTACTTGAAAACATAACAGTTTTTGAATGTCAGGCCTGTGTATTTATTAAATTGAGGTTCTTCAGGGGAATCCATAGTTCAGGATGAATTAAAAATAGAATTTATTTGGCGGGTCCGTGGTTTATCATGTTAAAAGCTATAGCCAACCAAAATAACTCGGGCAGCACTTTGCCAAGGTTTCCAGGTGTTCCACAGCAGGACTACTCAGGCAAAAGGGAGCAGTTCGACAGTGGTGAGATGGCCACTCTCTCTACTATCATTGGAAAATGTTTCATCTCACCTACTTGCAACAGAGTTTCCAAAGGCTCATGATCTCTGTTTAGGATGATATCTGGAAACTAACCCAGAGAAATTTGACCTCTGTTTCTCCAAAGGGAATCTATACATTTCTGTCCAAGCTCCTCCTCTCCCTTAATGACCCCCGATCCAGATTGCCATGTACACTTTGGTAAGCACACTGAGCTTTTGCATACATGGGCTGTTGCCTATCAATAGAGTGACCATAGGTGTTGGCTTTCAGTGGAAATGCATGAGGCAGTCCTTGCTTTGGGAAGCTCTGTGTTCACAGAAAAGCTCTACATACCCCCCAAAAAACTATCAGGTTAGGGCATGCAGAAGACCCCTTATGTAGACTGAACTCAGCCTTGATGAGAGAGGCTTTTAGAACTAGTGCTGTGCTGAAAATTTCAATTCCATTTTTTGCATTTCGGAGGGGGGGGAGTTAGGGGGCAATATGAAAATTCTGGTGAAAGAGGCTGGGAGAGGTGAGAATTTTGGATTATTTTCCCCTTGTGGAGGGGGACAGGGTTTCCACATACCTTTTTAAGTGTAGGCAATTCTTGAGGGGTCTTTTAATTTTTTTATTTAGAAAAATCCCCTGCATTTGCAGGAGCCCAGGACCCTTCTCCAGCCCAGCAGTTTTTTCTGAACTCCATGTGACTTCTCCCTCTCCAATAGGCACTCAGGAAGAACTCCCAGCTGGAGAAGAATCCCGGGCTCCTGTAAGTGCAGGGGGTGTTTTTTGTTTTTGTTTTAAATAGAAGATCCTTCAAGAATTGCCTACACTTAAAAAAGGTATGTTGAAACCTCCCCAAGGAGAAAATTCTCTGAAATTCTCCTCCTCCCTGTGAAAGAGGCAGAAAAAACACTGCCTCTTTCGCAGGGAGAGAAAAAATTCCCACAAATGGGGGGGGGGGGAGTCATGATTTGACACAGCACTATTTAGAACTGTCTTAGGGATTTGTATAGCTCTAAATATTGAACTAAAATAAGTTTCTATCTTCAACTTTTGCTCCATATATAAAAAAAACTTTTAACAATACCCTAAGATGATTCATAGTTAGGTTGTTGTTTGTACAGATGGTTATGACATTCTTAAGAAAAACTGCCAAAAATCTGTAACTGCTTGATGTTTGATGGCAAGTTTCAGTTTAATCTGAACCCTGCAGAGATCTTCAAGTCTGGGACTTATTGTCTAAAGAGTAGACTACCTTACTCTCTACACAAGAGGCAGTTTCTTGTTCAAGCTAAACCGATAGGCTGTCTTCTGTAATTATTGACTAACAGAACTGAGAGGCAAGGATGGTAAAAGGAGATTGTGTTTCCTGTTTTTCTTTCATCAGCGGCATCTCAAGACTACTTGCCAAAGGCAAGCAACTGATATGAAAATGTGATTTGATCTTGGTGCAGAAAAGCTTCTGCATACCTTCTGTAACCATCCCTAATATTAAGAAAATTGCTCTATTTTGCCATGGGAAGCCCATTTAGTAGCAAGATCATCTGCTACTCTCTTTGGGAATGCATCTCAGAAGAGGAACAAAAATGAGTTCTGAGTGTTATTGAAAATAAACTGAGTTTCTTTGAGGCAAGCAAAACATTTTATCCACCAAATTAAAACACCATGTCAGTTGTCTGTTTCTAATCTAAGTTGTCTGTGAAACTGATGCATTGTATTATCAGGATTTCCATGCTCATTGTCCCCATTACAAAATAGTCGGCATCAGTGGCACATTATTTGCTCACATTGTTTATATGACTTCACATTTAGCAGGCTTATTGAATCTCCATCAAGAAACACATAGTCAAGTATTCGTTTTTGGCAAAGACTTCTTGTTTGCAGCAAACACTGGCACAGAGACTCCAGCATTCCTCCTGTTGTTGCATCAGTGTTTTGTACGCCTTCCATAAAAATATTTTTGGGCCAAATGTTATAGACAGATAGTCAGTTAAACGTTTTTTTCTTCTCACCTTCCTTCTGTTGGTAGTTTGTTCACTTTGAAGAAACTGAACCACTTTTTCTAATAACCTTTACTGATAATGTCCATCAACTAATCAGAATGTCAGGTAGACCTCCTTCTAAGAAGCTGTCATCAACATAGGTCATAGTGACTCATACAGCCAATCAAATTTACTGGGATAATTAATTAGCATGGACCAAGCAGCTATCTCCCCCTTGTGGCTCTGAGCTGAAATCATTCCTGATATTCCACTTCCCTCAGGGGTTGACCACAGTCAGTAGAAATCTTTCACTATAAATCTAAATATATGTAATACAGATACAAAATACTTCCATTGCCAGTGAAGTTATGACAGTTCTGAACTACTGTGAAAGGACAATCTTAGTGTTCAATCTCAAAAGCAAACATGCAGCCAAAGGGTTTGAGGAAGAGAGTCTATACGTAACTAGACTGAAATCATAGTACAGATACAGGAGTCTTCACTAACACAACTCGGGATGCTGGAGAAATCTGCTGCAGACCCAAGTGAGGCCCAATTCCCAGGAAATCGAACTCCAGATTCCGCAGCAGACTGGCACACCCTTACCTGGCGCGTCTGCCATAGTTCGTGGGGAGGCTCTCCAGCTGTCTAAAAGGCACGATGGGCTAATGGCGGCTGCCATCAGCCTATTGTGGCAAAATTACGGCCGAAAAAAGCATAGTTTACAGCATTTGCAGCTGTAAAGCACATCCCACGATGTAAATTGTGGCATACAAGGCTGCAATTTACATAGAAGGAAGTGCTTTATGGCCACAAATGCCATAAACAATGCAATTCACTGCCATAATTTTCCTGCAATAAGCTAATTGTGGCTGCCATTAGCCTATCATCTTTTAAACAGCTGGAGAGCTGCCCTGTGAACTCTGGCAGATACACCAAGGCTTCAGGGAAATTGGGGCCCTAAGTGGGATGGCTTTCCCCATGGCAGACCCCCACCCCACCCCAGACTGGACATAAGGGGGTTTGCCCATTCCTAACCACAACTCATTGTGACAGTGGCACTTTACATGTATTCCTCTGCCCACAATTTTCATTGTACTGAGTGGGACAGTGGGGCCATCCGCACTGTTCCCCTGCATCCTCCCACATTAGGGAAAAGATCTCTAAAGAGTATGTATGTCGGCCAGCCTTCCCCCATCTTGTGCCCTCCAGATGTTTTGGACAGCAACTCCCATAATTCCAAGCAGCATGGCCAGTGGTGTTGGCTCTTGCCATGATTTGGAACCCTGTACAATCAGAGTGCCCAATCATGGGGAGAGCCATTATGCACACAATAGACTTCCCTTTAGAGATGTTCACTCAAATGCATGAATGGGAGGGGTGCAGGCTCAGTGCTCCACTCTCCCTCCAAATTATTATAAGTGTGTATTTGTGGGCAGGGGGCACTGCTTGCAGGAGGATTGCATTCTGACTGTACAGAACACAGAAGGCATGGTTTGTCAAATGAATATTAAGGCCAAAGATCTAACCAAAGCGAAGTATTTTTTTTCTTGCCATCCAAAGTAACAATAATAAAACGAGTAATTGAATCTGACCAGTTGCTGATGGTGCCAGAAATGGAAGCATAGGACAGCATGCAAAAAGGGAATGTCAATTCTGTACTCAATATATTAAGTATGTGGCAGAAATCCAGAGGCGAATATATTAAAATCGTATATCAAGGGGCTGAAAAATACTGCTGAACCTGTTTTCAAAGGTCATAAAATAGTGCGGGATGAAGAATGACCACATCAACTAGAAAGGACATGAGCCGTTGAACATGTGGCTGTAACCCAGCATTGTTCAAAAGTGAGCATTTGTTTTTACAGTTGAAAATATTCATCCTAAACATGTCTTCACTGTTCATAAAAATTACAAATTGAATGCAGAAATTGGGAAAAGCTTCCAGCCTGGCATGAGTACTATTTGCTTTAGTTGATGCTTTATTGATTTAGTTGACTTGGCCGGAGCCATTAAAGTTGGTGTCCTACGATTTGGAAGTGGAGTAGCTTCTCTTCTAGTTGAGAGATCTCCTTGCTAGAGAAAAAAGTTTGTTGGGAGGATGGAACCTGAGGTTGAGGTAATGTTGGTGTTTATTTAAGACACTTGTAGCTAGAAACTGCTTTCATAAGCAATTTTAGTGGGCTAGTACAAATTATAAATGAACTTGAGCATGCTCCGGGAGAGAGCGCAGGACAGGAAGGCCTGGCGTGCTATGGTCCATGGGGTCACGAAGAGTCGGACACGACTGAACGACTGAACAACGACAACAACAAATTATAAATTGTCTTATTTGTATGACTTACCATGCATTATTCCATAGTATTATTACATACTGCCAGAGTATTTCAAGTACAGACATTTTCTAACAAAATCATTGTATATGCCTTAGTATTCTTTAAATCCAAAGCTCCCTATATATTTCCTTTGCCAATGCAAGATCTCTCCCCGCCCCATATGCTCCACACACCCTTTTCCTTTCCCTTGCAAACATAACTCCATTCCCCAATGGAAGAATCTCAAAAATACATAAGCATAAAATATTTCAAACAATAGAATTGCCACATAACAAAATAAAATCCCACTCCAGGGGAGGCCCAATTGAGATGGCTGGGGAACATGGGAGGGATTTCTACACACTTTAAAATGGAAACACTAGAATGTCAGACATCACTGGGCAAACCAGTCCTCCTCCTCACATTCCTCAGAGCATGGAGGCTAAACCTTAGAAGGTCTGCTTCCCAATTACCTCTCACACAAATCTGTATCACAGCTGAACAGAAACCTACTTTCTCTGGCTTTTTATCCACCAAAGGCAGTACAGGTAAAATGCAATCCTTCAGAAGTAAGGATAAATTATGGAATAAATGGTGGCCCAGGAGAATTTCTCAGATGTCGTGTAAAGAACAGAAGTACGTAACAGAGTGAGAGACATCCATCGCAAGAGTGGGAGAACTGCCCAAAACACTAAATGGTGATGCTGATGTGTGCGTGGGGGGGGGGGATAGCTTCAGTTCAGTGGCATCTGGAGTTTCTGACTCCCCCCCCCCCCAAGGCCTGGTGTAATGGAATTGGCTAATCATTGGCAGCCTACCAGTTCACAGGCTTGCTGTGGCTTTCTTGTTTTAAAGAAAGACAGTTAGATACAATTCATTATTTGAATAAACTTTCTATACAGTATATGAAGCATACACATGGGGAATTCATTGCTTTATTGATGAAAATGTAAAGTGGTTTGTTTCAAAGTCTTGTACAACTGGATCAACATTAGTTCAAGGGGGTGGGAGGATTGGAGCCTGAGGTCATGTTTTTGCAATTAAATCCCTGGTAAGTTGGGTGGGGGAGGATCAGGAAAATAATTTACTTAGTCCTAGCTCCCCCCGTTGTATTCTCCCTAGGTCAGTGAAATAGCTCAAAAACTGGTAAAGGAGTAGCCAATCAAGACAAACGACCAGTTCCCATTTGGTTATTCATACAAGAAGCACACATCACAAGAGGATGTAGAAAAAGACACTGACAGTGCAATTCTGTACCTGTCTCCTCAGAAGTAAGCTCCACTGAGTTCAATGAGACTCCCAGGTTAGACAGTTCCCCATTTGAAGGGCTGTCTAGTCCAAGTCTGGTTTAAAGATAAAGAGCCATAAGGAAGGAGAGCAGGAGCCTTGAGGTTGCCCATCAACAGGGCAACATGGACAGCAGACTGAGCAGCAGGCACACAGTGAAAGACTTCCATACGATAGCGAGATGTACTGTATTTCTGTTTAAATTATAGTAGTTGTTTCTAAATGTGCATGTCTACATCTAAATTAGCATATGCAATTTTGGTGCAACCTTGCACCCTCTTCGTTTGATAACATGTAACTGGCCACCCTAACTTTACTGAAACAGTCATTGGCAGTTTCACTTTTGCATGGACCATCTCTGGTATAAGGCTGTTGCATAGAACACAGAGAAAAAGTAGATGAGGTCAGGGGTGGCTTTTGTACACGTTATCCTTACTTAGCTGTATGGCCCAGAATCTGGTCCAGTACTATAACAGTTACCTTGATGGATCATGCCAAAGGCCCAGCATGTTCTCTTGCTGTGAGCTGCACGATGAGCCAACAAAAAGCAGAAGCACGAGTGAAGGAGGTAGCCTGCTTCTTGTCTTCAGCCTCTGCTATTGAAAGGTGTGCGGCCCCCAAACAGAAAGGTCCCATTCTTACTTATGGTTAATAAAAGCCACATCAATGGGGCTCTGTTTTTAAAAAATAAAGTGCTCTGGGCTTTGCCTGGAAATGGGAGCAGAGATAGGATCCACCTTAATCACAGCTGCTTAATTACTGTATTAATAAGGTGAGGTTTATTTAACAATGTTCATTAATAATAATAATAATAATAATAATAATAATTTTGAAATGGGGACAGATGGATGACCAATCTTTAAAACAACAGGTACTTTGCTCCAGTTTCTGAAATATTGTTTCTGTACATACATTATTGTTCTATAGAAACACAATATCTGCATTTTAAACTAAATGGCCATAACCTACAGTATGCATGCACAGGTGTTGTTTTCATTTCAACTTTTCTGAGGGCAAAATGCTCTGGATGTTGGTTGTTGTTTTTTTTAATGGCCATTTACCATACTGTGTATCCTGATAGTTTCTCTTCAAGAAAAGAATGGGAAGCTCCAAGCAACAAAGCATAAGTGGGATAGTTCTACAAAATTGACTACTCCTTTTAAAAGACATTTTACAAATTCTTTTTAGAAAAGAATTTTAGAAAAGTTAGAAATCCTAATGATGAGCTTATACCCACAATTTTTATGAGGGAAACAACACCTCAAAATTATTAAGAGGGCACACTATGCTAGTGTCTTTTTGGTCTGTTTTTTGACTGAAGTCTATGGAACTGTATGCATGTAAAAATGTCATTTATCCCAGGGCGCCTCACCTCTTGTCATATTACACCAACATTAAGTTGCAGATTTTCCCCACACTGTAAATTCTCATGAATCCCTCACATAGCACGTATCTTTAGACAGTGGAGGCTGGTGGCTCTGATGTCAGTGGGCTGCTCCAGGTTTCAGTCAGAAGTTCTGCACCTTGGATAGCTCCTTTAGAGATCTGACTGGTTCTGACTGAAACCTGGGGTGGATTCACTACCCCACTGACATCGGAGCCACCAGACTCCACTGCCTTAGGTATAGCCACATGGAGGTAAAATATCTTGGATGAAATCCTGCAGGCACAAGGAACAATTTCTTAGCTGTAGAAAAAGTAAAGTAGTTTTGTGCTCATACCATTTCTTCTGCCATTGATACCAGTACAGGCCCCATGTATTTACACAGGACTGTATCATGGTTGGTGCATGCAAAAGCCTATTATAGTATAGAATAGAATTCCTCAATCTGAAGAGAAATCTGGTGATGTTAATGGATCTACGTTTTCTAAAAATAATTTCAAGGATGTATAGTTCTCCTATTTAACTTCAAATCCTTTCTCTTGGCAGCCAGTTCTAAGTTTGCTTCTCTGTGGACTTTTCCGTTGCCCAACATCTGCTGTAGACCCTGGTTTCTTACAACCATGGGCCCAATAAACCCCTTATCCTTGAGAATCAGGGTCAGCACCAGGCAACAGCTTTAGAAAGGTCTACAGAGATTTGGTTGAAGGATGTGTACACGCACATCACATTTTCCACTTGGAAGAAAGGGGAGATGATATAACGCTGTCGGCTATTTTCCCTGCTAAAATAAACTGGCCAGATGTAACAAAAAATGAGAATTAAGCAACAAGAGCAAAGGTGTTACCACTAATTTCCTGTTAGAAAGGGGGGGGGTGTTTATTGGCATCTGCTTCCCTTCCTCAGGCTTCTTTCTTCTTGTTGTGTTATGTCTGGATTAGCTGATATGTAGCAAAAAAAAAGCAAAGCATGAGGAAGTACACATTTTCTGTTTGGGTGTGGGTTTGTGTTAGTGTGAGGTGGACGGACAAGCAGTCTCCTTCCTTGCTCCCTTCTTGTGCCAGCTCTCAGTGTGGGGTAGAAACTGCAGTACTATCCACTTCTTTGCTGTCCCGTATAGCACATGGCTTGGATTTGGAACTCTAGGCGCTATACACAAAATGCACTTTTTTTCCATTTTCTATTTGGGCTTTTGATCTTGGCATGTAGTACATGGCAAATTTAGAGCATGTTCATATGTGCCACTAAAGGTGCCTTCGAGCCTCACTTGCATTAGCATTGAGGACATTTTAAAGACTAATACAGTTTTTAATGCAACAGAGTGAGATGCATAACACTGGATTCACAATCACTTTTCAGCCTTTATGTTGAAATCAAATTTCCCTTCCAGTACTACAGTTCTAGTTCTAGGCTTCAAATTACAGTACCCTTCTTTGTTTTTCTTTCCTTATATCATTCTTCCTCCCTTTTCCTGATGTGTATTTTTATTTTTTTTATTGTAAGTCTGCATGAATGGTTTTCTTGTTAATTTTATGTATTACACTGTACAGCACTTTGTTTTGGGGAATAACAACAACAACAACAACAACAACAACTTAATTGACTGACAGTGAAAAATGTATGGGTGAGGAGCCCAAATGGCAGAGAGCTCTAGCTGGCAGTGCAGGGGGAATGCCAGAAGCATTTTTTTTTGCCTCACAATCCTCCAAAAAAAGAGTTTTTGTTAGATGGGCCTCTAACATGCCAAGGCTTGGCCACTTCCTCCCTTTCCACTGGCATGTCCCTGAAACACAGATTCTCCCCTCTCTATAGTAGCTGGGCAGTCAGGAGAGGGGCTTCAACTTTGGAACCCTTCCTCCAACCCACAAGTTTGGGCCTCTGACTAAGACCTCAGAGGGGCTGGGGCTGATGGGAGATGAAGTCCAAAAGATCTGGAGGGCACCAGGATGGGGACAGATGCTGTAGAAAATGTAATGTAGACTCTTTCACCTAAGTGTAAATGACCATTCATGAACCAACTATTCATTTGCAACTGGCTGTTGAAGAATGCACCTCTGTGCCACTGGCAATGGGACATGAACCAAAATTTTGGCAGCATGATTTTAGCAAGTGAGATTGCTGTGCAATTAACTCTCCAGGAGTCTTTCCAGAAGCACCTTCTCAAATCTACAGTCCTAATACAAGAACAGCATTAATGAATTGGCCTCCTCCTCCTCCTCCTTCTTCTTCCTCTTCTTCTTCTTAATTGAATGTTCCTATTTCTGCCTCATAGCTTTGGGGACATAGGGAGTGGGGGACCTCAGGGCAGGATGAGATACCTTATTGCTACCTTTGCTCTTTTTGATACCTTGTCCTTTCCAACACCTCTTTGCCATACTTGGTTATGCAGCTCCTTTAATGATACGTATTTCGCCTGCAAGTCCCACATCAGTGGGAAGCAGCATTGTAAATATTCCTTAGCGTTGCTTATATTACCTTTTCAAGGATCATTAGCATGTCCTTCTCCACCGTCAGATGAGGATTAGGAAGGGGAAGAGTGTACATGCTGTGAAAAATCCTAGGGTGCAAAATGCTTTGTCCCAACGACACCACATGAACATTAAGACAGCATTTCTGTATGAGTTCTTTGATATGATTGTTCTAGACACCTCAGGATCTGAGGCTGGGACATAGCCTGGTGAGCTACCTTCAAATTTAAAGGGCTGTGCCTTTCCACATGATTCCACCTTGCCAGCTAGGGTGGCCAGAGGACTGTTGTACTAAACAAATTGTTTAAATTGTTTTATGGTGTGTTGTACATCGCCCAGAGTGGCTGGGTGACCAGCCAGATGGGCGATTAATAAATTTAATAATAAATAATAAATAACTACTATACAGAGAACAGCCCTCTGTTAAAGGGCTGTCAGAGGACATTCCACTATTTGAAGGTGCCCTCTATTTCAAGGGCTGTCCAGTCCAAGTCCAGTGTATAGATAAAGAACCATAGGAAGTGCCTTGGAGTCGTCCATCAGCAGTTGGCATCTGGAGAGCAGACTGAAGAGGCCTCACACCACACAGGTCACAGTCTTCCCCACTATGGTGAGATGCATTGTGTTTCTATTTAAATTATAGTCATTATTTCTAAATTTCCATCTCTAAATATAAATTAGTATATGCAAATTTTATGCAAATGTGCATCCTCTTTTGTCTTCTTGTTCGGAGATGTGTAAAAGGGCACCTTGCTTCCCTTTCTCCCTGTTTGACTGCCATCAGAGGTGTGGCTGGGAGTAGGAATGTCCAGATTTTGTGAAATCAATTTTGTGTGTGTTTCGTAGATTGTGCAGTGTCATTCATTCTGGCATCCATTCACAGATGGATTTGATTTGGGAGAGGGATTATGCGGAAAAATACACAGATAATTCTGTAAGAGGGTTCACAAGAATTTACGTAATTTACGTTAGTATGTAAAAAAAATTTCAGCTTCCTCCGCATATATATTTACCAGTCTCAGCAGACACTTGCATATTTTCCTACAAATAAATTTGCATAAATTTCAGGAAAGTAAAAAAAAGATCCGAAAGTCCACAGACTCCGTGTGGCCAGAGGCAGCCACTGCACAGCAGATTCCACAGGTCAGATGCTTAGAAATCCAAACTCATTTTAGTTTGTCTAGAATTTCTCCAGCATCCCTAGCTGGGAGTGCCTTTTCAGTTGCAAGCACTCAGGTTATGAGATACTGTAACAGTATGAAGGAGCCACCAGATACAGCCTGGGAGGGGTATGCTTCCTGGGAGGAGCCAGGCACTAGTTAAGAGCAGCACCTTCTTCCTCTGGCCTGAGGAGAGAGAGGCCACAGACTGGGAGAACTCTTTGTTTAAACAAAGCTGAAAGTTAGTTTAGAAAGCAGCATTTGTTTCATACTGTAAGGTGCAATCCAACGATCTTGAAACAAATACTAGGATTCCAAGCTTCTTCTTGGTGGTCTCTGTGCATCATACATACCTTCTATAGATGAGCAATTTTGGTGGGAACCTGCCCCCACCATCCCAGGCCCCATCTACATGACACTACTTTCACCCTTCACTCTGTCGCAACTGCACAGCATTTCAGCTTCAAATTAGCTTCTGGTGGGATACACTCGCGATTTACTGCGCACTTCTCTAACAGACTCCGCCATACCCTTTTTTTGGCCATTATATTTTAATGCGCAGCTGTGCAGGCCTGTGAGCATGGGGGTGCAACACTGCAGCGGCTGTTTTGTATTTTAGGGGTTCTGTTGTGTCTGTCCGTCCCTCGTTAGGTAAAATGTGGGTGATCTGTGCTCCTTCATTTCCACGCCAGCTGTTTGGCAGTTCCCCAGCCTGAGACTCTCGTGATAGTTCACACTCACCCAAGGCGTGAGTGGTACATGCCTATCCATCATTCCAAAATGGTGGCTGGAGCAAAGGTGGTCCTCCTCCAAGACCCCCCAGCCCTTGGGCACTGAGTCCAAAAGCAACCATTGCGAAGATACGAAGCTGCAAAAATGTGCAGAAGTGTGATTAAATAAATGAAAACTCCTCTCTGTGCCTCTGCAACTGCACAGCTGCGAAGGGAAGGAGGGAGTAAAGGGGTGTCACAAAGTGACGCAAGCACTACGCACGCCTACAACATGCCTCCCACAAAAGGTGAAGTCGGTTTGTGGAAGGGACAGATGGCTCGCAACTGTGGGAAACCTACAGCAAACCAAAAACATCGCAGCAGAACACCTCTTTGGAAATCCGCATTTTCTGGGAGAAAACCACAGATGGTTGCGAAGTGGCAACTGTGTCATATGTCCTGAAGGACCTTCGATGTGCAGCCACCCTGGAGGAAAAGGCTCATGGGGACCCAGTGTGCATGCCCAGAGGGTTTGGACTTCCCACTTTCCCTCAATTCTCTTATGACTGCTACATTAGCAGCCTTTGAAGACATTTCTCATATCTTTGGAGTCTGTGCCGAGCCTCTCTCTCTTTATTTCTTTCTTTTCTTTCTTATTACCACTCCCTACTATTTGGTTTTGCATGGCGGGGGGGAGGCGGGGTTGGTCGGCATTCCTCAGTGACCGTAGGGTTTATGGCCCCGAGGCCCCCCTAGGCTTTTAATAGCTGTTTCCTTTACATTACAAGATTCTCCCAAACAGTCCTCACATTCCTCTTCAGATTCAGGATATGGGTGTGTAATGCCAGCTTCCATGATTGGCCGGCAGTGTGAAGCCACCGGATTTGACGGGCCCGCCCCCGGTATAAACTCTAGGAACCCAGCCTTCTGCCTTTGCCTGTTTAGCCAAACAGTGCACTCTGCTTGTTAGGCTTCAGGTTCCAGATAGTAACAGCAAGCATTTCATTCCGTTTGCATTTTGATAAGAATTTACCAAGTTTGCAGTTTCTGAATCAATATGTGAACCAGAACATAGTTATCCTTAAGTATTTGCACTTTTCAGAAATTTGCAATGCAGTTCTCCAAACCCAAATGCATACAACAATGAATATATTGGGGAAAACTGTGCACACAAATGCTTATATTAGTGGGTTTTAAAAAAAATTATATAAGGGAAAATTGCTTACAAAAATGTGTATTTTAGGAGAAAAGTTTACAAAAATGCATTCAAATTTTCATGCAGACTTTCACAAACTGATGCCCAAATGGGGCAGAACAAACTGAGGATTGGAAAAATGAGCAATGGAGAGAAACTGAAATGGACAGATTTGTCTATTCCAGATTCACCAGGTCAGGCTACCCAGAGCACCTTCAGAGCATACTCTTGAGGTCTAGATTTGGGTGCCTCTGTCTGACCCTGACCCTTGTGGAGGTGTTTATGAAAATGGTTTTAGGAGAGAATGTTGAAAATACATAGAGTAGATCCTGGGTAAAAAGGAGATATCAGTTAGGCCAGGAAGCTGGATAATAGAGCAGAGGTTACAGCAAAACATAAGATAAAAGCAATGTACAGTGAGCGATTGAAGCCACAACCTGAAATTAAATTCTTTCTAGACAAGCCTTAGAAAGTGTTTGACAAAGGGGCTTACAGAAGACAAAAAGACTGTCATGTATTCCAGGAACACAGTTTGGAAACATGTATGAAGAGTCTGTAATTGCAGTAAGGACAGATTATGTGCAGACAAAATGCCTTAAGATCAAGGTTGGACTAAGACAGGATTGCACTCTGACTCTGTTTCTCTTTAATTTGATTGTGGTAGCAGTCATGATTCTGGCCCTAAGTGAAGAAGAAAGGGAAATGGGACTGTGATTTAAATTGCTTAACAATCTCTGCTTTGCAGCGGGTATGTGCCTGGACACTAAGGATAAAGAGGATCACAATCAAGTAGATTGCCAAAGAAGGAAGAAGACTTCCTTCCAATTAAACAGTTCAAAGGGAAAAAAGTATGGAAGATAGAACTTATGGTCAGTGGAAAGAATCTGTAACAGGTGGAAGGCTTTGGATATCTGGGTGGCCTTATATCAGAGAACAGATCCGGCATGGAAGATACAGAGAAGAGATCTGGACTAGTGTCTGATGTGTTTGGAAAGCAATTGTGGGAAAAGAGAATGTATCAGTTAGGGTGGATTGCCATGTACCACCAGAAGAACATTCAATAGTTTCTATAGGTGAGCTGGGGGTGGGAACCAGCACAAGCATCAAGTCTAGGAATGGTTGGGCACCTGCCAGCAGGGGCCCACTGACAAAGGTCCCCTGGAGTTGCTCCTCCTCTTCACCATTGCCACCTGCCTGTTCACCTGCTTCTCACTCTGGCCCAGACAACAGTGGTGGTGAGAAGGAGGATCGGTAGACTGCCTACCTGCTCACTGGCTCTCTGCTGGTCAAGCAAGTAAGTGGTAGCAAAGATGAAAAAGAAGATGAGCAATAGCAGCTGCTGATGGCAGAAAGAAGGTAGAGTCATTGAGAGACGGGGCCCATTGAAGGGGTCTTGACCAAGGGCCCTCAAAAACTTGGATCTGGCACTGGTAGTAACCCTTCCTGGTAAAGGGGTGAGTGATATTGAGGTTGGGGGAGAGAACTTTTGGGGGGGGAGAACTTACTTTATGTGGGGTTGGCAACTGTTCTGTGTCTTTTTTCTTTCTTTTTTACTGTCGACAAGGGCAGGCTGCTGCACTCAGCTGCCTACTCATTAAATCTCTTTTAAGAGTGATGCTAGGAACATCACTCCATGATGACAGGGTGTGGTTCCTAGGGACATTGTATAGAAAAAACTATGGCTGCCCCCATGGACATTCTTTACTTGGAGTTCCAAAAGGCTTTTGACAAAATCCCTCACCAAAGACTCCTGAGCAAACATAGCAGTCACGGAATCAGAGGAGAGGTCCTCTTATGGATTAGTAACGGGTTAAAGAAAGCTGAGAGTAGGAATAAATGGTAAATTCTCCCAATGGAGGGATATAAATAATAGAGTCCTGTAGGGATGGATCTGTATTGGGACCAATGCTTTGTAACTTGTTCATAAATGATCTAGAATTAGGAGTGAGCAATGAGGTGGGCCAGTTTGCTGATGACATTAATTTAGGGTGGTTAAAACAAAAAAGGGTTGTGAGCAGCTCCAAAAGAATCTCTCCAAACTGGAAGAATGGGCATCAAAATGGTAAATGTGGTTCAGTGTAAGCAAGTGTAAAGTGATGCATGTTGGGGCAAAATATCCCAACTTCAAGTATAAGCTGATGGGAACTGAACTAGCAGTGATTGACCAAGAAAAAGATCTTGCAGTTGTGTTGGACAGTTTGATGAAAATCTCCACTCAGTGTGCAGCTGCTGTGAAAAGGCAAATTCCACGTTAGGCCTAATTAGGAAAGAAATTGAGAATAAAACTGCCAATATCATACTGCACTTATACAAATCTATGGTTTGACCACACTTGGAATACTGTGTACAGTTCTGGTCACCACACCTTTAAAAAAGATATTGTAGAGTTGGAAAAAGTGCAGAAAAGGGCAACTAAAATCCTGGAGCAATTCCCCTATGAGGGAAGGTTACAACAGCTGGGATTGTTTAGCTTGGAAAAAGGCAGATAAGTAGAGACATGATAGAAGTGTACAAAATTATGCAAGGTGTGGAGAAAGTAGATAGGAAGACATTTTTCTTCCTCTGTCATAATACTAGAACCTGGGGTCATCCCATAAAACTGATTGGTGGGAGTTTCAGGACAAATAAAAGGAGGTACTTCTTCACACAGCACATAGTTAAACATACATAGTTAGACACAGCTACCACAAGACATAATGATGGCCCCCAATCTGGATGACTTTAAAAGAGGGTTAGACAAATTCATGGAGGAAAAGGCTATCAATGGCTACTAGTCCTGATGGCTATGTGCTACCTCCAGTACCAAAGGCAGTGAGCCTATGTATGCCAGTATGCCATGGGTTGCATCATGTCCTGCTTGTGGGTTTCTTGTGTGAAGAGAATGCTGGACTAGATGGACCCTTGGTCTGATCCAGCATGGCTCTTCTTATGTTCTTATCATTATTTCTCCTTCTATTGCAGCATGCAAAACGATTCTGGGTAGGGATCAACCAGAAAGTGACTATCAGACCGTATTTTAGTTAAGTTTCTCTACCTTTGCCTCAGTATAAGCTTGAGGAGGTGTTCAAATCACATTTATTACATATAATATTACATTTGTTCAGCAAGGCTGCAGTAAACGGAAGGGGATCACACCTTACAGATTTATAGGACTTACCCAAGATGCCAGCCAAGTTATTTTGGCACATGGGAGAGAAAATTCCACAAGGACCTCTCCCTGTCCCTGGCAGTAAAAACAAAATAATAACAAATAACTAACAATTTGCTCCCCTTCATGGATCACTGCCTTGTTGTGGCGAAGGGGCTTGTGTAACTCAGTGAAGCCATAAGCTATGCCGTGCAGGGCAACCCAAGACGGACAGGTCATGGCAGAGAGTTCTGACAAAATGTGGTCCACTGGAGAAGGAAATGGCAACCCACTCCAGGATTCTTGCCAAGAAAACCCCATGGAACGTATCACAAGGCTAAAAGATATGACACCGGAAGACAAGTCCCTCAGGTCGGAAGGTGTCCAATACACTACTGGGGAAGAGCGGAGGGTATTTCCAAGTAGCACCAGAAAGAGTGAAGCGGCTGGGCCAAAGCCGAAAGGACACTCAGCTGTGGATGTGTCTGGTGGTGAAAAGAAAATCCGATGCTGTAAAGAACAAAATTGTTTAGGAACCTGGAATGTCAGATCAATGAATCAAGGTAAGCTGGAGGTGGTCAAACATGAGATGGCAAGATTGAACATCGACATCTTGGGAATCAGTGAACTAAAATGGACAGGCATGGGCGAATTTAATTCAGGTGACCATCATATCTACTATTGTGGGCAAGAATCCCTTAGAAGAAATGCAGTAGCACTCATAGTCAACAAAAGGGTGGGAAAAGCAGTACTGGGGTACAATCTTAAAAATGATAGAATGATCTCAGTACGAATCCAAGGCAAACCATTCAACATCACAGTAATTCAAGTCTATGCCCCAACCCTGATGCCGAAGAAGCTGAGGTTGATCGGTTCTATGAAGACCTACAACACCTTGTAGAACTAACACCAAAAAAAGATGTCCTCTTCATCATAGGGGATTGGAATGCTAAAGTAGGAAGTCAAGAAATCACCGGGATAACAGGCAGGCATGGCCTTGGTGTACAAAATGAAGCAGGACAAAAGCTAATAGAGTTTTGCCAACAGAACACGCTGATCATAGCAAACACTCTTTTCCAACAGCCCAAGAGACGACTCTACACATGGACATCACCAGATGGTCAATATCGAAATCAGATTGATTATGTCCTTTGCAGTCAAAGATGGAGAAGCTCTATACAGTCAGTCAAAACAAGACCTGGAGCTGACTGTGGCTCAGATCATGAGCTTCTTGTTGCAAAATTTTGGCTTAAATTGAAGAACGTAGGGAAAACCACTAAACCATTCAGGTATGACCTAAATCATATCCCTTATGAATATACAGTGGAGGTGAGGAATAGATTTCAGGGATTAGACCTGATAGACAGAGTGCCTGAGGAACTATGGACGGAGGTCTGTAACATTGTTCAGGAGGCAGCAACGAAATCCATCCCAAAGAAAAAGAAATGCAAGAAAGCCAAGTGGCTGTCTGATGAGGCTTTACAAATAGCTGAGGAAAAAAGGGAAGCGAAAAGCAAGGGAGAAAGGGGAAGATATATCCAACTGAATGCAGAGTTCCAGAGAATAGCAAGGAGAGACAAGAAGGCCTTCTTAAATGAACAATGCAAAGAAATTGAGGAAAACAACAGAATGGGAAAGACTAGAGATCTCTTCAAGAAAATTGGAGATCTCAAGGGAACGTTTTGTGCAAAGACGGGCATGATAAAGGACAAAGAAGGCAGGGACCTAACAGATGCAGATGAGATTAAGAAGAGGTGGAAAGAATACACAGAAGAAATATACAGGAAAGATCTTAATGTCCCTGATAGCCATGACAGTGCGGTCACTGAACTTGAGCCGGACATCCTCGAGAGTGAAGTCAAGTGGGCCTTAGGAAGCATTCCTAACAACAAAGCTAGCGGAGATGACAGTCTTCCAGCTGAGCTATTTAAAATCCTAGAAGATGATGCTGTTAAAGTGCTGCATTCAATATGCCAACAAATTTGGAACACTCAACAATGGCCGCAAGACTGGAAAAGGTCAGTTTACATTCCAATTCCAAAGAAGGGCAACGCCAAAGAGTGTTCAAACTACCGCACAATTGTGCTCATTTCACATGCCAGCAAGGTGATGCTCAAAATCCTACAAGCTAGGCTTCAGCAGTATGCGAACCGAGTACTACCGGAAGTAGAAGGTGGGTTTCGAAGAGGCAGAGGAACTAGAGATCAAATCGCCAACATTCACTGCATCATGGAGAAAGCAAGAGAATTCCAGAAAAACAACTATTTCTGCTTCATTGACTATGCTAAAGCCTTTGATTGTGTGGATCACAACAAACTCTGGAAAATTCTGAAAGAGATGGGAGTACCAGAACACCTTACCTGTCTCCTGAGAAACCTGTACGAGGGTCAAGAAGCAACAGTAAGAACCAGACATGGAACAACCGAGTGGTTCAAAATTGGGAAAGGAGTACGACAAGGCTGCATATTGTCACCCTGCTTATTTAACTTATATGCAGACTACATCATGAGAAATGCCGGGTTGGATGAATCAGAGGTCGGAATTAAGATTGCTGGGAGAATTATCAACAACCTCCGATATGCAGATGATACCACCCTAATGGCAGAAAGCGAAGAGGATCTAAAGAGCCTCTTGTTGAGGGTGGAAGAGGAGAGTGCAAAAGCTGGTTTGAAACTCAACATTAAAAAAACGAAGATCATGGCTTCTGGCCCCATCACTTCCTGGCATATAGAAGGGGAAGAAATGGAAGCAGTGACAGATTTTACTTTCTTGGGCTCCAAGATCACCGCAGACGGTGTCTGTAGCCATGAAATTAAAAGACGCTTGCTCCTTGGGAGGAAAGCTATGGCAAACCTAGACAACATAGTAAGAAGCAGAGACATCACCTTGCCGACAAAGGTCCATCTAATCAAAGCTATGGTTTTCCCAGTAGTAATGTATGGCTGTGAGAGCTGGACTATAAGAAAGGCTGAGCGCTGAAGAATCGATGCTTTCGAACTGTGGTGCTGGAGAAGACTCTTACGAGTCCCCTGGACTGCAAGGAGGTCAAATCAGTCAATCCTAAAGGAAATCAACCCTGAGTGCTCATTGGAAGGACAGATCCTGAAGCTGAAGCTCAAATATTTTGGCCAGCTAATGCGAAGAGAAAACTTTCTGGAAAAGACCCTGATGCTGGGAAAGACTGAAGGCAAAAGGAGAAGGGAACGGCAGAGGATGAGATGGCTAGATAGCATCACCGATGCAATGAATATGAACTTGAGCATGCTCCAGGAGAGAGCGCAGGACAGGAAGGCCTGGCGTGCTATGGTCCATGGGGTCACGAAGAGTCGGACACGACTGAACGACTGAACAACAACAAACAATTTGCTACCCTTTCATGACACCCCAAATCTACTGCCTGACATGGTTGCCTCATTCCGTCTAATGGTAGAACTGGCCCTGCCAATTTAAGAGGTTCACTGAGAACCTCTTAAGAATAACATTAAGATTGCTTTGTAAGAACCTACAGATATTTACCAGCATATTAGGATATAGTCCAGGAGCTAGAAAAGAACAGAGGCAATCCTGAGTTGGTTTCATTTGGAACCTACAAAACCACAAAAATATTTACATAAACTGACATGGTGTAAGAAATGTGCTCCATTGGATTTGTTTTGTGGATTTCTCCAATTTGCCTCACCTGGAAATAGATGCAGACCAGACACACTTTGCACTTTGCAAGTCCATGCATTTCAGGAGTTGCGGAACAGGAAAAATGCATCTGATAAAATGTGCACATTGAAAAGTGTGCAAAGATAAATGTGTAAATTTTAGGAATTCATAAAAACATACTTTAGTCAATGGGTAGATGTACAAAAAATGTAGGAAATGGAGAAAGTGGCAAATTTATCCATCCCTAAGCATGGGCAGCTGAGGGGAATATATGCTCTGATAAAGAGAAGGAGTTGGTATTGCATAGTTATAAACTGCTTCAAAAACTGAAAAAGGTTACATTTATTAAGCGATCTTGCAGGATTAAAACTGGCAGTCCAATTATACATCTTACCTGAATATCAGCATCTTGTATAGTATAAGTTAAAGGACATAATATGTTGATTAGATGTGGATCCAATAAAGGCTTATATCCAAACATAGTCATACTTAGAGTAGGCCCATTGAAATCAATGGGACTTAAGTTAGTTATGACTGGTTAAGTCTCATTGATTTCCAACAGTCTACTCCAAGTGCAACTAAGGGCGCAATCCTATCTGAAGTCGGACGCTGCTGAGTATGCATGCAGGATGGCCAGAGCATGGAGGTGATCCTCACCTCTGTGCTCCGGCCACCCTGCATTTTTGGCTAGTTGGGTGATTTTGCCTGTCTAGCCATGGCTTTGGGGAGGGGGAGGGAAGGAGGCTAGGATGTGCTGTGCATAGGAAGCTGTGTAGCATGGTTTCCACGGTTTCCCTCCACTCCCTGCTGCCAGGACAGCCCTCTTTTCCCCATCTCTGCACTCCATTTCTGAGTGCAGAGACATAGCCAGCACAGAGAGAACCAGACTTAGTCATACTTAGAGTAGACCCACTGAAATCAATGAAACTTAAGTTAGTCACAACTAAAACCCCACTGATTTCAATGGGTCTACGGAGCTGGTTCTAATCTAAAAGAAAGTACTTCTTCACACAACACATAGTCAAGTTATGGAATCCATTGCCATAAGAAATGGTGATGCCCACTACGTTATATGGTGGGAGTGTCAGCCCTCTTTCCGAACAAAGGCTGAATTCAGTTTCAGAGAGCCTCCCAGGGGCCACAGTCCAGTCATAGGCAGGGACAAAAATACCAAAGATGCCAGCATATCTTAGCTTAAAGCTTTTATTGCCAGCCCCTAAGACTTAGGAGAGGCATTTCAACCTTTTAGAATGGGGGGGGGGAGCAGCAGAAGAGCCAGGAAACCACCACACAATTGGCCAATGGGGGAAAGAGGGTGTGGTCAGGAGTAGGGGTGTAACCATCTGGGGAACCCCAGAGGGCCAACTCGGGGCCCCATGTCGGCTGGATTTGGTCTGCAGGCCTGAGGTTCGACACCCCTGTTATGGTTTTAAACAATTAGGCAAAAGCTAAAAGGGAGGCAAAAAGAGAGGAGGCAAAAAGAGAAACTAGTTCTCAAAAGTGCCAATAACGTTGAAGTGAGAAGGGGGAGCAGTGGATGCCCCTGCCTACTTGCTCACTGGCTCTCCATCTGTCAAGCACGCAAGTGATAGCAAGGATGGGAAGGAAGATGAGGATCAACAGCAGCTTGCAACAATGGCAATGAGAAGGCAGACTCACTGAGGGAGGGAGCCACTGAGGGTGCCTTGCCGAGGGGTCCTAAAAAAACTGGAGCTGGCACGGCTACTAAGCACTGCCCCCTCCCAGACAACTAGCGGAAAGGTAAGCTAGCTCTGTTTTCAGTGTTTCTAACTGAGGACAGCACACCCCCATGTGTGTAACATTCCAGGATAATTTGGTGGCATTTAATTGTGAATATACGCAAGCGACAGTCACTGTAATGGTTGAGTGATAGATTCCAAAACTTCCTGTTCAAACATGCTGCTACAGTTTCTCACTATATTACTGAACATCCTGGCATACCAAGTCCTAAATCCATAAAAAGCAGCAAATTAAATGTGGCTCCAGTGGTTTTGGAGCTTGACCAACAAGTTTATCTTATTAATGGATTCAGAGAAAAGGTACCATTTTTATTGCAATATTTTCTTATTGATAAAGGCTGTAATGGAATCTCGGCAGAGCACACCAAAGGAATCCAAGTCTGCTGGCAGTCAAGTCAAATTTGTGTGTGTTTGGTACTGGGTTAAGGAGACTTGGCACTGACCAGTTTTCTGACTTCTGTCTTTTTTCCCCTTTAAAAAAACAACACGCACAGCCTTTTTGCTGTTTCATTGTACTTACTAGTTGACATTTTCTTGGCTTTAAGTGAAATTTTGACACATAAATCCCACATGTGAAACGATATTGTAAAACAAGCATCCAAGTGTCAGCACATAGTCTAATAGTCTGGGGACCAAAGAATAGAATAAGGAACACCTTTATGCAGTCTTTCATCTACCTCCAACCATCTGCAAGTAATCTGATACCAGTTCCAAAAGGAGCAAAGTTGTTCAGCCTGTTTATGCAGAAGAAGCTAAAGCATGAGGTTGGTTTCTTCTGAGCTTTATTGACTTACTAAGGAGTAGATAAGATTGTCTTATAGTCCAATTATTTATTTTCTGATGCAAACTTATCTCGATGGCCCAAATATTTTGACAGTTCATTGATGGCAAATATAATTTCAAAATCTGATGTCCTGCTTTGGTTATCCTTGTGAGATTTTATGATAATCTCTCAATTTGTCAGACCAATCTTCACGATGCCCAGCTTTGCTTATCCCGTCTCACTGTTTGCATGCAAGAAGAAATGTGAAATACAGACTTGGTGTACTCCAGAGTATTATGGTCACAGTTAAATACCCAAGTTTGCTTTAAATCCCTTGTAACATCTGGACAAAGCCTGAGCAAAGTAACTGAATGCTTTGGGAAACATCCATACTACAAGCATACACTACTTTCAAACTCATGATTCTTTATTATGGAAACTGGGGGACAGTTGTTTTGAACAAGACTTAAGAATTCTCTAAGAGCATCTAACAGCAGCTTCAGTCATGCAGGGTGAATAGGAAGAATGAGTCACTCATTCTGTTTCTTTCTGTTCTTTACACTTCTTTGTAACATTAACCTTTGTGAGATGTATGAACTCCAAGTGTGACGACAGCTTGAGGGTCTCATTGCTTGATGCACAAAGTACAGGGAGAGATGGGAAACATCCACTTCAGACAATCATTAGAATTTTGAAGAATGTCACTTGTGATACCTGCTGCCTTTGCATTACAAAATATAAAAATCTACTCCTGGTCCCACCCTAGAACCATGTCATGGTAGTTTATAGAGTTTTACTATGACTCAGGAAAACTGGAACCATTGTAAAAGCACATATGTATCCTGACCTCAGCTAGATTGACACTAGTGCTTTTTATTGGTATTGAAGTGCACGGATAACCATTGGGGCACGCTACTCATTCCGTATCCTGCTTTTCTAGCATTATTTTCCACTTTTTATTCCATATTACCCAAAATGCCGCAACAGATGTCTTTGTGTGCACTACAAAGTATAAATGCGCAAGAAGGATATAGCATCACTATGATGGGATTGTATCAATATGACACAAAGTGTAGATCTGGCCCTCCTCTTCCTATTATATTTCACACAGTTTCCACTTCTAGTGTCCTCAGATAACAAATCTGATCTTCATGGTTTGGGAGTTTTCTAACCTCAGTCTAATTCTATAAGGGGACAGCAACATCCCCCCCCCCCAAATATTTTGAAAGCAAACACTGAAAAATAAACTCTTTGTAAAGACATTTTTACTAAAGATGGGCTAAGGATATGTGTGTTTGTGTGTTTTCCCAGTCAATACTGCACAGAATATATTGGCTGGGGTTTCTTATTCTTTAATTATGCAATTTAATAAATGTAGTAAAATAGGCATTCCAGTGAAAGTTCATGTGAATACTTACTAATACAATGTGCTTTTATTGACATAGTTTATTTAGCACCTAGTGCCTATTAATACTAAATGCAGGTGTAATTGGGCATAGTCATAGTATAACTCCTCTGACTGAAAGCTCTTACAATAAGGATGGTTACAAGTTGCCTTACTTATTCCATAGACACAACTTTTTTCATGAATTATGGAACTATGATGGATATTTATGATATATCTTAAGTAGTGCAATTATCCAATGTAACAGAGATTACATGGCATGGTAGTAGAGACAACATCCTGGGTCAGTCCATTACTAGTACAAGTTGCTACAGCAAAATGGCATTTTAGCAGCATTACACAGTAACAATTTAGCTCTTGAGTATATGGAAGACTTGTAGAGCAACAGGGAAGTTGGAAATTGTGTTTGGCACCATAAAAATCCTTTTTGATCATTCTAAAAAGAATAATAATGCATGTAGAACTTGGACCACATGGAGACCGTGCAGTCTGTAAAAAATAAGATAAAAACCAGACACTTATCTTCCTTTGAACATCAAAAAGAACTAAAATACCATTCAACACAACATCACTTAGGGCGCAATCCTATCCAGATAGGCAGCCGCCTCTGAACTCAGAGGCGACCACCTATCCAATGCAGGGCAGGAGAAGCACAGACAGGATCGTTCCCTCCGTGCTTCTCTTGCCCTGCATTTTCAGCTACACAGCCGATTGCAGTTGTCTAGCCGCAGGAGGCCTGAGCGGGGGAGGACGTTGCTGTATGACACATTGGATGTGTTGTACAGGCATTTCCGCCCTCCTTGCCCTGGAACGCCTCCTAGAACTCTTGCAAGTGCGAAGCATGGTGCTGTCCTGTGCTGCCTCCGAGGCAGCGTGGAAGTGGGGGCAGTCGGTTCCCAGGGAACCGACCTCGGAGTGTGGGCTCTGTGGTTGGTTCCCGGAAAACCAGATATCCTATGGCCATCCAGCCGCTGTCTAGTGGCCATAGGATTGCTCTCTTAACGTGGCCAATTTCGCCAACTGAATCCTTCATGTGTATATGTACAAAGGTCAGTTGGCTTCTTTGGGGACAGGATTTTATTTCGTTGAAACAGCTAATTTTGGCACACTGCACAACAATCTTTGAAATGGAAAAAGTTAGAACCATGTCTGGGCATGGGTGTCTATGCCACACACTTGAAAACGCAGCCCCAGAGTGTGTGTTCTCCAGTCTAAGGCCTTGGAAGTCAACTGCTGAGCTGGTGTCGGTGTGGGAGGCCGCACGGTGGCTTAAGAACGGAATCACGCGTACTGTGAGAGACCTGTGATTGCATCTCCCAACCCTTTTTCTTCCTTTACACAGGAGCAGGGGGATCAGAATTTGGGCACAGCAGCGATGTTGCAGGGAAGTGGTAGTGGACCTCACTCCCCCCCACCACGCTATTTCTCCAGTATAAATAACTGTCTGAAACTGCTGTTAGACCTGTGGGGAGAAGACAGATGAATATTCTCCTGCTAACCGCTGAGGAGAGTTTTTCTTCCCCTAGATTTACGATCCATTGCGGCCGTATGGTAAAAAAGTTTCCTCACAGGAAATTTGTCAGGTGACACTAGCAAGCAGTTTACCATGCACCATTTACCATGCATTGCCATACATTATTTATTAAAATATCTTTAGCCCACTTTTCCATTAAAATGCTCAAGGCAGCTTACAATGTAAAAAGAAAACAAATGTTCAATGGAGTAAAAATGCGACAGTTCTAACAAAACACCTCAAACAGCAGACAAACACAGGCTGTCTTTACATGAGGCACTTATCATGGGCTCGTGATAGGTCACTCACAGAAGTTTGCAGGTCATATACATGACGCTGTCAACCTCCGGGGCACATTGAACTGTATTTGATCTTTATCCCACTTAAAAAACACACACACTTGAGATAATCCACTATTTAAATGTAAATCCGCTTTAATGGCTGTGTGTAAATGTGTGGTTCCACTATAACCACAGCCTGGGAAGAAGAAGCCATTGAGAAGAGCAGGAAAATCACAATCCCCCCACCCCGCTCCTCCAGAGTGTCTGCCTGCTGACCTGGGCTGGAGGAGAGTTTTCTTGGCTGGGCTAGGAGAGGTTTGAAGCAAGCGTGGAGCTGGCCATGGAGGAAGAGGAAGATGATGGCACCCCCCCATGTAAACGGCTGAGACCAGTGAAGCCACCCCCACCCCACCCCCACCCTGCACACTGCTTTGCAGAGAGAGAGAGAGCGCGTGAGAGAGACTTGAGTCCCTTAGGAGACCCACTGATTCGCTGCTCACTCTCTGCCCTGAAGCTGCGGAGAAGCTGTCTGTGTAAACAGCTGATCTTTATCTTGCTTAGAATGCGGAAACAGAAGCCCCAGTAAACTGTGAAATAAACAGCCTTGTATGATGAACCCCACAGCTAAGAATAATATACCATCTAGCAGGTCAAATGCCTATCTCAAAAAAATAAAAAGTCTTTGCACAGCAGTGGAAGTTGCTCGAACTGGGGGTGAGCCGGACACACCTAGGAGGAAGTTCTTAAGCCTAGCCTGGCCTCAGAGAAGGCCCTCTCTTGAAAACAGAGCAGATGTTGGAGGGATACAAAAAAGAGCCTCTCCAAAAGATCTGAAGGGAGGGGGGACTTCCTTTGATGCCAATGGAGACTTTTCTCTTTTGTTAACTCCTGGGTGGAGTTCAGGATGCAAACTAGGGAAAGCTTTAATACTCCCCTCCTTATGCATGTTGGTCCCAATCCGAATCACAGCCTGTGCATAGCATGCGGGGGGGGGGAGTAAGGTTAGATACCACTCCCCTGCAACACTAGAGTAAGAAAAAACTGAGTCTTAGCTATACACTATGGGATTAGCTTAATATGTAGTTTAGCTCTGAGTGAACAACCAGGAAATCTTCCATTAACTATAGTTTCCTGTTTCCCAAACTTGGAAACTATGGTTAATAGCTCTGGAACAAGCTTGGATAGAAGACCCTGGTTTGAAGCTGATTTAATATCCTGGCTTGTTCTGAAGCTTCTAACCAAAGTTTCCTAGTTTGGCTGAAATGGGAAACTATAATTAATTGAAGAGTTACTTGTTTTTTTGCTCCAGCCTCAGGCGGAGGAGTGAAGAGGCCATAAGGCTCATTTATATCTCAGCATATTTAGCTGAGATATGATTGTCCACACCAGCCCAATGAGAAAATACCATGGTTGTTATTTTATTAACTGAATCTGCAGGTCACCTTGCAGGTTATTAAAAACAACAAACTGTGTTAATTTTTTTTTTTGCAGTAATACGACTCCTATGCAACAAGAGATACAATAAAAGCAGCAAAATGAACACAAAATTAAAAGTATTGCATAAATTATCATTTTCGCATTTAGTAAATGGTCACCTGTATTCACCCCACTTGTTAACAATAAAACAAAAACAAAGATAGCTATGGTAGTCCATGAGAACGCAGCCCCGAAATCCACAGTTGGGCAATACTTTTATTAGGACCAACCAAAATGCCACAAAACCGGCCTTTTGTGGCATTTGGATTTGTGAACAATGCTTTACTTTAAAAGCTTTAAAGGCAGAAAGTAAGTGAACTACAGTTACACAGGGTAGGGTTTTGACTGCCAGAAAAGATAGTTTTTCTTGGCCTCCCAATCTGTCTTTCATTATTTTGCCTTGAAAGGCTCATTGGACCTTAGCCACAATTTCAAACCCACATTTTAACATCAGCAGCACCACTACCTTCAAGGAGATGTATGGATGTTTTTTAAACTACTCCATTGGACATAAACAGATTTGAATGTTCTTGAAGTATCTGTTTAAAAAAATATCAATCACATCAGTTAATAAAGGAAATGACTGTCAGCTTTTTGGGAAAAGGTACCTAGTGCAGAAAGTTGTACAATATTGTTTACATTTGAGTTCAAACAAATTTACTCCCAAACACTCACTTCAAAACTCTTCTTAGTGAATGTTGATATCAAATATTCATCTAATACCCTCTAAGTATTCAGATATTCACTTAATGTTCCACAGATATTAGCCATCTGTAATTGACATCTGATTATAGTTAATTTCAATATTTAACATTTGACGGCATTTTTAAACATTGGCATGTAAGATATTAAGTATCAGAAAGAACAGGTTAGCTGACATACAAAAGTATTTCATCACTGACAGTACTGGATAGTTGCATGTAATAATTGCTGCACTTAAGTGTTCCTCTGACATATTCTAGTCACTCAGCTGTGGATGTGTCTGGTGGTGAAAAGAAAATCCGATGCTGTAAAGAACAATATTGTTTAGGAACCTGGAATGTTAGATCAATGAATCAAGGTAAGCTGGAGGTAGTCAAACATGAGATGGCAAGATTGAACATCAACATCTTGGGAATCAGCGAACTAAAATGGACAGGCATGGGCAAATTTAATTCAGGTGACCATCATATCTACTACTGTGGGCAAGAATCCCTTAGAAGAAATGCAGTAGCACTCATAGTCAACAAAAGGGTGGGAAAAGCAGTACTGGGGTACAATCTTAAAAATGATAGAATGATCTCAGTACGAATCCAAGGCAAACCATTCAACATCACAGTAATTCAAGTCTATGCCCCAACCACTGAGGCCGAAGAAGCTGAGGTTGATCGGTTCTATGAAGACCTACACCACCTTCTAGAACTAACACCCAAAAAAGATGTCCTCTTCATCATAGGGGATTGGAATGCTAAAGTAGGAAGTCAAGAAATCACCGGGATAACAGGCAGGCATGGCCTTGGTGTACAAAATGAAGCAGGACAAAAGCTAATAGAGTTTTGCCAAGAGAACACGCTGATCATAGCAAACACTCTTTTCCAACAGCCCAAGAGATGACTCTACACATGGACATCACCAGATGGTCAATATCGAAATCAGATTGATTATGTACTTTGCAGCCAAAGGTGCAGAAGCTCTATACAGCCAGTCAAAACAAGACCTGGAGCTGACTGTGGCTCAGATCATGAGCTTCTTGTTGCAAAATTTCAGCTTAAATTGAAGAACATAGGGAAAACCACTAAACCATTCAGGTATGACCTAAATCATATCCCTTATGGATATACAGTGGAGGTGAGGAATAGATTTCAGGGATTAGACCTGATAGACAGAGTGCCTGAGGAACTATGGACGGAGGTCCGTAACATTGTTCAGGAGGCAGCAACGAAATCCATCCCAAAGAAAAAGAAATGCAAGAAAGCCAAGTGGCTGTCTGATGAGGCTTTACAAGTAGCTGAGGAAAGAAGGGAAGCGAAAAGCAAGGGAGAAAGGGGAAGATATATCCAACTGAATGCAGAGTTCCAGAGAATAACAAGGACAGACAAGAAGGCCTTCTTAAATGAACAGTGCAAAGAAATCGAGGAAAACAACAGAATGGGAAAGACTAGAGATCTCTTCAAGAAAATCGGAGATCTCAAGGGAACGTTTTGTGCAAAGACGGGCATGATCAAGGACAAAGAAGGCAGGGACCTAACAGAAGCAGATGAGATTAAGAAGAGGTGGAAAGAATACACAGAAGAAGTATACAGGAAAGATCTGAATATCCCTGATAGCCATGATAGTGCGGTCACTGAACTTGAGCCGGACATGCTCGAGAGTGAAGTCAAGAGGGCCTTAGGAAGCATTAGTAACAACAAAGCTAGCGGAGATGACAGTATTCCAGCTGAGCTATTTAAAATCCTAAAAGATGATGCTGTTAAAGTGCTGCATTCAATATGCCAACAAATTTGGAACACTCAACAATGGCCGCAAGACTAGAAAAGGTCAGTTTACATTCCAATTCCAAAGAAGGGCAATGCCAAAGAGTGTTCAAACTACCGCACAATTGCGCTCATTTCACATGCCAGCAAGGTGATGCTCAAAATCCTACAAGCTAGGCTTCAGCAGTATGCGAACCGAGAACTACCAGAAGTAGAAGGTGGGTTTCGAAGAGGCAGAGGAACTAGAGATCAAATCGCCAACATTCGCTGCATCATGAAGAAAGCAAGAGAATGCCAGAAAAACGTCTATTTCTGTTTCTTTGACTATGCTAAAGCCTTTGATTGTGTGGATCACAACAAACTGTGGCAAATTCTTAAAGTGATGGGAGTACCAGACCACCTTACCTGTCTCCTGAGAAACCTGTAGGAGGGTCAAGATGCAACAGTAAGAACCAGACATGGAACAACCGATTGGTTCAAAATTGGGAAAGGAGTACGACAAGGCTGCATATTGTCGCCCTGCTTATTTAACTTATATGCAGAGTACATCATGAGAAACGCCGGGTTGGATGAATCACTGGTCAGAATTAAGATTGCCGGCAGAATTATCAACAACCTCCGATATGCAGACGATACCACCCTAATGGCAGAAAGCATAGAGGATCTAAAGAGCCTCTTGTTGAGGGTGAAAGAGGAGAGTGCAAAAGCTGGTTTGAAACTCAACATTAAAAAAACGAAGATCATGGCTTCTGGCCCCATCACTTCCTGGCATATAGAAGGGGAAGAAATGGAAGCAGTGACAGATTTTACTTTCTTGGGCTCCAAGATCACCGCAGACGGTGACTGTAGCCATGAAATTAAAAGACGCTTGCTCCTTGGGAGGAAAGCTATGGCAAACCTAGACAGCATAGTAAGAAGCAGAGACATCACCTTGCCGACAAAGGTCCGTCTAATCAAAGCTATGGTTTTCCCGGTAGTAATGTATGGCTGTGAGAGCTGGACTATAAGGAAGGCTGAGCGCTGAAGAATTGATGGTTTCGAACTGTGGTGCTGGAGAAGACTCTTACGAGTCCCCTGGACTGCAAGGAGGTCAAATCAGTCAATCCTAAAGGAAATCAACCCTGAGTGCTCATTGGAAGGACAGATCCTGAAGCTCCAATATTTTGGCCACCTAATGCGAAGAGAAAACTCTCTGGAAAAGACCCTGATGCTGGGAAAGACTGAAGGCAAAAGGAGAAGGGGACGGCAGAGGATGAGATGGCTAGATAGCGTCACTGATGCAATAAATATGAACTTGAGCACACTCTGGGAGAGAGTGCAGGACAGGAAGGCCTGGTGTGCTATGGTCCATGGGGTCACGAAGAGTCGGACACGACTGAACGACTGAACAACAAGCAGCCACTTCAGTTCACCTTGCATTAAGACTAGCACTGAACTTTGCTGATGATCAGATGAAAAATTATGGAAATTTCATCAGTTGGTTCTACCCTGTAAGATGAACTAGAATATGGAAATGTGGAATTCCTTCTGAAATTTTAGCTTACTCATTATTTAATTAGAACAGATCACAGGTTTGGAACCTATTCTCCCCCCCCCCTTTTTTTTTTTTAGTGTCAGGGTCCTTTTTTAGTGTCAGGGAACACGTGAAATGTAAGAAGAGCCATGCTGGATCAGACCAAAGTCCTATCTAGTGTGGCATTTTGTTCCTCACGCTGGCCAGCCAGATGTCTATGGGAAGCCCACAAGCAGGTCATAAGCACAATGGCACCTGCCCATGTTGCCTAGGAACTGGTAGTGAGAGGTCTACTGCCTCTGATAGTGGAGACAATATATAGCCGTCATGGCTAGTAGGCATTGATAGCCTTTATTCTCCTCGAAGTTTTCCAATTCCTTTTTAAAGCTGTCCAAGTAAGAGGTCAATAGTACATCTTGTAGTAGCAGATCCCACAGCTTGACTATGAATTGTGTGAAGACGCACTTCCTTTTATCTTTCCTGAATCTCCCACCATTCAGCTTCAGGGGGTGACCCTTGGTTCTAGTATTATGAGAGAGGGAGAAAAACGTCTCACTATCCAGTTTTTCCACACCCATGCATCATTTTATTCACCTCTGTCATGTCACCCCTTCCTCACCTTTTTTCTAAGCTAAAAAGCCCCAGATGTTGTAACCTTTCCTTGTAGGGGAGTTGCTCCAGCCCCTTGATCGTTTTGGTTGCTCTTTGTTGCACCTTTTCCAACATTACAATATCCAAAAGCGGCTCTAGATTTTTTTTCAGCACTGAATTACCAGTGCCTCTAGCGCATCTAGGATTGTGGCAGGGCTTCTTGGTCAAAGGGCAGTTTTTCTATAAGTGTGTGTGTGTGTGTGTGTGTGTGTTAGAAATCAATCACTGAAATCATGCATATGTTCCCCATCCCCCCATGAACTGTTGTAACTGTCCTGCTAAATAGTATGGAGCAATTTACAATTATCCTAGTCACACTTGTTCCATTGCTTTGTGTCCAAATAATTTCATGCTATCCTTGTAGCATAGTACAGGCTTGTTTTTGTATTTTTTTTTTTTAAATCCAGATCCATCTGCAGTGCAGTCCTCTCCCCATCCTAGCCCCTCAGTGGCTGAATGGAAGGTGAAGGAACTGAAATGTGAAGTTGTTTAGTCCAGGAAATTGCATGCTTAACCCCACTCATCATTGAAAACTGGATCAGCCAGGATTGTCAGCAGGATAAAGAGGTAATTTTGTTCTTCTTTTCAGATATGGCAGCAAAAATGGGAGGAACATCCTCATTGCCATACACGTGAGCTGTAAATCAAGCTAGTCCACAAAGGTCTGTTACAAATGTATTTGAGACATTAGCCAGATCATCGTCATGTCTATTGTTTCTCCCTGTCATCAAATGTATACTGTTATATAGTGTATCTTTTATTGTGTCTAGACAGGGTTAACATTATTCAGTCAGTTCTAATATCTTTTGCCTGATTCAGTTTCACATAAAAATTTCCAATGAAATATGATGTGAATTCTGCTTTTTATATCTGAGCTCTCTGCATAGCGGCAACATCACATCACATGCTCTGTCCATATGATCCACACAAGGGAAGAAAAGGCAAATCCAGATAACTATCTGGCACCCTGTAAAAGTTTCACCTAGAATTTGAACTGAACTGAACTTAACCTCCAGAGATTTAATCACAGTTTTCACAGTTATTTTAATTTCATCTTCAGGTCCAATCACATTCTTAGGGAGAGAAGTAGGTATAAGAAATATTGAATTACATAAACATTTTCTATGATCCAAACCTGGATCCAGTATGATGGCAACCGATTAAAAAAGCATTGTTTGACAGGAAGTCCCAGAATTTTTAGTGGAATCTCTAAGGAACAGGATCAGGGTGTGACTATAATATTGAGGCTGTGCCAAATTCCTGAACTTGCTGCATTTTCTATTTCATTCTGTGGGGTGATTCAAATACCCAGAAAGACATGCAGAGACGCATGTTCCATGGCTGAGACCCAACCTAACGACACATGGGGGTAGTTTTGAAAAAAATATGTTCCCTCACAAAACCTCAATAACTCAGTCCCAGCATGAGGACAAATACAACATTTTAAAAGTGCTCCCATGTCAACCGTCTACCATATCAGAGAGAGGCTGCTTCCAGACGAGGCTTCTAGTGTGTGGTCGCTGTTGCTCACTGACAGAATTTTACTGAGGGGTGGTGGTGGTGGATCAGGCTATGTTGTCTTCATTTGTAACCCTCCCACATTTCCCCACTACATCTACTACCCTGTTTTCTTACCAGAGAAAATCCATTACGGAGGGAAAGATGGAAGAGCTGCATAATACCTTTCGATTGGTAGTGCTAGGAGCTGTCTGTCTGAAAGCACCCAGAGAGAGCTGAACTGTGGCAGTGCATTGTTGATGAGGAGTGGTTTGACTTTACAGTTAGGGGTTCTTAACGAACCCTTGCCCACGTGTATCTAGAGCTGGTACATCACTCTGCATTAAAAGCAGCACCAGCTCATTATGAATGTTTGGCCTTGGCTCAAACAGGTCCCTAGCCCATCTTCCTCAGTAGGTGGGGCTGCTACATCTCTGGAGAAATGAATGAGAGTGTCGTTATGATTCCAACAGAAATATCTATCACCCTGCCAAGCCCAAGTGTCTAAGCATATTTTAGTGTCTGTGTATTGTTAGCATTGGAAATGTACTAGACAAAGAAGAACACTTGTTTTAAAATTTGGAAAGTTTTACTAACTTATAACGGACATCTTCCTTAGATAAATAATAACATATGTTTACCCCTTTGCTCCCTTAGCCCAGCCTTCCTCAGCCTGGTATGCTCCAGATTTGTTGGACTGCAACTCCCATAATTCCCAGCCAGCATGGCCATTGGCTGTGCTGGCTGGGAATTATGGGAACTCCAGTCCAACACATCTTGAGGGTACCAGATGAAGAAGGCTGCCTTACCCCATTTATTGCTCACAGTCACATGCAATTTTTCCCTCAGGAAGATAGCAGTGACTGTGATACTGAAAAATGTACCCTGTGTTTCAAGTGGTAATTGCAATCACTTCAGAATCAGGCAAGAATTATGTAAAATAAATATCTTTATTTCTTCTGACTTCTCACTCTCTGTGTCCCTCCTGCTTCTGTACATGTCATAAGGAGTCACTTCCTGGTAGCTGTTCTCTCTAGCCTTCCTCTCACTGATCTGAATTATTATTCTGAGTTATTCTTCTTGTTTGCTACTCCCAACTTTCCTACCTAATTCCACATATATTGAAACATCCTGAGCCAGAGAGAATCCTGGGCTGGCTGGGCAAACGTAGCAGGAGAGGTTTGAAATATTACCACTTTTGTGTGATTTGTTGACGGGGGGCATCACTGGTTCGTTTATTTATTTACTTTACCATGCATTGTCCCATTCCAAAAATAGAGTCTCATTCTTGAAGCAGGTGCTATCAACTGGTGAAGCATTGCCAGGGCTCACAGGATTGAACCACTGGGATGTTCTGATTAGCAGGGACAATGATGTCATCTGCCACCCCCTCAAACTTCCCTTTTCCCTCGGAGCTTAGCTGCAATCCTCATAGTAGCTGGGGGGTATGGATTTTCCCAAGAACAAATACGTATATATATGTAGTATGTGTGTGAGTGTGTGTATGCACACACACACACACACACACACACGGCTAGATATGGATCAACATAGCTACCTGCATTTTTGGACTATCCTTGGGGGTGTGGCTATGGGGACTGTTGTGATGAGTGTAGGGATGTCAGAGAAATCTGCAACAGAATCAAATGAGTTCAGATTTCTGTGAATCCAACCCATGGATTCTGCAGTGGATCAGCTTTTCCTGAGTTGCGCAGATTCCGCAGGTGCATGGACCATTTTTTTTACTTTCTGAAATTTTGCACAAATTTAGTTGTGGAAAAATATGTAAAATAAATAAACACCGGCTGAAAATGGACATGTCTGCCATAGGCTAAAGTGTGAAAGTACACATTTGGGGGGTATTTGTGCATTTTCATAAGTGTGAATTTGCACAAATGCAAATTTGCACAAATTTGGAAAACCGGAAAAAATCTGATTCTGTCAACAAGCAGATGATGGAATGAAAGGCACCTGACAATCTGTGAAACACAGACAGAACGGATTTTGCAAAATCTGTATATCCCTAGAAGAGTGTCTGCAATTCAGAATTTACCATTGCACCACTGGTACTACCATGTCACAAATTGGTTTGTTTTTCAAAATATTCTTAAATCAGTGCTTCAAGTGAGGCAGTACACCCACGGGTCCGACACTGGCTATGGACCAGATCTTGAATGGTGCATCCCTGGCAAGTGGACTTATCACGATCCTCCTTTTATTACAGCCTTCCTGACCCAGGTACCCTCAAGATGTTTTTATACTACAACTCCCACCATTCCTATCCATTGGCCATGGTGGCTGGGGCTGATGGGAGCTGAAGTCCAAAATAAGTGGAAAGCACCAGGTGCCTTGCAGTTTCGCCACACCTCAGAACCAATGCTTCTCTTCTTCCTCTGCAACAGAGTGAGATGACTGATTAAGCTGAGATGGTAGACTGGATGGTATCATTTCACAATGCAGGGTCACTATACTATTTTTAAATACTCTTCTACTTGAAAACTCCCTGCAAGTAGACGACTAAAACATCAGGGAGAAAGAATCTAATCCAGCAATCTCCCTGTGGTGCAAGTCTTTTATTTACACAAAGTTTTATTTTACACAGGGGAGTGTGCAAAAATGTGGCTTCCCCCTCCCACTTGGGGTCTAAGGAGGTACAATCCATTCTACTACCACAGAACTCTTCCACTTCATTCTGCTCCATTGGGCTACATGTGTAAGTGGGTCAAACATAAAAATCACACCTTCTAACCTAGAAGGAATTACCCTAACCTCAGATAGGGGCTACTCAGTGGTGAAGGAAAGGAAATTTCTTCCTCACATAATCCGTGATTAAGACCTTGCATTGAAAGGAGACTCTGAGGTTAAACCCTGTTGAAACCTGGCCAAAAACAAAAGTCTTGCAAAAAAACATGGTGGCTGTTTTCATATTCTTTGAACAGTAACATTGTTCCAAGTTCTAGGAAAAAAAAAATAATGGAGCAGAATGACCAACCACTGATTATATCAGTGGGAGTAAACTTCGGGAATTAAATTTCTTGAAGTCATGCTTAAAAATTCGTTTGTCTAGTAAAAGTGAGGGGAGTATCCATAATCTACTGGGAAAAGTAGGACCAGCTAAGTATAAACATACTCCAAAGTTGTTCCTTTTCTTTTAAACATGAAAAAGGTCATTAAAGAAGAATTGTTTAAAAGCAACGAATGACCCAAAATATTTGTTACCAAGACCATTTTGAAGTTCTAAAGTAAATGGATTGTAGTTTGTTGGCAAGGGACCCACATTTATTTTGAAAGCACCAAACTTTTGTGTGCCCTGCATCTCCTGATCCCTTTAGTAATATACTCTGGACTTTGAATTTCCTTTGTGATTTTTCCATGGAAACCAGATCCCTTCCTTTCCACTGAAGGCTGTAGAAAGACAGCCAGTAAGTCAAAGTCAGCTATACATGTCAGCTATTATGCATCTTGCTTAAAGAATACATGGTTGCTCAGACTGGCTGCAGGGAAAGGGCAAAACTGCAATGCACCTGGATGATGTTCTAGGTAGAAGCCAGGTTAATGCAAGCTCCAGATTTCTGGGAGCCCTTGGGCAAGACCCCCTCCCATAGTAAATATACATTTTCACTGCCATTGTCACCAACTCCTGCTACTCCTTCTCCTTTTCCTCATCAATATTATCATCTACTTGTTTGATAGGAGGAGAGCCAGATAGCAAGCAGGCAGGTGCATCTACTGTTCTTCTTTCTCATCACCACTGTTATATTGGTCAGAGCAAGAGACAGGTGAACAAGCAGGCTGAAATGGTGAAGAAGAGGAGCTCTTGTCAGTGGGCCCCCTGCTGGAGTGTGAGCCCTCGGCAAGTGCCCATCCATGCTGACCATGGACACCAGTCCTGAGCCAGGTGCTCTCCTTGGAGCTACTTATCCATTTGCAGATCCCATGCAGTGGAACAATGTTCAACTGATCGAATCACATGTGTGTTTCCCACTAAATCAGCAGCCTGGAGTATCAATTGCTGCTGCTCATTGCTGCTAGATTAGTCCCAAGGATGAAGCAAGTGGAGAGGGACAGGGCAGAGAAAAAGCTGGTGGCATAGCTGAGGAGGAAAAAGAGGAAGGCAGGCACCATTGCTGCTGTTGTCCACCAGCAATTGCGGACAGAGTTCTTGTAGGTAGTGGGCCCCTGGCTGGCTTTCACAGATGCCCAATAATACTGACCCCTGTTGCCAGGCCTGAGATAGAAAATCTTTCTCTTTCAAACCTTATCTTCCAGTAACTTCTATTCAGCATCCTGCTGAAATACATGATCTCTACCCAACATAGCCTCCAGTGGTTTCTGGAGCAGCAAACTTGGAATGATGTCCACCTGCCGTCGAGTTCTCCATATTTCCTCCACTCAGCAGTATTAAACAAAGAACCTCATGGAAGGCAGAACCCAACCTTGCCCAATGGGCAAGCACCACAGCTCAGTAGAAGAAAACCAGTTTTGCTTGCAGAAGGTCCCAGGTTGCATCCCTGGCCTTTCCAGTTAAAAAAGAAAGAAAAGATTATGTAAGATGGGATGAGGAACATGTGGCCGCCCAGATGTTGTTGAACTGCAACTCCCATCGTCCCTCCCCATTGGCTGTGCTGGCTAGGGCTGATGTAATCCAATAACACTGTAGTTATTGTAATCCAATAATGTCTGTAGTCCAATAACTTGTAGTTACACCTTGGAGTTGTAACTACAAGTTAACTTGGAGCTGTAGTCCAATAACTTCTGGAGGACCATATATTCCCACTAAGGTGGGAAATGATGTGGGAGACCTTTGCTTGAGAATCTGGAGCTGCTGCCAGTCACATTAGGCAATACTAGGCTAGATGGACAAACAGTATGACTTTGTACAAGGCAGCTTCCTATGTTATTTACCTTTCACTAGATGTCACTAGACAAGGCTAGAATCTACACTGGGGCCCTTTTCATTTGTGAGGCTGTGCTGGTATTCTTTTCAAATGCAATTGCTGCTTGTTGGGCCCTGTGAAGGTTTGAGGCCTACAGAGGCAAAGGGGAAAAGGGTCAGGCTTAGAGGCCTGGGTGGGGGCATTGTTGGGAGGGGGTACCCCTGAGAGAAGTAGTTTCATTTTACCAGTTGTTTCCGTTTCATTTTACCGGTTTACCGGTTTTACTGGTTCCGTTTCATTTCCGCAGTTAAGTTTTATTTCTTCAGGTTTGAAACAGTACTTTCAGTTTTGAGGGAGGAGGGTATAAAAAGAGAGAGTCAGAAAGACCAGAGAAGTAAGAGCAGAGTCAGGGAGACCAGAGCCTGAAGAGGGAGCAGGAAGAAGCAGCCTGATGAAGTCTAAGTACAGCTAAAGTAAAAGAACTTGCATTTTACAACTTTTATTTTCTCATAATGCCTTTTGTATCACTCAGGTGTATTGTGTAAATACCTTTAGTTGTGATTTGCTTGATTTAATTTACTGGTAAACTGTTGTGGCTAAACCCTGTGTCTGGAGTGTCAATTACCCCACACCTACAGCCTAAACCCCATGTTATTAGAAAGGGGAAGGTAAAAGAAGGAAGGTGGGATTCTCAAGGAGGCAAGAGATCCTTAAGGAATTGATCAAAGGGTCCAGGTCATTAGGGAAACCCTGACAGGCACACATTAATGAATACTGTGCAGTATCTGCTGCATTTCTAATGCAAGCAAGCGCCACATACTAATTCATAGTGTTGCAATTGTGGGAGAGGTAGGAGGAGCTTGAAAAGTCATGTGTATCATTTGTGTTTATAGTGCAAGCATATGCCACATGCTACAATCTAATACTGTAACTATGGGAGAAGTGGGAGATATTTCCAAACTTTTTCTTTTTTAAGTCTAGTAAATGGATGCACACTTGCCTGGCTGTGCAGGAATGCACATTTTAAAATTTAAAAAATGTGTAGTCAGTCACAGCTGCAGCTGTGTAGGTCCACACTGAAAAAAATTGCTGAAGAGTTTGTGTGTGTGTGTGTGTGTGTGTGTATGCTAACCAACCACACCAATCATAGAAGGAGAGGAAATGGAGGACAACCTATGGATTTCCATAGGTTGCAAATCCCTTTTCCTGCCTGAGGTTGAAGAAGAAGATGGAGGGAAATGTTGCAATACAGGTTCTACATGTCTGAAGCCACTCCTACCATTAAGAATGACAAAACTCCTAGATTTGAACACATAGAACTTGATAGCACACAAAAATTCAATCACTTGAAGAAACTATGACAGAGATGGTCTGGAAAGAAAACTCAGAATATTGAGAAAGAAATAGCATCAGGATAATGTTGAGGAAAGCCTTGTGTGTTCCGTGAATGAGCCAGGTGTTATAGTACCAAGATGAAGTGCTAGTGTAGATTGGTCCAAGGAGTCCTGTGGTATGGGGAAATGGATGGAGCTTCAACTAGCAAACCATGTTGCTTCCTTCATTTGTGCTTGCAAAATGACTTCTCTGAATTCATTCTTCGAATGAATTTTATAAAGCAGATGGAAAAGGATGACCTTGGGTTCATAAGACTTCTCAGAATATTATAGAGGTGTAAGACTATAATTATGAAGACCTGCAGCATGAATCGGCAATAGTTTCTCATCATGAAATGTTTCAACCCACACATCCAACTTTTCAGCATCAATCCACCTTTGAAATTGGACTGAACATCGGGGACCACCATGCCAATCATCAACGATCTGTTTTGCTAAGCTCTACACTAATTAGCATGAAAAAGGCAGTTGTTGCCCAGAACTCATGCTTTTTACATTTTCAAGTACTTATTTGGAAGGCCGAACATGGAAAATTATGGCTATTTTCATTTGCAACAAAATTAGATTGTTGGATGCATATTACATAGCTAGACATTTAGATAAGGACTGGTATGCATAAAAATACTGACAGAGAGGAAAAACACCACAAGCAAAAATTTAGGGGTATTTTTTCACTGAATCATTGAGATTGAGAGATACGCAAAGGTCTCACGCTCCTGAAAGTCTATAATTACAGGGACTGACCCTCTAGTATTGCATCTCCTGAGGAGAACCAAGACCAGGAAAACTTTAGTGAAGGCTCTCCCACACACATTGGACCTATTAGTGTGTGCACACCCAGATGCACAAGTGCACCCTGAGACACAGACCCCCCCACCACCACACACACACAAAAGTTATAGGACCGCATACGTACAAACTTACTTTTTTAGTACATTTATATCCCATCTTCCTTCCATCATGGAACTCAAAGTAACATATATGAGGATGCCAAGCAGTCTCCCCTCTAGGTACTTACCAGACCCAGACCTGCTTAGCTCCAACAAGGTTGTTATGTGATGTACTCTCAGACCATGTCCTGGCCCTATTTTTATATATTAGTATTTAGATGTCACTGTTTTGGTGTATTACTGTTTAAGCTTGTGTGCAATAATGACTGCATCAGCATAACAGCTGTCATTGCCCTAAAAGTTCACTAATACATAAATGGAAATGGTGAGCCATGATGGAAGATGTGAGCCATGATGGAGCTGTGTGTGGAGCTATTTCAGTATTACCCTATGGGCCTAATATTAGTTGTGACCTTGAATACTGGGATTGTTAGAGACAGACACCATAATTTTGCCACAGCACAGGATGCTCCATTGTCATGTCTAAGCATATCTATAGGATCAGGGTTGAGTACCAGTGTGCAGACAATTGTAAAAGGTTTGTCTAATTCATCCTCACATCAGCCTAGTGATACAGTATGAAGTATCATTACTTACCTTTTACAAATGAGCAAGCTGAGTTGTATGAATTGCATTTCATTCACTGAGTTCAAGCCTGAGTCAGAAACTGAACCAAGATATAGAAGAGAGTGCTGTCTTATGAGCCAAGATGACCCAGCTTTCATTGTCTTTAAGGCATCACAGGACTCTGTAATTTTTGCTGCAAAAGACTATTTGTTTATTTATTATATTTCTATACCGCCCAGTAGCTGAAGCTCTCTGGGCAGTTCACAACAATTAAAATCACAACATAAAATACAACATAAAATTTGAAAGTTTAAAACTACAACAAGAATAAATGTGGCTATTTTTTTGCATGGCTGGCCCAAGACATTTTGCTGCCTGAGGCAAAGGACAAGATGGCGCCCTCTCCCCAGTCTACATATGGACATTGACTGGACTGGCAGTTGAATTTTACCTTACCACTGGTAATAGGATAGCATCCTTCACCACACCTGAGGCAGCAGGCTACTTTAGGGGGCTCAGGACAAGCTGTGTGACATCTTGAGATCCTTCTTCAATGGAGGTGAACAGCTCAAGAATTTATGAGGAACAGCTGGGAGGCTGCTACTGTTGCTCCCCAGCATCTAGCACCTGAGGCAGTTGCCTCACTCTGCCTAGTGATAGAGCTGGCCCTACTGTTTTGGAATTTGTCCACCACCCAACCATTTTTAATGGTAGGAGGATTCTTGTGATATAGTGCCTAAAGGTGATATTTTATAGCTCCATCTGTTTGCTTCTTGACTGTCTCTGGTGTGGCCTTCCTCGGAAATGGCTGTTGTCTACCTTCTTTATCGAAGCCAATCTTTGTATAGTTTCACCTTTCATCTTATTTTTCTCCCTCCACCCCTTGCTGGCTGCATTCCTCTTCCCAGTTGAGGCTAGTGGAGTTACTTGGACATAACTATGTTCAGGATTGCAGCACAAATGTCTTGTTCCTTCTTGTTAGACATTTGTACCAAAAATGTTAATAATTTGAAATGTTGGCCGAATGAGTCAAAAGCTGACAAAATGAATGAGTGAGGGAAAAAGTCACACCATGTAACACTGCTGTAGGTAATAAATCTATTGTAGCCCAGGAATTTTTGTAGATTTTTTAAAAGTATCAGGTGATAAGAAGAAGTAAAACCAGCTGTGCTATCTTTAAAAGAAATCCTCATTGTCCGGGTAAAGATTAATTCAAAAATCCATTACATAAGTCATGCATTTTAATTATTTACATAAAAGCAGATGTGCCACCTCCCTACCAGAACCACCAACCTAACAATGAAGAAATAGCTTTCTTCTTCTTCAGAGTCAACTTTTTGTCATATCAGACTGCTCTGATTAAGTAATACAGATAACAAGTCGCTTCTGCTGCCTCAGCACAGTCTGTAAATAGTACACGTAGATATATGTTGTGATGCTGGCATCCCACAGAAACGTTGCTACATCAAGTATGTATGATTATACCCCCAATAATATAGTTCCGCATTTTTTTCTACTGCAAAATGCAGATTTGTTTCATTTTTTATAGTAACAAATGATAACTGGATGAAAAATTTTAAAACATTTTTTTATTGTTCTAAGTGCTAACCAAGTTAGATGCTACTGTTAGGTTATTATTTTAGTTTAAAGATGTAGGTATCACTCTTCACCAAAGCTTCTGGGGCGGTTTACTAAGACAAGATAAAATACCAAAAATGAAATCAAATACAATAAATTACAACATGTTAAAATAATACATTTAACAGCCTGGGAGAATAGAAACATCTTAGCCTGGCGCTGAAACAATGTTGGTCCCAGGTGGCTCTGCTTGGAGAGGGCATTCTATAGATGACACACCATCACTAAGACCTCTCTCTCTCTCTCTCTGGTTCCCACCTGCCTTACCTGTGGTGAGGGCACTTAGGGAAGAGACTCCAAAGATGACCTCAGTACACAGGCAGGTTGGTATGGGAGCAGTCATTCCTTCAGGTACCTGGGTCGTAAGCCATATAGGGCTTTAAAAGCAAGCATCAGCACTTTGAAATGTGCTTACAAAACAGACCGGAAGCCAGTGAAGTTCTTTCAATACCGCTAAGAAATATTTGCTTTGATCTTGGGCCTGATTTTGAACTAACTTAGGTTTCCAAATGGCATTCAAAGGCACCCCATGTAAAATGCATTACAGTAGTCAATCCTACATATTACCAAAGCATGGATAATAGTGGCCAGGCTATCTCTGTCCATGTGAAGCCACAGCTGGGGCACAGCCTATGCTGATGAAAGGCACTTCTTGTCACAGAGGCCTACCAGTGACAAACCTGGATATAGGAGCATTACCAGACTTCAGATTTTACCTTTTAGGGCAGGGCTGTGGCCCTCCAGATGTTGTTGGTCTATGGCTTTCATCATCTCTGACCACTGGCCTTGTTGGCTGGGGCTCATAGTAATTGAAGTCCAACAACATCTGGAGGGCTGCAAGTTTCCCAGTCCTGCTCTGGAGCGAGTACATCCCCATCCACAAGAAGTTGAACACCATTTCTTTGAACAGATGAATAGACATGTAGGGTATAATAGCTATTTGAAATAAATATTCATATCTCTAAGAGAATTTACTAAATTTTTTGGGAAGGAGGGGTGTGCTCACCTTTCATGATCCAGAGATCCCTCTACAGTTGGACAAAATCAGCCTGATTCACAACAAGTAAGATGGTCTACTGGAGTTTAAGCTATATCTCCGTTCAAGTAAATGGTCTTTATCTCTGTCCAGGAAACCAGGAATCCTACATGTGCTAACAGCAAGTTCACAGCTGGCCAGCCAACATGGGAATCAAGCTGCTGGATTAGGTGGATTTGGTGGCATCCAGCAAGGCTCTTCACTATTCTATCCGATTGTGTTCATGAATATGTGATCCTGGGAGGAAAGTTAGTGTGAACCAGATGCTCATACATGTGGCAAGCCAGCACCTATGTCAGTGATGATGGCTGCTGGCAGGAAAATGCAACCACAATTATGGAAACAACAGCTGGCTCACTACGTGTCCCATCTGGTTCACAAGAACCTTCCTCTGTATTCTTCTGTACTTGTGGATTTCACGCTCAGATTCAGTAATGAGAATTGCCCCTAAATGTGATCAACGGTGCCACTCTCAGCAGTATTTATCATATGTTAGGTGACAAGGGGGAGAAGGAGTGATTTTGGCAGAATCCACCTCCTATTTTTTCCTCCCAGGTGATCATCACTAATTATCAGGAGGAGGAGGAGGAGATAATAATAATAATTAGCACTGATCTGGCTCTTAGCATTTTAAAAGCATTTTGACAGATATTGTCTTGTTGTGATCCTTACAACAACCTGTAAGTCAGGCTTATTATCCCCATCTCGCAAAGGGGGGTGGGTGGGCTGAGCCTGCAAGGGTGTGGCTTGCTTAAAGTCATTTATTTATTTACAGAATTTGTAAACTGCTCTATGTTTAAAAGAGATTTTGTAGCAGTGGACAGTAAAGAAAAAAAAATCAAAATACAAAAGAATGAAAATATTTAAAACCACGTTAAACCAATAAAACTGGGGCTGGTCATTCAGGAAAAACTGGTTTAAATAAAATGTCTTGAACAGTTGCTAAAAACAAAGCTATGCTGATGCCTGCCTGACATCAAGAGGTAGGAAATTCCACAGAGACGGAGCCAATACATTAAAACCTCTATTCCAAGTGGACTCTAAATGAACCTCAGGTCCATGTGGTCCAAGTCTATCTAATAAGTTTATGGCAGAGACGGGATACAAAACTAGTGACTTTCTCATTCGTAGCTGAGTTTCTTAGGACCACACTAGACATGACATTAATGGTGTGGGTGCAATTTACATGCACATTTTTGAAAATGTAGATAGCAGTCACAGAGGAGACTAAGCGGCATTGGGACTGTAGCAGCAGTGGAGAGGGAGTTCAAACCTTTGCCTCTAATGAAAACTAACCTCCTGAAGCTGCTATTTGCACCAGCATTGATGTCAATGGAAGCAGGCAGCGGGGGTGGGGGTGGGTGGGTTTCAAAATAGTTTAAACTCTCCCCTCCACCCCCATTCCCTAGGGAATCCCAAAGCTGCTCTTCACGCCCAATATACAGATTTAAATAAATGTGCCCATTAATTGCATTCATACAATTCAATGTCATATCTTGTTTGGCCATTACCTCCAGCTTTCAGTACTAATGAGGTACACCAGCAATATGAAGCAGCACAGAACCTGGATACTAAATTGCGGGTTGGTGGGGGTGGGACGGTATCTCTCTGCAGGACCCTTTTGCACTGCCAGGAGAGCAGATCCACACAGAGATAAAGATAATCCCACAAATAGTCTTAAACCAAGCTCTCATCTTAAGTGTGGCATGTATTGTGTCATATTGAGAGGGGGATATAAGAACAATGAGACGCTTTGTGCTCTTCAGACTAAATGAATGTATAGTTTTGTCTCCAGCTTCCAGAACCTTAGATCCCAAATCTGTTTTCAAGACAATATCCTCTAGGTGGCAAAAACACTTAAGTGTTTCTTTGAAGACAACCTAATAGCCATAACTCTTTCTTCAAAAAGAGTTATGCAATGCTTAGCAGCACCTGGCCATACACACACACACACACACACACACACACAGACGTGTATGTATTGCGCAAACTGCATCTTGTAATAAGAAAGAAAGAAAAAGATAACTATAGTTTTTATTTGCAAACATCTATAGTTTTGCTTGCCTGCTAACATTCCATCATCCTCTCTTTTTGCTAATTTACCGCACAGCACATTTCAGTGTACAGAATGCTACACTTCTTATCTCATCTACTCTTACAAACCACCTCGTGAATTAATTAGGCAGAGAAGTAGTTTGACTTGAATCCCCTAAGTAGAGACTTAAATCTTGGTGTCTTACAACAAACCTTTTGGTTGAAAACAGCAGGCAATAGCTATCTGGATGGAGATTTGCAAGTGCTTTTGGACTGGATTGCACTCCCCCTGAAGAGCCAGGTAGACATTGTGGGGATTATCCTGTACTCAGTGCTTTCTACTGACATGCAGTTAGCTTTGGTGTCAAAGAGTACAAGGACCTTTCCCCTGCTTAGGCTGGTTTGCCAGCTCTGACCCTATTTGGAGACAGCAGGCCTGGCTTCAGTCATACACACCTGGTTACATCCAGACTAGCCTTCTGTAATGCTCTCTCTACATAGGGGTGCCTTTAAAGGCAGATCAGAATCTTCAACTGGTGCAGAATGTATGTACCAGGATGCTTGTGGGAGCCAGGCGCTCTGATCACATCACACACACCAACACATGAACCTACCTCGCCTCTCAGATTGCCCTCAAAGGCCCTGCACTCTGTCATGCTGTCAAGAACCATTGGATTAGCAGGTATCAGACAGCAGTGTATTTTCAGTGGTGGCCTCACATCTCTAGAATTCCCCTTCTGTATGGCCCCTTCATTAACTTTAGCATGTTTTTGTTTCATGCAGCTTTTTAGTGAATTCTGCTGATTTTATGAAGGTTGGTATTTTAGCTGCAGCTGTTTTTATGTTTTAGTTTTTGCTTCATGTATATACTATTGTAAATTGTATAATGAATTGTATGTCTCTTTTGTGACTTATCATCTGAGAATTAACCTGAAAGGTGGGAAAATATAATTATATTATATATGTAAATATAATAAATACAGATTAAATACATACATACATACATACATACATACACACACACACACACACACACACACACACACAAACATACTATCTATTGATCCACACCAAAATAAACCAATTATTGTTTTGGTTTTCACTTTTCAAATCATGTAGATAGTTAATTCTTGTACTGATGGCCTTGCTTATCAGGTCATAGCAGCTGCCTGGTTCTTTAGTGTTCTGCCAGTTATGTAGTTTGAATCCCTGTTGCAAAATAGGTGGTAAGATGTTCCAAGACTGATGTAAGGGGACAAGCAGGACTCTTAGCAACATCCAGGGATAGCTCTATATTTGGGGGTGGGGAAAATGGATATGTAGGCCTTCTTGGTTAATCTTTAAGCACCTTCAGTATAACCCTCAAAGACTAAAGTTTACTTGATGTGGTGTAAAGTGAAATCCAAGCTTACAGCTAGATCTCATCTTGAGTGTAACAGCTATGTGGTGTCATTTCCCCACATACTTCTACATGGTTTTCACATAGTGTGGGCTAAGTCATATTGCTTTAATGAATCTCTCACGGATGATGATAAGTTTAAACTATTTGAGCTAAGTGAAGGTAGAATTAAACATTGCAGACTGTGTCAAAGAATCAGTCATATGTAAACATACAACCTAGGAAGAAGTATAAATCAGAGACCTCTCCCACAAGGACCTGAAAAAGGCTAAACATACCTATGATGGTCTAATATACCTTTGTGTTATTAGAATCTGTAGTCAACCTCACGCTTTCTATGGGATTGAGAATCACCTAACTGGATCATAAGGGAAAATTTAACATATTTCTACAGTATAGAAACCTTTAGGCTGCAATCCAATGAAACTGCTTGCTGCACAAGCACCTGTTGAATGCATGGAGGTTGTGAGACAGAGCCAGTGAGTGTGGTCCCTCGGGATGGAGGTGAAATTAATTCAGGGTGCAATCCTATCCAGCTAGGTGGCCGCCTCCGAACTCGGAGGCGACCGACTATCCAAAGCAGGGCAGGAGAAGCAAGGAGGGGAACGTTCCCTCTGCACTCCTCCTGTCCTGCATTTTTGGCTAGACAGCCAATTGTGGCTGCCTAGCCATAGGAGGACAGATCGGGGAAGGAGGCTGCTGTACGACACATAGGATGTGTTGTACAGACATTTCAGCCCTCACCATCCCGGAACGTCCCAACCACGGCCCTTTTTGGCTGCTCGTCACTCCTTTTGCAAGCATGGAGGATGGGGCTGTTCTGTGCTGCCTCCAAGGCAGCATGGAAGTGGGGGGGAGGTTGGTTCTCCGGGAACTGACCTCGGAGTGTGGGCTCTGAGGTCGGTTCCTGGAAAACAACATATCCTATGGCTATCTAGCCGCTGTCTAGTGGCCATAGGATTGCTCCCTCCATTTGCATTTTAATGCGAACTTCCCTAACTCCACCCTTTAGAACCACCATGTAAACGGAAGCTCCGTTATTCTTCAAAATTTGCTATCTGACAAATTTTGCGGTGGAGTTCTCCAGTCAAAAAATGTGTACAAAAATGTGTATGTTAGAGAAAGTAATGTTTAAAATGTGTTATATTAGGCAAAAATGGGGGGGGGGAGTTTGCATTAGGAGAAATATGCACAGAAATGTTTATGAATTCTTGTACAACCTTTAAATAAATTCTCAGCATTTGGAACAAATTGAACTTCAGACCAGAGAAATTCTCAAAGTTCAAGGTGAATCAAACTAAGACTGGGAAAATGAGAACAAACTGAAAATGACATATTTGTACATCCCTAGCGCTCTCAGTTTGTCTTTCCATGCATTCAGCGGAACACTCAATGGCTGTCTACAGTGTCTGATTTCAATAACTGACTAAATCTCGATCTAGTCCAATGATCAGAATGACCAGTGTAAGATGTCACAGAGCAAGGGCTTCTTCACACGGTGTCAAGGGCTCCTTGGAGGGCTCTCTCAGTCTTATCCAGTAGCCAAGTCCAGACACAGACAAAGGGATTCTTTTCAAAGCTTTATTCTTCTTTTACAACTTAACAACTCTTCAGGTAGCAACTAGATTTGAGCAGCAGCATCCTTATGTCCTAAATTGGAACAGTTGGTCCCCGTTTGAAAGGCAGTTACTGGCAGACCCCTGAATATAAGGACTAGGGAGAATCCCTCCCCTTTTCCCTTGGATCCTCTGGGCGCAACCATTCTTTGAGCGCCAACCAGGCGCTATGCCTCCTTGGCGCCGCTCTCTGCGTCTGCGCCGTGCATCCACCCAGTCTGCTATCTGTGCTGGGTCACTCCCTGGACTGCTTTCTAATCTAGGAATGTTGGTGGGAGGAATCTCTGTCAGCTGCGGGCCCTGGGAAAAAGGGGCGCGCTCCTCTCCCAGGAGCGACTGCTCTTCCTCCGAATCAGAACTCCTCTGGGATTCTATGGGCTCAGTGTCCACCCTGACATCCTCCCCGCTCCCATGAGGCCCCCCCTCGTGCTCCTCCCCTGGGGCCCCGGGCTTGTGGGGGTACAGCTGGTGGAAGCGCCGCAGCAGCAACGGAGCATGCACATTTTCTGCGGGTTCCCAGGATCGCTCATCAGGCCCGTACCCCTTCCAGTCAACCAGATATTGCAAGCGGCCACGAGAAAGGCGGGAGTCCAGAATCTCCACGATCTCAAACTCCTCCTCCCCCTCCACCAGCACTGGCGGTGGGGGGGAGCCGACTGAGCGATGAGGGTTGCCAGAAACCAGGGGGGACAGCAAGGACTGGTGAAAAACAGGATGGATCTTCATGGAGGGGGGGAGAGCCAGGTGAAAAGCAACAGGGTTAATCTGGGCCATAACCTGGAAAGGCCCCGTGCGGCGAGGTGCGAGCTTCCTTGCGGGCGAGTGAGAGGGGAGGTGTTGGGTGGACAACCAAACCCAGTCCCCCGGTTGCAGAGACGGACCCGGCTGGTGCCACCAGTCTGCCGAGGCCTTGTAGGCTGTCTTGGCTTGCTCGAGGGAGTCCCATAAGAGGTGGTGTACCGCTCGCAACTCCTGTAAAAAGTCCTGGGCTTCTGGCACCGAAGAGGGAGCTAGGGTGGACGGGAAGGCCTTGGGGTGGTAACCAAAATTGGCAAAAAATGGAGTTTGGCGGGTGGAAGCATGGCAGGCATTGTTATAAGCAAATTCTGCGAGAGGCAGCAAGGAAACCCAGTCATCTTGCTGGTAATTGACATAACAGCGCAGATATTGCTCCAGAGTAGCATTGGTGCGCTCGGTCTGACCGTCCGTCTGTGGATGGTGGGCGGAGGAAAGACGGAGCGTCACATGGAGCAACGCCAGTAGCTCCCTCCAGAAATGGGCAGTGAATTGCGCCCCCCTATCGGAAATGAGGCCCTCGGGCCATCCGTGGAGGCGGAAAACATGCGTCACGAACAGCTCCGCCGTCTCCCTGGCTGTGGGCAACCCTGAGCAGGGGATGAAATGGGCCATCTTAGAAAACAAATCCACTACCACCAGAATAGTGGTCTTACCGTGTGAGCGAGGCAAGTCAGTGATGAAGTCAAGGGAGGGCATCTTCCAAGGTCCTGAGGGGGTATGCAGGGGGTGAAGCAAGCCTGTGGGCTTGCCTGAGGGGGCCTTCGCCCGCTGGCAGGTTGGGCAGGAGGCGACATAGGACTTGACATCCTGACACACACGAGGCCACCAAAAATCCCTCGTCACTCCATGCAGGGTCTTGGCAACGCCAAAATGCCCCGCTGTGGGGGAGTCGTGGCACTGATGGAGGACCCTCTCGCAGAGGGGTCTAGAAGGCACATAGACCCGGCCGGAATGGTAAAGCAGGCCACCTCGCAAAGAAAACGGGGTAGAGTGGGGGGGCAGAGGCTAGCCTCAATTCCTGCACCTTTGTGCGAACAAAATCATCCTGAGCCTGTGCAGAGTGAAGGAGCTCTTCCCAAGAGTGAGGCACCGCAGCTGCTGCCAGGCCTTGTGGGGGGAAGCCAGACAGTCTCCTTCTTGTCAAACACATGCCGAAAAGCTGCATACTTCTCTGGGAGGATGACGGTAGCTGAAGGACTGCCAGAAGCAGACAAGGAGGGGGCGGAAAGGGTTAAAGCCTGGGCAGGGACTGGCGCCTCCTCCTTGAGGCAATGCTCCCGGCAGTAGGGAGATGCAAACTCCATTTGCCGAAACCCCCAAGAAATCTGAGGGTTGTGCTTAGAGAGCCAGGAAAAACCCAGCACAATTGGGTATAAGGGAACTTTGGCTAAGTGAAATTGAATCTGCTCAACGTGGGACTGGGTGCATAGAGTGAGTGGAACTGTAATATGGGTCACCTCACCCGAAGAGAGAGGACGCCCATCAATGGTCTGCACTGCGAAGGGGGCAGGAGGGGCAGGGTAGGAATCCTGTGTAAGAGGGCGAAGGTCTCATCCATGAAACTGGTCGTAGCCCCCGAGTCCACTAAAGCTAGTGCCTCCACCCCATCCCACTGTGAGGAGCGGAGGTGAACATGCAACCACAGATGGGAGGGTGGGGGGGGTGGGGAAGGCACCCAGCCGGTGGGGAGCTGACCCCCACACTGGAGGCCCCCAACAAGCTTGGGTGTCAGTCTAGTCAAGCCTGGGGACGAGGAGGAGGAGGAGGAGGAGGAGGAGGGGGAAGGAGAGGAGGAGGAGGCAGCGGAGCCGTGGATTTAACTGGGCAGGTCTTGGCGAAATGCCCCAGGCTTCCACATCGAAAACATCGGCGCTCAACTCGCCGGCGCTGAAGCTCCTCTGGCAGCAGTGAGGCTTGGGTAGCCCCCAGCTGCATCGGGGTCTCCTCCACCCCCAGCACCGGAGCGGGGGGTGGGGAAGGAGGCAGGAAACGTGGGGAAATCCCGGTTCCCGGCACCCCGCCGGGTCTGGCGGCGCCCCTCCAGCCGACTATCTATCTGAAGGCAGGTCTGGATGAGATCCTCCAAAGTAGGCGGGCAGGGCGTGCGCGCCAACTCATCTAAGATCTCGTCGTTCAAACCATCCAAAAACTGAGCCACTAGCGCGGCATCATTCCATTGTAAATCCTGCATCAGCAAGCGAAAGGTTGTCGCGTAGCTGGAAACTGAGTCCTTGCCCTGCCGGAGGCGGCGAATCTCCCGAGAAGCCATCTGCGTGCGCAGGGGGTCACCGACAAAATGTGCCATGGCTGTCATGAAACCCTGATAGTCCCTGAGCAGGGGGTCATTAGCGAGTAGGAGCCCCGAAGCCCATTTAGCTGCCATGCCTGACAGTAGGGTAATGATGAAACCCACACGAACCTGTTCCGTCTGGAAATCCTCAGGTCTAAGACGCATGTACAGCTCTGACTGGGCCCTGAAAATCTGAAAAAGTACTCTCTCACCAGAAAACTTCTCTGGCAAAGCCACCGGGCACTTGCAGCGTGGGGGAATTGGAGGTGGGGGCGGTTGAAACGCTGCCTGTAGATTCTGCACGGCAGCCGTCAGTTGAGCCATCTGATCATGGAGCATCTGGTTCTCTTGCGCCAGAGCTTGCACTGTTGGGTTCCCAGCACCCTCCATAAGGCAGTAGGAGAAAAGAGAGAGAGAGGAGAGGAAAAAAAAGAGGAACGGGGACCAAGCTGTCAAGGGCTCCTTGGAGGGCTCTCTCAGTCTAATCCAGTAGCCAAGTCCAGACACAGACAAAGGGATTCTTTTCAAAGCTTTATTCTTCTTTTACAACTTAACAACGCTTCAGGTAGCAACTAGATCTGAGCAGCAGCATCCCTATGCCCTAAGTTGGAACAGTTGGTCCCCGTTTGAAAGGCAATTACTGGCAGACCCCTGAATATAAGGACTAGGGAGAATCCCTCCCCTTTTCCCTTGGATCCTCTGGGTGCAACCGCTCTTTGAGCGCCAACTGGGCACTACGCCTCCTTTCCGCGCCCTCCATTTGGCGCCGCTCTCTGCATCTGCGCTGCGCATCCACCCAGTCTGCTATCTGTGCTGGGTCACTCCCTGGACTGCTTTCTAATCTAGGAATGTTGGTGGGAGGAATCTCTGTCAGCTGCGGGCCCTGGGAAAAAGGGGCGCACTCCTCTCCCAGGAGCGACTGCTCTTCCTCCGAATCAGAACTCCTCTGGGATTCTATGGGCTCAGTGTCCACCCTGACACATGGAGCTTTTATCCTGCTATTAAGATTGCTCATTCACGGACATTTGCAGGCCCTTTAGATGGCGTTGTTAACCTCCAGGGCGTCTCCTGCACTAAATGACCTTCATTCCACTTTTTAAATAGATCAGAAATAAGGAGGTATCAAATTACCACACTTGTGTTCCGCTTAGGGATGTACGAAAGTCACTTACCTGTTCGCAGAGTATGTTGATGGTGGGGGGGAGGCGTTCCGTCCCTCCCCCCGGAATCCTCGCCGGGGGGGAGAGGCGCTCTGTTCCTCCCCACCGGAATCCTCCGCGGCCAGCTGTGCTCCGCGGCAGCTCCGCGGAGCATCCGGCCAGGCCCGGCCAGGCCAGAGCCATCCACAGCCAGATTTCCGGCCACGGAGGGCTCTGGGTAAAAAAACAAACAAACAAAAAACCGCGTAGGCAAATGGCGGCGGCTACAGCCGCCGCCATTTGCGTTCCTTATTTTTGCCCTCTTAATCTACGTAAATATTTACGTAGACTATGACGGCAAAAATCAAGGGGAACGCAAATAGCATAGCGTGCACTATTTGCGTCCCTTTTTGATTCCCCGTTTTAGCCTACATTTAGAGGGAAATTAGAGAAAGTTTTATATTGACCTGGTTCAGACAACACAACAGCCCACCGTGGGTTAATTAACACTTGGGGCACTGTGGCACGTGCCATCCACCATTATGAATATGCAAACCCCAGCTGGGGGTTGCTGTGATTTGTTGTGTCATCTGAACCTGGCCAGTGCAGGAGTTATTTTAGGGTTAAACAAGCCTCACAAAAACCATAGTCTGGTTTAGGGTTATGTGGGGGTTGTTTAACCCTCAACTAACCCTTGCTGCACAGATTCAGATGACACAACAAGCCATGGCAACCCCTGGCTGGGGCTTGCATATTCATAATGGCAGATGGCACTTGCCCCGGTGCCCTGAGGGTGGGCTGTCATGTCATGCTAACTGGCTCATTGTTTCAGGACCAAATTAGATAACACACCAGAAATCTGTAATGGAATCTCAGTTTCATCACAAAAGGCTTGCTGGGGAAAGGAGATTAAATCTCCCCTCCCCCAGTATCACTATCCCAGTCCAAATCAACCCTCCCCCATAGCTGGAATATCCTAAAACTTTAAAAAGTTGTTAGATCTCTGTCATCTTGTTTTGTTAAACAATCCATAGCCCGTGCTTGGAATGAAGCCTTTTAATTGGCAGACAAAGCCCTATGAAGGGAAACTGAAAGAACTGGGCATGTTTAGCCTTGAAAAGAGAAGACTGAGGGGAGATAGGATAGCGCTCTTCAAGTACTTGAAAGGTTGTCACAGAGAGGAAGGCCAGGATCTCTTCTCGATCATCCCACAGTGCAGGACACGGAATAATGGGCTCAAGTTACAGGAAGCCAGATTCTGGCTGAACATCAGGAAAAACTTCCTGACTGTTAGAGCAATATGACAATGGAACCAATTCCCTAAGGAGGTGGTGGGTTCTCCCACACTGACTGGAGGCATTCAAGACAAGGCTGATGTCAGGGTGGACACTGAGCCCATAGAATCCCAAAGTAGTTCTGATTCTGAGGAAGAGCGAGGAGAGGACCAACAGCTGACGGAGATTCCTCCCACCAGCATTCCTAGTTTAGTTAGCAGTCTAGGGAGTGACCAAGCACAGATAGCAGACTTAGTGGATGCGCGACGCAGATGCAGAGAGCAGCGCCAGATGGAAGGCGCGGAAAGGAGGCGAAGTGCCAGGTTGGTGCGCAAACAACGGCTGCGCCCAGAGGCTCCAAGGGAAAAGGGGAGGGACTCTCCCTAGTCCTTAAGTTCAGGGGTCTGCCAGTAATTCCCTTTCAAATGGGACCAACTGTTCCAACTTAGGGCATAGGTACTGTGCTGCTCAGATCTAGTTGCAATCGGTATAGTTGTTAAGTTGTAAAAGAAGAATAAAGCTTTGAAAGGAATTCCTTTGTCTGTGTCTGGACTTGGCTACTGGTTTAGACTGAGAGAGACCTCCAAGGAGCCCTTGACAGCTGGACAGCCACCTGTCGGAGATGCTCTGACTTGGATTCCTGCATTGAGCAGGGGGTTGGACTCGATGGCCTTGTAGGCCCCTTCCAACCCTACTATTCTATGATTCTATGAAATGTCATGTATGGATGACTTTCATTGGAAGAACAATATAAAATGGCTTTATGAGCTCAGACTCAGAGTGGTGACAGTATTCATCATCTTCTTTCCATTTTAGTTTCTTTTATATTGCCTGAATAATCTCACCACTTCAAAGTAGTTTCCCCCCCAATTATGTAGAGTATACGCTTTATAACTGTTCATGTTTGCTTTATGTTCATGTTTCCCCCCCCCCCAATTATGTAGAGTGTACGCTTTATAACTGTCCACTTGATAATCCTGACTGTGTATATTGGTAAGCATTCATTTTGGACTGGTTTTAGTGAATGTAATCACTGCCTTGTTGTGGCGAAGGGGCTTGCGTAACTCAGTGAAGCCATAAGCTATGCCGTGCAGGGCCACCCAAGATGGACAGGTCATGGCAGAGAGTTCTGACAAAATGTGGTCCACTGGAGAAGGAAATGGCAACCCACTCCAGGATTCTTGTCAAGAAAACCCCATGGAACGTATCACAAGGCTAAAAGATATGACACTGGAAGATGAGCTCCTCAGGTCAGAAGGTGTCCAGTATACTACTGGGGAAGAGCAGAGGGTATTTCCAAGTAGCGCCAGAAAGAGTGAAGCGGCTGGGCCAAAGCCGAAAGGACACTCAGCTGTGGATGTGTCTGGTGGTGAAAAGAAAATCCGATGCTGTAAAGAACAATATTGTTTAGGAACCTGGAATGTCAGATCAATGAATCAAGGTAAGCTGGAGGTGGTCAAACATGAGATGGCAAGATTGAACATCGACATCTTGGGAATCAGTGAACTAAAATGGACAAGCATGGGCGAATTTAATTCAGGTGACCATCATATCTACTACTGTGGGCAAGAATCCCTTAGAAGAAATGGAGTAGCACTCATAGTCAATAAAAGGGTGGGAAAAGCAGTACTGGGGTACAATCTCAAAAACGATAGAATGAACTCAGTACGAATCCAAGGCAAACCATTCAACATCACAGTAATTCAAGTCTATGCCCCAACCAATGAGGCCGAAGACGCTGAGGTTGATCGGTTCTGTGAAGACCTACAACACCTTCTAGAACTAAGCCCCCCAAAAGATGTCCTTTTCATCATCGGGGATTGGAATGCCAAAGTAGGAAGTCAAGAAATCACTGGGATAACAGGCAAGCACGGCCTTGGTGTACAAAATGAAGCAGGACAAAGGCTAATAGACTTTTGCCAAGAGAACACGCTGATCATAGCAAACACTCTTTTCCAACAGCACAAGAGGCGACTCTACACATGGACACCACCAGATGGTCAATATCGAAATCAGATTGATTATGTACTTTGCAGCCAAAGACGGAGAAGCTCTATACAGTCAGTAAAAACAAGACCTGGAGCTGACTGTGGCTCAGATCATGAGCTTCTTGTTGCAAAATTTCAGCTTAAATTGAAGAACGTAGGGAAAACCACTAAACCATTCAGGTATGACCTAAATCATATCCCTTATGAATATACAGTGGAGGTGAGGAATAGATTTCAGGGATTAGACCTGATAGACAGAGTGCCTGAGGAACTATGGACGGAGGTCCGTAACATTGTTCAGGAGGCAGCAACTCAATCCATCCCAAAGAAAAAGAAATGCAAGAAAGCAAAGTGGCTGTCTGATGAGGCTTTACAAGCAGCTGAGGAAAGAAGGGAAGCGAAAAGCAAGGGAGAAAGGGGAAGATATACCCAACTGAATGCAGTTTTCCAGAGAATAGCAAGGAGAGACAAGAAGGCCTTCTTAAATGAACATTGCAAAGAAATTGAGGAAAACAACAGAATGGGAAAGACTAGAGATCTTTTCAAGAAAATCGGAGATCTCAAGGGAACGTTTTGTGCAATGACGGGCATGACAACGGACAAAGAAGGCAGGGACCTAACAGAAGCAGATGAGATGAAGAAGAGGTGGAAAGAATACACAGAAGAACTATACAGGAAAGATCTGAATGTCCCTGATAGCCATGATACTGCGGTCACTGAACTTGAGCCAGAGAATGAAGTCAAGTGGGCCTTAGGAAGCATTAGTAACAACAAAGCTAGCGGAGATGACAGTCTTCCAGCTGAGCTATTTAAAATCCTAAAAGATGATGCTGTTAAAGTGCTTCACTCAATATGCCAACAAATTTGGAACACTCAACAGTGGCCACAAGACTGGAAAAGGTCAGTTTACATTCCAATTCCAAAGAAGGGCAATGTCAAAGAGTGTTCAAACTACTGTACAATTGCGCTCATTTCACATGCCAGCAAGGTGATGCTCAAAAATCCTACAAGCTAGGCTTCAGCAGTATGTGAACCGAGAACTACCGGAAGGACAAGGTGGATTTCGAAGAGGCAGAGGAACTAGAGATCAAATCGCCAACATTTGCTGGATCATGGAGAAAGCAAGAGAATTCCAGAAAAATGTCTATTTCTGTTTCATTGACTATGCTAAAGCCTTTGATTGTGTGGATCACAACAAACTGTGGCAAATTCTTAAAGAGATGGGAGTACCAGACCACCTTACCTATCTCCTGAGAAACCTGTACGAGGGTCAAGAAGCAACAGTAAGAACCAGACATGAAACAACCAATTGGTTCAAAATTGGGAAAGGAGTACAACAAGGCTGCATATTGTCGCCCTGCTTATTTAACTTATATGCAGAGTACATCATGAGAAATGCCAGGTTGGATGAATCACAGGTCGGAATTAAGATTGCTGGGAGAATTATCAACAACCTCCGATATGCAGACAATACCACCCTAATGGCAGAAAGCATAGAGGATCTAAAGAGCCTCTTGTTGAGGGTGAAAGAGGAGAGTGCAAAAGCTGGTTTGAAACTCACCATTAAAAAAACGAAGATCATGGCATCTGGCCCCATCACTTCCTGGCATATAGAAGGGGAAGAAATGGAAGCAGTGACAGATTTTACTTTCTTGGGCTCCAAGATCACTGCAGATGGTCACTGTAGCCATGAAATTAAAAGATGCCTGCTCCTTGGGAGGAAACCTATGGCAAATCAGAGACATCACCTTGCCAACAAAGGTCCGTCTAATCAAAGCTATGGTTTTCCCAGTAGTAATGTATGGCTGTGAGAGCTGGACTATAAGGAAGGCTGAGCGCCGAAGAATTGATGCTTTCGAACTGTGGTGCTGGAGAAGACTCTTACGAGTCCCCTGGACTGCAAGGAGGTCAAATCAGTCAATCCTACAGGAAATCAACCCTGACTGCTCCTTGGAAGGACAGATACTGAAACTGAAGCTGAAATATTTTGGCCACCTAATGCGAAGAGAAAACTCCCTGGAAAAGACCCTGATGCTGGGAAAGACTGAAGGCAAAAGGAGAAGGGGACGGCAGAGGATGAGATGGCTAGATAGCATTACCGATGCAATGAATATGGACTTGAGCACACCCCGGGAGAGAGCGGAGGACTGGAAGGCCTGGCGTGCTATGGTCCATGGGGTCACGAAGAGTCGGACACTTCTCCAGGAACACACTCTAGGAAATTCCTGACTTGTGTGTCGGATAACTTCCTCCTACAGAAAGTAGAGGAAGGAACTAAGGGATCGGCTATCCTTGACTTGATCCTAACCAACAGAGATGATGTAGTCGATAAAGTAGCAGTTACAGGAACTCTGGGGGAAAGCGACCATGTTGTACTTGAGTTCTTGGTTCTAAGGGAAGCAAAAGCCGAGTGTAGTCAAACGCGTACCCTGGATTTTAGGAAAGCTGATTTTAATAAACTCAGAACAATGATCAGTAAGGTCCCATGGCAAGCGACGCTAATGAGAAAAGGAGTCCAAGATGGGTGGGAGCTTTTAAAAAAGGAAATTCTCAAGGCACAATTACAAACAATTCCAAAAAGAAAAAAAGGTGGAAGACAACAGAAGAAGCCAATGTGGCTTCACAAAAAGCTTAGGGATGACCTGGAAACAAAAAAGGACACAGATAGGAAGTGGAAAGAAGGCCAAGTAACAGAGGAAGAGTACAGGCAGGTAACACAGAATTGCAGGGATGGTGTCAGGAAGGCTAAAGCTGAGAACAAGCTGAGGTTAGCAAGGGATGCTAAAAACAACAAAAAGGCTTTCTTCAGCTACATGCATAGTAAAAGGCAGAGGAAAGAAATGGTTGTTCAGCTATTAAATAAGGATGGCAAAATGATAACAGATGACAAGGAAAAGGCAGAGGTGCTCAATTCCTACTTTGTCTCAGTCTTCTCCCAAAAGAGGGTCTATGCCCCCCCTGGCAAAGGCGAAGTACAGGCTGAAGGGGCAGAATTGCAGCTTGAGATCGATAGGCATATGGTCAAGGAACACCTAATTACTTTGAATGAGTTCAAATCTCCAGGGCCAGATGGACTGCATCCTAGAGTAATAAAGAAACTGGCAGAAGAACTCTCAGAACCGCTCTCTATTCTCTTTGAGAAATCATGGAGGACGGGGAAAGTGCCAGATGACTGGAAGAGGGCTAATGTTGTCCCTATCTTCAAAAAGGGTAAAAAGGAGGAACCTGGGAACTACAGACCAGTCAGTCTGACATCAATCCTTGGGAAAATTCTGGAGCAGATGATAAAGCAATCCTTCTGGAAGCACCTTGAAAACAATGCAGTGATTACTCGAAGCCAACATGGATTTGTCAAGAACAAATCCTGCCAGACGAATCTGATCTCATTTTTTGATCATGTAACCTCCCTTGTAGACCGTGGGAATGCTGTAGACATCATATACCTCGACTTCAGCAAAGCTTTCGACAAAGTGCCCCATGATATCCTAATGAGCAAACTAGCTCAAAGTGGGCTAGATGAAACAACGATCAGGTGGATCCACAGTTGGCTACAGAATCGGACTCAAAGAGTGCTTATCAATGGGACCTTCTCAAACTGGGGAGAGGTAACGAGTGGGGTACCGCAGGGCTCAGTCCTGGGCCCAGTGCTCTTCAACATTTTTATTAATGACTTGGAGGAGGAGGTGCAGGGAATGCTGATCAAATTTGCAGTTGACACAAAATTGGGCGGGATAGCTAATACTTTGGAAGATAGAAACAAAATTCAAAGTGATCTTGATAGACTGGAGCGCTGGGCAGAAAACAACAGAATGAAATTTAATAGGGATAAATGCCAAGTTCTGCACCTAGGAAAAAGAAACCAAATGCACAGATACAAGATGGGGGATACATGGCTCAACCACACTACAAGCAAGAAGGATCTTGGAATTGTTGTCTATCACAAGCTGAATATGGGCTAACAGTGTGATGTGGCTGCAAAAAAGGCCAATGCTATTTGGGGCTGCATTAATAGAAGCATAGCTTCCAAATCCCGGGACGTACTAGTTCCCCTCTACTCAGCACTGGTTAGGCGTCATCTGGAGTACTGTGTCCAGTTCTGGGCACCACACTTTAAGAAGGATGCAGACAAACTGGAGAGGGTTCAGAGGAGGGCAACAACGATGATCAGGGGGCTGCAAACAAAGCCCTATGAAGAGAGACTGAAAGAACTGGGCATGTTTAGCCTTGGGAAGAGAAGACTGAGGGGAGATAGGATAGCGCTCTTTAAGTACTTGAAAGGTTGTTACAGAGAGGAAGGCCAGGATCTCTTCTCGATCATCCCAGAGTGCAGGACATGGAATAATGGGCTCAAGTTACAGGAAGCCAGATTCCAGCTGAACATCAAGAAAAACTTCCCGACTTTTAGAGCTATACGACAATGGAACCAATTCCCTAGGGAGGTGGTGGGCTCTCCCATACTGGAGGCATTCAAGACGAGGCTGGACAGCCACTTCTCAGGGATGCTTTGACTTGGATTCCTGCATTGAACAGGGGGTTGGACTCAATGGCTTTGTAGGCCCCTTCCAACCCTACTATTCTATGATTCTATGATTCTACGACTTAACGACTGAACAACAACATCAACAGCCTGGGTTTATGATTTATTAAGCTGTGCCTATATTACAACCTTGATTCATATCAAACTTTGAAGTCATGATTCAATCTCCACATCTGGAAGTGTGTGCTAGCTGCTACTACAAGTATACAAATCTAATGATCAAGAATGCAAAAAAGAGACTGATTTGGGGGTGATCTTGCCACTTTCAGGCACATGAAACTTACCATTCAAGGAAAATTAAGTATATTTGCACTCATCAATGATTTAAAATGTTTGCTCAGTTTGTTAAAACGTAGTTTAACGTAGATTTGCAAGAGAACATGCGTATTCTAGCCATTTGGCCTATATGATGCTTGCGTGGTGCTTGTGACAGCAGAAAATAGCTATCATTCTTCCTGAAAAGTTAACCATCTTTTTTTTCTAGAATCGGTACCTCTTGCCTACAAACTCTACGATCAGTCCATGTGGTAAATGATATGAGTTGAACAACTTTGAGCTTTGAGATGTTTTTAGTACAACTATTTTTAAAAAATGCTCAGAGATGGTAGAACATTTCATAGTTATTGAGATAATATGTAGAATACTTCCATTTCATTTCATTCCCATCTCCAGTTCTGTAATGAAAATAGATGCTTCCCCTTTAAAATGGTTTGTAAACACGAGAACATTCATAAAAGAGGAGGCAAATGCCTTTATGTCTCAACCACATTCTAGAAGGTCTCGGAGGGATGGCACTTTCTCCACAGCTGTGCAATGCAGAATTTGTTCCAGTGCTGACTGAAAATATTTGTGTGCTTCCTTCATTTTAGCCCATCAAAACCCAAAAGTATTCTTAGCTGGCTGAACATTTCCATTTTGCAGGGTGACAGTTACAGGTCACAGAATTGTTGCCAAGACCTAGTTAGCTGGAGCTCTGAACCAAATTTCCCATAGGCTCAAGCTGTATCAGTTTCTTTGAGATAATTTGGTTCTCTTAGGATTCAACACATTGAAAATTCACATTCTGCAGGCACTTCCAGATTGGCTCAACATGGGCGTCTGAGGCCAATTTTATATCCCCACATGTGTTTGCAAAGTAAGAGCGAGCAATCAAGCTGATGAGTGGATGGCAGTGCATAGAAGTGGGACATTGCTAAGGCTCACAACAAGTTTTATGTTGCAGAGGCAAGCAAATTCTATAGACAACACTTTCGTTCTTTGCAGCACAGTCCTATGAATGTATACTCAGGACTAAATCCCACTGAATTCAATGGGATTTACTCCCAGGTAAGTCTGTACAGGATGCCTTGGGTACTGTTAGCTGTCTGAAGATCCTTGTCAGAGGCCCTTGTTCAGGTGCCTTCAGAGTTATTCTCCCAAACTTTTAGTAGATAATATCTTAATGTTGCTCATGGTGTTTTATTTCAGGGTTTTCTGTTTGTTTGTTTGTTTGTTTGTTTATCATTGTTGACACCCTTTTACTGCAATTGTATTGGGGTTTCTTGTTGTACAGGTTTTTAACTTACTGTTTTCAGTCTGATTGTAAGCCTCTTCAGAAGTTGTTTTACTGAAAGGCAGAGACAGAGCTGTTTCATTTGTTCCTTGAAATGAATGGGGATCTCCATGAATGCAGAAACTTCTCATGTACATTGCATAGAATTCTGAATCCGGGCAAAGGCATGAGTGGTGGCTATAACTGGGGCAAGAAAGAAATCCCCCCTTCCCTGACCGTCACTAGTATCTGGTTGAGTTGCTGGAATCTTCTAGAGCTACTTGCTCTACAAGTATCATTATTTGATGTGCCTGCTTCCTGCTTCTGGCCACTACAGTCTGGAATGTATGGGATGAACTGTGCTAGCTTAGAGAATTAATATTGATGTCTTGAAATGATATTAAAGGCAAAACTGAAGTAATTTGGCCACATAATGAGAAGACAGGATACCCCGGAGAAGATGCTGATGCTAGGAAGAGCGGAAGGCCAAAGGAAGAGGGGCCAACCAAGGGCAAGATGGATGGATGATATTCTGGAGGTGACGGACTCGACCTTGGGGGAGCTGGGGGTGGCGATGGCCGACAGGAAGCTCTGGTGTGGGCTGGTCCATGAAGTCATGAAGAGTGGGAAGCGACTGAACAAATAAACAACAACAACTTGAAACAGAATAGTGTGTCCTTTAAACCAGGGATGGGGAACGTCTGACCCATGTAGGTTCCCCACCCAGCCTATAAAGGCTTGGACTCCCTTCAGGCACTCCACCCACTCTCCTCCCCAAGCAAAACTTCCTGGACTGGAGGCTGCTGGGGGCAGAGAGAGATAACCAGGGAATTTCCCTTAATGCCATTTGCCCTCCCATTGGAAATTCGCTTGTTATTTCCAATCACACATCAGAGATAACAAAGGGATTCCCCTTACTTAGTGTACCACTCCCCCTCCCAACTGGCTGAGTATGCTTCACTCCTGCATCTCATTCCTTGCATGAAGAGCAAGAGGCAGGAGGGAAGCCAAGCTGTGTGCAGGAACTCCTGCAAGTGCTGGCCAAGTGCCAGCTTTGCTTATTCAGGGAATCTGAAGGACGAGCGAGATGGCTCCCCAGCCGAAGCACTGCCTGGAAGAGCTCCAGACAGCACTTTGGACGGGGACCCAACAAACTCAGAGGGCAAGACCCTCCCCTGATGTCATTGGTGGGGTTCCGCCCGTGACATCATCTGGCCCAGGGTAGGGACTGGGGGGCAGTCCAGACCCTAGAGCCAATATGGTTCCCCACCTCTGCTTTAAATGGTCAAACAGTATAATAGTGAGTATATTAACAAGGCGATACAAAAGAAGCAATAAATGATAGACAAGAAATAGAATAATGATGTAAAGCAGAAATGAAGCATGCAAACAGAATGTACAAAATACAATGGTTTGAAAAAAGATTAATCATATAGTAAGACTGAACTGAACTGCCTGATGGAATACAGAAAGGAAAGATTCAAAGATCAGACACTGGCTTTCAAGGCCATCGCAACACTTGCTTGGTAGATGATGGATGAAAATTCCCTCCCTTGACACACAGGTTAAGCTAGTGAAAAAGAGGAACCAGATAAAAAAAATATTTTTAAGCAGCTACTATAGTACCCCCCCCCCTTTCTTCTTCCATGGCTATGGCTAATTGAATCCCCAAAATATTCCATATATATATCTAAGTTATAAAATGCTGACATTTTAGGACATGTGGATGAGCACAATTGCAGCTAAACATAAAAGGTTGGATCCAATAGGTCATTAGTCATACTTAGAGTAAACCCACTGAAATCAATGGGACTTATACAAAGCCTTAATGAAATAGTCCTAGATGCCTATTCAGTCTCTTCCTGAAGTTTCTAGTGTGGTGTTTACAACCAATCACTTTCAAAATGGCAGTTTTGGTGGCTTTCCATGGAATCATAGATGTTAGCACTGAAAACAACTGATTAAATAATTCCGAGCTTGCCCTTGCCAGTGGAAGATAGTTCATCATTCTGTTTTCCAGTACTTTTGCCCAGTTTGGGCTAATTTTAAATGGATTAAGTGATTAAACTTCCCTCTACCTCTTCTCTTGAGAGAGTATTTCACAGACTAGGACCGGCTGTTAGGACATTTTCCCTAAATTATTTCTTTATTGTTTTTTTTTTTTGGGGGGGGGAGACTAGATTGCATGTCACGTCCAATAAAATGAAAAGCATTCTGAATGTCTAAAACTCAATTCCTCTTTTTGCTTTTTGGAAGATGTCATACTGCTTTGCCATTCCTGGCAAAACCAGATTATGTTTGTATATGAATGATAGAGAGCTCCATTAGATAAAAGTCATTTAACAAAATAATGGAGTTAACTGAGACAATAGCTTGGGAGTGTTTTCCTAAGCTTATTAAATATTTGTAAAACCTGACAGGACAGCCATATAAATGTATGGAATGTACATGACTGATAATATTGTTTTTCTTTCCCCACCTTCATGTATTTTGTGGAAGCTTACAGACAAATATTTGGCAGGTGACTTTAAATCGGCATGTGCCCCTCAGCCTTCCTCGTCTGCAGCTCCTGGTTCTACAGAACATATGAAGCTGCCTCATACCAAATCAGAATATTAGTACTGTCAACACTGTCTCAGTGTCAGACAGGGGTCTTTCTAGCAATGTGCAACTGAAACCTGTGCTCCACTCCTGCATTATGGTACATCCCCAGCTTTCCTGTCTAACCATTCTGTCTTTCACAACCACATCTCTCCCTTTGGCTTTCCACTCCGCTCCTTTTCTGAGCTCCCCTGAGCTCCTTCCTACTTTCTTAATCCCTTTCCTAAGCCAATCATCAACTACCCATTCTTCCTGAGGCCTTTCTGCCAGCCTTCTCCTTTCCTAGGTTCGAAGCAGCTGTGCCAATAGCAGCTAGAGGCTCTTGAGCCTGCCACACCATTCTGTGACATAAAGCAGCTCAGCCTATCACTGCCTGAAGCTTCACATCTACAGCAAAATGTCTGATTACATTATAATTTAAGCCCGATTCAGCTGTCCTTCCCCTGTGCCACACACAATACTGTTTCGCAGAAGGATGGACAGGGATGAGCCTGTTAGCCCCATGCCCTCCCACAAATTCCTGTTGCCAGTCTTGCAACTCTCCACATCATGGAGACTGGACTGCAACAGAGAGGAGCATTCTATATAAGTAAGCTTCCTGTTCAATATAGTACCCTAGAAGTTCAGGGTTCCACATCTTGTAGGGAGGGAGCCCACTTGAACCTCTTACATGATGATGATTGCAAAGCAATGCATGAACACTAGGGCTGTGCAGGGACCCCGTGACCTGCTTTGGAGGCTGATTCGGAGCTTCTGAATTGGCCCCGACCCACTTGGCCCAATCTGGAGCCAGGCTGACCCGCTTTGGGCTCTGCATCAGAAGCGAGATCTGGACAGCTGAAACCTCCCCCCAGCCATGTAAGCCCCGTGCCTGCATCCATCCCCGCTCACCTGTGTGAGCTCCTGCTCCTTACCTGGATCTACAGGGAGTGCCTGCAGCCATCGCCATCTTGGAGGGTGTCACCATTTTCTTTTAAAATGGTGATCCTTCTTCTTCCAGTAAGTAAATGGTGTGTACAGTGTGGTCATAAAGGGCCATCAACGCAGCACTACAAGCGTAAAAATGGTGACTCTATCCAAGATGGCAACAGCTGTGGATGTTCCCCACGGGTACAGGTAAGGAGCAGGGGGCTCATGCGGCTGGGTGGGCAGCTGTCAGGATTGGGCTGAAGCAGCCCAAAGCGCTTTGGAGTGATCCAGCCTGCTTCAGGTGGATCGCTTCAGGCCACTCCTGACCCAGTCCGAATCACCCCGAACTGCTTCTTGGGTTCAGACCAAAGTGGTGCACAGTCCTAACTAATACTTCATGCCCATGTTCTTGAATGTATAGTCAATATGCCTCTACCAGTCCTCTGACAACTCAGATATATATTTAAGATAAATTTATTAATAAATATCAAATATAAAAACAGTATATTTATATCAACTACGTATATGAACATTAATCATAACAGCTGATGATTAATTACAGTGTCTTAACAGAAAAAACGACACTACATAAATTTTCGTAAACATACTAATTATTTCTCTTCGGTCTCATAATTAAAATCTCCTGTAATCCAAATAATTAGTGGATGATCAGTAATTCATGAGTTTAATCCAATTCATATCAATTAATTTAGAATTTCTTCTACAATGATGCCAAAATGTATTTCAACCATTCATTTTACTATAGGTTTTACTTCTTCATTTTCTACACTTGATCCAACGTTAATTTTATACATTGTCCTGGTTTGCATGTCACAGCTAACTATGGGGTCACAGCTAACTAACCCAACAACAAACTACGGGCTCAAACTGTGGGTTGTTTCTTCTTCAACAACCCAGAGTGCTGGATTCGTACATCGGTGTGCAGGAAGCAGCATGCTCACTTTGGAGTGGCTACAGTTAACTATGAGTTGTTTAGCCCATAGTTAGTCATTACATGTGAACTGGATCATGTAATTAAAATCCAACACGTAGGCCATTTCTACATGAGGCATTTATCGTGTGCTCGTGATTGGTCACTCATGGAAGTTCATGGGTCATCTACATGATGTCATCCTCCTCCAGGGCACCTCCCACTCATTGCAACCTTTATCGCGTTGTTTTTCATGATGACGAAAGTTTGGTATTTTCCCTCCTCCCACCATGAAATGCAGTAAATTACAGTGTACTGATGAAATGGCGCTTTATCACAAATAATACTACAGTGCCATCTAGTGGCTTTATAATGAAACATGTAGAACTTACCAAGAAAGAAAAAAGGGGAGAAACCACATGGAAATGAGCTGATCATAATCCTGCAAGGAATCTGGAAGCAGAAGCCCCAGTAAAGTTGCAGGATTTTAGCCTGGTGTAGAAATGCTCTCAATTTCCTACTCAACCAATTGTAGGTACTTACATTCCCCACACCTCTGTTGCACTAGCAGAACTCTTGCTGCCATTCATAAATTCATTTAGTATCTTGATCTGATTCTATTCCTTTCACATGGGCTAAAAAAATGATTATTGGACTTAAAGAAATCTCCAAACCTGTAATTTCATTCATCTTCTTTCTTATTTGCGTCCCAAAGTTCCATCTAACTGGACAATCTTTGCTGAGACATTTGGTGCGTAGCACAGAGAGCAGAAACCTGGGGAATATACTCCAGATCATTTGTGAAACCATTATTCCTGCACTGAGCAGGGGGTTTCCTGCATTGAGCAGGGGGTTGGACTCGATGGCCTTATAGGCCCCTTCCAACTCTACTATTCTATGATTAAGTTTCCTTTGATCCAGTGATCAGACTATGATTGAACTTAAATGGAAATGAAATGGCCATACTACAAAATGTACAAAATAAACTGTTACTTGCTTAATTAAATAAACTGTTACTTGCTTAAATCTTAATACCATTTGGACAAAATCATTTAGGCCTTTAAGTTTGCTGTGGCTTATGGCACATGAGGTATGTTCCATTCTCCAGTGTTTTATAAAAGCGATAACATCTTGCCCTGCATTATTGCTCCAGACCCTAGAGACTTCATGAAATGACACATAGTGAGGTGGTTTAATGGAACCGTTTACTCCTTACCTCCAGGATCTCTCTCTCTCTCTCTCTCTCTCTGTGTGTGTATAGAGTTGTTAGCCTGAAAAATAGAAGTCAGATGTTTCTGTTTATAAATCTTTTATTGAAAATGCATTATGAGAACCTTTTTAAGCAACTTGCTCATACAGCAGAGTGGAACCTTCTCTGATTCCTGGTTTTTGTAGAACCTCAGATGTTTATCGTTTTAATTTTTTAAAAAAGTAACCAATATAAATATAGCTGCGGTTGATGATATATAAACTTAGGGGCATCACTATACTCCAACTTATGGATTAAAACATTTCTCTTGAATGTGGTAATTATAAGTGGAAACGGGACCCCAGTCATAAAAGAGCTAAAAAGTTTTCAACAACTATGTTTGGCCAATTTAGAGGACTCTTGGGATATGCAGCACCCAGCAGGTAATATGCATAGCAGTCGAGACTGTGCTTCATACTGTACGTAATTTGAAAAATAAGCTTTGGTAAGCATATAAATGCCTTCTTCAGCTGCCAGTGGCTTGTTCCTCTAATGGCATTCAAGTCAGAACAGCTTTACATCAATCTGCGTTCTTCTGGATAGGAAATCCTTCCTTGTCTCAGACACTTTGCCTTCACCCCTATTTCAGAAGGGTTGATTCTAAAGAATTCAGATGCTTCTAGTCCGTTGGCTGCTATTGATGTAAGGGTCTTTGAGGACCCGTAACCTTTCCTTACATGTGTCCTTCAATGGCTGCATATATTTATGGAGAGTGACATAGAGCTTGAACAGCTCTAAAATAATATTCTAATAGAGTTTCTCACTGTGGTATCCAGTTTCATGTGTAATCAATGCATAGCATGGGGTGGGGGCGGTGGGGGTGGGAGAGAGAAAGAGGAGACACCCTTCTGTGGTTTGCCTTTGCATACACCTTTCCTCTTTTTCATTTACATCACAGCCGTGACAATGTGAGCTTCCACCAATGTGCCTCCATCAGCAAGGGTGCCCAGGTGTCCAGCTTTACAGAGGACACTGTTCTATTTAAAGGGCTGCCAGAGGACACTCCTCTGTTTGAAGGCATCCTCTGTTTGAAGGTTTAAAGACACAGAACTGTCCAGTTCAAGTCTGGTTCAAATATGAAGAGCCATAAGAAGGAAGAGCAGCAGGGGCCTAGATGTTGCCCATGAAGAGTTAGCACCCGGGCAGCAGAATGAAGAGGCATATCACAAAGGGCACATGAACAGTAATCTCCACTATAGTGAGATGTATTTCTATTTAAATTACAGTTATTGTGTCTAATTTTATACCTAGACATATACATTAGCATATGCAAATTGTATGCAAATGTGTGCCCTCTTTAGTCCTCTTCTTTCATGATGTATTTTCTCTTTTTTGGTGATCCTATCCAGCCATCCTATCCAGCAGTCCCTTGGCAACACCAGTTGCTGGAGAACATGGATGGGAGGGTGCTGTTGCACTCATGTCCTGCTTGTGGATTTCCTGTGGGCAGTTGATTGGACACTGTGTGAATGGAATGCTGGACTAGATGGATACTTGGTCTGATCCAGCAGGGCTCTTATGTTCTTAACATACCCAACACTGTTCAGAAGGTCCCTCCTTTGACCCTCTAGAGAGAAGGACCATTCCAGAGAGGAGCACAGGCGGAGGGGGGAAGGAGAAAGATCCACTTACTGACTTTCCTTCCCCTCATTCAACCATTGGATTCAACCCAATATAGTGATTTGCTACATGAAAGAAAAGTGACCTTATTTCAAAGTTGCTGCTTCTCTCAGGTTTGTAATGGGGCAAGCTGTTGCCTTTTAAATCTTTCCAAAGATTTCTTCGTGGGCCGAGAAAAGGTCAAGAGCAAAGTTGAAAGGTTGAATGGGAGGATCATTATTTCATGCTGATCATCTCTTCCCTAGCAGTGCACAGCAATTCCTGAGGAATAAGATGGTGATCACAGATCTTGGTGACTTTCTTAGCAACAAAGCTGACACATAAGAGATACAACTGGAAGCATCAACATCCCCACGTTCATCAGCAAACTTAAGGAGACACTATCAAGACACAGAAAAATAAAGCTGTTTTCATCTCTTCCTGAATGGATGTCAGAGGTTATCTCTTAAAAGGGAACATTATCTTTGATGGTTGATCCTCCATGAAGGGTTTGTAACCCAGTCAACATCAGTAACTTTGGATAAAAGGCCTCTGTTTTCAATAGGCTGGTCTAATGTAAGCTTTGCAAAACTTCATTCTAATTTCTCAAATACAATTATTGAATGCCTTAGTTAGGCATGTGATATAAAAATGTATGACCATTCAGCATTTTAAAACCAGCCATTAGCTGAATTAGTATTTGCATAAAAGCAAAAATGTAACTCTTCCATAGTATGGCAAAGTCAATCTCCGCAGCTTTCCCTTTTAAAATGAGAAATTTCATTGTAAGAAAAGTGAAGATCAAGTCATTATGTAAGTGCTCTTTAAATGCAGACTTTCAGACAGCTTGCTAGAGTCAGCAAATAAGGCAAAGATCGTGAAAGCATGAATCATTGTGACAAGGGCAACATCTGGAAAAACAGTTGCAACATTCAAAGAGGAACTTCTAGCCAAGTGGCAAATGTGGCATGTGTGTTCTGGATCTTCAGTATTTCAAGTCAATTAAAGTGTGTGCATGTGCACACGTGTGGCTGACTGGCTGGCTGAATGTCCAGGCCAGAAACAGCTTCAAATGACAGCTGTTAAACTAGCATGACAGTGGACCAGGTGAGTATCATGAAGTTTGATCTATACACTGTTCTGAAACACCAAGATATTTCTTAGTCTGATGGCAGCACACGGATGCACAACCCGCACCTCCCAAGGCTTTAACTGTGGGCCCCCATGGGTGCCCTGATCCCCCCTGCCAGCACTACTGCCAAATTGCCACCGCCTCCCCAGCAACCCTCATATAGATTTCTAGCAGTGAGGAAAGAGCAAACTGTATCAGGATTGCTGGGATGAGTGAGTGTGTGTCCATGCACATGCTTGGCCCCCAGCTGCTCAGCCACCCTTGGGTCCAAGCAGGTAGAACCTCTCAGTGGATTACACTGGATTGTATTCTAGTATCTCCACTTGCAATAATCAATACAGCTAAAGAAATGTTCTTATTATTTTAGCTGCAGTAGAGTCACGGGGAACTACAGTACGGTCCACCATCTCATCAATTCATACATTACCAAATAGGGATCTGATGCAATTGCTCAATCTGTGCAGGTGGCTTCCAGGAATAGCTGTTTGGTCTGTTAACTCCCCTTGCAGATGCTTTGATACCAATAATTTCATTTAAACTATCCACAACATTTACATTTTAACATGAGCAGTTATTTTGACATTGTAATCTACACAATAATATTTTCCCTAATGTTTTTCTCCTTTTAAATAGAAATATATTTAAATGTAAATATGTAAAAGGATACATAAATATATTTAAATAAAAATATATAAAAGGATATGTGTGTGTATATATATATATATATATAACCAAAGGATATGTATATAACTACAGTAGAATCAGTGAGAGATTGCATTTCAGTTGTTAAAATGTTTCATCTCATAGAATTAACAAATTCCCTAAATTTGAGCGGGACATGCAAAAGAGGGGTATTAACATCTTTGTCACAGGAATGAGTACGGAGATTCTGGGTTTGGGTTTTTTTAAAAAATACATTAAAACTAGAATTTTCACTGAAAATCTGCAGGATTAAAACCAATAAAAGCAACAACAGCAACAACCCTGCAGAACCATTATTCAGCCAAGCCATTTTAAATGTTAACAACACTCCCATTTATAAAAAAACCTGATATATGATAAAGTTTCATCTAACTTATTGAGCAAAAATGAACTGAAATAAGCCAATGCTCTGTCACACTCTTTTCCATATTGGTACAATTATTTTCAAGTTGTGTCCTTGGGAAGAGGACTAGGGGCAATATCTAATGGTAATCCTATGTAACTCCAGCAAAGGAGATTGTTACCTTGTTGTGGTGCTGGAGCTGGAGCACCTCAATGATATCATGAGCTAAACCATGAAGGGACACCCAAGGTGGGAAGGTCATGGCAGAGAGGTCAGACTAAATACGATCCCTGGGGAAGGAAACGGCAACCCACCCCAGTATTCTTGCCATGAAAACTAAATGGATCAGTACAACCAGAGATATGTCGGTATACCATCAGAAGATGGGACTCCCAGGTCAGAAGATGGTCAAAAGGCTACTGGGGAGGAACAGAGAATAAGTTTAACTAGCCCCAGATGTGATGACGCTCAAAGCCGAAAGCACGGCTAGCAGCCGATGGTGCTGGTGGTGAACGATGAATCCGATGTTCTAAAGATCAACACACCATAGGAACCTGGAATGTAAGATCTATGAGCCAGGGCAAATTGGATGAGGTTATTGGGGAGATGTCGAGATTAACTGTAGACATTTTGGGTGTCAGTGAACTGAAATGGACTGGAATGGGCCACTTCACATCAAATGACCACCAGATCTACTACTGTGGACAAGAGGACCACAGAAGAAATGGAGTAGCCTTCATAATTAATAATAAAGTGGCTAAAGCAGTGCTGGGATACAATCCAAAAAATGACAGAATGATCTCAATTCGAATTCAGAGTAAGCCATTTAACATCACAGTGATCCAAATATATACCCCAACCACAGAGGCTGAAGAAGCAGAAGTAGATATGTTCTGTGAGGATCTGCAGCACCTACTGGTTAGTATGCCAAAAAAAGATGTTATTTTCATTACAGGAGACTGGAATGCTAAGGTGGGTAGTCAAACGACACCTGGAATTACAGGCAAGCATGGTCTGGGAGAACAAAATGAAGTGGGACATAGGCTGATAGAATTTTGCCAAGACAACTCACTGTGCATAACAAACACTCTCTTCCAACAACCTAAGAGACGACTTTATACATGCACTTCACCAGACGGTCGACACCGAAATCAGATTGACTACATCCTTTGTAGCCAAAGGTGGCGGACATCTATGCAGATGGTAAAAACAAGACCTGGAGCTGATTGTAGTTCAGATCACGAACTTCTTATTGCACAATTTAGAATCAGACTACAGAGAATAGGGAAGACCCACAGATCAGTTAGATATGAGCTCACGAATATTCCTCATGAATATGCAGTGGAGGTGAAGAATAGATTTAAGGGACTAGATTTAGTAGATAGGGTCCCGGAAGAACTATGGACAGAAGTTCGCAACATTGTTCAGGAGGCGGCAACAAAAAACGTCCCAAAGAAAAAGAAAACCAAGAAGGCAAGATGGCTGTCTGCGGAGACACTGGAAGCAACCCAAGAAAGAAGGAAGGCAAAAGGCAACAGTGATAGGGGGAGATATGCCCAATTAAATGCAAAATTCCAGAGGTTAGCCAGAAGAGATAAAGAATTATTTTTAAACAAGCAATGTGCGGAAGCGGAAGAAGATAATAGAATAGGAAGGACAAGAGACCTCTTCCAGAAAATTAGAAACATCGGAGGTAAATTCCAGGCAAAAATGAGTATGATCAAAAACAAAGATGGCAAGGACCTAACAGAAGCAGAAGAGATCAAGAAAAGGTGGCAAGAATATACGGAAGATCTGTATAGGAAGGATAATAATATTGGGGATAGATTTGACGGTGTGGTCAGTGAGCTAGAGCCAGACATCCTGAAGAGGGAGGTTGAATGGGCCTTAAGAAGCATTGCTAATAACAAGGCAGCAGAAGATGACGGTATCCCAGCTGAACTGTTTAAAATCTTGCAAGATGATGCTGTCAAGGTGATGCATGCCATATGCCAGCAAATTTGGAAAACACAAGAATGGCCAACAGATTGGAAAAGATCAACTTATATCCCCATACCAAAAAAGGGAAGCACTAAAAAATGTTCAAACTATTGAACAGTGGCACTGACTTCACATGCCAGTAAGGTAATGCTCAAGATCTTGCAAGGTAGACTCCAGCAAATCATGGAATGAGAATTGCCAGATGTACAAGCTGGGTTTAGAAAAGGCAGAGGAACTAGAGACCAAACTGCCAATATCCGCTGGATAATGGAGAAAGCCAGGGAGTTTCATTTATTAATAGTCAATAAAACAATTTCTGTTTTATTGACTATTCTAAAGCCTTTGATTGTGTGGATCATAACAAACTGTGGAAAGTTCTTGGTGGGATGGGGATACCAAGTCATCTTGTCTGCCTCCTGAGGAATCTGTATAACGACCAAGTAGCAATGGTAAGAACAGACCACAGAACAATGGACTGGTTTAAGATTGGGAAAGGAGTACGGCAGGGTTGTATACTCTCACCCTACCTATTCAACCTGTACGCAGAACACATCATGCGACGTGCTGGGCTTGATGAAGCCAAGGCTGGAGTTAAAATCGCTGGAAGAAAAATTAACAATCTCAGATATGCAGATGATACCACTTTGATGGCTGAAAGCGAGGAGGAGCTGAGGAACCTCATGACGAAGGTGAAAGAAGAAAGTGCAAAACCTGGGTTGCAGTTCAACCTCAAAAAAACCAAGATTATGGCAACCAGCTTGATTGATAACTAGCAAACAGAGGGAGAAAACGTGGAGGCAGTGACAGACTTTGTCTTTCTAGGTGCAAAGATTACTGCAGACGCTGACTGCAGCCAGGAAATCAGAAGATGTTTACTTTTTGGGAGGACAGCAATGACAAATCTTGATAAAATAGTGAAGAGCAGAGACATCACACTGACAACAAAGGTCCGCATAGTTCAAGCAATGGTATTCCCCGTAGTAACCTATGGCTGCGAGAGCTGGACCATAAGGAAGGCTGAGCAAAGGAAGATAGATGCTTTTGAACTGTGGTGCTGGAGGAAAATTCTGAGATTGCCTGGGACTGCAAGAAGATCAAACCAGTCCATACTCCAGGAAATAAAGCCAGACTGCTCACTTGAGGGAATGATATTCAAGGTAAAACTGAAGTACTTTGGCCACATAATGAGAAGACAGGATACCCTGGAGAAGATGCTGATGCTAGGGAAAGTGGAAGGTAAAAGGAAGAGGGGCTGACCAAGAGCAAGGTGGATGGATGATATTCTGGAGGTGACGGACTTGACCTTGGGGGAGCTGGGGGTGGCCGACAGGAAGCTCTGGCATGGGCTGGTCCATGAAGTCCCGAAGAGTCGGAAGTGACTGACAGAATAAACAACAACAAAATCCTATGTAAACTAGGCCCATTCACTTCTATGGGTCTACTCTATGTAGGAGTACCATTGCATAATGACTGAAATTCCTTTCTCCATGGTCTTGCAGTAGGGTTCCCACTTTTCACCTAACAGAGGCTATATTGTTCTGTTTTTTTTTAAAAAAGGAGACCATTAGATTTCTAGTTTCCTTACAACTGTGCAAGGATATGCAACAACAATCCTGCTTCCCTCTCCATAATGTCTTGCATATTGCACTACCTACTTTCCCCCAATTAGAAAGCAGAATATAATAGATTAGTCAATGCCGAGTAGAGACTGGTGGCGCCGATGTCAATGGGGTGGTGAATCTGCTCTGGGTTCCAGCAGAACCATTGGTTCCAGCACACCTTGGATAGCTCCTTTAGAGTTCTGACTGAAACCCAGAGCAGATTCACCGTGCCACTGACATCAGGGCCACCAGACTCCCCTACAATGCCACAGCTCTTCATCACAGAAAATGTACTCTTTGACTTTGATCCTGTGAGCTGCTGGGGCTGAGGCAGCAATTTGTGAGAGCAAGCAGACTGCACCAAATTGCAGTTGCACCTGATTCCTGGGTAGACCTCCTCAAAGCTAGATGTCCAATGTATATTCTCTAACTCAGGGTCCCTGACCCCACTGGCTTGAGCAGAAGCCCAAAAATGCAGCAAGCAGAAGGTACTAATCTGTTGACCTGAGAAGGCAGAAGGCCAGGATTCCAGTATTTCTACTGGCTCAGTCCCTGGCCAGTCCAGAAGCTTCATACTGTCTGCCACTTGTGGGGGGTGATATTGCACACCCACATTCTCTTCTGTCAAAAGAAGGCCCTGAGTATATATTGTCCACCATAGCCTGCTTAACTAGGTCCTGGTCCCAGGCTTTGAGGTTCCCAGAGTCCCTGCCCAGAAGCCCGTAGAACTCCAACTCCAGCAAGCACTCGGGTGGACATTTACACAGCGTCAAAAAGGAGGAAATCCATCATCAAATGAGAAGACACAAATTTGCATACAATTTGCATGTGTTAATTTTTATGTAGAGATGTGCATTTAGAAATAATTACTATAATTTAAATAGAAAAACAATATGACTCACTATAGTGGGGAAGACTGTGACCAGGTGCCCTGTGTGGCCTCCTCAGTCTACTGTCCAGATGCTAACTGCTGATGGACAAGATCAAAGCTGCTGCTCTCCTTTCTTAGGGTTCTTTATCTTTAAACCATAGAATCATAGAATAGTAGGGTTGGAAGGGGCCTACAAGGCCATTGAGTCCAACCCCTGCTCAATGCAGGAATCCAGGTCAGAGCATCCCTGACAGATGGCTGTCTAGCCTCGTCTTGAACGCCTCCAGTGTGGGAGAGCCACATTTTAAAGGGGAAGCATCTATTTTCATTACAGAACTGGAGATGGGAATGAAATGAAATGGAAGTATTCTACATATTATCTCAATAACTATGAAATGTTCTACCATCTCTGAGCATTTTTTAAAAATAGTTGTACTAAAAACATCTCAAAGCTCAAAGTTGTTCAACTCATATCATTTACCACATGGACTGATCGTAGAGTTTGTAGGCAAGAGGTACCGATTCTAGAAAAAAAAGATGGTTAACTTTTCAGGAAGAATGATAGCTATTTTCTGCTGTCACAAGCACCACGCAAGCATCATATAGGCCAAATGGCTAGAATACGCATGTTCTCTTGCAAATCTACGTTAAACTACGTTTTAGCAAACTGAGCAAACATTTTAAATCATTGATGAGTGCAAATATACCTAATTTTCCTTGAATGGTAAGTTTCATGTGCCTGAAAGTGGCAAGATCACCCCCAAATCAGTCTCTTTTTTGCATTCTTGATCATTAGATTTGTATACTTGTAGTAGCAGCTAGCACACACTTCCAGATGTGGAGATTGAATCATGACTTCAAAGTTTGATATGAATCAAGGTTGTAATATAGGCACAGCTTAATAAATCATAAACCCAGGCTGTTGATGTTGTTGTTCAGTCGTTAAGTCGTAGAATCATAGAATCATAGAATAGTAGGGTTGGAAGGGGCCTACAAAGCCATTGAGTCCAACCCCCTGTTCAATGCAGGAATCCAAGTCAAAGCATCCCTGAGAAGTGGCTGTCCAGCCTCGTCTTGAATGCCTCCAGTATGGGAGAGCCCACCACCTCCCTAGGGAATTGGTTCCATTGTCGTATAGCTCTAAAAGTCGGGAAGTTTTTCTTGATGTTCAGCTGGAATCTGGCTTCCTGTAACTTGAGCCCATTATTCCATGTCCTGCACTCTGGGATGATCGAGAAGAGATCCTGGCCTTCCTCTCTGTGACAACCTTTCACGTACTTGGAGAGCGCTATCCTATCTCCCCTCAGTCTTCTCTTCTCACAGCTAAACATGCCCAGTTCTTTCAGTCTCTCTTCATAGGGCTTTGTTTCCAGTCCCCTGATCATCTTTGTTGCCCTCCTCTGTACCCTCTCTCCAGCTTGTCTGCATTCTTCTTAAAGTGCAGTGCCCAGAACTGGACACAGTACTCCAGATGAGGCCTAACCAGTGCTGAGTAGAGGGGAACTAGTACTTCCTGGGATTTGGAAGCTATACTTCTATTAATGCAGCCCCAAATAGCATTGGCCTTTTTTTCAGCCACATCACATGGTTGGCTCATTTTCAGCTTGTGATCTACAACAATTCCAGGATCCTTCTTGCTTGTAGCGTTGTTGAGCCAAGTATCCCCCATCTTGTAACTGTGCATTTGGTTTATTTTTCCTAGGTGCAGAACCTGGCATTTATCCCTATTAAATTTCATTCTGTTGTTTTCTGCCCAGCGCACCAGTCTATCAAGATCAGATTTGATCTTCTACCAGAATTGGACTGGGCAAGCCTTCAGACAGAGAACTCCTTCAATAGAGGACTGTCCTATGACAACCCTTCAAACAGAGGACTGACAGTAAAGTAGGACACCTGGCTACCCTTGCAAGCACTAATTGCTCTCATCAGGGTGGAGCAGGAACCTGTGACAGATCCTTGCACAACATCCAAAGGGCTATTCAAGTAGCCCAGCATGCATTGAGTCAGAGCAGCTGTGTGTGTACCTCAACAGGAAATAATTATTACAAGTGGGTTTTAAATGATATATAGGCCAAAGCTGTATGGCATTGTTTCTTTTGGCATGTCTATGGTAGTGCTAAAGCCAATCCATAGAGTCAAAGCTGCCTTGGCTCCAATATATATTTTCTTACTTCAAAATGGATGTTTTCCATTACGGCGTTGTTTCCTTCTTTTAAGATACATGAGCCTCATTTTTTCTCAAACATCCTTAACAACTTCCCAGGTTCTATCTCTAGTTATAGTCATCATTTCTAAAATATGTTTTCTTAGTTGAACTTTGGGAGAACATCGATTATTAGATGGATTAAAAATAAATAAGTAAGTAAGCAAGTAAATAAATAAATAAATAGTTTCTATGTGGTATGATTTGAGCAGGCTTACCCTTCTCAGCCATTTTCAATGTTTTGTCTTATTTCCCATCTTTGAAGACTTATGAATCCAAATGTGGGTATTTAAGCAAGAGACAGAATAAAGCAGGCAACATATTTCAGAAATGAATTACAATGTTCACTCTTACAACATACTCCTTGCTGTGAATGTTTATGTAGAATATTGCCTTCCCTTCAAAGTTTGTTCCCTGAAAAATGATGACTATTCTCCTTTTACAGTTGATTTAAATGCAGTCAGCTTCGTTTTCACTGGTTCGCTGTAGTTATATTCAGTTTATTCATTGATATGTTGATTGGCTCTGTACGACATTTGAGACTAGTTATGAAAAACATAAACAGGGAGGACCAAAAAAGAAAGAGGCTTAAATCCAAATACCTGAGCTTAATTGGACTGTAGGCTGGATTGCATGTAGGTTTTGAGATAACGGGGAACGATTCCTCAAGTGGTCCTTCTTTAAGCCCACCCTTGGGGGGGGGGGAAGGCTGTGTGTCTCATTTTGGCTGCCTTTCCAAAGACGTCTACAATAATTGCTCTATAAAACAATTCAATAACATTTTTAGAGGTTATTGGCCCTCCTTATATGTATGGCGTGACATCAAAATAATGATCTACTATTCTCATGATGGGTGGAGTGGGAGAACTTTCCTTTCCGCCATTCTTGAGGATACCTTTTAGATGGAATAAAAACATGTCCTCCTAACCATTTCACTGGTGACCCCAGTGTCAGTGCAGAAGGCCGCTTTTGTCCCAATCCCAACGGTATCCAAGAATGCCTCATGCCTCAACAATCCTTTCTGGCAACTGCAAGGGCGAAGGGGACCTTGCTCCTTCCTAGTGAATACACCACTTTTCACCATTCTGCTTCTGTCTCAGCGATTAGACTACTGCTGAAGGGAGGGAAACAGATGAGCAGATACCTGTTCAGCCTGGCTGCAACAAAAGCTTACTTGGTGACTTCCCTGAGCCCTCCCTCTGCCGTGGCAACAGCCTTCAGATAAAACTGCCCCTGCTATTAAGGGGGAAAGGTGGCAGTGAGTCATCCTACCCACCTAGCCAAGGCCAGGGGAGACTTCTTTGAAGGAGGAAGAGTGGGATTTCTCATCAAACTATGCTCCTACAGAAGTCATGGGGTAATCTGAGCAGGGATGCCCCACCTAACATCCTCCCCATAACAAACCTTTTGTCCCCTTTGTCACACCCCAAGCCCTCCCATGGTTTCTGACTGTCTTCCCTTGTCCCATTGCTCACCAGAGTACCAGTGGCAATGGATCAGATAGGACTCACAGAGGTTGTTAGCAGAGTGCCCATATGGCTGCCAGAAGACCCTTTTTCACTCAGGGTTTACTCAGGAGTGAGGGTCTACTCTGGAGCCAGGATCTACTCAGGAGGAGGAAGACTCAACTGCAGTCACTGAGGAAGTTGTGACTGCTGAATCAGGAACTGCCTATATATAAGCCCTCAGTTCTTCTCCCAGATCTTTGCTGGTCTGTCAGCTCTCATTGAGCGTCTTGCTTGGGGCACGGTGGTTTTCTAGATCCAACAGCAGGTCTAGAAAACTTACTGCCCATCTGGATAGACTCACACCCCTTATTTTCATAGCTCCATCAGTCTCCTAGTTACACTGAAGTGTGACTGAGGTACTTTGAGCATTATATGCATGTATATATGCACAGTATTTTCTGTTGTTAATGCCTCAAAAAGAGGAATTCTACAGAGAAACGGAGTAACTTTAAAATTATATTCTGTAGGGCATTTGGCTTTCTGTCTTTCATGGTATTCTCTTACAAAATGATAAGATAGAGATCAAATTATCTAATGTTTGGCTTCATAATAGCTTATATTACTTAGGAACCAAAAATGGAACCTGAAGCCATTCCAGCATTTCTTGGCCTACAGAGATCTGGGATCAGAGTCTCGCCTTTATTTTCTTTAGAAATAACTTTTCTTCCAAACAGGCTGTTTGTATTAATAATAGTCTTTCACTTTTCTACGTTTTTACACTGACCTAGTGTATTTCAAGAAGCACATTCAGATTGCACCATGTTTGAACACTGATACTTGCCTCTTCCTCCCACTGCAGTATATATGACCTCATTCCCCATAATTTTCTATTGTAAAAGAAAAAGGAAGTTGAAACAATATCAACGTCTTTGTGAATGGCCCACTACAAACAATAGCTTTCCTTGTGTTAGGATATTGATTTTAAAATGTATTCATTCAATTCACCATTCTGTGGTGGCTTCCAGATCCTTCTCCCACAATGAAGCTGTATGCTTCCTCAAGCAAGGACAGGTTTGCTTAACTGAAGCAGTGCAGTCTTCTAATTTTTGAAGGCCCTTGGCCAAGGCAGACTCAGTGGTCCCCCTCTACCTTATCACCTGCATGGTCAACATCTATTAATTGCTTTTCATTTTCTCTCTCATCATTACTACCACATGTTTGCTTGACAGGCAGAGAGCCTGTAGGTACTGGCATCTGCTACTCAACCACCACCGTTGTCTCGGCCAGAGTAAGAGGCAGGGGAACAAGCAAGTTGCAATGATGAAAAGGAGAAGCAACTCCAGGGGGCTTTCCTCAGTGCGCCCCTGCTGGAGTATGCGCCCTTGGCAATGCCTGAGCATGCCTTCCCTTGATGCCAGCCTTGAACTGAAGGGTTGCCAAACAACCGATAGACAGCCCTGTTGTCGTGGATTAATAACATGAGAAGAGCCATGCTGGATCAGACCAAGGGTCCATCTGGTATGGCATGCTGTTCACACAATGGCTAAGCAGCTGCTGCCCAAAGGAAACCAACAAGCAGGACATGAGTGCAACAGCACCCTCCTGCCCATGTTCCCCTGCAACTGATGTAAATAGGCATACTGCCTCTGATACTGGAGGTAGCATATAGCCGTCAGGACTAGTAGCCATTGATAGCCTTCTCCTCCATTACATTCAAGGTGTTACATTGCTTAGGGCCGTTGTATGCTGAGGATGGGGTGCCTCCTTGTGGCATTAGACTAGTGGAAACTGTTTAGTATGGCAAATGTTTGTTTTGGGGGGCCTCTTAAAGCTAAGACTTTTATAAAAGTTAGCAACTTTTAGAATGCAAGACTTTTAGTATCCAAGTAAATATTGTATGTGCTGAATTGCTTATGAGTTGTGCTGTAACTCACAAGTTCAGTTTATGAATGTTTTACATGAGATAAATAAGAACAATGTGTTTCGTCTCATTAATATAGCATGGTATAGAAAGCTTATTGCAGCAAAAAAAGAAAAGACAAAAAAGATCACACATCTCAAAGGCCTGCTGGAAAAGAAAAGCCCACAGCTCTCTTCATGACAGTCAAACCTTCTCGTTCTCACATTTGGATTCTGTTTCTAGACCAACAGCATTTTTTTAACAGAGTCTCTGGTATCTACTTCTGCATACATGGTAGAATGTGCTACATTTTTCTTGAAAGGTTGTTGTGCAGTCATCCGAAGGGGAGTTACTGCATCTTCAGTGATCTTTGCAGCTTGTTAAAATTCAAAATGACACACAACCTCCAATAAAATTTGGTAGGCTCCTCATTTCCCCCCCCCTTCCTGGTTCAGGAATTCTGCACATCTGTTTCCGATGACTATGAGAGAAGCTGTCAGAGTTTCAGTTACTGAAAAAGGCCCATAAAATACAATGCAGTAGTTTTCAGTTTAAGTAAATATTTCTGTATTTAAAAATTCTAGAAATGGCCTTTAGCTTTAATCACTCCATTCTATCTTCTTCCAGTTCTGAAACCCTGGCTCAGAATCTAGAGTAAAACAACATTAGCCCTGAGCATCTTGGCACCCTAAGCAAAGCATGAAAAATACCTCCTCTGTCATGATTTTCAGTGTCACCCAAGCCTGCAGGATGTGTGATCTGCCAAACCAAATGCAGCCCACCAAGGGCTTGATAAACGTTCTGATTTTCCCTTCTGCTGGGGACTGGAAAAATGGGGGAGAACAGGTAGGATGATTGATCCTTGGACGCCAAAATTCAGCTTGATGAGTCACAGGTTGTGCGGCCTGTGGTGGTCACTCTGACCAATTTCAAGCTATACTCTTCAAGCTTAGCAACTAGAAAACAGCATATTCAACTTTATGGGTTACTTCTGAGTTTTTAGGGTTGAGGGACCTCAGGCCCAGTGGTCAAATCCAGCCCTCCTGGGTTCCCAATCTGACCTTCCAGGGTTCCTGAGTTGGCCACACCCCTCCCCTTGGCTCCAACCCCAATTCTTGGCCTTTGTACAGTTTTTCCCCATTCTACAAGGGTGACATGCCTCTCTTAAGGCTCAGTTGAAGAGCTTTAAGTCACAACATGGTGATAGAGTTTTTTTGGAGGGGGGGTATTTTTGTCCCACCTCCTTTGCCTTTGGCCCCACCCACCACTGGAATGCAGCCCCAAGAGCGTCTCCAAAATGGAATTTGGCCGTTGGGCTGAGAGATGTTCCTCATCCCTGCTTTAGAAGCTAAATGCTTGTGCCTTGATACGATGCTAATTTCACTCATTACTGAGCCCTCTCTTAATATGCAGTGCGCATCCATGCTCAGCTAGCCAGCATCATTCACTCAGCATTCTCCTCTGCTCCTTATGGCTAATTGTGCCAAGGTGCAGAGCTGGTTTAGAAACACAGTATCCAATGACATTCTTCCAATGTACCTTCAGGGACAGGGTTCAAATGGAGATGTGTATTGTGTGAACTAGCATGCCCCAGATATACACCCATTACAATTTCCATAATTGTGGCAGCTACAACAGTGGTGTTGTGATGGAATTCCCGGGAGTAGTGTATCCATGACATATTGGTTCACACAATAGATATTTCATAGAATAGAATCATAGAAAAGTAGGGTTGGACGGGGCCTATAAGACCATTGAGTGCAACCCCACATGATCTCTCTACTTTTGGCAGATATGAACTTATCCAAACTGAAACGTCAAGTTTGCTGTGCAGCATGCATATTTTTATAATGGAATTATGCGTCATAAAACTCCTAGACTGACCAAGGGGGCGGGGGGAGTTGGGCAACAGAAAGAAGGCAAACTCAAGTATAACAGGAGTCTGAGATTGGGGTGAGATCAGATTTCCTTGGCTTCCAACATCAACTGCATGTGATGAAAGCTAATTAAAAAATCAGCATGCTGATCACATATTCAACACACATTCTCACACATAACTACAAGTGCTGAAATGAATCCCACACTGCATCACTAAGTACTAAGATTCATCTTAGTACTGGAAACAAAGCCCTATGAGGAGAGACTGAAAGAACTGGGCATGTTTAGCCTTGAAAATAGAAGACTGAGGGGAGATAGGATAGCACTCTTCAAGTACTTGAAAGGTTGTCACAGAGAGGAAGGCCAGGATCTCTTCTCGATCATCCCACAGTGCAGGACATGGAATCATGACCTCAAGTTACAGGAAGCCAGATTCTGGCTGAACATCAGGAAAAACTTCCTGACTGTTACAGCAATACGACAATGGAACCAATTATGTAGGGAGGTAGTGGGCTCTCCCACACTGGAGGCATTCAAGATGAAGCTGGACAGCCATCTGTCAGGGATGCTTTGACTTGGATTCCTGCATTGAGCAGGGGGTTGGACTCAGTGGTCTTATAGGCCCCTTCCAACCCTACTATTCTATGATTCTATGATTCTATCTTTTACATTTGTAGACTCATTGGAGATAATTCATCACTTCTGTAAAATTGCCCCAAAGACATACTTGTACATGGTAACATTACAGGCTGGTTCATAACAGTGACTAAACCATGGTTTAACGTTACGAGAATGAGTTGCAGTAAAACTCAGGCTCACATACTCCTCCCTTTCCTCTTGTACAGTCATGAGGAAGAACTTGGAAGCTTTTGCTTCCATTTTTGATTAACTGCAGCTTGATGTGTCATTCAAATGTGGAGAAATTGTGGTTAATCTTAACTATGGCTTGTTGAAACAAGCCAGCTTCAAATAATAGCTTAGGAAGCTAAATTGTTTTTATTAACCATTGTTAAAATTAACCACAATTTAGAGTTCAGATGGCATGGATACAGAGTGGGGAAGAGGAACCATGCAGGCTCGGGGAAAGCTAGGCTTATTTTCATAATGTTAAACTATGATGTAGCATTACATCTGAATGCAGGCAATGCAGTATTTGTAGTGACTCTCTACCCAGCAGTGATTTAAATTTTCTTAGGGAATCATTGCATGACTGATTCTGCAAAACTGAAATATAAACTTAAAGAATCAATTGTAAAGAATGCAAGGAGTTTGACCATATCCCAGATGTTCTACGCCATATTCCGGTATGGGAATACGTAAACTAGCTGCTACGCTAGCTAACTGCTACATCATTTCATCAGCAACTTTGCCAAGATTTAGGATAAAGTAACTGATAAATATTTGTAGTCATGCTATATTTTAATAGAAGCTTACACATGCCTTTTCTAGAAGTGTTTTTATGGCTCATGAATTTTGTTAAATTTGGCATTGAATTACCTTTGCCATGTTTATATATAATGGATGTGTTTATGTGTGTAATTTTTGTCTTTAATGATTTCCCTAACATTGTTAGTTGACTAGATATCAGATTATTGTTCCTCTAGCCTGGAAGTCCTAAAACAATATTTTCAGGGAATGACATTCTTTTATTGTTCAGTCACGCTGGCGTATGAAATGAGAAATCAGTAGCAGCGACCAAAGGAAATGTTGGCGATAGATACTCTCCTTGAGCAATTTTTGCATAATCAAACCACTGCAAATGCATTCCTAAAAATGACAGTGAATAGATACTTGAAATGATACACAATACATTAAACTAAAACAGTGTGCTATTGAGGAACAATAAGGAAATACAAAACTCCAGCAACCAAACTAATTAATTTGTCGCAAAAATCAATAGTAAACCAATGATCATCATTTCAAATGATTACATGTGAAATAAACTGACATCGGTTTATGCCATAAACTTTATGGTTATGAAGAGACTAACAAGTAGGGCTTTTCACAGAGGCAGGGATTTGTGTTTCAAGTCTGGGATTCTGATATTTGGGGATATCACAGCAGCTGCACTGATTGTCTGAATTTGGTGACTGAAAATTCCCATCATCCTACCATTTGGAATATTAATGTCCATTTCATAACATCAAATCATTTAGCAAATCCCTTGTGGTCTACAGAGCAAATAAAGGTTTATTTTTCCTCAAATAATTTATTTAAATGCTTCTTTTTCTAGTTTTTCTTTTCTGGTAGAACTACCAAACCATCCAAAAATATAGAATATTTTTTTCTAGGCATTCCAAATAATTAATTTCTCTGTGTTAATATCAGGAAATTGTTAGAAATTATTAACAAGTAAGGGAGCAATCCTGTGGCCGCTAGACAGCAGCTAGACGGCCATAGGATATGCTGTTTTCCAGGAACCCACCTTGGAGCCCGCACTCTGATGTTGTTCCCGAAAAACTGACCTCCTCCCATGTCCACGCTGCCTTGGAGGCAGCGTGGAGAAGCCCCATCCTCTGCACTCGGAAGAGGAGTGTGGAGCGGCTGAAAAGGGGTGTGGCTGGGGGCATTCCGGGGTAGGGAGAGCAGAACTGCATGTACAACACATCCTACATGTCGCACAACAGCCTCCTCTCCTGCTCAGCCCCCTTGCAACAAGACAGCCGAAAACGGCTGTCTAGCAGAAAAAGCAGGGCAGAAGAGGCGTGGAGGGAACGATCCCCCCTGTGCTTCTCCTGCCTTGCTGTGGATAAGCAGTTGCCTCCGAGTTCAGAGGCGGCTGCCTATCTAGATAGAATTGCGCCCTCAGTAAATTAGAGAAATTATTAAGAAGTAAGAACTATTTAATTTTTCCACACACACACTTTTTTGCAAATATAAATACAATTTAAGCAAAAACAGTTCCTAGCTGAAAATTACTTTTAAACTATGCAGTGATGATCAAATTTGGCTTGATGTCTAGTCATCAGTGTATCATAATGCCCCCAAAGAAGATAATTATGGCAATACTTGAGCTGCCACATTTCCTGTGACTGTGGTATGGTCTGCTCTGTGAACTCTGGTACTGAGTGCAGGAAAGGTCACTATTGGCACTGGTCAGAGAAGAATGAGGCGGCCACCTCAGGTGGCACCTGCTGTGGAGCGGGGAACAGACAGAGCTGTAGATGCCATTTGGCCTGCTTTGTATCTCCTATCCTAGGCTGCTGCCCTCAGGTGCAGTGGTGGACATCACCAAGGGTGGAATAAGGTTCCACTGCCAGTCTGGTTGGCTTTTATATGTGGAAGGGGGGAGCCATCTTGTCCTTCACCTCAGACAGCAAAATGTCTTTTGCCAGCCCTGGTACTGCTAGTTTTTCTTCCTTGGTTTAGTTGCCTTTGATGCAAAGGGAGGGTCAAAAATGAGAAATAGCATAGGAATAAAAATGGGAAGAATCTTCCCTGACTACTAGCATGGTATCTTGTTACTGCATCTGCAAAAAGGAGGGGTGGAATAATGAACGCTTTATCTTGGTGGGTGAGTTGAGCTTCTCTTGCATGGAGCTTCAGATCTTTTGGTGAATTGTATTCTAAGAGATGTCTCGTTATCTCTAGAAGTGTTGGTATAGAAGGGTTGCCCTCAGTTAACAATTAAGCAAGCTTGGACTAAATCCATGGTACGCAACATTACATCCATCTTCCTGAACCTGGGGCCCTCCAGATGTTTTGGACTACAACTCCCAGCATTCCTGACCATTTGCCATGCTTGCTGGGGCTTATGGAAATTGAAGTCTAAAACAACTGGAGGGCCCCAGGTTCAGGAAGAAGGCACCAAGTTGGGGAAAGCTGGAGAAAGCACAAATCTCCAGTATCTAGAAAAAGGCATCTTCATTTGGATGAATGGAATATATAAACACGTTGACAAACATGTCCTATATGAAAGACAATCAACAGTGGGCTTAACTCACCAAATCAAAGTCCCATGGGAAAGAATGGGACGTGCCTAAGAGGCATACACTTGTTGGATTGTGCCCATTATAATCGGTGAAGTAGTGGCAACTTATGAGGTGCAGGCAGTTGTTGTGACAGTCTCCATAGCCACGGCCCCAAGGAGATGCAGGCAGTTTTACTGATATCTATCTATCTATCTATCTATCTATGTGTGTGTGTTTCTGGGAAAATGCATTTCCCTCCAGCTACCGCGATGATCTCAACTAAGCTCAGAGGAAACAGGGAAGGGAACTCTGAAGAAGGGGATGGCAGATAATGCTAATCAAGAAGTCCTGGCACTTTGACCCTATGAGCCATGGCTCTCCAGGCCTACACCACTAGTTACCATACCCGTGGAGGCTGGTCGCTCTGATTTCGGTGGGGCTATGATTCCATTCTGGCAGGTCTCCTCAAAGGATGAGCGAGGCCCAGGACACTTCCATTTTTTTTTAATGCTCCCAGTATATTAAAAAATGAAATGTCAAAACAGGATTACAAAAAATTGTGATATATTTTTAATGTTTACGTTTAACAATTAACACTTTTAACACATAAAAAATACAATGCAATGATGTGTAATAAATGTTCCTTTTTATTTAATAAGTGCTTTTCTAGCTTTTTACTGAGCAAATTCACCTATTATTCTTGAAAAAAAGTAGTTTTCTTGTAATGTTAAACATAGCAAGGCCATTCAAACGAATTTGTCCCATAGTTGAATGCTAATAATTCTTGACCTGAAAGCACACTGAAAGACTGTTCACCTCAAGATACTGATGCTGGTAGAATGAGAAAATGGTGACATTAGGAAACACACCAGGAAGTCCAAGTTAGAGTATTCTTGAAGCAATTCCTTTGGCTTAGTTTGAAGTTCACGGGATGTATTCGCTTGAGGAAAATGACTTCATCACACAGATTTGTTGATATTTCTTTGGTGTACTTTCTTTGGAATTGTTTTGTTGATGTATGTACTACATCTTCACTACTTGGGCTATTAATATGCCAGAGAAACCTAAACAAGTTACAAATTACATTGAGGGAGCAATCCTATGGCCGCTAGACAGCAGCTAGATGGCCATAGGATATCTGGTTTTCTGGGAACCGACCTTGGAGCCCATGATCCGAGGTTGGTTCCTGGAGAACCGACCTCCCCCACTTCCGCGCTGCCTCCGAGGCAGCGCAGAACAACCATCAGTGCAGAACAACACACTTGGAAGAGGAGCGCGGAGTAGGGATGTATGAAACTCTTACCTGGCTCCATGCCAGGCAATCCACGGTGGGGCAATCCCCCCAGAATCCTCCCCGGCCAGCTCTGCTCCTCAGACATCTGGCCACTGGGCTGCACAGGGACGCAAATGGTGGCTGCCATAGCTGCCGCCATTTGCATCCATGTCTTTAGCTGTGATAGGCTACGTAAATATATACGTAGCCTATCACGGCTAAAGACACGGACGCAAATGGCAGCGGCTACTGCGGCTGCCACTTGCGTTCCTCCCTATTGTCGTGATAGGCTATGTATATATTTACATAGCCTATCACGGCCTCCGCATGGGACGCAAATGGCAGCTGCTACAGCATTTGCGCCCCTGTCTTTTGCCATGATAGGCTACGTAAATATATACGTAGCCTATCACGGCTAAAGACACGGACGCAAATGGCGGCGGCTACAGCGGCCGCCATTTGCGTTCCTTCCTATTGCCGTGATAGGCTACGTAAATGCTTAAATACGTAAATACTTACGTAGCCTATCACGGCCTTTCGAAATAGGCGAATGGCGGCCGCAAATGCAGCCACCATTTAAGGAGCACCGGAACAGCCAACAAAGGTAGGCTCCGTTCCGGGTCCGTTTCGCGGGGTGGTGGGGTGGGTGGCTTTGTTCCGCCATGGATTCCGGCGGGCTGAATGTGCTGGCATTCGGCCTCCCTGGAATCTGTGGTGGAATTCTCCAACATCCCTAGCATGGAGTGGCTGAAAAGGGGCAAGGCTGAGGGCGTTCTGGGGTGGGGAGAGAGGAAGCGCATGTACGACACATCCTGTATGTCATATAGCAGCCTCCTCTCCCGCTCGGCCCTCCCATGGCTGGACAGCTGAAAATGGCTGTCTAGCAGAAAAAGCAGGGCAGGAGAGGCATGGAGGGAACGATTCCCCCTTGCTTCTCCTGCCTTGCTGTGGATAGGCGGTCGCCTCTGAGTTCAAAGGTGGCCACCTATCTGAATAGGATTGCACCCTAAGTGATTCAAACCACCTTCTAAGACCCAATATAATGGAGTCAATGATAACAAAGAAGACGTTGATTCTATAATGTTGTTCGACATCACAAATCTTGCAATTGCAGGTAAACTCAGATGAAATGCCAAAATTCTGACTCTGAGCTACTAGTCTGGTATCACCTCTTTGCACGATTTGGCACAGTCAAAAACTACAAGGTTTAATATGTGGCTTCCACAGGTGGAGAAAATGCACTTTGAGTTATGCTCAAGGAGAATTGATTGTGTGTGCTATACTTGCCAGCCATGTTAGATCCATTATCATAGGCTTGACCAATGCAGATGTCAGGGGGCCCTAGCCGGCCTCTTTCAGTCTACTCCAGTAGCCATCTCCAGACACAGACAAAGGATTCTTTTCAAGGCTTTATTCCTTTTACAACTTAATAACTCTATCACCAGCGACTAAGCTATGGACAGCAGAGTAACCTATGCCCCGGGTTGGAAATAGTTGGTCCCCGTTTGAATGGGAATCACTTGCAGACCCTGAACTTATGGGCTAGGGAGAGTCCCTCCCCTTTTCCCTTGGGTCCTCTGGACAAAACTGTTGCTTGCGCGCCAAACGGGCGCTATGCCTCCTTTCCGCGCCCTCCATAGCTCGTCACTCTTTGTGTCTGCGTCGAGCATCCAGCAAGCCCTCCTCCCATGTTCTTTCACTCCCAGGACCGCTATCTATCTCTGGAATGCCGGCAGGAGGAATCTCTGCCAGCTGCAGGGCCTGGGAGGGATGAGCACGCTCCTCTCCCATGGCCGGCTGTTCATCCTCAGAATCAGAACTGCTCTGAGGTTCTATGGGCTCAGTGTCCACCCTGACATCAGAGTTCAAAATCTAACCAAACTCCTCTAGAATTGTTAAAACCTGAGCAGCTGTTTTCTTTCCAGGTTTTTTTTGTGTGTGAAATTATAGAAATACAAAAAATTTCTTCAATTGAAAAAGTTGAATGATAGCTATGTGTCACTCATAATCTATAGAGTTAATTCTGTTTTAAATGTTCCAACACAGATGGCAATGTCCTAGAATATAATCATGCTATTTACAAGATAATTACAGGATTTATAAAAATATTAATTCATAGTACACTACTATAGTGCACTACAGTGGCCTGGTAATGACCACAAGTTTAAAGGTATATAACAAACATCTTATTCTTTCAGTCCTGTCAGGTTATCTCTCCGTATGCACGTATAACCTCATTTAGAGATAACGTCAAGTCTAAATTTGAGGGCCTCCATGAATTTGAGGCCTGGGCCAAATGGCCCTCCTGCCCCCTTCCCCTCATGATAGGCCCTGCATTCTGGGTTTCAGTCATTTTCAGCCATTTGGGGGCTAGGTTTCAGCACCTTGAATAGCTCCTTTAGAGTTCTGGCTGATTCTGGCTGAAACCCAGAATGAATCACAGCCTAGGGGCGCTGGAGAAATTCAAGATGGACTAAAATGGGCTCAGATTTCTAAGAATCTGACCTGTGGAATAAGCTGTAGATCGACCTCCTCGTGCCGCGCAGAGTCTGTGGACATTTGGATCTTTTTATTAAAAAATAATAAAAAAACTTTGCTGAAATTTCGGCATATTTATTCATAAGAAGTTACACACGTTTCTGCTGAGACTGGTAAATATACATGGGGGAAAGTTGAACGGAATGGGGGACAATACGCTAAATGTTACATACTAAGGTAAATTATATAAATTGTTGTGAACCCTCTTATGGAATTATTTGCGTATTTTTGCACATGATGAAAAAAAAAATGAATCTGTCTGTGACTGGACTATGCAACAAAAGGTGCCTGACAATCTGTGAAACACAAACACAGTGGATTTTACACAATCCTGATATCCCCATCACAGCCCCACCAAAATCAGAGCCACCAGCCTCCACTGAGGGGATTGTTGCAGGAGGATAGCTGGCACGTGCAGATGGCATAGACATTTCCTCTCATACAAAATCATATCCCGCTATGCACTTCATGGATGCGATGTTTTGCAGATCGGAGTTCATCTCAATGCTCAGATTACAGGGGCCTTTTGCAACAGCCACCTTATCTATTGTTTATAAAAGGCTATGGGGGGGGGATTGTGAATTGGCTGAAACTAGGGGAGGCTGAGGTTTGTGTGCATCATATGGGCCTTCCCTTTACTCATAATTTGAGCTCTTGTGCATTCACATGTTTTCGGAGAGGAAACGAACGAGCTGCTACATATTTAAACTTCAAGAACACCATCAAATACCAAGAATGGTAATGGAACAACAGAGGCAGAAACAGGGTTGAAACAAAAACCCTGAGTCAGATCCAAGTGCTCGGCCAATTCCCTTGCTGAGATCAGAGGTCCTCAGGAGGCACCACTGCTGCCTAGCAACTCCTGGATTTGTTTCCATCAAAGCCTGAGGAAGTTCCAGGTGCTTAACTCCATTCCTTTGCCTCAGAGGTCCTCAGAAGGCTTCGCTGCCTGGAAGGGCAACACAAAAGATGTTAACTAGGGAAGATGGAGGGTGAGCTCAGAAGCTCTGCCTGACTCATCATGGCATCACATGGAAAACATTTCTGTTCCTGACATTAGTATTTAATGTGATTTTTCTGTGAAGTCTTCTTGTAAGCTGCTTTGAAACCTCTTGGGACAATAAAGTGGGATATAATTTCTCCAAGAAATAAAACTTGCTACAAATTTGAAGTTTGGCAAAATTTCAGCATTCTAATTCTAGGGATGGCGGAGAATTCCGCCACGGACTCCAGTGAGGCCAGATTCTAAAGAATCCAGCCCCCTGGAGTCCATGGCGGAATGGCCTCCTCCCCCGCCACCCCGCGGAATCCCCCCAGGACAGACCTACCTGGTGGCGAATGTGGCGGTGGCAGTGGCTCCGGCAGCGGATGAAGCGGCGGCGGCTCTGGCCACTGCTGGGCTGCTGTGGCCGCAAATGGCAGCCATCGTAGCGGCCGCCATTTGCGTCCCTACTCTTGCCCGTGATAGGCTACGTATATATTTACGTAGCCTATCATGGGCTAGCGTAGGGACGCAAATGGCAGCCTCTATGCAGGACGCCATTTGCATCCTCAGCAGCCCGGAAGCGGCTGGAGGCCCTGCTGCGGGTTGTCCCGGCCGGCGACTCCACGGACTGGCTGCGGAGCGGAGCCGGCCGAGCAGGATTCCAGGGGGGAGGAACATCTCCCCCCCATCGAGGATTCCGGGGGGAGGAACGGATCACCTCCCCCCACCTGTGGACTCCAGTGGAGCCTGGTAAGTTGAGTTTCGGAGACCCCTAACTAATTCAACCAGTTTGAAGGCTTTAAAATGGATTTGAAAGAAATAATGTTAAGTATCAATTTGTGAGATTCAATAGTTTACCCCCCCCCAAACCCTAACAGTATAATCCTATGTGTGTTTACACTCAGAAGTAAGTCCCATTGAGTTCAATGGAGCTTACTCCCAGATAAGTGGGTATAGGATTGCAGCCTAAATCTAACAGCATCCTTTACTGGAAATGTTGGAAATCTATCATGTTGAATTTGCATTTTTGCATCCTCCTCCCACCCCACACCCGAAAATCTCCTCTGGCCCTAAAATTGCCCTGGCCACTGGCCAGAACTTCCTTTTAAAACTCTGGGCTTTGAAAATCTCATGATAAGAGTTAGCAACTCTTAAAAATTACTGCTAGTGATATTCTTCTATCCATAGCACGAATAAGATAACTATGTGTGGATACAGCCAAGAATTATTATGTTGACTTCATTTTGAAAGTTGTACTATGCTAGGCTGTCCATCGGGGGCAGGGGTGGGCAATGAGTGTCCCTCCAGATGTTGTTGGACTGCAACTCCCATGATCCTTCACCATTGGCTGTGCTGGCTGGGGTGGATTGGAGTTGTAGGCCAAAACATCTGGGGGGCTACAAGTTGCCCACTCCTGATCTACCAGCATGGTTTCTACCATACTACAAAATAGTGGATGGAGTATTTCTAAGACAACAACAATAACAACAAATCAATACTTGAAAACATGGTCTGTGGGTCAGCATAGCTTTACCATAAAAAGGATGAAACAGAACAAATATGACAGTGTAAGAACTGCTTTGCTAGATCAGACCAAGATTGCTGGGGGAGGGTGCTGTTGCACTCATGTCCTGCTTGTGGGCTTCTCACAGGCAGCTGATTGGCCACTGTGGGAACAGAATGCTAGACTAGATAGGCTTTTGCTCTTATTTATTTATTTATTTATTTGTGGCATGTATATACCGTTGAATATAACAACGTCTCTCAGCAGTTCACAATATTAAAATACAATATTAAAAACACAACATTAAAACACAGCATTAAAAACACTTCCAACTACAGTAAAAAATCAAGGACCAGTAAAATGGAGCGGCATAATTAATTTACTTACAGCCCAGGGAAAGCCTGGGTGAACAAGTGTGTTTTCAGGAAGCGTCTCAAAGATGTCATGTTTTCCGCCTCCCGAACTGCACAAGGGAGGGTTTTCCAGAGGGTGGGTGCTGCTACAGACAAGGTCCTCCATCAGGATACTTCATGGTGACATTCCGTTTGTTTTGGAATGATCAGCAAGGCCTCCACTGGCAATCTTAAAGGTCACCTGGGCATGTATAAGGGAAGGCGGTCTGCAAGGTATCCTGGTCCCAAGCTGTTAGGGCTTTCCACAACAATAACATAACCTTGTACGTGGCTCGGTAGCTAATAGGCAGCCACGTGTATTCAGCATGGCTCTTCTTATATTCTCCCTAATCCAGTATCCTGTGTCTATAGTGGCCAGCCAGATGTAGGTGTTCATAAATGAAGCCCGAAAGTACTGGATTTCCCCTGTTGCTTGCACTTTAGACCTGCTGTTCTGTTCTACAATGCTTCTGGACATAGAGGTTCTATTTAGCCAACACGAGTGAAATAAAATGTTTCTGTGTGGAGCACTCCTATTCATGGTTCTAGACAGCCATGCCCTCTTCCAGGACACTCTATTACATCCCCCACTCAGTTTTCCATATGTTCCCCCCCCCCCGCTGCCCCAAATCAGTCTGCATTCCATGCCCATTGAGCACGCTGAGTCCTCATTGGGCTGTTTGGGTTCTCCCCACTTATGTTTTTTCCCTTATAAAAATTTTTTGTACACCTGCACACCTTGGAGTTTCCCTGAACCTGCTGATAACTACTTCTTATGTATGGCCATGGATGGTACCCTTTTGGTTACACTCTTTGAATAAGTTCACTATTAGTAGTATATAGGGTAGCTAATACCTGTTGATTTGTGTGCCTCTTACAAAATGGCCCTAATGTGCAGATCTATCTGCAAATCCGATGTAGGAGCCTGCAGAGTTTATGTAAGACAAATGGCTCTAAAAGAGCGGTGCAATTACCATAGTTTGCTATATGATTTATTCTACGGCCCACGTAATGAGATGTACTTCTCAAAAGGTGCGCGCCACTAAACAAAGCAAGGAGCCAAACTGAATTTACACATTAAACTAAAAAGGCATAGAACAATGGTCTCATAAGTGATCTTATCTTATGATCTTTTGACCACATAAAATGTACTTTTTAGTTCTGAATTTTTTGCAAGTAGCAGCTGTGACTGAAATTGCTGTGAGGGATGGCCTTAACCAGTCCGCCTGACCACATTAGTAAATTCTGAAATGAGCCATCACCTTGGGGATCCATCTCTTGCACAAACCTTCCTCCATGGACTGACAAGCCGCAGCTAATTTTCATGAAACAGCCATTCTAATCGAAACCATCTGAGGGGAATAACAGTTAAGGGCAGAGGATTTATGGTCCATGTTCTTCTTGCCTGTGACACTAGGAGTCGTGTGTGTATGTGTGTGTGTGTGTGTGTGTGTGTTTGTTTGAGCTAGCTGAGCTCTACATAACTTGTGGTCCAGACATCCATGCCAGTTTTCTTTCAAGGGCACATTCCACCCCCACCCTCCACCCCCATCAGTGAATGATGATCGTCACCATGTAGCTCAGGAAGATGTAAATAACGGCAAGCTAAGCCTTGACACAGATACAGGCTACTGAGCACAATTAGCTACAGGGTGATAAAGAATGCTTGTCACGCCTATTTTAACCAGGCAGAGAAAGTGGTTCTTTAAAACCGCCTAAGATGGTGGTTTCTCTCATTTCCCTCGTTACGGCAAGTAAGAGAGAAACTAACCAAATGCAGGCATCCCTTAGCTGGTGAAAGAGGGAGGTAATAAAAGTAAAGCATCTAAGGCCCACTTGTGTCAACAAATAAGCATGTGGGACAGGGTCCAACAGTTTCACCATCAGTGCAAGGGGTGACCTGTGGTATTACGTGGGTACTGAGGGCATCATAAGAAGATAAGAAGAGCCATGCTGAATCAAACCAAAGGCCTATCCAGTGTAGTGTTGTAGTCACACAGTGGCCAACCAGATGCCTGTGCACAGCCCAGAGCCATGGTTGGACACCTGCTGAAGGCTCACACCCCAGCAGAAGCCCACTGACAAGGACTCCCTGGAGTTGCTCCTCCTCTTCATCGTTGCAGCCTGCTTGCTTTCCTGCCTCTTGCTCTGGCCCAGACAATGGTGGTGGTGAGAAGGAGGAGCGGTAGATGCCACTGGCTACTTGCTCCCTGTGTCAGAAATGGATAATCTCTTCCCTTTGCAATCACACCACAATAGACAAAGCTTCAGGGCTAATACGGCTTTATTTTGCTAGAGACTAGCCTCTCTACAAATGCAGATTCAAGGAAACTTTTAGACTGCCCCAGGCCCTAAACAACTAATCAACCATCTCTAAGCAGAGGACATGAACCAGGGGTAGAGAAGTTGCCGGCAGTTTGGGTATGAATCTCATGGCCAAGCTTGCTTCGCAGTGATGCCCCTCCCTTAGGGTGGCTCCCTCCTACGTTAGCTTCCAAGGCTGGCTATCCAGGTGGAGCATCTGAGCCCTGCCCCTAACTTTTCCTGCTTAGCTTTGCGACACACCCTAGCATCTCTCAAGTCATGCCCCTCTTTCTCCTCCTCCTCCGAAACATGAGTTCCCATGGTGGAGGGAGGGGGCAGGGACTGAGCCTGGGCCATCTGTTTGTCAGGGCCTTCGGAGGAATCTCTCCCAGCATCTACGCACTCTAGGAAGGGTCCCTCCCTGATGCTTTGATCTAGCAGTTCTAATTCTGACTCAGAATCAGAGCTGTCAGACATCTGAAAGGGCTGGGACTCACCCCGACACCCTGCCTGTCAAGCAAACAAATAAGTCATAGCAATGATGAGAAAGAGGGAAAGGAGCAAGAGCTCCCGGTACTGGGAAGACAGAGCCAGTGAGGGAGGGGGCCCATTGAGGGTATCTTGCCCAAAGGGCATTAAAAACCCAGAGCTGGCACTGGGGAAGCTCATAAGTAGGATGTGTGTGCAACAGCATGCCCTTACTCATATCCCCCAGCAACAGATATTGAGAGACATACTGCCTCTGATACTGGAGGTAATATATATAGCCACCATGACCAGCAGTCATTGATAGCCTTTTCCTCTATGCATTTGTCCAACCCTCTTTTAAACTATCCCATACTGGTGGCCGGCACTGCATCACCAGCTCAGCAGCATGGCTTGCCGCACATGCAGGGCTGCTGTGCTTATTACGACGCAGCAGCCCTCACAGTCAACCACATATGCATGTGACAGGGAGCATGGCTGACCCCAGCACTCTGGTGGGTACTTCTTTATATGATAGAACATTTGTGACACTGATGCTGGGTGGTTTTTTGAAGGGCCAAACCACACCATATGTGGGAGGTCCATGATGGGATCTGCTTGCATATCAGCTCCTGAAAGCAGCTGCAGATTGGGGCCGCAGCATGGGGAAAGGGGTTTTAACTCTTCCCCTCCTTGCCGACTCCCCAAATGAAATTGTACTCTCTGAGCTGCTATTAGCTGTGCAAAACAACGCAGGCAGCCATATTGTGCCTGTACGTTTCCCCCTTCTGGGCAGGTAGTAGCAGCCCTGGGGGCATGGGAGGACAATTTGCACCGTAGGACCTGTATGAAGGAAAAGGGTGAAATCCCCTCCGCTGCATCATTGCCTCAACCAAACTCTCTACCCACACACCCCTCAGCCACCCCAGCCACAAAGTGCCTGCTTTTACAAGAAGATAAATACGACAGGAGATCTAATTACAGATCCTCTATGTAATGTCACGTCTAATGTTTAGAAGGGAACTTTTATCTTACATAATCTTATATATATAAATCAAAATCAGGAGTTGGTTGGTCATCCCTCTTTGACTGCTTTTCCATAGACGGATTCTCATGAAACAGACTTCACTGGAAAGCTCTTAACATGCAGATTCCACAAATAACAACCGTTTTCACTACATTTCAAAGTCCGGAGTTTATTTATGTCCATAAAGCTTTTTTTTTTTTTAAGAATTAAAAAATTCGTCTATATCTTCTATAACCATGTGCTATAAAGTTTTATTGTTATATCAAAAACATGTCAAGTGTAATTAAACAAATGTAATTAATTGCTAATTGGATCAAAATGAAATGTGAACCAAAAAAAAAGTCTCTGTACCCCTTTATAAACACAAGTGCAGGCCCAAGTACAACAATATGCCAGCAATATACAGCTTGTAAACAAATCATGAAGGGATTAGGAGACACCTATAGTTAAAAGTAACCCAGTCAAAGTTTAGTTATTGCTCAGAAAGGAAGTCTCTAGCTGTTAAATTTAACAAAATAACATTTAAAAGTCTCTGTACCCCTTTATAAACACAGGTGTAGGCCCAAGTACAATGATATGCCAGTAACATACAGCCTGTAAACAAATCATGACAGGATCTACATTGCCATGGGTCATGTGCACTCATTGGCAAACCTCAAGATTGAAGTTGTTGATGGACCAGAACAAGAACGTTACAGTGGCTGTCCTGGAGTTTATACCAAGAACATTGTATTTAAGGAAGTTTTGTAAAGATAAAAGATGTAACACTTTGAATGTTTCAATAAATGCAGTTAAGTTAAACTTTTGATTAGATTCGATTGTTCTCTGTGAACTGTATTTGTGGGTAACCAACTGGTATTACATTATATATTGAAAATATTTATAAACTTTCAGCTTATGATACTATGGTGGTTACCTGTGCACATACAGCTGAAAATGAAAGCCATGTGTGTATCTTCTTTTTCTTCTGTAAGCTCTGGTATTACTTACTCATGTCATGTCATCACAGTGCTACATACTTCCTCATTATCTGCCAGCAGCAACCAATGACAGGAGGCAAGGAAGTGCAGGTGCTATAACGTCATGACATGGATGGGTACGACAAGATTTTACAGAAGGGACAAAATGAGCTATACATGTGGCAGCTGATCTCATCGAAAACTTCTTCACTGGCTCTTTGTCTCTGATTCTGTGCAGCAAATGACTAAAAACAACACAAAGAAACTCACTCAACATCCTACAAATCTGTTATTGTGAGCTCTATCGGTGCAGCATTTTGTTACTTATACAAGGGATTTTAGTGAACAAATTAGAATACATTCACATAACAACACAGCATGTGAGCACTTGGCAGAGAAAAAGTAATTCTGCTTCATAATTTGGCATATGATACAGCAATGTGCGGTACACCTTCTGTTTGTAAAGCAAGCTGCAGTGTTGCACAAGAGCAGCAACAGCAGAAGGAGATCCCACAGCGCTTCCAAAATGACCATTCGGATATCTTGATTCTAGGTATTAGCTGGATGTAAAACAGAGCAATGGACTTAAGAAAACACTGCAGCATAAGGAAGATTGATATTCTAAATTTTAAATACAACCCTTCAGGGATTTCCAGATGCTCTTGCTATTGCTCAAAATACATATTATGACACAGTCCTGAAGCTCAAATCCTTTTAGATACACCCAAGCAAAACACATGAATATGCATTTCTTCTGACATACGTTGATATAGGCTGCAATCTTGTAGTCCCTAGGATGCAGTGGTGCAGCTAGGTGGCCAAAGTCTGGGGTCAAAGGCCGGGGCCCTGCAGCCTGGGCAGGGGCAAATAACCAGAACAGCAGGTGACGAGGGCAACAGGGCAGTAGAAGCAAACTCCATTTTATTCCTGTGGTCATGGTGGTACTATGATTGAAGTGAGCTTAAAATGTCAAGGGGCCGCGGTGGCTTAGTGGTTAAGACGCTGAAGTGCAGACTGGAAGGTCGGCAGGTCAGCAGTTCGAGACCCGAGTGCTGCGTGACGGAGTGAGCTCCCGTCTTCAGTCCCAGCTTCTGCCAACCTAGCAGTTCGAAAGCAAGAAATTGCAAGTAGATAAATAGGTACCGCCTCGGCGGGAAAGGTAACAGCGTTCCGTGCACCTCGGCGTACAGTCATGCCGGCCACATGACCACGGAAGCGTCTTCGGACAGCGCTGGCTCTTCGGCTTAGAAACGGGGATGAGCACCACACCCTAGAGTCGGACACGACTGGTTGGGGACACCTTTACCTTTTTAAAATGTCAAACCACACATGCTCAGAGTACAGTTTTTATTGGGGTTGGCAAACATTCTAACATATCAGGAATGCAGAAGCAGTTGTCTGTGGTGGGAGGGAGAGAGAAATATTAATGATGTGTAGGGAAGTACGGATCGTGTATAATCTGTTCCATCTGTATTTCATGGATTGTCAGGCACCTTTCATTCTGTCGTCCACCCATCAACTGCATCAGATTTTTTGTTTCCAAATTGGCACAAATGTGCATTTGCACAAATGCGCAAGTGTGAAAATGTGCAAATCCCCCCAAATTGCCTATTTTCATGCTTTAGCCTATGGGGGAAATGCACATTTTGGCTGATTTTTTTTTTACTTCGCGTGTTTCTCTATGACAAAATTTGCGCAAAATTCAGGAAAGTTGGAAAACTAGTCCAAAAGTCTGCAGAATCTGCCCAATAGGGACAAAGCCAGTCCTCTGCAGAATCTGTGGGTTGGATTCATGAAAATCCAAACTCATTTGGTTCCATTGTGGATTTCTCCAACATCCGTAGTGGTGTGCTTCTCAACACAAGGCCTTCTAAAGTTTCCCCCACCCCAAGACCATTAAGTCCAGGGTCTACAATTACATGGCTGCACCATATTTCAGAGGGCATCCCAGGGGCCCACAGGATAGAATGGATTGCCCTATCCAAGGTCAAAAAGGGAGTTCTGCCCTTGGAGAAGAAGGTCTTTCTGTTACAGGTGCAGAAACTTCTCCAACCTTAAAAAAGGGAATAAAGTGTTATCCTGGGGATGTGCTAGGGCAAATCAGTGGAAGACTTGAATCTCCAGGATCCAAAGCCATCCTGTTCCCTCAATGTGCCCCCTAAAACTGGCTGAAAAACTATACCAGTCCTGGAACTGTCATAGCTAATTTCCCTCCGATTGGAACCAATAGATGGGTGACAAGAGGAAGCCCTGCAAGGGAACCAAAGGTGGGGAAAGGTAAAAAGCCACCCCCACAGCTTCTAGCCTGCTGGTGTGAGCCCAGCAGTGCTTAGGAAAAGACTCTCTTTCTTCTCTGCCTATGGCTAAAGAATAAAATGTTTCTAGGTTAACCCTGAGCAAATCCCCTCATTGACCCTACTGGGCAGTTCGGAAAATACTCATGCAACTCCCAAATTTTGTCCTGAATAGGTATTTGCATCTTCTCACAGGAACAAATGTGGGTGTTAATCCATCCTATGATGTGTTCGCACACAAATTAAGACATGGGTGTGCATGCACATACATACATACCACACTCTCCAGAAGTAACACTGTGAATGACCCTAAGAGATTACCATTTTGTAAACAAAGTTCTAGGTCCCTAGACACAACCCTTTATGAAATTGCAATCTAAATGGAGATGGGTAAGAGGGAACAACCACAGCTCAGTGGTAAAGTGCATGTTGGGGTAGGCAACCTGGTGCTTTACAGACATTTTGTAGTACAACTCCCATCAGCTCCAGCTACCATGGCCAATGATAAAGGATTCTGGGAGTTTTAGTCCAAAACATCTGTAGGGCACCAGATTGCCTTTACATCTGGAGGAAACAGGTTAAATTAACATCTCAATCTAACAGGGCTGAGAAATATCTCCACCTGAGGACTTGGAGAGCTGCTGCCAGTCAGAGTAGGCAATACACTGGGTTAGATGGACCAATGGTCTCACTTGGTATAAGGCAACTTCTTATGCTCACATGGAAACACGTAGAACATTACCGCATGTGGCATTTGTTGTGAGCTCATCATTCCCTACTCACAGTTGTTTACAGGTTCTTTAGATGGCATTGTGACCCTCCAGTTTTGCTTCTGTTTGGAAACAGCACTTTTGGCAAGTTTGTTAGATCAGGGAAAATGGGGTATTATTTCTGAAAGTGAAAAAAACACTGTTTCCATGTGTGTAATTGCACTACTCTGCTATATCACAGTGCCACCTAAAGGTTATGTAGCAGAAAAGCAGGAAAGGAAACGTTCCTCATGTAGTGCTTGGATCTCAATTCTGTAACAAAACCAAAAGTAGATGCAGCGGATTAACAGCCTTATGTAGAAAAGTCCGTAGTGTCAGGTAGGACCAAAATATTTCTTTTCTAGCTACCACTAGCATACTGCAGTTGGAAATTGTATGCATATGAAGTCTGCAAATCACCCCAAAGACACTTTCAAACAGGGTCCAGATGGAGCTGGTAAGTCCCAGTGAAGTCAAATAGATGTCTGTGAGCCATATCAAAATTTGGATATTGATCAAACATGTCTTACCTAGGGATGGGGGGGAAATCCTCCACGGACCCCAGCCCCCTGGAGTCCGTGGAGAATCGGAAGACTTACCTCCGCCTCCTGGAGAAATCCTCGCCGGCTGGATCCTCCCTGCCAGCGAGCTCCGAAGTGCCAGCGATAAAGCCATTATGCCATATGGCTGGTTGAAGGGAGGGAAGTGACTATGGACACAAATGGCGTCCAGGACGCCATTTGCGGCCGTAAAGGCCTTATTTTAAGGTAAATGCAGCTGTAAATGTTTAAGGTAAATGCAGCCGTAAATAAACATATATTACCAAATTATGAATTGTAATATTAATAAATAAAGAAGAAACAGCTGCAGACAGCTTGTTTTGCCCTTCCCTGCCAGAACGAACATCTGTAAGAACTTTTAAAATAAGAACGGGCGCCTGAGTTTTGCTATTTTCCTCCTCCCTCCCAATTCCTTTTCATAGAATCATAGGGTGCAAAGGGGCCTACAAGACCATCAAGTCCAACGCCCTGTTCTTCATGGGAAAGTGGACTGAAATGATATTTGGAAGGTGTTCCTCTTTGTGATAGCATGTTAAGTAATAAAAAAAGAGAGGCGATACCTACAGGACGCAAAAGATTAGAATTTCAACACATTGAATATCTCATATATTACAAATTGTCAACAACAGCCATAAGTTTTACAAGCTCTTATCACATGACATGGCGTCAGTACATGGGGCATGCACCCACCCCATGACGATGCACCCACCCCATGACAATGGCTGCCATTCAGCATGGCTGAAGAATAAGATAGACATTTTAACAGCAATAACTTATTGAGGCCATGCCATGTGGTCACAGCTGACAGAGATCAAGAACTCATAATGGTAGCTCCCATGGTGACTGTAATGGGTTGACCCAGTCTAAACATCCTATCCTTGCAAGAGCTAGCACAGGCCCTGGGCTGGTCACAGTGGGTGGCTCTCGTGTGTGTCCAACAAAGTGACAGGAAATGTTGGAAAGGTTTACTGATTTGGGCTCTGATTTTTCTGAGTGCCACCATCTGCCCTCTGGGAAGGATTCCAGGAGAGAGAGGAAGGCAGGTAAAGACCACCTCAGGCCCCTGCTCCTGCTGGACTGCCCCCCCCCAGGGCTTTCTGCGATCAACTGCCCTGTTGTATGGATCGTTATTTATGAGTATATATTTATAGTGATTTCATTAATGATTTATAGCAGTCTTGGAAGGATTTTTATTCTTAAAGGTGGGATATAACAACAACAACAAGTGTATAGGATGTCTTATATTTTTTTAACATTTTTGCCATCCATCTTAAGCATCTTTTGGACAGGATGAGAATTTTAAAAAATGGCTGCATTTACCTTAAACTAAGGCCTTTACGGCTGCAAATGGCGTCCTGGATGCCATTTGTGTCCACAGTCACTTCCCTCCCTTCAACCAGCCATATGGCATGGTGGCCATATCGCTGGCACTTTGGAGCCGGCTGGCGGCTCTGCGGAGTCACCACGGAGTAGAGCCAGCCAGCCAGGATTCTGGGGGGGAGGGACGGATTGCCTCCCCCCCCCCCGCAGACCCCCACGGATGCCAGGTAAAGGGGTTTTGTACACCCCTAGTCTTACCAAAGAATCTTTGCTGCACATGCTAGTTGGATCCCATCACTGATATTGACTGGTTGATTTTAATTCAAATATTTGCATACTCCCCTTCATCCAATAGATTCCAGGGCAGTGAACAACGAATGCAAATAATAAATTATCTTTTATATGTAACACTAAAATATTCCATAAAATACTAAAATATACAATAAAACCAAAACATCAACAATAAAATGAGGTAGAAATGAGCAACATACAGCATGGCACCTGTGGAGACCTCAACGGAGCTCACAAATCTTTCCACGCCCTACCCTCTACAAAATGTATTTTTAATTTAAAAAGTTGAAAAATGTTAGGATTCCAGGTTCTCCTTCCTGTTCTTGAACTTGCCACTCATCAGCTGTTTGGTGGGCAGGAAGTGAAAGGGTTGTTTCTTGTCCTGCCCAGTCTTCTTCTGCCTTTTGCTCTCTCTCCACTCCCAGCTTCCAGCTTCACTTTTTCTCTCCCCTCAACCCCTTTTCTTGCTATTTCCCCCTCCCTCCCAGGCTCTATCCTCTCTATATCTCTCTCCCCCACCACCCCTTTACCTTCCTGCTTCTCCCCCTCCTAATCTCTCTCCTCACTCTTTCTCCCATTGCCTAGCCTTGCTCTTCCACTCCCTCTTGCTCCTTTATCATGCTATTTCTTTCTCCTCCCAACCCCCAGCCTTGCTCTTTTTCTCTCCCTTCCCAGCCACTTCTTTTATTCTACACACACACACTGCACCTTCTGGGGTGGGGGTGGGGGTGGGGGTGGGGAGCTGATGGCAGGGAAGGAGGTAGGAGCACCAGGTGGGGAATGTAGTGGTGGAGCCTGGAGTCAAGGTAGGGAAAACACTTTGTCACCTTTGGGGGCTGGGGGCACTTTTCTTTGGGGCTGGGGAAAGTTGGGTGTGTGGCTAGAAGGAGCAGAGCAATCTTATGTAGGTCTACTCAGAAGCAATTCCCACTGAGTTCCATGTAAATATGCATGGGTATTTTGTTCTGCTTCTGTGGGGTCAAATATGTGGATTGGCTTTGGAGTTCAGACCTTTCCTCTGCTTGTACACAGTTCCTTAGGTGAACTGCTTTCTTTTGACTAGCCAGGCCCCTATGACAACCATTATGTGACAAGCCACATCCTCCATGGGAGCTATTTTGTGGGGGTGCCCAAAGCAGTTTCTCAAATTTCCAAATGTGTCCGTGGGTCCAAAAAGGTTGGGGACCGCTGACATACAGCAAGCCAAGACATTTCTCAAATTAAAATGCCTGGGAAAATAAAATGGCTGAACTCGGTCTCGAAAAAACTATAATGTAGGTAGCAGACATACCTCTTTAGAGAGGCCATTCCACAACCTGGGCATGTCCAGTGAAAAAGCCCTATCCTTTTTTGTTACATAGCATACTTCTGATCATGGAGGCATGTGGAGAATTGTTATTTTCATGGGCATCATGTCTGGCATTGTAGACATTGTCTTTGAATATGAGCATAATTTTTAGGCCAACTTGAACCTCATAAAGACCTGGGGTAAAAGTTTGTTTATATAACTCCCTAATTCCAAATTTAAGCATCAGCACTACTAGCCTTCAGGCCTCTGTGCCTCTGTCTACAGAAACTGTACCAAAAAGCCTGCACTAAGAGTGAATGTCTGTTTTCCTTCTGGCCATTTTGTCAGTCAGGTTATCAATGGCTAAGGACTTCAGTTGGCTAATTTGTATATGTCGAATCCCTTGTCCTTTCACAAATAAGCCATCATATAACAGTTGAGGATACTGATGCTTCCCTTCCTTTGTCCAAAGGTCTGTTGCTCTTGAAATGACTCCTCCCATTTTCCATTGCTGCCTCTTATGCCTGGAACGGCCTCCCAGAACTCTTTTGGGCAACCACCTCCTTTGTTTCTTTAACTCCCTCCTCACAACTCACCATCTCTGGGAAGCCTCTGGATTATCCTTTTGGCCTACCACTCCCATCAGCCCTAGCCAGCATAGCCACTGGTAAGGGATGATGGGACTCCTATTCCATCAATATCTGGAGTGCCACCAGTTGCCCATCCATGCTCTAAAAAGATGCCTGGAAGCTATCCAGTCTTATACTAATAAAACCACTTATTCATTCATGTTAACTTCATTCACATTTTTGAAAACCTACACAGAACAACAGAATCAGAATACCACATGGGCAAATCCACAAATTTCTTATTTTAATGTGTTCTTTTTCCCTTGCAAAACATCTGTAAGCTGGAAGCTTTGCCAGTGTTTCTAATTGATGCTTGACATTGCAAACTAATGGTGTGGATTCCAGTCAGACATTATACATCAACGTCCACTGAAACATGTGTTCCTATAGACATGGTGCACACTGTCATTTGACAGTTCTGTATACAAAGCATGATGCAAACTGAGAACTGACTGTGCCATATTTAAACAAAGAACACATTCAAAATCATTCCTTTCCAGGAAAAAAAAATGATATATTTTTTAAAGTCATTGCCAATGAAAACGGATACATTGCTGGTGTCTTTACAATGCTTTCAAAGACAGCAGAAAGCTTAATTTTTTTCTTTCAGATGCACTACTCTTTGCTACTTACCACCAATGTGCCATTATATTCAGAGCCGGCACTGGGACAGGGAATTTGTCATGGGGATGCTGTTTTCAGCAGTGGCCCCAACAGCACAATTAGCAGTGATGCTCCAACATTTAACAGGTGAAAAGGAAGTCACTTGTAATACTACTGTTCTCACCCCAGGGGTCACTGCTTGGGTACACATGCATAAACGCATGAGCATGATGAACACTAGGGTTAAGATGCCCTGACCAACATCTAAGAAAGGTAAGTTCAAGAGACCTGGGGTACTTCTAGATAGACAGGTCTTGGAACTACCAATCAAAAGGCATTGTGAAGCTATTCCATCTTCCCCCTCTAAATGGATTGTTTGTAGTAGGAAAATAGATGGAAGAAACACAGGAGGGTTGCAGATGGAAGAGGATATCTGGACCACTCCCAGTAAAATTCTGTGATTTCATGATAAAGCTATCATTTGGAAACACTCCTGCTTGAGGAAGATGAAATGTGCTAGTTATTTTAAGACATCTCAAAAACACAAAATAGGGACATGATTTACCAGGGACAGGTAATAGAAAACACAGACTGGGTTGGATCCAGATTTAGGTATGTGCAACTGGACTGGTAGAAATAGACTTCCCTGCCCCATCTTCCCCCAGCACCCTGAAAATGCTGCACAGAGGGTTAGAGTGCCCTGCTGAATGGGATGAGTGCAGAGGGGGAGGGGAAATCCCTGAAAATCATAAGATTTTCCACAAGAGGAGACCTTCCATGAGAGGAGCCTTTCCAGCCATGGAAGGCAGATCCTTTCCCTCCCTCCGTGAGTCTGCCTTCTCACCACCATTGTCACCAGCTGCTTTAGCTCTTCTTCTTCTTTCTCATCACTGCTGCCATTTGCTTGCTTGGCAGGCAGAGAGCCAGGGTTTTTTTATAAGATGCATGTATTGTGTGCTCGTTACTCCCTATTCGTGGTTTTTTACAGGTTCTTTAGGCAATGTCAGGACCCTCCAGTTTTGCTTCTATGTCTTATCAGCACTTTCTGCAAGTTTTTCTAGAGCAGGGAAAATGCAGCATTTAATTGTGAAAGCAAAAGAAAACGTGATTTCCTATTCTGCATTTGTGCTGTTCTGCTATTCAACAATGCCACTTAGAGGTTACGTAGCAGAAAAGCACGAAAGGAAATGCTCCTTGTGTAGTGGTCATATCTCAATTCTGCGATGAACCTGAAAGTAGATAAGCAGATTAACAGCCGATTAACAGCCTCACATAGAAAAACTCCCAGTGAGCTAGCAGGCAGGGGCATCTATTCTGCCTCTTCTGCAGCACCACTGTTGTTTGGGCCAGAGCAAGAGGCAGGTGAACAAGCAGGTTGCAATAGTGAAGACACCAGCCATGCTTGGATCCAACTCATGGTCTCTAAATAGGGACAATTGGAGCCTATGGAAGATATTTTCTAATAGGAGCATCAGGTTGGATCCAGACTTGCCCTTCCATGAATAGCAGGGCTGCTTCCATTCATGGATGGGACTGAAGTCCTGCTGGAGGAAAGAGAGGGGAGATTAATTTGGCCCATTCCTTCTTTCCCTGCAATCCCCGCCCCCACACGTGACCTCCCACACTGTTACAGAGGCCCCCCCCCCCAACCTTCCGGAGCAGATCTTGGGGGGTACAGAGAAGCTGCAGCATGAAGGAAGAATTAGTGAAAACATTTTCCCTCCCTTCCTGCAGATGGAGTGTCCCATGAGCAGAGTTCTGCTCACAAGACTCTGGATGCAACCTGACATCCAAAGGTGAACTAACCTAAAGGAAAAGTTCTGAATAATGTAATCTTTGGGAAGAGGAGGAATCTTCCTCCTTTCCTCCCTCCCTTCCCCCCCCCCCGCTTCTTTCTCTCAGTGGGGAAAAGACAGACCAGTAAGAACAAAGTCCTGAAATCATATACAGCTCCAGTCCTGCACATACCAAAGAATACATACATAATCAAATCAAGATTGTTTGTTTTTTTATCAGTACAATTTACAGCAATCTAACTATGACAGTTTCTAGGCACAGGTTTTTCAGGCATATTTTTTCCCCCTGGATGTTACACATTGTTTTCTCAGCCAGAAAGAGGGGGAAATACACTGGGGTATACTAGAGTACCAACAAATGCTTCAGGCCATCTTCCTTGGTAATAAATAGTGGTGGTATCTGGTCTTAAATTGTGTGTCTATCTAATTAAAACCAGCAAAGGTGCCTCCGCGACTAAAGCTATTCAGATGAAAGTATTTGGACTGGAGAGCTGGAATGTGATACGTTAAAGTAGCCCTCCCCAACCTGGTGCCTTCCAGATGTGCTTTACTACAACCCCCATCATCCCAAGCCAGCATGTCCAAAGGTCAGGGTGATGGGAGTTCTAGTCCAAAACATCCAGAGGGCATCAGGTTGAGGAGAGTGGCCTTCAAATCTGTGCCACTTGCAGTGCCATTCAAACATGCCATTAGTTTGAGATGGAAAGCTGACCTATGAAGCTTGATTAGACTTTTCTGAGAATTGTCTCCTATCTGTTTGCTCTGAAACACTATGGAGTAAACATCCATTCATTTGTGAATCTGCAGTTGTGAACATGCCCACGGTCACTTGCAAACAGCAGCTCTGATTAGAGCAGCAACTGAATTCCAGGGAGGTAAAATAGAATGGGGGGGAGTGAAGAGGCTTTCCACAGAATTAAAAGCAACTCACTGAATTCTCTGGTGGGTTCCATCATCATAATGGGAAATCATATTAAAGCTGAGTAATTTGACAGCTTATTCATGCAGCAAAGATTTATGGTTTTGGTCAGTGAATGCTTTACATGTGCATGTCTTTTTCGCCACAGCAGAGACTACAAGTCATTTCATGTCAGTTGTTTATTAATACTTTTCATTATCTGCAATAATAAATAATATTATTTTATTTATTTATTTATTTATTACATTTCTAGACCAACCAATAGCCAAAACTCTCTGGGCAATTCACAGAACTACACTTCAATCCATAAATACAACAACATAATATAAAACATTAACATGTTTAAAACAGAATAAAACTAGAGTAACAAATAACATAAAAGCAGTACAAAGATTAAAATATACAGACACAATATTTTTAAAACTAAAGGACTAAAAAGCCTTGGAGAATGAAAAGGGCTTCATCTGGCACCAAAAAGAAAGTGTAGGTGCCAGGTGAGCCTCTCTGGGCTGGGTATTCCACAGCCAGAGTGCCACCACTGAAAAGGCCCTCTCTGAGAAAAAAAGCATAGTAGAAATGAAAGATGGAAATGATAATGAAAATACAAACAAAAACTTGAACTTTTGAAAAATTGATCTATCATCCCTTGGAGTGGCACAAAACATTCAGGAAGAATAAAGGCTTCTAATAATGAATGAATTAAAAAATGTCTCTGTTGTTAGTCTTAGATCTCTGCAGAATTATTGAAAATCCAGTGTTCTGTTTTCAGTCACTTAGGAAACAATCCTATGGCCCTATACATTGTATGAAGGGCCATAGGACAGTGGGGATTCCCCCCTCCAAGGTCAGAGACAGCGCTCCAATCTTGGAAGGGGGAATCAGAGATCCCAACCCCAACCCCACATGGCTGGTGCAGAAAGAACCACACCAGCTGGCCTCCAAGGTCAGAAAATCAACCTCAGAGGGTGGGGGGGAAGGAAGCATTCTGGTCAGTGGTGAGGGGACGGGACTGGAGAGGCCAGGATATGAGCTATCCTCAGCCTCTTCCAGCCCCTTTCCCTCCCACTCCAAAGTGCCATCACTAGACAGGCAGAAAAGCCCATCTAACAAAAAATGCTGCATTGAAGGATGGGGAGTTGAAGATCCACTCCGCCGCTCTTCCCACCCTGTCAGCTTCAGCCTGGCAGGGCATTGAATACACGGAAGCTTCCAAGTTCGGAGGCTTCCGTCTTGCAAGGGCGCAATCCATAGGATTGCACCGTTAAGTAGAGAGATAAGTACAATTACTATGGATACATATGCTGGGAGGCTAAGATTAGACACACTGTTTTCACAAATTTTCCTACATATAAGTATTTTTGTGATTAGGAAACTGGTAATATTTGCAGAGAGCTCATACCCTCCACTTGATAGACATATTTTCTATGTAATCGGAAAGCCAAATGCATGTAACTAGCTACTTACATCAGTTTATCATTTACATGATCCACTTTCCCCACCAAACAGATCTTGCTCTTTACTTCATATACTCCAGCAGATGCTCGCTGTTTTAAGCCAGGGAGGGAAGATTAGAGAATAGAAATAAAAAGTTTGTTTACTAGGCTCTTGATGAAACAACCAGCATCCAACTCCCACATGTATTACAAAAGGAAGCAAATATGTGTTTGGTTTTATTCTAAACAGAATCAACTTCTTTAATAAAGATGCTTGTATTTGTTTTGCATGAACTGTGTAGATCTGTGTTGCATTAGAATCTAAGATAATTCAACCTTTTGGGACAACTGATAATGAAGTTCAATCTTTCTGGTATCTTTGCAGATAATTCAATACATGTTCTTTTTGGACTATTTCTTCTGCATTTAAGTTTTGGCACGAATACATTAGATTGCTACATAGTTTGTAGTTCTGTTCTCTTTGCCAGCTGCTTTTGGGGAAATCAAAGAAAATCTGAGGCAGGATATGTCAAGCCACACTTGTTGACCAATGTTTTATAGTTCTCTCCTTCTTTATGAGTTTATAGGTCGAACATCTCATTCAATATTTCTAAATAGATTGTTCTTCTCCAGCCTTATAGGGTTTTCAGTTTCACTGTTAGTAGACTATGTTGCAATCATGAAACAGAAGTCAGTATTCTGCATGCCTTCCTCATTGCTATTTAAAACATGACATAGGTAATATATATTCATTAAAATAGAGTATGTAATAATAAAGATTATTAATAATAAACATATATTACCAAATTATGAATTGTAATATTAATAAATAAAGAAGAAACAGCTGCAGAGAGCTTGCTTTGCCCTTCCCTGCCAGAACGAACATCTGTAAGAACTTTTAAAATAAGAAATGGCGCCTGAGTTTTGCTATTTTCCTCCTCCCTCCCAATTCCTTTTCATAGAATCATAGGGTGCAAAGGGGCCTACAAGACCATCGAGTCCAACCCTCTGCTCAATGCAGGAAGCCTGATTTCCAGTCGGTCTCCCATCTAAGTACTAACCAGGGCTGGCCCTGCTTAGCTTCTGAGATCAGACAAGATCAGGTGCATACAGCCCTTTGCTCATCTACTCTACGTAAAACATATGGTTGCCCAGTATCCTTAACTCTTGAACACATTATAGCTTTACATTCTGGTAGTTTTATTGTTAATTGTTTTACATTTTTGTATGTTAAAACTTTCATATTGTGTTTTATCATGTTGTAAACCGCCAAGAGAGCTTTGGCTATTGGGTGGTATAGAAATGCAGTGAATGAATGATGAACAAACTTCATTTCTGAAAGAACCTGTCATCTATTTGCCCACATTTTGTTACTTTAACAACCTTGGTCCAGTTTGGCTGTGTAAACCATGTGCCAGATTCATTATTGGGCAGTCTGTTATTGACAGGAGTTTAAATTTCTTCCATTTATAACTGACAGCTATTCGTGCAATAAACAAATGTCCATCTGTGTATGTTCTGGCAACACAATAGGTCACACAAACAAAATAATACCACTGAATGCTCTGAGGGCAAATCCGTTTGATCAAGAATTGGCTTCTAATATTTAACGATCTTAGGGTATGTCCAGTAAATATGGTTAAAATCTGATTGCACAAACAGTTCTTCATGGGAAAGTGGACTGAAATGATGTTTGGAAGGTGTTCCTCTTTGTGATAGCATGTTAAGTAATAAAAAAAGAGAGGCGATACCTACAGGACGCAAAAGATTAGAATTTCAACACATTGAATATCTCATATATTACAAATTGTCAACAACAGCCACAAGCTGTTATCACATGACATGGCATCAGTACATGGGGCATGCACCCACCCCATGACAATGGCTGCCATTCAGCATGGCTGAAGAATAAGATAGACATTTTAACAGCAATAACTTATTGAGGCCATGCCATGTGGTCACAACTGACAGAAGTCGAGAACTCATAATGGTAGCTTCCATGGTGACTGTAATGGGTCGACCCAGTCTAAACATCCCATCCTTGCAAGAGCTAGCACAGGCCCTGGGCTGGTCACAGTGGGTGGCTCTCGTGTGTGTCCAACAAAGTGACAGGAAATGTTGGAAAGGTTTACTGATTTGGGCTCTGATTTTTCTGAGTGCCACCATCTGCCCTCTGGGAAGGATTCCAGGAGAGAGAGGAAGGCAGGTAAAGACCACCTCAGGCCCCTGCTCCTGCTGGACTGCCCCCCCCCCAGGGCTTTCTGCGATCAACTGCCCTGTTGTATGGATCCTTATTTATGAGTATATATTTATAGTGATTTTATTACCGATTTATAGCAGTCTTGGAAGTATTTTTATTCTTAAAGGTGGGATATTACAACAAAACAAGTGTATAGGATGTCTTATATTTTTTTAACATTTTTGCCATCCATCTTAAGCATCTTTTGGACAGGATGAGAATTAAAAAAAAGCCATTATAATGATTATAACTCCATTAATGGCTTCAGAGCTGCACTTTCCATGTCAGAAACCAAAGGATTTTTTTTAGTTTAGTTTAATCCTTCTTTTACTCCAAGCATCTTACAATAACAGAACAGAACTACAATCTAGTTCTTAACATTTGTATACTGCTTTCAAGTGTTCAAAGTGTTCCACATGCATTATGTAGTTCAGCTTCCCCAACCTGGTGCCTTCCAGATGTGTTCAACTCAACTCCTATCATCCCCCAGCCAACATGAGGCATCACATGTACAAACGTAGATATGAAGTGGCTATTTACAATGGATTCCAGTTACAAACTAAGACTCAGCAGCCCTGTTCACATGTAATAGCAGCAAATCATGGCTTAAACCCCCCCAAGTTAACCTAAGAATGAATAATAGTTTAACTTTGGATGATTTAACTCATGAATAACCCAATGGCCTAGTTCGTATGTAACATTAACCTATGGTTTACTTAAACCATGGTTCATTGCCCTAGCCAGGGTTTGTCTGGCAGATGATCAAACAAACCATGGTTTGCTTTCTCACTTCTTGGATTGTTTGTTTCCCTCCTTCTTTGCCTGCTCTCTCCCTGCATCTGAACTTCTTTTACAGCACTGCAGTACTGGAATGTAAAGAGGCTGGGGTTTCTTACGACTCTGGCCAGCTGCCTCTGTAGCCTGACAAAGCAACCCATGAACAACCCATGATTCTGGGTTCACATGTAATGACAACTCCTGGCTTAAACAAACCACAGTTCACAACCTAACAACAAACCATGAGTTTTCTTTGTGGGTTGTTCATGGTTAACAACCCATAGTTAACTCATAGTTCTGGGTTTGCACATAATGATAACCCATGATTCAACAAACCAAGTTTAATTAAACCATGGTTTGTTATGTGTGAAGTGTTTGGGTTTGTACATCATGCAACAACCTATGATAGGAATGATCAGAAGTTGATTAAACAAAGTGGAAGAGGCTCGTATGCAGCAAACATTCCAGCAAATCATAGGTGAATTAACCCATGATTTGCCACTGTTACGTGAGAACTGGGTTAACCTGTCACTGAAAGAGAGGTCTGTGGGATCTGTTTTGATGGTGCTTACTGAACCTACAGCTTCTGACATGGTAAGTGCATGCCCCAAAGAGCCCTTATTTGACATTAAAGTGACTTTAAGTTGAAACTGTTGGGCTACCAGCTGAATTTCTCCAGTAAAATGTCTAAATTTTAATCTATCACAGCCCACTATATTTCACTTCCTGTGCAGTTTAGTTTTAGACCCTTAATAAAATATTATTAAAATAAGCATCTGGTTATTAATATGCAATATGATTTTAAACACTTCAGTTACGGCCTTTTCAGACATGCCCCAGGTGTTGCCCTCCAAATGCCTCTCATTAACAAAAAGAGACAAGAGTCACCGGTGCACTAATGAAAGAGTGGTGCATTTTCCCAAAATAGAGCCGTGCCCTTAGTGCTGGCAGAATTGCAGACGACTATGTTGCCAGCGCCAATGTACAAGAATGCTTAAGAGGTGATGGGGAACTCCCACAACATGACTTAGAAAAGAAGTACAAAGTTCATGCAAATGCAGGTGGAAAGGCAAATTTCATGGAGGTGCATAGCAAATTTCAACAGCAGTGTTTCATGGAATCCATGAAATCTATGATTGGGCAGAAAATAAGGCTTACTCTAGGAAGAGAGCCTAATGTAATAAATTACATCATTTGCAGAATCAACACAATTTTGAAAAGAAAATCAAAAGGCAATGACTTCAACAAAGAAACAGGCAGAGAGGATGGGATCTATCTCCTGTCTCATCCTTACTTACACAATATGTCTCTAGTCAGCAAAGTAACCCTAATTCAGTATTTGTCTGAGAATGCTGACTGCAACCTTAGGTTGCACCTCCTTTTCCTGCATGCATGGATCATTGGGCTATGTGTCAAATTTAATTGAAATGTGGGCAAAAATAACCCTGTTGATTTTATGTCTGAAAATCTTGGGTGGATGGGGGGAATAATGCTATCTACAAATGAAATGTATTGCATAATAGCTCTTTTTCAGGACCAGGACCTTCAGATCTTCAGTGCTATAGCAATAGTGGTGGTGATGTCTGTGCTTTGGCCTTTCCTTAAATTGAATGCTAACACTCCTTCCACCCCACCCCCCACCCCTGCCGTAATAGTAATCAGCAGCACCTGGAATCATTATAATCCAAATTCCCAAGTAATTTACTAACTAAACCAAAGAGGAAGAAAAAAGGCAATGGGAATGATAAGGGAGATGTGTGTGTGTGTGTGTTTGAAAATAAATTTATCCAAACAAATGCATCTTTAGTGGTATTTTCTTAAAGGTGTTGTGGTTGTGGGCTTATTTAGTCAGTCATATCCCACACTGTGCCATTTGGAATATGCACTGACTTTTAAAAGTGTTTTAACAAGTATGCATGTTAGCATATGGCATTTTGTTCTTTCTAGAGTCTGTAAAAGGTTTTGGCACAGAAAAGGTGTGTGATAAAGTTCATTCCAAAGAAAAAAGCTCCAAATTAAGTATTTGACAAGGTCTCCCAAAGGTGTCATGGCGGAGTGGGGAGGGAAGTGGGTGAGAGGTGACCTACAGAACTGGCAAAAGCTCAGATCATTTGTGAAAGCAAACTGGGCTGCCAAGATCCCAGAGAATTCTCTGAAGTATAATTTGCTAAACCAACTGAAAAAGAGGCAGTCATAAATAAAGGATGCAAGCAGATGTCTATAGACTCCAGGGTTAACTCTAAGCCTATTAAAACGTTAAATGCTACCTTCCTGATTGTCCAGGAGGCTTGAAATAGTGCACAACTAGAGAAGTTGATTCAAAGTTAGGTTGCTGAGCACCTTCAGGGTCTTGCCTGAAGAACTCTCTGACATTGTCCATTATGCTTTCAAAAATCTGAAGAGCAATGGATGAAAATCCAAACTGCTCCAGCAGTTTCAGCTATTTCAGAACCATAATACTTTTGCTCACAGTCTCACCCAGGCCATGATTTACAGCATTTGCGATTGTATAAGCACAGCTCAAAGTTACATGCTGCTCTTGCTTACCTCCTTGAGCGCACCGACGGATATTGGTTTGCATTCTGTATCTATCTTCAGTACACAGTTAAGATTTAGGGTTTGCTGAGGGCCAAATATTACAAGCTCCAGAAATTGTGTGTGTATCCCATTTTCTGTAAATGCTGTAAGAGAGAGAGAGAGAGAGAGAGACTTAAAGTGAGTGTGTGTGTGTGTGTGTGTGTGTGTGTGTATCTTTTACAGCACTTATAAAAAAAAAGAGGGACAAACCTGCACAGTTTCTGAAGTTTGTAACATTTGGCTTTTTGGCCATCAGAAAACCATTGCATCTGGCTTTGATAGTGATTCACACTCTCCCCGACTGGTAGAATGTTCTGGACAGCCTGTAGAGCAGCCTTCCCCAACCTGGTACCCTCCAGATGTGCTGGACTGCAACCCCATAATTCTCATCCAGCATGGGAATTCCCATCATGTTGGCTGGGAATTGTGGGAGTTGCTGTCCAACACATGTTGAGGGCACCAGGCTGGGGAAGGCTGCTCTATAGGGGCAGTTTATGTCAGAGAAGTGACCAATTTAGAGATTTTCTACAAGAGACTTTTTTTGTGCACTCGTCACTTCCCTACTCACAGTTGTTTACAGGTTCTTTAGACGACATCATGACCCTCCAGCTTCACTTCTGTTTGTTAACAGCACTTTCTGCAAATTTTTTTAGAGCAAGGAAAATGGGGTATTATTTCTGATTGGCAAAAGAAAGCATGATTTCTTCTTGCATTTATGCATTGTTTCTCTATATCACAGTGCCACCTAGAGGTTATGTAGTGGAAGAGCAGAAAAGGAAACGCTCCTTGTGTAGTTCTCAGACCTCAACTCTGCAACAAAATGGAAAGTAGATGCAGGGAATTAGCAGCCTCATCTAGAAAAGCCTGGAGTCTTAGGGCACAGTTCAACTGAAGATTAAGGGTCAAGCTACATATTATGTTAATTGTGCAGTGTGCAGATGGCCTTCTTGTTTATCTTTACTCACAAATAAGTGTGCAGGGTCCTGATCTGGATCAGGCCCACCATAGATGTGGAAGGGAGGCTTAAATCATCTTCCCAGCTGTTTGCCTCCCATGCTGCGCCTCTCCGCCCACCCAATGAGGATTTTTTTTTTTAAAGCCAAGACTTTTCTTCCTTCCTTCCTTCCTTCCTTCCTTCCTTTCTTTCTAATTTAGATTTGGGGGTGGAAGCAGCTGGGGGAAGGTTGAAGCCTGCCTTGCCTGCATGCTGTGGTCCAGGACAGGCCCCTGTGAGTAAGGAAAACCAGAGCATTTTCTGTGGTAGTATGAATCAGGTCTAAATGACCTATGTGCTTCATTTATGCAGTTAGACTTTCCCAGAAGATAACAGTGTGGGGGCAATTCTTGGAATGTCTCTATGGATCATGGCAACACATAGAATTGACATGGCCATCTGCTGATGCAAGCTGATGGTAAAGTTCTATTAAAGTCAAGGCCATTGATTCAGTGGATCTCTGCCATGTGCACCAATGAGGAATAGCCATCTGTATTGAGCCAGCTGTGGTGTGGGCCACGCAATCCAGAAAAAAACCACCACAAGAGAATATGTAATCATAAGAATGGTGTGGTTTTTCTAATGAAGGCTATCTTTTTTAAAAGGTTGAAACAAATCTATTTCCCTTGCTAATCTTTGGTCACTAAGAGCACAGCCCTATGCATGTTTAGACAGAAAAGAGTCCTACAACTATGCTGGCTGGGGAATGCTGGGGTTGTAGGACTCTTTTCTGTCTAAACAAGCATAGGATTGCACCCTAAGATGTTAAAATATTTTACATAGGTATACAAGTTTCAAAGCTATGCAGGTTGATTGTTTTTTGTTTCCAAAATCCAGATTTATAAACAGAATTTTTATCTGGAGAGCTTTTAATATGGACTTCATATTTCCCGATATACTACTGAAATATCACCATATAGTTTAATGGCTGCAAATTATGCTGATGCCAGTAAATCAGCTTATATCACCTCTTGTGGCTCTTTCCCAGCATTCAGTTGAGGCTGGTGGCTCTGATGTCAGTGGGGCAGTAAATCCGCTCCAGGTTTCAGTCAGCACTCTGGTTTGCTTTGCACCGTGGATAGCTCCTTTAGAGTTCTGACTGAAACCCGGAACAGATTTACCACCCAACTGACATCAGAGCCACCAGCCTCCACAGCCAGCATTCAAATGTACTCAGTCAATATAACCACCTCAGTCTATAACCACCTTTCTGGATTCACTCTAAAAAGGACTTGTTGGATCGAAGTGATAGCTTAAGCTTTGTATTATACAAAGGATATTGTTAGGCCAGTTTTCTAAATGAATCTCCTGAGGCATTTAACTGAACATTTGTTTATTCTGAACAGTCTGCATCCCAAACACTGCCAGGTTTATAAGTCCTTCCAGAATTTCATGTGTAGGAGCTAGAAAACATTTCCCGAACTGTAAAAGAGCAGTATCTCTCCCTCCACCAAAACATTTAGATAGATGTGTTAACTTTTGTGGGGTGTGTGTGTGTGTGTGTGTGTGTGCTTGTTTTCAGGTCCTGGAAGCATAGTAAAAGTAAGCAATCCTATGTTAACTAGGGTGCGTGGACTTAAAAGCCCATTAAATGTCTTTCTTCACAGTGATAGAACTGTGGTACCTTGAACAGGTGTGTTTACACAGCCAAAGACCTGCATGATTTGCTCCCCATATGTAGATCCCATCTGAGCATTATTTGCATTAAGACCGAAATGGGGTGAACATATTTCCTATCATACTTTAGAGTAGTCCTTTCCTCATCCCCCACCTTTCATGCCAAGAAGCAGAGAAGAGCAGACCACCTCTAAATGTAGACAGTGACCCAATCCAGTCCCTGACATTGTGTTCTCCTTTCCCAAGATCAGTATCCTCCCTTTGGTCGCATCAATATTTTTCACATCATGTATAAGTCTGGAGGTGGGCTAGATGGCCTAGGAACTGTATCTGTAACTAAGCCTCCTCATACAGTGGCCAGGTGTCGTACTTTACAGAAGGCAGTTCTCTATTTGAAGGGCTATCAGAGGACAGACTTCCATTAAAAGATGTCCTCTGTTTGAATGCTGTCTAATCCAAGAGCTTTTCTACATGAGACATTTATTATGCACTCGTGATTCCTTACTCTTGGTTGTTTATGAGTTCTTTAGACAATGTCATTATCCACCAGTTTTGCTTCTAGGGGTGTATGAATTGTACTCACCCTCGTCCGCTGTGGGGTCAGCGGTGTGGGGGAGGCGATCCGGTCCTTCCCCCAGAATTCTCCCTGGCTGGCTCCGCTCTGCAGCGAGTCCGCAGAGCCGCCAGCTGGGCCCATCTGCAGCTGGACTTCTGGCCGCTGCCACACAAACGGCGTCCGGCGTAGCAGACACCATTTGTGTCCCTGCCTTTTGCTGTGATAGCGCCACGCAAATGGCGTCCCATGTAGCGGATGCTATTTGCATCCCTGCTCTTTGCCATGATAGACTATGTAAATCTTTACATAGCCTATCACGGCAAAAGGCAGGGACACAAATGGCATCCGTTATGCCGGACACCATTTGCATCCAAAGACAGGCAGCAGCGGACAGGACAGGCGGCAGTGGACAGCAGCGGACGGACGGTGGCCGGTAGGATCCGGCCAGCGTGGATTCCCTGGGTAGCGGAGGTGAGTCTTTCGTTCTGCTGCAGACTCTGGGGGGCCGGATTCTTAGAATCTGGCCTCATTGGAGTCTGTGGCGGAATTCTCCGCCATCTCTATTCGCTTCTGTTTTTGTAAGAGCACTTTCCCAGGTTTTCTTACAGTGGGAAAATGGGGCATTATTTCTGAACGTGAAAGGACTATTTGCGTATTTGTGCTATTCCACTATACCACAGTGCCACCTAGAGATTATGTAGTGGAACAGTTCTTTGTCTAGAGTTCGGATCTCAATTCTGCGATGAAAAACCTCATGTAGAAAAGCTCCAAGTCCACTTTAAAGATAAAGAACCCTAAGAAAGGAGAGCAGGGGCTTTGATGTTGCCCATCAAGAGTTAGCACCTAGACAGCAAACTGAGGAGAGCTCACACCACACAGAGCACCTGGTCACAGTCTTCCCCTCTATAGTGAGATGTACTGTATTTCATTTAAATTATAGTCTTTATTTCTACATTTTCAGCCATACATATAAAATAGCATATGCAAATTGTATGCAGTTCTTTTGGCCCTCTTTCTGGGTCATGCATTTCTTCTTTTGGGGAGTTTCAAAAGTGGCCATGCTACACTTGACACTGTGTCTGGCTGAGAAAGACAAAGTTCATCCTGTGACTGGGTTAGCAGGGGAGAGATCTCCCTCAGAACAAGGGTTTGGGACAAATGTCCCATTACAACAGTGCTTGGGCCAGCCTTTTAGGGAGATAAATGAATTAGCTATAATCTCCTTAATAACTTTCTAAAGCTGCAGTCCTGCGCACACTTATTTGGAAGTAAATTCCGTTTAATAAAGTGAGTCTTCCTTCCAACAGTAAACATGCAGAACATCAGGCTGAAAAAGGATTAATTCTTTGCCAACCAAGAAAATAGAGAAATGATTGTCTGTGAATAATCCAGATTTCTCAGCAATTGAAGGATATGCTGTAGTGTGTCTGAGTCATAGAGTCTCAATCTGGCACTCCGGAGTCAGACTTGTGGCTTCTTTCTTCTCTCTCTCTCTTTCAGAAAAGCAAGTGGTCTTGTATCCAGCATTATACAACATCTGGTAGAACTATCAAGAAGGAGACTGCTAAGCACACAGTTTAACAGAGCTGCTGGGATCTTTTTATTACATTCATTTTCAGACACACACACACACACAATCCTAAAAAGGTTGGATTTTACTAATGTTTTTGGAATTTTATTCATCAGCATCTCAACATTAATAAAACAATGACACCTTTAAAAACCAACAGAGAGGAAAGTTTCCAAATATTTCCCATAAAAATAAATAACCTTAAATGTCTTACACTCTTTTGAAAGAAAGAAAGAAAGAAACCCTTTGGGAGATGGGTGTGAACTTTAAATTATCCAAATTAATGGCTGAGCTAGAGATCAAAGCCAGAAATGCTCCTTCTAAGGCTTTTCAATAGAAAGCTGAAGTGCTGCAATATCAATAAAAGAGCAATCAAGTGGAGAAGAAACTCATTTTGTTCCAGGCGTGAGTCTTTGACCTAGTTCACACAGAATGCTAACCTATGGCTCATATAATCCATTAGTTGTTGAATTCCCAGTACTCATGATGTGTGAACCCAGCTGCGCTAACCCATGGTTTGTTAACCATGAACAACCCAGAAAGAGAACCCATGGTTGTTGTTTGGTTGTGAACTCTGGGGTGTTTACACCATTGGTTGTCATTACTTGTAGGGGTGCATGAAAGTCACTTACTTGGTCTCGCAGCTTGCTTCGCGGTGGGGGGGGAGGCACTTCGCTGCTCCCCCCGAAGTTCAGGCTGGGGGGGGAGGCTTCCCTCCTCGCCCGGCCAAAATTCAGGCCATGGGGGAGGCTTCCCGCCTCGCCTGGCTGAAATTCAGGCCGGGGAGGAGGTGCCTCGCCTCGCCCGGCCGCGAAATAAAAAGTTAAAAAAAAAACGCCCCCGTGATAGGCTACGTGACGATTAACGTAGCCTATCACGGCTAGATCTGCAAAGTCAGCTGTGATAGGCTACGTTAATCATCACGTAGCCTATCACGGGTGACTTAAAAAAAAAAAGCGTGTACGCAAATGGCGGCCCCCATAGGGAGCCGCCATTTGCTTTCCTTATTTGGTCGTTGTAGTCTATGTAAATCTTTACGTAGACTACGGCGAAAATAAGGGCAATGCAAATAGCATTGCCCTTATTTTCGCCGTAGTCTACGTAATCTTTACGTAGACTACAGCGACCAAATAAGGAACGCGAATGGTGGCTCCCTATGGGGGCCGCCATTAGCCGTACGCGCTTTTTTTTTAAAGTCACCCGTGATAGGCTACGTGACGATTTACGTAGCCTATCACGGCTGACTTTGCAGATCTAGCTGTGATAGGCTACGTTAATCGTCACGTAGCCTATCACGGGCACGGTTTTGTTTTGTTTTTTACTTTTCTTGGAATGGCGGCGGCGGCAGCCGGTCAAAAGACCGGCTGCCACCCCCGCCCCTGACGAAGACCTGCTGAACCGCCGCCGGGACCCACCGCCGGGAGGGACATTCGGGAAAGATAAGTCCCATCCGGGGGGGGGGCGGGGGGGGCGGAGAATTTCTCCCCGAAACTACTTCGGTGGGCCGAATACATTGGCACTCAGCCCCCCGAAGTTTCGGGGAGAAATTCTCCCCCATCCCTAATTACTTGTGAACCCAGAACTGTGGGTTGTTTCACCAAGTTACAGAGATGGTAGACAAGAGTGGTAAAAAATAGCCATTTTACTTGCCAGTACAAAAAGCACCACAAAGGCATTTAAGACTCAGGGAAGGAGCGGGAGAAGGAAGAGGAAAGCGAGCAACACAGGGATTGAGAAAACAAACCATGGTTTATCAATTGTCTACCAGGGTAACAAACCATGGGTTAATCATGGGTTAAACAAACCATGGGTTAGCATTATATGCACATTTCAGGGACACCTTCTTATCAAAGTATCAAACAATACACCAACATTTAAAATGTGATGGACCCTTCTTCACACAGGGCGCTTCAGGATATAAGTAGAACTGGCCCTAACATTAGGGAGGGTGAGGTGGCCACCTCAGGTAGCAGATCTGAGGTGCCATGAAAGGGCCGCAAATTGTTCTTTAATTTGCTATTGTGCTTTTACTGCCATGAATGGGGAGAGGGGCTTGGCTGCACCACTGGTTGAACTCATGGCTTAGCCCTCCATACCTTCTCTCGCTGTGCACATTTCTCCTCAGCCTATGTCAGATACTCGAAGTGACCTCAGGTTTGGGGAAAGGCAGTGTGGGAAGGTAAGGGTTCAATGTTTTCACACTCACTCCCACCTATTGCTGTTAACATGGTTGGGGCATGTGCGAGAGCCACCACACCATCATACCTAGCTTAGACCTTACACACAGGTTCCACAAATCTGCTGTCTGTGGCAAATGTGGTGTCGTCCTCTGGTAAGCCTGACTAGTGGCCAGCCTTCATGCTAACTTTGAAGCTCCAGAAGTGGGTGGAAGATCCCCACCACCTCCCCAGCTCCAATTTAGCTTTAAAATTAAGCCAAAGAAGCCAATTTAGCTTTAAAATCAGGCATGCCGGGAGCATGAGCCTTGTTTTAAAACTAAACTGGCCCTTTTTGGCTGCTACCACACCACAACATTTGACTGCAAGCTGCCACTTGTTTTGCTGCTCCAGCAGCAAACTTGGTGGCAGCAGGGAGTCAGTGGGGACCATATTAAAGACCATGGGGGCTGCATGTGGCCAATGGTCTACTGACTGGCAGCACCTATTCAGGGTTTTAGACTGGTGTCTTTCCCATTCCTACCTGGAGATCCCAGGGATTGAACTTGAAGACTTTTGCATGTAGAGCAAGAGATTTACCACTGAGCTACAACCCTCCACTGTTGCAGAAGTTGTGTACTGTCAAGTAGAACATTCATGATGGTGGGTAGATCAGGCTAAAGGGCATGAGTTGGTTTTTTTTTTAAGGCATGTTACAGACAAAGAATGAACTTGAGCACACTCCGGGAGAGAGCGGAGGACAGGAAGGCTTGGCGTGCTATGGTCCATGGGGTCACGAAGAGTCGGACATGACTTAACGACTGAACAACAACAACAGACAAAGAGAATTAATCATGTACCTTTTTTTTTAAGGCACAGATAAGAATTATATATTATATATAAAGTTCTATATTGCAGGTTGTGGTTAAAAGTCCCCATGAGAAGGTGAAAGGTGTCTTTGACATGGTCTGTAATCTGCCTTATGGCCGTAAATTAAGGGAAATCAAGTCTCCAACTGGAGAATTAAAGGAAGAAGTAAATCTGCTGTATATCTGAACATTCCCTCGATTTTATTTCACCTTTACATGGGACAATTTAAGGTTTCTGTTATTATTACTAGATTTTTTAAAAAAAACTATGTACATAGCTGGAAATGAACAACTATATTCTGATTGGAGGCTCTATCTCAGTGACTTTTGTGATCATATGCATAATTGTCAGATCCATAATTTAGATAAATTTCTTTTCAAAAAACATTTTTAAAAGATAAATTGGGAGAGTCAAATATTTATTTTGATGGTAGAAGGGTTTCAGTTCCATTTGAAATATAATTTTGTTCCCAATAGTTCCTGAATTGAGAATGGAATAACATACCAAAAAGCCAGCTGTGACACTGCAGAAGAAATATCAAATATATCTCTTGCAGCATATCCTAGTCATGTTGAATAATATCTTTCCAAGATTAATGTCCAAGCATTTTTTTTTTCTTTTTGGTGCTGCAAATAGATGTTGGCAATTTCTTCTACACCCAGAAAAGTCCAAGTGGTGTTTTTAATATGCTTTTTGGATTTCAGTGATTCTACAGACTTCATTTTGGCACCATTACCACTCCATATCTTCCAGAGGAAATTACAAAGCAATTGCAACACCTAGAAAGAAAAAGTGGACCACATGGGCATAAATATAAAATGCTGCCAGGAAATAGAACCCGGTAGAGATGCTATGTGGATTTTTGGAAACAAAACATGTCTTTGTAGGTGATGTGCCAAAGAAGAGTGAGACATCTTGGGAGATCACTGATAACTGGTTGTTATACTAGCCCAGATTTAGTGAATGCAAATAAATCTGAACTATCCATTGAACAAACTCTGGTCAGACATGTAACTGGCCATGGTAGTTGGTAGTTATAAGAACATAAGAACCTTGCTAGATTGGACCAAGGTTTCATCTAGTCCAACATCAACTGTTTCAAACAGTGTCCACCAAATGTTTCTGGAAAGCCCACAAAGAGGACATGAAGGCAACATCCCACTCTTCCCATTTGCCCCTCCTCTGCCATCACATGTAATCTGAGATTCAATTTAGCCATTATCATGATGGCTAATTACCATTGATAGACTTTTCCTCCTTGAATTTGTCAGTTTGGACCCCTTAATTGTATATGTGAAGTTAGAATGTTTTGCTCAGGTATGTATTATTTTACGCATAGTTATGCCATTGATTCATTGTTCATTCACTCCATCTGAATATACGCTTTGTGGTCCGCTTGCTTTTCATCCTCAGTCATTTGATGTCCTCCACAAACTTGGTCCCCTTACTGCACACCACTGATAAAGACAATTTATTAGCACTAGTCCCAATAAAGTTCTTTGTGGGGACCCCACTGCTTACTTCCCTCTATTGTTAGAACTGTCCATTTACTCCAACTCTTCTGCTTCCTATTCTTTAACCAGTTATCAATCCATAAAAAGACCTGCCCTCCTATGGCAGCTGTCCCCAATTTGCACCCTCCAGATGTGTTGGACTCCAACTCCCATAATTCTCAGCCAGCCTGGCCACCACAGTCCAAGAGATCTGGAGGGCAACAGGTTGGGGAAGGCTCAGCTGTGCATTTCTGATAAATTTACTCAGGGGTCATGGATGGGGGACTTTGCCCAATGCTTTTTGGAAATCCAGCTATATGATACCAATCAGATTGCTCCTGTCTCCATTAACATTCCCCAATAACTCCAAAAGGCTATGCAGTGCTGACCCTATCATTCAGCAGAGCAAGATGGTCATCTCAGCCCCCATGGTGTTTTCCTCTGAGTTCCCTAAGCTAGTCTGCGTCCCTGAGTTCCAGTGTTGTGGATGCTGCCCTGGTGGCTGCCCTGCTGAAGTAAGAATCAACTGCTTAGCCTCTGTACATAGAATGAGGGAGGCATGTTGTCCTGCATCTCAGGTAGCAAAATATCTTGGCCTCACCCAGTTGGTTAGGGAGGACTTGCTTTTTGAAGAAACCATTCTGAATTTTCCTCAGCAAGTCTTGTCCTTTGAAATGTTCAATCATTCTAGTTTTAAGAATGTTTTCCATCAATTTACCTCATGCAGAGGTTAGACTAATGCACTAGCTATTTCCTGGATCACTTTTTTTTAATGGTGTTACATTGGATTCCTTCCAGTCCTTCCATAATTGGTCAGTTTTAATTATAAGTTATATTCTGCAAGAGGCCCTAGCAAGTGATGCAAATCCTTCTGAACTAATTATAGCATACCATATACTAAAAAATCTGAAGCAAGATCCTCTGGTGTAACTTGCATTGGATGATATCCCTATAAAAAATGCTCATGGTTGCAATATAGTCTAGTCATGTAGATAGGACTGTGTTTCAGAATAGGACTGGAAAATAAATCCAAATAATAAATTATATTTTCCATCTGTATCTTCATATGCTCTACTGACCTGCTTTATTCTTTTCTACTTACTTTAGTACTCTGGCAGAATCCAGGATCTTGTGTTGAATCCTAAAAGTTCTGTATTTATATTAACTTGTACCCTATACATGAAATGATAGAGAGCTAGGAAACATCATGGTGGATTTGCCAGAATTCATTGTACTCATGATGCAGCTTTCTAATGATAAAATATTGTCTGAAATACAGGATTATAACATCCTTTAGGCATTTAAAAACTTAAATATTTTTGTACTTGAGATTGATATAAATGGTATTATACAAAATGGGTAGAGCTGCATGATTCATCAACCTATATCAACCTCAACCTATTTCTGGTTTCACTACAGACATTGTTTGGCAGGACTGGAATTTTTTTGCCCAGATGTCCATTGAACATCTAAAACCGCTTCCAGAATCCACCCAGGCTGTCTTGTGCATGCACAGAGGCCTCCTACACCTTTTGTAGGTTGATGATCTCATGATACACAACGTGCAGAAAGGCTCTATACATGCACAGCAGTGTCTAGCTCAACATGTGTACTTTATGGAACTCAGTGGAAGTGCCACCTGATAACAGTCATTCCCCATTCTGGTTTCTCCTGACAATCCATACACTGAGTTACTTCCCTGCAAGAAGTAACTCATGACTGCAATTTAGCCTAATCATATACACAGGATGAAATGATACAACCTATCCTGTGCTTTCAAGGTAGGATGGGGAACATAAAGAAGTCCAAATAAATAAATAAACAAACATCAATTCCATCAAATTTGACAGCAGTACCTCTTTACATACTGCTGCCCTGTTTTTTCTTTCTACTTACTTCAGTACTCTGGCAGAATTTTTTGACTCCTGGATTTATCTTTAGTTTAATGACTTATAAATTCTAATTTCCTTAGCCAAACATTTTAGGGCTTAAACACTGCCATGCTCACATTGCACATATTTATTAGGTACTCTCTCTCCCCCTTCCTTCCCCTGGGAATGTTACTCTCAACAACCTCATCCACATTTTTGGATTTCTAGCAAACGTCTTCCTTCATGGTGCCTTGTTGGGTCATTAACATTTACATGCCAACGGCTTCCCGCTGAGATTGTGTTAGTTGTCTTGGCACCCTTTCCCTCCACATCTGCTATTTTTATAAAGCCAGTAATACTTTTGCCAGCAACTAGTCCTGCTTATACATGTAGTCTAGTCCCCTTACAGAACTACTGACTCTCCAGTCTCAGGCTATCTCCAAAAAACAAAAGCTTCCCACAAGCCACAATTAGAAAGCATGTTCAGTAATTAAGCATTTTCTCTTGATAAGATCAATTAATTAATAGCAAAAACTCTGCATTCCAACCTGGTACTGGGAGGCAGTGAAAAAAAAAAATCTCTTACACAGAACCAGACCTTTAGTCTTCACTAAAGATAAGTTATATTTCTTTCACATTACAGTCTCATGTCTTCTTTATTCTTATATTTTGCTGTCTTCTTGTAAGTGTCAAGGCTCGGTTTGAAGTGGGGGCATGGCTTCCAGATGTACAGGTATGCTATGCATCCAGGAGCCATAAAATTGAGATGAATCAACAAAAATAATAGCTGTCTAGCTATCTAATTTGTAGCTGCGGTCAGGTAGTTCCTAGCTGAAGTAGCTCTGCTGTTGCAGCTTGTAGGTCAGTAACCGTCAGTTATATTTCTAGTTAAATTATCAGATGACCCAACCCTTATATATTGAGATGCCACCTTGGATCATGAAGCCTTCTCCAATCTGGTGCCCTCTGGGTGTTTTGAACTTCAACACCCATCAGCCCCAGCCAGCATAGCCAATGATCAGGAATGCTGGAAATTGTGGTCCAAAACATCTAGAGAGCTCCAGGTTGGGGAAGGGTGTATAACATGTTATTAGGAAGTATGGCAACCAGGATTCCTTCCAGTGACCAGCCAGAGCATCACAGTAAAGTGAAAGGACACAGAAGAGGCAAAGGACAGGAAATTGGGGGAAAGAGTTTGGAGGGACAGCTGGAGAAGCTCAGTATACCTAAGGTAGGCACAGGTCTGGATCCCATCACTCAAAAGTTGAGTAAAGGTGAATTACAACTTCAAAAGAGCACCCACATAATTGCAGGGAGAGTCAGAAATGGTGCTGGTGGTAGGAAGCTGTCAACATCCAATTCCAGAGAGAAAGGTTAAGGAGTTCTATGTCAGGCCTTAGGGAATATGGAAGTAGATACGTTCACCAATAAGGGGTATTTGGTGTATTTCCTGCCATACTGGAAAGGAATGGGGCTGTGCATGGTAGGCATAGGATTAAGTTTAGAAGACTAGCAATTTTGAGTTTATGGAGTGAATACTGTATATGTAGCTATGGCAATTGGCTCTACGGGATTTTTTGGCCAGTGACAGCTCCCTGGTTTTGTTGTCAGCATACAGAGAGCCAGCTTCAGAGTTGATTGGCTGATTCTTTTCCTGCTGCTCCTCACAGGAACTTGAACTGACTAAGAATGTAAACAATTTGCCTGGGTTTATGTAAAAACTCTGTGGGACACAGAAATGTTCATGAGATCTAAACAATTAACCCAGATCTCCTCAGTCCCAGATCAGATCATAATCATAGTTACTTTTTCCCCATAGTTTTACAGAATGTTGATAGCTGTATTCACAATGATCGCAACTTGGACCTTCACATAAAAAGAATTATTTCCAAAGTGTAGCTTTCAACTTGGATTATGCTCACAGTCCAATGACCTACTCTGTTTGAAAATTTGGGAATAAAGTTCATCCATGCTAAAGAAGAGCTGGGACCAATGCTGTATGTTTGCCTTTTTTTAGCTGCTCTTTTAACAGTTGTGAGCAATACATATATACCAGTGGAGGCTGGTGGCTCCGACATCAGTGGGGCAGTAAATCCGCTCTGGGTTTCAGTCAGACCCAGTCAGAACTCTAAAGGAGCTCTCCAAGGCACTTCCACATCTTAGATAGCTCCTTTAGAATTCTGACTGGGTCTGACTGAAACCCAGAAATCCTACCCAGGCTCAGGCCTCGCATTTGGTAGAATGAGGCACAGCTAGTTTTGGATGCCACAGAAGGGCAGCAAATGGTTAGTTACTCATTGTTATTCTATTTTTACTCCCAGGGAGAGGCAGTTGTAGGATTTCCTGCCTCAGGTGCCAAAATATCTTGGCCTACACTGGCTACTGTGCATCTTGATGGGGATGGGTGGGTGTGGTCATCTGCCCCAGGATGCAAAATGGCTTGAGTCGGCCCTGTCCCACACTCAATGTGTGTGGTAATATTATTTATTTATTAAGATATTCCTAGCCCACCCTATATCAACAGATCTCAGGGAAGGGTACAATAATAAAAAATAATTCGAATTTAAAACCACAACAACATAAAAATAAGTATGAATTAGCCAAGCAACCAAATCGAGATACAATCAATAAGACTCAAAGGCTTGGCTAAATAGCCATATCTTAACCTGATACCAAAATGACGCCAGGGTTCGTGCCAGCTGGCCTCTGAGTGGAAGGCATGTACACTGCTTATAGATCTTAGGATATCAAGTGGTATAGAAGCAGTTTAAATAAATCAAATAAATAAAAATAAAATTCCATAATGGAGGTGCTGTAGCACATAGTTTGGGAGGGTAAACGAAAACTCCACTGTGCATGCACAGTCCTGTGTTCAATGGACTGTGGCTTATAATTCCAATGCAGCAATGTAGTGCTGGGTAGAGATGACCCAGCTTCTCTGAGGTCATGGCCAGCCCGTGACACCCCAACTTACATTTCCCACCACCTCACAGTTCACCCTAACACCCTGAGAAAGAGGGGAAGTCCAGGAGTTGCAAACGACTTTTCAACCTGGGAGGAGGCTACTACCGGCTAAGTCCTCAGTCACCACTGAGCGAGTTCAGCTTGTTTTCTCCTTACCTTTCCTTGGTCAAAATGTATAGCATGGAAGTTTTGTCTGGGATACAGGGGAAAGATCTTTGGGTTGTCAAGAGTATATAGCCAAACTCCAGGCTCTAAATGAAACTTTATTGAGATTAGTGATGGAGATAAACGGGGCGAGCATAGGGGATTGGGGTTGGTTAACAAAAGCTAGTACAAAAACTGAAATAAAAGTTGACTCTCTAAATACATTATAAAGAACAATCTCAAAATAGCAAGAATCAGCCATGATGTTCAGTAGATGACAAATTTCTCAGGACGTAAAACACTGCCTTCAATGTAAATTGTGGCAGCAATTTACATAGAAGGCGATGCTTTATGGCTGCAAATGCTGTAAACTACACAATTTACGGCTGTATTTTTCCTGCAATGGGCTGATGGCGGCTGTTTAGAATGGAGGAGAGCTGCCCCACAAAATCTGACAGATGCAGTAAGGCTCTGGGGAAATCCACAGCACAGGGCTCCAAGTAGCCTGAATTTCCCCGCTGCAGACCCACACTTGGACCAGACATTAGGGGGTTTGTACACCCTACTCTAAAGGCTTATTTACTGACAGTGTTAAGCTATTTTTGGCCCTGCCCATTTTGCCTTGAGCCCCTACCACCACCACTGAAATGTGGCCCCCTGAAAACTTCTCCAAAATAGAATCTGGCCCTCATGCTGAAAGAGATTTTACACCCCTGAAGTAAAAAGGTAACAATTAGAAAAGATTGCCAGTCTACTCCTGGTAGGCAGAATGGCCAGGGGGAATTGCACGTTGTGTGCATGGATGGTGCTTGAAACGGGACAGGCAGGTTGCTATGTAATGGGGAAAGTCTGGCTATTGTGCCAGGTACACTGGATTTTTAAAGAGACAGGCATCCTATTCTCAGGATTTCCTCCACAGTTGGCTCACACAAACAGATTACTGTCGTTCTTGGCAGTAGCTGGAGAGAACTTTTGTGCACTCGCTATAGTAGCAGTAGGAGCTCTTTGCATGCACAGAGCTCTGGATCATAGTCAGTGAACTGGGGCTAGACTAAGTTAGCTGAATGTAGGTCTCATTGAAATCAGTGTGGAAAGTTGGCCATGGCTTAAATTGACTTCAGTGGGGAAACCAAGTTCAGCTAACTTCTCATTAGATAACTAGTTCAACTGGCCATTCAATGTGCTGATTTTGACCTTGGAGCACTGTATCTGAAAGACCACCTGTCTCCATAAGCATACATCGAGATCTACAGGGGAGGGCCTTGTGCAGTGAGCTCTGCAATATGAACTGAGGCATATAATTAACTTCTCAGTGGTGACACGCTGATTTGTGAATGTTCTCCCTGGGAACGTTCACCTGATGCCAATTTTGTTGACTTTTTGGTGTCAGGCAAAGGTCTTTTATTTTTCCAAGATTTTTAGATACAATTTTATTCTTGCTCACTGTTTTATGCTGCTTTCATGATCCTGTACACATTTATTCATTTATTATTTACATTTTTGTTGCTGTTGTTTTATATCCTGTCTTTTTCCTTTTGCAGGGAACCCAAGTTGCAAAAGGTGCAAGGCTTACATGGCCCTCCTCCCCATTTTAGCCTCATAACAGCCCTGTGAAGTAGTTTAGGCTGAGCGCAAGGACTGGCCCAAAGTCACCCAGTCAGCTTCATGGTCAAGTGGGGACTGGAACTCAGATCTCCCAAGTCCAAAACTCTAACCACCACACCACACTGTATCTCTGCTCCTGGTAGAGATGAAAACTCCTAGAACGGGTTGTTCTATATGGATCAACACAGCTGCCTGCATTTTTGGACTCTCCTTTGGTGGTGTGGCTATAAAGACTGTCAGAATGCATGCCTGCACTTCAAAATTTACCACTGCACCAGGGCGGGCAGAAAATAGATCTCCAGATATTTTGGACTTCAACTCAAAGCCACCCAGTGAGCTTCATGGCTGAGTAGCGACTAGAACCCAGATCTCCCAAGTCCTACTCTAACATTCTGACCTCTACACCACACTGTTTTATCCCTTCTTATAAGCCACCCTGGGAATATGACTGAAGGACAGTAAAAAAAAAAAAAACAACTATTATAAATAAATAATTCAAGCCAATGTGTTTTTAATTATCTCAGAGTTTCCCCCCTCTTTCCCCTGCCACATTACAAGTATGTGTACTTGTGCTTATTCAAGGAACCCCTGGTGGGCTTAGAGCTCTGTCAAGACAAGCATCCATATATTTGTAGAGGTGCATACCTCAGTTAGAGCTCTCTCAGCCATTTTATACTGATATAATTGGGTGAAGGCTTACATCATGTTATGGAGTGTTCATAAATATTGGGCAGTAAGTAATGGAGCACAACCGCTAACATGAATTACATTGCGCTGGCGTGAACCACTCTAGCACAATGCCAATAGCATATGCTGGTGTGCTGATTTCCCCATGAAGTCGGCACACCAGCTAACGCTATGCTAGAGGAGTTTAACTAGCGCAACGTAATTCATGCTAGCGGTTGCACCCCACTGGATACTGCCCATTAACTGTGGTGCAGCGCAGCTCTGGAGCAGAACGCTGACAACTAGTGTAGTGCTTCAGGGGAGAGACACTGTTCCAGCCAAGGCAGTTTTTTTCTTCATCTGCTCTGTTCCATCCCCCTGCTTGGGAGACCTTAAAGAACCAGGGATTATTAATCTCCTTCGGGATTTTTGCTGAGGGGTTTTGTTTTGTTTTTGCTTTTGGATAGGAAGAAGCTGTGTTCAGGCTTCAGGATTGTTGTTGTTGTTGTTGTTTTATGTAGTTGTTGTGATAGTTTTACTTTAAATTTGTAGTTAGTATATTGTTTGAATATGGTATTTGTATATTTTTGTGAGCTACTTTTGGCTGAAAGGCAGCATAGAAATAAAATGTGACATGACATGACATGACATGACATGATATTCTCTGAGGAAAATTAAAGGTCAGTTTGCCTAGGAGACTGATCTCAAGCATAATCTAGGGACAGGAGGTGCTAAGCATTGCTAACATCAAATTGGTGGTACTGGATAAAGGAGGTGGACAAGGGACCAGGCAGTAAGGAAGGGAGAGTGGCTGAAAGATGCCCACTAGAGTCACTAGTAGACCTCAGGAAATGTAGGCAGTGGCACAGCAAGGGCCAGACTCCAGGGCACAGGTTCCAGGCCTTGGGATCTGGAGGGCCCCCAAAAGATGCCCTGAACTCCTTCTCCTTCTAGCCTGTCCTGACCCTGGCACTAGCAAAAGCAAGTGTTGTGGTGTGCCATTTTAAACATGGTTTTTTTACCCACGTTTTGAGTAGCAGTGATATGAACCAATCAGGTGCTGCCCTTGGGGGACACAGATAATCAAGGCACAGGAGCGACATAAAGACCACCCCTTCACTGCTTCTGTACTCTCATTGGCCATGGCACCCCAAAGGCAGTATCTGATTGGTTCAGAATGTTCCTACTAAAATGTAAGTTAAAAAAAACACTACTTTTAAAATGGCATTCTGGGCAAGGAGGAGGAGATAGTGGTGGTGCCACCAGGGTTTTTTTTTTTTCTGTGTAAAGGAGGAAAGGAAGGCAGGAAGGAAGGAAGGAAGGAAGGAGTAGTGGGTGGTGGCAGTGGCAGTGGGGAGGGCAGTGGGGGGGGGGGCTCCAGGAAAGCAAGTTTCCTGGGGTCTTTGCAAAGCTAGCTGTGCTTCTAAATATAGGTAAACAGGCAGAAGCTTGAGGAAAGTAAAGCAAAGGCAGCATGGGCATGAGGAAACGGTGGAAGGATGGCTGAGAAAATTCCTGTGTGTGCTTGCTCTGGGTGGAAAGGGAGTTTAAAAATTCAGGAAAAGTAGGTGAGCAGGGAGACTAAGTTAACAGCAGGGGACACTTAATTTTAGTTTTTAATTTACATCACTGCTAAGCACTTAGTGCACATTAACTACCATCTGAGGTAAGTTCTACTCCAGTAAAGCTTATGTAGAAATACATCTATTAAGGTTGCATAAGGCTCTTCTTTGTGTTTGAGGGTTATTATCTTCCTATGTTGAGTATTTCAGTCAGCATGAGAATGGGTTTAAAATTAATAACCCTAAAATTCATACAGATTTCCAGCCAAATACAAAAGTCAACTGGAGTAAATGCGATCATATAAATCTAAGCACTTCTTTTTAAGTGGGGATATGAATTGGGCTGTTGAGGAATTAAGGGGAAGGCAAATTTGAATCCTGGGTCTTTTCAATACAAGAAGAAATGCAGTTTTTCATTTAATGTCTACTTCAAATATTACACTATATCTTTTGTATTATATTACATATTATATAGAAATACTGCTAGAAAAATTGTTGGCTCAATTTTTAATGGCTCCTTTGATGAGAAGGTCATTGTTTTCCATCTCCATAAAATATTTGTAAAAGAATTCTTTATGTACTGAGATAAAAGGTCTACTGAACTTTGTCAAGGAGAATGAAAATGACTAGTTCCAGGAACAACTGTATAGGCTAAATCCCCAAAGGTCAGGTGTCTTTAAAGGCACTAAAACTTACTGCCGGTAGAGCCAAAGAAAAATCAGAATGTATAATGTCTCTTATTTTTCTTGCTTTTCTTTATTCATCATGTAATATGTACTCATTAAACCAGTATATGAGTAGGCATGGTTGAGGAATTTGATCTTTGCAAATTCTGATACAAGCTAAGTTGATTTAAACGACCCAGACTAATGTGTGGATTGGAATGTAATTATCCTCTGGAATTCGCACTTTTCCAACTTTCGTGATGCAGTTCTCAGCTCAAAAAATGTAGCAAAATGCATTTAAAATGCATATTTTAGGATACAGTATGTACTTTGAGAAAAAATGCATTCATAAATGAGGACAGTTATTCATTAATATAGCTATCAGATTGATTAGTGAAAATTTGAAGGAGAAGAATTTTAAGGCATTTTTATCACTGGCACCTTACTCCATACAGATTGTCCAACAACTATTCAAACCATGTTAATAACTTTTGCTGATGTAATTCTGTTAAGGCAGATTTTATGCATTTTAAGCTGTCCAGTTGAAAAAAAAAAGTTTTGGAAGATACGTTTGGAAAATGCCTAGCAATGATATTCCATTTGATCCAAAGATAATCCTATTGTGATATGTAAAAGCAAAAGTTTAACTTTTTAAAAAACTGATTTAAATTTTTAAAGGTATTTACAACTGCAAGAATTTAAATTTAAATCTAAATTTAAAACAGATTGGTTTTAAAATACTGGGCATTGCAATATTAATACAATTGACTTATTTTTCAAGAAGCTATTTAAGGAGACAACTTAATAGATTGAATGAAAGATGGCATTTGTTTATAATTTTTTGGAAAAATAACTTTCAAGACAAAATACAACTGTATGTCTTTTTCGCCTACTGTAAACACTGGGTCTGTTCTTATTTATTTCCCCCCTTGTTTTTGTGATTTGTATATGGCAAATGTAAGTTTTTCTTGTATATGGCAAATGTAGAGTAAAATCCAGCCTAAGTCCTACTTACAGTAGACTCATTGAAGTGAATGGGACTTAAGTTAGCCATGACTAACAAGTCCCATTCATTTCAATGGGTCTACTGTAAGTAGGACTTAGGTTGGATTTTACCCATAGTTTTTTCTAAAGAAAGACTATACGTCTTTCATTAGGATGTGAGTTTTAATACCTTATTTCTTTCATGGATATTCATGTAATATTTTTCAAGATTATAATAAAATATATTTTAATGTGTATTTTGTAAGAAAACATGTTAAAAGACATATATTTTGTGCAGCTCTTTAAAAAAAACAAAAACCCTGCAATGTAATGCAGTAATGGGGCAGAACAGATTTATGAATGAAAAAAAATTGAAATTGACAGAGATTGGAAACTGACCGATAATGTCCACCCCTGCATGGACATTATCAACCTTCACCTATTTTTGCTATCCTAGCGTAAACTCTTGTTTATTGATTTATTTCAAAGTACAAGCAGCTGTTAAAAATAAGTTCTAAAAGGTCTGGCCTGGGAAAAAGGGTCTCCCCCCAACTCTCCGATGCTGGAACAAGATCAGGCATGGTGCCAGATAAATTTCCCTTGAGAGATTTCCAGACCTGGGAGGCCATGACTGGAAAGGCTTTCTCCGCACCCACCTAATTTCTGAAGGTGTGGGGACCTGCAGAGAAGCATCTGAGAATGACCTGACTGGTCACTTAGGTGTGTGTGGGCAGAGGTGGTCCTTGTTCTAGTTTCTTCTTCGGTCCTCCTCAGCCACCAAAGTAAAGCCTAAGAAGCAGGGAACACATATATCGTGTGGCATCTTTGTGTGGCCTAGAAGCAATATTCTGGAGTTTCAGCTAGCTATTTATTTATTTAAATGAGTTTCTGTGTTGTCTTAAAAGAATATGTGTATCCTAACCCCCCTAATAGGTCTGCTGTTGTTCATGATTCCAGCAGACGGTCACACCTTCCTCAAGGATACTATAAGCCAACTGGAGGGCAATTGGAGACCACTAAGCATTCTTAGTCCTCATTGGGCTAGTTTTGGAGGGAATTCTGCATGCCCCAGAGTTCAAAGAGCATGCTGATGCTTCTCTTTTGTTTCTTAGTGGCCCTGTTTTGGCTCCAATCCTGTTAGCACTCCAACTCCTGAGTTGCTATTAAAGGAAGTGGTACCCTTTGCACAAGTTCACAACTAAGTTCTAAGTTTTGAGGGGCTGGGTCAAGTTCTTTCTCAACAGAGGTCAACAATTCCACCATTAAGGTGTCTATGAATAAGGGCCACACCAGTTGTGTCTTGGGCCCTGCTAGATTTTTAACAAATGGTAAGCCAAGTTTGCCAATTACTTGTATCCAAACTATGCAAATTAGTTATGGCCTTCAAGCTCATCATATGTTTCTAATGCATCCTGTACAATCTGCCTGGCCTTAGTTAAGAGGAAAGCCTGAGCCTCATTTACAGTAAGCCATATTTATATTTTGGCAAAGGGAAGGGGGCTTGAATGTTTAAATATAAAGCTACACTATAAAACTGAATCTTAAGACCAATGAGAACAAGGAACACAAAGTTTTTCTCAAATTAATTTTCCCAGAACAAACGCCCCTTGCATTACTTATGAACTCTCCCCAGGTGGGTAATTGGGGCTGAGATACTTATCAAATATGTCTCCCAAACGCTTTAAAGATCTTTATCTTTTGTTGAAGTTCCTTAATGATAAGCGGAAGTTGCACATTTATACTCACACAGCATGAACTGGAAGCTTTATGGCAGACCGAAAATGTGATCTGTTAACATGTAGTGTGCCAATTACTGCATTCCAGAAATTGTTTTCCGAAAACATTGGAAATGGAATGATTGCATTATACAAACAAATACCAATTCCTCTTGGCCTTGGCCAGATATAGATATAGATATAGATAGATATAGATATAGATATTCCTTCAGTTATTATTTTTTAACTGCAAATTCATTTGAACATCTCCTGAATCTGGGGCTGTGATTACTGAATTGATCATAGTTCAAATGTTCTGAGCCATTATTTCCATTCCAGGCTGACAGAAATTCTAGATGGTTTTCATAAGTGAGACAGTGAAGTAGTTCTAACAGGTAAGAAATCACAAGTTACATAAAAGAATGAGTTTTTAAAAGTATGGCAGTTCCTCCAATAATCAAATATTAGCCTGGCGTACTTCCATGCAGGTGTTTAAGAGCCAAACCACACTAAGATATATTCATCTGAATAATTGTACACACAATTGCTCCAATTTAGCAGTCTTCCATAAGCATGTGGGGCACCAATGCCCACACGGAGCTTACTCACTTTCCCATTTATTGCTGGCAAAAGCGTCTCATGCACACCTCTCCACCACCACCACCACCACATGCACAGACAGCAGCGGGGAACAAGTACATGATGGCATAGCAAAGGCAAGGCTAGTAAGCCGGGCTCCGCTTCCCCATAACAGAGCTGAAATTGTGTGAGGAGTTGAACAGCAAATAGAATTAGAGCACGGATATCCAGAAGGTAGACCTCCAGATGTTTTGGACTTCAGCTCCTGGAAGCCAGCATGGCCAATGGTCAGAAATGCTGGGAGTTGAAGTCCAAAACATCTGGAGGTCTACTTTCTGCCCACCCCTGCATTAGAGTGTCTTGTATAACATTGCCTTTCTGAACCACCTGCAAGCACAGTGATCACGAATACACAGATCACTGAGGTCAGATCCATGTCCTAAAAAAAACCCTGGAGCACATCAAGCTATTTTGCATTTTATAACTTTGCAGCTTCTTTTGTTTGCCATAGATATTAAGAAGTAACATCCTAATTGACCCTCAGTCATGCTGAAGAATGCCGGGAAAACGATACCCAGAATCAGGAATGTCATCCGATTTGATTTTAAAATATGTTTAAACTGCCACATACAAGCATCTCTCTCACGCACTCTCTCTGTCTCTGTCTCTCTCTGTCTCTGTCTCTGTCTCTCTCTCTCTCTCTCTCTCACACACACACACACACACACACACTCACACAGATAGAACCATAAAATAAGCTAAAACGTGCCCAATTAAATAAGTAAAATCTGTTCAAATACACAGGTATATAAAAACGTGTTCACCTGATGTCTAAATGATAGCAATATTGGCACCAGGCAAACCTCTTTGGGGAGTGCATTCCATAACTAGAGTGCCACTGCTGAGAAAGAAAGCCCTGTCTCTCCCTTGTACATTGTCTTTGTAGATCTTGTAGATCAGGGATGGGCAAACTGCAGTTCGTAGCCTAATTTCTATTTGTGCCTCACTTAGCAGCCTTCTGGAGGGTGCGGTGGAGAGAGAAGATGGCCCTGCCCACTTTTGGCTCTTCCTCCACACACTGCTAATATGTGACTGCTGACATTTTACACTGCTTGTATGTTCCCAGTCGACAGATGGTTGGCCACTGTGTGAACAGAATGCTGGACTAGATGGACTGATCCAGCATGGTTCTTATGTACATGTACACCCCCCCCCCCCGGAAGGAAGACTGCCCTCAACCAGAAAAAGATTCCCTGTTGTAGCTGATTTCTGATGGAAGAGATACATGGATAAAGAATGGGCGTATTGATATGAGAGTAGACAGTCCTTCAGGTTTTTGGACCCCAAGCTGATTATAGAATTTATGATTCAGTAATCATCCACTTTTTCATGGAGAATCACTTACCTTTAAATACATGTGCATATTAGGAAAACACACTATATATGCCATTTCTGAGATACTGAAGTGGATAAATACTCAGATTCCACATCTTTTCTCGTTTCCGTTTGATTAGCCTTTGATTAGCTTGCTTGTTTACAAAAGACTTGGATAACAACACAAATTACCTCAGTAGCCACAGTGGCAAAGTTTATTTAGAGAATCACTTGTTTGGTGGGTGTGGGGAAGGGAGAAAAGGGTAAATAGTTGTTTCTCTTGGTTTCTCTGTGTTTATTTATTTTGGACCTGTGGCACTAGACTTCAACAAAAACTTTATGGGGCTAATAAAATTCCCAACATTCTCAGACATGGGTCGTGGTGTTTATATATCAGGCAGAATACAACGGTGTGTTTATGAGAAGAATCCAAGCACTTTGCAGTGGTTCAAGTAATTAAGCACATGGTTTAAAATGTTTAAATGCTGTGTACAGGCAGACTAGCACCACCTCACTAGTGGGGTTTGTTTACACAAAGACACCAGAAGTTCCAGAAAATGTACATACTTACACATAATGCTTATTACATTGTTTGCCCTAAATGAAGTAACAGTAACAGCAGCAGTAATTCCTGTTAAATACCAAGCGCTTCTTGTGAAAAGATGCATTGAAGATACTGATTCGAATCCCATCAAATGCAAGAGGAAATTAACCATTAACTTTTCTGGGACCATTTATTTGAACATAGAGTGGCAATGTGTCCTCTTTTATAGAGGACAGTCCTCTATTTGAAGAGGTGCCAGAAGACTGTCCTCTATTTTGAAGGCATCCTCTGTTTGAAGGACTGTCCAAGTCCAGTTTAACAATGGAGAACCATCAAAAGGAAGAGCTGGGCCTTCAAGCTGCCCATCAGCAGCACCTGGACAGCAGGATGAGCAAGGCACAGAGTGGAAGATTGTGTTACCTGGTCACAGTCTTCCACACTATGGTGAGATGTACTGTATTTCTGTCTAAATTATAATATTTCAAAATATGTATATATACATATAAATTAACACATGCAGATTTTATGCAAATCAGTGTCTTCTTTTGTCCACTTTTTTGATGAGGCATTTCCTCTTTTTTGGTGATTCATAAGATGCCACCCGAGAAATGTAGAGCAGTTAAATGGACTACAGTGATAATAATTTAATGAAAGCACAAAGCTACATCTGAAACTGCAGGCCAGGGACTGAATGTTTTTGAACCTTTCCCCCTCCCTATATACAACTCTCTCCACATTCAAAATGAGCCTGTCAGAGATGAGAGTTCTACCTTAGGTGGACAAGTTATTTCTGTATGTGCACTAAGATTTTACATGAGGAAACTTTCAAATATCCTTCCTCGTGTGCAGTCTGAAGTATTATAGTTCGGGAACAGTTCATAGGAAAGGAAAGCTTCCTCCTGTGCAAGCACCGAGTCATTGCTGACTCCTAGAGGGACGCCGCTTTTGCTAGCGTTTTCATGGCAGACTATAGTGGGGTGGTTTGCCATTGCCTTCCCCAGTCGTGACTACGTTTCCCCCAGCAAGCTGGGTACTCATTTTACCGACCTTGGAAGGATGGAAGGCTGAGTCGACCTGAGCCGGCTACCGGGGACCCAGCTTCCGCTGGGATCAAACTCAGGTCATGGGGAGAGTTTCGGTTGCAATACTGCCACCTACCACTAGACTGGATCCAAATTTAGTCCTACTTAGCGTACACCCATTGACATGAATGGGATTTAAGTTAGTCACAACTAACTTGAGTCCCATGTATGTCAATAGGTCTACTCTAAGTATGACTAAGTCCCACTCTGAATCATAAGACTTGCAGCCATCACAATACTTTTATTCTTTTTTGGTTACATGTTTTTCAGCAAGCAAACTAAGTAAGCATGGATACAAAAATGAGATGCTGGTTATCAGTCCTTTATTCCTCACTTATCACTCCATCAGTAAGATATACTGTCTGAGTGAATGGAATGCAAAAGTAATATCTTCTTGCAATGGGAGAGCATAGTGTTTCCATTTTTTTAAAGAAGAAATTGCTGAGAGAAATATATGGAGAAATATATTTATGTTCTGCTAGAAGCAAATAAATACATCTGTCAATTCATAGATAATCCTATTGCCCAGAATTCCCTCAACAAGGACAGGAACTGGGGGAAAAGAAAAAGTTCATTTGGACATTTATTTCTTGTCACGCATGATATTTTTACTTATGTAGGCATTAACTCCGTCATTCTTACTTCCTGTCATTGAAAGACCTCTGCTTTTTCCGTCTCCATATTTGCCATAAGTTTCCAATTTAGATTGTGCCCCCAGCAGATGGTGCAATACAAAACGCCTTGTGCTCTCTTTCATTAAAAAGGCCCTTATGATACTTCTTATTGTCTTGGATAGAAAATGGATGTTGTTGTTTATGAATGACGTTTGCTCAATCACTTCAAACTTTGCTTCATTGTTAAAGGGAGGCATTGGGAGTGCAAGATTTGTATTCAAATGCGTATGTCCAAGGGGTTAGCTGTCATTGTTTCTAAAAGAATCATTCAGGAGATGTTTAATTGTTTACAGGGAAAAATGATAGGAAGTGCAGGGTACAGTTCCCAGGAACCTTTTCCTATGCAAGGTTATGCTATTTAGCAGCTTCCATTCATTTATTTTTCAAATACATTTATTAACTTCCATATTACATTGATTCATAAATACAATTAATAACAAAGAAGGCCTATAGGCATAATCAAACTCATATCATTTAAAATGCCCATCATAGTAAATAAGTGTGTATCCTGAACTTTCTCCTTCCAATATAAAATAGACACAACTTTTCTATTAAAATTATTTTATTATTGTCCCTCTGACTCTAATCATATTAGTTAATTCCATCATAGAGGTCATATCCCAAGCCCTCATACACCAATCATCAATTGTTGGAGGGTTAACTCTCTTCCACCTATAGCTTATTGCCATATAGGCAGCAATCAGTAAGTAAATCATTTTTGCATTGTCACTTGACACTATATCCTTAATATATCCAAATAAAAATACCAATGGGTCTGAAGAGATCTCAGCAGCTACAGTTTTTGTAATTTCACCCTTTACCATCCTCCAAAAATTTACCCTCAAATAGCTTCCATTCATTTTGATAGGCTTACACAGGAGAACTTCTTGATGGGCCAAGCCCACACACATTTTTGTCCTACGATGTTTCCACAAAGATTCAGTGCATTTGCTTCCAAGCTAGAATTCTATGGTAAGTTAAGTATGTGTACTTTTATTTGATGTTAGATTTGTTACCAGAGAAAGATCAATCTCCACAATATAACATGTAAACCCCAAAGGGTCTGAACTTCAGAGGTAATTTACCACCTCTGTCTTTGTTTCCTAGAAGCAATGATACAGTATGATCTTTCCAAATGGTCTGGAGGACAACCAGATGGAGAGTTGTATTTATTAAGGGTTACACTGTACACAGCTACATCAGAGACATATTTGCAAATTTGGTTAGGAGCTATGGATGTTTTTAGTTCTAGAGAATGAGGGCTGAAGTCATTGATAAACCATATGTAGGAGGTACTGATCCCAAGATTCTGTCACAGTCAATACCATTGTTTCAACAGTCTTCATCTAATCTACCAAATTATTAAGAAAATGACTTTTGATGCCAACATCTGGGTATAATTTGTTTACATTAAGTAACAGGGTTTTTTTTATTTGTGATAAAACAAATAAATAGCAGATATTAAACTCTGCAATGAGATAAAGTTAAGGCTAAATTGAAGATGAAAGGGGAGACAATGGTGCAAGGATGGCTACATGGTGTCTCACTGCAGCTGAGATCACTTATATGTACTAGCACGCCTGCCTACCCCACCAGCATAGCAACATAGTCTGTGATGCTGGGACTGCATGCAAGGATGGGTACATTTCATCCTAAGCACTTATATGTTGGCACACGAGTTCTTAGACTTAAGATACAATCATTGTAAAACGGACCCAAATAAGCTACCATCACACCAAAAAAATGTCTAAGGGCCAAACTAGATGTGACTCCATGCACATAATTAGCAATTTTGTGAATTTTATTTTATGTTTGAAAGCATAAATAGGTGTCTGTGTGTCTTTGTATGAGGGAGAGAAGGAGAGATCTACTTCAGAACCCTGGTGGGAGATTAATCATTCCCCCCACTTCTACAGTTCCAATCCAGATCAGCCACCAGTTGCATCAGGCAGAAGGGAAGTTTTCCTCCCAATGTAAATAGGTTATGCTGATGTATGCACATTTTCCAGTGTTTCTTGGAGGCTATGCATATTACTCAGACAATGTACAAAACACTGTCAAGATATGCAGAGGCCTCAAAGATCATCAGAGAGTATGCATATTGTCCAGAGACTGTGCATATTGCCTGGAGAATGTGCAAAATACAGTTAAGATATGCACATTCTCCAAGACCTGTTGGAGAATATGCACAGTAGTCAGCAAATGTGCAAAATGCATGTACATTCCGAAAGGCTGTTGGGGATTTTTCATAATGGCTGGAGAATGTGCATAATTCTCTCTTCATTAACAGATTATATGCACATTCTTCATCAGTTATGGTGAATGTGCACAATGGCTGGTTGTTATGCACATTAACCACTGAACTCACATTACTCCTAAATTGTGTGTGTGTGTGTGTGTGTGTGAATGGTGCATGTTACAGTGCAACTTATACAGGCCTACTCAAAAGTCCCACTGACATCAGGCCAAGACCCTCCCTGGAGCTGCTGATATTGGAACCCAGATTCTCAACATCTAAGAGCAACACATTTATGTAGTTACCATGAAAACAGCCCTGGGAAATGGAAACCTAGCAACACTGATTTTATCCAAAAAGAAATGGAAAAACAGCACACACTGGTATTTCTTCTGTTTTTAAATCTCTACCATGTAAATAAAACATAGCATACATACTGTTAAAAAAAAAAACACTTTAAAATTTAAAAATTCAACTTTCACAAAAAGAAAGGCAAACAAAGAGACCAATTCTGCCTTAGAGATTTTCCTTTAAGTTCTCAAACCCAGGTTAGAAAAGCAGTTTTCTTACTGTTTGAGCACTTTATATGATGGTCATCAGAGCAACATTTACTAATGCTGCCTTGACCTCACAAGACCATGCTGTGAACTGTTGTATCTATGGTTACTAATCTCATTGATTGCAATCAAAGCAGCTGTAATTGGAACCTGCAAGGAATTAGTTTCATGAAACGTAACATTCCCCTTTCCCCACAACAATCTGAAGAAAATACCAAGAAACTTATCCTACTATTTTGTCAAGACTAGGAACACAATAACATTATGACCCACAGCCAAATATACCACACAGTTTACAATAACCAGATCTGCTTGAAAAACAATGCTATGGAAACCCCGCTTTGTAACATACACAATAAGCCTCTAACTTTACATGGACTGTTAACTTACATCACAATTTGCATTTTTGCCCATTTAATAGAGGAAAAATATGTATATGTTAACAAAGGTTTTTTATGACCTGGAAGTAGTGGACTTCCAGGTCATAAAATTGTCATACATGATCAAAAATAGATGGTGGTGGGCATATCCTCATCTTCTGTTCAGAAGATGAGGATATGCTGCAAGATTTTGTTGCAGGTCTCACTTGTAATGTATTATATGTAAATACTTGAGAGGAAACAATGATGAAGATACATCACCATGCGACTAAATACAGACAGAACATTACATAGATGGGGTGGGGGAGTGAAAACTTCATAAATGAGAACAAAACGGGGATGTTCTTTGCAATCAGGGACACAACTGAGGCAAAATGCCTTTGAACTGTTACTTCAAAAAAACTGGAGGTAAACTGAAGGCCCCCAACTGAGCACAGAAACAGCCTACAATCCTGAACCCATTCGTACAGGAGTAAGGCCCGTTGAATTCAGTGGGACTTACTTCTGAGTAGACATGTATAGGATTGCAGTGTTAAACAGGTTCAAAACCCATTGATTTCTATCCTGCTTTAAGGCCAAATTGATGTCCTCCACTTAATACTGGAGCAACAACTTAAGAAGACACTGTGATTACAACTTCAGGAAACCACAAATCAGTCTGCTTCTCATCTTCCTTTCCTAACTTCATAAATCTGTTCACTGGCACATTTTTCAATGATTTCAGTAAAATTATTTAGCTTCCTCTTGGGCTGATGCATGCTGCATTTTATTACTGACTTTGGCCATCTGTTGATATTCCAGAAATTTTTTGTGCTAATGGAATTTCTCACAATTGAGATCCAATCACACTTAATCATTTCAAACTATGGCATTGAAGATTTTCTTGTACATTAATTATATGGCAGTACTTTGCCAGCAGCATCATTTCTATCACTTTCCGAGCCATTCGCTCTGTAAGATTACTGACTCATCTATTCAGCACTGGAATGCCTTTGAAGGCTCCCATCAGGCATGTATGGTTTTTCTAAATCATTCAGAAGCACTTTTCTTTCCTATGTGAAAATTATTTTTAAAAACTTGTCCTTGGCACAGAAATAGCTACAGCAGATGTACCAAGGGTTGGGTTTTTCCTGTATCAAGTTGACTGCCAGTATGTTATTTATTTTATGTTTCCACATGTGTGCAAAAGTAGATCCCGTCCCTACCACCACCACCTATTTTTGATCATGTATGACAGATGCATCAGCGTGAGTTCAGTCCCTGGGTCAAAGTTTGTGTCTGGAAATGCAGCACACATATGCCAGTAACAATGCTGGTGCTTTAATTTCATTTTTTAGCCACATCCCCCCTCCCCCAGGGCTCCAGCTCACTCATCTGTGTGACAAGTCAGGCAGGCTTGTGGATTTTGGGGTGTTTTTGTTCATTTTCGCAAATCGCAAAATTGTGATTTATGCAAAACGCAGCTGTAAATAGCATAGATTGCACAAAATTATGGGTGTAAATGGTTTAACTTGCACAAATTAGACCATTTACACCCACAGCTTTGCACAAATTGCAGTTTTTAAAGATGCAATTTTACAGAAATTGCAACTTGCACAAATAAAAAAAGACCCAATAAAGTTCCAAGGTTTTGGGAAGTAACTCATGGCTCGGATCACGAATGCAAGCTGAGTTAGGGGTGCCACGAGGATCTGTTGGGCCCAAAAAGGGCTGGATTTCCCCATGATGGACAACCCTAAATATGGCCTCGCTCCAATTGACAAGGGAGATACATTCTCAAAAGCATCCATGTCCATAACAGATGCATTTGTGCATCTGGATTCACATCTGCGTGGCGATACTTCTCCATGCCCCATTGAACTGGCTAGAAGTGTTGTTTCAGGTGGATTGTGATGCACATCCTCACTGATGCAGCTAGTTGTTCCATGCACCTAATTGTGCATGAGCATGGGTGTACTGGGGCCTATGTAATATCACAGGAGAATAAGAAAAAGGAGATTGGAACTGTGTTTATGCTATATGGCAGAATTGTAAGAAGTATAATAATCTTTTTGAAATAACTATGCATCTTTCCAAAAGGCTTAGAGTATTTACTTGCCAAGCAATGTCAAGGATGGCAAAAGGTTATCCTGCGGATACCACGTCTCCTCTTATACAGAACATTTGAATTAACAATCAAAGCATTCTATGTTTCCTGGCATAACTTTCAATTAAAATAAGCTTTTCAGTAAGACAGCCAAAGATCTAGCATAAAATCCAAAGCATCCAAAGATCTAGCATAAAATCCAAAGCATCCAAGAATTTATTCTCAGTTTCCCTTGCACATATTTTAAAAATAAAATAAAAATTTAAAAGTCCATATTTGGCCAATTTCATACCATCTGCAGATGCCTATCCATTTATTTTTCCTTCAGAACAATGAGGTCTTTGTTCCTGGGAGGTTAAAAAATATAAGTATTGAGAACTTGTGAAAATCATTAACATTATGTTTCCAAATGTTCTTCTTTCTTTCATGTAATAATAGTCTAGACCTCCAGTTCTTATTTCTCTGTCTTGATGAGTGAATACACATCATCCATGGAGCTGTACAGGGAGTGATTAGATAAAAGTTAATTTCATTGTACAGATTATTTAATACAAACTAACCTTTTCAGCACATCCGAAAACCCTAACAGATGCAATGCTCCCTGCTTACTGGGAGTCTCCTTTTTTATTGATGCAGTGACATAGCAGGGGTGGCTATTTGCTGCTGTGGGGTTCCAGGCTGGCTGGTTCAGGCTCATGCTGGGGGAACCAATTGGGGCTTGGTTTGGCTTGGTAGGGCTGGGGCTTTGAGGATGACCAGAGAGAGAACCTTGACTCTCTGGTTCACTTCTGGCCTATATGTTGAGGCCCGAGCACCGGCTTCAGCATTGCCATTGCTGAATTCTCCACCCACCCACTTCTAAGAAGAAAAATCTTCATTTTACTATGGTTAAGCAATAGCCACTGGTTAACAGGGCCGGGCAGGAATTTTACCTGCATGTGCAACTGGGGCAGCAGTGCAGGGTTTTTGCCTTTCCCATGACAAGATCATTATTAGTAGTTTAGTCTAAGGGCATTTTTTCAAAATCCCAATTATAGCATATTGTTTGGCAGGTTTCCTTTGCTGTTGTTCCAAGTCGCAACTTTCTGGGGGTGTTGGAAGCTCTGGACTAGATCCATTTATAAGAGGAAATGGGAGGATCCCCCTAAGGGATCTTTCAGGTGTGGCTCCAAGGCCCAGCCCAGCAAAGGGTCTAGCAAGCCAGTCACACACCCAGGGTGCAGGAAGGGATCCCATGATGTGCCATGGTGAGCCCAAGACTCTTGCATCTCCCACCTACACACCTGGCATGCAAGCTGGGATGGTGGCATTGGTCAGCAGGCAGGCAGCCCGATGACTAGACCTGTGCCCTATGCCCCCACCAAAATCTATTCAAGCTGTGACCAATAAAAGTTGTGGCTAGTTTAACCCACCCAGGTAAATGTGTCTGTTTATTGCCCTCCTTCTTTCCCTCCTGTGGTTCAACTACATGCTGCCCACAGAGTGATAATCCAATCCAGCTAAAGAGATCCACACATGTGAGTAAGTTATCTTGTGTATGCCAATTGCTCTAAAAGGAAGCACAGGTATGAACTGATCTTTTCAAAAGCATATCACAGATGCAGATGCTATAGAAGTTCTGGTTCATGTATGATCAGTTCTCTGGTAATAGTCATTAGTTCTCTACGTACCAACATCCACAATCCCTGTATTTGCAGGCAGGTTCATCATAAGTGAAAGTATGTGCCTTTTGCCTCACAGCCTCTCCAACAAAGGGGGCTGCACATTAAAGTAATGTGCACCAGCTGGATCAGCATGTGATACCATCTGTGTAGGTAAAGAGATCTTTACCTACACAAGGAAACATACACATGGAAACACAAGGAAACCTACACACATGAGTAGGTTTCCTCATGCACACCAATTGCTGTAAAAGGAACCACAGGTATGAACTGGGTTCTTTTTCAAAAGCACATCACAGATGCACATGCCGTATATCCGTATTCCATGGCTGTCAGTGGGATGCACCTTCAGAAGAGCATTAGAAGAGCCGTGCTGGATCAGACCAAATGTCCATCTAGTTCAACATTCTGTTTCCACAGTGGCCAACTAGATGGTTCATGGGTGCCACAGTACCTTTCTGTACATGTTCTCCAGTACTTGGCAAATTATCTCTAATACTGGAAGTAATATATAGCCATGATGAGTAGTAGCTATTGATAGCCTTATCATCCATGACAAGAACACATATTCATCCACATTGGCCACAACTAGTATCCAGTACATACCTTTTAGGAGTGTGGTTAGAGCTGGATCAGGATGATAACATTTAAAATATAGGTAGGATTTAGCTAATAAGCAAAGCTGTGATATTACCCTGAGTTCCTATCCTTAAAATAAAGAATATCCTACCATTATAATCTATTTAAATCCATTCCAACCCCTTCAAGCTTATTCTGGGTACTGGGGTAGACCCTTTTCCGTGTGCCCTCACTGAATGAGGTGAAGCAAGTAGCTACTAAGGAGAGGGCCCTCCGCAGAGTGGAATGCCCTCCTCAGAGGGGCTCTCCTGGCATCTACGTTGTAGTCTTTTCAGCACCAGGCAAAGACCTTTTTATTTTCCCAGGCCTTTTAGTCCTTCAGTTAAAAAAAAAAAAATTGTGTTAGTGCACTTTTAGATCTTTGCACTGCAGCTGGCTTTTACTCTCTCTGTCTCTCTGTCTCTGTCTCTTTTACTTTGGTTTTATTATTTTTTAAACTTAAGGTTTTTATATTATGTTTTACTAGGCTTTTGTATTTTTATGGTTTTAAATTTTGTTTTGTGAATCTCCCAGAGACCTTTGGCTATTGGGCAGCATACAAATGTAATAAAATAAAATGAATATCTGGTCAGCTCCTGGATATTTGAAATTGCATCTTCTCAAGCATTTTGATGTCTGTCGACCTGTCACTGTCACAAGCATGAACAACATAGATGGTGATCTGGAACTACAGGAAAACATCCAGCCATTATGTTTTCCTCCATGTGAATCTGATGTGGGTTTTGCCGAGGCAAAGCAGTCTCCCAGTCTTGAGTGCCCAGTCTCCCAGACACGGGGCTAATACAGTTTTGTGTGTGTGACTGAATTTTTTCCTTATCAAGTTTGGCATGGATGTTTTACGAAGTGTACCTTAGTAGACTGGTTTAGACCTCCTTTCTGTTTGTATCTTTATGACCCACCTGGGTGGGGATTATGCTGGAAATTCATCTTCCTTTTTTGCATTAAAAAGATAAAAGAAGAGATGATGTGAAGTAACAAAGCTGTATGTTTGTTTTGTATATAAATTTTGTGGGCATCTTGACTCAAAAAGTACCAAAGCTGGGTAATTGTGTATATGCATTGACTGTTGAAGGTTTATTTTAAGTTTTGTTATTATATAACACTATATTTCTTATTCTTATTCTTATTAATAATATAAGCTACTGGGAATGAACTGCAGACCTGTTTCTTTGCTATAAGATTGATGATATGATATTGAAATGTAAGGTTGTTTATTAAATTGTAAGATTGTTAAGGTAGTAGATATAGTTTTTAAAATACTGTAGAATGGTGTCGGAGGCCGGGGGGTATTGGAGTTTAAACTTAATTCTTTAAAGGGGAGGGAAAGGGAGGGGGCAGGGGAAAGAATCTTCTTTTCTTTTTCTTTACTTCCTTTCCTCCTCTCTTTTCCTTTTTTTTTTTTTCTTTTTCCTTTTCTTTTTGTTATTGTGGTGTCCTAATCAGAATATTGTATTGCTGGGGAATTGTAGTATTGATGTGGTTGTTGGTATTTTTGGTATTGTTTATTTCATTTATAAAGATAAAATAAATAAAAATATATTTTAAAAAAAAGGAAAAGTAGCAAAGCTAAATGGTTCATCCTTTGGGGTGAAGCTAAACAACCTTCTGGGAAGTATATTGAAATACTTCACACCCATTCTTTATCTTTTCCCCATAAGCTCCCCTTTGTCTTTTTTTTTCTCAGACAAAATAGGCTTGCATTAAAGCTGTATCCTTCTGAGAGGGCATAAGTGTGCTAATGTTCCTCAGCTGGTCACCTTCCTTTATGCCCTCCAACAACATTTAAACTGTACTTTAAATTGTTAAAGAGTTCAACTTCCAAGAGATCTCAGTGAAAGATCCATATTCAACATTGGTTTGTACATCACACAACTCAGGACTTCTTCTCTTAATAATAATATTCTAGTAGCTGTTATTCAAATTTGCTTCGCTGGACAGTGACATGCATGCACATGTCACCTTAGCTGCCTAGGAGTCAAATAAGAGATTTTGTTCCCAGAGAACAGACTCATTAAATCCACAGTCTCTGTGTACTTGAGAGAATTTTAATCTAGCATATAGGGTTTATTAGAATCTTTTGCTCTCTCTATTTTTTGCATGCCCAGATTTTTATTCTGTCTTCTAGATGTTACTTTAATTTAACTGTTTCTTTGTTTTGCCTCTGGGTTGGTCAATATCTCTGCCAACCACAAGGCTTAAATAAATAAATGGCAACAAATTACAGTTGGCTGGAATCCTTAGTTTGCTCCTCCTGGTGGGAGTAACCTCTGAGTAGAGTTCTGCCCACAGGACAGTCCTGACTGTGGAAGAGAGGAGGGAACTTTCATTGATCCCCCTTTGTCCTGTAGTTCCTTAAGCCACCTAAAAACCTACTCTGGAGAGTTGGGGGAACAATGTAGGGGGTTTCAGGGGGAGGAGAAAATCAGCAAAAACGGCCTCCTCCTCTTTTGTCAGTGGGATCCTCTGCTGGATCTCAGCCTGGTCCATGAATGAAAGGAGCCCTTCTATTCACAGACGTCTAGATAAGATACAAACCACAATAGCCCTAAAAAGCAAGGCTATGTAGTAGTTCTGAAAGCCTCTTATGGATCTGCAGGACTCCTACTTATCTTCTGAAGGTGGGGGTGTCTGGCAGCTACCAGAATAAAATCTGGTTTGCCTTGTCTCAGTAATAAAAAAAAATGCCCCAGAGTTGTTCTAACATATGTTGGGTTTCCCAGAGGAGTCTCTGGAATTGTTACAGATTAAAACAGAGAAAAATGTATTTAATTATTTGTGATTGTATTTATTGTTGTTATAACATTTCTTTCAATGTCAGCCACTTTGGAACATTGGTTTGAAAAGTGGGGTATAACTAACTAACTAGCTAAATAATAAACATGTGTCTATTGCCATGGCAGAGAAAGTAATATGAAACAAATGTTCCAAGCATTAAGAATAATAATTTTAAAAAATCAATATATACATGCTTTCCAGATGGGTTGCTTCTAAAGATACGAGACAGCATTGTTGTGAAGATGTTGTCGTATGATGGCATGTTGCTTCACTTAAACTTGTCTTAAAGTCAAGCCTGGTTTAATTAGTTCATAAATCTGTTGACAAAAACATCACTTCACAGCAGCAACTTAATATGAACTGCTTTTACCTCAGATTGAAATTGTGCTTTTGGGTTCTTTACAATGGCAAACTTCATTGGTTGGCACTGGAGAAGTTCCTGTTGGAATGCACTCTTGCACAATATAAAGACCACTTTTGAATGCACATGCATCCATTTCATTTTTACAGAAAGAGAGAGTACATGAATTTACATCTACAACATTACATTTATGCTTGCATCTAAGGCAGATTATAAAATACGTAAGCCTTGCTCTTGACCTCTCATTATTTTATGCATATTCACTAGAATCCCCATGACCAAGCACACAATAGTCAACCATGGGACTGTTGCTTAATGCAATTATAGTACTAATTCAATACTTATGTGGCAGGGAAGACACCTTGATCATGAAGGAGGGTTCCCAGGGTGAGAGTCAACCATTGCACTCCAGAGGTGCTGACCCCCCCCCCACGTGGTTTCCCCAGATATGAGAAACTCAACTTCATTAATTCAGTGGCAGAAACTAACACTTCAGTGAAAGGGAACTTGTATGTGAAATTAAGTCCCTGCATTTCAGTCAAAAGCACAGCATTGCAGACTCACCAAAGGCTCCTCAATAATCATTGCTTAAAAAGACAGGCACAGCCTAAAGGGACAGATTGCCTTTTGGATCTGTAACTGAATAAAGGAAGGAGTACTAATAAACTCAACTGACTGCATTCACAATGGAGGGAAGTAAGCTCTGGAGTTCCACCAAGAGCCTACTTGGGGACTGTGCTGTTTAACTTATTCAGTCAGGGTTCCTAATTGCAAGGAGCACTGTCACCACATCCAGCTGAATGCAGCTGCAGTTTTAACCTGGCACCGAAAAGATGAAAATGTTGGTGCTAGGCAGGCCTTATCAGGAGATCATTCCATAAATGGGGGGGAGGCTGCCAAGAAGGCCCCCTCCCGTGTTGCCATCCTCCGAGCCTCCCTTGGAGGAGGAACCCAGAGGAGGGCCTTAAATGCAGAGTGCAGTGTATGGGTCAGTTCATGCCAGGAGAGGCATTCCATCAGGTATTGTCAGGTGCCTTTCATTCCGTCGTCTGCTCATTAACGGAATTGGATTTTTTTCGTTTCTGAATTTGCATAAATTCACATTTCCACAAATTTGCACATGTGAAAATGTGCAAATCCTTCCAAAATGCACAGTTCCCCCAAAATGCACATTCTCGCACTTTAGCTTATGGGGAAATGCACATTTTGGCTGTTTTTTAAAAATATTTTACATATTTTTCTATTAGTAAATTTGCACAAAATTTGGGAGAGCTAGAAATGGTCCACAAGTCAATGGAATCTGTCCATGGAAGTCCATGGAATCTCTCCATTTTCTGGGGAAAAGCTGGTTCCCTGTGGTATCCACAGGTCAGATTCATAAAAATCAAATTCATTTGATTCTGTTGTGGATTTCTGCATGATTCATCCCTCATTTGTATACAGGTTCTACTTGTTCTCCCAGGCTATAGACATGCATACAGATGAAACTGGGTTGAATGAACTCATATCATTCTGTGAACTGATGAATGCATATTCAGTTTATGGGTGTTCACACCTTACATTCAATGCACATAAAACATTCATACATTTGAACATAGATTGTTGATCTGTGCACATGTACAGTTATTCAGAAGTAACATTCAACCTGTGCATGAAGTATCTACACACTGCATACAGATTGCTGATCACTACACATGTTATTCACATGTAAAGAGTGTACATGTGTTCATACAGGAGTTTCTGGGTCATAGTCTCATATCCTTTTTTCCAATCAAAGGGCATTCCCTCACCTCAAAGAACATGTGACAGAATATTGTAACACTGGCACTGCTGATTTATTAGAAATTTCTTGCTTAACAAACAGTAGAAATAAGGAATTTTTGGATCTTGAATAAATGTCCTTTTTTAAAAAAAATCAAGCAATTGCTCATAAAATACTGCTGTTACTCTGCACAGAAATAAATTCTAGTGTGTTTATTGGGGCTTGCATAGGATTGTGATGGAAAAGTTAATAGTTCTATCTAAACCCTTATAAATATAAGTTGTCCAGCTGCACACAGTTTTTAACATTTTATCTACCCACTAAAAACACTATGAAACTTCCAAAACTGAATAAAAATGCTAAAAGGCACTCAGAGAGACTAACATAGAATATCATGTTAGAAAACTGAGCTCACATCTTTTCTATTGTGAAGTGGTGTTGGGAGGATGCAGTCTGAAGCAAAGAAGAGGTGTTCTGGAAGTATGCTTAACCCTTCCATTTATCACTTCTTTTCAGCTGCAACACCATACCACCCAGCCCATTTTATTCTCACCAGGCATCCCAGATTCCAAAGCAACCACAGATGCCTTGCTGGTGGAAATCTCAATGTGGTCGTAATTGAAGGTTCAGATACATACATCATAAAGCAATACTAGGCCAGGACAACATGGGGCATCTTTGTTCGTCCCAGATTCTCCACCCTCCCCATCTGGATTTGGGACTGAAAGACCAAGGAAAAGTGTGGGTGCATGGAGGGTATGTTGTAAGCAAGCACAATTTGTGACATTGCACAACATCATTACTAATCATGGGGCATGTCTGTTAAGGAATCAGCCATAGCTTCCAATTTCCCAGTTTTGTGGAACTTGAGCCAACCTGAGATAGCCTTAATTCTGTTTTTTTTAACAGCAGGTTTTTTTAATAATTAAATCCACATTATAAGTAACAAGTAGTACAGCCAAGTATCTTCTTCCAGCAACTTTGAAGCCCATCCCAACCTCCACTCTTTCCTAAATGTAGCATTTGTAACTAGATTTTGTCACATGGTACAGTAATATTTCAGGGGAAAGGCAAAAGAGAATATAGGCTCTAAGGTTTTGGCCGAGTGGCCAGCCTTTAGTTTAAACAAAGCTAAGCTTCCATTTAAATTATTTTGATCTGTTGTAACTGTGCCATTTTCTAAATACTTAAGCTACCATAAAGTCTGCTGTAGTGCTTTATCATTTTTCCATAATTAAGATTGTTCTTGATAATAATAGCAATGCAATCAAGTGCAGAATTTGGCCATATGGCCACACTGAATAGAAAACTGGGCACACACCCATGGCATTGGGTTACTCTGAACCCAGTTTGCCAATACAATAAAAGCTGATGTTTACCGTGGGAAATGATTCCAATTAATTAGGAGTAACATGAAGGCTACAGAATGGGATCATTACCTTCTAAGCATTTTGGTTACCTAAACATCTGGATAGACTGAGCCTATGGTAATTCTACTAACAAGTAACATGGCATTCCAAAACTAATAATGTTAGAAGTACTGAAGGTATCTCTATTTTTTTTTTCCTTTCCTTTCTTTGCTTCTTTCTTTGAGCTAAATAATGTGATAAAAGGGCAGGCTTGCTCAAATCATCAGCAAAACCTGGAGAATGTACAATTTAATAAATTAGATAAAGATGTTTGACATTTCTCATCCACAATAAAGTAGACATAAAATACGAAGTACTGCATCCCATGTGTGCCACAATTTGCAAACATAAAGCTATGAGGGAAGCAGATATAGTTTCATTCTCATTATGATTTTTAACTAATAACCTTTAGATTACCATGGTTTGGGAGGGCTTGTTTTTCATCATTGCCCTCTCTCTCTCTCTCTCTCTCTCTCAATCTCATTTTAAACAGGACAGGATTGAACCAAGTTATTTTAGAAAAAGAAGATTGTTCAAGAACTCCTGGCCTCTGTGCAAAAATAATAATAACTACAATTGAGTCTTTTTACAGGCAGCCTGCAGTAGACAGAATCCTTAATACCATGCCCATTTTACCTAATAAAGTATCTATTTCATACAATGGTCTAATTGTTGGATGCTCTTGTTCATTTATTGCAAAGGCAAGTTACGTTTCAATAGATTCCTTTAAAAAAAATTAGTTGAAATACATGTCTCCTTTTCTTTTTTTAAATTTCCCAACCATCACATGCAAATGCTATTGTAGGCTCGATGTCACATATTAATTAAGATACTGATGTGCTGTAAAATAGTAATTTTGCCCATTTTGTACAAATAAACTGTCCAGGAGCTTTAAACCAATGGCAAAATGTAAGATAAGCACAGGCTGCCTGTTACTTGTCACTCTGTGATCCTTCCCAACCCACTGACTGGGCAGCTGTAATGCCATAGGAGCGGGCAAACATTTTGTCTTTGGTTTATTCAAATCAGTAAGTGCATGCCCACTTAAAGAAAAAATTAAGATTAATGGCTGGTTGTTTTCATAGATCTCTATACTGCCCTTCAACAGTAAGCCTTTCTACACGAGGCTTTTATTGTGCACTCATGATTAGAGATATTGGAGGAATCCGTCTGGGTGGTGGAGCTCACTGGGCTACGGCTTATTTCCCTGCAAGCTGGACCAACTCGATCTGCATTGAGTCAGGCCAGCTGACAGATTTTCCGTGTGTGTGTGTTCATAAATAGAAACTTGCACAAATCGCAGCTGCAATTTGCATAATCAGTGCAAATGGCAGTTGCAATTTGTGCAAATTATGGCCATAATTTCTGCAAATTTCTATTTCTGTGAAGAAGGAAAATACACCTGAAAAAAATTCCTGGATTTGCAAGTAAACCTGTCAGGAAACTTGTCAGGGCCCAGCTTCAGCACGGCACTGCAGTGGACCTTGTAGGTTATAGCCAAGCTTTGATTAGAAGTAGCCTGGAAGGGCTTGGGCCGATTCAGCCTCTGGAATGCCAGAATCTGTGTGAGCTTATCTCTGTCAGAGCAAAGCCAGGGGGAGTCACCCAACTCCCTGCCCACCTGCTGGTCTGGCCTTGGCAGGCAGGGAGGCTGGAAGCTGTCTGTGAGAACCTGACAGAAGTGGGGCGGGGTTTGCCCAGGTCAGAGCACCACTGCTGGAGGGCTGAGCAGTGATGCCCTGTTTAGACAGGGGGGTGGCTGAAAGGCTAAAGGCCCTTGTCTGTCAAGCAATCCGGAGGGGGTGCCTTACAGTCACGCCTTCCCTTTTAAGCTGATCCAAAGACTAAGAGCCTTTGTTAGGAACATCTCATCTTCATTTCCTGAAGCCTTCTCTGTTTGGATCCATCATCATCTGGACTTTTGGAGGCACTCTGCACATGGACTGGAACTTTGGATTGTTAAGGACTTGCCATGAAAAGTACTGTGAGGCTTTTCATAGACTTGAACTCTAATTGCATTGGATTTGTGTACCTGTTTGTCACCAGCTCAGCATACTGACAGGCTGGGTTTGATCTATGACTTTTGAACTTTCCTCTGCCTGGATGCATGCAGTGTGGATTTACCAATGCAAAAGAGGTGGCACGGAACTCCCTGTGTGTCTGTGTTTAACCTTCCTTTGATCTTGACAGGCCTTGACCATGTAGCCTGGAGTTATCAACAAAAGATTCAAAGTTGGACTCTCTATACATGTCGTTTGTTTAGGTTCTTCAAGAAGTTATCCCTTGGTTGCCTGATGGGTTCATTCCAGGAATCATTCCCTTTCTATGTTTGGGGTTGGAACCCCGTGAAAGGATTGCCAGGAATCCAGGGCCCCTTCCCTTGTGTTCAGAAGAACTGTGGAAAATGACAACAACGAAACCATGTTGATAGGATTTCAGTCACAGTAGTAGTGTTTAGCTTTAGACTGCTCTGGAATTACATAGAGCCTATAGCTACTGACCATCAGCTATATTATTTCTGAAGAGTGTAACCATTAAGCTTTTGCTGTGGTATTTCCTGCAATAAAGAAATCTCACTGATTTGGGTGTCCAGTGTCAGATTGCCTGAGCGCATGTGTGCTGGGGGGATTGGGAAGCCTGACAAAACTCATAGCTTGGCTTGTGAATGCAAGCTGAGCCGGGAGGGTGGCGGGAATCCATCAGGCTCAAAAAAGGGCCAGATTTGGAAATGATGGACATCCCTACTCATGATTGCTCTCTCATGGTAGTTTGCAGGTCCTTTACATGACATCATCATCCTCCAGGGCCTCCCCTGTGCTTTGCAACCATTATCACATTTTTTTTTCCTAATGAGAAAAGTCTGATATTATTTAGAAATGGTGGAATGAGAGTCTTGCATAATTGCACAATTCTGCTATACTGCAGCATCATTTTGTGATTGTATAATGAAACCTATAGAAAGGCAGAGAAAGAAAAACCCTGGAAAAAAGTACATGTAAAGGAGCTGATCTTAATCCCACAAAGGATCTAGAAGCAGAAGCCTCAATAAAGGTGTGGGATAAAAGCCTCACGCAGAAATGTCCTGTGTTTCTAAGGTACTTTACAAACAGACATAATAACAGTAACATTATATTATTGTAAAATACATATACAAATCGTAACAGTGAAATGGCAGGTAAAAGAAGCAGTTAAAACAATTTAAAAGGTCTGAGAGAATAAAGAAGATCTTCTTCTGGCACCAAAAAGACAACAGTGAGGGCACCAGGAAAGCCTTCCTGGGGACGGAATTCTATCACACACAAATGCCATAATAACTAAGAGCGTTCAGTAGGAGTGCCACAACCAAGAAGGCAAACTGGAGAGGGTTCAGAGGAGGGCAACAAAGATGATCAGGGGACTGGAAACAAAGCCCTATGAGGAGAGACTGGAAGAACTGGGCATGTTTAGTCTTGAGAAGAGAAGACTGAGGGGAGATATGATAGCACCCTTCAAGTACTTGAAAGGTTGTCAAAGAGAGGAAGGCCAGCATCTCTTCTCGATCATCCCAGAGTGCAGGACACGGAATAATGGGCTCAAGTTACAGGAAGCCAGATTCTGGCTGAACATCAGGAAAGATTTCCTGACTGTTAGAGCAATATGACAATGGAACCAATTACTCTCCCACACTGGGGGCATTCAAGACGAGGCTGGACAGCCATCTGTCAGGGATGCTCTGACTTAGATTCCTGCATTGAGCAGGGGGTTGGAATCGATGGCCTTGTAGGCCCCTTCCAACCTTACTATTCTATGATTCTATGAAGGCCCTTTCTCTATTTGCCACTCCCTTATCTCAGATTGTAGGAGCACCTTGAAGAAAGCCTCCCAAAGTTACCTTAATGCACAGGCAGGTTGATGTGGAAGCAGGTGTTCCTTCAAGTCATGTAGATATTTAAAGGCCAGCGCTCAGACTTTGAATTGTATTTGGAGATGGACCTGGAGTCTGTGGAGCTCTTTCAGCACTAGCAAGATATGTTCCCAATGCCCAGGTCCAGTTAGCAGTTTAGCAGCTATATTTTAGACTAACTGCCATTTCTATGGCATTTCAGGATAGACTAACTCTATCCTGGAAGTTATCAGAGCACTGATCACTGTGATTTCTAAGGTGTGGGAGGGACAGAATGTCAACTTGCAACTGAAATTCTGAACTTCCAGAACTAAGCTGCTGTTCAAACTTGCTTCAGTGAAAATAAAAGTCTAAGGCAAGGCCTTGGTGGTGGGAAACTCTTCAAAGCAACTGTCTGAAGCATAAAGGTTCTTCTGTGGTACACACCAGACAGGCAATTCAATGAGCAAGAAGCAGGGATGGCAGGCAGGACATGAGCCAGGCTGGTAAATAGAAGCTGGGAGTGACAGTGGCCAGAAGACATGAACCATCTGAAGTAAAGCACATTTAAGCTGCTATCCTATACTCACTTGACTGAGAGTAAAACCCATCAAAATAATGGGTCTTACTTCTGAGTAGACATGTGTAGGATTGCACTGTTAACTGCTTAGAGTAGGAGTCCTAGTCAAGATGATTTGCCCTATCAGTATGAAACTTGATATGGAGGATCCTTTGGCTGAGGGATACAAGCTGTTGACATTTTAGAGAAATCAGATGAAAACCAGCTGAGTTATAGCAGTGTACATGTAAATAAAACATGTAAATGGACTGCAACCCTTACATTCAAAATATGTAATCACAGGGCGCAGAACAGGGCACCTCACCTCTGCAGTTGGTTTTGGTTTTTTTAAGTTCAGTACCACCAAACATGATCAACTTTGTTTTAAAGAGCAGAACATGGAATGCAGGAAATGAAAAGAAAATACAGAAATGATGTCTAACTTTTCACTGATCAAGCTTTGAAATAATATTTGGAACTGGCGTTACACCACCACTACTAACACACACACACACACACACACACACACACACCATGTGAATCATATTCTATGGCCTGCTATTGATGTTATATCCTATCTGATAGTAGATCATGTAAAGAAACAGGCATTCAGAGCTACTTCTCTTCACTGTCATCCATATTATGACAAAGGCTGAAAGCAATCCAAAAAATTCTGGCTCAGGATCACTTAGTTTTCCTGGCATTGGGCTTTAAAGAAGAGAGGAAAATGCTGAAAACTTATTCATTCTTCATTTCAGCATAATCTTTCAGAAACAATAATTTTGAAATGGAATATGTTCGGGAACACAGAAAATATGAAACAAATTGCCCTCCCCTTTCATACAGTGGATGATTAATTGCTTTGTGTGAGATGTAAGACTGGCTAAGTGGGGGGTGGGGGGGAGTTCTGGAAACTGTGAAAAGTCTGGGGCATTGGGACAAATCTTTATTCAGTTTGTACTCAGTCCTTGTACTTGCCAAACCATAACTGATAGGAATCCAATAAAAAAAAGCCTCAGTCAGATACAATCCATTATTTGAACCTTGATTAACCATATCTGAATTTGCTATGGGTCCTCCATATGATTCTAAGATCAGTGCAATCCTATATAAATAATATAATCATTTAGTAAAACACCTTTAAAAAATCGGAGGCTTCAGGTACATGAATTGCCCTGTAATAACCACCTTAAGCTTTCATACCACATTTTTACTATAGGATTTACACATTTCTTTATATATTATAGGGTTGTGAGAGCAGCTTAGGGTGCAATCCAATGCAGGTTTATACAGAAAAAAGTTCTACAACTCCCAGCATTCCCCAGCCAGCATAGCTATGCTGGCTGGGGAATGTTGGGAGTTGTAGGACTTTTTTCTTTCTAAACCTGCATAGGATTGTGCCCTTAATCATTTAGGTGTGAGGCATTCTGCTAAAACCACAAAAATTCTGTTCCTTATACTTTCATGATGATTTGCCCTATCAGTATGAAACTTGGTATGGAGGATCCTTTGGCTGAGGGATACAAACTGTTGACATGTTAGAGAAATCAGATGAAAACCAGCTGAGTTATAGCAGTGTACATTTAGACGCAGAAACATTTTTTTCTGAGCATGTCATACTATGTTGGGGGGGTATACTGAGGAGACAGTTTAAATTTATCTGATGGGAGCTTTAGATGCATCCAGTAAAGTACTACCCTGGTGTGCCTTTCATTTTGTTTTTGAAAATCCGTTGTGTATTTCTAATACTATTACGCTTTCCAGTTTCCGTGTTTTTCAATGAAGAGAGTGATGGATCTTATGTCACACCTACTCAGTGGCATTAGGGGGTTAAGAAAGCAACCCTCTACCTACTTACCTGGGAATTAATCCACTGAACTCAGTGGCACTTGCTTCTGTTTTGTTCGTGTGTGTGTTATGCATGAAAGTGTAAAAAATAAAAACTATATATTTAAATTAATATGTAGTTTGACTCAGTGGAGGCTGCTGGCTCCAGTGTCAGTGGGGCAGTAGATCTGCTCCGGATTTCAGTCAGAACCAATCAGAACTCTACAGGAGTTTAGAGTCAGTGATGCAGTGAATCCACTCTGGGTTTCAGTCAGAACACTACAGAAGCTTTGCACTTTGGATGGCTCCTTTAGAGTCAGTGGGGCGGTGAATCCACACCAGGTCAGAACCAGTCAAAACTTACAGGAGCTCCACACCTTGGATAGCTCCTTTAGAGTTCTGAGTGGTTCTGACTGAAACCCAGAGTGGATTCACCGGCCTACTGATGTCGGAACCACCAGCCTCCACTGGTCTGATCCTGTGTTGAGCAGCTAGAACACTTTGTGGTATGTGTGAGTTGATATTGGGTTGGATCCATATTTTGTCATACTTTGGGTAGGCCCATTGAATCAATCTGACTGAAGCTAGTCATGACCAATCTAAGTCCCATTGACTTCATCTGGATCCAGCTCTTAATTATGAAGGATACTATCGAGTACAATCCTCTACCCCAACAAGGTTTTTTTGGTGGTGGGGGGCTTTGACATTGAGTCCATGTTTGTGGGGGTAAATAGCTTTGGTGACTTGCCATACTCCAAATTAAATTAGCAAAGAAGCAGCAGAAAGAAGCAAAGAAGAAAGCAAACCAAAAAGAGTGTTCAATGTAAAAAATGTGTCTTGGCACACAGAATAGCTATGATTTAGCCAAACCACCAAATCCATTTCTCATAGGCCCCAAAGCAACCATCAGTCTGAAAAGACATTGGCCGACCACACTATTGCTATTGTTTTACATCAACATACAGCACTGTGGATTAAGTAGCATTCTATCCAAGAGTCTCAGAAGATCACTGATTATTCAGTGTTGAAACATATCAAATAGGGACATGACCTCTAAGTGTTCTATGGAGCAAATTTAAATATACATGATTGTACGCACATATATTATTTAATTACATGGCTATGATTTCAGCTTAAGAACACATCACTGGGGCATTTGCAGCAATCTTATTCAGTTCTTGATTGTTTGACTATATAGCTGCAGCAGTTGACCAAGATTTAAAGGGTCCACAGAATCCTGTGGAGAAGGAGAAATGTTTGTGTGTGGCATCATGCCCAACTGTATGCACTAACATCTTCCTCATTCTCATAGAACATGAGCCTGAGGCATGTTCTCTTAGATCTGGGAGGTGACTTTTGTGTATCCCACTGCCATCTGAAGTTTGGTTGGAATAAGAACTCTTCTGCTGCCTCACCTAGGCTCTGGGATTCCCTCCCCTTGGAGATCTGTCTGGCCGCCTTATTGAAGACATTTTGGTCTAAACCAGGGATGGGCAATGTACCACCCTCCAGATGCTATTGGACTGCAGCTCTCATCTGCCCAAGCCAATAGTGAGGGAGGATGGGAGTGGCACTCCAGCAACATCTGGAAGACTACAAGTTGCCCACCCCTGGCCTAAACTAAAGACCTTCTCATTTCAGCAGGTCTTTTGCCTGCTGACTGTTCTACTTGATTTGTTTATTTCTGCAAGACTCCCTGTCAATATGCTGTTATTTTATTATCAGCTTTAAAAAAAACTATTTGCTGCTTTTTTATTCAATTGTTTTTGTTAAAAAAATTGTCTGAGTCTGTGAAGTGCTAAATGCAAAGGTGTGCATTTTCCTTTACTGTCATGAGTCTACCCAGTGACTCTTTCTGTCCTCTGAAAAAGGATTTAAAAGTCTCTGCATATGACAGAAACATACTGAGAATCTTATTGTTAACCATCCTTGAAAGATATTGCCTTCCTCTTTGACCTTGACTCCTTCTCTATCGGGCTCAAGTCTAAGCCCAAGGAACCAAAGTATAGAATTATTTCATGCACTTCCCTAGAAGCACAACTGGAAAAGAGTCTTCATGCTATTACCAAGCAACTCTCTTTCATTTCCCAGTTGTTGGAGCAATAACACGCATTGCACATTTGGGACTGGTACAGAGTGCAATCCTTTCTGCATGCAAATGCAATACGTAGAAGTCTAAAATGCCCATTGGCCCTGTTCTGCCTGGGCTATTCAATCATTCCAATACAATAACACTATGTGAATAAAGCTATTTTCTGGAGATTTTCATTGCCATTACTCTGCTCTTGTTACAAAGGTATATTTAATTCATGTTTTGTTTTAGTTCAATTCTAATCCACCTTTCTTCTAATCATAGAACTTAAAGCAGCAATATGGTGAAAAGCTCTTTTGGGTGAGGACAATTTCTAAGCTATTCTTCAAAATGTTCTGTAAGAATCCATTCATCCAGATACACTAGCATTTTATTTCAAGGTCAGCAAGCCACCTAAAGATAGAAGCTGGCTGGACTGTGAAAACAAAGAATACTCCATAGAAATGGATTTGTGAAAAGAGCTTCAGTCAAACAGTCATGTTAGAGATGTAATATTATTATTATTATTATTATTATTATTATTATTATTATTATTTATTTCTATATCGCCCAATAGCCGAAGCTCTCTGGGCGGTTCACAAAAATTAAAACCAAACAACACACAATAAAACAATTTAAAATATATAGAACATTAAAACCACAATATAACAATACAACCACAATAAAACCTAGCAGCAGTACAGGAGTTTAAAATACAGATTTAAAACAGCAAAGATAAAAATTTAGAAAGCTAAAATGCCTGGGAAAATAAAAAAAGTCTTCACCTGGCGCCGAAAGGAGTACAGTGTAGGCGCCAGGCGAACCTCACTAGGGAGCTCATTCCAGAGCTGGGGTGCCACAACAGAAAAAGCCCTCCTCCTAGTAGCCACCCGCCTCACTTCCTTTGGCAGGGGCTCACGGAGAAGGGCCGCTGATGATGATCTTAAGGTCCGGGCAGGCACATATGGGAGGAGGCGATCCTTCAGGTAACCTGGCCCCAAGCCGTTAAGGGCTTTGAATGTTAACACCAGCACTTTGAATCGGGCCCGAAAATGGACTGGCAGCCAGTGCAGCTGGAAAAGTACTGATGTAATATGAGCTCGCAGGCCAGTCCCTGTTAACAATCTTGCTGCCCTATTTTGGACCAGCTGAAGTTTCCGGACCGTTTTCAAAGGCAGCCCCACGTATAATGCATTGTAGTAATCCAGACGAGAAGTTATCAGAGCATGGATAACTGTAGCTAGGCTATCTCTGTCCAGATAAGGGCGTAGTTGGTATACCAGCCTAAGCTGATAAAAAGTGCTCCGTGCCACTGAGTTCACCTGTGCCTCAAGTGACAGTTCTGGATCCAAGAGCACCCCCAAACTATGAACCTGATCCTTTAGGGGGAGTGCAACCCCTCCAGAACAGGTTGAATATCACCTAGCCGGGCAGACGAACCACCCACTAACAGTACCTCCATCTTGTCTGGATTGAGTTTCAGTTTATTAGCCCTCATCCAGGCCATTACCGTGCCCAGGCACTAGTTCAGAACAGCCACTGCCTCACCTGGTTTTGATGAGAAAGAGAGGTAGAGCTGGGTGTCATCTGCATATTGATGGCACCTCAGCCCACACCTCCGGATAACCTCCCCCAGCGGTTTCATGTAGATGTTAAACAGCATGGGGGATAAAATAGAGCCCTGTGGAACCCCATGGCACAATTGCCATGGCACAGAGCAATAATCCCCCAGCACCACCTTCTGGAATCGGCCATCCAAGTAGGAGCGGAACCACTGTAGTAATACTATAAAATACAGTGATTCTCCGTTCTCTAGAAAGATATGTTGGTGTCTGAGGGCGGAGTCAGATATCTTGGTCTTACTAAGATCACTAACATGTCTTCCTGATTACACACAGGAGTCATTAAACCGGTTTAGTCATTTTGACCAGTGCACCATTATTTGTTGATGCTACTAGCTATAGTCTGTAATAGACATGACAGAGTTAAAGTTTCTTTACTCATGCCATTTTTATTCTTACCCTTCAACCACAACTTGTCTTCCTGAAATTATTTCCATTTTGAAGAGGGTTTTTTTTTTTAAGGAAAGGAAAGTTTCCTCCTGTGCAAGCACTGGGTCATTACTGACCCCTAGAGGGACGCCGCTTGCACTGGCGTTTTCATGGCAGACTATAGCGGGCTGGTAAGCCATTGCCTTCCCCAGTCGTGCCCACCTTTCCCCCAGCAAGCTGGGTCCTCATTTTACCGACCTCGGAAGGATGGAAGGCTGAGTCGACCTGAGCCGGCTACCCGAGACCCGGCTTCCGCTGGGATCGAACTCAGGTCGTGGGGAGAGTTTCGCCTACCACTCTGCGCCACACGAGGCTCTCTTTATTTTTAAACAAGATGCAAAATACTGGTGAACTCACCTGCCTCATGGAACACGCCTTTTTATTTTCAACTTTCTCTAATCCATTTTGTTCTGGAAAATATAGTTATTAAGCTGTAACTATTCAATTTCATGACATGGAGAACTTAAAACCTTGTGGAAGTGTGAAGCCTTTGGCTCTACAGACTTGTCCCCACTGACACTAAGCCTAAGTATGTGTAACTGCAATAACCACATATTTTCCCTGGTTTACCCTTGTCTCAATTTCTTTCCTCTTCATCTATTGTCTCCTTTGTATCTCATTCTAGACTGTGAGCTCCTTGGGGCAGAGATCTGTCTTCTCATTTTTTATAAAGAGCCATGAACATGGATAATGGGGATAATGGTAATGATGATAAATCCCTTCATAGGATCCCAGATGGTGTCCATATAAGATCTGTATTTCTAAAAGAACCCACTTGGATATGCTGCCAGCTATTCCCACATCTTCTTCTACTCCCCTTTCCCTGTCTTGTCTCCCTTTTCTTTGCCAACTTCACCAGAACCTTTGCTCGTACCTCTTTCAGGATATCACCTGTAGGTAATGATGATTGAACTACACTTACTATGCTTCCCCGCCCCCTCCAAGACTAGAAATCAATGGACAAGCAAGAAATGTTAAAACACAAGATATAAAACTATTTTATGATCATCATATCTATAAAATTATCCTAACTGTTCGATAAGGGAAAGATGTGTATTTAATTTAATAAGTAAAGGGCTGGGTGGGAGGGAGGGAGGAAATACATTAATTTGAAAAATGAAGCAATGGCTCTTTATCGTTCAGAAGCAACTGACTGAGTTTTAATTCAGCTTGAAATTATGTTTGAAAACGTAGTTTCGGGGAATGCTTGAAAACGTCTCCATGCATCTGGTTTAACAAACTGGCCCGGCGGGATAACATCCTCTCTCCAAAACTGAGATGCACACAGGCCAATCAGAAAAGAAGGCACACAAACATGTAAGGCCAACACCTGCACTGCCCATGATAGGCAAGTGCCAAGGCCCACAAGCGCCAGAGGGCCAGCCATGCTGATACCAGTCTTGTGCACTCTATATTTTCAAAGACAGGCATTTAAATTTTGTTTTTACTGGCCCAGTACGCTGAAGAGATGTTCTTGGTGAAGAGGCTGCAGGTACTCTAGATTTCCCCAGAATGACTTTGGGGCCCATGGCATCCTGGGAAATTAATATTGTTCATCCATTTAAATGCTGTGTGGCTGCTTGAGCAGCTTCAGCCTGTGCTTCTCCTTCCAGTGCCAAGCTGCCTGTTGCGGCGCCACCAGTGCTCACCCCACCGTCATCCTTGGTGTGCTCAGCCTCACACAGGGGACGCACAGAAGAAACCTTTTCAGGGGGCCCTCAAACCTGGTTCTAGCCTTGCAAACACAGGTCCTAATCAGTACAGAATCCCTTCCTGCAAGGCAACAACAACAAACCAACAAAAACATAGCACTTGTCAGAGAGGAAGGGGATGAACAGCAGTGTGTTGTGTGTAGGGTGGCACGCACGCATAGCCAAAACAGAGGAGACACATCACCAAAAAGGAAGGCAAGAGAAGATACACATTTACATAAACGTTGCATGTGCCAGTTTACATGTATAGGTGCAAGTTTAGAATTATTACTACAATTAGTACATCTCTCCATAGTTGGGAAGACATTGATGATTGATTGATTGATTGCATTTATATCCCACCTTTTTTCCTCTTGCAAGGAACCCAAGGCGGAGTATATAATCCTCCTCCTCTCCCTTTTATCCTCACAACAACAACCCTATGAGGTAGGCTGGCCTGAGAGTCTGTGACTGGCCCAAAGTCACCCAGTGAGCTTCCATGGCCGAGTGGAGACTAGAACCTGGATCTCCCAGCTCCCAGTCCAACACTCTGACCACTAAACCACGCTGACCAGGTGACCAGAGTACCTGCTCAATCTGCTATCCAGGTGCTATCTGTTGATGGGCAACTTCAAGGCCTCTGCTCTCCCTTCTCATGGTTCGTTACCTTGTAACCAGACTGCCCTTCCAATAGAGGATGGCTTCAAATAGAGGACTGTCCTCTGTAAAGTAGGACACATGCTTCCCCTCCTCCCTCCATTACCACACTATGTAATAGATAGTAGTCATAATAGAAGCCCAGCTAAAATGTATACCACAAGTTAGGAAAGGTAGCACCAAGTCCAAGAGGCCGCTGGCATGGTTAACAAGCAGTGTCAAGGGAGGTATTAGAGAAAAGAGAGCTTCCTTCAGAAAATGGAAGTCTTGGCCAAGTGAGGAAAACAAAAGGCAGCACAAGCTTGCACAAAGGTGATGCAAGCAGACAATAAGAGATGCAAAAAAACATTTTGAAGAGCATATTTACATCAAATTAATGTATTTCCTCCCTCCCTCCCACCCAGCCCTTTACTTATTAAATTAAATACACATGTTTCCCTTATCTAACAGTTAGGATAATTTTATAGATATGATGATCATAAAATAGTTTTATATCTTGTGTTTTAATATAAATATAATATAAACTTGAAGAGCATAAGTCTACTTCAGGCAGCAAATTGTGGGAGGAAGTGCCATTTCCTCCTTTCTGTGGGCACAATAAAGCACGATGTAAGAATCCAGTATGTTTTGTTCCCACTGAAGTCCGAATCATCCCCCTGTCAGCAGCTGATCATGTCCAGTTACAATGGATACTTTTCAGATTAAATAGCCTGAGGATGTGGACAGGGTCCTAGGAGAAAAAAGGCCTACGATTTGAGTGCTGGACCCTTTCTCCTCCTGGCTTATAAAAGCAACCAGGGGCGGGGGCAGCTGGCTGAGTGGGTGCAGGCAATGGTGAATGCCTCTTTGTGGCAAGGTGTGATTCTATCTTGCCTAAAGGAAGCAGTGGTAAGACTTTGGTGTGTGTGTTTTTAACCCTCCCTGAACCCCATTGTGTTGGATAATTTCTGGCTGGTCTCTAGTTCCATTCTTGGGCAAGGTGCTGGAGTATGTGGTAGCTCTGGATGAGATGGATGATCTAGATCCATTTCAATCTGGCTTCAAGCCTGGTTATGGGACAGAGACTGCTTTGGTTGCCTTGATGGATGATCTATGGCAAGAACTGGACAGGGGGAAATATGTTCCTGTTAGTTCTGTTGGACCTTCCGGTGGCTTTCAGTACCATCAACCATGGTATCTTTCCGGGGCATCTTCCTGAAATGGGACTGGGAAACACTGTTATATGGTGGCTCTGGTCCTTCTTGGGGGGTAAATCTCAGAAGGTGGTGCTGGGGGATTCCTGTTTGACACCCTGGCCATTAGCCTGTGGGGTCCCTCAGCATTCCATCTTATCCCCATGCTATTTAACATATACATGAAATGGATGCGAGAGATTGTCCAGAGTTTTGGGGTTCGGTGCCACCGGTATGCTGATGACACCCAACTCTCTCTCCTTTCCATCTAAATCCAAAGAAGCTGTTCTGTTTCTAAATCAGTGCCTGATGTCGGTAATGGACTGAATGAGGGCAAACAAATTGAAGCTTAATCCAGACAAGACAGAGGTGTTCCTGGCCAGTCAAAAGGCAGATCAGGGAATAGGGATTCAGCCTGTGCTGGATGGGGTTACACTCCCCCCAAAGACTCACAGTTTGGGTGTATTCTTAGGCTTGGCCCTGAACCTGAATGCCCAGGTCTTTGCAGTGGCCAGGAGTGTGTTTGCAAACCTGAAGCTAGTGTGCCAGTTGTGCCTGTTTCTAGAGATGTCTGATTTGACCACAGTCACACATGCCTTAGTTGCATCCCGTTTGGACTACTGTAATGTGCTGTTTGTGAGGCTGCTTTCAAAAACTGTTCAGAAATTTCACCTGGTCCAGAATGCTGTGACCAGACTGTTGACCAGGGCCAGTTACAGGGAGCATGCAACTCCCTTTTCACAGCAGCTTCATTGACTACTGGTCTGTTTCCAGGCAGAATTCAAAGGTCACGTTATGACTTCTAAAGCCCTATGTGGCTTGGGATGAGGCTACCTGAAAGCCTGCCTTCTCCCATATGAGCCTGCCTAGTCCTTAAGATCTTCTGGAGAGGCCCTTCTTTCGAGACTGCCGCCAGAGACACATTTGGTGGTTTTGCAAGAGAAGGCCTCTTCTCCCAGACACATTTGGTGACCACTCCCAGGCTGTGGAACCCACTCCCAAGGGAGGCTAGATTCCCTCCCTCTTTGCTATCCTTCCAACGGCAGGCAAAGACCACTTTATTGAAGAAGTCTGTAAGTGGGTCTGTGGGTTAGGTGCTGTTTCTATTCTGTAATTGTTATGTTTTTATTGTATTTTAATATGTTTTATTGTTTTAATCTATTTTAAGTTGTTTTTGTAAGTGCTAGTTTGGGTAGAAAGGCAGGGTATAAATCAAAAATAAATAAATCAATAAAATCATGTATCTCCCATGTCTTGCCTAGTTTGGCTATGTGTTGCTAAAAAAAGAATTATCTGCAGTCAAGAGCAGGGTGCAGATGTGATTTTTATTTTTGCCTCCAATACAAAAATGTACAAGTCTGCCATGGCCATGTGGACCTTATTTCAAGGATCTATAAAGTGCCTAACAGTGCATTTCTGTACATGTATACTCAGAAGTAAATCCCACTGACTTCAATGGGGCTTACTCCCCCATTGAAGTAGGTATAGAGCTATGTTGCATTTGAGTCAGGAGAAATCTTTCTGCCTAGCTTATTGTTTAATGTCTGATGAGAAAAGCATTCCAATGGGTTCGTCATGGGGATAGGCACCCCATAAGGAACTCTTGGCTGTACTGATTAGCTCAACTCATTGTGTGTACTAAGGTCATTGCATGGTGAGATTCCCTCCCCCACCGCTAAACCCCATTCACATGAATTGCAAACAAGAAAGTCACTATTTATTTATTTATTTATTTATTTATTTCATTTCTATACCGCCCAATAGCCGAAGCTCTCTGGGCGGTTCACAAAAACTAAAACCAAACAACACACAATAAAACAATTTAAAATATATAGAACATTAAAACCACAATATAACAATACAACCACAATAAAACCTAGCAGCAGTACAGGAGTTTAAAATACAGATTTAAAACAGCAAAGATAAAAATTTAGAAAGCCAAAATGCTAAAATGCCTGGGAAAATAAAAAGGTCTTCACCTGGCGCCGAAAGGAGTACAATGTAGGTGCCAGGCGAACCTCACTAGGGAGCTCATTCCAGAGCCGGGGTGCCACAACAGAAAAAGCCCTCCTCCTAGTAGCCACCCGCCTCACTTCCTTTGGCAGGGGCTCACGGAGAAGGGCTGCTGCTGATGATCTTAAGGTCCGGGCAGGCACATATGGGAGGAGGCGATCCTTCAGATTACCTGGCCCCAAGCCGTTAAGGGCTTTAAATGTTAACACCAGCACTTTGAATCAGGCCCGGAAATGGACTGGCAGCCAGTGCAGCTGGAAAAGTACTGGCGTAATATGAGCTCGCAGGCCAGTCCCTGTTAACAATCTTGCTGCCCTATTTTGGACCAGCTGAAGTTTCCGGACCGTTTTCAAAGGCAGCCCCACATATAACGCATTGCAGTAATCCAGACGAGAAGTTATCAGAGCATGGATAACTGTAGCTAGGCTATCTCTGTCCAGATAAGGGCGTAGTTGGTATACCAGCCTAAGCTGATAAAAAGCTGATTAAAAAGCTCACTAGTGATGAGTCTACTTCATATGGTGTTTTATTAAACCATATGGCCAAAGGGTGGAAAATTCACCTAATAGGTGCTGATCTGCATGGTAAATATAACATCTAGGTTAGCTCTCAGATACATAAAGAGGGAGAGAGAGAGAGAGAGAGAGAGAGAGAGAGAGAGAGAGAGTTGTTAATATTACAGTACAAAATGAACAAACCAACAGCACTGCCCACTATCCCCAGATATCCCACCCAGTCCCATGACCTCAACCCCTCAAACACAGAGGGAAAGAAATGGGGTGGGGGTGGGAAGGCAGAAGGTGAGGCACTAGGAGAGAGGTAAGGGGGGAGAGAAGACAGAGAAGGTAAGAAGAGATAAGGGTGGGCAATGCAAGCTTTCTAAAAATTAAGAAAAAAAGATTCAAAGAGTTCTTAGAATTCAGATACCGCTGAATTTAGTGGTAGCATTGTGCTGATTAAATACTGTTCGTTCTTTGACTGCCAGGACCAGGTCTGGAAGGTCCTTCATCCAGGCTGCCTTCCAGTGTTGGAGAGTAACAGTGCAATCCTGTTAACTGTCTGCTCCCAGTGAACACAAGTCAGTAGGCATAGGATTGCAGCCTGATGTTTAGCTATCATGGCCACTCACAAAATCCATTGTTTCGACATGATAGAATTATCATGTCATGGTATGACATGAATTATCATAGAGATTACAATAATTCCATTCTCAAAATGGCCAGGGGGCATCCCCCCCACCAAAAGTGGAAAACATCTAGACATCTATTGATATGGGGTTACACAGGACATTAAAATGTGATTTTGAAAAAAAATGTGAAATCAATTCAGATAATGGATTTGGGATAGTCAAGGTGTTGACTTGTTAAGATGGGCATATACCAGATGCTTACTTTTACTTTAACCAGAGAACACGTCTACGGATGAGGGACTGGTACCCAGCATCTCTACCTAAGTGAATAAGGATTTAGAATAAGAACAAATCCAAATCCATTTAAATACATATTTTTGTGTATTACAAACAATTTATATTTGAGGAAACACTTACTACTGCCATGGTACAATTTCATCCCTCATACTTCAGAATCCCTGCCGACATCCCTAGCTTTATGTAGTAATATTATACCATAAAGCTAATCAAATATTTGGATTTTGGTCAATTAATCAAAGGTTGCCAGGAATAGTGAAACCTATATTTTACTATGCTTTGCAGAATGCTTTGTCTAGTTAAATTTGCAGAGACCTTCATTTTCATGAAGACTCTACAGTTGGAGTATATTAATGGTACTGTGAGAGCCAGAGAGATCATATTGGGGTCAAGTTATTTTCTGCTTCTTAAATCATTCTTCTCTTATCCAAGTTTTATTTACCCCCACCTTTGGCACCTAGCAGCCTATATATGTTGTTGGACTTAGTTTAACATTTATATCTAGATTGTCAGCTGAGAGCGATTTGTATGTATGTTTCCAAATAACATATACTGGCACAATCCCTCTAGACAAGAAGTGGCTGGGTTCTTGCCAACTGTAAAGCATAATGAAGATCACAGAAACTGTATGTGCCAGAAACTGGGTTTTCTGAATCGACTGGTGTCTTTCATTAAAGCAAAAGGTGTGCAGAGAAACCGGGGCAAGGTGTGTGTGTGTGTGGGGGGGAATCAATGTTCACTTTGAAATCCCTTCCAGGCAGACAGTGAAAGAGAGAACAAAAATAATGTTCATCCTAAGTAGACATGATTTGCGAATTCCATCTGTGAAATATATGCATGTCATGGGAATCATTTTCTTCTGTAACCTTCTCATGACTCAGGCATTTTTTTTTCAGATCACTATCTAAAGGAAAAATCTGAAACCAAACCACAGCCTGATGTGTGCATAGTTACAGTACAGGGGAGCATCTAATTTTAATAGTGTCTATGATTCCCTGCTCTAACTTTGCTCAATTTAGTTTTATTTTGTGGTGCATTAAAATCTCTGGCATGCACAGAAAGTTGGTGTCTAATAACAATATGCTGAGTAGTGTCTCCATTATCTAAACCTTGGTTAGAGTCAACATTTTGTTATCCATATCAACTGTCGTGAAAACTCAGCATGCCCGACCTTAAACCAGAGTTACCCCTAAACCACTGACCCTAAACCAGAGTTACATAGCAAGGAAGTAAAGTGAGGGAACACTAGATCCCACTCTCTTTGAAAAGATCTGCATTCATTAACACCTAAAGTAGATAGGGAAGGACCACAGAGATGTAGGAATTCTCCATCCCAACCTGCCATCTGTTTGACTGAAACACCCAAGACCCTCTGGCACCACAGACCACTAGGCAATCCTTCCTTTTCAACCATTGCATAGAAGCACTGAAGGCCTAATTAAACATGAAATGCAAATGTGTGTAACAAAACCCTGGCTGCCTTCTTCTTTTTCCTTTTTAAAGCAAAAAAGCTACATCAGGAGCCCGTGCATGGGAGCAGAGAAGCATTGGTGGGACTTCCCCCCTTCTCCATTTCTCTGCTCCAAGCTGTCTCTCCTGAAGATGCTTCAACCCCCACCCACCAATTCCACCACAGGGTGTGAAACAAACAAAAATGGACCCTCAGAAACATGTATTTGGAACCTTCTAAGAGGAAAGTGGGCAATTTGAGGAGGTGATTTAGAGTAGAGAAGTGATGGTTGGGGAAAGGGTTAAGCACCATCGCTTCCCTCCTATTCCTTTGCTCTAAATTTTCCCTCCCAAAGTTTTCCCCTCTAAATTCTACCTTCATAAAAAGGGCACTGTCAGGGATTTGTTCTATGGATTTGCTTGTAATGTTTAGTTAGGCCCTGAATCCCTTAGGTCTTGGCAAGGGTCAACTAGTTTCTGCCTGAGTTGAAATGGTCATGGCAGAGCATCTTAGGTTTGTAAAGATATTTGAAAATGTACCAGAAAATGGTATGCTTTTTTTTCTTTCTTTTGACAGAAATGTACATTCAACTGATTTTTACATTATTCTTTTGAAAACTTTCCTTCTCTCTGCCTGAGATAGCTGAATGCTGACTCAGTGCAAAGAACTTGGGAGGGTATAGAAACAAGGATTTAGGTTGACAATCCATTATAACTTGGCTAATATCCTTCTGCTGCCAATAATCAAGTCTCTGCTAACATTTAAGGGTTTTTATCCCCCTTTCATTTGCTGAACAGATTTTACTCTGCTCAGAGCTCTTTTTAAAGCTCTAACATAGGGCCCCTTATTCTCTGGCTTTATAGAAGCAATGTTGTTGTTGTTTTTCAAAGGGAGAGTTGGAGAAGTGGATCTGCCCCAAGCAGGTCCCATGTCTGCACCTGGCATGCAGGGGAAGCTGCTGAGGCCCAAGTACTATGGCGGGGCCCACTGCTGCCTTGGGTCCTTTTTTGATTTTTTTTGTCCGAGCAATACTGAGTGGCTGGATATAGTGGCTGGATATGGAAATGTTAAAGGGAACATTTGGGTTCAGATACACGATAACCCACACTCAAGGGTTGAGTATGGGTTGCGTGTGGGTTGTTGTTGAACTGTGGGTTGTTGTTAAATATGTGTTATTGTGTTGTCTGAACCCAGCCACAATAACAAAGCATGGTTTGTTAACCACGAACAACCCACAGTTCATAGCCCAACAACAAACCATGGGTTCTCTTCATGGGTTGTTAGTGACTAACAAACCATGGCTTGTTAGCGCAGCTGGGTTCAGACAACATAATAACCTTGTTCCAAAAACAACCCACGATTCAACGACAACCCACACTCAACCCATACTCAACCCTTGAGTGTGGGTAATCATCTTGTCTGAACCTAGTTGTTTGAAATTAACATGGTGGGCAGATGCAACTATTCAGCATGGTGGTGCTGCTTCTGCTGCCACCTATTAAACCCACCAGGACCCACCTTGGGAGAATTTACTCCCAAAGGCCACAGATAATTCTTTTAAATAAATACCAGTTTTCCCACCCTAACAATCAGTCAGCATTCCATGCCAACTGAGCATGCTCAGTTCTTATTGGGCTGTTTGGAGGCTTTTTCCCCTTTAATTTTTTTGTGGGGGATACTTCTGGAAACCTTGGCATTATCCCATGCCTGCTGATACCTCCCTCTTGTGAGTGAGTAATTCTACTTTGGCTGCATTCAGACCAGCACTCAGAGAATTGAAATTGCTATTGGTGTCAACAGTGATGATGGTAACAGTGTATTCACTTCAACATCTACTATTTTCCTTTCTTCTGGGGTTTTCAAATTTTGTCACTGGGAAGGTGTATCTGTGTATTCATTTGAAGTCAATAAAAACAGTATGATGCAAATGTTATGCAAATTGGTGTCCTCTTTTGTCCTCTTCTTTTGGTGATGCATGTTCTCTTTTTTGCTGATGCATAAGTGACCACCCTCCCCACAGCTGCTATTTAAACTTTAAAAAATAAGCACTTTAATTGCAGTCACACAATTACATCTCTTCTCGTTTGGCCTTAAGGCACAGGTCAACACTGCATCTCAAGAGGAGGGAAGGGAGCACACAAAATAACTGGGAAGAGGGGTCAGACAAGTTGCATAGCCCTCGTTACTGTCCAGGTGCCTCTGCCCTAACAACTTTAAGATATGAAAATGGGTTTGTTAGATGGTGCACCAAAGGACAGATATGCAATACTGAGCTTCACTCATGCAAGTGATGGCATGGCTAAGCCAAACAGTTCACTTAAAATTAGAGATGTGTGTACAAAATTAGGGATGTGCATACAAGCAAAACCCAAGTTTGTCAAAGGTCTCCAAATTCCATCTCAAAGCTCATTCGATCTCATGTCTGGAGCATCACTCAGGCAAATAATGGCATGGCTAAACCAAGCAAGTAATGGCACAGCTAAACCAAGTTCTCTAAATTCCATTTCAATGCTCGTTTCATCTCATGTCTCCAGCTTCACTCAGGCAAGTGATGGCATGGCTAAGCCAAACAGTTCACTTAAAATTAGAGATGTGCCTACAAAATTAGGGATGTGCGTACAAGCAAAGCCCAAGTTCGTTGAAGCTCTCTAAATTCCATCTCAATGCTCATTCCATCTTGTGTCTGTACCAGATTGTGATCTTTCATTTTTCTTTTGGCATGAAAATGTGTGTGTGTGTTTGGACATATTTTCCAGTGTATGGATCAATTGTGCGCATCTTGAAATGTACGAATTCTTCTCCCATTGATTAAAGCATGTTTGTGCACATTTTTCAAAAGTACGCAAGCTGTCAAATGCATTTGGGGGGGTCTGTGAATCACACTGCAAACTCGGAAATGTACAGAGTTTGACCACATATTGCATCTGAGTCTGTGTTTGGTCCAGAAGGTGGGCACCGGGTAAATCCAGATCAAAAGCAAACTGAAACAAATTTCTCCTACATCCCTACATGAAATACACATTGGTCCTAATCCATGGCAGAGAGATAGTTAACACATCTACAGATTTTTACATTTGTCCCTAGGTGATATTTGATCTACAGTCCTAAACAGAGATTTGATCTGAGCAGCAGTGCCAAAAACTTGAGTATGTCACATTCAGAGCCTTCTGACCCTAGTGGAAAAAAATCCAAATAAAACAGCTCTGCTAATTTGAACTTCCTTATAAGCTTTTACATAGGGGCCTGAAATTACACTATAAATATTAAAGTTTTTTTCCCCCATAGAAAACTTTAGACATAGATGTCTTGGCTCAGTTTCACCCACAATCCTAGTTAAGATGATGGGGAATGTTGAGTTCCCAGGGGTCATGCCAAATCCAACTTACAGCAACACAGATGGCGTGGATATTTTGTTATCATATCACTATTTTGTCCATACTTAGCAGTATGTTGTGTTAAACACACCAGTTGGGATCCAAAGAACCACACAACTAGTCTGACACATCAAGCGGGCTTTATGCTTATGCTCTAGGTTTGACTGGGGTCTAAGCAAAGTGCCCTCTGGTAGACCCTATCCTTGGTCGGCTTGCAGTGGGCAGCATTGCAGCGACAGTGCTCTGAGTGCTCATTTAAATTTTCCACAATGTCTCTGATGGAGCATCGTTCCAGGTCATTATGGGAAATTAAAATGGTAGTGCACAGCCAGAAAAAAAAAACATTTAAAGGAAGATACAGGGCAGTCATCAGTGGTAAGCCCTAAGGGGGTGATGGAACCCTGGCAGCTACCCGGTGATGCCAGGTATTGGCTACTTTATGTCATTCATCTTTACACATGCTTTGCCTATAGGCAAAGGCTAGATCTATATTAATGCTTTATAGCGGCACTGAAGTGCACTGATAATGGTTGGGGCACATTACACATTCATTATACCGCTTTCGTAGTGTTATTTCCTGCTTTTTATTCCACAGTATCCAAAATACCGCAACAAATGTCACTGTGTGTCCTACGAGGTATAAATGCGCAAGACAGATATAGCACTACCATGATGGGATCGTAATGATATGACACAAGGTGTAGATCTGGCCAAAGTGTAAAAACTTCTCTCTCTTCTATTTGGATTACTGTGACATACTGTATACACGGAGCTTCATTTGAAGATGCTCTGGAAACTTCATCTGGTGCAAAACATGGCAGCGCCGATTTTAATTGGCCCTAGGCATTATGAACATATTGTGCTGGTCCTTACTTGCCTATACTGGCTTCTGATTCATTTCTGGATCCAATTCAAAGTGCTGGTTTTTACTTATAAAGCTCTGCACAGCTTAAGGCCTCAGTACATGATGGAAGGCCTCCTCCAACATAGACCTACCCATGCCTTAAGATCATCTATGGAAGCCTTTCTTCAAGGTCCCCCTCTCACTCTGAGGTTCAGAGGTGGAGGCAAGAGAGAGGACTTTGTCAGTGACAGCCCCCATCCCTGGCTCTGGAACACTCCCTAGGGAAGCCCATCTGGCACACACGTTGCTGTCCTTTCAACACCAGGCTAAGATAGTTCTGTTCCTCCAAGCCTTTCTTGTTATTTTAGTCCCTTTGCCACTGATGGTGGATTTAGCTCCCTTATTTTAGCTTCTCTGTTTACTGGATGATTTTACCTCCTGCAATGTGTAATAATAAATCTTCTCTATCTGTATGTAAACCTTATGGGCACTTGGACACAAGTGGTGTATGGATAACCCTCAAACAAATATGTAATCTATCCGGTGTGTTAGATAACATTAATCTTATGCTTCAGGGTTGCTTCTCCCATTACTTTTTACAGATGTAGAATGACATTCACAAAAAAACTGTATTATGAGTGTCAGTTTTTGTATGTTGGTCTCTTGTAGTTATATTTATATAACTCAGCAGTGGGAAACCCCTAGCTCACAGCTAGGGATGTAGGGGAAATCAACAATGGATTCAAATGAGTTCGGATTTCTGTGAATCTGACCTGTGGATTCCAGCACAGACTTGCAGACCAGTTTTTAACTGGGGGGGGGGAGATTTGCAGAAATGTGCACTTGCACAACTGCACACTTGCGCTAATGCACATTTGCAAATAGGACAAAATTTTTGTACATCCTTTTAAAAAGTCCCATTCTCCAATGAGCAGACGACAGAATGGAAGATGCCTAACAATCTGTGAAACACAGATGGAATGGGTTTAGCAAAATCAGTACAGCCCTACTCACAGCCACCTGGGCTGTGGGGCCCTGAACTTTGGCTACAAAGTCCAGCCCTCACTGTGCCACTGGATATATCTGAACAGAAATATAATGTAGCTCCCCACTAGCTTCAACGTGAGCTTGTGTGACATGCAAGTCTCCTTCAGCCCAAGCTCTTTTAGCCACTCATGGGAAATGGCTGATGTCAGAATGTGGGCAAATGCTGGAATATGAAAAGGGAGTGCAAGTGTGAGAATCATGACTTACAGACGTAGGTGATGTCATACCAAAATCAAGATAGAATGGGCACTAGTTTCCTAGTACAATCATGTCAGCCTTTAGGACAGGTTGTCTAGCAGAGAAACATGCCAAATGTATGTGGATACAGTTCTTGCTCCATCTGCTCTCCCACCGTTTGGGCACCACAAAGGACACCAAGGGCAAGGAGGCCAGGAAATGTTCCTTTGTCTAGAATTTGGATTCTACCAAAATGACAGAGGGGAATTCCAAATTCTGAAAATTGTCCTAACATTCCTCTACTGAAGCAGAAGTTACTTTATGGTATTTCTTTACTACACCTTTGATTATGCCTTCATAATCCAATACATGGATTAAAAGATGGCAGGGAGAATCTGTGACAGACATTAGCTAAATCTCCAGTATTTATCTAGATTGTAGAGAGAGATACAGTAGTATCTGACCTTTAATAGTTCATATTTTTATTTTGCAGTTATGTCTGATCACTAGAGTATTTAATGGGGCAAATCCTCTGTTCTCTTTCATACATTCTATTCCCCCACCCCCATGAATTCACTCTTGTCAAACAGAGAAAGTGTACTCTGCATGTGGTTATCCAGTCCCATTGCTGTGTGCAGCTCATGTAGTCCCATTGCTATGTGTAGCTTATCCAGTCCCATTGCTGTATGTATCCACTCTAGTCAACAGCACTTGCAGTGAGGTTTTTTAGAGCAGGTCAAATGTGGTATTATTTAAAGAAAGTGAAATAAAATACTATTTCCACTTGTGTAATTGCACTATACCACAGAGCCACCTAGAGATTGTGTAGCAGAGAAGCAGGGAAGGAAACACTCTTCGTGTAATACTCCGATCTCAATTCTGCAATGAAACTGAAAGAAGATACAGCAGATTAATAGCATCATGTAGAAAAGCTCTCCATATATGTCACTGGGCAAAGTCATTCTCAGAACTTTTCTACACAAGGCTGTTATTCAGATGTTAATCCACTGTATCTACTTTCAGTTTTGTCACAGAATTAAGAACCAAGCACTACATAAGGAGCATTTCCTTTTGTGCTTTTCCTCTACAAAACCCCCAGGTGGCACTGTGGTACAGTGGAATAGCGCAAATACACAGATGGAAATAGCGGTTTCTTCTGCTTTCACAATTAAATAACATATCTTCCCTGCTCTAACTATACTCATTGAAAGTGCTCTTTAGACACAGAAGTGAAACTGGAGGTTCATGACATCATCTAAAGAACCCATAAACAACCGTGAGTAGGGACTGATGAGCACATGATAAATGCCTCAGAATGGAGCCCCAAATTGGCTATGTTTATATTAGAGCTGGTCAAAGCAAGACAAAACACAAACTTCAGTGTTTTGCTCAAGGCAAGAGATCTGTTTTCAGCAATCAGGGTCAGCCATTGAGTCCTTGTCCCAGAATGCTAGGTGTAATCTGATACCTGCAGCACCACCGAGTGACTAAGGGCACAACCCTATGCATGTTTAGAAAGAAAAAAGTCCAAGTCCCAGCATTCCCCAGCCAGAATGGCTTGCTGGGGAATGCTAGGAGTTGTAGGACTTTTTTTCTGTCTAAACATGCATAGGATTGTACCGGAGTTCATTCAGTCTGCGATCTCCATCTTGAGGCCAAGTTCTAAGCTGCCACAACATCTGACTTAATCTTTGTACTTGTGTGTGTGTCCCATCCCCCCACCCCTGCTTTTTGCACCAGCTAGCCCCATGAATAGTGTCTGGAGAACCTGAAAGCTTGCACACTATTTGGGGGCATTTTGGTTGGTCCTATTAAAGGTTTTTCTTTAATTATATATTTTAGATTTTTTTTCTCATGGAACAACATGACTGTCTTTCTTCTTTATTATTTTATACTGTTTACCTGTTCCCTTCACATTTTAAATTTTGTATGGTTTTGGATGATAGCTGAAATAAATAAATCTGAACTGATAATTATAAAATAACTGTAACTATAATTGCTCTAGCAATGTAATACATGAGCAATTTATTGAATTATAGCACAGCTTATAGACCTCCTACTTTTTTTGTAACTTCCCTGTGCAAAGGTATATATGAGTACTCTGAACTAAGACCTGTTGAGTTTAATGGGCATTACTCCCAGATAAATGGATATAGGATTGCAGCCTCAAAGATCATTTTTGGGGAAAGAATTCATGTTGAACAAAAAGCAAATTAATATTGAACTTTCAGCTAAAATCAACAGGACTGTTAAATGCTTAAATTTGGCTGGATCATGCCCATTCTTTTCAGCTGCATGTCCAAGGTATATTATTGGGTTAAGTAGAAAATTTAACATTAACTTTAAGTTTCCATTTTTTCATGAGAGTGAGTCAGTGTCTCGGAGTTATTTGAACTACATATATTTTCGATTTAATTTCTTCACCTCACCTAGGCCTTTTAATTTCTTCTCATAAATTATGCCTTATTATCTAATTAGTTTGGTTATTTTAGCCAAATTTATGAGCAGGTGATGTGGCCAATTTGTTACCTAGCCATAAAGCTATGCCTTTTTTATTGTTATAAGAGTTTTTCCAAAGTATGCCTTAATTCCAGGGGTTTGAGACATACTTTCCCAGGTTAATGCTGCATTATTAAGAAATTGATTAGTATAATAAAAGCTGGAGACATACACATAGTAAATTATCTCATTTTGTATTCTATCCTGCTTTTTTGCAGCATTATCCTAATTTTCATCCACATCCGATACTATAACTATACTAATTTAAAAATCACGTGAAGTACCTAAATCAACTCTGGATATAGGGAAACAAGTTAAATGAGCTCTTAACGTTGCCCAGAGACCTGCCAAAACAATTCTGAGACTACATAATTCTTGAGCACACTATAAACATAACTTCACAAAGTACAGCCACAGCATACTATTTCATTATGCTACCTTATTTCTCCATTTGTGCCAACGACAGCTAAGAAATAGCTCATTTTGCATGCCATAACTATGAACATTAATGCCTCTGGTCCAACAATGGTGATCCATGAAAGAGGCCTCTGATCAAGTCACATATTTATGGAGCTAGTGACCAACATCAACAGTGGCAATCATGAGAAATGGCTGTAACTATAGTGCCTGCTTTGCCTGCAAAAGGTCCCAGGTTTGATCCCTGGCATTTCCAGGTAGGGTTGGGAAAGACTTCTGTCTGAAACATTAGAGAGCTGCTGTCAGTCAGTATACAGACAATACTGAGCTAGAAGGACCAATGGTCTGGGAGTGTAAGGAAGCTTCCTATCTTGTCTGTTCAGCTGCTGTGTGCAAGCATCTCTGAAATGGGGTATTTAGCTAACGATAAAAGAGCCTGGTGAAATCTGGAAGAAATAGGACAAATAACCTTGGTAACATCAGAAATGACCAAGTTGTCCAAGTAAACCAATCTGCAAGTGTTACTGAAACTACTAGAGAGGGGCACTGGCTCCCTTGTCAAGTTACAGCTCCTTCACATGTTGCCAAATAATGTAAGAGGCCCTGAGTCAATCCTAGTGTGGAGAGGACCTGCAAATTGGGCTCATCCCACATGAAGTGAGGATTCTCACATTACACCGACAGCATGGGGAGAAAATGCCAGAGTGGCCTATGGTGATACAAAGAATTAAGAAAGAACAAAAAGTGGAAGGAGAAAACTAAGTTTATCTCAGAGGGCAAAGAAAGCTGAAGGTGAGGGGAAGGTGAATTGAGATGGTTGCACACTCTTCAATTGTACCAATTGGGTTAGATCCAGAATATCAGATGTGTGCCCAGTACTGACCAATAACTTCTAATATATCTATTTGCTGCTAAAATGTATTGTACAGGAAATACCAAGTCTGTAGATCTGGAAAACAATGCTTACAAGCTGAAGGGATGGGATGACCTCCTGGGAATCAAGCTTCCTGCACTGAGCAGGGGGTTGGACGCGATGGTCTTGTACGCCCCTTCCAACCCTATGATTCTAAGCCAGCTATAATGTCAAACACCTACCCATCTCTCCTTACAAACTCCCAGCATCTAGCAAGCGAAGGCTCGTCTCAGTGCTAGATCCAGGTTTTTGAGGGCCCTTGGACAAGACACCTACAATGGGCCCCATCCATCAGTAAGTCTACCTTTTCACCATCATTGCCACCAGCTGCTATTGTTCCTCATCCTCTTTCTCACCAGGGCTACCACTTATTTGCTCGACAGGAAGAGAGCCAGCGAGCAAGTAGGCAGTCATATCTACTACTCCTCTTTCTCATCACCACTATTGACTGGGCCAGAGTGAGGTAGGTTAACAAGCAGGTTGCAATGGTGAAGATGAGGTACAACTCCAGAGCACACTTGTCAGCAGGTCCCTGCTGGGATGTGAGCCCTCAACAGGTGCCCGACCATGCCTACCCTTGACGTTGGTCCTGGCTCTTCTCCAGGTAGACTGTTTCCCAAATACTGCTAGTACATTATGTGACAACAAGGGAGACAGCCTTGTCTGTTGTGTTGCCCCAATTGTAGGACACCCTCCCCATGGAGGTGTGCCTGGTACAAACATTGTATTCTTTACACCACCAGGTCAAAACCTGTTTATTTTTCCATACATTTTAAACTGGTTTATTAAGCTGGTTAAGTAAGCTGTCTGTCTTATGTATTGCCTGCCTTTTTCACTGTAGTTGAGTTTTTAATTGTTTTTACTGTGTATTGTTTTGGGATTCCTTTTTATTACATACTGTATATCATCTTGGTATCATAAGATGAAGGGTGTTATAAACATATTTTAAATAAATAATAAATGATATTGCCTCTGATCATGGAAGTTGCCTTTTTTGCTGCCATGGTTATTGGCCATCATTGGATTTTTCTCTTCTTAAAAAAAAGAAAAATAAATGTCCTGTTATTTTTATTTCCAGACAATTCCTTGGAAGACTCTCAAGGAATGGCAACTATATGATATGAGATTAATTTATTAGGAATATCAAAAGAGCAGAGGCATTCCTGCTACTCTTCTCAGGCCAAGTGCCAGAGGGTGACTGAACTTACCAGATGTCCAGTTGTATGTACACATAACTTTTTCATAACAAGGCAAACAGCAGCTGGTAAAGGGCAGGATTCATCAGGAAACAGCACAATGGAAAAGGATTAAATACCTCTCCTCTAGCATAAGTTTCCCCTCCCACACATTGTAGCTGTGTTCTGCCAAAATTTAGGCTGCCATCCTATGCACACTCACCTGAGCATGAGTTCCATTGAATACAATGGGACTTTTCTGCATAACTATGCATAATATTGTGTTGTTAAAGAGACTGGAGATCCAATCATGAACCTCCATCATCTTGTCTAGTTGGTTCTAACATGGGTATTCATCTAGAATTTGTCACTACAGTCAAATTCCAGTGGAGGTTCTTTAAGAGCCCAAAGAGATAGTATATAATTGTATTAGTTTGAGTTTTGTCCATAATACTTTTATATGTTTATGCAATTTTTATGTATCAGTCCATACAAATTCTTAGATTATTAACTTACAATTGCATTAATTACTTTGACAAGCAAGAAGCCCATCGGCCCATTGGTAATGACAATTATTTCAGCCATCATCTTCATTACCAATGGGCCTATGGGCTTCTATTTATTGCACGAATGTGCACATGTGCACAGGAGCATGCACACATGCACACACCTCAAAGATATTCTTCTCCATGTGTCAGTTTCTTAAAACTGCCAAATCTTTCTTTCTTTCTTTCTTTCTTTCTTTCTTTCTTTCTCTCTCTCTCTCTCTCTCTCTCTCTCTCTCTCTCTCTCCCTCTTCCTTCCTTCCTTCCTTCCTTTATTAAAAAAATACTTATACTTTGAACTTAGAAAAGTTCAAGGCAGCTCACAACAAGAACCATAAAATATAATAAAATCAAAAACTACTACAACCAAACAGTAACAAACATATGTGAGTTATCATATTGATGAAATAATTTTAATGTATAGACACACAGAATTGTCTTTCAAGGTCAAACCCCAGCAAAATTTTTAAAAAACCACCAACCCAATTATTTTATTTCTGTTTGTGTTTTTAGGTATAGAGTCTGTCTTCTTCATGCTTTCATCAATTAACATTCTCAACAGCCTATTTTCAGGCAAACAATAGTCAGCTCCTTATGAATGTCATAGAATGGTTTTCTGTTGATATGTGGACTATAATAATGATACATGTTGGACAAGCAAGCCACCATTAAATTATTATTAGCCAGTTATACTCAGTATAATATTTGCAATATTTCTGTAGGTTTATCCTATTTTCATAATTGGTGGAATGATGAGCAGCAATACTGAACAGAAAATGTAAATCATCATGATGTAATTCTGGCACAAAAGATGTCTTGGAAGTGCTAATGGTGTATAAACATTTTCTTTTTCAAAAATATTTTTAGCTACTTTGATGCTAGCCTTACCCATTTTTTTCTTCACATTACTTAATACTATGTAATTCTTAATATCCAGCCTGAAGAAGTGCATTAATAGTTTCTTTAACTAGGCCATGCAGCAAGCAATATGAGGTCAATAATAGCCTGATATTAAACTACTACTGAAAGAAATGAAAACTGTTACCTCAATGAGAGCATGTGCAAATCTTAACACTCGTTTTGCATATTATCGAACACAGGTAAGAGCCCACTATCGAGCCTACTCTGTGGCGGTTAGGGTGGCAAAGAGGCAGTTCTTTTCCACCAGCATTGCATCTTCTCAGTGTCGTCGGGCGGAGCTTTTCCGAGTGGTTCGCGGCCTGTTACATTCTGGGCCAGGGAGAGAGACGGTGGAACCCTTGGTAGCACGCTGTGACGAGTTTGCGCGGCACTTTGAGGATAAAGTCGCTCAGATTCGTCATGAATTGGACACCACCATTAATGCAGTTCCATTGGTAGAGGCGTTCAGAGCACCGTCTGGTCCAGTTTTATTGGATGAGTTTCAGTTACTGAGGCCTGAGGATGTGGACAAGGTGCTTGGCCAAGTCCGATCGACCACTTGTGTGCTTGACCCTTGCCCTTCATGGCTTATTAAATCAAACAAGGAGGGGTTGTCCGGCTGGGTCCAGGAGGTTGTAAATTCCTCCTTGAGAGAGGGAGTGGTGCCTGCTGCTTTAAAAGAGGCAGTAATTAGACCACTCCTGAAAAAGCCTAACCTGGACCCAGAGGATGCTAACAATTATAGGCCAGTGGCCAACATCCCCTTCCTGGGCAAGGTGCTTGAGCGGGTGGTTGTAGGACAGCTCCAGGCACTCTTGAATGAAACGGATTATCTAGATCCATTTCAATCGGGCTTCAGGCCTGGTTTTGGAACGGAAACTGCCTTGGTCGCCCTGTGGGATGACCTCTGCCGGGAGAGGGACAGGGGGAGTGCGACCCTGTTGATTCTCCTGGACCTCTCAGCGGCTTTCGATACCATCGACCATGGTATCCTTCTGGATAGGTTGTCTGGGTTGGGAGTTGGAGGCACTGCACTACAGTGGTTCCACTCCTACTTGGATGGCCGATTCCAGAAGGTGGTGCTGGGGGATTATTGCTCTGTGCCATGGCAATTGTGCCATGGGGTTCCACAGGGCTCTATTCTATCCCCCATGCTGTTTAACATCTACATGAAACCGCTGGTGGAGGTTATCCGGAGGTGTGGGCTGAGGTGCCATCAATATGCGGATGACACCCAGCTCTACCTCTCTTTCTCATCAAAACCAGGTGAGGCAGTGGCTGTTCTGAACCAGTGCCTGGGCACGGTAATGGCCTGGATGAGGGCTAATAAACTGAAACTCAATCCAGACAAGACGGAGGTACTGTTAGTGGGTGGTTCGTCTGCCCGGCTAGGTGATATTCAACCTGTTCTGGAGGGGGTTGCACTCCCCCTAAAGGATCAGGTTCATAGTTTGGGGGTGCTCTTGGATCCAGAACTGTCACTTGAGGCACAGGTGAACTCAGTGGCACGGAGCACTTTTTATCAGCTTAGGCTGGTATACCAACTACGCCCTTATCTGGACAGAGATAGCCTAGCTACAGTTATCCATGCTCTGATAACTTCTCGTCTGGATTACTACAATGCGTTATACGTGGGGCTGCCTTTGAAAACGGTCCGGAAACTTCAGCTGGTCCAAAATAGGGCAGCAAGTTTGTTAACAGGGACTGGCCTGCGAGCTCATATTACGCCAGTACTTTTCCAGCTGCACTGGCTGCCGGTCCATTTCCGGGCCCGATTCAAAGTGCTGGTGTTAACATTCAAAGCCCTTAACGGCTTGGGGCCAGGTTACCTGAAGGATCGCCTCCTCCCATATGTGCCTGCCCGGACCTTAAGATCATCATCAGCGGCCCTTCTCCGTGAGCCCCTGCCAAAGGAAGTGAGGCGGGTGGCTACTAGGAGGAGGGCTTTTTCTGTTGTGGCACCCCGGCTCTGGAATGAGCTCCCTAGTGAGGTTCGCCTGGCACCTACATTGTACTCCTTTCGGCGCCAGGTGAAGACCTTTTTATTTTCCCAGGCATTTTAGCTTTCTAAATTTTTATCTTTGCTGTTTTAAATCTGTATTTTAAACTCCTGTACTGCTGCTAGGTTTTATTGTGGTTGTATTGTTATATTGTGGTTTTAATGTTCTATATATTTTAAATTGTTTTATTGTGTGTTGTTTGGTTTTAGTTTTTGTGAACCGCCCAGAGAGCTTCGGCTATTGGGCGGTATAGAAATGACATAAATAAATAAATAAATAAATAAAATATTATGTCCACAGCATTCCCACAGTCTTTGAGAAATCATGGAGGACAGGTGAAGTGGCAGATGACTGGAAGAGGGCTAATGTTGTCCCTATCTTCAAAAAGGGTAAAAAGGAGAAACCTGGGAACTATAGACCAGTCAGTCTGACATCAATCCCTGGGAAAATTCTGGAGCAGATTATAAAGCAACCCATCTGTAAGCACCTTGAAAATAATGCAGTGATTACTCGAAGCCAACATGGATTTGTCAAGAACAAATCCTGCCAGACTAATCTGATCTCATTTTTTGATCAGGTAACCTCCCTTGCAGACTGTGGGAACGCTGTGGATATAATATACCTTGACTTCAGCACAGCTTTTGACAAAGTGCCCCATGATATCCTGATTGGCAAACTAGCTGAAAGTGGGCTAGATGAAACAACTCTCAGGTGAATCCACAGTTGGCTACAGAATCGGACTCAAAGAGTGCTTATCAATGGGACCTTCTCAAGCTGGGGAGAGGTAACGAGTGGGGTACCGCAGGGCTCAGTCCTGGGCCCAGTGCTCTTCAACATTTGTATTAATGACTTGGAGGAGGAGGTGCAGGGAATGCTGATCAGATTTGCAGATGACACAAAATTGGGCAGGATAGCTAATACTTTGGAAGACAGAAACAAAATTCAAAGTGATCTTGATAGACTGGAGCGCTGGGCAGAAAACAACAGAATGACATTTAATAGGGATAAATGCCAAGTTCTGCACCTAGGAAAAAGAAAGCAAATGCACAGTTACAAGGTGGGGGATACTTGGCTCAACAATGCTACAGGCGAGAAGGATCTTGGAATTGTTGTCGATCACAAGCTGAATATGAGCCAACAATGTGATCTGGCTGCAAAAGGCCAATGCCATTTTGGGCTGCATTAATAGAAGCATCACTTCCAAATCCCGGGAAGTACTAGTTCCCCTCTACTCAGCACTGGTTAGGCCTCTTCTGGAGTACTGTGTCCAGTTCTGGGCACCACACTAAGAAGGATGCAGACAAACTGGAGAGGGTTCAGAGGAGGGCAACAAAGATGATCAGGGGACTGGAAACAAAGCCCTATAAGAGAGACTGAAAGAACTGGGCATGTTTAGCCATGAGAAGAGAAGACTGAGGGGAATGATAGCGCTCTTCAAGTACTTGAAAGGTTGTCACAGAGAGGAAGGCCAGGATCTCTTCTCGATCATCCCAGAGTGCAGGACACGGAATAATGGGCTCAGGTTACAGGAAGCCAGATTCTGGCTGAACATCAGGAAAAACTTCCCGACTGTTAGAGCAATACGACAATGGAACCAATTCCCTAGGGAGGTGGTGGGCTCTCCCACACTGGAGGCGTTCAAGACGAGGCTGGACAGCGATCTGTCAGGGATGCTCTGACTTGGATTCCTGCATTGAGCAAGGGGTTGGACTCTATGGCCTCGTAGACCCCTTCCAATCCTACTATTCTATGATTCTAGTCCACAAGGGCCTGATCAAAAAATGAGATCAGATTAGTCTGTCAAGATTTAAAGCTCTAAGGTTTGCACCCTTAGAGCTTTCAAGGTTAAAACTGACACCTTGAATTGACCCCAGAAAACAAGTGGCCACCAGTGCAGGTCTTTCAAGACAGATGTAATATGGTCCAAATACCATGCACTGCTTGGCAGCCCAGCTTCCACATTTTGCACCAACTGAAGTTTATATTGCTCTGCTTTTAATTTTTTTATTGGGTTGGATCCAATGATGCTGTTCCACCCACAGAAGGAGAGTCTATGCATGGAAGGACAACTTCTGTTCACGGAAGAAAGATGCTTGTTCCATTCATGGATCAGAACCTTTGGAACCAATGCATTCTTTCATTGTTGTTATTTTATTGTGTGTTGCTCTGAGAGCCCTTGGGTTAGGAACATAGGAAGGTGCCTTATACTGGCCCGTCTAGCCTAGTATTCTCACCACTGACTGGCGGCAGCCTTTCAGGGTTTCACACAGGAGCTTTTCAAGCCCTACCTGGAGTTTCCAGGGATTGAACCTGGGACCTTCTGAGTGCAAAGCAGGTGATCTACCACTGAGCTACAGCCTCTCCCTAATCATAATCATAAGACTGATTAAGGTCATAAGCACAGTAACCATTCACAATAACAAATAAATAGGTATCACTAATATACTATGACCACTTCTGGGTGCCACATATTGAGAAGGACCTTAGTATAAACTATTGTTAAAGTGGAAGAAAATGCTTCATTGTAAACAACTTTGGCAAAAGTCAGAACAGGTGTGGTAACACCTTCAGAGATTAAATCAATCATCAAAGCACTGAAGCATAATAAAGCACCAGGGGAAGATATGATATGTTACCTCCAGAATTGTTCCTTGAGAATGCAGATTGGTGGTACCCTGTGTTTGCTAAACTGTTTATATACATAAATATTCATGGGGTGCTCCCTAAGGGTTGGGAGACAAGTATAACAGTACCAATTTATAAGAAAGGAGATAAAGGGACCCAGGTAATTATAGATCCAAAAGCTTGTTAGACGTGACATCAAAACTGTGTGCACGATTCTTGTTGACTAAATTGGAAGATTGGGTCAAGTACAACAAAATTATTGCAGAAGTGCAGGCAGATTTTAGACAGGGAAGAAGCACCATTGGCCAATGTTTTGTGTTAAACCATCTCATTAATAAGTACACGATGGGCTCTAAGAACTACCTGTACACAGCATTTGTAGATCTTACAGCTGCATTTGATGGAATAAATTGAGAAAGGTTGTGAATAAAACTTTGGAACACAAATACTGATTGGTGGCTATTCACACTTATCAGAATATTATATTCAGACACACATATGAAAGTGAGAGTAGGCTTGAATGGCCAATTGTCTGAGCTGATCCCAACCTCAATGGGGCTACGCCAGGGTTGTTTATTAGCTTATCTTCTGTTTAACTTATATCTAAACAATGTAATATCAGAGCTTAATATCGGTGCTGCATCAAAACCTGTCAATTTTGCTTTATGCTGATGATATGGTTTTGCTATCATAAACTCAAGCTGGTATGAGACACTTATTAAGAAGTTTGGAACAATCTGTTATAAAAAACATCTCAATGTAAATTATACCAAGACAAAAGTGGTAGTGTTTGGGGCAAGTTCCCTTAAGCAGAAGTGGGTCCTGGATGAACAAGTAATTGAGCAAGTATCTTGGGATATGGTTCACTGATAGGGGTAACTGGATGTATCACATGATGTCTGTAGCTTTGAACGCATTCAGGTCTTCCCAAGCTGTCTTGGGGTTTACTAGAACCAAAGGTGGTTATATGATCACCTCTGCCTTGAAAATATATATGAGCAAAGTGCTCCCACAGTTAACTTATGAGGGAGCAATCTGGGGTTTGACAAAAATAACCCAGGTAGAAATTACCCAAAATAAATTCCTCAAATCACTACTTGGTTTGCCTCATTCTATCCCTACAGCCAATATTAGGGCAGAGACCAAGACTATGCCACTACAATTTCATATTTTTCTACGTTTGTTTATGTATTATTTTAAACTTCTCAATATGGATGATTTTAGGCTCCCAAGAAACAATTGAAATCTTATAGACAGGCCACTTGGGTAGCAAATTGTGAACAGCAAATGCTAGCCTTTGGTTTAATACCTGGGGTGATCAAGAAATGGACTCTAAAACATATTTGTATATATATAAAAATAAGCTATGGGATTTTTACTCCCAACAAGATCTAGAGGTAATTCAAAAATTGTTGTTTTCTCCTCAGCTGTGCTTTTTAAAATTAATTCATGGATATGAGAAATATCTACAGGAGTTGTCAGTTATTTCATTTAGAAAGGCATTTTTAGCATTGCGTTTTCAGTCTATGCCCTCGCAATACTTAGAAGGTCTCTACTGTAAAAAAACTACAGTTCAGTGTTTTGGTATATGTGGAGCTCAAACAGTAGAACAACTTCAGCATTATCTATTATATTGCTCTCTGTATTCAGGACCTAGAGCAAAATTTATACTGAAATTGCTAAGGGATATACCTGATGATGACAATCGAGCTAAATTTATATACTTGCTATCCAATTTTGATAAATTTGTGATGGATAGAGTTGTGAGATTTGCAGTGGCTGCTCAAAAACTGAGAAATTTTGTTGGGACTAATATGGCAAAAAGAAATTTGATGTTTTGATGTAGTAGCTTTATTTTATACTTATTGTACTTATAAAATAAAATATTACTCTTAATTGTATCTACTCTTGAATGTATCTATTAAATCCCTAGTAGGATGTCTAAAAATATAAAGATTTTTAAAATGTTAAAATTTAAAAAAATTATATTAAAATTTTAAAAGATTATATTTTATAATATAATATATAAAGATTTTAAATTCTAAACTTCTAATAGAGACATTTGTTTTAAATTTTACTCTTGCCTAGAGCGTATATATTTATGTATTTTATAGAATTATTATGTTTAATTGATAACGTTGGTGTATGTATATGTATGTATGCAGTTGTATTCTTGGTATGACTTTGATGGTTGAAACAACAAACAAACAAACTACTACTACTAGTAGTAGTAGTAGTAGTAGTAGTAATAATAATAATAATAATAATAATAATAATAATAATAATAATAATAATAGAGAAGGACCTTGCAAAAATGGATTATGTCCAGAGGACAATAACCGAGATGCTGAGGGATCTGAAAATCAAGTCCTGTGAGGAACAGTTGAAAGAACTGGGTATGTTTAATCTGGAGAATAGAAGCTAAAGGAAGCACATCATAGTGGTCTTCAAATATCTGAAAGGCTATGAGGCAGAAGAAGATTGAGCAGACTTGTTTTTTGTTCCTCTTGAAGGCAGAACCAATGGATAGACATTTCAGGAAAGCAAATTTCAGATAAACGTTAGGAGGAACTTTCTGATGCTAAGAGCTGTTCAACAGTGGAACATACTGCCTCAGGAACTGGTGAGCTCTCCTTTGCTGGATGTATTTAAGCAGAGGCTGGATGGCCATCTGTCAGGGATGCTGTAGTTGCATCTTGCACTGCAAATTCTGCATTGAGCAGGCAATTAGACTATATGACCTCCTAGGCCCCTTCCAGTTCTATAATTCTATGACTTGCGTATCTGAAGAAAAGTTTTAGCATCATTGACCATTATAATAACAGGAACGTTGTTTCTTGGTTTACTAAATGTTAAGAATAGAAATTCAAAATGCAGTGATAGCCCCACATTTCTTCTTGTTCTTCCATTACTTCACCAAAAAAGTCTCTGGGGTGAAGATATAAATAGATGGTTACTATAGCTACAGTGTCATCATGATGTGAAGTTCAGGCCTATTTCACATGATATAATATTTTAAACCTTGAAACGTATAATATTGGTGGCCTGGCTGCTTTTAGTGCTTCATTGTTTCAATGCATTTTGCAATAATTATTTCAAGCAGCTTGCATACACACTGGACTTCTTATTGATTTTGCATGTTATTTCAGCAATGTTTATATTAAAGAATGAAGCAATCTAGAAACCACTCACTCATTAGAAATGGGACTACTTGTAAGTGCTTTTAAGACTGCAGCCAAGACTGCAGAAGACATATTTCTCTGTTCAAACCTAACTATACTTAAGCCTAGAGAAATTAATAGAGAGAGAAAAATGGTTTCTAAGGCAATGGAAATATTTAATGGTAATAATAATGTACACTTGCATTCTTTGACATGAGAAACAAAGCACTGGCAAAAAAAAAACCCTGAATGGATTATATTAATGACAATAATAGTGCAATGGAAATATGGAATGGTGTGCAGGAGGATACACTCCCAAGAACGTATACCCCTAGCAGAGATCACCCAGTCCATGACACCACTGAATTAAACAAAATATGTCAATAAAATCATATGGATTAAAAGCAGATGAGTGTTGCAAGATGCTCACAAAAATTTCCCTTTGTGCAGTGCATACAATGGAAGGTCAGCCTTAATTTTCATCAAAACAAATTAAAAGCCATTCAGATAAGGCAAATGAGGCACATTTAAGTCTCAAATATTAGAGGGAAATTGAGATTTTGATTAGAACTTTTTAAAAAAGGAAACAAATCACAGCGCCAAACTAGAACATAAATTCCATGTTGGGAATCACTAGGAAAGGAATCAAAATAAAACTGCCAAAATTGTAATGCCCTTAGCACACAGGCCCCCAATTCAGTTTGAGGCCAGCACATGCAGGTGGGGTAGGTTTAAACCTTCCCACCTAGAAGTCCCCCCCCCACTAAATTCACCCCCCTGCATGGGGCTAAGAAGAGAGGGGGGAAACCTCCATTCCCGCCAATGGATTTTTTTTCTGTTTTGTGCTGCCATGCAGGGGGTGAAGTTAAGGGTCAGGGGAGCTGCTGGTGGGAAGGTTTAAACCTTCCCTTCTCGCATCTGCTCCACTGAGTTAACTGAAGCTTGGTCTAGAAGGAGCACCCAGATTTCTTCTAATATCTCTCAAGATCTTTCCCATGGTCAGCTCTGAGAAGCTCACATTTTTGCATGATGTAACCTCAGTCTTTTATTCTCACAGGCATACTTTTCAGCAGCAAAATATTCCTGGGAAACTCTCTTAGTCCACCTATGGGTATTATGCTGTTAGATATCGCATCAACCAGGATACTGGTCATTTAGTTATTATCTGTCCCTTAGGCATTCACCCTCTTGAGGAATTGGTGGAAACTGGGAAGTATAAAGCTGCCATCAGCGGCCACTTATAAATCACCAAAGAAAAGCAAAAAAGGTGAAAGATAAAGGTGTCCCCAACCAGTCGTGTCCGACTCTAGGGTGCAGTGCTCATCCCCGTTTCTAAGCCGAAGAGCCAGCGCTGTCCGAAGACGCTTCCGTGGCCATGTGGCTGGCATGACTGAACACCGAGGTGCATGGAACGCTGTTACCTTTCCCGCTGAGGCGGTACCTATTTATCTACTTGCAATTTCTTGCTTTCGAACTGCTAGGTTGGCAGAAGCTGGGACTGAAGATGGGAGCTCACTCCGTCACGCAGCACTCGGGTCTCGAACTGCTGGCCTGCCGACCTTCCAGTCTGCAGTTCAGCGTCTTAACCAAAAAAGAGGACAAAAGAGGATACCAGTTTGCATTCAAATTGCATATGCTAATTTATACATATAGATAAAAAATAGAAATAATTATTATAATTGAATTAGAAATGCTGTATGTTTCACCAGAGTGTGGTAGCCTTTGACCAGGTGACCTGTGTGCCTTGCTCAGTCTGCTGTCCAGGTGCTGTCGATGGGCAGCCACAAGGTTCCTGCTGTCCCTTGTGGTGGTTCTTTATCTTCTAAGTGGACTTGGACAGGACAGCCCTTCAAACAGAGGACAATCGTCTCACAACCCTTCGAATAGAGGACTGTCCTCTGTAAAAGAGGACACATGGCCACCCTAGCTAATATTTGGAAAAGTCTTGTGGGCCCAATGGTTTACTGCTGTAAAACAGCAATGGTTTTGCCGTTACTGCAATGGTTTACTGCTGTAAAACTGTGCTTGCATCTGCAGTTGCTTACACATTGTCTTCCATCGTAATCTAAGGAAGGAGCAGGGGAAAGGCCCAATGTTTATTTTGTCATGATGTTTTGCCAAGAGGCCGAGGTTCTTTTCAGAATCCAGAGGCAATAAGCACACAGGTGGATAGAAGTAAAATATGTTATTCCATAGCAGGCAAAAAGATACAAGGAAGCAAATCATACTAAGCAAGATAGCATACTTCTCCTTTCTGTTGTCGGGATCCCCAGGAGCGACAACGGAGAAACCCCAGTCAATGGCTGTTGCACACAGCACCTTCTGCAGTCCAGGTCTGAGGTGAAGTCTCCTGTGAGGAAGTTTCTGGGGACTTATATACTTGAAGGCTGCCTGGACTATGTGCTGGCTGGCCATACCAGCAACCTTCAGCACACTTGGTCTGCTGGTCAAGTCCCATGTTCTTATTCCTTCAAGGTCATAAGATAAACCTGAGCTGGTGGCCATCAGCCAACATAGATAACTCTGGTGGCCATCCTTCACTCCTTAATCACCTGGTTCAGACAACTGGCATAAAATACAAAGAAATACTATGAAGCACTTTTAAAGGAACCAGGCTCTCAAATGGAAATTCAGGTATAGATGGGCAATGGTGGTATACCAACTTATGCTCCTCAATATACAAAGGTATTCCAGTTTAATTTTCCCATACACACATGAAATCATGTTATCTATCTTTCATGTGGATCAGATTTCGAGCAATGGGACAGTTAACTCTGAAGAATTGTCACAGCAATGCAAATGTTAATAATCATATTGTAATTAGGTAAGGGGTAGATGTAAAAATTACACCCATCCAATCTGGAAATGATAAAAAGCTAGGAGAGACTAGAAATACCAGGCACAATCCAGCTAAATTAAGGACGTATTCCCCTTGTTTTCAGTGTTCAGGACATGATGAAATATTTCAAGATGAAATCACTTGTACTTAAAGTATCACAGCTTATCCACATTGAACCCACTTAAAAATATATCTTTAAGGATCAATCTAACACAAGAGAGGCAATCGGCTGCAAAAATACATTGAGCAAAATTATTTGAACTGGGCTGGGCTTTGAATCCTCAGGCTGGATCCAGATATAGTCATTCGGAGAACAGTCCCATTAAAATCAATAAGACCACAGTTAGTCATGACTAACTGAAATCCTACTGATTTCAGTTGGTTCTACTCTGAGTATGACTAAATTTGGATCCACCCCTCATAAAGTATCAAACCTGACAAGAGCAAGCTTCATGCTCAGCATCTTCTAGTGATATCTTAAATATCTTTAGAGGAAACCAAGCAATTCAGTATGTCAAAGGAATACCAAACTCATCTCATTTCCTGCTCCTTCTTGCTCGCTAGCTTTTGCTCCATATCCTCATAAAATGTTGTATTTCTTTAGATGCAAAGGACAACTGGATTTTTTTAAAATGAGCAACATACAAACAAACAAAAGATGTTGCAAATGACAGTATAGTAAAGAACAAACATTTTCCAGCCACTTAGTTCAAGCATCTGAGTCCAGCATAGAGAAAGAATGAGGCACTTTGAGCATCTCTACACCAGCCTAAATCCTGCATTTAAAATGGGGCTTTCTGCTTCCATTTTAAATACAGGATCATGATGGAATCCCTTTACACGAGCTTCTTTTTCCCCTTTCCCCCCTCCTTTTCCTCCTTATCTGAGTCTTCCATATGTTTCATTACACAGCCACTAGATGGGACTGTGGCCTAGCTCCTCTTATTACGGCTTTTCCTTTTTTGCAAGGGAACTCAGGCGGCACTCAAGCGCTGTAATTTGAAAGTTCATTATCTCTGATCTTTTAAAAAATGGAATAAAGGTCGTTCAATACAGGAGACACCATGGAGTTTGATGACGTCATCTAAAGGGCCTACAAACTTCCATCACTGATCTCAATAACAGAATAAAAGCTCTGTGTTAAAAAGCCTTTTGCCAGGCACATGCCTCAGCCTTGTGCCTGACAATTCCCACATCACAAGCATGTATTATGTGCTGCTGAGTCATTACGCATCTTTACAAAATGCAAATTATGTATTTGTTTATTTATTTAATTTATACTCCACCTTTCTATGAGAAAATGGCACTCAAAGTGGCTAACAACAATAAAAGACAACATTTAAAATAAAAACATAATTAAAACAATCCCAGAACAAATATATTAAAAACACAATTAAAAACCCCACAACAATAAAAGAATAAAAACAGCACTCAAACCCACAGCTTACCTGCCAAAAACCTGCTTGAAAAGAAAAGTCTTTGCCTGCCAGCTGAAGGACAGTAGAAAAGGAGCCAACCTCAGCAAGGATTTTCAAGGCCTGGGAGTGGCCCCCAAGAAGGCTCTCCCTCATGTCCCCACCAAGTGTGCTTCTTTGGGGGCAGTACTGAGAGAAGAACCTCCCACAATGATCTTAAAACCCAGGCCAGCTCATATGGGAGCAGGTGGTCTTTCGGAATGTGAATAAGGAAAGGTAAACAGCCTTTACAGGTGTACTTCCATGCATTTATATATGTTATACCTGTTCAGTTTCCAATTTCATGTTCTCATGAATGGTCTAGCTGTACCTTATGCTATAGCATTATTGAAGCTAAGCAGTTGTGGACCTGATCATTTCCTGATTGGGAAACCACTGGGAGCCCCATGAAAGTCACTGTGAAGGAACAAAGGATGCCATGAGCATCCACTCCTCTTTCAATGTTCATACCGCTTGCCTTATACTGGTCCCTACTGTAGGCACCACCACCATGGTAGCCTCCCCCTTCCCATGTCCCAAGGCCCAGTAACAGACCTTGGAACATGGCAGTGGTGGTGGTGGTAGCAGTGGCAGGCAGAGTGATCACAAAAGACTCAGTTCAAGTGCTCTGACTCAAGCACTTGCAAAAGGCTCAAAAGCACTCAAGGATGCCCCCTCTGCCCTCTACACCACCCCATCACCTGCATCCTCCACCCCCCCCCCAGGGGCCAGCAATTTGCTTGTGGTGGGGGGAGGAAGATGGTAGCAGGCAATCCCAGAACCCTAGAAGAGTGTTTTCAGGGATCCTGGAATTCAGAGGGAGAAGAAACTCTGCCAGGGCTCTGGAGGCATCTTCCCCATCACCTCAGGTAAGTTTGTGGGTGGAGAGGAGGAAATGGGTGGCAGCTGGGGTAAGAACATAAGAAGAGCCATGCTGGATCAGAGCAAGGGTCCATCAAGCCAGCATTCTGTTCACACAGTGGCCAACCAGCTGCCTGTGGGAAACTCACACTCATAAAGCAAGAGTCTAGGGTAGATCTTAAGATGTTTTGGACTTCAAATCCCCCAAACCCCTGCAAACATGGTCAATGGTCAGGATTGCTGGGAACCGAAGTCCCAAACACCTGGAGATCCGCTTTCTGCCCACCTCACAATAGTGCCCTCAGGCTCGTATTCCCCTGCAACTAGTGTGCATAGGCATACTACCTCTGATACTAGAGGTACCATATAGCCATGATGTCTAGTAGCCACTGATAGCCTGTGGCGGAGGTGGCACATGTAAATGCTTCTCAAGTGCCTTTGAGCCTCTTGTGAGCACTTGGATTGGGCGCTTCCCAAAGGGCTGAGCTTCTGCAAGCGTCTAAGGATCAGGCACTCATAAAAGCTCAGCCCTTCTTGGGTGAAACCTTGGGATGCTCTTCATCCTCAGAAAGAATAGTAAGCTATCAGAATAATAACGTTTTCTGCTGTTGTTTAAAGGGAGTTGCCTGTGTGCCTTAACAACTTGCAACTCTGCCTTATGCAGGCTACTGTAAGGCGGCATCTCAACATTATTTGACTAGAGAAGGGTTTTACCCTTAAAGGCAGCCTAAAAAATAATTTAAATAAAATGAAAGAAATAGCTGCATTTCTTTGTAACCAACAAGGAAATGGGTTTTGTAACACATATTAGATAAAAATGACCAGCACAAAGGTCTCTGAAAGAAAATCTGCCCAGATGGTGGAAGGAAAGAGACTTGCAATATATAAACCGTGCTCGGTGCTGAGAGATGAATGTGGGAATCTGAATGCTATGCTGAGCTGAGGTCATATTCACCTAGTTAATGTTTAGTCGGAAGATCAACTTATCTTTGGTCACATTATCTTCAGCAGCCTCAAATTAGCCTTCAGTAGGATGTTGAGAGACACGGTTCAGTCATCTTTAATCTCCCAGAAAAGCCACCCAAATGAGAAGCATTGTACACAAACAGGGAATATATTCAGTGACCAAAAAAACCCTGCCAATTTAAGTCCAGAGTTAAAGCTATCTCATGTTGACTCATCAAGCTCCACAATACCAAGTAACTGAAAGCTATGGCAGATACCTTAACAGACGTGCAGGGTGATCAGTGGTGATGTTGTGCAATGTCACAAATTGTGCTTGCTTACAACTCACCCTCCATGCACGCACACTTTTCCTTGGTCTTTCAAACCCAAATCCAGATGGGGAAGATGGAGTGCCTGGGACCAGCAAAGATGCCCCACATTGTCCTGGTCCTTGCTAGCTCTGCCCCTTCCCTCACCATTCTCATTACTGTCTACACATAGAAGGGGCATGTGTGCAGAGGACAGACACCTTTACCCAGGGAAGTTCTCCCCAAGTTTTTAGAATCCTGATTTTTCAGGATTCTAACATCTCGGGAAGAGCCTCCATGGAAAGAGGAGGCTTCCCTCTGCAGACAGTGGCCTTCCAAGGGTACAGGGCAACAAGAATGACGAGGCAGCAAAACTAGCACGCTCATCTCCACTGCCTCCCTTTGCATGTAAAGTTCACATGACCACCTCTCCTCTATGTTTGTATCCACATACATTCATACCTGATTTGTTCATAGGTACTAGAATCCTACTTAATCCAGGGTACAGATGATGTGTACAGCTGAACCTGGGTTGAATGAATGCACATATACTTGTGTGAATTGATGAATGTATGCTCACTTTAAGGGTGTTCACACAATACATTCAACAGACCAAGCTACACTTTACACAGTTACATAATTGATGGTATGCATCAATTCACAGAAGTATATGTGTGTTCATTCAACACAGGTTCAGCAGAATGCATCATCTGTGCCCTGGATTAAGTGGGATTCCAGCACCTGTGTACATGCATGTGCATGCATGTAGACAGATTCTCACAACCATCTGACCGTGTGAACATACAGTATGAAAGCAGTATAACATGTGAATTACTTTTATGTAGTCCAGTGTAACATGTGAACTACCTTTATGTAACAATGGAAAGTATAGTCCCCTGCAGGATGCCTAGAGCACAGCCCTTTTTGGTACTGTGAATACTCTTTTTCTCTCAGTCTCTCCTACACCACAGGGTTGTTGTGAAGATAAACAGGGAGAAGATGAGAATCATGTAAACTACCTTGAGGAGTTTCTTTGAGGAAAAAAGATGGGATGAAAATGTAATACTAGAATTAGTAGTTCAACGCGTGGATGCTAATGAAAGAATCAGAAGTTTAATGTGTGGATAATTGGCACACTTGTCTGAGTCCGCTACTTATAGTTACTTGCTCATAAATGTTGTTTTAGTTGAGCATCCCCAGTATACTTCCTCAGTGTTCCAACAGCGAGCTGTTAAAATCAGAACATATGTACTTAACAAGAGAGGGAGCAAACTGCACCTGTTGACTTACTAGCTTCCTTCTTTGGAATTTTAAACAAACCATCATGGTAATTAGACTGGCCTAGGAGTTTCCCCATTTTAATATTAAGTGTCTTTTTTTTTTGCTTTTCTTTCTTTCTTTCCTTTTTTTTTTTTTTTTTTGCTGAGGTCTAGGAGTTAGGAGAGAGGAGTTAGAGAGCAGGGAAAGGTTGGATAAATTGAGTTTTGTGAATAGCCAGAGAATAGGATGAATTTCATTGAGATTCGCTCAGTGTTTTTTTTTTTTTTAATTAGCTGTTAAGAAGCCCAGTCCGTTCATGGCAATGGAATCTTCTTATCACATAAGTCAAGCACTCTGACTGTGGGAAAGGGTAGCAGGAAACTGTCAACTGAGACAAGTGTAGGGTAATTTTTAGACTGTGAGCCTCACTGACAGGTAGTTCCTTGAGGGAGGGAGGGAAGAAAAAATGGAATCTTGTGCAGGTTGCTGGAATCTTGTGCAGGCTTACTCAGAAGTTAGCCTTCTGAACTAAGAGGGACATACAGTATCTATTCATTTATATACATGTACCCAGTTAATGACGTACGTGTGTGTGTGTGTTTCAGAATCACTGTAAGCTGGAAATACTGCAGGGCTATTGTATCAGTATTGTGGCAGTGCTAAGACATGTATGGATCTGTGGTAAAGTGCATGAAACAGACTCTAGTGAATGAAGAGTTAATATGTAGAAGGGGCCATCTGCCTCTTAAAGGCAGTGTGGGAAGAAGAAACCTTTGTTGTTGTCTGCTGTTACTATTAAGATGGGTGATTTCAGTTTAAGAGGCTCTAGGCTTCCACTGTGTTTTATTTTATTTATTCATTTATTTACATTTGTATACTACTCCCCATCTAAAGCAGATCCCAGAGTGGTGAACATAAGAGGTACAATAGCAAAAAAAGATTAAAGATTAAAACACCATATTGAAATCATTAAAAACAGAATGCCAATAAAAAACGTGGCTGGCTGGTCATTTAAGGAATGCTTCCTGGAACAGAGCTGTTTTCAGGAGGCTCCAGAAGCAATACAGTGTTGGCGCCTTCCCAGCCTCCAAGAGCAGGGAGTTCCAAAGAAAGGGGGCCACCACACCAAAGGTTCTTCTCCAGGTGGACCTCAATTGGGCCATAGGTCCATGTGGAACTACCAGGACTATATTTTAAATTCAAATAAATAAGCTAATTCCTGTGATGCTGTGTCTATTCTGTAATTTACATTACAGTTGGATGCCCTTTTGGCCATTTCAAGTGGAGGTGTGTGTGTGGGGGGGGCTGATCCAGATTGTGACCAAAGAAGGGGGACAAACAGTTAAATCCCCCTACTCCACCCCCTCCCCCATACTAGGGTCCTCATCTGTGTAGTGCATGTAGTCTGACCTTGTCAGGTCACATTCCATAACTAAAGGAATAGGCATTGCACTTAGAACATAGTTGATTTCAACACCGAGTTGCTCTAAAAACCTTGCATACTGGTAGCATTCTAGCTTCAGAATGAAACTGAGCTTGCACGATGTAACTTCACCAGCCCTTGCTGCCCTAGGGAAGAAAAACCTGAATAACTTTTGAACTGCTGCTCAGAGCTTCACCAAACCAATTAAACACACCTCTCCTAGACAAAAACCCGAATAATGTACATCAATAGTTTTCACCAAAATTTGAAAGAAACATATGATATGACGTGAAGGTAAATAGGGGGTAAATGTGTCAATTTTCATCACTTTTTAACCTGCCATACCTCTGGCAATTTCTGTCAGATCAGTTTGAAATTTGGCACAATTGTAGACCTCATCAGCTAGATCATGGATGCCAGGTTTAAGTTATTAGCTCAACAGGTATCCTTTGCAATAGAATTTTGAGGCATATAACATCACCGTGCCCCTTTAATGCTCTGTACTGTATGCTCAGCAGCTGATTTAAAAAAACTAGATCATACACTAGATAAACCAGAGCACCAACATTCAAGAACATGTAACCCCACCAAAGCCAATGAAGCTACATGGATTTAAATTCAAGTCTTATCTGGCCTGTGAGTTTGCAGCGAGAGACAGACAGAGAAAGTGATTCTCACTGAGATCATTCTGCCATCAGGCCTCAGAAATTCAATCCTGAAGACTGATAGAGTGTCCCAGCCAATTCTAACTGCTGTAACTTTTTGCTATAATGTCTCCTATTACAAGGACTTTGCCAAGAGTGCTAACAAGAGGCCAAAGAAAGTTAATGTTCTGGGTATTGAAATAACAGACCTGCTCAGGAGTGTTACTTGAAACTCTGCTTCTAGCAAACCTGGACTGGAAAACTCTTGGTTGTCTCAGGGGAAAAGCTAAGGTCTGCTCTTTTACTGAGCTTGTCATCACTACATCCCAATAGCGTCACTTAGTTTTCCATCATTAAGTCAGGATTCACAAGCACCTGGCCACCTGCTTTCAGGAGCATTAAAGACTAGGCTGTGTTGTAAATGTCATTTCTTTTCAGTCAACGAAACTGAAGAGATAATTATTTTCTTGTAAATATCAGTCTTTCATTTGTGTTCTGTTACATCTAGTAGCTCTCCAGAGGGTCTGTTCTCAATCTTGGGCTTTAAACAGGTCTCATCATTTCTAAAAACGAAGCGGCATATTCCGGATCCAGCTGATTTAGGTTTGGCATGAACTACTGGGATGGAATTAGGCTTGTGCAAAACACACAGGCAGGAATCCATTTTCCCAGCCTCAAGCATTGTATTTCTGTGGAAAAATCTGCCTGCTTATTTGAGTTCAGCCAGTTCTATTTGTGCTGTCATTTCTTCAGTATTGTTAACTGCTAGCCTATGGATAGTTCTGAAGATGTGTGCTATGCTCCAGATGGTACATGGATTTTTCAGTCTTCATTAAAGTCTGGTGCAAGAAGGTTGCAGTGGCTGGAGCACATGTTTTGCATGCTAAAGGTCCCATGTTCTATTTCTCCCTGGTAGAAAGGCTCTCAGATTGAAGGGCTGGGAAAGACCTTGGAGAAGAGCTGCCACTCAGAGTGGACCATGCCACTCAGAGTGGACAATGCTGTGGCAGATTGACCAGTGGTCTGGACCAGTGGTTTTATGAAATAGGTCAGCATTATTTGTTGCTTTTGTTTAGCTTAGTGATCTTTCTGCTGGAAATGTCAATAAATATCACATAAGACAGTCACAAATATGTAGTTTGATTTATTTAAAAATTTTACACCCCACCCTTCCTTCAAAAAGAGCATGGCACAGCTTACAGTATTAATAAAACAAATGCCAGTAAAACAACAATGAAATCCTACTATTACAATAAACTGTTTCAAAACACAACAATAAATCTAACCTAAAAACACCAATTTTGCAAGACTATATAATTTCATTCATGTCAACAAGCATCCTAAACAGAATAATTGAAAATATGACAGATTTTGGAATGTCCACTGGGATTTTTCTTTTAGGATCTGAGAGTGACAGAATTACAATATTTTTAATTTCGAATCTGCTCCCACCACCACCACACACACTCCAAATTTCAGCTTTAACTTCCAAGACTTTTCATTTGGACTGCGGAATAAAAACTAGTAAGAACACCCTGTCATAAACACAGTTACCATGCATACTCAATCCCACAGTTAACTGAACAATGATCAGTTAGAAATCATAAAGAACTTATGTAGCTTAGATCAAAAGCAAGTCACATAAGATATTCCTTAGGGTTCTGTGTGTAGTATAAAGAATGTATGAAAGCCCCACCTCTTCTCTTGAATAAAAGATAGTTGTAATAATCCATCCCCAAGAGAACTCAGCAGATTTCTCCTTGAGCTATGTAGGAATTAATATTTAAGTATAAGAAGCATCATGCAGAGCTCTGTCTCTAATGAGCTGTGTTTCTTCTCACAAAGATCCCCCTTTTAGATCTTTCTCAAATACAAAGCCAAGCCTTCCATTCTTAGAATTCAGAGAGTTGAAAAGGTAATTAAAGATCAAGAGAGTAAGAAAAGAATCATCACTAGTGTGACACAACCATTCATGTCTGATCAGGGAGATGGGGTTAGCTAGCTATGGATTGTATCTAATGGGTTGTATCTAAGGATGCCAGAAAAATCTGCAACAGAATCAAATGAGTTCGGATTTTTATGAATCTGACCCATGGATTCTGCAGCAAGCCAGCAGCTTTTTCCCAATTGGGCAGATTCATGAACTTGCAAACCATTTTTCTAACTTTCCTGAATGTTGTGCAAGTTTAGTAATAGCAAAAATATGTAATTTAAAAAAAAAAAAAACAGCCAAAACTGTGCATTTCCCCCATGGGCTAAAGCATGAAAATGCACATGGGGGGGGGGGAATTTGTACATTTTGGAGAAATTTTTACATTTTCACAAGGGCAAATTTGTGTAAATGTGAATTTATGCGAATTCAAAAACAAAGCAAAGAATCTGATCCCATTGATGAGCAGACAACAGAACAAAAAGTGCCTGACAATCCCTAAAATGCAGATGGAATGAATTTCACACAACCTGTATATACAGGTGACATTTTTGTCAGCAGTATCAAGGAACATGCAGCGCTGCCATCTGAAACTGGCTGCCAAGTTTGAGGGCCATTATTTGTTTACTGAGGATCAAACATGTTGCTGGATGATAACTACAAAGGAAATTTCTTTCGCTTCCCGTCTTCTCCCCTGTGGATCTCCTTGATGTCCTCAGGAAGTGGCCTTGTACAGAGTCAGACCATCGGTCCATAAATGGTCCACACTGACTGGAAGCGACTCTTCATGTTTCAGCCAGGAACCTATCCTAGCCTTATCTTGAAGATGTCAGGGATTGAACCTGGGACCTTCTGCATGCAGAGCTCTACCACCAAGCTATGGCCTTTATGAAACAGGAACAAGTTTCTGGGTTTTCTGTTGCTGCTGTCTTATTTGTTTATCTCTAAGATTTATTATTTTCCCCATAGTTAATACCTCTCAGGGTGATGTACAATAAAAACACAAATAAAATCCATATAAATCCAAATATATGATGGCACCATAGTTTCCATTTATTTCCTATATTAAAGCTCTTCAAACTTTTCATCAAATTCCAACCAAGTACAGTTGCGTATATTTTTTCAGACTAATACACACACATATACACAAAATAACATACACCTGTACACACTCCTTTTATACGCTGTATAAATTGTATTTTTCCTCTTTCATTAGGTACTGAGCTCCTACTTAGGCCATTTTACTGTAGATGTTCTGTAAGCATATCAGTTATAGACTAAGAATTATAATTAGTGAATCCCTTTGTTTCTTTAGAGATCTCATTATATTATTATGTATGTTCTTCTTTGTCTTCTTGTTGCCTTTATTTTGTTAAATTTATTTCACAATAAAATAAAATGTCACTGGGCGGAGGGGATAAAAAAATAAATCCAAACACAACAAAACAATAAATTAAAATCTATCAGTTAAAAACAGCTATCAAAGAAAAGCAGCAGAAGCCTGTGTCACAAGATGAACTACACAGCATAGCAGCAGAAATACAAGAGCATTAAAAGCCTGAGAAACTTAGGAATCTATTCTCTCATGCTCTCTACACAGTAGTGCTCCACATTTTTGTCTCTTTCCAGATGAAGCAATCTCTGAGGAACTTCCCAGCTTTTTCTGTTGAATGCACTACACACCACGGTCCGTTACTTCATGCTGGATTTTATGTTGCAACTGTAACTATGTACCAACTAAACTACTTTGGTTCTTATTCAGCATATGTCTGCCACAGCTGTTGTTCCTGGGATATGTCCCAGAAACAGACAGTGTTACCCAAATCTCATCTTAGGTTGTGTCCCTGATTAGGGCTTCACTTCTGGGGGTGTGCCCAGACAGAGAGTTCCCAGTGCTACCAAGGTGAAGACATGGCTCAGCTACTCTTAATGGATTGTCTGCAGTAAGAGAAATGACAAAGGAAGCCGTGGGAAGAAGCAGTGGGTTATGACTTATGAGACAAAGACAGTGTTGTCTGGACTGCCCATAAAATTTGGTGAATGCGATGGTGCCATAAAAGCCTTGCCTGGAAGCACCCTAGATCTTGTTGCAGATGAATGGAAAGACATCACAAGAAATATTGCTCCCTCCCTCTGTGAGTTAGGGCTTTTCTAGACAAGCCTTTTAACCCGCAGCTTTACCACCTCTCCTGCTTCTGGATTCTTTGGGCTTTTCTACATGAGGCTTTTAACCTGCACCTTTACTGAGTCCTCTGCTTCTGGATTCTTTGTGGATTAAGGTCGGCTCCTTTACACGTGTGATTTTTCTGGGAGTTTTCGTTCTCTGCCTTTCTATATGTTCCATTACACATCCACTACGTGGTGCTGTAGTATAGCAGAATTGAAGAAATACACCAGGGTTTTATGCCACCATTCACAGACTTTCCTTATTTGGGGGGGGGGAATGCTAAAATGGTTGCAAAGCACAGGAGAAGGCCTGGAGGATGACAACATCATGTAAAGCACCTTAAAACTACCATGAGCAAAGAATCGTGAATGCACAATAAAAGCCTTGTGTAGAAAGGCTCTTTGTGAGATTAAGAATGGATATCTACTCACAGTTTTTTCAGGCGGGGAGAGGGTCTTCAGGCGGGGAGAGGGCCTTTCTCTAGGTGGCACTGTGATATAGCAGAATTATGCACTAGCATTTCGTTTCACCATTCCCACAAATGCTGGATTTTCCCTGGTCAACACCTCACCCCCTGGTGAAAATGTATGAGAAGCACAGGAGAGGCCCTGGAGCATGAAGAGGATTTCTAAAGCACCCTCACAGTACCATGAGTGAGGAATGGTAAGAGCACAATCAAAGCCTCATCTAGAAAAGTGCTTACAGTTGATCCAGCACAGCCTGTCATTTCAAGTGGCAAGCTGGCTGGCACCTTTTCTGCCTGTGGTCCTGCTCCAGAGAAAAGTATGCAGGTTGCTTTTCAAGGCTGTGTATCTTAACTATAATAGGGTTGTTCACACATTCACTATATCATGTCTAATGAACATGACTGATCCTTGAATATCTGAGCTGGGAAAGCAACTTCTGTTCTAGCCAATTTCATTCCTAAAGCCTGCACCATAAACTCCCCAGAACAGGACAACGGGGAAGGGAGACAGAATTATTGGGAGTTATTTTTCAGAGCAAAATCTGTGATTTTATTCCTGTATCCTCCTTTTTTACTTTTCCTCCTTTAAACACATTATGTTTTTTATTTAACGCAGGAATCCACAGCCAGAATTTTGCAGATGGAATGCATAATTGAACATTACATTTGGTTCTTGGGAAATATACCATAAAATTAATATTTAAACCATATTCCCATATAGACACTGAGAAAGCAATCAGAATAATGCTTTTCCCTAAAGCAATTTGTGTACAATCTGTAGAATATTTTCCAGGCACTAAAGCAGAAAGACCTAACATTAACTAAAGGGGTGGGGAGAGAGAAGTGTCTCTTGTGCACTGACAATACTACCTTACACTTATTTGTCTTTGGCAGCCACATGGACCAGAAAAATCAGGTTGAACAGGAAAGAAAAGATCCGTAGAACTTCCAGACCCACTTTACTGATTATTAGTGCTCAGAATAAGAGCATCAGTTATCTGGGATGTTCTAGATCCATCTAGATTATCTAGATCCATCTCAATCAGGCTTCAGGCCTGGGCATGGGACAGAAACAGCCTTGGTTGTTTTGGTGGATGATATGAGGAGGGCTTTGGATAGGGGTGAATGCTCCTTCCTTGTTCTCCTCAACCTCTCAGCAGCTTTTGATACTGTTGACCACGGTATCCTCCCGGACCGCCTGAAGAGGATGGGCATTGGAGACATCGTATTACAGTGGTTCAGGTCCTTCCTCTCTGGCAGGCACCAGAGGGTAGCACTGGGAGAGGAGGTGTTGGACCCGTGGCCACTCACGTGTGGGGTGCCACAGGGTTCCATCCTCTCCCCGATGCTATTTAACATCTATGTGAAGCCGCTGGGGGCTATCATCAGGAGGTTTGGGGTGCAGTGTCATCAATATGCGGATGACACACAGCTCTACCTCTCGTTCAAATCTTCACCAGGGTTGGCTATAGAATCCCTTTCTAAATGTCTGGAGACGGTGAGTGGCTGGATGGGGAGGAATAAGCTGAACCCTGACAAGACCAAGGAGACAAGAGGAGGTTGGGGGATGTTGACCTGGTGCTGAATGGGGTACGGCTACCCTTGAAAGACCAGGTCTGCAGCCTGGGGGTCATTTTAGAGCCCCATGGAGGTTCAGGTGTCAGCCGTGAGCCGGACAGCGTTGTATCAACTCCATCTGATACGGTGGCTGTGCCCCTACCTTCCCGACCATCTGCTCCCATCGGTAGTACATGCCCTGGTCTCCTCTCGTCTAGACTACTGTAATGCACTCTATGTGGGGTTACCCTTGAAGATGGTCCAGAAGCTGCAGCTGGTTCAGAACGCAGCGGCTTGCCTGAGTAAAGGCAGCTGCCAGTGTGATCACATCACTCCGGTGCTGAAGGAGTTGCACTGGCTACCAGTTGTTTTCCGGGCCAAATTCAAGGTGTTGGTTTTGACCTTTAAAACCCTATACGGTTTTGGCCCAGTCTGTCTCAAGGAGCGCCTCCAGCAACACCAGACAGGCCGCTCAACAAGATCAGCCTCAGATGGCCTTCTCTCTGTCCCATCAACCAGGACAGCTAGGCTGGTGAGGACGAGGGAAAGGGCCTTCTCTGTGGTGGCCCTCACGCTGTGGAACTCCCTCCCTAGGGAACTCCACCATGCCCCATCTTTAATGAGCTTCCACCACACACTGAAAACTTGGTTATTCAGGCAGGCATTTGCGGTGGGGTGGGGTGGGGTATTTTTAAATAACGTTTAATGTGTAATTTTACTGTTGTACATTGTACTGTTGTACATTGCCCAGAGTGGCTGGGTGACCAGCCAGATGGGCGATTAAGAAATTTAATACATAAATGAATGAATGAATGAATATGTTGACCTCATAATGATTGTACAGACTAGCAGGATCAGCACATGTCAGGGTGGAAACTGAGCCAATAGAGCCCCAGAGCAGTTCTGATTCTGAGGAGGAACAGCAATCCGTGGGAGAGGAGCTCACTCATCTCTCACAAGCACAGCAGCTGGCAGAGATTCCTCCTGCCAGCATTCCTGGGATAGACAGTAACCCTGGCAGTGAGAGAGCGCTGGAGGGGGGCTTACTGGACGCTCGGCGCAGACGCAGGGAGCAACGACAGATGGAGGGCGCTGAAAGGAGGTGTTCCGCTCGTTTGGCACTCAAACAACGGTCGCATCCCGAGGACCCAAGGGAAAGAGGGAGGACCTCTCCCTAGCCCATAAGTTCAGGGTCTTCCCGTGGTTCTCCTTCAAACAGGGACCAACTGCCTTACCTGAAGCTTAGGCTACTCTGCTATCTTTCCCCAGTGCTGTTCCTTGTTTTGTCGCTAGTGATTAGTATCTGAAAAAGTCATAAAGGAATAAAGGAATAAAGTCTCGGAAAGAATCTTCGTCGTCTGTGTCCTGAGTTGGCTATTGGTGGGGACTGCAAGAGGCAGCTACGGCGCTCCTGACAGCACAGTTACTGCCATATCAGACAGCAAGGGTTTCCCTAATCTCCTGTAACAGGAAGTGTTCCGTATTGCTCAGACTTAGAATAACCCTGGTGTTTTGGTTGCTTGGGGTAAAATCTGAAAGTGCCAATCTAGTTTTCCCTGTTCTTTAGGAATTCTCTTTAAATGTCCACTGTCAATGTCAATTCTCCCACTTTTTCCTCTGCGATGTCTGCTGTCCAAACAAAATCTGAGGCAGCCCTCATGCAGAGGCCACAGTGGAAAGCCACTTGTGTGACTGAGGTGACTCTCCAAAGGAAACACACCAGAGAGGGGTAGAACAGTCACATACAGAGGTGTTAAATCTTGTGATGCAGTAGCTATATTGGCCTCTGAGAGCCAATTCACAGAACTAAGTGGCCTTATTTTACATCTGGAGTCTCCATTATGGACTCAGTTCTTAATTTAGTGCCCAACTCTCACATCCATTTGCACACATTCTGATGGAATCTCCGCGCTGCTACTGTTAACATACATTACCACAGTTGGCAAGGTCTGCTTCTCCACTTTAAATGTCACCACACCCACCCCAGCTAGTACAGGAGAAGACGCTCTTGCACTTGTCTAGATGAAATCATGATGTGGTTGACAACAGTTTGATGGTGTATATCTCCCTTTCTGTATAACCTGCCCTTCTTCCTCACCGCAGTTTCATTCACAATTCCCTCCACTCTGGTCCCCAGTGAAGCTGACAAAATCAGGGAAGTGCCTTGTGAAGTTCATCTCTTGTCAGTTCTCCTCTTCTGCTTCTGCTTCTTCTGCTTCTTCTTCTGAAGTGTTACTATATGTAAGGAATTCTGGTGCTTTTAAAGTCATGGAGATCTTTAGCAACCAAGGCTCTGACGGGGCCATCAGCAATGGGAGCAGGAACCACCAGCACCCCCTGAGCTATCATGAATCCAGTTCAATCTGTCAGCGTCCTGGGTTAGACCATTATAATTGGCCCTCCACCTCCAGAGGTTAGAAGGCCCCCATACTAATATTAGGTATGTTTTTCCCCTGTCTTCTAGGCACACAACCATGGGATCATATCCAGTTCCTCTGTTTCCTTCTTGTCTTACATTCATGCCATTGACAAGTCTATAAGCAGATGGAAAGAAGCAGCAGAAAGTAAAAATAAAACAAAACAAAAAAGAGGCCTCAGATGCATGTTTAGAAAATAGAACATTCTTGTTTGGTGTAATAGGCCTGATACATCTTGACTACATGCCTCCTTAAGAGCAAGCAAATCTTACAAAATCTTACTCCGTTATTTTATCGCAGCCACTTACTCAGAGTAACAATGGCCTGGAGGAAGGCCAACAAACTGGGACTCAAACCAGACAAGGTGGAGATACTGTTAGTGGGTGGTTCATTTGCCATGCTGAGTGGTGCTCAACCTGTTCTGGAGGAGGTTGCACTCCCCCTAAAGGATCAGGCTTGCTCTTTGTACCTTCTGCTACCAGTTACCCTGGAACTAAAATTTATGCCTGGGTTGGTGAACTTTAGCAGTGACAGCATGTTTGCACAACATCTAGGGTATGCTTAGCTTGTAAAGTCTCTTTTTCTGTGAGGTAGAATCCATCGTCCAGCACTTTCATGTTAGGATAAATGAAGTGTACATGAAAGGTAAGGGGGCATGTGAGTCAAATTAAAAGTTAAAAACAGCATTACCCAGCTGCATTTTTCATAATCAGGAAAATGTAACCTGGCTGGTTGAGGGGAGGGGGTAAGAGATATATTTAACACAGCTGTCTCCACATAATTTTGTATTTATTGAAGATTTCTAAAATAGGTTTTAAACAGCCTTGACTGGTTATGCAGGGCTGGTAATAGCACTTAGGGTGACTAGTTCGTATGATTTATAAGAGACCACTGTGACTCATTCCAAAACCTTGCACACATGAGCAATAACAGCATGAGCAATAAAACAGAAGCCTACAAGATAACCTTCTAGACAGCATTCTTCAATCTGAATCACCAGTACAGTTTGTAAGGAAAACAGGGTTTGAAATATTTTGAGAGTGAGATATGAATGTTCTAATATTATAGAACCTGAGATACATTTTATACGTTTTAGCATATTTTTTAAATTAAAAAAACATATACATGGCTCCTCGCTGTAATGTTTATGATGGCATTTCCTATCATATGCATGCCAAATGTTTTGGTAAAGATTGTCACGGTTTTATTTTTTTTAAAATACTGGGTTGTTGTTGTTTTTTAAAGTGTATGGATTGGACTTTAAGGTATTTAGAGCTAACACAGTTATTATCTCTGTGCTGAGGAGCTGGAAATGGCAATACACATTTTTTAACATGGATGTACACACTGTGCTTCCAACATTTCATGTAAAACATACGCCCAGGAATATAATGGAAGAAGAAATGGGGCCTCGAGAACAGAGGTAAGGGATGAGTGGAACTCTTGATTCCTGTTTGGAGAGTTTGGCAGAACCAGGAATGAATCTGTTCTGCTCCAACCAGACGAAAGGTACAACCCTAAAGGGTTTCTTGAATGGTTCTTATTTCTTGTATTGTTGTGTTTTTAATTGTGTTTTTAATTTATTTGTTTCTATGTTATGTTTTAATTAAGTTTTTTGTTGTAATCCCGATTTTATTATTGTTAGCTACCTTGAGCACCATTTTTGGTATAGGAAAGGTGGGATATGAATATAAAGTGCATCATCATTGTATCATCACATTTTGGAAAGAAAAGTTAATTTCATCGGTGTTTTCCTCTGAATGCATCCTTCCCACTTTGAGGTAGAAGAAGAAGAGGAAGAAGAAGAAGAAGAGGAAGAAGAAGAGGAAGAAGAAGAAGAAGACATGCACACCGAGTGTATTCCAGCTAATCTTTAGGGAGAGAGATTCTTATTTAGAACCTAGAGAAAGTCTGCCCTGTCATTTTGCTTCTGTTATATACATTTCACAGCTTATAAATCAGAACGAAATGATCCATAGACCTTAGTTTACCCTTTATATATTTTTAAAGAAATGTTGTATTTGGTGTCATTTCGTCAGCAAATGCATGTCTGAATTATATACATTGTTATTAATCATGTATATTGCACTTGCAATGTGTCAAGGGCTTTATAATCTTTACCTTGTTTATTGATGGGAAAGTTTAAAGAAAGAAACATTATCACCAGCAAGGGCAGTTTTGTTAAAGAGCTCTCTGTATTTCTGGTCACATGGGTAGGTGGGTAGGGGGGAATACAGCCCCATAAAATCTAGTTGTAATAGAATTCTCTTTGCCAGATCCTGAGAAAGAGAGTGTAGGGCTGTATGAGGACAGTCCTCTATTTTGAAGGTGTTCTCTACTTGGACAGGAGCCCCGTCCAAATCCAGTTTAAAGATAAAGGCCTATAAGGAGGGAGACCAGGGGCCTCGAAGTTTCCCATCAACAGTTAGAACTTGGGCAGTAGACTCAGAAGGAACACAGGTCATCTATTCACAGTCTTCACTACTATAGTGAGATGTATTGTATTTCTATTTGGATTTACACACACACACATGTAAATTTAGAAAGAATTGCTACAATTCTTTCTAAATCAAATAGAAATGCAATTCTATTTGACTGTGGCCAGGTGAGCTATGTGCCTGCTCAGTCTACTATGACAAAATTTTCATACACTTTCAATACGCGTGTGTGTGCACGCGCACGCGCGCGCATGTGCATTAGGACATACAAACTTTATGCAAATATGTGTCCACTTTTACTCTCTTTTTGGTAATACAATTCCTCATTTTTGGTGACGTCTAAGTGGCCTTCCTAGAGGTGAGGCTTCATTTGGGCTGGTGATGTCCCCTGCCTGCACCAGGCCCACCTAATATTTCCTGAAGCCTCTAGCAAGCTGAGGGGAGAGTCAGGACACTGGAGGTTCTTGCGCTCCCCCTGAAGGATCAGGTTCATGGTGCTCTTGGATCCAGTATTGTCACTAGAGGCATCGGTGGACTCTGTCTGTGGCATGGAGCACCTTTTACCAGCTTGGGATGATATACCAACTGCATCCTTATCTGGACAGAGATAGCCTAGCTACAGTTATACATAACCTCTTGTTTGGATTACTGCAATGCACTCTATGTGGGGCTGCCTTTGAAAACCATCCGGAAACTTCAGCTAGTCCAAAATAGGGCAGCAAGATTGTTTACAGGGACTGGCCAACGAGATCACATTACACCAGTTCTTTTCCAGCTGCACTGGCTATTTCCAGGCCGATTCAAAGTGCTGGTATTAACATTCAAAGGCCTTAATGACTCGGGGGCAGGTTATCTGAAGGACCGCCTCCTCCCATATGTGCCTGCCCCGACCTTAAGATCATCCTCAGCAGTCCTTCTCCGGGAACCTCCACCAAAGGAAGTGAGGTGGGTGGCTACTAAGAAGAAGGCTTTTTCTGTTTTGGCACCCAGGTTGTGAAATGAGCTTCCCAGAGAGGCTTGCCTGGAACCTACATTGTGCTCTTTTCGGTGCCAGGTGAAGGCCTTCTTATTTTCCTAGGCATTTTAGTCTTTCAATTTCTGCTGTTCCAAGTCTGTTACTGTATTTTAAATCTTTGCACTGCTGCTAGGTTTTATTTTATACTGTAGTTTTAAACTTTTAAATGTTTATATTGTATTTTATTATGTTGTATTTTATGGTTTTAATTGTTGTGAACTGCTCAGAGAGCTTCGGCTATTGGACAGTATAGAAATGTAATAAATAAATAGATAATTTTAAAATACCATCCATCATATCAATAATTTTATTTTTAAAAACTATCTCAAAGAATCAGAACCCTCATCTTATTTTCAGTTTTGCTTTATGTCTCCAAATAGATCAACAGAACCAGTCCAGTTTCACAGTCCTTTATAAGAAGATGCTTCAGGTCATAAAAACTCATGGAGGTGCCCAAATGATACCAGAATGTATGTGCGTGTGTGTGTGTGCACACACTAATTAAGGAATAGGACAAATATTATTCAGCATTATGGAATTCAAACCATCACCTGGCATATAGATTCTAAATGCACATCTAGGAAGAATTAAGGATTAGTTATCATTTTGATCCGATGAAAGAAGATCTATATTTCTTTTTTAGACATGTAATTGTCAAGGGAACAGTGCTTGCCAGTCTTCTGAAAAAATAATCTTTCAGAATTCTTGCAAACCCACTGTGTTATGATTTCATCTCATGAAATACAACACCTTTACATTAAAGCCCATAAAACCAAATCCTACTGGATCTCTTCCAGGTTCAGAGAATAAACAGCTATATTGGTGATGCCTTGAACAGTAAAAGCTGGCCCGCTGTCATATGGCACACACCCACTAAGAGAGGGAGGTCTGCTTGCAGGCAATTCACTACGCTCTGACAAAATTTATATTATACAAGTAACGAACTTCTCACATAATAGATCTAACAAATGCTTCAAGAAAGAGGAATGCTTCCCAACACTCCAATACATATTTCTCGCTATTGATTCCACACATGTGTGAGCGTTCACACACACACACATGCGCACGCGCGCGCACACACACACACACACAGTGTCATACATACCCTAACAGTTCCAGCAAGTGCTGACTTGTCTAGTTTCTTGAATAGCTTGACTTACTTTAGTTGTGCCCTGATGACTAGCAAATGATGGTAGGAAAATGCATCAAAGTTTGCTAGCCCATTAGGAAGGAACTACTACAGGTTCCATTCAGATCTAAAGTCTGATTATGTTGACGTAACAGCTAGAAACTGAAGCAGATACAATCCTCACATTAATGATTCCAAGGCAGTGGTGCCATTGAGGTAAGATGAAGCACCCTTCCTCCTACCCCAAAGTTTCAGACAATGGGCCAGTTCGCATGATCGCCATAGCCCACCATGGGCTAAAGTGCAAGCCAATGGCCATTTCGAATATTCAAGCTGTGGCGGGCAGTTGCCATGGCTTACTTTGTCCTCCAAATCCAGTGAGGGTGGGTTATTGGTGTGTTTAACAAATCACACGCAAACCATGAGCTGTTTTTATGCCAAGAACCCATCCTCACCAGGTTCGGATGACAGGATAACTCAGAGCAACAAACTACTGAATATTCAAAATGGCTGCCAGCATGCACCATATCCCACTGTGGCTTAAATAAGACATGGTAGGCTGCAGCGTTCATGCAAACTGGGTCATTTTGTCAGGGGTGGGGAACCTTTTTCAGCCTAAGGACTAAATTCTAATCTGGGAAAGGGACTGCATTCTAGCCGTAGATAGGGCCAAAGTCAAGACGGAAAAGGCCAGAATGTATTACTATTATTTTTAACTGATTTTAAGTAGATAGTAGGAAACTCAAAAGACCCAACATGCCATCAAAACTCAAAGACCTAAATGCACCAGTCAGAGACACACAGCACAGTGTTATGTATGTATACTCAGAAGGAAATCCCTTTGCCCCTCAGAAATGCACAACCCCCCATACAAAATTCTCAGATAAAATCCAAAAAGCCAAACCAAACATAAAAGTCACCCCCCGCATCCAAAAATCAAATGGAAAAATATTAGTCCTAAAATAGTTCTACGTCATTTCCTTATAGGTCGCAGTAGAATATACCCTATTCAGCACACATTCTCACTCTGCGTCCTTCATCGTTGGATCACTTGCCACCCTAAATTGCTCAGGAGGATGACACAGCAGGAGAAGGAAATGAGTTGCCAGTGCAGCACCACACAGAAAAGGGTCAAGTGTTGCAGCCCTGCTCTCTGTTTTCCATACCTTTATTTATTTAAAATAATGTTTAGGCTGCCTTTAAGGGTGAAACCCTCTCAAGGCAGTGTACAGGATATTGCAAAAAAAAAATAAATACAAAAGTAAACAAATAGGCAATAAATAAACCACAAAATACTATAAAACATTATGATTACATCAATAAAACAGATTACATCAATAAAACCTGCAGCCCACAGATTACGAAAAGGCCAGCAAAACCAAGTTGGTCTTCAGAGCCTTCCTGAAGAGCTGTAAAGAAGGGGCCTGATGAACCCCTGCGGGAAGCTAATTCCAGAGGTGTGGGACCACCACTGAAAAGGCCCTCTCCCTCGTATTCACCAGCCTAACTGCCCTTGGCAGCAGGCAAGTAAGAAGGGCTTCTGTTGATGACCTCAAATTGTGTGCAGACTGGTATGGGAGAAGGCAGTCCTTCAACTAACCTTGTATGCATACCTTGTGTGGATAACTTATGAACAAATGTTGTTTAAGCAGGTGATATACACACATGTGTGAATCAGTCCATAGAGAAGCATAGTACCCAGTTTCTGGGAATATGTCAGCTATATGTTTTTGGTATATCTTTCTGGACAGTGGACATGTAAAAACTAAATGTCATCAATTCAGGCCCAACATGGTAAGATGAAGAAACAGTGAGGAGCCTGGCCATAGAGGGGCTGAGCAGGACTGGGATGGGGGGGCAGGAAAGGGAAGTTTAACCCTTTCCCCAGCTGTATTTATGACAAAATGTTCCACCAAAGCTGATATTTGTGAAGGAAGCTTTCATTGACACTAATGGAAGTTTCCCTTCTCATGCAAATAGCTTGGGAGGGAAGGAGACATTTTTATTATTGGGACGGTGGTAGAGGGGGAAAGCTTTAACCCCACCTTCCTGCCCACACCTCCAATTCCAATCCTGTTAAGGGACCACCACAGTTGCCATTTACATTTTAAAATGTGTATATTAATCATACTGAAGCAATGAACACCCACTTTTCTACAGAGGCTGTTAATCCGCTATTTCTACTTTCATTTTCATCACAGAATTGAGATCTGAGCACTACATGAGGAAGGTTTCCTTTCCTGCTTTTCTGCTATATAACCTCTAGGTGGCACTGAGGTATAGCAGAATAGCACAAATACACAAGAGAAAATCCTGCTTTCTTTCGCTTTCATAATTATATGCCACATTTTTCTTGCTCTAAAAAAACTTGCCAACAGTGCTGGTTAGACACAGAAGCGAAACTGGAGGGTCATGATGATATCTAAAAAAACCCATAAACAACCAAGAGTGGGGAATGACAAGGGCACAATAAATACCTCTTATAGAAAAGCTTCACATCTAGTTTGGTCCAGGTAGGGGTAAGTGAGAGCAACAGAGGGAGAGAGGCAAGCAAATGTATTAGGCTTTGTTTCAGTTGGAGATAGGGACTAAGGAATTATTAGTGGACTACTGGTCTCACCTTTCTCAGATGCATAATAAAGTTTGGCTGGAGACCTCTACAATAAACCATAAGTGGTGGTCTAATAAAGCCACAGTGCCAGAATTCAGCATTATGTTTCTTAAATCAGACCACTGAACTTTTGTTCCATCCTAAACACACAGAAGACATTCAGTGGTTACAAATCTTGTGGTACCTGTTCACCATGGGTAAGCTCCTGTCTAGGCTACAAGAGAGGTTGGAAACCATCTACTTAGAGACAATGTGCTCATTCAAAAGGTTCCCTCATAGCAGCTTTAATTAGGAGAAGAGCCGATCTCTTGGAGTCACTAAACTTCAGTAAACTGAATGTTTCTCTCCTCCCACAGCTGCTCAAAAATCCAAAGATGCAAGAAGAAGAGAGCATGTGGTTATGCTGATTTCATCACATGGCTGGAATACACAAATGGATGCCTCTCTCCACACTGCTGCAGGTGCTACATTACAATGTTATAGGCCATATATCACCACCATATTGTAAATGGTCATCTGAGTCTAATCCAAAATGGCAAGTATTGCCTAAGAACCAATACACAAACAGCCAGTTTTAAGATCCAAATCAGTGCATCGTGTCTTCAGTGTGAACAGTTTATATTTTAAGTTTAGGCATAAAACTTTTTTCCCCTCCAAAGTAAAGGTTGTACCTTACCTTTATTTATCTTTCTGTTCCAGAATACAACCATATGGACTCACCAGATTAAAACTTGAGCAGGGCAGGGTCAAGAGAAGAATGTCAGACACTCACATATTTTTATGGGTCAAATATGGGGAACACATAGGTCATCTAAGAAAGCCTTTAAATGGCCGTCCCCCTGCCTGGGAATGTGCTCCCTGTGAAGTAATTGCCTTGCCCTCTGAGATTTGAATAAACTGGCTTGACATCAATGGCACAAGAAAAGCCATTCAGATCAGTGGAAGTTCATTATAAGTGCTTCATGAAGAATCTATTGAAGCATAGGGTTAGATCCAGGGAAGAGTCCTCCAATAGAGAAAGACACTCTCTCCATTGGAGGAAACTTCTCTCAATCCAGCCTATGATGTATGTTTTCAGCATCCCCATGCTTCTGTCACCTTCACTATTGCCAGGAGTTGGTGGGTTTTTATAAATGATCTTAAAATTCAGCATTTGCTATTCTGTCTCAGAAGGGATGATAGAAATAATGTAAGGGGGAGAGGCTTGCACTACATAGCCATTTTATTGGTTGATTAGTTCAGTGATTTCCAAACCACCTGCCTTCAGAGAAATGTTTTAACAATGTCTGGATTCACTCAATGTGCTAACCCACATTCAGCGGTTGAGTGTGAGTTGTTTGTTGAACCATGGCTTGTTTGTTGAACTGTGGATTAGCATGTTGTCTGAACCCATGACATTTTCTTCAGAGTGGCTTGTTATTTTTCTTGAACAAACCACCTTGAGAACCCAGGGTTTGTTCTTGGATTGTTCAGGGTGGTTAACAAGCCACACTGCATTGTTAACAAGCCACCCTGTGGAAAATGTCCTGGGTTCAGACAACATGCTAACCCATGGTTCAACAAACAACCCATGGTTCAACAACAACCCACACTCAACCACTGAGTGTGGGTTAGCACATTGTGCGAACAGCCCCAGTATGATGGTATACAAAAAAAAACCCCAACTAACTAAACTATAAGTTGCTTTATGTTATGTTTAAAAAAGGGAAAGTAATAACGATGCATCATGAACATTGTCCACAAAAGCTTATGCCAAAATAAATGTGTTAGTCTTTAAGGTACCACATAACTCTTTTTTGTTTTTGCTGCAGCAGACTAACATGGCTATCCCTCTGGAAATCACTGACTAGTGTCATTTGAGGTTGCACGGGGGATTAGAGTTACTTTCTTTTACACAGCAAAGTAGACAATTGGATGTTTGTCATGTGTGAGAGAGTGCACATAGTGTATATGCTGTTTTCTTACACAGAAGTAGAAAAAACATCATGGGTGAAGCCTACGCCAATCTAAGTTTAAGAAACTCTTGATCTGTTCACACAACTACTCTGCATATTTTTATTCCATCTTGAAGAGGTCATCTGAATTGTTGCCAAAAAGTACAGACAGCTTTTTTATTTAGAAAGTTGTGGCATTCTAAATTATTATTATTATTATTATTATTACTACTACTACTACTACTACTACTATTTACATTGCTATACCATCCCATAGCTGAAGCTCTCTGGGCAGTTTACAAAAGTTAAAACGTTAAAATACAATATACAAAGTTTAAAAAAAATTACATAAAAGCATACAGACAGTATATACAAACAACACATAACTAAAATCAACTTTGAACTAAAAACAATTTTTTAAAAATTCAACAATGCAACAACACAGCTCAAGAACAGTATATAAGAGTTAGCAAAGGAACAAGAATTCTAAAAAGTGAAGGCCTGCCGGAATAACAGAGTCTTTAATGCCTGTTTAAAAATCTTCATCAGGGTTAGCGGGCACATTTCAACCGGCAGGTCTTTCCACCACTGAGGGGCGGCAAAGGAAAAGGTCCTCTTGCGTGTGGCTGCCAGTCTCACATTAGGCAGCCACAGCAAAAAGCCCTCGGAGGACCTTAGGTGGCGGACTGGGACGTAGGGGAGAAGGCGCTCCCTAAGGTACCTTGGGCCTAGACCACGGAAGGCTTTAAAGGTAAGAACCAGCACTTTATATTTTGCCTGGAAACAAATTGGCAGCCAGTGTAAAGATTTTAAAACTGGTGTAATGTGGTCTCCATGGGATGTCCCAGAGATCAGCCTGGATGCCATATTTTGTACCAGTTGACGTTGCCAAACTAAATACAAAGGCAGCCCTGAGTAAAATGCATTACAGAAATTAAGCCTAGAGGTTACCAGCACGTGCACCACTGTTACCAGGTCCACATGTTCCAGGAATAGGTGTAGCTGGCTTATCAGCCGAAGTTGATAGCAGGCACTTCTCACTGTTGCCTCCACCTGGGTTGCCAGGAGCAGGGCTGGGTCAAGAAGCACCCCCAACCTATGAACTTTCTCCTTCAGGGGGCATGCAACCCCATCCAGAACTGGTTGACATATCTCAATATCTGAATTAGGACCCTTCACGACGAGCACCTCTGTCTTGCCTGGATTCAACTTCAGCTTGTTCTGCCTCATCCAGCCCATTACAGACTTCAGGCAGTCATTCAGAGAAGTCATACCTTCCTTGGATAAAGATGTTAAGGACATTTGGGTGTCATCAGCATACTGATAATAGATTTGGGTGTCATCAGCATACTGATAATAGATTTGGGTGTCATCAGCATACTGATAACACTCAGCCCCAAACCTCCTTATGATCTCTCCCAGAGGTTTCATGTAGATATGCATTTCATGTAGATATGCAACAGCATTGGGGATAGAATGGAGCCCTGAGGGACTCCACATAATAGTTCCTTTTTCGAGGAACAACTGTCCCCGAGCAACACCATCTGGAACCATCCTGAGAGAAAGGAGTGGAACCACTCCAGAGCCCCCAACCCCCAACTCCCTCAGGCGATCCAGAAGGATACCATGGTCAATGGTATCGAATGCCACTGAGAGATCCAAAAGAATCAACAGGGGTGCCCTCTCCCTATCGATTCCCAGGTAAAGATCAGCTACCAAGGTGACCATGGCAATCTCAACTCTGTATCCTGCTCTGGAGCCAGTTTGAAATGGGTCCAGGTAATTAGTTTCATCCAAAACTGCTTGGAGTTGAATGGACACTGCCTTCTCAATTACCAAGGTGTGAAGCACCTTAGATAGCTTCTTCAGAGTTCTGACTACTTCTGACTGGAACCTAGAGTGGAATCACTGCCCCACTGACATCAAAGCCACCAGCCTCCACTGGGTGGATGCCTTTGAAAAGAGAGGAGGGATTGCCAGAAGAATTGCTCCTCTCCTTTTCCTTCTTTCTTGGAAGGGGCAGCATCCCAGTGCCATGGAATAGGTAGCCATTGAGACTCCTGGCCTCCAATTTGGAGGGAAGGTGGTTTCCTGCACCTGGTACCTCCTCCTCCTTGCTCACCCCAGGTCCAATGGTCATGGGCAAGGAATGGAGCTGCCTTCTAACCAGCACCTTTTCCTATTTATGAACCTAGTACAGCAAGCCACACAGGCACACCAACACTCTCCAGTTTCCTATGAGAGATCCAGGTGTCACTTGGAGGCTGGCCGCAGCCTTGGCAATAGAGCTGTGACTGGCTGGAGGCATGGTTGAAGTTCCTCTGGCTGTGCATTCTACTGCAAGCTACCCTTAATGCTTGTTTCCCTTTTAGTTGCATGATTCAATTTGGTTGCAAGGTCCAACAGGCTGGCTCCCAGGTTTCTCATGGTGCATTGCAGGTGGGTCCTTTCGTGGACAGGGACTAGAACCCAGATATCGCTATACTCAACTATATAACAAAGCACCTTGTCATGAAAAGTAAGAATATAAGAATTGCCCTGCCCAAGGGCCCATCTAGTCTACATTCTGTCTCCAACAATGGGTTGGAGACATGGCAGTCCTTACAGGGAATGCAGCACACAGGTAGGGCAGGCTTATCTCTTTCCTCTCCAACACCCTCAGAGCCAAAATTCTCCCCACCACCACTACCATGCATGCAGCTGGAACACTTAGCCTGCAAAAATGGAGGATCATGACAAACTGTGTGTCTCGGTAGCATGCGCATAAAACCCATAATCTCTGCTCGACGTGAGATCAACACCATCAGATGTTATTATGAGTTCCTGCTCGTCTATCTCACGGTCCATTCATCCCCCTGAAATGATAAAAAGACCAGAAACATTAGGAAGCCTGTTGGTGAGCATTTTAACCTCCCCAGATACCAAGTCACAGACCGCATGATAGCTGTTCCATAGAAAATCAATTTGGAGGGACTATTTCTGAGTAGACATTATAGGGCTGCGCTGTTAGTCACAATTATTTCATTACAAGTAGAAAAAACTGTGACCCTATGAATCATATGCAGAACTGTAGCACGGGGAGTAGTACATCAAGCTGCAGCCCCCAAGCCAGGCATTCTGAGGCATACTTCAAATATCCTACAGATGTTCACCAAGGAATATTTCTGAGCACTCTTAAGGAATATGATTCCACAGCTTTCCCGAACAGCCATGCTTTGTGAGTGTGTGAACTCCAATACCCACATTAAGGAACTCCAGATTCTTCTTTCACATGCATGAAGGCAATAGTTCCACATATACATTGGGATCATGCACGTTGGGATGAAGTAAACAGGGGCAACTCTTTGCACTGGGATCTGGATTAGGGTTCTGAAGCTGAACCTAAATCTTTTTTCCAAGAGCCAAACTTGATGTGACACTGAATGTGCAGATGCATTTAAAATGGTTTTCCACCTCCAGATATCAGCCATGGGGGGGGGGGGCTGATGAAGACCAACCAGGGTCACACAAGAAGTCCTCTCACAGGGCTAATAACATCTCGGAGAGATTTTCATCATGACCAGGGAGGGGGGAGGTTAAAATAATACCTCCCTGTGCACCACAGCCTGAATTCTCATCCACACCACCTCACAGCTGTTATTTAGAGAAACAAATGAAATATTTTCCATGCATTTAATGTAAGGTCTAGTTTGGCCCTTGGAGAACTTTTTTTGATGTGCTGCTCTCTTTCTGGCAAATTTACAATTTCCAAAAAAGCTGGTGGCAGCTTTTAAAATATTATGTCGTTTCAATCTTGTCTGTTGTGTTCTTTTCAATAATCTAGGTGCCCCTATTACATTGAAAAGTGATTGGCTAGTCCTAAAGATACAGTCCTCAAAATTGCTCAAGGTAATCTAGAGAGCAGCAAATGTATATTGAAAATCAAGGAGATGGACTTAATAAACCCAGCAGAAATTATATTTGTGCATAAGCGCCACCAAGAGGTCATTCCCTTATTTTTCATCTCTCCCTTTTCCATCTCTGAAAAAACACTTGAGACTGGTAAATTATATGGACACCATTTACAGATGAATGTCAAGATATTATCATCCCCCACCCCTGCCCATGACGCATTTAAAGATCCCATCACGTAATTATTTATCAGCATCTATCAGGATTTCAGTCCTAGATATTTCATTAAACATTTTCGTTGGGTGGACATATATAGGTACTTCCTACCATCCTGGAAACACTTATTTTCTTTAGCTGAGTTATTCCATAACATTCATACACAGGGGTTGTCTCATCTGGTGATAAGCACAGAGAACATGACTCCACAAAGAACATGACAAGCATCTGTAGCGATATGTTATCTGCAGCCAGTAGGAGATTGTAGGGCATGTGAACATTCTAGGACAGGGGAGAAACTGGTTTAACCAAAAAATTGTGAAATTGGCTGAGTGATTCAAGGAGAAACATATTTGTAAAATGGCACCTCCTCCAACTTTGTTTCTCCAGTTCATTTCACTGATTCTTCCGCATGCTTACTTAGGAGTAAACCCCATTAAACTTTATAGGGCATATAGACATGCATAGGATTGCACTGTTAATCTGTCACCTCCACCACCCACAAGACATGGGATGTTTTTTAAACCCTTGGGTCTGCTTTCAAATAAAGCATCTTTGGGAGGGGGTGGTATTATAAGTCATTCTTATTTAAAAGAAGAAGAAATAAATTGAAACTTAAACATTTTCAAGTAGTTCAGGTTGAATGGAACAGCACAGTGTTTTTAACAAGACTGCTTCAATCATTGCCCTTTCTTTGGGGGATTATTTAACACTGTACCTCTTGAATATAATTAGTGGCTGGAGGAACAATCTGCCCATGCTATAAAAGTGTGTTTGTCTGTAGATATTCAATTGCTATCCACTATAATGACCCCCACACCCGTGAGTGGCAAAGGAGGCAGACATCCTTTTATGGTCCAGATATTTCTTATGGTGGCAGCCATTTGGAATGTCCCAAAATTAAAGAAACACACACACACAAAGAACAAGGACATACACTCTCATTATACTAGAACTTGGGGTCATCCCATGAAGCTGATTGGTGGGAGATTCAGGGCAAAAAAAGGAAGTACTTCTTCATACAGGACATAGTTAAACTATAGAATTCTCTACCACCAGATGTAGTGATGGCCAACAATTTGGATGTCTTTAAAAGGGCATTAGACAAATTCCTGGAGGAGAAGGCTATCAATGGCTACAAGTCCTGATGCTATCTCCAGTATCAGAGGCAGTATGCCTATGTACACAAGTTGCTGGGAAACACGGGTGGGAGGGTGCTGTTTCACTCAAGTCCTGCTTGTGAGCAGTGGTTGGCCATTGTGTGAACAAAATGCTGGGCTAGATGGATCCTTGGTCTGATCCAGCATGCCTCTTCTTATGTTCTTATTCTCTTGCCCCCAAAAGAATTTCACTTCATCCCCGAAACATAGCCCAAACAAAACAGCCAATTTTGAGAAGAAATGGCTGAGATATGGTTCTTGTCAATTTGTTCCAGCCCTAGTACATTCATGTTACTATGTAATAAGATTCTCGTGATGGAGTTTCCATGAACTTTATGCTTCATGATAAGCCACAATACATTCAAATGGCATAGACTGGAATCTGAATATTGGAGGTACTAAAACAAAACTAAGGGTGCAATCCTATGCATGTTTAGATGGAAAAATGTCCTAAAACTCCCAGCACCCCTCTAGCTAGCCATGCTGGCTAGGGCATGTTGGGAATTGTAGGACTTTTTTCTGTCTAAACATGCATAGGATTGTGCCCTAAGTGAATCTGGCAGCAAAGTCATGGCAGCAAAGAAGACATACTCCAGTCTATGAGGATAAATGGTGCATGAGAAGAATGTAAAAAGTGTTAAAGTATCCATTTGCATAATTATGTATGATTAGTTGCTTTGAATCACTATTAAAAACAAGGTCAGAAACTTGTAAGGGTGCAATCTTTTGCATGTTTAGAGACAAAAAGGCCCGACAACACCCAGCATTCCCCAGCCAGCATGGCTGGTTGGGGAATGCTGGATGTTGTGGGACTCTTTTCTGTCTAAACATGCAGAGGATTGCACTCTAAATACATTTTTAAAAGATGCCTAGAGAAAATAAATAAATTCAGTTTGGGAAGTACACATGCAAATCAACATTTGAGTTGGTAAAGTTGTTGTTTGCATGTTCATACCAGAGAGAGAGAAAAAACAATGTAAAAAATCTTTATTCAGCTAACTAAGCAGTGTGTCATCACGCAAGTGCCAGACAGAATTCTTCATCTGGCAAAATGGAATGGTAGACAGTATAGAATACAATGCTGTTTAAGAATTCAAAGACTTTCTTTTAGTCATTACATAGCTGCCTGAGTACTTCAAATATGTATTGATTAGTAGCTACAAATGACCCAGAGATCCACTTCAGCAAACTGAAATGTGGAATGTTATCAGAGGCTGAGAACAAGAGGATACTTTCCACCTATAAACACTTTAACACAAGCCACATTCAGAGGTTATTACTGCTGGCCTTCCATGCATTCACTGAATGCATGCGGAGGGAGTAAAGCATGGCACAGGCTCCACCTCTGATCTTTACACACTGATGCAGCGCCTGCACATAGGGATGTATGAAAGTGACTTACCTTTCGTGGATTATGTTGATGGGGGGGGGAGGCATTCCGTCCCTCCCCCTGGAATCCTGGCTGGGGGGGGAGGCGCTCCATTCCTCCCCCCGGAATCCTCGAATGACCGGCTGTGCTCCGCGGAGCAGCCGGCCAGGCCCGGCCCGGCCAGGCCAGAGCCGTCTGCAGCCGGATTTCCGGCCGTGGAGGGCTCTGGGTAAAAACACACACACACACACAACCGCGTAGGCAAATGGCGATGGCTACGGCCGCCGCTGTTTGCATTCCTTCTTTTTGGCCATCTTAATTTACATAAATATTTACGTAAACTATGATGGCAAAAATCAAGGGGAATGCAAATAGCGTAGCGGGCGCTATTTGCGTCCCTTTTTCATTCACCGTTTTAGCCTACGTAAATCTTTACGTAGGCTAAAACGGCGAATCAAAAGGGGACGCAAATAGCGCCTGCTATGCTATTTGCATTCCCCTTGATTTTCGCCGTCATTGTCTACGTAAATATTTACGTAGATTAAGACGGTAAAAAGAAGGAACGCAAATGGCGGCAGCCATAGCCGCCACCATTTGCGTATGCTTTTTTTTAAAAAAAACCACCCCCAACCATGATAGGCTACGTAAAGATTTACGTAGCCTATCACATCTTTTTTTTTTCTTTTCACAAGCCTGGAAATGGCGGTGGCAGCAGCCGGTCGGAAGACCGCCCGCCTCCGCCCCCGCCACCGGAGCTGCCGCCAGAGCCGCTGCTGCCTGGAAGATCCACCCCAGGTAAGTCTCGCCCCGGGGGGGATCCGTGGGGGGGCAGGGGGGCAGGCCGGCAGGCCGTTCCACCACAGATTTCGGGGGGCCAAATGCACTGGCATTCGGCCTAACCGAGATCCGTGGCAGAATTCTCTGACATCCCTACCTGCACATACAGCTATATGCACAGGGGCCCTGTTCAGATATTCAATGGATGCATAGCGACTAGGACCAGAAGTGGCTGCCCTTCCCCATGTATTCTTCCCCATGTAACTTGCAGAAGAGTGGCACCAATAACATCTAAAAGTGGTCTGAAAGAACCACTAATCTGAGTAAAACCCTACTCCATAGGCATCACTTTGAAACATATTTTATGCAACCTTGAATCCTGGGGGCTTTTCTACATGAGGCTTTTAACCCGTACCTTTACCAAAGCTTCCACTTCCAGATTCTTTGTAGGATTGAGATCAGCTCCTTTACACATGTTTTTTTTTTTTTCATGGGGCTTTTCTTTCTGGGCCTTTCTATGTGTTCCATTACACAACCACTATGTGGCACTGTGCTATGGTGGAATTGCACAAATACACCAGGGTTTTATGCCACCATTTATAGGAAAACGAAAAAGAAATACCAGACTTTCCACATTGGAAAAAAAGAAGTTATAATGGTTGCAAAGCATGGGAGAGGCCCTGGAAGATGATGATATCATATAAAGTATTAGCAAAGTACTGTGAGTGAGGAATGCCTCATATAGAAAGGCTCTAGGTCTCTCGTATAACATGACATTGATTTTATTTGGATACCTATCCTGCACCATTCCAAAGGCACTAATCATAATCAGACTTGGTCACTGTCTTGCATGAACATAAGAACACAAGAAGAGCCATCCTGGGTCAGACCAAGGGTCCATCTAGTCCAGCATTCTGTTCAAACAGTGGCCAACCAGCTGTCAACTGGGAACCCACAAGCAAGTGCAATAGCACCCTCCCGCATGCATTTATTACACCAACTGTAATACACTCTACATGCTCTGAAGTCTTAGCAGCTTAGACCAAGATACCTAAAGGAGCACTTTCCCACTTATGAGTCTGCCCACTCTGTAAGACCATCTACTGAAGCTATTTTGGTCATTTCTTTGCCTTCCATTGCATGTTTGACAAGAACATGAGAAGGGCCTTTTAAGTGATGGCACCCAGAATATGGAAATCTCTTTCCTGGAAAGTTAGGTTGTTCCCTACTTTGCCAGTATTCCATTGTCACCTGAAGACTTTTCTTTTCCAGTGAGCTTTTGAGTTAACTGCTGTGTCGATTTGTCTTATTCAGTTCTGGCATTTTTGTGTATACTAATCTTAATCTTTTACTTCTCCTTTTTGTATTTCTTTATGATTGTTTTGTTGCTGTTGCTGTTGTTGGGATTTACATTTTGTCTTGTTAGTCTTTTTGGATGGGAAAAAGGATAAAAGTCTGCATATAAATAAACAGACAATGACATAGTTGTCTTCCACATATATTACATTTGCCCATACTTTTGTTTTCTGTTCCATGGCAACAAAATGCAGCATGTTGAACACCTCCCTGAAAAAAAAAAGAGACACTTTGGCTTGGTTCCTCTATTTCTTAAAGATGTTCAAACAAACAATTGGTTTGAATTCCCATTTGTGGCCTCTAACATTTTATATCAATATATTGTTCAACGTACGTATAGTAAGGCATAATATTGAGTTTACTGTGTTACTTTTGAGAAGTATGTCAAGTGGAATCTCTAAAGAAAAGGTGCATGCTGTAATTCATTGTGTAATGTGATTCTTTGAAGGAGTACAGGACAAACATTTGCTCTTGGTTGTGGTTTTTACTGATTTCTCTAAGGCTTTTGCACCTGTGTGTATCCTTATATCTCTTTCTCTACATCTGCATTTTTGAAATTTTTGACACAATCCCTGCAGTATTATCAAGAAGACCATACTTTAAATAAGGTTTTTGGAACCTGTAGCACAATGAAAACAAAACTTTTATGGGTTTTAAGGTCTAATTCATGAAATATCCTTGTGCTTCAGAGCAATGTTCTAAAGACTGGCCATCCTTTTTGCAATTAGTCAGTCGTTGCTAAAAAAAAAATACCAAGTAATTGCACAAAGAAAGGCTGGAACTGTGTAGGGCAATCCAGAGAAAGATGCAGTCACTCAACTGTATGTGCTTAAGCTTGCTGTCGGAAACATGGGGCACAATCCAGCCCAAACTTTTCAAGCTGCAATCCTAAACATACTTACTAGGAAGTAAGCAACACTGAGCACAGTGGGGCTTACTCTTGAGAAAGCAGGCAAAGGATTGCAGTAAACGGCACAATGTATTTAATGGTGGAGTTAAACATGTGGGATAGTAGAGTTAAATATTCACATAAATATCTATCATTCAAATAATTAAAGAGTTGGGATTTGGCTGTATGATGCCCATTCTTATTTAGAAGCAAGTACAATTGAATTCAGTTAGTTTAGTTATGAGTAAATATGGTTGGGATCATGCTATTGATTCCAATGGTACTTAAATATGTGTAACTCTTTCTGCATTGTGCCCAGGGACAAAGCCTAGCCCAAATGTTGTGAGGCTGTCACCTCAGATGGTAAAACCAGCATGGCAAATTTTAGGTAGTTTGCCCCAAATACACCACCCTTACTACTACCTCCATTTCTATCTCCTCTCCTTAGGTAGAACTGTCTTCTCCCTTAGAGGTGTAGGCAATAGGGAGTAAGTGCCTGCAAGATTAGCCATTCTCTTGAGTGAAGATTTCCTAGCTTAGTTTCTTCAGGGGAAAGATGGTGCCACCCCAGATTGACACTCTAGGAGTTTTCTACACAAGGCATTTATTGTACATGTCATTCCCTACTCATGGGGCATGTTTCCATGCTATCAGCTTCACTTGGTTTGCAACTTTGTTGGGAGGTTTCCCCAACTGCATCGTCTCCTTTTTCTGTTTCCATAGCCCTTAAAGACCCAGCCTATCATCACTGTAGCCTGGAGCTCTGTGCTGTTTCCACTGAGCTCTAATCGAATTATTTTCTTGATGACTGGGTGGAGTCTGGGTGGAGTCTGGGTTGGGTCTGATTAGCTCATCAGTGTTTCCACCTCAGCTGTGTTTCCAGGACAATGGAAGAAGAAGCTAATGGAGAAGTACCAGATTTTTAAAAGGGAATCAGCTTTGCTGTGAAGAGAAGCTTCCCCCCTCTCCCCTTCCTTTCCCCTGAAAGTCCAGATGCACCTGCATTTCAGGAGCGAGCCTCACTGATCACAATGGGAGTTACTTCTGAGTAGACACACATATTCTTGTGCTGGGAAAGGAGGGGGAGAACACAAAGAGGGAAACCAGCCCCCATTTTAACCCAGAAGACCTTATTGACCACAATTGGAGTTACTTCTGACAAGACAGTAATAGGTTTGCTGTGGGAAAGACAGCAGTAAACACAAAGACAGAAACCAGCCCCCATTATAACCCACAGGATATCCGTAATGAATCTGTGAAATACTTTCTTCCTAAGACAATTCATCAGAGCCTCGAGATCTTGCTTGGTCGCTTAATCGCACTTAAGGAATTTATTTATTTATTTCATTTCTATACCGCCCAATAGCCGAAGCTCTCTGGGCGGTTCACAAAAAAATTGGGCTTTGAAGTGTGCCATTTCAATTGAGGGGGGATCTCTGTAAGTTCTGATGTGGGCATTCAAAGGCAAGCTTCATTGACCACAATGGGAGTTATTTCTGAGGAGACACTAATGGGTTTGTTGTGGGAAAGAGACCAAAACCAGCCCCCATTTTAATGCACAGGATCTCTATCTGGAAGCTGTGAAGGAGTTACGTCCTAAGGCAATGGACCAGAGCCTCGAGATTGCACTTAATCACATTTAAGGAATTGAGGGCTTTGATAGGTGCCATGTCAGTTGAGGGGCTTCTCTGTTATTTCTGTGGACATTGAGAGGGCAAGCCTCATTCAGCATAATGGGAGAAAATACCCCTTGACTGGGGTCATGGGCTGTGTTGTAGTGCTTATTTTCAATTATGTTTTAAAACTCGGCATCCTGCTCCAAAACAGCGATGAAACTTCTGGAAAACAGGGAGGGAAAGGGTTGGGTCACTGAGGTCAGAGCAATACACCCATGGGCAGAACTATGATACCGAACCCAGTGCGGTTGTGGAAATAGGTCAGTAATAGAGCCAAAGCAAGCTGTAAAAGTCAAACTATAACCAGTCTCATAAAAAGTGGTTTTTCAAAGTTAAAATGCAGGGCTGGTGTTGAATGGCCACGACGTCATGGAAACACAGAGACCTCACCGTGCAGCCAGGTTGGAGTAAATCACTAGTGGAATCACAGCCATGGTTGTTTACTGGGTCTTTAGATGACATCATGACCCTCTAGGTTTGCTTCTGTGTCTTACCAGCACTTTGGCAAGTTTTTTTAGAGCAGGGAAAATGTAGCATTTAATTGTGAAAGCGAAAGAAAGCACAATTGTGTATTTGCACTATTCCACTATACCACAGTGCAACTTAGAGGTTATGCAGCAGAAAAGCCGGAAAGGAAATGCTCTTCATGTACTCCAGAAACTGAATTCTGTGACAAAACTGGAAGTACATACAAATGAACAGCCATATGTAGAAAAGCCTTAGGAAACCAGCAGGTACCACTTCAGAGTTGCTTCCCCCACTGCTTTTGTTGCTACTGCCATGACCATAGAAGACTCTGAGGTAGCAATGATCAGGAGGAGGAACAGATGGTAGTCGCTCCAGCCACAAATACCAGATCCTGAGATGTTTGGGAGAAAAAGGAGAAAGTTGGCAGGTAGATAGCCACGTGCCAGCATTATGGCTATATGCTATCTCCAGGATCAGAAACTGCATGCCTCTCAGTACCAGTTTCTCAGGAACCACAGTGGGAGAAAACTGTTGCCATCCTGTTCTGCTTGCAGGCATTCCAAAGGCATCTGGCTGACAACTGTGGGAAACAGGATGCTGGACTGGACAGGGCTTCCATCTGATCCAGCACGACTCCCCTAATATTCTTATGGTGGCTTGTGAACAGTAAAATGCTAAGTCTGGCCTTAGCAGAGACTTGCACACTCCAGCACATGCCATGCTATAATCCATGCCATGTGCTGAAGGAGAATTTGGAATCACCAGCCAATTTTATTTGTAAAACAAAAACTCTAGAAATGGTTACCAAGTTATATCCTTGATATGAAATCATGAATCTCTTGCTTATCCCACCTACTATCATATTTCCATTCTGGACCATCTCTGAAACCTCAAAGGGATGAAAAAAAGAAAACTTAAAACATCTTACAAAAGCTTCATATTTAGAATGCCACTAGTTGGGCTGTTTGGGGGGAAAGCTTTGGGTCCTAGAGAAGCCAACCAATATTCAAGGGCCCTATTCCTCTGCATTATCAGCTCCTTACCAGCATCATTGCCATTTTCTCACTTTTCATAGCCTGAGGCTTTTTAAAGAGGCCTCCAGCAATTCCTGGTTGGCCGCAAGAGTGTCATTTGGAGAATGTGGGACACTCTGTTTCAGAACACGTGCAATTAGTCCTCAGGAGGACGTATCGTTCTGTCTAACTAAAGCCCTTCCCAGTTTTTCAATTCAGGGATACTGAATGCATATGTATGGGGAGCTGGCTCTGCCCCCATTCTACATATATTCATTAGAACATCTGAACACAACCCCATGAGTACATCTGTATGCTTACAGCTGTCTTTTCAGCTTTCTCTTTTCAGCCATTTTAAGGAATGCATGCGGATCAGGGAGAAGCCTGCCATTTCCCTGCATGCATTTGCTACCTCTGGACTGAAACAACTGAAAGGGGTTTTACTCATTCAGCGAATCAAGTGACTGTTGCTATAAGCAATTCAAATGACCTAGGTACAGATATGTATGCTAAATGCCCCTTTCCATAAAAAGAAGGGGAGGGTGACTGGTCTGATCTGTACTGATAGTGCTATTAGAATTATTATGAGATAGAAAAACTACAATAAATGTTCGTAATTCTCAGCTGCTTTTTTCTTTTGAAATTCTATCTTGAATATATCTAAAATCAAGCCTTTAATCATATTCACTGGGGGGCGGGAGGTTTTTTTGGACCATATTTATGAAAGTGGCCAAGGGAATGTGGGTCTGTATATATTGTTTTTTAAAGGTCCTCAGTGGCAGAGCCCATGTAAGAACAAAGGTGGTAGGGAATACTTTGGAGCTCTGATATTTCCCTGGAGATTTCTGTTCTGTACTGCTAAGCAGATCAGCAAAGCATGGCAAAGAACAGCAGTTCCTGTCCAATGAATCATGACCTGTAGCAGTTTTCCCCAACCTAGTGCCCTCCAGATGACCATGCTGGCTGGGAATGATGGAAGTTGCAGTCCAACACATCTGGGGGACACCAGATTGGGGAAGGCTGATCTATGGCAAATCAGAGGTGACATTTCCAATTCCAGTAATATGAAGGACAAAGAAGTTTGGGGGGGGGGGAGTTTTTCAGCACAGTTTAAGAAGGCAAGAAATACAGAAACCATTGTTAATTCAATGGCCCCTAGAAATGTGGTTATTTAATTGAGCTTGTGGGCATGTATTTTCCTGCTCATGTGAAGAGTTTCTGTTTTAAAGATGTGCACTGGTGATGTTAAAGGTGTGCATTGTCACCAATGCCCAATTCTGCCAACTCTCCTCTGAGCTTGGTGGGGAGAGGTACGGGTCCCTCTCCTCCTGCAGAAAGTGGTGGGTATGACCTTCCAAAGAGCAGTTAACATTTTAACGTGCAAGTTGGCATGTTGTCATTGCTCAGATATGGAAAACTCAAAAAACTATGGGTCTCTTGTGAAAATAGTTTACTCACAACTTTCCTAAGGTGATTATCCTAAGGAGAATTTTGATATAGCAAGCCATCTTGTACTGCAGAGGTGTGGAACATGTAGCCCTACAGATGTTGCTGGGATGGCATCAAATAGGATGGCATCAAAATGCAATCGACAATGCCCCACTTTTTGGTGAGTTCAGTTCTGTAGTTTTCCTAAAATTGATGATTTAGTGGGATTTATACTTTTTTCTTACAGTAGCATTTCAATGAAATTGTGATTTCTTCTACATTTTTTTTCTCTTGTTCAGAATGGGCCATCGTTGCTCAGGAACTGGTGTCCTTTTGTGCATTAAGAAGAGTTTAACATGCGACTCATACAAGCAGAAGGAGAAATGCTACCCCAAAACCTAAAACAAAAACATACATAGACTTTTTCAAGCAGTCTGAAGATTGGAAGTGGGGAAAAAGCAGTATTTTACCAATTGTTTTAATAGCCCTAAAATATAGGCTATAGTATTTTAATTGCTTTCATATACTGATATATATTTTAAAAGGACAATAAAGCAAGCATTCCAGAGATTTAGGCCACAAAGTTTAACTAAGAGGAATTTTGCATATGTATAATTCTCTGCCGACTACACAGAGAATGGGTGATTGGCTGCAATCAACTTTTCCGGTTTCAAACAATGAAGGCTTATGTTTCTTCATACCCAGAAATCTATTTTCCTCTTTAGCCTTTCTGGTTCCCACAGAAAATTTAAACAAACAGATTTGATTGTTCTTTCATCTTAATTATTTCAGTCCAAGGCCTTTCACATAACAGTTAGTGGGTGATCTCCAAAATGTCTGTAAGACTCATTGAGACTTTCACCCTGATCTACTAACTGCGCTAAGAACCCTGTCACAAAGTGACATACTACAAAGAGTGCGAGAAGAACTAAACCACAATTATTTGACTAGTAATTGGTGTGTATATTCATTCTATGCTGATGCTCACCATATGAGTTTTTGCTGCATTAACACGAGCTAAAGCTCATGGCTGGTTTGAGGAAACTGTAAAACCTTCAGGAAATGCCTTTCATTTTATTCATGTGCAATACCTTTAATTTGATTAAAGTAATAAAATAACTTTAGGGAGCTTTTCCATATGTAAAGAGTGCCCAATTACTTTGCCTGACCTTTTTTTTCCCCTTTGGGGGTGGAGGGTGGCAACAGGCAAGAATTGCTTGGGGTTTGGAATGATGGGTTCATCACAATATCTGCAAGGTTCTATGATTGGAATATATTATGAAAACCTGACTATTTGCGATAAGTTTACTTAATTTGCATGCTTGATTCTGTTGCACAATCTTTGGCCCAGGATTGTAGTATTCGAGATTTTTTGAACACTTTTTTTCTGTCAAAACTGAGCAGTAGGAAAGGAAAGATTGAGGCTCATGGGAAAATGGGAAGGGGGAAGAAGTGTGTGGAGAAGCAGCATCAGAACACCAATGAAACATCTGTACTACAAAACTGGATATTATCGATTAGCTACAGTGATTTTTTCCAAACAAACTTGAAAATTATGCTTTTGTGGTGGTAGACAAGGAATTAAAATGTAAATGTGCAGCATATTCAAAGTATGTCCTAACTTTGCTCATTTGTGAGAAATTTAATTGATGTGGTAGGCCAATTATAACAACAACAACAGTAACAACAATAAGTGGAGTAACCCCATCTGTTTAACATGGTAATATGCTGAAAATGAACCCTATAATCCAGAGATTATAATTTCTGGAGTTATGATCAGATTCTCAACCCCTAATTATTGCATTGGGTCAAAACTGACCAAACATCTAGAGTATTGTTGAGACATGGGCTAGATTATAAGACTGAAGGCAAGTTCAGCCACTGGATATTTGGAGTGGCATTTCTTTGAGGGTCTCAGTGCATGTAACTCCTCTGACAACAGCACAATATATTGCTGCAACTTTCAGTATTAGTAGAATCCTGCTTATTACTCCCCAAATCCCAGTAACTCCTACCCCAGAAGTCCTATCAGAGTTCAATGGGACTTACTCCATAGAATTGCAGCTGTTTGTCATGGATGCTGCTACAGCAAAATGGATAACCCTTTTCATAATAACTTCATCCCAAATTGTCAAGAAATAGTCCTGTTTTTGCTTCATTGATCAAGTGGTGATTCTCATAGTAGAGGATGTAAGTGACCTTTATCTGAATTGGCTCTAAAATGGCAAGTTAAAGTGAGGAGGAAGCAGAAGTGTGCTCTGTCATCCATGGGGGGTGGGGGACACTACTTATTCTAGAAAACATGATTCTGGAATGGCTTCACATCATACCACTGAACATTTCCATCTTGAAAAGAACTTGCAGGAGCTATGTATACAGGACTTCTCTACAACAGGTGTTTTATCCCACAACTTACAAGAACTTCTGCTTCCACATTCTTTGCAGGATTACGATCAGCTCCTTACATGGGCTGACATGGGCTTTTTTCCCAGGACTTCCTTTGTCTGCAAGTTCTACATATTTCACTATACAGCCACTAAATGGTGTTTTGTTATAGCAGAACTGTACAATTTCACGCGGCCATTAAAGTGGATTAATATTTATTATTGCATTGTCTCCAATCTTTTAAAAACTGGGATAAAGGTCAGAAAGCACAGGAGATGCCCTGGAGACTGATGACATCATGTAAAGGACCCACAAACTTCTGTGAGTGACCAATCAGGAGTATGCAATAAAAGCCTCATGTAGAAATGCTTTCTGTGTGTGTGTGTGTGTGTGTGTGTGTGTGTGTGTGTGTGTGTGTGATCTGCTGTGAAATTGAGACACTGATGCTAAAGAATCCATACAGATGTTCTAGACATTGTTTGCCTTTGATCATGTGAACTCAGTCTGTGATGTTCCACTTGTACCATCTCCAGCAATAGCCAAGTCAGCTTCTATGTACCTAAAGGTCCTAATGATTATCTTGATTGCATAGGAGAAGAGATAAGTGGGCTAGATGAAACAACTATCAGGTGGATCCACAGTTGGCTACAGAATCAGACTCAAAGCGTACCTGTCAATGGGATCCTCTCAAACTGGGGAGAGGTAATGAGTGGGGTAACGCAGGGCTCAATCCTGGGCCCAGTGCTTTTCAACATTTTTATTAATGACTTGGAGGAGGAGGTGCAGGGAATGCTGATCAAATTTGCAGATGACACAAAATTGGGCAGGATAGCTAATACCTTGGAAGGCAGAAACAAAATTTTAAGTGATCTTGATTGGCTGGAGCGCTGGGCCGAAAACAACAGAATGAAATTTAATAAGGATAAATGCCAAGTTCTGCACCTAGGAAAAAGAAACAAAAAGAAACAAACAAATGCACAGTTAGATGGGGGATACTCGGTTCAACAATACTATAAGCGAGAAGGATCTTGGAATTGTTGTCGATCACAAGCTGAATATGAGCCAATAATGATGTGGCTGTAAAAAAGGCAAATGCTATTTGGGGCTGCATTCATAGAAGTATAGCTTCCAAATCACGTGTTCCCCTCTACTCAGCACTGGTTAGGCTTCATCTTGAGTACTGTGTCCAGTTCTGGGCACCACACTTTAAGAAGGATGCAGACAAACTGGAGAGGGTTCAGAGGAGGGCAACGAAGGTGATCGGGGACTGGAAACAAAGCCCCTGTGAGGAGAGACTGAGACTGACATGAGGAGAGACTGGAAGAACTGGGCATGTTTAGCCATGAGAAGAGAAGACTGAGGGGAGATAGGATAGCGTTCTTCAAGTACTTTTAAGGCTGTCACAGAGAGGAAGGCCAGGATCTCTTCTTGATCATCCCAGACTACAGGGCACAGAATAATGGGCTCAAGTTACAGGAAGCCAGATTCCGGCTGAACATCAGGAAAAACTTCCTGACTGTTAGAGCAATACGACAATGGAACCAATTCCCTAGGGAGGTGGTGGGCTCTCCCACGCTGGAGGCATTCAAGACGAGGCTGGACAGCCATCTGTCAGGGATGCTTTGACTTGGATACCTGCACTGAGCAGGAGGTTGGACTCAATGGTCTTGTAGGCCCCTTCCAACCCTACTATGCTATGATTCTAAGTAACACATATTTTTGCATGGAGGGGACTAGCTACTATTAGTAACTTATGCTCCTGCTATTTGTTAATATTTCTTCAGATCCTCTCCTTTTTCTCTCCACTTCTAAGGAAATTTTAAAATAACACTGTCTTAAGGACTAGACACTTAAGTAACTCCTTTTAATACTTAATAAGCATTAAGTAACGATGAGTAACTCCTGTTGACCCCAATCGGGCTTACTTCTGAGCAGATATGCATAGGATTGCACTGTTAATGACTTATGCTGCCTTAAGGGCCTAAAATGACTTAATGCTTATGCTACTTTAAGGGTTTAAGGAGGCTTAACTACATATGTCACCTTTATGAATTTACAGCATTTTAAGAGATTATGGGCCCTTGTAAAATAATAACAGGGTTGCTTTAAAAGTTATTATGTTATAAGGCTTTCTTCTGTTCTCTGTCTGTTTTATAATTCCCCTAATAAATTAAATTTAAAATCATAGGTCAATGTAACAAAGGGCAAAAGCTGAAGTTCTACAGTAATGTACTCACATTGCTGAGTCCATTACTGTACTTGCCCCTTTTAATGCTGCTTATGATCTAAAATATTCAAGAAAGCATTATCTGAAATGAATTTCTTTATTTTATTTAAGTAAAATGATAAGTAAAATGTGCATTTCAGTGCAGGAAGAAAGGTATTTCCATTATCATACTTTTTATTCAAGAAGCCAAAACAGAAAACTTATATATTTGTTGTTGTTGTTGTTTTGCTGTGCATGTATCTGAGCTGTACTTCAACAAGTTTTTCATTGAAAAAAATGCAAATGGCCTTTTTGAGTTGACTTTACTTTCTTATCTGACAGCAATAAATTTTTGCCCGAGTGGAACACCAACTAAGCCAGTGACCCCTCTTGCCCATGCCTGCCAGACAATGGATAGGGGGTCCTTGCAGACACTCCAGCAATTTCTAAGCCTCATTTGTGCACATTTTCATTCAGCAGTTTGGACTGTGCGCAATTAGAGAGAGTCTCTGTTTAAAGGGACTTCATGGGGTCACAACAGATCACTGGAGCAATAAATTACTGGCTCTTCAGAAGCAGAGAGAGCGTGGAAATGTTGGGAGGGGGACGGAGGAAGAGATGGGGGTGAGGTGAAAGGGTAAATGCAATTGAACCGAATAGAAGGATCTGACTCTTGAATAAAGAAATCACTAAGCTTGTAAATATCTGCACTTCGGACAATGATGGCTCTAACAGAAGCTGCAAAATATGGTTGCTTAAATTGAGGAAATGAGCGGTAGAATCATTGCCATCTGCCACATTTTGCTCTTAAACAGCAGTGAACAACTATTTAACCCAAGTGTCTTTAAATGCAAGCATGCACAGGACTCTGCTACCTATCAAAGGGAAACACATCCATGGGTAAATGTTGACTTGTACACCTCTTATGCCACAGTATCACACCTTTGTACTCCACACCAATTGCTCTGGAGTAACTACCAAGTCCTTGATTCTCTACCCACATCACCATATTTTGGTTCACACAAAACCTTTTTTCCTCTACATGTGAATAGTTCCAACTGTCCTTAGAAACATGTTCATATGGATGCTGTAATGTGTGAGCCAAGCTGCCATGGATCCCACCAACTGCAATCGCTGTTCCAAAATCATTGGAATTGCTGCGGGATCACCTGGTTCACACATTAGCCATACAAAAGCATGATCAAGGACAGTCAGGAGAAGAAAACGTCTTGTGTGAAGTGACCCTAATATGATTTAGAATACCTCCTTCACTCATAGCCATGGAAGACAGCAGTGGTGAAATAATTGTTTCCCTGCTTTTTAACAATCCTAAGGACTGATTCTTGCATTATTTCTGTGGTACAGCTGATACTTAATGGTATCCCCCCACACTGGAAAACACCTGAAATGTAGAGACATGTGATTTGGCTGGGTAGAACAGGGGATGCTGGCACAGAAAGTAACCATATCATCTTCCCATCCCAGATAGTCTCATGAATTCAGACTTTATCTGTGTGGAAGATATATCATGATTAAGGCTAGCAGAGAATAGCCTTAATTCTGGAGAATAAAGGAGCAATCCTATGGCCACTAGACACTGTCTAGAGGGCCATAGGATATGCTCTTTTCTGGGAACTGACTTCGGAGCCCACGCTCTGAGATCGGTTCCCAGAAAACTGACCTCCTCCCATGATCTCCTGCTCAGAAGATCCTCCCATGATCTTCCTGCTCAGAAGACGAGCACAGAGCGACTGCAAAGGAGTGTTCCTGGGGGAGTTCACGGGCGGGGTAAGCGGAGCTGTGCATACAACACATCCAATGTGCTGTACCGCAGCATCCTCTCCCAGTCACCCTCCCCCGCTGCTAGACAGCCAAAAACGGCTGTCTAGCAAAACAAAAAAAAAGCAAGGCAGGAGAGGCGCAGAGGGAATGATCCCCCTGTGCCTCTCCTGCCTTGCTTTAGATAGGTGGTTGCCTTCGAGGTCAGACGCAGCCGCCTACCTAGTTAGGATTGCGCCCTAAGGCTATCAGTGGCCACTAGTCATGATGGCTCCAGAAGAAGCAAGCAGCTGGGTTCACACAACACACTAACCCACCCAGAGTGGGTTGTTGCTGAACCATGGGTTATCATGTTCTCTGAACACAGCATGTTTTCCACAGGGTGGGTTATCATGTTCTCTGAACACAGCATGTTTTCCACAGGGTGGGTTATTGTGTTGTCTGAATGCTGCACATTTTCTTCTCGGTTGCTCATTACCCATGCAGTGTTGCTTGTAACCACCCTGAACAACCCAACAACAAGCCATGGGTTCTCAAGTTGGCTTGTTCGAGAAAAATAAAACAACATGTTAACCCACACTGCAGAAAAAGCATTGCATTCAGCCAACCCATGGTGGGTTAGCGTGTTGTGTGAACCCTGTCTGCCTCTCAATACCAGCTGCTGTAGAACACACATGGGAAGGTGCTATTGTACTCTTCTTCTTCTTATGGTCTTTGCATAGGCATTTGGTTGGCTACTGTGGGAACAGAATGCTGGACTAGATAGGCCTTTGGTCTGATCTACCCTGCCAATTCCTATGTTTTTATGGAAAGACAGGATCCAGTGGAAGAAGCAACCATGCTACACAGGAAACTCTGAGAGCGACGAAGAGGATAAGGGGTATTAATGTGATTTAGCATGTGCACCATAGACCTGCTTGCACAAGGAATGCTTAAATCAGTGTCTGCATTTCAAATTTCAAAGTTGGGGGGCCCTCCAGAGCAGTTTGGTGTGGAGGGCTGCATGGCATAGGAGAGGAGAGGGAAGTCCCATCGCTCAAGCAGAGATCCGCTCTCTCGTGTGACATTTGATATAAGCCAAGAGGAGGAACAAATTCAAATGATTAGTATTTAGATTTGTTCATAGAGTGTAGTGTTATTCCATCTCTTTAAAAAAGAAAAGAAAAATGATGGGAAATGCATAATTTAAATGCATCATTGAGTTAAATGTATTTTTATCCAGGCAAGTAACTACCATAGTAATATACTTTCCTTTGTAATATATCTCAAAACACACAAAAAGCACAGATAACCATGTTGCAGGGAATCAAAATTCACATTGGGGCAATACCTTTATTTGGGCCAACCACAATGTCACAAAATAGTGAAAATCTTGAACACCTTTCTCCCTCCCCCCTTTACTTAACATCTGCCTGATGAAGAATTTCTGAGAACTTGAAAGCTTGCTCACTATTTTGTGATGAAGAAATCACATCAGACTTTGAAGCTTTGGGAAGGAAACTCAAGAACTTTGGGGCCCAGATAGTTTTCTCAACCATACTTCCAGTAGTTAGAAGAGGGATAGAAAGGGAACGAAAAATACTCCGGGGGAATGACTGGCTACGAAGGTGGTGCCGACGAGAGAGATTTGGATTCTGGGACCATGGGCTATACTCCCTGGAAGATGAGCTGTTGGCAAGGGACAGGTTGCACCTCACAAAGGATGGGAAGAATGTGTTTGGCCACCGCATGAAGAACTTCATCAGGGTGGCTTTAAACTGAATCCTACAGGGAAGGGAGATGTAATGTTGGGGGTAACAATCGACGTAGGCGCATGCATTACAATGGAGAGAACAGCTCTGATAGCGCCCAATAATAGTCTTCAGACACATGTAGGAAGAAAGCCAGACTATGAAGCACATGGTCTTTGATGTCTCTATACTAATGCCCAGAGTATGGGAAACAAACAGAACGAACTTAAACTCTTAATACAGGAGGGAAATTATGACTTGATAGGTATAACTGAGACTTGGTGGGATGACTCTCATGACTGGAATACAGCAATTGAAGGATATCACTTGTTCAAAAAGAACAGGAGGAACAGAAAGGGAGGTGGGGTTGCACTTTATGTGAAAAATACATATCTCTGCACAGAAATACAGGAGGATGAGCTTGGTAGCCCCATCGAGAGCATCTGGATCAAAATAAATTGAGCAAAGAATAAAAGGAACCTGGTGGTCGGAGTCTACTACCCGCCACCCAATCAAGGAGAAGACGAGGATGAAAGTTTTGAAAAGCAAATAGCCAATGTTTTAAGGAAGCATGATGTAGTAGTAATGGGGGACTTCAATTTCCCCGATATTTGTTGGGAGACAAATTCTGCAAAACATGGCCCCTCCAGGAAATTCCTGACTTGTGTGGTGGATAACTTCCTCCTACAGAAAGTAGAGGAAGGAACTAGAGGATCGGCTATCCTTGACTTGTATCCTAACCAACAGAGATGACTTAATCGATAAAGTAGCAGTTACAGGAACTCTGGGGGAAAGCGACCATGTTGTACTTGAGTTCTTGGTTCTAAGGGAAACAAAAGCTGAGTACAGTCAAACGCGTACCCTGAATTTTAGGAAAGCTGATTTCCAATGATCAGTAAGGTCCCATGGCAAGTGACACTAATGACAAAAGGAGTCCAAGATGGGTGGGAGCTTTTAAAAAATTTAAATTCTCAAGGCACAATTACAAACAATTCCAACAAGAAGAAAAGGTGGAAGACAACAGAAGAAGCCAATGTGGCTTCACAAAAAGCTGAGAGATGACCTGAAAACAAAAAAAGACACATATAGGAAGTGGAAAGAAGGCCAAGTAACAAAGGAAGAGTACAGGCAGGTAGCACAGAATTGCAGGGATGGTGTCAGGAAAGCTAAAGCTGAGAACGAGCTGCGGTTAGCAAGGGATGCTAAAAACAACAAAAAGGCTTTCTTCAGCTACATGCATAGTAAAAGGCAGAGGAAAGAAATGGTTGTTCAGCTATTAAATAAGAATGGCAAAACGATAACAGATGACAAAGAAAAGGCAGAGGTGCTCAATTCCAACTTTGGCTCAGACTTCTCCCAAAAGAGGGTCTATGACCCCCCTGGCAAAGGTGAACTACAGGCTGAAGGGGCAGGATTGCAGCTTGAGATTGATAGGCATATGGTCAAGGAACACCTAAGGACTTTGAATGAGTTCAAATCTCCAGGGCCAGATGAACTGCATCCTAGAGTAATAAAGGAACTGGCAGAAGAACTCTCAGAACCGCTGTCTATTCTTTTTTAGAAAGCATGGAGGACGGGGAAGTGCCAGCTGACTGGAGGAGGGCTAATGTTGTCCCTATCTTCAAAAAGGGTAAAAAGGAGGAACCTGGGAACTACAGACCAGTCAGTCTGACATCAATCCCTGGGAAAATTCTGGAGCAGATGATAAAGCAATCCATCTGGAAGCACCTTGAAAACAATGCAGTGATTACTCGAGGCCAACATGGATTTGTCAAAAACAAGCCCTGCCAGACAAATCTGATCTCATTTTTTGATCAAGTAAGCTCCCTTGTGGACAGTGGGAATGCTGTAGACGTCATATACCTCGACTTCAGCAAAGCTTTCGACAAAGTGCCCCATGATATCCTGATGAGCAAACTAGCTCAAAGTGGGCTAGATGATGCAACGATCCGGTGGATCCACAGTTGGCTACAGAATCGGACTCAAAGAGTGCTTATCAATGGGACCTTCTCAAACTGGGGAGAGGTAACGAGTGGGGTACCTGGGCCCAGTCTTCTTCAACATTTTTATTAATGACTTGGAGGAGGAGGTGCAGGGAATGCTGATAAAATTTGCAGATGATACAAAATTGGGTGGGATAGCTAATACTTTGGAAGACAGAAACAAAATTCAAAGTGATCTGGATAGACTGGAGCGCTGGGCCGAAAACAACAGAATGACATTTAAGAGGGATAAATGCCAAGTTCTGCACCTAGGAAAAAGAAACCAAATGCACAGTTACAAGATGGGGGATACGTGGCTCAACAACACTACAAATGAGAAGGATCTTGGAATTGTTGTCGATCACAAGCTGAATATGGGCCAACAATGTGATGTGGCTGCAAAAAAGGCAAATGCTATTTTGGGCTGCATTAATAGATGCATAGCTTCCAAATCCCAGGAAGTACTAGTTCCCCTCAACTCAGCACTGGTTAGGCCTCTTCTGGAGTACTGTGTCCAGTTCTGGGCACCACAGTTTAAGAAGGATGCAGACAAACTGGAGAGGGCTCAGAGGAGGGCAACAAAGATGATCAGGGGACTGGAAACAAAGCCCTATGAAGAAAGACTGAAAGAACTGGGCATGTTTAGCCTTGAGAAGAGAAGACTGAGGGGAGATATGATAGCACTCTTCAAGTACTTGAAAGGTTGTCACAGAGAGAAAGGCCAGGATCTCTTCTTGATCATCCCAAAGTGCAGGACATGGAATAATGGGCTCAGGTTACAGGAAGCCAGATTCCAGCTGAACATCAGGAAAAAACCTCCTGACTGTTAGAGCAATACAACAATGGAACCAATTCCCTAGGGAGGTGGTGGGGTCTCTCACACTGGAGGCATTCAAGACGAGGCTGGACAGCCATCTGTCAGGGATGCTCTGACTTGGATTCTTGCATTGAGCAGGGGGTTGGACTCGATGGCCTTGTAGGCCCCTTGCAACCCTATGATTCTATGATTCTATGACATGTTGGTTGGCCCCAGTAAAGGTATGACCTTACTGTGGATTTTAGATTAACATATCCAGTAACTGCAATCCTAAATGTTAACTACACACACTCTTCAATGTGTCAGCCAATCATTTCAAGGGTTGCGGGGAGAAATCTTTCTTTTGGGCATGTTATCCTATATACCACTTTATGGGAATTCTGTGTGAAAAGGTTTTTCTGATATAAAGGGGAAGGCAGAAAAATCAGTCCCTTTTTAGCCTCTAAAAGGCAATAATAGAAACATTAGCAGAAATTCCTCACCTTGTCACAAAGGAGTTAAATGAATCCCAGAACCTCTTTGGACAAGCAAAGAAAAAGAGCTCTTGAGGATGGAGGGGCATCCAGTGTGTTAAGTACATGGGAAAATGCAGCTAAGGGCCATAAATATCTCATTAGTTTCATTCCCAATTAAGCGTGAAACAGTGGCCTGTTATTGGAGTGAACACGTGCAGCAAAAGGAGACTGGAGAGTGAAAGCAGGAAAGACTCACTTCGGAAGGAATCACTTGACAAAGACCACCCTTCCATTCACAATCCCTTTCCCTTTTGTCTACCTACCTTCTGTGGCACCCATATTCTCTTACCTAATGGCAGCCCTCAGCTCCCCTCTCTCTTTCCTCCATTCTATGATCATCATTTCGAACTGTGGTGCTGGAGAAGACTCTTACGAGTCCCCTGGACTGCACGGAGATCAAATCAGTCAATCCTAAAGGAAATCAACCCTGACTGCTCATTGGAAGGACAGAGACTGAAGCTGAAGCTCAAATATTATGGCCACCTAATGCGAAGAGAAAACTCTCTGGAAAAGACCCTGATGCTGGGAAAGACTGAAGGCAAAAGGAGAAGGGGACGGCAGAGGATGAGATGGCTAGAGAGCATCACCAATGCAATGAATATGAACTTGAGCACACTCCGGGAGAGAGCACAGGACAGGAAGGCCTGGCGTGCTATGGTCCAGGGGGTCACAAAGAGTCGGACACGACTGAACGACTGAACAACAACAACATGATCATCATAGAAGGGGCTGTAGCTCAGTGACAGAGCACATGCTATGCATGCAGAAGGTCCTAGGTTCAATCCCTGGCATCTCCAGGAAGGGCAGGAAAAACTTTTGCCTGGAACCCTGGAAAGCTGCTGCCAGTCAGTGCTAACAATACTGGGCTAGATGGACCAATGATCAGATTCAGGATAAAGCAGCTTCCTCTGTTCCTATCTCTTACATGATTCTCCTCCTTCCTCCCATACACACACACCATTCCACCACAGCCACAATATTGACATAGAAAAGGGTTTGTGATAAGAGTCAGGGGAGGTAAAAAGTTGACATGCCCTGGGGGTTGGGGTGGGGGTTTATTTTGTCACATCTTTTCAAGATCTGATAGATGATAGAAGATTATTAGTTATTATTCCACATATGGTAGAGAATTGCATCAGATTTTGAAAAGTAGGACTGCTAAAATTAAAATACAGGGAGCCTTTCTACATGATTATATTGTGTGCTCGTGATTGTTCACTCATAGTAGTTTGTGGGTCCTTTACATGACTTTGTTATCCTCCAGGGCCTCTACCATGCTTTGCAACCATTATCATAGGGTTTCCCCCCCCCCCTAATGAGGAAAGTCTGGTATTATTTAGAAATGGTGGAATGAAAATCTCACATAATTCCGCTATACCACAGCACCATCTTGTGGTTGTGTAATGAAACATACAGCAAGGCAGAGAAAGAAAAGCCCCAGAAAAGCAGGTGTAAAGGAGCCAGCTTAATTCCGCAAAGAATGCGGAAGCAGAAGCCTTGCTAAAGGTGCAGGATAAAAGCCTCATGTAGAAACATCCAAGGATTAAAAACAGAACATTATTTTAAAATGGTTAGTGTACTTACAACAGGGGAGGGGAATGTGTGGCCCTCCAGATGTTGTTGGACTGCAACTCCCATCACTCTAGCCAACATGGTGAGGGATGATGGGAGTTGCAGTCCAACAACATCTGGAGGGCCACACATTCCCCATCCCTACAGATTAGAAAAGAGCATGTCTGGAATGAAAAGAATGGAAGGTCAATCATATTGCAGCAGCAACAGGTCTGCGTGCCTTGTGATGTTTATATTCCTTTTTATTATTTATTATAGGGATTTATACCCCAGCCTTTGATGCATGCCCATGGTGGCTTACAATGAATCCCATTACAATAAAGGCAATTCAAAACAAAAACATTAAAAACAACCAAATTTAAGATAGCAGTATAAAAGCAACCAGCAGAAACAAAACAAATACATTGGAGCATAAAAGTGATCAGCAGAGATCAGACTTTTGGGGTTAAAAAGCCTGGGAGAATATAAAGGGCTTTGCTTTGCACTAAAATAACATCAAAGTGATGCTTCTTAGAGAGAGCATTCCACAGTGAGGGACCACCCCTGAGAAGGCCCTGGCCCCAGTGGGCTTCAGATGGCAGCAGCACCTGAAGAAGAGTCTCTGTTGAGGATCTTAATTTACAGACAGGCGCATATGGAAGCAAGCAGTCTTCCGCGTACCTTGGTAGCTTGGCTTTGAAAGTCAAGACTAGCACTTTGAATCAAAGGGAGCCAGTGCACTTGGAGAATTGATTGTCCACAGGCACATTCAAACAACGACATCACAAGATTAGTGGTGGATTTTGCATTAGTCACAGCTAAGGGTGCTTCCAGACACAACTTTTATCACGCCATTTATAACGCCATTGCCCTGCCTCATTCTCAGAATTTTACAGGGAGTCATAGAATCATAGAATAGTAGGGTTGGAAGGGGCCTACAAGGCCATCGAGTCCAACCCCCTGCTCAATGCTGGAATCCAAGTCAGTCCAGACGACTAGGTTTCCATCCGTAAACCTCCTGGGTTTTCCCACCACTTCTTGCATCCTTTTTCTTACCGTACCATCAAGGAAAAAGAAAGAAAGGATGGAACTGCTGTACAATGCCTTCTGGCTGCTAGCACAAAGACCCCTCCATTTGGAAGCCTCCTAAGAAACCCACCCTTTTGACAGGGTGTCATTTGAGAGACGGCTAACAATGACTTAACAGGACTACAAAATTGATCTATGGCAGAGAACCCCAGTCTTGCAAGTCAAGGTCCAACTCATTGGAGCACCTTGGGAGATGCTTTGTGCCATCTTCTCAACTCACAATTGACTGCAATTGGGGTCAGATCTAGAAGGGCCCTAGCACTACCAACAGGGATGTACAAATTGTGTAAAATCCACTCCATCTGTGTATCACAGATTATCAAGTGCCTTTTGTTCCATCATTCGTTCATCAACAGAAATTGATTTTTTTGTTTCTCAATTTGCACAAATTCATATTTGCAGAAATTCGCACTTGTGAAATGTGCAAATTCCCCCCAAATGAGCATTTTCACACCTTAGCCTATGGGGGAAATGCACAATCTTTTAATTTTGCATATCTTCTTATTATTAAATTTGCGCAAAATTCAGCAAAGTTAGAAAAAATGGTCCGCAGTCCCGCAGAATCTGCCTAACTGTGGGAAAGCCAGTCCACTGCAGAATCCATGGGTCAGATTCATAAAAATCCAAACTAATTTGATTCCATTGCGGATTTCTCCAACATCCCTACCTACTAATCCGAAGGTATTGTGCAACTACTCCATCATTTCTTCCTCTAGCCCACAGGACCCTTTCTGCTAATACAGACGGATGAGGTTTGTCTGTTTTAGTGCAGTGACTACAAGATAAGCCCCTGAAGAAGGAAATCAATATTCCCAAAACATGTCAGGCCAATGTAAAAGAACTGCAATAAACCTTTTTCTATAGGCACCTGGGATTTCTCCAGTTTCTTTTCTCCTTTGTTTTTTCCTGGACACGTGCCTCCCCTCCTCTCTTTTTATCCTTATTTGTTCAAGAATGGCCACCTTAAGGTAATTGACAGAGTGTCCTGGGAGGTTGAAATGTTCCCCCGCTGAACACTGCATTCTGGGTTTCAGTCAGAACCAGCCAGAATTCTAGAAGAGCTGTCCCAGGTACTGAATGCATTTTGGTGGTAGAGTTCAGCACTTTGGATAGCTCATTTAGAGTTCTGGATGGTTCTGACTGAACCACAGAATGGATTTACAACACCACCAAAATTGGAGCCACCAGTCTCCACTGCCAAGGTCCCTCTAGTCTAGCATTCTGTTCACAAAGTGGCCAACCAGCTGCCCACAGGAAACCCACAAGCAAGACATGAGTGTAACAGCACCCTCCCGCCCACGTTCTCCAGCAACTGGTGTACATGGGCATCCTGCCTTTGATACTGGAGGCAGCACGTCAGATTTCTGTCTATTCATTCTTTTGCATAGGGACTGGCCCGACTGTCCTATGGTGGAAGCTCCCCGTCCTTGAAGCAACAACCTTCTCTGCTTGCTCATCACACACACACCCTCTCTTTCTCTGGGAGAAAACAGTAGGGAGGATTGTATTGCTGGGCCCAATCCCATCACCGTGCTATTCAGAGGGAGTGTGCAGGTGAGCAAGTGACAACATGTCGAATAGCATAGGTGTGAAAATGAGCAAAAGTGGAGGCTGGGGTTTGTTTTCCTTCTCTGGCCAGTGCCAGAGGAACAGTGGTGTAGTGCTGTTAGGGCGCACAGGGCTACAGCAATAGGACATCTTTATTAGCAGGGATACTGGTATTCCCTGCCACCATCGCCGGACTTCCCTGTTCCGAGCTTAGCTGCAATCTTCACAGTAGCTGAGGGGAAATGAATTTTCCCAGCAACAACACACTGTTCCTTGTTGGAATGCAATGCATTTTGTGGTGGCTTGGTCTTGAATGGGCAGTTAAGACACATCCGTCTTACAAAAGACGTGCTCCTGTGGAGTTGAAAGCTCCTGGAGCTAGTTGATAGATACGGATCCACGCAGCCGCCTGGATTTTTGGACTCTCCTTGGGGGCGTGGCTATGGGACCTGTCATGATGAGCCCAGCACTTCAAAATTTACCACTACACCACTGCACAGGGAACATTCTCCCCCCCCGGCCCCCCGCCCCCCACCGGCATCCCGCCCAGAAAGAGCGCAAGCCTTCTGCTCGTTCTCTCTGCCTCTCTTTCTCCGGGCGCGCAGTGGAGGGCATGTCCTAGCTGGGGACAGGACGATGGGGGCGGGGAGGGGGCAAGCACGCGGGCCAGGGTGAAACCAGCCCTACTTACTGCCCAGCGCCTTTTGTAGTCCTCCCTTGGCAACAGGTCAAAGCGCGCGCGCGCTCGCACGCACGCACGCACGCTCTGAAACGCTTCCTGCGAAAGCACTCCTGCCAAAAGGAGAAGCCGCGAGGCGGGGGAGCACGGCGAAGAGCTGCCCCTCGAAAGGCGGGCCACCAATCCCGGCCGGCTGATTGCCAGGTGACCCCGCCCATTCGCCCTCCCAATCCCCGTCTCGATTTGCATAAAAAATGCACGGAAGCGCCGGGGCGTGCAGAGCGGCGTGGGCAGCGCGGCGGTCGGGGCGCCGAGCGCGCGGAGAGCGGGAGCGCTGTTCGGAGGCTGCATGTAGCCTGCGGAGGCGGCGGACCGCGCGCTCGCTCTGCTTCTCTCGGCCTTCGCGGGCTTTTCGCGCTCCCCCTTTCTCCCGCCGCCGCCCCCCGGATTGCCAAGCAGGACCCCTTTTCCAGCTGCAGCCCCTCCCACCCCGCGGCGCCCCGGCCGTCTCCGCGATGTGCCGCCGCGACCTTTTCCTGTGCCTGCTGCTCTTCCTCGGCACGCCTTGCATCGGCTCAGCCCGCGGGCTCTTCCTCTTCGGGCAGCCCGAGTTCTCCTACAAGCGCTCCAACTGCAAGCCCATTCCCGCCTCCTTGCTGCTGTGCCGCGGGATCGAGTACCCCAACATGCGGCTGCCCAACCTGCTGGGCCACGAGACCATGCAGGAGGTGCTGGAGCAGGCGGGCGCCTGGATCCCGCTGGTGCAGAAGCAGTGCCACCCGGACACGCGCAAGTTCCTCTGCTCCCTCTTCGCGCCCGTCTGCATCGACGACCTGGACGAGACCATCCAGCCTTGCCACTCGCTGTGCGAGCAGGTGAAGGAGAGCTGCGCCCCGGTGATGTCCGCCTTCGGCTTCCCTTGGCCGGACATGCTGGACTGTAGCCGCTTCCCCCAGGACAACGACCTGTGCATCCCCCCGGCTAGCAGCGACCACATCCTCCCGACGCCCAGAGAAGGTAAGAGAGCGCCCGTCCTGCTGCTTGCGCGTTCGCACGGTCATCCTGAGCGTGTTTACAGGCCCCGCCGTGTTCACCTACTTGTGAAAAGTGCATACATTTGCAGCTGTGCGGGGCAGCCCTGTGCATGTTGATCTGGAGATAAATCCCATTGTGTTCGGTGGGATTTACCCCCGTCCAGATGTGCATATGACCGCAGATTTAGGCTGTAATCCTGAACACAATTACTGGGGAGTAAGCCTCCATAGAATACCGCACGATTTACTAACGAGGATTTACGGACATAGGAGTGGCCTGTGTGCCACTAATAGAAGAGAGGGTATCCTTCACTGCCAATGGCCCTTTGCATGGAAATACATGCCATTGAGTTCAGTGGGGTTACTCCAAAGTAAATATGCCTAGGGGCTGCAGCTGAGCAGCCCAATCCTTACTTAGGTGTAAATCACAGTGTTCAGTTGTGTTCACTTCCAGATGAGCATGAATGGGATTGTAGCCTTAGGCTGACACCCTAAGCATCTTAGCAGGAAGTAAGTCCCACTGATTTTAGTAGAGTACACTGGGTGAGTAAGCATATTTAGAACTGATTGGTTCCCTTTTTCTTAAAGAAAAAGCTAGATACTAGGAATGCCCCATATAACGCAATGGATTCCCTCTTTTTACAAAATATCACAGCTGTGATAGATTTGTCTTACTTGCAGTCAGAGAATTGGAGCCTCATATAATAGAAATCTGTTACTTCTATAGCCTATAATGGACTTTGTAAAAATCGCTACAGAACCTAAGATATGTCTCATGTTTTTAGAATATCATAGCACCAAAGAACAACCCAGTGCGGTGGATAGCCCTTATTCCAGAAAGCCACATTTAACAGGACAGATGCCACAAATTTAGTTTTCCTAGATCTTGAAATGTAAAGTGTAGTTCTAAAGATGTTTACTCAGAATGAAGTTCAGTGGAATTCAGCATGAATTACCGCACAGTCCTTATACATTTACTCAGATGCAAGTCCCATGGAGTTCAGTGGGACTTATTCCTAGCAAAGTGGCTATAGGAGCACGCTGTTAAGCTGCTAGTATGTGGTGTATTTAGGATTGCAGCTGGTAGACTGTTCCTGTTCATTCAGAGGAAGCCCCATGAATCCCCTAGCAAGCGTTTTTAGGATTGCAGACTTAGACTTGGTTAACCTAGTTACATGGTAACAGTGCAATCTTGTATATGTTTACTTAGAGGTAAGTCTCAATGTATTCAAATGGGGCTAACTCAGAGGTAAAGCTTCAATCCTGTATACCCTTCCTTACCTGGGACTAACCAGCAGAACTCAGTAGACCTTACTGTTTTGTAGACACCAGGATTGCGCTGTGAGTTGCAATACTCCTTAGGCTCTTTAACTGTTGGAGCACATCAAATATTGTAATTATGGACCCTTTTTTCCTACAGCTGCTCTGCTGGAAGAATGTAGTATTCACCTTCAGAATAGCTCATTTCCCATTTAAACTGTTTCAACCATTGTGAAGGTGTTGTTAACAAAAATGACTGGAGTAAGTAAGAACAAGAGGAAGATTTTTCACTCTCTCATTAATAAGAATGGAGGAAGGGGGAGGAGAAGGGGGAAATGCATGCTATTGAAGTCTAAATACATTTGTTGATAAAAGATACAAGTGTTGATTTATCAACTTGTTGATAAAAGATACAGATTCATAGCTTCTCATTTTAAAAAAGGAATCAGCTTCCAGGCAGTTTCAGTTTAGTACTTGGGGGGATGGTTTTAATTAGCTGAGGGAGATGATATTTTCCTAAGTTTTTTTTTTTTTAAATAAAAGACCAGGAGAGGGGAGGGCACCAAGATTTCCTGAAGCAAACCCTTCAGGGAGTTGTATTGTATTGTCAATCTCCTCCCCTCCCCTCCCCTCCCCTCCACCCCCGCCCCCGCCCCACCCATCAAGGCATTTATTGCTGTTCCTCCTGGGGGAGGGGTGTATGGTGGGAGTGTGGCGGGGGATGCTTTAATCCCGCTCAAAGAATTCATATACATCTCCTTTTTCAATATCCCATTGAGAGTTCCCACTGAACCCGTTAACGATATTTATTTAGCATGACTACCTAGTTTCCTTCCCAATAATTTTTTTACCATTAACACAACACATTTACCATATTGAACTCAAAATGCTCTATCAGTTGCCCTGCAGGTTGTCATGAAGACAGTGAGAGTTTAATTAAAATTTATGGAGCTGATTCAAGAATAAGGCAGAATTTGGTAGCCCCATAGCTCTACATAAAAGAAGCATACTTGGTTTCCAAACGCCACCTGCTGTTCTCTTTTGAACATCCTTGCTGAAGGTTCTTTTTTTAAATATCTCTCTTCTAGCACCAAAAGTCTGTGATGCCTGCAAAAGCAAGAATGAGGATGACAATGAAATCGTGGAAAATCTTTGCAAAAATGACTTTGGTAAGTATAAGGAAGTAACTGTGATTTTAAAATGCAATTTTTGTGATCTATCTATCATATCTGACTGCCATGAGAATCGATAGATTTTGCAGGAAAAAGTGCAGCTGGCATTTAGTTTTTCCCCTCCAGAACAATTAAAGCGTTTATGTTGGCAATGAAACAAAATGCACACAGTCACAGCTGATTGACTAGAATCTTTATTGTGGAGGGTAGCAAACATTCACATCGTGTACAGCGCTTCTTTGGAACAAGTATGGAAGCCATAGTCTATTTATTTGACTTGAATCCAGATTTCGTGCAACTGGGCTGGTGGAATTGGGCTTCCCCACCCCTTTTCCCCATAGTAGACCCTCAGGTTCCCTAAAAATGCTACACAGAGCAGAGGGTCAGGGAACCCTGATGAATGGGAAAGGCTGTGCTACGGGGGGAAAGGTGATCCCTGAAATTTGGGCAGAGGCACCTCCTGTGAGGTGGAGAACAAGGGGTAGGAAGTCCACTTTCTTCAGCCCAGTTGCATGCACCTAAATCTGAATCCAACCAATCATTAACAAAGTTCCAGTTGCTGACCTGTTTCAAATGTCCTGGTAGCAATTCCTGGATTGTTTAACCCAGGAATTGCCAGGACAAACAGTGTGTCAATCCATTTCTGGTTTCAGTTTGCTTTGTGACACGTGAACCTGGAAAATCAGGGATGTTTATGGGTTAAACAATTCAGAGTTAACCCAACAACAAACCATGGGTTATCACTGTGTTTTTTACCCTTGGTTGTTAATTGAAACCTGAAATGGTTTGCACACTCCACTCATTCCCACAATTTCTGTGTTAAACAACCCAGGAATTGCCACCATGATGTGAGAGCTGGGTCATTGTGACTGGTAGTGCCTGAGCATGGCATTCCCCCGTGTAATCCTTATTGGTAGTACTTGAGCCACCCAGTAGCAGGGGTGGTGGGCAGACTTTCCCACCCACAGCACCATTGTTCCCAGGTACCACATAGAAGTGAATGGCAGCCATGTACATATGTAGAAGAAAGGAAAGGAGTGCTCTCTGGGACCCTATTAAGTGAAAGCTAAAACTGCCCATGATGTCCCTTGTGTCTGGAATAGACAGTAAGTTTCTCCTAGTTCTAAATGGATATATTTACTTTACTTCGTGGCAGTCAGTACACATTGATTTAGTTCTGAATGGCTTCTATCTGCATACTCCTTCACTTTCACCTGCATAGCTCGGGCCTGATTTCCACATCTTGGTCACTTTAGAATGTGATGGAATCCAGGACATGACTAATTGGCTAACCATATAAAGAAGTAGGTATTTTTATTTGTATTTTTAATAATAAAACTGGAGTCACAAAAGTTTCTGTGATACAAAAGTTAGTCTTGTGCAAGAAGCAAAAAATCAACTCTTAAAATTTTACATATATATAATTTTTGAACTTATTAGTGGAATTCTCCACTAAAAGTGCCCACAGTAACATTAAATGTTGTCATGGCTTACACTTTAGATTTTCTGCGTGTTGTTTGTGTGCCACATTTCTGCTCATACATGGATGAAGCTGTACACATACAAAGTAGAGCCAGATGGCAAGACTATGCTGAGGACCTTGGCTCGATTCTGTTTCTGTCCTGCCCATCCTTCAAAGGAAGGGGGATGATGACAGGGGCTTCAACTCCTGTCCTGTGGTGAATCTGAGAACATAGGGTTTTATCCTCTCCAGTTCCCGTGTTTTTATAGAGGAGGGAGGGAGTACTGAGCATGCATCCTGCTGGGAACTGAGTAAGATAGGGATTTCTCCACACTCACTGTGTTGGTAAGAAAATTTGAGAAGATGTAAGTGAGGGAAGGAGGTGTATTCCTTCCCCAGCCTGGTGCCCTCCAGATTTGTTGGCTGGGGGATGCTGAGAGTTGTAGTCAACACATGTGGAGAACAGATTGGGGATGCCTGTTCTAGTGCATTCCAAAACTTTCTAGTTTGTATTGCATTTCTGACATACAAAGTGCTTTGCAGATCTCATGTTAATCCACAATAAACCACAGCAACATTCAGAACAGTCATGGCAAAGCCTTCACATTCCAGAGGGGAGTGGGAAACAAAGAAATTTCTCTAGAAAATCTGACATTCCAGGAACTATTGCCCAACTGCTACAGAGGAAGCAGATTAGGAATTATGTTACAGAGGTGAGGTGACTAGCGAATCATTGCAAAACATGGGTCATGAGTAATTGGAAAGACCTCCAAGATAAGGCAGATAAAATGTAAGAAAATAGTTGGCATAGAAATAAATTTATTATAAACACATGTTATAATTTTATCAAATTATAATTGTAAGGGTATTTGCAATGGAATTTACAGGGATTAATATTCTTATCAGAAAGGAATGGCAAGGATAAAGAATTACTACTCATGTAACTAGTCTTATGTTTTCATCTGGAACATCCAGCATGAGGTATTCGGGTTATTATTATTATTAGGGCTAGCTTTCTTAACAAGCTTTGTGTTTTTTCCTCCTTCCAGTTATTGTACCAAATCAAATGCAGCTGTTAAACCAATTCTCTTTCACCTATTCTTTAAAATACAATGCATGAGCAATATCAGTCCCTTACAGGCTCACCTAAGAATCTTTCTAGCCTCGTAAATTAAGTGTAAAGTTTTCAGCAACAGCTGATCAAATTTCCTATGAAAAGCTAGACTTTCTCCTTCCCCTCTGCAGCTTTGGTGAGAATACATGCGCACCAAGGTTAAACCCTAATGCATAATTAATGTACAAAGTGGGCTTCTTTCTATGTTTGCAAATGCTAGAAAAGCTGCAGAGAAAGGTCCATTTAGAAAATATTTTTTTCTCTCTCAAATAAGAAACACGCCCAGAGGCTGATTCAAACTGAAATGACTTGCATGGCCTTGATGGCTTTAGAAATGGAGCCACCTGCTGTCCATTCTGTCAGCCCCTGACAGTTTAATTAGCAATAGAAGACCTCCCTCCCCAGGTTCTCTTTATGCACACTAATGGGAAAAAACTCTCTCTCTGTCTCTCTTTTTTCAATGGGTTCCCCTCCCCATTCCCTGTTATCCCTATTAGCCCTGAAGATAAAAGTGAAGGAGATCGCCTACATCAATGGTGACACCAAGATCACTCCGGAAACAAAGAGCAAAACCATCTACAAGCTGAATGGGGTGACAGAAAGGGATCTGAAGAAGACTGTGCTTTGGCTCAAAGGTGGCCTGCAGTGTACCTGTGATGAGATGAATGATATAAATGCACCCTATTTAGTGATGGGACAGAGGCTGGCTGGGGAGCTGGTGATCACCTCCGTCAAGCGATGGCAGAAAGGTCAGCGGGCATTCAAGAGGTTCTCACGCAGCATCCGCAAGCTGCAGTGCTAGTCGCTTGCCACTTTCGGTCATGTCTAGTCACCAGCAGCCTCGAGCTCTTCCAAATCTCTTCCACCTTCCTGCTTCATCTTCAAAAGCACAGCAGGTGTGGGAGAGGAAGAGCCATTTTTGTTTCTTTCTTTTCACACACAAAAAGGAAAGGGAAAAGAGGGGGCTCCTCCCAATTCTGTACATATAGTAAAACTATAATTACAAAAATCATGAATATTTTTTTCTGATTGTATCAAGGTATCTTGCTTAGAGCTAGTTATCTGCATTGGTGCAACATTTGACTTTTATCTTTTTAAGCTTTCATTTGGCTTTCCATTTTGAACTGCCATGCAATAACGTCTGTAAGGCTAACATTTCTGTATATGTTATATTACCCACCAGTTTGTTAAGCATCAGGCCCAGTTTGTCCAGTTCAGTATTGTCCTGGTAAAAAAGCCACCACAAGATGATGTTGCCCTGTCATGGTTGTGATTCTGTGATGTGTCTTCAGGAGCTAGTAAATCCCAGCTATCGCTACCTGGGTGTAATTCAAAAGAAAGGGTTGCTATCTGAAAATGATGAAGTGAAGTTTGAGGGAAAAGAGAGCGAAAGATTGTCACCTGGACTCTTTCCCATTATTGGCCTCAATCCAATGTAGTGTTATGCAAGCTTAAGCCCTTTGATTTTAGGGGGCTTGAGTTTGCTTGAAGGCACAATCCTGTGCACGCTTTGCACTGCATGTCTGTTAGACTGTGGCCATTATGGTTTGTTGTGGCCATGAACATTGGGCCTAATTTTATCAAATATGAAACATGACATCTATTTTTATTCACTATAGAGAAATTACCATTGTTGCATGTGCTACTTGTGCAGGAACTGCATCAATAAAGGCATATTAACCATTTGCACAAAATATTTTATACAAACATGTCAATAATAATAGTTTTAAGTTGAGTGAATGCACATTTGAGGAGGGTTTTTGTTTTGTGCTATTTTGGTACTTCTGCCTTCACAAATCAAGCCTTTCTTTAGTCTAATTGTAATATAGCTATTGGTTATTCTGAAAGAGTTGTAAAATATTACTTTAACAAACCTTGTAAATATCCCAGATAAACCTTATATTCTTGTACATAAACTTTACATCATAGTTTACTCTTTGTCTTTTTCTTTTGCGGAATCAAAGATGTTTGTGAGGAAGCAATAACGTTTATGGAAAGATCTCTTACCTCTGTAGTATCTAGCCATTTTTATCATTTTATTTTTTTATCCACATGACCAGAAGCTTTATTTATGCCACCAAAGTTGGCCCACAACATTTTAAATGTATATATCCCTTGGGTGTAATATTTTTGACCATCCCATTGAAATACACTGCAGCATGATTCCTAGCACTGTAAAGAAAGATAATATGATAATGATGTAAATGAGAGTTTACATAATTCTCTTACTGTAATGACTGCAGTAAAGAATTATTTTAAAGATGCATAAGTAAAGATGGAATTGCTCCACTCAAGCTAATACACGTTTCTGTGCAGCAATGGCCCATTATTTATTTTATTTATAACCTGCCTTTCGAACAAGAAAACTCAAGATGGCATTGAATGCTTCCATGACAATTTCCTCATTGGTGAAGTTGTTTCAGATGTCTAGCATTGTTCAGATTTAGATAGCAAAAACTTTGAGCAAGCTCTAAGAGAACAACAAAAAGCTGACAGAGGAGGTATGACTGATATGCACATTCTTTTTGCACCTCCATTGTAACATCTTGAAAAACTTGCACATCTCTCCTGTGGTTCTAGGTTCTCATCTAGTTCACAGGAGAGAGATGTGACTCATCCCTTTGAACAGCACACATAAGCTGCTTCCAGATGAATGGCCACTAGCACTATCGGGCAAAAGGCACTGGATAGCTATCTTTCCCTCCTTAACTTATTTTTTTCTGGTAATAAAAGAGACAGAAGAGGTGGTGGGAAAACATGAGAGAGTTGCACATGGAAGATGACATTTGGGCCCCCTGTAAATTCCATAGAATCATAGAATAGTAGGGTTGGAAGGGGCCTACAAGACCATCGAGTCCAACCCCCTGCTCATTGCAGGAATGAATGAGGCAAGGTGATTGCACAATAAAAGCCTCAACTGGAACTACCCATGAAATGCCAAAGGAAGAGTCAGCTATGCCAAATGAACAAGAGAAACTCCCAAAGTGTGTTTTGTACACATGTCCTTGCCTTGTCAAGCCGGATCTTTGAGCCATGGCTGCATCAGCTTACAGGAGCAAAAGGATGGATTCAGACCTCCCCTGAACAGAGAATACTTGATGTCAGGGAGGGGGTCTGCCTGCATGCACATGCTCGATTGGGCTGTGCAGCTTGGCTCAAGAGATAGCTGCTCACAGTAGCCCTTTGTGCACACATCTACTCCTGTTAAATCAGTGATCTTACATTGATGAAACTATGATGAATTACTTTACACAGTGTCGATGGAACAATGGTCCACAACAATGGTCCACAATGGTCTCCCCCCCCCCTCCACCAAAAAGGTTTTTTCTAAAGCATTTTAGGAGAAACACTGATGTGTGAATACAACTAGTGAGAGTATATGATGGAAGTATTGATCCTGTTGGGTTGTGTTATGTGCAAATAGGGCTGCTGTTTGATTGGTTCCCTTTCTGCCTAGGCTAAAATGCTTTAATGATCGGGATTGTTTAAAAAAAAAATGGGGCTGATGCAGTCGCCTGTCGCATTTTCTTCCCTGTGTGTTGAGCATGGGAGTCGCCTGCCACCAACGGATTCTCCCTATCTGTCAGCAGCTCCCCACAAATAGAAAACCTACACCCTCAGGCAGCTGAGTAATGGCAGGAAATTCCTATGTGCAGACCAACACAGGAGGAAAATTTGAGGGATGACTGGATCGGCCCCATAATATATATTTAAAACCCAATAATTAAAGAAAGCATTTTGTCTGAAGGAAATGCCAGAAAGCTGCACTCATAGGAATGTCACCCGTGTCTAATGGCACATGAGGAACTGATTTGATCAAGGGCTTTGCTAGCCACTTAAAAGATTCAGGGCCCAGGCACATACAACACAAATCTGCATATGCTAATTTATATCTATATATGCAAAGTTAGAAATAATCACTAGGACTTACTTAAATTTCACAAGCCAACCAATTTATTTCTCATCCAAATAATCTCAAAATTTTCAGTTATTTTGCACCCTATTCCAGATCATCCCAAACCAATGGAAAAAAGCTTCCCTCCACCAAACATAATTGCCATGCAGGGGGAGATTTTGTGGGGGCTGTTGCATCATGTTGGAAGAAGAAAGTTAACACTTCCCGACTGCAATCCCTCTTGAAAATGTCCCCCTGCATCTCAATTAAGCTTAGAAAAAAACATTTTCCATTGGCACTAATAGACACTCAGGACTCTGGCAAATAGATCCAGTGCTCTGAGACATAGATATCAGCCCAGGCCTAACAATGTCCCTGAGCCCCCCAGCATTTCCTACCAGCATGCATGGCTTTTCATTGTTTCAAATGGTTACAATTATAAATTACAAAATCATACCCTGTCACAGGATTAGAAGTTAACCCATGGATGATCTAATAGTAACAACAACCTCTGCCCAAAGGCAAGATCATCTTTCCATAAAACACCCTGCCCCCCACCTATGTCTATCCAATCTTTTCTTTAAAACTTCCAAGAAAGTGGAGAGTCCAAGCTAGCAAGTCCCAAGTGGTGCGTAGGTCATGGGAGTCTTGTGACTGGGTCACCTGCCGGTCAGAAGTGAAGTTCCAGAAATAAAGCCAAACAAGGCGTTAAACAATGGGTGATTTCCAGGTCACGAGGTGGCATGCATTCTCTAAACAAGGCCAAAATACTATAAGTGGATACCCTCAATAAAGACAGGAAGCTCTTGCTGTTACAGAATATAATGATCAAGCCAGAAGCAAGAAAGTAATGCTAAGCCATACGCAACTCAGTTACACTGCAGCAACGCTGGTTTGCTAAGGGGACTGATTTTGTGAAATCCTGGCTAATATCAAAACATAGCACTGAGGTTTCAGTCTATAATAACCCTGCAATGTAATTAATCTGCATAAGGGGATAAGTGCATTGTGCTCAGGAGCAGTTCCATCAATTCTTGTCTTCTGTCTGAGCCTTACCATCATTTAGTTATTAAGCTTTTGAAGTAGGGTAGCAGCCAGATGTGTATAAAGTCTTTTCAAGTTTCTGTTTAGTTATGGGTAAAGAGTTAAACAATGTCCTCTCAATTAAATCTTCAAGTGGCCAGATTAACCATCATTTGTCTCTATATGCACCCTGCTGATTGCAACTGTTCAATGCCAAGTCATTTATTTCCCTGCTACTGCCTGCCAGGGGCTGCTCCATTCACGTCTCAGACAGCGTCCTTTCATGTGAGCATTATAACCACAACAGACCTCATTGTTGAACCTTTTTTATTTACACTACCATTTTTTCTTATTAGGTTGTGAAAGGGATGGAAAGTAAATGGACTGTTAACACACTGAACCAGAAGTCTTCAGCTTCTTATGGATCTTTGAAGTTACCCAAATAACACTAGAAAATATATTAATAGGTGAAATCATTTCCCTGTGGATGTGTTTCATCTATCTGTCTATCTATCTCAAAGTTCTGAGTTGGTGGCAATCTTCCTTCTATTGAAATTATTGGTATGAGTCAAGCAGGCAATATTTGTAAATAAAATAGAAACTAACTTGATGAAATTCTCTCCAGTATTATCCATTCTTCTGGAATGGCATAATTTTTAATGACATAATTTAATCTAGTTTGATGCTCAGGTATGAGTGTTTATGCTTATACAGCCAAAGCAACAGCAACCCCATACAGAAAGGAGGTATCAACAGGTATCAAAGGAGGTTTGAGAGAAGCCCAAGGTTTGTAGAACTACAAAAATCTTTAGTGGGGGAAAAAAACATGGTGGCAAAAAAACAAAGGGTTGAGCTTGCTCAGTGCCTGTTTGGGTAAACCATCAAGTGCTGACTGGGTTGTGCAAAAAACAAACAAACACAAAACACAAAGTAAAACCAGGGGAAGGGAGAATAGAATGTAGTATCCTGAAGGAGGGCATGGCAGACTGACATTGTACACTGCAACATTTTATTGCAGATTCAACTTGTTTGGAATAGTTCCTTGTTAAAATATCAAAGTTTTCAACTACTTTGTGTCTGCCACCTGCCCAATTAAAGAAATTTTAATCTTTTCTTGATTTTTTCTTTTCTTTTTTAAAAAAGGTCATCATATTTGACAGTATAGTAAATGCATAATTCTAGGTCACCTCTGAAGCAATGAATTAAAAAGAGATAAATGGTGATCACATCAATATCCTGAAGAACCAAGACATCACATTAAAAGATACCATAATATGCAAGTACACCAAAGAAGCTGACAATCAACCACTGAAATAAGCAATTTTGCATTACCACCAGACTTACATTCTGCAAACATAGATTTATATCATTTAGAAGTGTTCCCTCCTCCAAATGAAAGCTTGAAAGGGCAACAAAAAATCCAGCAACCCAACATTCTGTACAGGTATGCCTTGGCATACAGAACTTTATTGTAAGGTAATCTTCATGCCCTGTTTTCATTGTTTAGTGCAACAATGCCCTATTTTGAGACAGTTTACATGACCAGAGTACCTTGGGCTACATGTGTACCAGCTTTCTGTGTGGCCTGGAAGCACCTTAGCCATTTAGGTTTATGCCTCTTACACCCCCTTTCTAGAAAGAGGAACTTACTGATGTCTTTCACACTTTTTATTAGTAAACAGTCTCTTGGGCCATGTTTGTGGCAAATACCAGTTTTCTGAGTGTCCTGGCCCCAATAGAAGTTTCAACTGTGCAGAGACCATGTTGAAAATGGTTGTTCAAATGCGCTGCTCAGGAAGACCTTAGTTCAAAACACATTGGACTCAAGAGTAATAATTTTAAAAAATCTTGGGCACCTGAAGTTCTTTTCCCCTGCAATTGGTGTCTTTGTGCTTTTCTTTCTGGGTGGAAGTAGCTTATCCATTTTGCAGGTGGTAGTGGTACTTTTCTTCTCCATATTTCTAGACACAGAACTGCAAATCTTTCATTTTATCAGAATTCTAGCAATTAGCAGCCCTCTTCACATGATATTCACATGGAGGGGCTCACGTGTCAAAGGAGGAGTAGCACTGCACCACTGGCCCCGCCTCTGATTTCATGTAGCTTCCTTTGCTCCACCCCAATGTCCATGCATTAGGTGTGGTGGACATCTGAGCCAGGGAAACCTATCCATGTAGATCTCCATGTGCAGAGGCTTCCCCAGGAGCTAGTATCCTCCTTATCGTACATACAAGGGCTCAGCTCTCAAGGAAGCCTGTCTCCACAGAGGTCTGTGCACATAGGCTTCACCCAGTGGTATAGTGGAGGCAGGGCTCGCAGAGACGCAGCCCCAGCACTTTTTCATTAGCAGGGACTCTGATGTCATCTGCCATGCCCCTTAGAATTCCCTGTTTCCTCTGAGCTTAGCTGCGATCCCCACTGTAGCTGTGGGGGGAATGAATTTTCCAAGCAACAATATATTGTTCCATGTTGGAATACAAAGTATTTGGGATTACTTGATCTGGAATGGGCAATTAAGACCTATTCACTTTACCAAAGACGTGCTCCTGGTGGAGATGAAAATTCCTAGAACTGGTTTGTTGATATGGATTGACACCGCTGCCTGAAATTTTGGGACTGCCCTTGGAGACTGTCACAATGAGCTTCTGCATTTCCAAATTTACCACTACACCACTGTGTGTGTGTGTGTGTGTGTGTGTGTGTGTCTGTGTAGTTCAATCTAGCTGGGTGTATGGAGGTTTCTGTTGCAGGGGGAGTGGGGAGATATAATGAAGGAGCTTAGGAAAGACTAATGGGTAATGTTGGGGTGCTAAGGGAGCATGCAAGGGAGCTGTTTAAATGAGAAGGGATCTGTCCATGAGGGCTGAGTTGAGAGGGTGAAGCTTCCATAGAGTATCATATTTTGAAAACCTAAGATGTTTGTGAGTGAGTGAGTGAGTGAGTGAGTGAAAAAGATTTAACTGCATTTTTTCTCAGCTGTCCAATTGAAATGCCACTCCAATTGAAAGATAACTGCACTGTCTTTGGATCCCAGTTGAAGGCTGTATATCTTACAAGGTTGTATAATCTTAGAAAGGGGCGTGGCTGTGAGGGGCATGGCTGTGACTGTCATGAAGGGACCCTGCACTTCTGAATTTGCCACTACACTACTGGCTTCAACAGCTCAAATGTCTATGCCTAACACATGGGTGTCAGCTGCAAGGAAAGCCACACAATGTCAGGGGCAGGTGCAGCAGTGTGATCCTGCTTTCTATGCACAGCAAAGGGTGCTCTGTATATGCCCAAATGCACTCTCATTTTTATTACTGCTTCATGTGCCACAGCTGAGAACAAATTCTTAGTTACCATTCCTAGACTGCTGTGCAAAGAAGTCCTAGACTCATGAAGCACTTGGGATTGTACTTGCATCATTTTCACTACAGTTCTATACTCAGAAATAAGTACCGTTGAGTTCAGTTGGACTTGCCCCAAAGGAAAGATGCATAGGATGGCTGACTAAGGATGCAATTCTATGCATGTATAGCTGGCTGGGGAATGCTGGGAGTGTAGGACGTTTTTCTGTTTAAACATGCATAAGATTGTGCATGTTTCAAAGTAATGATTTTTCATTAGAAAGTTATTCATATACATACATATACACGCATGCACATATAAAGATCTTGTACATCTGGAGGACACCGGGTTGAGAAGGCTGCTAAAAACAACTGCAAGTGACGCCTTTAGTGTCATGTCTAGTTTGGCTCTCAGATATCCTTTTCATCTTAGGGTTCAAGGCTGCCATCAAGGCTACCCTGTAGGAAAGGGGGGTATTTGCATATCCTTGGAATACCCCTATTCTTGCGCAAAGGGTGCCTGAGTACTCCTTCTCCACTATTGCAAATTGCTGAGGGCTGCAAGGTTACTTACTTTTTATTAATTCTGCAATTGTCTGCATTTGCTTCTGAAACAGTGTATGTTAGTAAATTGTTCCCTTTTAAAACAGTTAAGAATATTGAATAGAAAGTTTTATCTCTAAAGTTGATTACGTCTCGTCAATGAGACGTAAGTTAGTTGTGACTAAATCTGGACCCAGCCCAAGTTGTTGAAAGGGTAATCCTGTGCAGTGCAGCCCTCTGGTGGAATGCCAGCACCTCAAGCCTTTTTGACCTGGATGAACCGCTGCAGGGAGGTTCTGGGGGGACAGTGTAAAAGGAGAGAGGGGTCTGAGGAGAGAAAAGGAAACTGAGATCGTGAAGGAAGGTTCTGAGGAAACTGAAGGACGGACAGAGGAGGATGAAGCAAGACGAGGAACAAGAGCAGCAGCAGCAATCTGCTCTTCTTCCCCTAGTAACCATTCAGTAGATGCTTGACAACCAACTGTCAGTAACTGAAGCCTACTGTTACTTCTGAGTCCTGGACTCCACCGCTAGAGGCAGGTTTTAACAGGGAACTAACCCCATGGAATGAACTTGAGCACACTCCGGGAGAGAGCGGAGGACAGGAAGGCCTGGCATGCTATGGTCCGTGGGGTCACAAAGAGTCGGACACGACTTAACGACTGAACAACCACAACCCCATGGACCGTATAACTAATGCGCTCCTTCCCTTCATACTATGGTTCCAGAGAGTTACTTGAAATTGTTTATTCATTTGAATGTTTGTTTTGCTTCCTTCTTGCCTCCACGCCTTGCTTTTCCCCTTCCTTGTTAAATAAATCCTAGTTCTTGGTCTTATAACTTGCTCACTGGTTTTTGCCCCATCCCTTTTCAGGGAATAGGAGACCCGGTGAGCTGGAGGCAGCACCTTTCTCACCCACTACCATATGAACCCTGTTCCTATAGTTTTCCAACACCCCACAGGGTCACTGGCTGGGATAGCAGGGATACAAAAAGCATCCTCCAAATGTCCACAACAGGCAAAACCAGGATCATTTCAAGACATTTCGCAGCCTATCAAGGAGCAGCAAAGTCTGGGTCATGATGCGTAGTACTCAAGGCAGAAAATTCCAAAAAGTGCCTCTCTTGGCAGTAGAAACACATTAATAATTAAATTAAACATAATAATATATTTAATAATTAACACATTACTGCCTTTTCGTTTCATCCAAAATGAGCTACCTGAGGTAGCCACCTCTCTCTGCCTAATAGGAAGGCTGGCCTTCAATAGTGACAAAATAAGGGTGGTGGTTTACCAGTGACATGTATCACAAAATAGAGACTATCCCTACTAACTGGGAACAGTTGGGGCCTTTAGAGCCAGACTTAGTGGTACGCACGCAGGGTACCACGCTTAGGGAGCATCAGGCATGGAGGGTGCATGTCATAAGCTGTCTATTCGGCTATCTACCTATGTATTTAACCTATTTAACAGCTGGATCAAATTGCTCAAACACTTCATCTTTTTTGTAAAGCTGACAGCAGCACTGACCTGCATGACCCACATCGTATTAATATTTATTTTTTGCCCTTGCTGCTTACTGGGAAAATTTACAGTGTGCTTATGAAAATATGACTGAATGTAAGAGAATGCAACTCCATCTGTACATACAAATGTATAATCTTCCATGACAGGGATCAGGGCCAACCCCACCCATGAGGTGAGGTGAATCCCTCACTCCAGGCAGAGGATCCAAAAGGGTGGCGTGGATCCCACACACGCACCGTTGGGAGTCCCACTGCTGTCAACACCACCGCCCTATGCCTCTCAAAGTAAGGCACAGGGCGGGCACTCCAGAGAGCCCCACTGGACACTCCTGCTGCAGAAGGAAAACAGCCATTGCGGGTCTCCAGAGCAGCTCCTGCTGCTGCCACCCACCCTATGCCTCATTCTGACTGGCTTTCCTCAGAGCCCACCTAGCCAAATGCCTCATTTGAAGGGGTCCTTTTTCAGAGCAAGGCATGGGCAGGGAGGGGCCTCTGGAGATTGCCTGTGCCATTGCAGGACCCTGGATAGTGATATTGAGCTGAAGGTGCGGTGGCCGTGGTGGTTTTTGCTCCTGTGGCAGCAGCTCACAGTCCCCCACCCCACCCCACCCCACCAGGCCTGGCACTGGCACATGGCAGGTTGTACTTCCTCACTCCTCACTCTCAGTAGTGGTGTGTGGCGGGTTGTGCTCTCCCCCTCCCCAGTGCATGGTGGCGGCTTGCACTTCTCCATCCACTCCACAGCAGCAGTGGCTTGTCCTCCTGCCTCAGACAGCGGGAAGTCTTCCATCAGCCTGACATGAATAGATGCTGATTTTGCTTAACTGAAACGCATAAAATGATGTTCTCTGATACTGCTTTTATGAGGTTTCAGTATTATAGAACGTCACTTTATGCATTTACATGGCACTAAATTAGCATCTGTTAGAATTTCCATGGGAGTAGCACTGTTAGTCAACTTGTAGCAAAAACAACAAAGGTTCCTTTTGGCTCTTTAAAGATTAACAGGTTTATTATGGCATAAACTTTCATGGATTAGAGTCTAATGAAAGCCATAATTTGTACATTTGTTAACCTTTAAGGTGCCACATGACACTGTTGTTTTTCTATTTGGATGTAGCCTATAAATAATCCAGCAGGGGGCACTCGAAGAGCTGCCATCCTGCTTTCTGGTGGGAAAAGCTCAATGTCTCAATTTGACTAAAGGAGGGCAGAATAATTCTGGTAAACACAGCATCAAATAATGGCAAAAATAATTATGATACTAGATTTTGTGCATTTCTTGTACGTGAAAATTTAACAAAATCTATCTTCCATAAAAAATGTTACTGAGCAGTGATTTGCCAGAACAACATACCGCTGTGCCTGTCTTTCTTGTGAGAATTGGTCTTGATGATCAAAATGATGGCTAAGGCTTGATCTCTCAGTTTTGTAAATGAATGTCCATCAATCATATCCTTATTTAACTGGCAAGGCTTGTATTTGTAGATTTGATCATTGCGTACATAATTGTGGGTGGTCCAAAGAGGTATTAAAGGTAAAGGTAAAGGTGTCCCCAACCAGTTGTGTCCGACTCTAGGGTGCAGTGCTCATCCCCGTTTCTAAGCCAAAGAGCCAGCGCTCTCTGAAGACACTTCCGTGGTCATGTGGCCAGCATGACTGAACACCGAGGTGCACGGAACGCTGTTACCTTTCCCGCCGAGGCGGTACCTATTTATCTACTTGCAATTTCTTGCTTTCGAACTGCTAGGTTGGCAGAAGCTGGGACTGAAGACGGGAGCTCACTCCATCACGCAGCACTAGGGTCTCGAACTGCTGACCTGTCGACCTTCCAGTCTGCAGTTCAGCGTCTTAACCACTAAGCCACCGCGGCCCTATAAAGAGGTATTAGTGCAGTCTTTTTCAATTTATACTGGAATGCAGCCAAAAATATTAGTACAAGTGGGATTTTAAAAAACAACAACACCCAAACCCCCAACTGTCCCAATTTTCTGATCTTGTCCCTTGGTGAATAATAGTCTCTTCATCTTTTCTTTCTTTTTTGCTTGTTGAAATTTTGTTCGTCTCAGGGTCAGACTAGACAATATGTTAAATATGTGTTGTTGTTGTTTTAAATTACTTAAGTAGCAACCACAGAGGTGGAGTTGATCAGGACTGCCTCACAATAGGCAGTTGCCTGCTGTACTGTAGTTCTGGTGAGAATTACCCCTCACAAGCAGCTATTCATCCTGGACAGGAAGCTTCCATTTATCACTGTGTGGTATGGTCCAGTCCTGATCACCCTGCTAACCCCTTCCCCACATGGTTGCTATTTAAATACCAAAAATCAGACATGTTAAATGCAGGCAACACACACACACACACACACACACACACACACACACACACACACATATATATATATATATATATATATATATATATATATTTAGTGTGGACCATAGTTTTTCATAGTTATTATCAGGTATCATCCCCCTACTGCAGGTCTCTAGCTAATAAATCTCTGTGTCTGTGGGTGAGGTGAAGGTGCTACACTGTTATGAAATTGCTTCTCTAGACATGTGTACAAACTTCTGAAAGTTATCAAGACATGCATTTGTTAAGGGACATTTTAACCTTAGCTATAGTGTGTCTTGACAGGGAGGGACACAGTGATTCACACACACTGGCTTCTTTGAACAAGGGGAATTTATAAAACACACTCAGGAATTTAAAATATAAACTCATTTATTGGGGAAATTAACTGGTCGAGCCCTCAGAAATCAAAATAAGCAAAATATTCAGAGTGATCAACATAGGCAAAGTGAATCAGATTGTGGGGAAATTAGCTTGGTTCTCCTGGTGGCTGGACTGAGGGCTGCAACGCATGAAGTAGGCTGCAGTCATGGGTATAGGGTCCAGGGCTGATCTGGACTAGGCTTCTGGGTGTGGAGGCAGCGAGTAGGTTGGGGATAGGAAAATAAGAAGCCCTAGCACTATTGGGAAAGGAACAGAAAGGTTTGGGGTGAGATTTCCAGAGTGGGGAGGAGGACAGGGTTTCACATGGGCTTGTTCCCACAATGGGGCAGTGCGATCTGGTTAATACCGGTGCACAGTCACAGTAACAAAAGGCATGGTAAGAAGAGGACATGTCTACAGCTAAGGATACACACACTTCCAATTTCTACTACCTTATGTGCAACATGTTTCCTCCTGTTTTCTTTCAGGGAAAAAGGAAATACTTGAAAGGGCAATAAGGCATTTCTTCTTTATTATATTCACATTTAGCTCAACCAAATCTTCTGGAAGACTTGACTGACTGATGTGGATATAGAGACAGAATGTGGGAGGCAACATTCAGGGGTCTTGGCTGCAATTCTTCCCACTAGTCAGCCTGGGGAAAGCTTGCATTACAAGGCGAGGCTGTAACCCATATTGTCCAAAATTAGACCGAATCTGCGCACTTCGTGTGTGTGCACACATACACACCAGAGAAGGGGATGCAGAGTAGGTGGCTACATTTTTCAGGCCCTCCTGAAAAATAGATTTGCAAAAGATGCCATTCCCAGAGTTCAAGTAACCCATTCCTGAAGTGGAAGTTTGGGGCATGTTGAAACTCCAAAAGATTTCAATGGCAAAATAGATCCATCTGAGAAAGGAAAAGGTTGCAGCAGATCTCTGCCTTGGCAAGGCAAGATCCTAGATGGCAGACTCAAGGAATCTGGGTTAAAGTGGCAGAGCGGGGTGGCAGAATGACAGTGTATCGTGCCCCTTAATGTTTCTATCTGGGCTTGTCCAGGGGTCTGACATTTGCCAGACCCCAAGGAGTGGACTGCAATATTGCCAAGAGTGTGGAGGCCAGGAGCTTGTTTCTGTAGTGTGGGCCCAGTATACTACTAGGTTTTATTCTGGTTGTATTGTTTTATTGTGGTTTTAATGTTTTTATATTTTATATTGTTTCACTGTGTGCTTTTTGGTTTTAATTTTTGTGAAGTGCCCAGAGAGCATTAGCTTTTGGGTGGTATAGAAATGAAATGAAATGAAATGAACTGGTTCAATAGCCATGAATGGAACTGACTGGATAAAATGGCACACTGAGGGCTCAGAGCTCTTATACTGTTCTGACAGAAGCTTCAAAGGCACAATGGGTGCCTTGTCTTGATATTACAAAACCACAAAGGGGTTACAGGAAGATTCCCATGTGGCAATAATAGCCATTCCAGGTTGAAAACAATGAGGTTGGGATGACTCATTGCCAGAGTCATCACAAATGCAAAGGGGGCAGTTAGGTATGGGCAACCTAGTCAAAGGAGTGCTGGACTTGTGGATATTCAAAATTGCACCTCTCCTAAGAATTAAGAAAATCCTGGTCCAACACCTGGGCTAATAATTGAATCATACTTGAGAAATTGCTTTAAGGCTAGCATATATCTGCATGATGGACTTTGCATTTGCTCCACCCTAGTCAGCACAGCCAGTGATGAGGGGTGGTGGAAATTGCAGTCCAGCAATATCTGAGGGAGCCCCACGTTGCCTGTGTGTGGTTTACATGACTTGCACTCTACAGGATAGTGCCTCCACCCCACCCACAGACTGGCACCTTCCAGTATGGAACCTGCTATTATACACACTGCTGCGGTGGCTTTTAAATCAGTGTGGGAAAGGCATTTGCAAAGTAATGAATTCACTACACGTAGCCTACAGTACTATGTACTGAGGCAGGGGAACACGGGAAGCAGTGGGGACACTAATTCCTTGATATGAGAATGGGGATGTTACAAGTGTAGTTCTGTTTTCACCCATGGATGTTGGAGGGTATGAACAACCATTCTTGTAATAACATTTATGCATGCTTGTGAATGCTCCAGCACAGTGACGCTGCAGATCTGTTGTTTGAATGTAATGTTGCTAGGGGAGGCAGAGGCAGGTTAGAGAGAGAAATCCTATGCTTTTAACAGCAGCTTGCTGCATCTCCTAATATCTGCAGATCAAGCTGCTCTTAAAGAACAGGACAAGGGTGGCTAAGAAAAGCTGGTAATCCTATTTATGGCTCATTATAATATCTTGACACATTCTCCCTCAGTAGGGAAAGCCCAGCACAATTTCTTTCCACACACACAAAAAAGCAGAAATACAAACTGAGCTCAATGTGTGACTATTTGTGGACATCCTGCTTTCTACGAAGCTTCACTGAGAACTACTTAGTTCTCATGCAACCTGCCACAGCACATTGTAACGATCAGAAACATCCCAGATGATACCTTTTGTACCTAATCTGAATTGTTTAGCATCTTATTTCATAAACCAATTCACACCTACACAATGGTATGATGGCAGGTAGCTGTGTTGGTGCATTAGATAACACCCTGAGCTTGGGAGGCAAACGAAGAATCATCTATATACTACACATCAGGGATGCTTGCTTTCTAAATTCACCATGACTGTGGACAAAAATCCTCACCTTCTTGGGTACGCTGTGGCATCTGCAAATTTTTCGTTGGCTCCCAAAGCCAGCCCAAATTTGTGGACTCCTGGGCAATACTTTTTAAAGAAGAAATAGAATGTCACAATGTGGTGAGTAAAAGTTCAAGGTAGGCAGAGCCCTTCTTCGAAATAGTCAGTAAGTAAACAAAAAATGGGAGATGCAGGAGAAAGAGGGAGACTAACAAATGTTCCTGGATGCTGATCCCCTTGTTCATCCCTTTGCAGTACCAATTCACTCTCAGCATGGGCTCTTAGCCTGGACTTGTTGTTTGCTTATCAGATGCATGAAGTGTTATCCTTAGCTGGCAAGTATATATGTTGGGGTTAATGTGAGTTGAACAGTTAATATTTGTAACAACCATCCATTATGCACATTCACAACACCTCATGGAGAATGTGCATATAATCTGTTCATGAAGAGGAAATTATGCACATTAACTAGTCATTGTGAATAATACCCAACAGGCCTTGGGGAATGTGCATATCTCAGATGCAGAAGGATTAGGTGATAGAATCTTGACATGAGAGAATGGGAATGAATTAAAAAATGGGAATACTATTTTTGGATTCTCCCCATGTTAAAAAAAATCTGCAAGTAAAAAACTAGCACATTGGGGGGTGGGGGAATTCTACTCCAGCCTGCTTCCTGGTGTGATCCATTTGCATTTCTACTTGCACATGGTTTTCACACAGGCTAGTAATCAAAAATATGATTATCAACTGCAGTCTGTAAAAAAGTTAAATCTGTTGCCATATAGGTATGAATAAGATCAAACTCTATATGCAACCTTGGAGCTCATGTTGTAAGCATTGTGCACAATCCAGCCAAAGTTCAGCATTTTTAAGCCTTGCTCAACTCCATGGGAGAGTTAAAGATGCGGGGTATAAATGCAATAAATAAATAAATAAATAAATAAATAAATAAATAAATAAATAAGCAAGCTCAAAATGTCTTCCATTGAAATAAATTGGATTAAAAGTGATTAACTTTCCCTAGAAGGTTCATGAGCATTTTCTCTCCTATAAATAGTTGTGTTGAAATAATGTAGAATCATAATTGCTATGGCAAGAATCCTGTGCAGCTATACACACTTAACTCCCATTGAAATCAATAAGGCCTAAGCATCCCTAAGGCTATGCAGAGATTACATAACCCTGATGGTATATTCTCCATACAGTTTACTTTTAAAAAGTCAGTTCTGTGGCTTTGGGTTGGTTCATTCTATACAACTAAGGCAGCAAACTAGCAGAAATCCGAGTACTTTGGCTTGTGGATAGCCAGACAAGCACAGCATGTTTAATAAGAATGTTTTATTAAAACATTAAGTACAATGTTTTGAAGTAAATACTTCATTCACACAGTAAAATACGACTGCATTAGCCAATAAGTAAACAGCACATAGTGATCTAAAATAGAATTCTAACCATAGCAAGTGCTTCCTGACCTTCCAATACATAAATGCTCTGCGCATACTCAGATACTGAAGAAAAATAAGTCAGAACACAGTTTTTGATCAATCTTGATGTGTGTTCAGTGCAACAGGCAGCTGACTGTAAGAAATACATCTTACACACTCTCAGAGTCATTGCAGCAAATTATAATAAAGTGTAATCAGTCAATAGCAAAAATATGATGCAAATATACAAAACAAAATATATCTACAACATATACGCCTGCTGAGCAACGAATTTAAAACATCCCATTTAAAAAAACTGAGCCAAGGTTAAACATTCTGCCACACTGGCTCCTTCTCTTGTCTCATTCCTTTGCCTCCCAAGACACAAAGAGCTCTTTAAAACCCTCCTTTTCAGAGTGAACAGTCATGGATACATTCCCCTTAAGGAGCCTTCCCCAACACAGTGTCCCCCAGATATGCTGGACTCCATGCTAGCTCAGGATGAAAAAATGAGCCAAGGCTAAAAACAAAACAAGATGTATCGACAATATATGCCCTTAGTCAGCAACTCATTTAAAACAGCCCATTAAAAAAAACTGAGCCAACCCTAAACATTCTGCCATTTTGTCTCCTGCTCCTCTCTCATTCCGTTGCCTGCCAAGACACACAGAGCTCTTTAAACCCCTCTTCTCCAGACTGAACAGTCATTCTCTACGCGAGCAGTTTGTAGTGCTTTGTAGCGATTAGTATTCCTCATATGTGGTGTTATGTGGGTGCTTTACATGATGCAGTGTTCCTCCAGTGGCTTTCCCGCCATTTCCGCCTGCCTATCCTGTGTTATTTCCAAATGGGAAAACGTGGTAATTTCTCAACTCTCGCCATAGGAGCGCCATGACCGAGCCATGTACTTCTGTAGTGTGAAAAACCCGCTTTGTGTGGACAGTTGTTGGGGGTTGTTGGGGGTGCAGTTATGATGACGACAGCAGTGATCATTGTCCTGTGTCTCATTTCTCACCTAAGTCTATGACACATAAGGGGAAAACAGACAGGAAACGGCTATTGCTGTTTGTCCTCGAGAGAGGCCCACTTTATCCGTGCTTTGGTTCAGGAGAAAGAAGTCGAAGTGCATCATGAGGGTGGACTCATGTCTTGTCTTCATAACACATAGAAGTGATCATCATTCCCCAAGTACAGATAACTCAGCTTTTGAAGGTCAGAAAACAGTGGAGTTCCCCCAAGTTCTGAGTAGTAGTTACCTCTTATGTTTAACTTCTGCAAGGAAAAAAGGTGTCTAAACCAAGAGGGAGATAAGTGAGTCAGGTTGTTTCTTGATAAATCCAAATGCTCCAGCTTCACAAAGAAGTGAAAGGCATCCTCATCAATTGTCCTTATTAGATTAGACTGGAGCAAAAGAGTTCTGAGACTAACTGCAAACTTCAGATCCACTTCTCTCACTTGCTCAATACTGTTGGAGGCCAGATCCAACCCCATGACATCATCTCTGAGACCAGGGGGCTGACTCCACCAGCGATTTACTCCAAGCTGGTTGCTTTTTGAGGATGTTACGGATACATGATGTTGTGGCCATCCAGCAGCCACCCCAGAGCTTACCATGGAAAAAGCAGATTTCCTGAGTCTGCTTAAAGTCCGATTCTAGCTCAGTTCTGTTGCAGACCAGTGGTGGCCATTTACTTGGAACAGAGCAAAGAAGGCATTTCTCCATATTTGGCATGGCACGGCATGGTACTGTCACTTTCATAAGTTCTGCTTGGTGCGTAATATCAAGATGAGCCAGAGGAGTTTGCATCTTGGGCTTAATGGAGTTAAGTTTACTTGGGGGGGCGGTGAGGTGGGCAGGGGCCCCAGAAGTGTTTCTAAGGCAGCCAGGACGTGATGTGATGCATGTTTGCCTCCTTCGCAGGTGCATCTTTTCATCTATTTATTTAATGGGCAAATAACAAAGTGAACAGCAATCCCAGCCATCCACAACTTGTTGCCCTCCAGTTGTGTTGGAATGCAATTCCCATGGTCATGCTAGCTGGGAATCATGGGACTTGCAATCCAACGCATCTGGAGTGCACCAAGTTGGGGAAGGCTGAACTATCACATTCAATAGTATTGACATAAGTTTGTCACAATTGTGTGCTCGCTTGAGTAAAAGAAAGAAAAGAACCTAGTAATTGATTGAAATAAAAATTATAGAAGGCTTACACCACATCAGTCAGCCTTGATTACATCAACAGTCTTATTTGCATGATCATCCCTGAGGGGCGGGGCAGGAGTAATATTGGATAGGGCTCGCTTCTCCTCTGCCTCCCCATTTCCCCATGTCTGGGGGGCAGGGTGCTTGCCCAGCTTTGCGTCTCCCTAGCCTTCCATAACTGGCATTGTCTTCTGTTGTTGCACTCATTTTTATTAAAAGACGTGGCTTTCTATCCCCCAATTGCTATGTTGTGCATTATTGTCAGAGACAGGGGAGTTGTGGGAGTTTTGCAGAACAAATGCTGAACCACAGAAGAGCTCTTCCTTTCACTAGAAACCTATAATAGTCAAAACCTTGAAAAAGCTCATTTGAGGAACAGTGTGACTGCTACTCCTCCAGCACTTTGCTCTGGAAAGATCTGAACTCACATCCCCCCATAGGGAAGGAACCCCATTTCCAAGAAATGCAACCATATATGAAGCAGAAACGTGATGTCCAGGTGATCCTCAAGTTTCAAAAGTCTGTAGCGTACGGTATGGCAACTATTTTTTATATTTCTTGAAGTCAGCCTTCCCCAACCTGGTATCCTCTGGATGCATTAGATTGCAACTTCCATCATCCCCATCCAGCACATCTGGAGGACACCAGGTTGGGGAAGGCTGCTTTAAGAGGGTTTATATCCCACCTCTCCTATACAGAAACAGTGCTTAGGGTGGCTTAACACAGTTAAAAAATTGCAGAAGGAATTCCCCAAAAGACAGTAATGCAAGGAAACAATCAAATAGATATATACAGATACAGAGCAGTCAAAAAGCAAGGCGTCAAAAGATTAAAACTGTATTTATTCATTTATTTATTGAGTGCATTTATACCCACCTTTCTTATCTTATAGAACACAAGGCAGCATACTTGGGGTTCACAGGCAGTGACCAGATGCAAACCTGCTTAGCTTAAACATATGTCCTCAGACTGTTATATTACAAGTGTAGTACTATTTTCATGTTGCAGGGTATGAAATGCAAATGTAATAACATTTGTGCCTGCTTACAAATATTTGGCACAGTGATATGGTGGATCTGTTGTTTGAATGTAATGTTGCTGCGGGGGGCGGGTGAGGTAGGAAGAAATCCTGTACTTCTAACAACATCCTGCCGCATCTGCTAATATCTGCTCTTAAGGACCAGAGTGGGCATACAAAAACTAGTAACTTGATTTGAAGCTCACTGTGATATCATTACATATTCTCCCTCAGTAAGAAAAGTGCAGCACAATTTCCTTCAGCAAAAAAACACATAGCACAAATACAAACTGAGCGCAATGTGTGCCTATTTGTGGACATCCTGCTTTGGCGAGGCTCCACTGAGAACTACTCAGTTCCACATTGGCGCTCATGCTCTGTGACAAGAGCATTGGTTTTGCCCCAGGTCTGAAGAAAAAAACCACAGATCTTGGACTCCTGTATTATCACGATGATAGATTTAACATCTCTTTTAATCAATGCAAGTTTTTTTAAACATGTATGCAAGCTGTCATAGGAACATGTAACCATCACGAACATCCCAGATGATACCCTTTGTTCCCAATACACATTGTTTAGCATCCCAGTTCATAAACCAATTCACACGTAGAGATTGGTGTGATTGTAGGTAGCCATGTCAGCGCATACCCACCAGGGTAATACTACTGGCCCACAATCCACTCCACACACTCACCAGGACGAGGGTCTCTTCCCCCTCTGACAAGTGTGGTGAGGCACCTCCCATCTAGCCTCACCAGCCACTCCACTGAGCTGCATGCTCCTGCCTCTTTCTCCTCCTTTGCCCCCTCCCCCCCAGTGCTGAGATGTCCACCCTGCAGAATGGAAGGGAGGAGGGAACTGCAGCAGTGGTTGCTGGGGCATACGGACAGGAATGAAGGAAGAGGAAGCAGCAGTGGCACATCTCACTCTGTCAATCCAAGATTCAGAGAAGGGCAGAGTATCTTCCTTTCATGCTGTACTGCAGAGAGCATCCCCAAAGCACAACACAGACACAATCCATTCTGCCCCCTCTCCTGAGCTTAGGAGGGAAGGGAGAATCATTGGCATGCTGTACTTCAGAGATGCTTGCTTCTGAACTTCACCGTGACTGTGGACACAAAACCTCACCTTCGGGTTGCCTGCCAAGGGCAGCCCAAATCTGTGGATACCTGGTGGGCAATACTTTTTAAAGAGCAAACAAAAATGTCATGATGCTCACATTGGCCAGAATTCCTCTTCAGAATGGATATGAAGAAAACAAACAAATGGGGGAGGTGGAGAGCAAAAAAAAAAAAAATGTTCCTGGAGATGATCAGGAAGCCTGGGTCCGCATTTTTCCAAGAAGGAGTGGAAGAGGTCTTATGAGGACTTCTGGAGTGGCTTTTTGGTTACACCATGCTAGGGAACACTTCAGCAGCTCCATCTTGCGAACTGCAGACTTGGGGCTTCTTCACCATGCCCCAGGATCTGTTTTTGCACCTAACACAGCCTAACCTACTTCAGTCTCGAGTTCCAGAGGGGTAGCCATGCTAGCCTGTTGCAGCAAAGCCAACAAAGAATCTTGTTGCACCTTAAAGACTAGCCAATTTATTATGGCATGAGACTGGACGCTGTCCACTGCATCAGGTGTAGGATTAAGTACTTATGATTAAAATTACACCAATTTAGAAACTTTATTTTTTTTAAAAAACAACGACTTTAAAACAATCTGCAGCACAAACAGCAGAAATTGAAAAGAATCTCTGTGCGTGTTCAGTGGAACAACCAAGTGACACATCGTATACACTGTCAAAGTAATTAGTCTAAATTATGATAAAGTACCATCAGTAAATAGCCAAAATATGAAATAAATATACAAAAAAGTTATATTTACAAAATGCACATTGAACCTCTTTATTCCTGAGGCCAAAATGCATTTTGGAGAAGGTCTTAAGAGACACATTCCAGTTTTTGGCATGGACAAGGTAAAACAGGATGGTGACAAAGGCAAAGGGAGCAGGGCCAAAATGAAAAATACCAGCATATTTTGCATAAAGCTTTTCCTGCCAGTAACTAAGTCTTAGGGAGGTATTTCAAGCTTTTAGGGTGCAATCGCATCGGGTTAGGCAGCTGCCTCTGAACTCAGAGGCTCCCGCCTATCCAAGGCAGGGCAGGAGCAGGGCGGAGGGGATCTTCCCCTCCATTCTTCAGCCACCCTGCATTCGCCCTGCACGGGAAGTCGGAGCAGGGGCGAGGAGGGGGAGACACCGGACAATGCATAGGAAGCATCAGAAAGGCACTTCCATGCTCCCCGCCCCACCCGACCCTCAGGAACACCCTGTTTTGACCGCTCCGCACTCGTCTTATGAGTGCGGGGCCAATCTGCACTGCCTACAAGGCAGCACGGGAGGGCGTGGAGATCAGTCCTCAGGGGACTGACCTATCCTATGGCTGTCTAGCTGCTGACTAGCAGCCATAACATTGCACCCTTTAAATGGGAAGAAATCATGCAAAAGCTGAGAAACCCCAAAATGACTAGCACTTGGATGTGGGGCCAAGGGAAGTGGGGAACCCCGGAGGGCCACATTAGGACCCCAGATGGCCTGGATTCAGCTCACGAGCCTGAGGATCTGGATCCTGTATGCTCTTCCTGAGCAACTAATTTAGAACAAGCCATTAACACAAACTGAGCCATGGATATACACAAAACAAGAGATATCAACAATATATATCCCTAGTCAGCAATTCATTTAAATGGTCCATTTTTAATGAGCCAAGGCTAAACTTTCCGCCACGTTGCCTCCTCTCCCCCTCTCTCATTCCCTTGCCTGCCAAGACACACAGAGCTCTTAAAACCCCTCCTCTCCAGAGTGAACAGTCACAGAGATATTCCCCTTAAGCAGCCTCCCCCAACCCAGTGACCTCCAGATCTGTTGAACTATAATCCCCATCGCTTCCATGCAGGCTCAGGATGATAGCCATTGTAATCCAACTCATCTGGAGGGCGCTGGGTTGGGGAAGGCTGCCTTCAGCTCTTCAAGTGCAGCTCACTCCTGTTGTCCTGTGTCTCACTTCTCATAAGTGTGAGACTCATAAAGGGAAAATGGGCAGAAAACGGCTGTTACTGTTTGCTCTGGAGAGAGGCCCAATTTGCCTATGCCTTGGTTCAGGAGAAAGCAGCCAAAGTACATAATGAGGGAGGACTCTGAGGCCATTTGGAGATCAGGTGGAGAGATCCTGAGGGTCAATCTGTGCTTGGACTGCCATTTATTTCCTCCTAGCTTATACCCCAGATCCAAGGGGGAGCACACAGCTGCCAAAACTGGCTCTATCTGACATGGTCCAGTATCCTGCATCCTGACCTAGGATTTTATTGCCGTTTTCAAATTAAACCAAAACAGGGGCTGCTGATCTTCATCCCTTGGCCATTCAAGGTAGGTTTTTGTATTCATTAGCTTCCTCAGTTTGCAAAACCTTTTGGGCATGGTTTTCTCTGGAATAGGCTCCAGAAGGATCAAAATTGCTGCGTCGTTATTCTCATCCAAAAAACGGAAGTGAGAGAAATCAAGTTCATACTTGCACCACTCGCTCTTTACAAAATGCTCCGACAGCACAAACAGGGTTTTATTACTCTTCTCAATGCAGTCAATAATGTTGTCCACAATCCACTTGCCAGGCAGAAAATCCCTTTTATGAAGGCAGAGTTTAAATGGGGGATTAGCTTGCTCTAGCACCTGCACCATTACATTTTCCACCCAGTTAGAATCCTCTTCACTGTAGGAAACAAAAGCATCGTAGCAGATTTCTTTATTGTGGGCCCTTTGGGGCTTGCGTTTTGCTTGAAGCCAAGCCCAGATCATTTGCATATACCAGACAGCATGAAACTTGTAGCACAGAGATGCCGCCACCAGGACAATCAGTAGCATCAGAATGCAAATTAAGGACATGATCAAAGTGAAGTGACACTCAGACAGTGGTAACTGGACAGCTCCTACTTGCTCCCCCCTTACATGATCTGGAGATTCACAGATGTAGTTTTCTGGCCAACCAACAGAGATATTAGATATTCTTGGCTGAGACGTGAAGGACACAAATGCACAGGAGCATTGAAAAGTGTTGAAACGCGCATCCAATCTCTCCATTTTTGCAAATTTTTCAAGGTGTTCCTCAGAGAACCCAAAGACTTTGTTTTCTCCAATATTTAGGATTCTAGCACTAGGGACAAAACTAGCATCCGGTAGGGCTGTCAATTTATTGTTTTTGATATAAAGCTCCTGTAGATGGGGCAGTGTCAGTCTAAAGTCTTGGAGGTTATTGTTGCTAACATCCAGAACTAGAAGACCTTGAGGGATGCAGCTGGTGAGCCTGCTTAGTTTACAGCCAGAGATGTTTAGATATGTCAACCTTTTTGGCCACACACATGAGTTCGGCATTTCTTCAAAGCTATTTTGACTTATATCCAGGTTGAAAAGATTTACTATACAAGCTGAACTTTGTGCTACTACCTCAATCTGTTTCAATACATTTTGACTAATATTTAAAGTTTGTAGTTTAGGCCAGCCACCCTGACAGAATGAATAATTCAAGTAGAGATCTAGCAACAAATTCACACTGAGATCAAGATACAGCAGTGATCTGAACTGTTTTGAAAGTGGGTGGGGAACCATAAAAACTTTTGAATTTTCAACTGTAATTTTTGTAATATTCTCTACAAAATACATTACACTAGAAAGACGTGAAAATGAATAAAATATGTCATTTCTTAAATTTCTGATCGTTACTACTCGTAAGGACGTGGAAGAGCGTTGAATACCATGGAAATTCCCAGTTCCCTGTAATTTGCAGTCTATGAACTCTAGTTCATGCACTTGACTCATGGTGGACAGAACAGGGCCAATCATTACAATATGTTCATCTGAAACGTCAAAATTACGGAGCACAACTTTCTGTGCAGCCACAGGAATTGGTTCACTGAGATCCCAAAATTGTGCACCATTTAGCTCTCGTATATTTTTCAGTTCAAGGCACACTACAGAATTGATAAGATCATACATAATCAGAGCTAACTTGGTAATGGAGAAGTCATTCAGAATGATGTGATTTATGAGCTCAATTTCTTTTAGAGTTCCTAGTTCATATCGTTCAAGTTTTTGTCCCTCAATCTCCAGTTCTTCAAGAACTGAAATTCCTTTAAAGTCTTGTCTCCGTAACACATAGAAGTGATAATCATTTCCCAAGTACAGATAACTCAGCTTTTGTAGATCAGAAAACAGTGGAGTTCCCCCAAGTTCTGAGTAGTAGTTACCTTTTATGTTTAACTTCTGCAAGGAAGAAAGGTGTTTGAACCAAGAGGGATATAAGCGAGTCAGATTGTTTCTTGATAAATCCAAATGCTCCAGCTTCCCAAGGAAGCGAAACGCATCTTCATCAATTATCTGAATTAGATTAGACTGGAGCAAAAGAGTTCTGAGATTGACTGCAAACTTCAGATCCACTTCTCTCACTTGCTCAATACTGTTGGAGGCCAGATCCAGACCTATGACATCATCTTTTAGACCCGGTGGAACTGCATGTAAAGCCCTTGAAGAGTAGTTGCAAAAATGAGCAGAATCACACAAGGGCTTGATCTGTTGTGCAGACAGACTCACAACTCCAGCAACAGAGATGAACCAAAGGCTCCAGACTGGCCCAGTCATGATCATCTAAGAGATTTTATTTAGAAAAGAAGAAAAAGCATAAAACAGTTATTTATGTATATATGTATGTATGTATTTTACTTTCACTGGTATAATAATATACCCACACAGTCAATATTTTAAGACCTTCTGTACAAAATGTTATTCGTTATTTCACTGAGAGAGGTTTGACTAGAGGAGAAGTCAGGCAATTTCCCCCGTGCTTCCAGCTCATTCAACCTCTGATATACACACCAAGTTCACACGCTGGGGGAACACCAGTGACTCTGGCAGCCTTGTAGCGAATCCCACACATGTGCAGAATATCCAGGACAGCCATACTCAGGACCAGAAGGCCAGTACACTTGGACCCGCTGTATTACGCAGGAGCAGTTATATCAAAATCGATGCTACCATTACTTTCATGAGCACTGACATCAGAATTACATTGCCTGCATAAACCAGGCTTGCTGCAGATGGGCTGACTCGAAAGGACTGAGACACTATATCAAGGTACATCTGAAAAAAAGTGCAAAGTTCTATGTGGGAGAATCAAACTTATTTTTACGCTGACGTGTGTGCAAATGACAACCAAATGTTATGAGTAGGGGAGACCATGTGTGCCTTGGATTGTTCTCTGCTGGAGAAACGGTTACTACTGTGAGGCAGACTACAACCCTGTTTACTTGTTGCTTGATTTTTTTACCTAGATTTTTAATGTGCTTCCTAGTTGATGTTCTCAGCTCACCAGCTTCTTGCCTTATTATAAAAAACTTCCTAGCCAGTTTCTCAGTTCATCGCTTGGGACAGTGGAGTTGGTCCCACCTGTGTAGATGCTGTCATGTTATTCTGGGTAATATCTACACCACTAATTCCCAGATCGCTTTAGGCAAACGTGGCCTAAATCACAAATACTTTTATACTTTATTTTGAATTTATTTTAGTGGTGTTTTTTTACTTTAACTGATCACTGTGAAGTGCATGAGGGTGCTGCATGTGTGTGTGTATGTGTGTGTGTTTCTATTACACATCTCTTCATTGCTCTGCAGCCTCCCAAGGTGCTCACACTTCCTGATCTGAAAAAGCCCTATGGAAGAAATTATCTCATGATGTCTTCTCTGCATTTGGGAAGCCCAGGAGGCAGCAGGCTGCCAGAGAAATGACTGGACAATGGAAGATAAGGACAGTCATGCACACTCCTCAACCACCTCATAAATAAGGTAAGTATGACCCCAGTCCATGAACATTTCTCTGAAAAAATAATCTCCTTTGAATTTCTTTTCTAAAGCAGTTTCATTTCTATCAGAATGAATGAGAATGATACAAAAATGCACAGCACTAGTTGGTGGAATATACAAAACAGAAGCTCACGGAAAGACAAATTACCTTCTGCCAGCAAGTCTATGGCAGAAATTGATGAATCTGCAAGTAAAAAAAAAACAGCATAGCCAAAAAATGGCTGGACTAGAACCTTTCAATCTGATGTTCTACTTCTCTCTTTGTCCATTTAACCAACTCGCCATTCCATGAGGGCATTCTGCTGTATTTGCTCAAACTGAAGTCTTCTCTCCTTCATTCTCACAACCACTGTGAAACAGGCCATCGTTTTGCTGATGGGAGCAGGTGGACGGGGGATCCCAAGTGTTTATCTGAAGTTTGCTCAGCAAGTTTATGGCTACACAGAAATCTAGCTCAGGTCTAGTGGCCATCTGCTTGGAATACAGCAAAGAAGCCATTTCTCCACATTTGGCAGGGCATGGCACTGTTGCTTTCATAAGTTCTGCTTGATCCGTAATATTAAGATGAGCCAGAGGAGCCTGCATCTGAGGCTTAATGGGGGGTGGGGTATTTCACAAGTGATCTTATCAATAAGATCCTATCTCTAGTCACAGTGTGCAGGAAGAGATTCATCAAGCAGCACGAAATTAATGCCTCATGATTAGTTTAAGGAATAGCAATCAGGAAATAAATCTGAATATACCCAGACAGTCAGTTACATACCCCCAGGGTTACTATTGTGACTAGATAGTGGCTTCGCACCTTTGACAGCTGCAGTCACCGAGAAGTCCTGAGTGACTGCATTTGATTCCATCCAAAATCTGCCCTACTGAATCCATCATCTCAAAATGCTCAAAGCCATCTCCCTGCTTTTGTTTGTTTTGTCTCAGTTGGACCCAGAACTTGTTTTTATTGATCCTTTTGTTTCCACCCTATAAAACCCCTGGGCTTCAAGCCCTCAGTGTTCTGGTGCCCACATTGGTCCCTGCCAGAATGACGGCCTGTTTTCCATCATAAGAAGATTAGGCCAGATGGTCACATCTTATGTAACCACCTGGAATTGGGTGTTACCTAGAGGCTCCTCAGCCCTTAGCTCAAGGTCAGGCACAGTCCCTGCTAATTGGGAAGTGTTAACAGCTGGAGTTGGTGAGGAGTTCCAGTCTCTTGGAGGCAAGGGCGGTCCACTCAGGGGCTGAGCCAGTGATTGGCTGAAGGAAAAGCTGCCCTGGGTTGCCAGGGCTGGGCTTTAAAAGAGGGATGAGGTAGAGGCATGGGGTCTCCCTTTGCCCTGGTGATTCTGGACCTGCAGATGGCCTGTTGCTATCCAGGGAGATCCATGCTTAGGTATGTAAGGTTAGGCCAGGTAGCTCTATTATTCTGGGTCAAGTGTGCATTCATAAAGCTCTCTGTATATAGTTAAGTAATGTGGCTTTGTATCCTCTTGTGTAACTTGCTACTTCCATCCCTCTACCCCTTTATTTTTATCTTAATAAATATATATCCAACCTTTAGTTGGTTTGATTTCTCTACATTTCTTCAGTGCTCATTTCAGTGCATCTTGGCTTAGGAAGGTGGCTACTGGGTATTTGGGGGGACTGGAAGGCTGGGTTTGGCCAGTCCTATTTTTGGAACGGGAGCCGGGATTGAGTCCTGAGTGGTCCTACCTAGCAGGGAGGTTGGGGCTGGACCTGGCAGGATCTTTCACAGTCCCCCTCTACTGAAATCAGTCATTTGATTCCTGGCCTCCCTCACATAGGCAGGATAGCACACTCACTTCTGGTGTGTGGCAAGCTTCATTGTTCCGTAGCCTGCTAAGGGCCTGATTCTCCCACCCTTTGGTTGCATGACAAGCCCCATTGTCCTGGTTGCATCTGGTGGCCCTCATTTCCTCTGAAATCACTTGAAGCTGTGGAACTCCAGGTTCTGCCATGCAGCTTCACTACTGGATTGCTCCAGACCACCTAGGTCTGGCTGCTGAGATCGCCACTTTATCTGAAGCAGTGACCTGAGGGTAGCCTTGCCCAAAGACTTCCTTCTTTCCCTCTGATCTCAGACATTTCCGGACACCCCAACATAACACGATTCCAGGAAACGTATATTTCAAGCCCTCTCCTACCTTCTGGAGGTCTTTCCATCTACAGATGATTCTTACTAATATTAATACAAAAACACTGAGACAGCTTTCTCAGAAAAGACTCAAGATGACATATAACAAAATTAAAACACACTTTAGAATAGCTAAAACAATTATCCATTGTACTAGAATACAACCACGTCATCAAAATATGACATGCGAACAGGACTACTCAAGCAACTAAAGCAGGGGCAGGCACCACCCTTTCTGCACCTCTTTATTGCCTTTCGTGTGTGTGTGTGTGTGTGTGTGTGTGTGTGTGTAGAAACTTCCTCTGCCTTTTAATGAGGTTTGGTCAGATGCCCATCCTTGTGTAATGCAGCCTTGTCCTGCTCATCAAGTGGGGAGATTGCAGCCAGGCCTCAGTTTTCTTTCCATTTCTCCGTGCTTTCTTTTTATGTTCATTATGGTCAGGCTATTCTTCCAGAATTGGTTGACACACGATATGTTCTGGAGACCCAGTGGCTCTTATTGTGAAGAATAGGTGCCTTGAAGAGGAAGACAGAGGAAGTGGGGTGTGCACAAGGTGTTGGAAATTAGTGTGCCTGCATTCTAGCAAAGATATCCAACCTGATGTACACCCTTCTCTCTAGTCACAGTGGCTGTGCACAAGGATTAGCTTGGATGCGCCAGCTGCGGCCAGAGACAAACCTCTTTGAAAAGATCATTGTTTTACAGATGGGGCAGGGGTGATTGTCTGAAGGCTGCTCAGCAAGTTCATGGCTACACAGAAATCTAAGCTTAAGTCTCAGATCCAGGCTAACTGGAGTAGTTCCTAGGCCATTTTGAAACAATGAAGTCTTCTCTCGGCAGTTCCAGGTTGTTGTCCTGCTACTCTGGCTTGGCCGAACAGTGTGGCAAATAAATGGGAAAGTCTCTCTCTTTGCTTTCTGCCACTGCCTCCACTTTCATATTCATGCAGCACAGGCCGAACTTGATTCATTCCAGATGCTTTTGCTGGGAATGTCCCAGACCCATTAATATTGTAAGCAACATTGTCTTGCAAACAGATCAATCTTTTTCTGGTTTGCTGTTGTCAAGTAGCAACTTGGAAACAATAACCATACCTGACATTTGCAGTCTAAAGGTAATTGTACACTTGTGTCTGAGTTTACGGACTGACACTGCAATCTTATACATGTCTACTCAGGCGGAAGCCATACTGATCTCACCATAAGCCACACTGAATTCCCAGGCAAGTGTGTATAGTATTGCACTTACCTTAGGTTCTTTACAATTTTAGGACAAATAAAATGGCAAAACCATCAGAGTGCATAATAGATATAATAAACTATCTGTTTCCTGCTAGCTGTAGAGCTGCTGATCATACAAATGCACTCACGGTTTATTGCCACACGTAGCTTCTCTAAAGACCGAGTTCTAAAACAATGTGGTGAGTTCCCCCCACCCTGAACTGGAGGAATCAGACACCTGCAAGGGCAGAGGCGGCGGGGTGGGGGGAGACCATTGGGATAGAGAATGGACAGAAGCACCAGCTTGTGTATAAGCACCTGTACATGAATGAGGCAGAACAGAACTGAGCCTGGCACAAGAAAGAGAATGATGGGGATGGTGGAACAGAGGAGCTACCCTAATCCAGGTCGGAACACTGATTCATTCAGCACTGATTCACTATTTGAATGCAGCACTAGAGAGTTTCTCTGAAATGGGATTCAGCCCTCAGGCTGAAAGAAGTTCAGCACCCTTGATTTAGAATCATAGATTTAGCCCAATATTGTCTGCTCTGACTGGCAGTGCCACATTTTAACTGGGGGTAGAGATTCAGTTATAATACACATTCTCTCTCTCTCCCCTCGCCCCCATTTCTCACAATTGTTTCTTCAGTTCTGTAGCAACTTATTCAGTCCTTCAGTTGCCGGCGACTCTGCCACTTTGGGATATCAGTAGCACCAGCCAATTATCAGCAGTTCCCCCTTTTTTAAAAATCAAAATATAATGGCATGCAATAAAATTCCCAGTGCCATTTTTTCTGATATTTGGCAGCTATAACCCACTCCTACGAGGCTACCATGCCAGCAATATCCAATTCTGACAAAGGGAAAAAAAATCACTGGCATCGCCTTGAAAGTCTAAAGTACCTCCAGCTCTTAAAAATTAGGCAGATAGGCAGTGCAGAGGTAGCATGGTGTGTTTTAATTAGCTTGCCAGAACAGACTACTGTGCAAAAAGCATACTTTTGTGGCCTTTTCTAGCCAGAGGCATTTGGGGGGTGTCTCTTCCAGCACACTGAGTCTCCACAAGCAATATAAGCTTGGACTGTCATGATCCATACTAGTTCGAGGTAAACGGGGGATTGGCAGAACTCAGGGCAGATGGTTTAGTCCAAAACTGAAGCTTCCCCAGCTTGATGCCCTCCGGATGTTTTGGAGTGCGCCTCCCAACATGCCTCGCCATTGGTCATGGTGGCTGGGGGTAATGGGAGTTGAAGTGCAAATCCTCGGGAGGGCACCCGGTTGGTGAAGGCTCCTCAGGCCAATGTACCTGCTGCATTCCAAGTCCAAACCGGGGGGGGGGGGATAAAGACTAAAGAATGCGACGCTGTTTGCATGTTTCCTCAACGGGGCTTAACTTCGAAGCAAGCATGCAGATGATTATGCTCGTGAAAACGGAGTTTTTAAAAACTAGAGTCAAGGGAGTGAAACGAGAAAACAAAACATACTAACAACAGACCTTTGGCAATACCTGCCACCCGTGGCTTCAGAACCTCTCCCAGCGGACCGAACGGCACGCGGAACAGGGCTGGATCAATTCCGCAGAGCCTCGCCACGCATCAGGGTTTCTGGGGGAGAAGCACGGAGAGAGGCACGTTATCCTGCGCAGGGCTAGCGGGGCACCACCTGGCGGCGTTCCCGTGCCGCCCTCCCTTTCGCTGCCTTGCCCCACAGGGCCGCGCAACGAGCGAGCCAGACGGGGAGGGGACGGGGGCGCGTCGCTGCCTGCGCTGCCTTCCCAGCCACGCAGAGGCTGCTTCGCGGGAGGAAAAGGCGGGCTGGCGGGGCACGGCTTTCCCCGGAAAGAGCCGAGAAACGCTCCCCCCCGGCCCTGCTTGCATGTCCTTTCTCTTCCCCTCTGCGCTTCTCCAAAGTTAGTCGAAGCGCACGACGTCGCTGGCGACTGTCCAGCGGCGGCTCTGGCTGGACCTGGACGAAGCGAAGATAGGCGCCGCTTGCAGAGGGAGGAGCTGCTCAGGACTGCAGCCTTTGGCTGAAACTCCGGGGGTCGCGCAACACTGTTTGCAATTAAAAAAGCGGGGCGGCTCTCCTTTCAGTAACCCCAATGGGGAAGGCCGCTGGGGGAACCTGCTTGTCTCGGGCGCGGACCCAGAACTGTTTCCAAGGCGGCCAGGGCATGAGGCATCTTTGCCTCCTTCGCAGGTGCACCTTTGCACGCGTTTATTTAATGGGCAAATAAGAAAGTGACCGCGATCCCAGCCTGCCCCAGACCTGGTGCCCTCCAGATCTCCTGGACTGCAATTCCCATGGCCCTGCTCCTGGGAATCATGGCGCTTGCAAGCCAACACATCTGGAGCGCACCAGGTGCGGGAGGGCTGAGCGATCCCATTCAATCGTACTGGAATAAGTTCATCACCTGGGTAAAAGAAAGAAAAGGAAGAACCTAGTAATTGATCGAAGTGAAAATTATAGAAGGGTAAAATTATTTGTTGTTGTTCAGTCATTCAGTCGTGTCCGACTCTTCGTGACCCCATGGACCATAGCATGCCAGGCCTTCCTGTCCTGCGCTCTCTCCCTGAGTGTGTTCAAGTCCATATTCATTGCATCGGTGATGCTATCTAGCCATCTCATCCTCTGCCATCCCCTTCTCCTTTCGCCTTCAGTCTTTCCCAGCATCAGGGTCTTTTCCAGGGAGTTTTCTCTTTGCATTAGGTGACCAAAATATTTGAGCTTCAGCTTCAGTATCTGTCCTTCCAATGAGCACTCAGGGTTGATTTCCTTTAGGATTGACTGATCTGACCTCCTTGCAGTCCAGGCAATTCGCAAGAGTCTTCTCCAGCACCACAGTTCAAGGTAAAATTATAGAAGGGTTGAAAATGAAAAAGTGAAAATTAAAATGTGAAAAAAATAAAAAGTGAAAATTAAAATTAAAAAGTGAAAATTATAGAAGGGTTACAGCACATCAGTCAGCCTTGATTACATTAGCAGTCTTGTTTGCGTGATCATCCCTGCGGGGCAGGGGTGGCAGCAATATTGGATAGGGCTCTCTCCTCCTCTGCCTCCCCATTTCTGAGAGTGTGCTTGCCCAGCTTTACGTCTCCCTAGCCTTCCAAAACTGGCGTGGTCTCCTGTTGTTGCACTCATTTTTATTAAAAGACGTGGCTTTCTATCCCCCAGTTGCTATGTTGTGCGTTATTGTCAGAGATGGGAATTCTGCGAGTTTTGCAGAACAAACGGTGAACCACAGAAGAGCTCTTCCTTTCACTAGAAACCTATAATAGTCAAAACCTTGAAAGAGCTCATTTGAGGAACAGTGTGACTGCTGCTCCTCCAGCACTTTGCTCTGGAAAGATCTGAACCCACATCGCCCCATAGGGAAGGAACCCCATTTCCAAGAAATGCAGCCATATAGGAAGCAGCCATGTCCTGCGCAGGTGATCTTCAAATGTCATCCCTGGGTCAAAAGTATGGCAACTATTTCTTAGATTGTTATTGTTCCCCCTGCATGTTTACAGGAGTTTAAACATTTATATTCCCTTGAAACATAAGGCATAGAGGGAGGGAGAGACAGGCTGGGGCTGGGTGGGGGGTCCTAGTGCTAACACCCACAAGGCATTATGCAAGAATTCCTTGTTCTTTTACTTAACAGATTTTCCAGGGTAAGGAAAAAGATATAGGGAAAACACAGGTAGGAAAACACGGGAGGGTTACCAAGTGTGGTCATCTAGAAAGGACCCACCCCCAAACAAAATTCTATGAATGAAGAATTAGGCTTCTTCTTTCCCCCTCCCCTCCATGCTGCTCACCAGGGAAGCACACTATGGGCATCTCTACACGAGCCCAAAATCCTGCATTTATACTGGGGCTTTCTGCTTCACAGGATAAAAGCTCCATATGAAGAAAGCCCTATGACTTCAGCAGCATAATGGAACCTCCTGGGACCCATCTACATGGCGACAGTTTCCAACGTGATTCCGTTTAAAACCACATTTTCATCCAATTGGATTTACTCCTCCCATGGTTGTTGTTGTTCAGTCGTTCAGTCGTGTCCGACTCTTCGTGACCCCATGGACCATAGCATGCCAGGCCTTCCTGTCCTGTGCTCTCTCCCGGAGCGTGCTCAAGTTCATATTCATGATTCACTGATCTTACATACACGCAGCCAATTACAGCGGCATATACAAAGCAAAAAGGGGGGGGACCGCCTTTGCATGGCAGACTGCAAACAGCATTAAGTTCAGGCATATGTGCGCGGAGTCTGGCAGCAGATTTAAAATAGGCTACTCTTCCCCTCTCCTGGCTCCCTGCTGAGGAAGTGCAGTGGAAGTCAATGGCAGATACTTCTAAATAGGCCTGTTTAGCAGGCTGTTCTCAGCGTAGAAGTGGAGATTCAACGTCATCCCAAAGCAACCTGCTGAAGGCTCATTTGGGGGACACAAAGCACCTTTTAAAGTCATGGCCTCCGCTGATGGAAATTTTCTACTGCTGATTCACACCCCCACATGGTGGTGCAGCAGCCTGACTCATGCCCCTTCTCTGCCTCCGCCCACCCCGGGACTGGCACCCCACCAAGCACCACCACCACCAAGCAGCCAGTGGTGCCAAAGAGCACATGAGCCCCACTGCCACAGAACAGCAGGTCCTTCTGGCACTCCTTCGCTGCCCCTCTTGCTCGCTTTCTCGCTGTCTTATTTATTTATTTATTTATTTATTTATTCATTTCATTTCATTTCTATACCGCCCAATAGCCGAAGCTCTCTGGGTGGTTCACAAAAACTAAAACCAAACAACACACAATAAAACAATTTAAAATATATAGAACATTAAAACCACAATATAACAATACAACCACAGTAAAACCTAGCAGCAATACAGGAGTTTAAAATACAGATTTAAAACAGCAAAGATAAAAATTTAGAAAGCTAAAATGCCTGGGAAAATAAAAAGGTCTTCACCTGGCGCTGAAAGGAGTACAATGTAGGCGCCAGGCGAACCTCACTAGGGAGCTCATTCCAGAGCCGGGGTGCCACAGCAGAAAAAGCCCTCCTCCTAGTAGCCACCCACCTCACTTCCTTTGGCAGGGGCTCACGGAGAAGGGCCGCTGCTGATGATCTTAAGGTCCGGGCAGGCACATATGGGAGGAGGCGATCCTTCAGGTAACCTGGCCCCAAGCCGTTAAGGGCTTTGAATGTTAACACCAGCACTTTGAATCGGGCCCGGAAATGGACTGGCAGCCAGTGCAGCTGGAAAAGTACTGGCGTAATATGAGCTCGCAGGCCAGTCCCTGTTAACAATCTTGCTGCCCTATTTTGGACCAGCTGAAGTTTCCGGACCGTTTTCAAAGGCAGCCCCACGTATAACGCATTGCAGTAATCCAGACGAGAAGTTATCAGAGCATGGATAACTGTAGCTAGGCTATCTCTGTCCAGATAAGGGCGTAGTTGGTATACCAGCCTAAGCTGATAAAAAGTGCTCCGTGCCACTGAGTTCACCTGTGCCTCAAGTGACAGTTCTGGATCCAAGAGCACCCCCAAACTACGAACCTGATCCTTTAGGGGGAGTGCAACCCCCTCCAGAACAGGTTGAATATCACCTAGCCGGGCAGACGAACCACCCACTAACAGTACCTCCGTCTTGTCTGGATTGAGTTTCAGTTTATTAGCCCTCATCCAGTCCATTACCGTGCCCAGGCACTGGTTCAGAACAGCCACTGCCTCACCTGGTTTTGATGAGAAAGAGAGGTAGAGCTGGGTGTCATCTGCATATTGATGGCACCTCAGCCCACACCTCCGGATAACCTCCCCCAGCGGTTTCATGTAGATGTTAAACAGCATGGGGGATAAAATAGAGCCCTGTGGAACCCCATGGCACAATTGCCATGGCACAGAGCAATAATCCCCCAGCACCACCTTCTGGAATCGGCCATCCAAGTAGGAGCGGAACCACTGTAGTGCAGTGCCTCCAACTCCCAACCCAGACAACCTATCCAGAAGGATACCATGGTCGATGGTATCGAAAGCCGCTGAGAGGTCCAGGAGAATCAACAGGGTCGCACTCCCCCTGTCCCTCTCCCGGCAGAGGTCATCCCACAGGGCGACCAAGGCAGTTTCCGTTCCAAAACCAGGCCTGAAGCCCGATTGAAATGGATCTAGATAATCCGTTTCATTCAAGAGTGCCTGGAGCTGTCCTACAACCACCCGCTCAAGCACCTTGCCCAGGAAGGGGATGTTGGCCACTGGCCTATAATTGTTAACATCCTCTGGGTCCAGGTTAGGCTTTTTCAGGAGTGGTCTAATTACTGCCTCTTTTAAAGCAGCAGGCACCACTCCCTCTCTCAAGGAGGAATTTACAACCTCCTGGACCCAGCCGGACAACCCCTCCTTGTTTGATTTAATAAGCCATGAAGGGCAAGGGTCAAGCACACAAGTGGTCGATCGGACTTGGCCAAGCACCTTGTCCACATCCTCAGGCCTCAGTAACTGAAACTCATCCAATAAAACTGGACCAGACGGTGCTCTGAACGCCTCTACCAATGGAACTGCATTAATGGTGGTGTCCAATTCATGACGAATCTGAGTGACTTTATCCTCAAAGTGCCGCGCAAACTCGTCACAGTGTGCAGCCGAGGGTTCCACCGTCTCTCTCCCTGGCCCAGAATGTAACAGGCCGCGAACCACTCGGAAAAGCTCCGCCGGACGACACTGAGAAGATGCAATGCTGGTGGAAAAGAACTGCCTCTTTGCCACCCTCACCGCCACAGAGTAGGCTCGATAGTGGGCTCTTACCTGTGTTCGGTCAGACTCAGCACGCATTTTCCTCCACCTGCGTTCTAGCCGTCTCCCCTCCTGCTTCATTGCCCTCAGCTCAGGTGTATACCAAGGAGCTGGCCGGGCTCTGCTCAGAGGGAGAGGGTGCTTGGGCGCGATCGTGTCAACCGCCCGAGTCATCTCTGCATTCCACAGAGCGACCTGGGCTTCGACAGGAGCACCAGCCATACCAGCAGGAAAATCCCCCAGAGCCCTCTGGAATCCATCAGAATCCATTAATCTCCGGGGGCGGACCATTTTAATAGGTCCCCCACCCTTGCAGAGGGGAAAGGCCGCCAGAAGTCTAAACCTCAGCAGGAAGTGATCTGACCATGACAAAGGGACAGATGTTAATTCCTCCACTTTCAGATCACCATCCTCCTGCCCAGTCGAGAAAACCAGATCAAGCGTGTGTCCTTTTATATGCGTTGGGCCGATGACATGTTGGGACAGCCCCATGGTTGTCATGGCGGCCATGAAGTCCTGAGCCACCCCGGATACAGCGGCCTCGGCATGGAAGTTGAGATCCCCCAGGACCATCATCCTGGGGGTCAACACCAAGTCCGAGACCACCTCCGTCAGCTCAGGCAGGGAATCCGATGGGCAGCGGGGTGGGCGGTACACCAACAGAATCCCTAATCTGTCCCGGGTACCCAACACAAGGTACAGACACTCAAGATCTGCACTCGAATGAGCAGGAAGCCTGGAGAGGGAGATTGAATTCCTATAGACCACAGCAACCCCCCCTCCCCGACCCTCAAGTCGGTGTTGGTGCTGCACCGAGTACCCAGGAGGGCACAGCTGGGAGAGAGTGACCCCTCCCAGTTCCCCCACCCAGGTCTCAGTAATACATGCCAGGTCAGCCCTCCCATCCACAATCAAATCATGGATGAGGGAGGTCTTATTTTGGGCCGACCTGGCATTCAGCAGCAGCACCACCAGACCCGAGGGCAGACTGGTAAGGCTGCCAGGAACCATCAGGTTGGGGGAAGAACCGGAAGAGGGGACAGCTGTAAGGTGTCTAGCCCCTCTTCTCCTCAGCTGGCCTGTTAATCCCCCAACGCCATACCTCCCCCTGCCCGTGACCACAGTTATGGTGGCACCTCCCCCACCCCCTGAGTTGCCCAATAGTCCTCCCAGGCACATATTAAAATATTAAGATATAAAATATACAACAGTTTAAAAGAATATAAAAAAGATAAAAGAGAACAGCAGCTAAGAAGGAGCAGATAGTCCACGTTTGTCCCTTTCCCCTGGTCTTTAAAGCTGCTGCCCTCTGCTGCTGCTGCTATTTGCTGCTGGTGTTGTGGCTGCTGGTGTCTCTGGAGAGGCAGGTGGGTAGATCTTCAGGTCCTACGCGACTCCAAGTGCAACGCTAAGTGCGCACTTAGCGTTGCAATTGGCGCGACGCCGAGGCGCTGCCTCTGGCAGCCCCGCCTTAAGTACCTGTGGGTGGGGGCAGAAGCAGGCTCAGGATCCACCTGGTGCAGCTGCTGGCTGGTCCTCCTTCCCCAGGCTCCTTCCCGAGCAGCCTCTGGCAGCCCCGCCTTAAGTACCTGTGGGCGGGGGCAGAAGCAGGCTCAGGATCCACCTGGTGCAGCTGCTGGCTGGTCCTCCTTCCCCAGGCTCCTGGGGAAGAGTTATGCTTCCCCACTCCTCCCTCCACTCCCTGCTATGCTCAGTAAGTGCAGTGCAAGTAAACAGAAATTACATTGAGCAGACACGTTCACTCGTGTGTCCCTCCAGAAAAGCAAGGCTTAATACTGTTGCTTTCCCACCCCTTCTCTCTCTGCTCCTTGCTCTTAAGTGCCAGGGAAGTCCATGGATATTCCTGTTTTCAGTGCAGAAGTGGAGATTTCAAAAGGACAAAACTCACCCCAAGGCAACGTGGTGACTTTAATACTTATTTGTGGGACAACAAAACCTGATCACCTTTTCGAGTCTGTTCCTATGCACATTCCGCGCATTCGCAGATTTGAAACAACAGACTTCCCCACCCCACCCTCCCCGCAGGTTCCTTTCATGTGGTGCTTTTTAGATGGTAAGCCTGAGCATAGGGACCATCTTGTTAATCTTTGCAAGCCTTGGCAGCTGTGGAAATCAATGCCCAGATCGAGGGAGAGGAGTGTGTGTGTGCCTGTGCCTACCTGCACCTTCTTCTCTCCCGGTGGCCCCCAGCAGCATGTTCTGCAGGAGCAGCCAGGCCATTGGGCCAGAGCAGACAGCACAATGGAGGACCCTCCACAACTGCAGTGGTGCCCCAGGCTCCACAGAGGCCCTCCCTGGAAGGAGGAGGAGAATTCAGCAGCACCCCACCCCAGCCCAGCCAGCCCAGCCCAGTCTGCTTCTTTTTATTTTTCCCCCTTTCACCTCTGCACCTCTGTACCTGCGAAGGGCTGGCACCTCAGTGGAAGTCAATGGGAAGTACTGTTTTCAGGGCAGAAGTGGAGATTTCAAAAGAACAGAAGTCACCCCAAACTGCAGGCTCCTTTGGGGGAAAACAAAGCACGATGATGCACAGGCCCGGTCCTCCAGATATGATGCAGCTTTCCCTTCCTCCTATCAGCACTGCACTCTGCAGCCCGCACTGAAGGCGGTATTGCTGGGGTCACACAGACTCCAAAACTACACTGAAGCCAGGTCCACCCTTTAATGATGTCATTTTTCCTTCCACCAATCCACGCTGCTCTCCCCCAGCCCACACTGAAGGCAGTCCATGTCACACGATTCTCAAACCGTACTGAAGCCACCATGACAGGGAAATGCATCTCAAAACACATTTGCAATAATGCAGTTTTTAAAGCTGGAAAAAGCGTGCCTGCTATGGGGAGGGCTATGTGACATCTGACAAGATCGTCTTGGGGGCACAGTAGAACTGGAGTGAAAGCCCCATGTAGGTTGGCCCCTGTTCAGGGGCAGTAAACTATGCCTCTCCCTCACCCACCAGTGATATTAACCAGTGTAGGGTGGGGCAGCTGGAACTCAGCCTGTGACAGAGGCAAATCTTTCCAATCCAAATCAGGGGCACATGTGCTTACACTAGAGTAAAAAATACACATAACCTTAGCAACACTCTATGTCGGGGGCAGGCAGAATGTTGACTGTGATCTACTAGTAGTTCACAGGGTCTCCCCCAGTCAATCACAAGCGTTGTGCTTGGCCCCACCTCCTGCAGCCAATCGTCAGCCTCCAAAAAAATCACCTGATTTCACTCACCACTAGAGCCTGTGTAGTGCAGGGAGGTAGAAAAGAGGAATCAGACAGAGAGCAGCAGCAGCTAATGGCATCGTTCACAAATAACAACAACCCAGAGTTTGGGTTGGCATGGTTCACACATAATGACAACTCACAATATGGGTTGAGTATGGGTTGCTACTGAATCATGGGTTGTCATTACATGCAAACCCTGCGCTATGATTTAATTATGGGTTGTCAACCATGAACAACCCAGCGTTCACAGCTCAGCAAACTATGGGTTCTCATAGTGGGTTGTTAGTGGCTAACAACTCATAGTTAAACTATAGTGTATGATTTTCACATACTGTAATGACAACTCACAATTCAGTAACAACCCACCATTCAACAATGTGATAAGGGGTCCCCTCTCTTCCATGGCCATGCTACTGCTGCTCCTCCAGATCTTCCTCCACCTTGGGATGTGGGTGGGATGACTGGATAGGAGTTCTCCCCGCTCCATTTCATAAATATGATGCCTAATTCTATGTGTTGGAAAGGAAAATTTCCTCCTGTGCAAGCACTGGGTCATTACTGACCCCTAGAGGGACGCCGCTTGCGCTGGCGTTTTCGTGGACGACTATAGTGGGGTGGTTTGCCATTGCCTTCCCCATTCTATGTGTTGACTCAAAAGCAAATCCTATTAGGTTCACTGGGATTTACGCTGGAGTAAATGCATGTAGAACTGCATCCCTACAGCAGGGCTTAGGCTCCCCTGCCATTCTTCTTAGGATAAGATCAGGAGTGTAGTGGTAAATTCAGAAGTGCGGGGTCCCTTCATGACAGTCACAGCCACGCCCCTTCTAAGATTATACAACCTTGTAAGATATACAGCCTTCAACTGGGATCCAAAGACAGTGCAGCTGAGAGTAAGGCAGGGGCATTTCAATTGGATGTAGGGATGGCGGAGAATTCTGCCACAGACCCCAATGAAGCCGGATTCAAAGAAATCCGGCCTCTGGAGTCCGTGGCAGAAAGGATCACTTACCGCCGCCTCCCTCCAGAATCCTATAGAACCGGCTCCTCTCCGCAGCGATTCCGCGGAGCTGCATGCCAGCTCCGTATTGCTGGCGATACAGTAATGGCAGCCGCCATTACCGTACCGCTGTGAGGAATTAATACAGCCGCAAGTGGCGTAGTGGATACCACTTGCTGCCGTAAAGCCCTTAGTTTAACCTAATTGCAGCCATTTATGATACGCAGCCAGCATGCGGCTCCGCAGAATCGCCGCGGAGAGGAGCCAGCTTCTGCGGGGAGGAACGGATCTGATGGATGTCTGAGGGGAAAAAATGCAGGGGTGTTAATCTTTTTCACTCACTCACTCACACGCAAACATTTTAGGTTTTCAGAGTATGATACTCTGTGGAAGCTTCACCCTCTCAACTCAGCCCTCATGGACAGATCCCTTCTCATTTAAACAGCCCCCTTGCACACTCCCTTAGCGCCCCAACATTACCCATTAGCCTTCCCTAAGCTCCTTCATTATATCTCTCCCATCCCGCAACAGAAACGTCCACACACCCAGCTGGACTGAAACACGCACACCCCTTCTTTCTCCTCTCCCCCAACTGATTTTCTTCTGTTTCCCTTCCCTCGACCAGGGTTTGTTTGCCCAGGTACATCCCACCCTCGTACCAGAAAGTGTAGCGGACAGAGCAGGTTGCATTTGGCAATTCTGCTTAGGGTAGAAATTAATGTTCAAGAATTAACAGTGCAATCCAGTGGGTCTTTATTTCGAATGAAATTTACAGGCAGCTAAGGCTGCAGTCCTACGCACACTGACCTGGGAGAAAGCCCAATTGGCAATTGGAGATAGTGGGACTGACTTCTGAGTAAACATGCATAGGATTGTGTGATGAATCCTAAAAACCGGCACAAACCAGCCACCTGCCCTGCCCCAGAAGTCAATAATGGTGGCAGCACACACATCCCACTCTCCTGCTGCTGCCATGGCCAGCAGCAGCAGCGGCAGCCCTGAGCAGGAGAGCAGGGCAGCGCCAACAGGCGGAGAAGCCAAGAATTGAGGAGGAGAAGGTGGGGGGGTGAAAGGAGGCTGCAGAGCTCCCTCAGGCTCCCTCTCTCGCTCACTCACTCCCTTGTCTGGCCAGCAGCCAAGAGGCAGCTGCCCACACTCCCTCTGCTCCCTCCTCCTTCCCTAGCAGACTGTGACCCGGCTGGGGGCTGGCTTCCAAAAAAGTGCCAGAGCAAGACCCCGGAGCAACCCGCCACCACTACACCACTACAGGTTTGTATGTAGCTAAATATGAAAGAGTTATCTTGCGTGCTCTGTCCTGATAGCTCTGCTCTCCTAAACATAAAATGGGACTTCTGCTTCTGCTCAGTGTCTTTACATCTGCTAGGGGGAGGAGCAAGGCATGTGCCTAACTCTAGCCAATCTTACTTTGGAGGAGAGAAGAAGCAGCAGCAGCTATGCATATTTCTGATGGTGGCAGCATCAGTTGTTGGCGGGGGGGGGGGACGGGGGGGCAAGAGGAGGAAGGAAAGAGAAAACTTTTTACAGGTCCACGGAAGTGTGAGCCCAGCCTCCTCTGCTTCTGCAGAGCTGTGATTTTTGTGCAGTTGCACAGTCTCCGCTAGAGGCTCGAGCTGCGTAGGGATGGGGTAGTAAAGCCCTTGGAGTGGAAACAGTAGTTCAGCTGAGATCTTTGGCGCAACTTGGCAATGCACTGAACACCCCCTTTCTCCATTTCTGTTATTTCCCCTCTGCCAATCCTTGCAAATTACAAAGTTGGGCAGATTTTCTGAGCTACAATATATGTGGTGAGACAGCGAAAGTACATTTAGGGATGTACGAAAACCACTTACCTGTTCGCGGATTATGCTGATGGTGGGGGGGAGGCGTTCCGTCCCTCCCCCCGGAATCCTGGAGGGGGGGGAGGCGCTCCGTCCCTCCCCCCGGAATCCTGGACAGGGGGGAGGCGCTCCGTTCCTCCCCCCCGGAATCCTCCTTGGCCGGCTGTGCTCCGCGGCGGCTCCGCAGAGCAGCCGGCCAAGCCCAGCCAGGCCAGAGCAATCCGCAGCCAGATTTCCGGCCGCGGAGGGCTCTGGGGAAAACAAAAACCCGCATACGCAAATGGCGGCTACGGCCGCTGCCATTTCCGTTCCTTATTTTTGAAGTCTTAATCTACGTAAATATTTACGTAGACTAAGACGGCGAAAATAAGGGGAATGCAAATAGCGTAATGAACGCTATTTGCGTTCCCCTTATTTTCGCCGTCTTAGTCTACGTAATTATTTATGTAGACTGAGACGGCCCAAAATAAGGAACACAAATGGCGGCGGCCGTAGCCGCCGCCATTTGCATACGCCTTTTTTTTTTTTACCCAGACTTTTTCATCAGATAAATTTTTTACCCAGACTTTTTCATCAGATAAATTTTTGTATTTTCAAAAGACACACTACAGAATGTCTACAATCATACATAATATTACATACCATGATAGTAGAGAAATCATTCAAAATAATTTGTTTTATTAGCTCAATTGATTCAAGAGTTCCTGGTTCATATCTTTCAAGTTTCTGTCCCTCAATCTCCAGTTCTTCAAGAACTGAAATTCCTTTCAAGTCTTGTCTCCATAAAGCAGAAAAGTGATCATCATTTCCCAAGTACAGATAACACAGCTTTTGAAGGTCAGAAAACAGTGGAGTTCCCCCAAGTTCTGAGTAGTAGTTACCTTTTATGTTTAACTTCTGCAAGGAAGAAAGGTGTCTGAACTAAGAGGGAGATAAGTGAGTCAGATTGTTTCTTGATAAATCCAAATGCTCCAGCTTCCCAAGGAGGCGAAAGGCATCCTCATCAATTGTCCGAATTAGATTAGACTGGAGCAAAAGAGTTCTGAGATTGACTGCAAACTTCAGATCCACTTCTCTGACTTGCTCAATACTGTTGGAGGCCAGATCCAGCCCCATTATATCATCTTTTAGACCTGGTGGAATTGCACGTAAAGCCCTTGAAGAGTAGTTGCAAAAATGAGCGACATCACACAAAGGCTTGATCTGTTGCGCACAAAGACTCACAACTCCAGCAACAGAGATGAACCAAAGGCTCCAGACTGGCCCAGTCATGATTATCTAAGAGATTTTATTTGGAAAAGAAGAAAAAGCATAAAATAGTTATTTATGTATGTATGTATTTTACTTTCACTGGTAAAATAATTTATCCACACAGTCAATATTTTAATACCTTCTGTACAAAATGTTATTAGTTATTTCACTGAGAGAGGTTTGACTAGAGGAGAAGTCAGGCAGTTTCCCCCATGCTTCCATCTCATTCAAACTCTAATATAAACACCAAGTCCTCACACGGCTTTTGTGGAACCACAATGAGTCTTTCGCACAGCTGTCACCATGAATATGACTGCCTGGAACATTTACCTGTGCAGTAGATTCAGGATGGCAACACTTAGGATTAGAAGGCCAGTCCACTTGGACCAGCTGTATTATACAGGACCAGAATTATGTGTATTTCTGTGTAAACCAGATTTGCCTCACATTGGTTGACTTCAAAGGACTGAGATACTACATCAAGTTGTTGTTGTTGTTCAGTCGTTCAGTCATGTCCGACTCTTCGTGACCCCATGGACCATAGCACGCCAGGCCTTCCTGTCCTGCGCTCTCTCCCGGAGCGTGCTCAAGTTCATATTCATTGCATCGGTGATGCTATCTAGCCATCTCATCCTCTGCCTACATCAAGTTACATCTGAGAAAAAGTCCAAAATTCTATCTGAAAAAATTAAACTAATTTTTGCCCCATAGTTCTATCCTGTTCAACTGCTAATATACAAACAAAGTCCACAAGCTGCTTTTGGGGAACCCCAGTGACTCTTTGGCAAAGCTATCAGCAGCCTTATAGTAAATCCCAAACATGTGCAGTACATCCAACACAGCCACATTCAGGACCAAAAGTCCAGGACATTTGGACCAGCTGTAGGCACAACAGGGAAGACACAATGATATCCAGGTTAATACTATAATTAAGTTTATGAGCACACTGGCATTTTAAATACATAGACTCATAGAATAGTAGGGTTGGAAGGGGCCTATCAAATCCAACCCCCTGTTCAATGCAGGAATCCAAGTTAAAGCATCCCTGACAAGTGGCTGTCCAGCCTCATCTTGAATGCCTCCAGTGTGGGAGAGCCCACTATCTCCCTAGGTAATTGGTTCCTTTGTCGTATTGTTCTAACAGTCAGGAAGTTTCTCCTGATGTTCAGCCAGAATCTGGCTTCCTGTAACTTTAGCCCATTATTCTATGTCCTGCATTCTGGGATGATCGAGAAAAGATCCTGGCCTTCCTCTTTGTGACAACCTTTCAAGTACTTGAACAGCACTATCATATCTCCCCTCAGTCTTCTCTGCTCAAGAATAAACATGTCAGTTCTTTCAGTCTCTCCTCACAGGGCTTTCTTTCCAGTCCCCTGATCATCTTTGTTGCCCTCCTCTGAACCCTCTCCAGTTTGTCTGCATCCTTCTTAAAATGTGGTGCCCAGAACTGGACACAGTACTCCAGATGAGGCCTAACCAGTGCCAAGTAGAGCGGAACTAGTACTTCATGTGATTTGGAAGCTATACTTCTATGAATGCAGCCCCAAATAGCATTTGCCTTTTTTGCAGCCACATCACATTGTTGGTTCATATTCAGCTTGTGATCTACAACAGTTCCAAGATCCTTCTCGCTTGTAGTGTTGTTGAGCCACGTATCCCCCATCTTGTAGCTGTGCATTTGGTCTCTTTTTCCCAGGTACAGAACTTGGCATGCATCCCTTTTACGTTTCATTCTGTTGTTTTCTGCTCAGTGCTCCAACCTATCAAGATCACTTTGAATTCTGTTTCTGTCTTCCAGGGTATTAGCTATCCCACCCAGTCATCTGCAAATTTGATCAGCATTCCCTGCACCTCCTCCTCAAGATATTAATAAAAATGTTGAAGAGCACAGGGCCCAGGACTGAGCCCTGCAGTACCCCACTCGTTACCTCTCCCCAGTTTGAGAAGATCCCATTGATAAGCACTCTTTGAGTCCGATTCTGTAGCCAACTGTGGATCCACCAGATCGTTGATTCATCTAGTTTGCCACTTTTAGCTAGTTTGCTAATCAGAATATCATGGGGCACTTTGTCGAAAGCTTTGTTGAAGATTAGGTATATTATGTCCACAGCATTCCCACAGTCCACAAGGGAGGTTACCTGATCAAAGAATGAGATCAGATTAGTCTGGCAGGATTTTTTCTTGACAAATCCATGTTGGCTTCGAGTAATCATTGCATTGTTTTCAAGGTGCTTATATACTGATCACTTTATAATCTGCTCCAAAATTTTCCCAGAGATTGATGTCAGACTGACTGGTCTGTAGTTCCCAGGTTCCTCCTTTTTGCCCTTTTTGAAGACAGGAACAACATTAGCCCTCTTCCAGCTATCTGGCACTTCACCCGTCCTCCATGATTGCTCAAAGAGAATAGACAGTGGTTCTGAGAGGTCTTCTGCCAGTTCCTTTATTACTCTAGGATGCAGTTCGTCTGGCCCTGGAGATCTGAACTCATTCAAGTAATTAGCCATCCTTCCACTTCCTGTATGTGTCCTTTTTTGTTTTCAGGTCATATCTCAGCTTTTTGTGAAGCCATATTGGCTTCTTTTGTTGTCTTCCACCTTTTTTTCTTGTTGGAATTGTTTGTAATTGTGCCTTTAGAATTTCCTTTTTTAAAAAACTCCCACCCATCTTGGACTCCTTTTCTTATTCGAGTCACTTGCCATGGGACCTTACCTATCATTGTTCTGAGTTTATTAAAATTGGCTTTCCTAAAATCCAGGATATGCGTTGGCTACACTCAGCTTTTGCTTGTTTTAGAACCAAGAACTCAAGTATAACACTGTCACTTTCCCCCCAGAGTTCCCATAACTGCTACTTTATCCACTAAATCATCTCTGTTGGTTAGGATCAAGTCAAGGATAGTTGATCCTCTAGTTCCTTCCTCTACTTTCTGTAGGAGGAAGTTATCAGCAACACAAGTCAGGAATTTCTTGGAGGGGCCATGTTTTGCAGAATTTGTCTCCCAACAAATATCGGGGAAATTGAAGTCCCCCATTACTACTATGTCATGCTTCCTTGAAAAATTGGCAATTTGCTTTTGAAATGTTTGATCCTCATCTTCTCCTTGATTGGGTGTATAGTAGTAGACTCCAACCACCATGTTCCTTTTATTCTTTGCTCCATTTATTTTAACCCAGATGCTCTCGATGGGCTACAAAGCTCATCCTCCTGAATTTTTGTGCAGAGATATGTATTTTTAACATATAGCACAACTCCACCTCCCTTTCTGTTCCTTCAGTTTTTTCTGAACAAGTCATATCCTTCAATTGCTATATTCTAGTCATGGGATTCATCCCACCAAGTTTCAGTTACACCTATCAAGTCATAATTTCCTTCCCATATTAAGAGTTCAAGTTCGTTCTGTTTGTTTCCCATACTCTGAGCATTAGTATATAGACATAGAAGATCATGTGCTTCATAGTCTGCCTTTCTTCCTACATGTTTTGGAAGACTATTATTGGGTGGTATTAGAGCTGTTGTTGTGTCCATTGTTACCCCCAACTTTACATCTCCCTCCACCGTAGGATTCAGTTTAAAACCCTCTTGATGAAATTCTTCATGGTGTGGCCAAACACATCCTTCCCAGCCCTTGTGAGGTACAACCTGTCCTTTGCCAACAGTCCATCTTCCAGAAAGTATAGTCTGTGGTCCCAGAATCCAAATATCTCTCATCAGCATCACCTTCATCATTCACCTGGAATATTTTTCTTTCCCTTTCTGTCCTTCTTCTAACTACTGGAAGGATGAATCCGAAAACTATCTGGGCCCCAAAGTTCTTGAGTTTCCTTCCCAAAGCTTCAAAGTCTGACGTGATTTCTTTGTAGCTCCGCTTGGTGGTATCATTTGTTCCCACATGAATGAGAAGAAAGGGGTACCTGTCAGTGGGCTTTATGAGTGCAGGCAACCTTTCAGTCATATCTCTAATCCATCCTCCCGGGAGACAGCATACCTGGTGAGTCCATGGGTCTTCGCGACATACTTGGGTTTCAATCCCTCACAGCAAGGAGTCTCCCACTACTACTCTTCTCTTCTTGTCGTTGCAGGCCTGGGTTTCATCGCCTCTGTCTGACTGACCGTCATCCCCTTGCTCACTCTCATAGGTTCCTCTGTGATTCTTCCTCTGCAGGCTGTCCTCCAGTCTCATCCTCAAGTACCTGGAATTGGTTCCACAGCTCCACTGCTTCCACTGGTGCAGAGTGACTTCTAGTTCTTCTGCTCCTGTCACCCTTTTCCAAGGAGTATCCTCTACTGCATTTTTCCTCACCTCAGCATTTTCCTCTTCTGCCTCAGCTTGCTGTTGCTCTTCAAGTTTCTGTTCTTCACTTTGCTGCTGTAGTTCCACCGTTCTGTCCAAGAACTCTTTGTGTTCTCTTATTCCTTGGAGGGTCAACAGTCACTGCTCCAGTCCTCTTACTTTTTCTTCCAGCAGTGTGATAAACTTGCACTCATTGCACATGTAGACCATGTTGATCTCTGGCAAGAAAACAAACACTGCACACACCTTGCAAGTAGGGATGTACGAAAGTCACTTACCTTTTCGCAGGGGTGATTCGCGGTGGGGGGGAGGCGCTTCGCTTCTCCCCCCGAAGTTCAGGCAAGGGGAGGAGGCGTCCCACCTTGCCTGGCCGAAATTCAGGCTGGGGGGGGAGGCGCCCCGCCTCGCCCGGCTGAAATTCAGGCCAGGGAGAAGCGCCCCGTCTCCCCGGCCGCGAAAGAAAAAGTAAAAAACAAACACCACCACCCCCACCCCCCGTGATAGGCTACGTAACGATTAACATAGCCTATCACGGCTAGATTTCCAAAGTCAGCCGTGATAGGCTACGTTAATCGTCACGTAGCCTATCATGGGTGACTTTGGGGAGAAAAAAAAAAGCACGTACGCAAATGGCGGCGGCCCATGGGCACCGCCATTGGCGTTCCTTATTTTGGCACGTCTAGTCTACGTAAAGATTTACGTAGACTACGGCGAAAATAAGGGCAACACAAATAGCGTTCCCTTATTTTCGCCATAGTCTACGTAAATCTTTACGTAGACTAGACGTGCCAAAATAAGGAACGCAAATGGCGGCACCCATGGGCCGCCGCCATTTACGTAGGCGCTTTTTTTTTTTCCAAAGTCACCCGTGATAGGCTACATGACGATTTATGTAGCCTATCATGGCTGACTTTGGAAATCTAGCCGTGATAGGCTACGTAAATCATCACGTAGCCTATTACAGGTGTGTGTTTGTTTGTTTTTACTTACTTTTTTATTTTGTAATGGCGGTGGCAGCAGCCGGTCGGGAGACTGGCCGCCGCCCCCGCCCCTGCCCCCGCCGAACCACCGCCGAACGGCCGCCGGGACCCGCCGCCGAGAGGGACATTCGCTGAAGATAAGTCCCATCCCGGGGGGGGGGGGCGGGGGGGCGGCGGAGAATTTCCCCAACACTTTCGGGGGGGGCGAATGCCTCAGCGCTCGGCCTCCTGAAGATTTGGGGAGAAATTCTCCGCCATCCCTACTTGCAGGTCACCACCACTGGAGAGTCTTGTTCTTCCATAGTCTCTATTCTCTTTATATTTCTAGCTTTCTGATGGTACTGGGATAGCCTGTGCTTTATTGTTAACCTCCAGTGAATATTATTATTATTATTATTATTATTATTATTATTATCATCATCATCAACATTTCTATACCACCCAATAGCCGGAGCTCTCTGGGCGGTTTACAAAGATTAAAAACATTAAAAATACAATATACAGAGATTAAAAACCATTTACATAAAAAACACATGAACAGACAACATACACAAAAGAAACATATATCTAAAACAACTTCAAACAAATGATCTCAAAAACAAACAACCATAACTATAAGACATTCCAGGATCGTTTAAAACTTATCATATACTATCGAATGCCTGGGAGAAGAGGACAGAATCCCACTAGTATGGAAATGTGTGTTACAAGAAAAAGAAATTGAAAACAAAATTTGTTAGGGGCCTCCCCTGCCAAACTCCTCTGCCAAACTCCTGTTTGCTCGCTCTGATTGCTCGCTCTCTGGGAGCTTGCTTGCTTGCTTGTATAGCTCCAAACCAGCTGGAGCAGCTTCCTCTGCTCTGCTCAGCTAGGAGGCAGGAAACAGACTGAAACTCCCTGCCCACACAGCTGCTGGGAGTACCCAGGCCACACTCCTTCAATTCAATTGGAGCTCTCAGGAGCTCCAGGAGCACATGGTGAGCACATGGCAACTCAGAATGGAAAGGACAGTCCCCTGAGCTTACTCCAGCCCACTCACCACTTTGCCTTTGTCTCCTCTTCCACTGCAACTCCTCTGCCAAACTCCTGTTCACTCGCTCTGATCACTCGCTCGCTGGGAGCTTGCTTGCTTGTATAGCCCCTAGACCAGCTGGAGCAGCTTCCTCTGCTCTGCTCAGCTCAGCTAGGAGGCAGGAAACACTGCCCATGCAAATCAATTTGCCCACATGGGCTGACTTCAAAGGATTGAGACACTACATCAAGATATAATCCAAGAAAAAGCACAAAATTCTATTTGAGAGAATTAAAGTAATTTTTACCCAACCACACTATTTTTTCCCTGAGAAGTGTGTGCAAATGCCAACCAAAGTTATGAGCAGAGAAGACATGGCCTACCCCATGTGCCTTGGATTGTTCTCTGCTGCTATCATAATGGTCGCTATGCAGAGTAGTCTCTGACCTTGTTTACATGTTGCTTGATTTTTTTTACCTAGTTTTTTTTAATGTGCTTGCTAGATGAAGCTCTCAGCTGGCCAGCTTTTGGCTTATTACCCAGAACTTCCTAGCCTGTTTCTCTGCTTCTTACTTGGGACAGTGGAGTTTGAACAACCCACCTGGATGTTGTCAAGTTATTCTGGATAGTATCTGCACCAATCATTCTCAGATTGCCTGTCACAGCAAATGTGTGGTATGAGTAATTTATTAATTAAAGTCCTAAATCACACACACATTCATATACACAAACTGAGGCTGCCTGCCATGCAGTGGTGCAGTTATATCATTTGAGACTCAGGACCTTCTTTAAATGGTATGGAAGATTTCCTCTGCCACCACCTATAGGGGAACTGCTCCTTCAGCATATGATCCCATGAATGGTGTTTAAAAAAGAAAAAAAAAATTAGCAAACACATTTCTGCACCTAAGGCACTCTCTGCCACTCTAACTCAAGAGTTCCACAAGCTGAACATTTTCCACTGCCAACAATTCTGTTAGATACTGTAAACCTCTTAGGAGCTGGTAAAGAGGCATAGGTGTGAGGTGGGCACCAGCACAACAAACAGGATGAAGTATTAAACAAGTAATTTATTAAAGGGATATTTTGTACATAAGCGATTACTAATACTAATTTTGGGGCAGTGGTGGCTGGTGGTCATCCTGATTGGTAGGGTGCAGGGTGTGTCACCAGACGCAGAGCAGGGGGGCGGGGGCGTCAACAGAGGCAGAGCAGTCTTTTGAATCCCCACAGCCAGCAATCCATACCACAGAAAGAAAAACTGGGGCACCTGAACCTTAAGGCTGTATCACCTTCCCCCCAATTTGAGGATACCTTTCCACATAAGCCAATACTTTTGAAACTTTGCAGGCTTCTTACTTAAGGCCATTCTAGGCTGTCTGTCATTTTCAGAACAATGATTTACAAGGAACATAAGGGGGATAAGTGTATCCTGTTTTGGATACCCTCAAACTGTAAATGCTGCTCTTGTACAAAACCCTCAAACCTATTCATCTGAAACTTTGCAGGAATGATCCCCTCCAAAGAGGCCACAGTCCCTGCAAATTTCATCCAAAATTCATCAAGAAATTAAAAGGTTATTGGCAGTTCCATTTTTTAAAAAAATACAAATATAAAGGCACACAGCACAAAAACACTACCATATGTCAGACATTACCTCCTCCTAAGGGGTTACTGCCTGCAAATTTCATCCAATTCTAATAAGGAGAAAATATGTTATAGCAATTCACTCAGAAAACTGAGCCCTTTTCTGAAGCACCAAAGCAGGATCCAAGTTGAATTTTGTGGCTGGTGCATACAGAACACCTCTACTAGCTGAGGATGATGGGAGGGCACCAGAGTGGGACAGGCTGTGCCAATGGGTCTGTCACCTACACATGTAGTTTAGCTCACAGATATTATCTGTAATGTACAACATTTAAAGCTGCTGCCAGGATCAAGGGAGCTTAGATGCCAGAAGCAGAAAGTTTGACTTAAATGTTGCCACTGGTTTTATCTCATTATACCCATGGCTACTCCCCCTGTTGATTACTGTCCTTGGCCCCATCTACACGGGGCTTTTACTCTGGGACGGGTGCGAGTTGAGGTCCCTCATGATAGATAATGCAGTCGCAACTTCACAGCCATCCATGGTTTTCACCTGGAAAAAGTGGAGTTCCAAGGAGTCGTTTTACTGCGATTTTTTGGGCTTGCTGCAGGTTCCCCCATGGTTGCGGGCCATCTGTTCCTTCCCCGAACTGACTTCGCATTTTTCCGTGGGCGTATTGTAGGTATGCGTAGTGCCTGTGTCACTCTGTGATGCCCCTTTGCTCCCCCATCCCTTCGCAGCTGCACAGTTACAGAGGCACGGAGGGACATTATCATTTATTTAATCACACTTTCACACATTTTTGCAGTTTCGTATCTTCACAACGGTTGTGGGCTCAGTACCGGGGGGGGGGGTCTTGGGAGAGGAACAACATTGCTCCAGCCACCATTTCAGAGTGATGGCTAGGCACGTAGCGCTCACGCTTGTGAGTGTAAACCATCGTGAGAGTCTCGGACTGGGGAACTGACAAACCGATGCTGCAGAAATGAAGGAGCACAAAATACCCAATTTTTACCTAAAACAGGGTCAGAAAGACACAGTAGAGCCACTCAAATATAAAGCAGCCACTGAAGTTTTGCACCCCCACACTCATGGGACTGCACAGCTGCACATTTCAGTATAATGGCAAAAAGAAAGAGGACACGGTGAGTCTCTTAGGGAAGCGCGCAGTATATTGTAAGTGTATTGCAGGACATGGTGATTCGAAGCTGCATTGCTGCACAGTTGTGACAGGGTGGGGGGCCAAAGCGGTGCCATGTAGATGGGGCCCTTGTCAGCATGGCAGAGCTAAAAAATCACAGTCACAGCACCAGTACTGGAAAATTAAATTCACGCTACCTTATAACCCTTGTGGCACTAAGTGTAGATATGCTCAATAATGGAGAGAAAAGAAATCCTACCAAATTTGTTTTTCTGTGCTGACAAGTCTTAAATGCTTGAAGCAAAGAAAAATAATTTTAAATCATAAATCTGTAAATTAAATCACTGACATCGTCTTGAAAGTCTATAGTGTCTTCAGCTCTTAAACATGAGGATAAGCGTGATAAGTGTCATGTTTTAATTAGGTAGCCAGAATAGGCTATTGTACAAGAAACGTACTTTTATGGCCATTTCCAGATAGAGGCTTTTGGGGGATGTCCAGTCCAACACATTGATTCTTCACATCCCACCCTCAAGCCAAAGAAGAACTGTGATGATCCACACCAGTCCAAGGCAGAGTGAGGATCAGCAGGATTCAGGGCAGATGGTTCAGTCCAAAACGAAAACGCTGGGACAAAAGGACGACACTAGTTGCTATGTCTTGTATAAACGATTCCTACACAGGCACACACTTTGGGTTTAGTGCTGTAGGGAAATCTGCAATCTGAATAGCCCTAACAATCCTTCCATCACGGGACAATTGGCCAGGGAACAGGCACACCCTTCCAGCTATGAAGCAGCTGCACAAACTTCCAACAAGCCTGGCTGTGTGCAACTGTCAGCCCGCAAAAGCCGTCCATTCTACACAGCACCTGTGCTGCTGATGCACAATATGCCTGGGCAAGATTCCATCTTCTTAAATTGGGGGCTTGCTTCCTGCATGCCCAGATTTTTCCTAAAGCGCAGGACATTCCTTGGAACACTGTCTTTCGTGTGCACTACTAAAAGCACCTTTGAACATCTCTTGCACACACAAAAAATCAAATGGAAGGTTGTATCCAATGTTAGTCCTACTTAGAGTAGTCCCATTAAAATGAATGGGACATAAGTTAGACTAATGTTGGATTCAACCTGGACACTGTAGCCAATGTACCTGTTGCATTCAAAGTACAAACAAAAGGAGGGAAAGCAACCCCCCTTTTTTTTTCTTTCTCCTTTCTTTCACAAAATAACAAATAAGAGTGCAGCCCTATCTGCATGTTTACTCACTAGGTCTTACTTCTAAGCAAACATGCATAAACATGCATTGTTCTGTTATACTCACTCATTAAAGTGGCATAAACATAGATTTTTAAAAGCCAAGATGTGTCAAAAGACTGGAACAAGAAAACAAACTCACTGACAGATTATAAGAAATGCCTACCATCAGGGGATTCAGAATCTCTTCCGGTGAACCGAATGGCCCTCACAAAATGGTTTGATCAAGTTTGGAAAAACCTGCTGCACATCAATATTTCGGGGGTGCTTAGGGAGAGCTCAGAGTTAACGCACCTAGCAGATTTTTCTTTTCTCTTTCTCTCGCTCCACAGAGATCCAATAATGCAAATGCTTCTTCCCAGGAATAAAGGCAACTTCAGTGGCCAGAAGTTCCACCAAATAGGCCACACCCAAAAGGGCTGAGAAACGCAAAACTGGATTAAATTAATACCTCACCATCCTGCTTCTGCATCCTTTCTCTCCAAAGCTCATGACACAATTGGTGATCATCCAAAAGCAACTCAGGTTGGAACTGGACGAAGAGAAGATCCGCATTTGAATGATGGGTATAGCTTTCAGAGAGGGGACTCACTTAGGACTGCAGCCTTGTTTTAAGTACCGATTTGTGATTCATTTAGAGTTTGCAGGTGAAAAAAAAATGTTCTCGGCATATTAAGGCAGACAGAGCTCCTCCCACAATTTTGGTAGTTAGAGAAGTGTGGCATATAATCTCACGTCAATTACAGTTTGATCCATTTTCCCATGCTAAATTGACTTCATGGGGAAATCCAGTTTTAAGAATTAGAAAGAAAATGCTTTTATGGCAGACCCGGACAGATAAGATGATCTTTACCCTGGATCAATTAGTGGGAGTTGATGATGAGTTTTTGTTATTTTCAACTTTGCAAGATCACTTGCAAAGATTACAGTAGAATGGCAGTACTCACAATTGAAACATCTAGATTCGGTCCTGCTGCTTTTACTGCTTCAGAGTCTCCTTCGCTACTGGAAAAACTTATTGAAGCTGATCAGATATATTGACCTACGATTCATGTTTATAAATATTTATTATCAATGAATAAATATGATACAAGTGGTTTACAGCAGGAATGGAACAGGGAATTGGAACATCCTATTTTGTTTAATCAATGGACTGCCATCTTGGCGTCTGTATCGGACATCTCAATGAATCTTCAGTTACGCCTTATCCAGCAAAAAACTTTTGTTTTGGGTCTATTGGATGCCACAGCGTCTTTTAAAGAAAGGTTTGTCAAATTCGGCTAATGGTTGGAGGTGTAATGCAGTCAATGCTTCTCTTATTCATATGTTTTGGAAATGCCCAACGGTTGCCTAATTAATTACTGTGTTAATTAATTAAATAACAGTTGGTTATTTAATTAATTAACCCATGGAGAAGCCAGATAGTGATGATGCAGCAGGGATGACGTGGAGAGAAACTGGCTGGGAAAGGCTGGTCAAAAGTTGGTGAGCAGCACATGCAAGCAGCAGCAGGAGCTGCGGCCCCAGCAGCCAGGAAAAGAAAGGCAGCTGGAGTTGGGCATGGAGATGAGAAGACAGTGGACACAACCACAGGGATAGTCTGAGCCACATGGGGAGAAATGGTCAACAACTGAGGGCTATCGCTGCTCTGCAAAAAGAGGTGAGGAGGAGGCAAGCTTCAGATGGGTGGCAAGCAGAGAGGGGAAGAGGCAACAAAGTGGATGGGCCACACATGCTTTGGAATGTCCTTTGCAGGTCATTGCTGACCCATCAGTGGGATTCATTTTAAAGCCATTTGGTGCTTTATTATTACATGTCAAATCCAGCCCCAACTTACATCCATTCCAACACCTTGTCTATTGGTAAAGGATGTTCTTCAGCTTTGATGCAGCTTGTGCTATTTTTCCAAGACAGAAATGCAGATCCAAGATTTAATCTTCTCAGACACAACCCAAGAGCCAAGTGGCAATTCAGCTGCTGCCTGACTTTAAAAATATTTATGCTTTTCCTTGCCAATTTTTTCCCTAGTTGTTGGAAACTCTAAGGGGTGGAAATGCCTGTGTGAAATTATAATACTGTGAAAGGCCTGGTGTTTAGATTGACCTTTTAAAAAATAGAGAACCACACCACACTTCTGTTTCAAATTCCAAGGAAAGTGCCAGGATTTCCCCAGTGCCAGTTAAAAATAGTTCTTTTTGTGTTTATATGTACCCTCTAACGTTTGAGAAAGAAAAAGCAGGTGATGTAGAGCATTTCTACACAAGGCTTTTATTGCACGTTCATGATTGGTCAGTCATGGAGGTTTGTGGGTCCTTTACATGACACTGTCAACGTCCAGAGCATCTCCTGAACTTTTTTTTAACTTTATCCCACTTTTTTAAAGATTGGAGATAACCTGATGAGGAAGTTAACTGGATATATTGGCTGTGTACTACAGCACCATCTAGTGGCTGTATAATAAAACATATAGAACTCACTTATAAAGGATGGGGAAGGTGGGGGAGGGAAGCACATGTAAAGTACCGAGCTTAATCCCACAAAGAATCCAGAGGCAGAAACCCCTGTAAAATTGTGGGATAAAAAGCCTTTGTATGGCGAAACCTGTAGACCAGTGACAGAACACAAGATAGATGATTCCTTTATTCATTCATTCATTTCATTTCATTTCTATACCGTCCAACAGCCGAAGCTCTCTATAAACCACTGTCATGAGATATGCTGGTATATGTCAAAGAATATTTGAAATATTCATTTCAAAATATACTTTTCCCTAAAACCTTGAATAATCACAGTATGTTTTGTTGTTGTTGTTGTTCAGTCGTTCAGTCGTGTCCGACTCTTCGTGACCCCATGGACCATAGCACGCCAGGCCTTCCTGTCCTGCACTCTCTCCCGGAGCGTGCTCAAATTCATATTCATTGCATTGGTGATGCTATCTAGCCATCTCATCCTCTGCCGTCCCCTTCTCCTTTTGCCTACAATCTTTCCCAGCATCAGGGTCTTTCCAGAGAGTTTTCTCTTCACATTAGGTGGCCAAAATATTTGAGCTTCAGCTTCAGTATCTGTCCTTCCAATGAGCACTCAGGGTTGATTTCCTTTAGGATGGACTGATTTGACCTCCTTGCAGTCCAGGGGACTCGTAAGAGTCTTCTCCAGCACCACAGTTCGAAAGCATCAATTCTTCGGCACTCAGCCTTCCTTATAGTCCAGCTCTCACAGCCATACATTACTACTGGGAAAACCATAGCTTTGATTAGACGGACCTTTGTTGGCAAGGTGATGTCTCTGCTTCTTACTGTGCTGTCTAGGTTTGCCATAGCTTTCCTCCCAAGGAGCAAGCGTCTTTTAATTTCATGGCTACAGTCACCATCTGCGATGATCTTGGAGCCCAAGAAAGTAAAATCTGTCACTGCTTCCAATTCTTCCCCTTCTGTATGCCAGGAAGTGATAGGGCCAGATGCCATGATCTTCGTTTTTTTAATGTTGAGTTTCAAACCAGCTTTTGCACTCTCCTCTTTCACCCTCAACAAGAGACTCTTGAGATCCTCTTCGCTTTCTGCCATTAGGGTGGTATCGTCTGCATATCAGAGGTTGTTGATAATTCTCCCAGCAATCTTAATTCCGACCTCTGATTCATCCAACCCGGCATTTCTCATGATGTACTCTGCATATAAGTTAAATAAGCAGGGTGACAATATGCAGCCTTGTCATACTCCTTTCCCAATTTTGAACCACTCGGTTGTTCCATGTCCGGTTCTTACTGTTGCTTCTTGACCCTCGTACAGGTTTCTCAGGAGACAGGTAAGGTGGTCTGGTACTCCCATCACTTTAAGAATTTGCCACAGTTTGTTGTGATCCACACAATCAAAGGCTTTAGCGTAGTCAATGAAGCAGAAATAGATGTTTTTCTGGAATTCTCTTGCTTTCTCCATGATGCAGCGAATGTTGGTGATTTGATCTCTAGTTCCTCTGCCTCTTCGAAACCCAGCATGTACTTCTAGTAGTTCTCGGTTCGCATACTGCTGAAGCCTAGCTTGTAGGATTTTGAGCATCACCTTGCTGGCATGTGAAATGAGCGCAATTGTGCGGTAGTTTGAACAATCTTTGGCATTGCCCTTCTTTGGAATTGGAATGTAAACTGACCTTTTCCAGTCTTGCGGCCATTGTTGAGTGTTCCAAATTTGTTGGCATATTGAATGCAGCACTTTAACAGCATCATCTTTTAGGATTTTAAATAGCTCAGCTGGAATACTGTCATCTCCGCTAGCTTTGTTGTTACTAATGCTTCCTAAGGCCCACTTGACTTCACTCTCTAGGATGTCCAGCTCAAGTTCAGTGACCGCACTATCATGGCTATCAGGGACATTCAGATCTTTCCTGGATAGTTCTTCTGTGTATTCTTTCCACCTCTTCTTAATCTCATCTGCATCTGTTAGGTTCCTGCCTTCTTTGTCCTTTATCATGCCCGTCTTTGCACAAAACGTTCCCTTGAGATCTCCGATTTTCTTGAAGAGATCTCTAGTCTTTCCCATTCTGTTGTTTTCCTCGATTTCTTTGCATTGTTCATTTAAGAAGGCCTTCTTGTCTCTCCTTGCTATTCTCTGGAACTCTGCATTCAGTTGGAGATATCTTCCCCTTTCTCCCTTGCTTTTCGCTTCCCTTCTTTCGTCAGCTACTTGTAAAGCCTCCTCAGACAGCCACTTGGCTTTCTTGCATTTCTTTTTCTTTGGGATGGATTTCGTTGCTGCCTCCTGAACAATGTTACGGACCTCTGTCCATAGTTCCTCAGGCACTCTGTCTAAGAGGAAAAAAGGCAGGATATAAATGCAATAAATAAATAAAATAAATAAATATCAGGTCTAATCCCTGAAGTCTATTCCTCACCTCCACTGTATATTCATAAGGGATATGATTTAGGTCATACCTGAATGGTTTAGTGGTTTTCCCTACGTTCTTCAATTTAAGCCGAAATTTTGCAACAAGAAGCTCATGATCTGAGCCACAGTCAGCTCCAGGTCCTGTTTTGACTGACTGTATAGAGCTTCTCCATCTTTGGCTGCAAAGGACATAATCAATCTGATTTCAATATTGTTGACCATCTGATGATGTCCATGTGTAGAGTCGCCTCTTGTGCTGTTGGAAAAGAGTGTTTGCTATGATCAGCGTGTTCTCTTGGCAAAACTCTATTAGCTTTTGTCCTGCTTCATTTTGTACACCAAGGCCATGCCTGACTGTTATCCCAGTGATTTCTTGACTTCCTACTTTAGCATTCCAATCCCCTATGATGAAGAGGACATCTTTTTGTGGTGTTAGTTCTACAAGGTGTTGTAGGTCTTCATAGAACCGATCAACCTCAGCTTCTTCGGCATCAGTGGTTGGGGCATAGACTTGAATTACTGTGATGTTGAATGGTTTGCCTTGGATTCGTACTGAGATCATTCTATCATTTTTAAGATTGTACCCCAGTACTGCTTTTCCCACCCTTTTGTTGACTATGAGTGCTACTCCATTTCTTCTAAGGGATTCTTGCCCACAGTAGTAGATATGATGGTCACCTGAATTAAATTTGCCCATGCTTGTCCATTTTAGTTCACTGATTCCCAAGATGTCGATGTTCAATCTTGCCATCTCATGTTTGACCACCTCCAGCTTACCTTGATTCATTGATCTTACATTCCAGGTTCCTAAACAATATTGTTCTTTACAGCATCGGATTTTCTTTTCACCACCAGACACATCCACAGCTGAGTGTCCTTTCGGCTTTGGCCCAGCCGCTTCACTCTTTCTGGCGCGACTTGGAAATTCCCTCTGCTCTTCCCCAGTAGTATATTGGACACCTTCCGACCTGAGGGGCTCATCTTCCGGCGTCATATCTTTTAGCCTTGTGATACGTTCCATGGGGTTTTCTTGGCAAGAATCCTGGAGTGGGTTGCCATTTCCTTCTCCAGTGGACCACATTTTGTCAGAACTCTCTGCCATGACCTGTCCGTCTTGGGTGGCCCTGCACAGGACAGCTTATGGCTTCACTGAGTTACGCAAGCCCCTTCGCCACAACAAGGCAGTGATCCATGAAGGGGACAGTATGCTTAGATGACATGAATCTGTCTGTTTATAATATTAGCACCAGGAGTGTAGTGGCAAATTCAGAAGTGCAGGGTCCCTTCATGACAGTCACAGCCACGCCCCTCACAGCTGTGCCCCTTCTAAGATTGTACAGCCTTGTAAGATATAAAGTCTTCAACTAGGATCCAAAAACAGTGCAGCTGAGAGTAAGGCAGGAAGATTTCAATTGGATGTCTGAGAAAAAAATGCAGGGGTGTTAATCTTTTTCACTCACTCACTCACACGCAAACATTTTAGGTTTTCAGAGTATGATACTCTGTGGAAGCTTTACCCTCTCAACTCAGCCCTCATGGACAGATCCCTTCTCATTTAAACAGCCCCCTTGCACACTCCCTTAGCGCCCCAACATTACCCATTAGCCTTCCCTAAGCTCCTTCATTATATCTCTCCCATCCCGCAACAGAAACGTCCACACACCCAGCTGGATTGAAACACGCACACCCCTTCTTTCTCCTCTCCCCCAACTGATTTTCTTCTGTTTCCCTTCCCTCGACCAGGGTTTGTTTGCCCAGGTACATCCCACCCTCGTACCAGAAAGTGTAGCGGACAGAGCAGGTTGCATTTGGCAATTCTGCTTAGGGTAGAAATTAATGTTCAAGAATTAACAGTGCAATCCAGTGAGTGTTTATTTCGAATGAAATTTACAGAGATCTTGGGAAGGCAGCTAAGGCCGCAGTCCTATGCATACTTACCTGGGAGAAAGCCCAATTGGCAATTGAACACAGTGGGACTGACTTCTGAGTAAACATGCATAGAATTGTGTGATGAATCCTAAAAACTGGCACAAACCAGCCACCTGCCATTCCCCAGAAGTAAATAATGGTGGCAGCACACACATCCCACTCTCCTGCTGCTGCCGTGGCCAGCAGCAGCAGCAGCAGCCCTGAACAGGAGACCAGGGCAGTGCCAATGGGCAGAGAAGCCAAGAGCTGAGGAGGAGAAGGTGGGGGGGGGGGTGAAAGGAGGCTGCAGAGCTCCCTCAGGCTCCCTCTCTCGCTCACCCCCTTTGTCTGGCCAACAGCCAAGAGGCAGCTGCCTGCACTCCTTCTGCTCCCTCCTCCTTCCCTAGCAGACTGCAACCCCGCTGGGGGCTGGCTTCAAAAAAAGTGCCGGAGCAACGCCCCAGCACAACCCGCCACCACTGCACTGCTGATTAGCAAACCTTTGCAATGTTCAAAATTTCAAAATTGTTATGCATTATCAGGGTTGGGAGATTCAGTTTCCTGGCTTTTAATGCGCAACCTCTTTTATAGCACAATCCAATGCATGGTACTGTGTCTAGGTCAGCTTTCTATAGACAAGACACACATACACACAGAGACACATGCATGCATGCATGCTTCTAGAGAGGCTTCTTTATTTTTGTTAAACCCGCTCCACTGGTTGGGGGGATTTCAGAAAGCAAATAGGGGGAAAGGTGTAATCCTCCTCTCCCATAGTGCAGTGGTCCTGATCCAAATCAGGCCTGTGGTACTTACAGTAGTGTAAAAATATATGACTCGGCTACACATTATGTGCTTAAAAGTGTATTTTGGCTCTGAGAACAGATTCCAGGACTAGGGTCCTGTTGAATCCTAGCTACCATTGCTAGATTGCTCTACAAAGAAGCCTAAGACCCATGAAGTACCTGGGGTTGCACTTGAATAGTTTATAGTGAAATTGTATACATATCTGCCCAGAAGTAAGCACCGTTGAGTTCAGTTGGAATTACTCCCAGGAAAGGGTGTATAGGTTTACAGCCTTAGTTGATTAATGAGCTTTCATTAGAAAGTGATTACAATACAAATATATATATGAACCCCCCTTTACATGTTCTTGCTATTGAAAACTTTCAGGATTTAAGTATGATTGAAATTAAGCCCAAATTAAACTTCTGAAATGCTGGGGAGGGGGTCTTTTCTTTTTTGCAATGATATAAAAATAATCTTTTCTAGCAAATACACTTTAAAAGAACTGATTCATCATTCTGACAACGCAGTTAATGTATTGGTGAAAATGTATATTAACTCCCCCATCTCTTGCAGCATCAGTATAAGAATAAACGATAGACATCTTCTCCACAGCATGAAAGTTTTCAGGGAAGTCTAGTCATCTGGCTCTGTAAAAAGTATAACACTTCCAGTACATCAATGTCTTATGCCAACTTAGGGCCTTCTAGAGGTAACTGCATCACTTGCAGTTGTATTTGTTCATAGCAGGGTGGTAGAATCTTTCACTGGGACCGTGGTAAACAGGTAGGAAGAGGTTAACCATTTCGTCCCCCATTGTAGTCCCAGTGAAAATCCCCACTCAAACTGCCATTTGCCCTGGTGGGGGTGGGGGAGTAGCTAATGGCACCAACAGAAACATCATTTTTAGGACTAATAGCAGGAGGTTAATAGGAGGAGATTTTTCAAAGGGATAGATACCTCTCCTGATTAAGGTCTCATGCACCTGCTATTAACAGTAAAACACACACACACAACCCCATGCTGGCTGTGAATTATGGGAGTTGTAGTCCAACAGATCTGGAGGGCAAGGAAGGTTGGGAAGGCTGATGTAAACAACTGCAAGTGACACCTTTAATGTCATGACTCGTTTGGCTCTTAGATATCTTTTTCATCTTAGGGTTCAAGGCTACCATTGCTTTTGCATTTCCTCTAGAAAAAAAGGAGGCATTCTCATCGCCTTTGAACACTCCTGTTCTTGCACAAAGGATTCTGAGGCTGAATCTACACATAGCAGTTTTACCGTTATCATACTGCAGTGATAACTGTTAGTGCCCATTGGTGTCTTGTGCACCAATAGTTATCATTGCAGTAATGATGGTAAATAATGGTAAAACTGCTATGTGTAGATTCAGCCTTTGTGTCCCTCTTCCACTATTGCATATTGCTGAAGGCCACTATACTACTTTTTATTAATTCTGCAAATGTCTGCATTTGCTTCTGAAACTGTGTACGTTAGTAAATCGTTCCCTTTTAAAAGCATTTAAGAATGTTTAATAGCACATTTTCTCTCTCAGATTGAGCAGGTTGTGCTTCTAACAGAAAAGCTGCAACTCACATTCTATCTCGATAAGCAGTTATGGTGTGGTGAGATGGAAGGGAAAGCTAGTACAGGCTAACACAATCAATTGGATCCAGATTTAGTCAGAATAGAGCTCAATGAGACGTAAGTTAGTTGTGACTAAATCTGGACCCAGCCCAAGTTGTTGAAAGGGTAATCCTGTGCAGTGCAGCCCTCTGGTGGAATGCCAGCACCTCAAGCCTTTTTGACCTGGATGAACCGCTGCAGGGAGGTTCTGAGGGGACAGTGTAAAAGGAGAGAGGGGTCTGAGGAGAGAAAAGGAAACAGATCGTGAAGGAAGGTTCTGAGGAAACTGAAGGACAGACAGAGGAGGATGAAGCAAGACCAGGAACAAGAGCAGCAGCAGCAATCTGCTCTTCTTCCCCTAGTAACCATTCAGTAGATGCTTGACAACCAACTGTCAGTAACTGAAGTCTACTGTTACTTCTGAGTCCTGGACTCCACCGCTAGAGGCAGGTTTTAACAGGGAACTAATCCCATGGACCATATATCTAATGGACTCCCTTGTCTTCATACCATGGTTCCAGAGACTTACTTTAAATTGTTTATTCATTTGAATGTTTGTTTTGCTTCCTTCTTGCCTCCACACTTCACTTTCCCCCTTCCTTGTTAAATAAATCCTTGTCTCTGATCGGGTATGTTGCTCACTGCTTTTCCCTCCACCCCTTTTCAGGGAATAGGACCTGGTGGGCTAGAGACACTACATGCTACTTTGAGGGGGGGGGGGTTAATTAGTCTTGTATTGTGAATTTTTACAAAACAAACTAAAAACATTATAAAACCTAAAAAAGAAAGAACAAAATAAAATACAACAACATTTCAAAATCCTCAATTTCTAACATTACAATATTTGAGAAAAAAAGGGCGGGGGAAGGTTACACATAAACTTCAGTAAAAGCAGACCAAATATCCGCATATAAGTCCATTTGCAAGTTATGCCTAAATACCACTCTTTCAAATGTTGCAAGTCTTCAGTCCATTGTATTATAGGCTGTGAGCTTTTATTTTTCCAATATCGTAGTATCAGTCTTTTAGCAACCAAAAGGGCGCATCTTTCTTCCTCACCCACTACTGTAGGAACACAGGGTTGCTGGTAGGGAAAGGTGATTACATTTGGAGGAAATGCTGGGATTATTTGTGTGTGGAGTGTGCATTGTGGCCCTTGTTTCAGAGTGTTTATTCCATTCAATTTTAAAATATTATAATTATCCTATTATTCTCCCTTAGACCAACCTCTCTTGATATGGCAACTACTAGGCTGGTTGAATGGTGGCAGGTTCTTATACCAGATGGCATCCAAATGGAACCGGACTTTCCTATTATTGAATCCATCCTGAATAGTCTGTGGATTTGGGGGACTGTTAAAATCAAGAGTTCATTCATTTATTCATTATAGTTCTATGCCACCCCATAGCTGAAGTTCTCTGGGCGGTTCACAAAAATTAAAAGCCATTAAAACACATGAAGTATAAAAACCATTTACATAAGGACATGAAACAGATAGCATGTACAACAACAACATATATCTAAAACAATTTAAAGGAGTTCTTTTAAGCAACTTTAAAAGAACTCCTTTAAAGTTCTTAAAGGAGAACTGCTTTACTGCTGTACTGGAATGTGGTGTGGATGTTGCAGCATCACAGTTACATCCCAAAATTGAAGAGCTCACTAAAGGCATTGAGTGGACCTTGATTTGCCTTACTCCACCTGGCCCCTTGAAGCAAGCGAATGCACTTTCTGAGAGTTTCCCAAGCAAACTTCGTGCTTTCATATATCACAGGAAGGCAAGATTGCTCGAGATGTTTAGAGGTGATAGATCATTCCCCTACCCCTGCATCAACTCCTGAAACCATTATAGAAGCAATGAGGGAAGTCCTTAAAGAGGCTTTGAAGCCACACTAGGGCCCCATCTACATGGCACCGTTTTCGCCCCCCACCCCGTCGCAACTGCGTAGCATTTCAGCTTCAAATTAGCTTCTGGTGGGATACACTCACGATTTACTGCACACTTCCCTAACAGACTCCGCCATGCCCTTCTCTTTTTTTGCCATTATATTTTAATGCACAGCTGTGCAGGCCCGTGAGCATGGGGGTGTGATACTGCAGTGGCTGTTTTGTATTTTAAGGGTTCTGTTGTGTCTTTCCATCCTTCGTTAGGTAAAAAGTGGTTCTTCTGTGCTCCTTCATTTCCATGCCATCTGTTTGTCAGTTCCCCAGCCTGAGACTCTCGCGATGGTTCTCATGAGTGGTACGTGCCTAACCATTGCTCTGAAATGGAAGCTGGAGTGAAGTTGGTCCTCCCCCAGACCTCCCCGGCCCTTGGGCACTGAGTCCGAAAGCAACCGTTGAGAAGATACGAAGTGGCAAAAATGTGTGATTAAATAAATGAAAACACCTCTCTGTGCCTCTGTAACTGCGCAGCTGCGAAGGGACAGGGGGAGTAAAGGGGTGTCACAGAGTGACGCAATCACTATGCATGCCTACAATACTACCACTGCGAAATGTGAAGTCGGTTCAGGGAAGGGACAGACAGTTCGCAACTGTGGGAAAGCCTCAGCAAACCAAAAACATTGCAGCAAAATGCCTCCTCGGAAGTCCACATTTTCTGGGAGAAAACCATGGATGGCTGTGAAGTGGCAACTGCATCAGCTGTCCCGAGGGACCTCAACTCTCAGCCGCCCTGGAGTAAAAGGCTCATGTAGATGGGACTTATGAAACCAGCCCCTATAGTGGAGTTTAGTAGCATTATTCCTACCCCAGCCAGTGATTTTACTACGTGGTTGGATCAAGTAACCCAGATCCTACTTCAGTGGTCATGTTGTGATGCAGAAAAAGAGGACTGTGGAAAGTTTAAAGCCTCTTGCTGCAGATGTGGTCAGGGTGTAAAGGGACAGTTGCTCTGATGCGGCTATGAAGGTTACCTGACAATTCTTGAGGACAAATATGGCACTGCTGACACTAGAGAGGACCTCTATTTTAAGTTCAGAACCATAAGGCAGAATCCTGGTGAAAAGGTCTCTGATTTTGTTTAGATAAATGGTTGAGGAAGGTGCAAGCTTGAAGAATTGTGGAAGCATCTTGAATCTCAGTGAAGGACAGAACAACTGATCAAAGGAGTGATTTACAATGAATTCCTGGTGACCTATTTGAGCGACATGAACTTCCTCCTTCTTTCCCAGACCTCTTGAGAAAGGTAAGAGAGGAAGAATGAGAAGCTGAAAGAAAGTCGAGTAGTAACAGCCAGTTCTCATGTGAGTGAGAGTTGTGTGCACATACTATACAGGGGCAAATCTCAAGAAAGTCAGCTGGCCAGGCAATTAAAAGAAACGCAGGACCAGATGATGAAAATGAAAGTCATTTTGGAGTCCCTGAAGGAAACCCAATCAAGAAACCCTGGAAAACTCCCTTCTTCTACACAAAGTCCATCAGCCTTTCTTCCTGCAAAATAATACACTTCATTATAATTGTAGAAAGATCCATATCTGGCCTCACAGTGTCAGAATAGTGGGAATCTTGAGGTGGTAAGCAGATGACTTATCCAGGAGAAGTTTGGAACTTCAGAAGGGGTCAAATAAAGGAGCTGACTATAACACACACACACTGTAAGAGAGCTATACTGTCTGTCCAGAGATGTAAGACCAAAAGTGAAACCCCACCAGGATTTGGTGGGTCCTGAGACATGCATTTCTGTAATGATAAATGGACAGTCCTGCCTTGCCATGCCACATTAGATGGTGGTTCACAGATTACAGTACTTCACAGGGCATTTTATAAATGCTGCTTATTCTTCCTACCTCTTCATCATCTAGATGATCTTAATCCTGTAGAGACTGAGTGAAACTGAATACCCATATGATGGTTACATTGAAGTGGCTGTTGAGTTTCCAAAGGATGTACTTGGTTTCTCTCCCACTCCTAATCAGTCACACTTTTAGACTGGTACCAGTTCCAATATGTTTGGCCCCAGTGCCCAGTGCCTCCAATGCCTAGCCCACAGAGCTGATCCAGGAGGATACTGTGGTCGATGGTATCAAAAGCCGATAGGAGAGTGAGCAGAATTAACAGGGTCACATTCCCCCTGTCCCTCCCCCAATAAAGGTCATCCATCACGGTGACCAGGGCTGATTTGGTCCTATGACCATGTCATATTTCACAATGGAATAGGTCTAGATAATGAGAATCCTCCAAGTGTGACTGCAGTTGCTCCGCGACAACCCTCTCAAGTATCTTCCCTAAGGAAGGGGTATTTGTGACTGGGCGGTAGTTGTCAAATACCATTGGGTCTAGAGTAGATTTCTTCAGGAGTCATCACACTACTTAAAGACAGCAGGAACCAACCCTTTATGCAAAGATGCATTTCCCACTCCCTGGACCCCAGTCATACCTCCTTGGCTAATTCTTACTAGGCAGGAAGGGCAAGGATCGAGAGAGCACGTGGCCGGTCACATTGCTTGATGGCAACTTGTCCACATCATCAGGCTGCAGCAACTGAAACTGATCCCACAAACTCAGGCAGATGGTGGCATCAGACACGTTGACAGGAGCTGTGCTAACAACAGCGTCAAATTCACTGTGGAGACAAGTGATTATGTCCTCAGAGTGCAATGCAAAAAAGTCACAGCAGGTCCTTGAAGGGACCAGGGCTCCATTAACTGGAGAGAGTGTTAACAAACCCTGGACCACCTGAAAGAGCTCTGCTGGACTGCTACCTAAGGGTGCAGTGAAGGTAGCAAGGTATGCCTGCTTTGCTGCCCACACTGCAACACAATAGGCACAATTATGTGCTCTGGAGCATGCTCAGTCATCTTCACTTTGAGTCTTACATCATTTGCACTCCAGCTGATGTCCAGCCTGTTTCATTGTCCACAGCTCCCCAGTATACCAAGGAGTAACACTTGGGCTCTACAGGACCAGAGGGGGCACTCAGGTGCAATCCAGTTGATGGCCCTCCACATTCCACAGTGAGACTAGGACCTTGGCTGGATCACCAGCTCTCTCCACTGGAAAATCCTCAAAAGTGTTCAGAAATTCATTGGATTCCATCAATCTCCTGGGAAGGACCATCCGATTGGATCCCCCCCCCCCCCGGAGGGAAGTAATGCTGATCTCTTGAACTACTGAGGGCAATTGTCTAGCCCAGCCAAAGCCAGGGGTTCTCTAAGGATGTACTCAAAACATTTAACCTTAACTCAGCCTTCCTGAAAAGTTGCAATTTATTAACAGCAGTGAGTGATGTATTTATGTGTGTACACACACACACACATACACACACGTATGCATATGCATAATACATACACACAGAGAGTGCGATATACATATGTATAGGGTTACTGGGTGGAAAATCTAATAGATGCTGATTTTTCTTCATCTAAATGCATAAAGTGATGTTCTCTGATACTAGTTTTATGACATTCATTTCAGTATTACAGATTGTCTTTGTATGCTTTTACATGAAGCAAAATTAGCATCTGCTAGAATTTCCAGGGTAGTAGTGTTAGTCTGTTGCAGCAAAAATAACAAAAAGTTCTTTTGTCACTTTAAAGATTAACAGATTCATTTTGTCATAAGCATGGACTAGAGTCTGATGAAAGCTTATGCCATACATTTGTTAGTCTTTAAGGTGCCACATGACACTGTTTTCTATTAGAATGTATCCTATAAATTATCCAGCAGGGGGCACTCTAAGAGCTGACATCTTTCTGCTAGAAAAAACTCAGTGTTACAATTTGACTAAAGCAGGGCAAAATAATTATGGCAAACATCAAATAATAGCAAAAATTCTGATACTTGAATGTGTGAATTTCTCGAACATCAAAACTGAATCCTAACAAAACGTATCCTCCATCAAAATGTTACTGAGCAGTGATTTGTCTCCACAGCATACTGCTGTGTCCATCTCGCTTATGAAAATTGGGCCTGACAATCAGAACAATGGCTAAGCCTTGATCTCAGTTTTGTAAATGAACGTCCATCAATCAAATCCTGATTTAACTGGCAAGGCTTGTATTTGTAGATCTGATAATTATATAAGTAACTGTGGGTGGTCCAATACTAAAATGTATTGGTACAATCTATGCTGGACTGCAGCTCCACCTCCTTCTGTCTTCAGCCCCACCAACGAGTGGAATGCTGGTTCCTGAGAGCTTCTCTGAAACTGAATTCAGCCCTTGGGCTAAACACCCCTGCTTTAACCGAAAGAACACACCGTTGTGGCTTTTAAAGCTGTGTGGGAAAGACAGTTGCTGCATAATTAATTCACTACACGTAGCCTACAGTAATATGTACTGGGTCGGGGGTAGGGGCACAGCGGAAGCAATGGGGACGCTAATGCCTTGATACGAGAATGGAGATGTTACAAGCGTAGTTCTGTTTCACCTGTGGGTGTTGGAGGGTATGAAAAATCCTGTTTGTAATAATATTTATGCATGCTTGTGAATGCTCCAGCACAGTGACGCTGCGGATCTGTTGTTTGAATGTAATGTTTGCGGGGCAGGCCAAGGTAGAGAAAAATCTTGTGCTTCTAACAGCAGCTTGCTGCTTCTGCTAATATTTGCTCATAAGGACAGGAGCAGGTGTGGGTAAAAAAAAAGAGCTGGTAACCAAATTTGAACTTCAATCGATGCCTTTACACATTCTACTTCAGTAAGGGAAGTGCAGCACAGTTTCCTTCAGCAACAAAGCACACTGCGGAAATACAAACTGAACGCAGTGTGGGCCTATTTGTGGACATCCTGCTTTCTGCAAAGTTTCACTGAGAATTACTTAGTTCCACATCGATGCTCTTGCTCTGTGACAAGAGAAGTTTTGCACCCAATCTGAAGGAAACCACAGATCCTGGACCCTTGTATTATCACAATGATATATTTAACGTTGCTTTTAGGGCTTTTCTACATGAGGCTTTTCTTGTGCACTTGTGATTAGTCACTCATGGTTTTTTGCGGGTCCTTTACATGACATCATCAACCGCCAGGGCCCCTCCATGCTTTCTGGCCATTAAAGCTGCTTTATTCTCAATGGGGAAAATGCAATAAGAGTTTCAAAGCACAATACATTTCCAGTGAATTTCCAGAATCCCACTATATATGGCAGCTATACCACAGCACTATCTAGTAGCTGTATAACAAAACATATAGAACTTGCCCAGAAAGACCCCTCCCCCCTCAAAAAAAACACGTACAGGAGGTGACCTTAATCCCACAAGGAATCCAGAAGTAGAAGCCCCAGTAAGGGTGCAGGATTTTAGCCTCATGTGGAGAAGCCCTTAATCAATGCAGTTTTTTGAAAATGCATGCATCGCTTCCAAATCCCGGGAAGTACTAGTTCCCCTCTACTCAGCACTGGTTAGGCCTCATCTGGAGTACTGTGTCCAGTTCTGGGCACCACACTTTAAGAAGGATGCAGACAAGCTGGAGAGGGTTCAAAGGAGGGCAACAAAGATGATCAGGGGACTGGAAACAAAGCCCTATGAAGAGAGACTGAAAGAACTGGGCATGTTGAGCCTTGAGAAGAGAAGACTGAGGGGAGATATGATAGCACTCTTCAAGTACTTGAAAGGTTGTCACAGAGAAGAAGGCCAGGATCTCTTCTTGATCATCCCAGAGTGCAGGACACGGAATAATGGGCTCAAGTTACAGGAAGCCAGATTCCGGCTGAACATCAGGAAAAACTTCCTGAGTGTCAGAGCAATACAGCAATGGAACCAATTACCTGGGGAGGTGGTGGGCTCTCCCACACTGGAGGCCTTTAAGACGAGGCTGGACAGCCATTTGTCAGGGATGCTCTGACTTGGATTCCTGCATTGAGCAGGGGGTTGGACTCGATGGCCTTGTAGGCCCCTTCCAACCCTACTATTCTATGATTCAAATTCTATGATTCTATGATTCATGCAACCTGCCACAGGAATGTGTAACCATCACAGACATCCCAGATGATATCCTTTGTTCCTAATACAAATTGTTTAGCCTCCCATTTCATAAACCATTTCACACGTAGAGATTGGTGTGATTGCAGGTTGATGCATTAGGGGGGAAAAACCCACCAAGGTAATACTAGTGGTCCACAATCCACTCTACACACTCCCTAGGCCGAGGGTCTCTTCCCCCCTCTGACAAGTGTGGTGAGGCACCTCCAATCTAGCCTCACCTGCCACTCCACTGAGCTCCTGCTCCTGCCTCTTTCTCCTCCCTTCCTATCACCAGCCAGTGCTGAGCATGTCGGTCACTGCAGAAGCAAAGGGTTGTAGCAGTGGTGGGCATATAGACAGAGAGGAAGGAAGGAAGGAAGGAAGGAAGGAAGGAAGGAAGGAAGGAAGGAAGAGGGAGCACCAATGGCAAGTCTTCCTCTGTTGTTCCAAGTTGAGGAGAAGGCCAGAGCATTTTCTTTTTGCACTGCGTGTCAGAGCGCACCCCAAAGCACCACACAGACAATCCTCCCCCCACCCTCTCCTCAGCTTGGGGGATGGGGAAAGGATACTGCACATCAGCATACTGCGCATCAGCATACCGCGCTTCAGAGATGCTTGTTTCCAAAGCTAACTGTGACTGTGGACTCAAAACCTCACCTTCGGGGACAGGGTGCAGAGGCTCCAAGTTTGGGGTTGGCTGCCAAGGCCAGGCCAAATTTGCGGACACCTGGGCAATATTTTTTAAAGAACAAACAGAAATATCATGATGTGGTGAATAAACTTTCACCTTGGCCAGAACTCCTCTTCAGAATGGATATTAAGCAAACAAACAGGAGAGGTGTGAGGGAGAGTAAAAAAAAAAAAATGTTCCTGGAGAGGAGAGGAAAGCCCCAGTCTTCACTTTTGCAAGATGGAGTGGAGGAGCTGTTATGAGGACTGTGGGGAGGGCTTTTCGTTTAGGCTGTGCTAGGCAGCAGCTCTGCAGCTCCATCTTACAAAATGCAAACGTCAGGCTTTTTCACCATGCCATGAGATCTTTTTTGCACCTAGCACAGCCTGAACTAATCGAGTCGGCGTTTCCAGAGGGGTAGTCATGGTGGTCTGTTGCAGCAAAATCAACCAAGAGACTTGTACTTTAAAGACTACCACATTTATTATGGCATAAGACTGGCCACTGGCCACTGCATCAGATGCATGACTAAGTGCCTATAATTAATAACTGGACCAATTTCTAATAAATTAGCACCATCAGCAGAAACTAAGAGTTGTTGTTCAGTCATTAAGTCGTGTCTGGCTCTTCGTGACCCCATGGACCATAGCACGCCAGGCCTTCCTGTCCTCGGCTCTCTCCCGGAGCGTGCTCAAGTTCATATTCATTGCATCGGTGATGCTATCTAGCCATCTCGTCCTCTGCCGTCCCCTTCTCCTTTTTCCTTCAGTCTTTCCCGGCATCAGGGTCTTTTCCAGAGAGTTTTCTCTTCGCATTAGGTGGCCAAAATATTTGAGCTTCAGCTTCAGTATCTGTCCTTCCAATGAGCAGTCAGGGTATCACAAGGCTAAAACTAAGAGTAGGACCGAATTTTTAAAAAGTAGTGTGGATCTAAGTGATTTAGGGGACAATCCTACTGATGTGACTTGCACATTGTGGCAATTCTTTCTTTTGCATTTCAGTACTGGCAAATTGGACATGCTATGTGTATGCTCCTGGGAACAGGGTTATGAAACAAATCATGTATGCCTATAGGGTGATTAAGTACAGCTTTTCTCAGCATTCTGGACAGTCCAAACCAATGGAAGTTTTTCTTCTCCACCAGTGGGAATTTTTGTCCTGCTTCCCTTTCTCTTACTAAGCATGTTTACAAAGAGAAGGGGAGTCATTCTGCTCTTGGTTGGTACAAGAAGACGCTAGCATCATGCCTTCTTTTAAAGAGAGAGCAATTCAGCAACTGTGAGTTGGAGCAAGATCTTAGCCACAGAAAAAACATGAGACACAATGAGCACAAGGAAGAGCTATTTGCTTTTCTACTAGCAGGGAAGCTATCTCAGTTCCACCCCCCATGCACAATACCATGTGACATATGAAGACCTTGCATTTTTTGTGATTAAAACCAATGCAAAGTATTTGATACTCTCTTTAGTTCTCCTTGAACTAGAACAAACATCAGAAGTAATAATGGTGCCTGCACTCCATAAAAGTACAGTCAGGGCCAGAAATATTGGAACAAGGATAACTGTTTTAGCAGTTGGCCTCTGTATGCCACCACACTGAAGCTGAAAGGAAACACACCCAGATGGGAGCGAAGTCAGGACAAAAGTCAGGACTTTTGTCAAATTCAAGGGGTTTGACAAAAGTGAGGCACTAACCATTCAGGAAGGACAGCCAGTGGCATACCCACACCTCCATAATTGGTGGCTCATAAGTAATGGAACAAATCAACATCATTTCAAACTGAAGGACTGCCTTTAATACCTGGATGAAAAGCCTTTACATTCAATGACTGCCTGAAGTCTGGAACCCATGGACACGACCAAATGCTGAGTTTCCTCCCTCGAGATGCTTTGCCAGGCCTTTACTGCAACTGCCTTCAGCTGCTGCTTGTTTGTGGGTCTTTCTGCCTTCAGTCTTGTCTTCAGTAAGTGAAAAGCATGCTCTATTGGGTGGAGATCAGGTGACTGACTTGGCCATTGAAGAACATCCCACTTCTTTGCCTGGAGAAACTCTTGGGTAGCTTTTGCTGTATGTTTGGGGTCATTATCCATCCGCAATATGAAGCGGCCTCCTATCAGTTTGGCAGCATTCGGCTGAATCTGAGCAGAAAGTATAGCCCTATACACTTCAGAATTCATCCTGCTGCTTTTATCAGCAGTCACGTCATCAATAAACACCAGTGACCCAGTTCCATTGGTGTTTATACATACCCATGACAGAACACTGCCTCCACCATGCTTGACAGATGATGTGGTATGCTTTGGATCGCGAGCTGTTCCTTTCCTTCTCCATACTTTTCTCTTCCCATCATTCTGGTACAAGTTAATCTTGGTTTCATCACTCCAAATAATCTTATTCCAGAACTGGGCAGGCTTTTTAGGTGTTTGCTGGCAAAGGCTAATCTGGCCTGTCTGTTCTTGAGCATTACCAGTGGTTTGCACCTTGTTGTGAAGCCTCTGTATTTACATTCATGAAGCCGTCTCTTGACTGTTGATGTTGACAATGACATGCCTACATCCGCAACAGCATTCTTGACCTGGCTAGATGTTGTGAAAGGGTGCCTCTTCACCATGAGCAGAATTGTGCGGTCATCCCCTTTAGTTGTCTTCCGTGGTCTTCCAGGCCTTTTACTGTTGCTGAGCTTGCCAGTTAATTCCTTCTTTTTCAGGATGTTCCAAACTGTTGTGTTGGCCACTCCCAATGTTTTTGCTATCTCTCTGATGGGTTTATTTTGTTTCCTCAGCCTAATGATGGCCTCCTTCACTCACATGGACACCTCTTTGGACCTCATGTTGGGAGTTCCAATGAACTCCCAACATGAACCCAGGAAACAGGCCACACCTGGCCATGGAGCTGCTTGTCAGCCATTCGTTCCATTACATATGAGCCACCAACGATGGGTGTGTGTGCATGCCACTGGCTGTTCTTCCTGAATGGTTAGTGCCCCACTTTTGTCAGCCCCCTCGAATTACAGCTGGAAGTCCTGACTTTGCTCCCATCGGGGTGTTTTTCCTTTCAACTTCAATGTGGTGGTGTACAGAGGCCAAATGCCAAAATAGTTATCCTTGTTCCAATATTTCTGGCCCTGGCTGTAGCTGCCCCAATCCAGCTTTAGTCATGTACTATTACCCTTGTGGAGGGCACCAGGTTGGAGTAGGGGCTTGTGGAAAAGTACCAAAAAGTATATAGTGACAGGAAGAAGGAACTAAGGCCTCTGTAGGCATCTCTACACCAGCCTAAAATCCTGCATTTAAAACAGGGCTTTCTGCTTCTGTTTTAAATGCAGGATCACAACTACTCCCCTTTTCACGTGCTTCTTCCACCCTGCCCCCTTCCCCCTCCATCTCCCCATATCTGAGTTTTCCATTATCTTTCATTGATCTCGCTCCTCTTCTTGCTGCGTTTGCTCTTTTCATGGAGGAAACTGAAGTGGAACACAAGGGTATAATTTGATAGCTCATTATCTATTTAAAAATGGAACGAAGGGCATTTAGTGCAGGAGACACCCTGAGTGATCACGGTGACATGTAAAAAGCCTACAAACTTCCATGAAGGAGCGATCTCAATAGCAGGATAAAAGCTCAGTATGAAGGAGCCCCCCTTCATGGATCACTGCCTTGTTGTGGCGAAGGGGCTTGCGTAACTCAGTGAAGCCATAAGCTATGCCGTGCAGGGCCACCCAAGACGGACAGGTCATGGCAGAGGGTTCTGACAAAATGTGGTCCACTGGAGAAGGAAATGGCAACCCACTCCAGTATTCTTGCCAAGAAAACCCCATGGAACGTATCACAAGGCTAAAAGATATGACGCCGGAAGATGAGCCCCTCAGGTCGGAAGGTGTCCAATATGCTACTGGGGAAGAGCAGAGGGTATTTCCAAGTAGCGCCAGAAAGAGTGAAGCGGCTGGGCCAAACCCGAAAGGACACTCAGCTGTGGATGTGTCTGGCGGTGAAAAGAAAATCCGATGCTGTAAAGAACAATATTGTTTAGGAACCTGGAATGTCAGATCAATGAACCAAGGTAAGCTGGAGGTGGTCAAACATGAGATGGCAAGATTGAACATCGACATCTTGGGAATCAGCGAACTAAAATGGACAGGCATGGGCGAATTTAATTCAGGTGACCATCATATCTACTACTGTGGGCAAGAATCCCTTAGAAGAAATGGAGTAGCACTCATAGTCAACAAAAGGGTGGGAAAAGCAGTACTGGGGTACAATCTTAAAAATGATAGAATGATCTCAGTACGAATCCAAGGCAAACCATTCAACATCACAGTAATTCAAGTCTATGCCCCAACCACTGAGGCCGAAGAAGCTGAGGTTGATCGGTTCTATGAAGACCTACAACACCTTCTAGAACTAACACCAAAAAAAGATGTCCTCTTCATCATAGGGGATTGGAATGCTGAAGTAGGAAGTCAAGAAATCACCGGGATAACAGGCAGGCATGGCCTTGGTGTACAAAATGAAGCAGGACAAAAGCTAATAGAGTTTTGCCAAGAGAACATGCTGATCATAGCAAACACTCTTTTCCAACAGCACAAGAGGCGACTCTACACATGGACGTCACCAGATGGTCAATATCGAAATCAGATTGATTATGTCCTTTGCAGCCAAAGATGGAGAAGCTCCATACAGTCAGTAAAAACAAGACCTGGAGCTGACTGTGGCTCAGATCATGAGCTGCTTCTTGCAAAATTTCGGCTTAAATTGAAGAACGTCGGGAAAACCACTAAACCGTTCAGGTATGACCTCTGTCATATCCCTTCTGAATATACAGTGGAGGTGAGGAATAGATTTCAGGGATTAGACCTGATAGACAGAGTGCCTGAGGAACTATGGACGGAGGTCCGTAACATTGTTCAGGAGGCAGCAACAAAATCCGTCCCAAAGAAAAAGAAATGCAAGAAAGCCAAGAGGCTGTCTGATGAGGCTTTACAAGTAGCTGACGAAAGAAGGGAAGCGAAAAGCAAGGGAGAAAGGGGAAGATATCTCCAACTGAATGCAGAGTTCCAGAGAATAGCAAGGAGAGACAAGAAGGCCTTCTTAAATGAACAATGCAAAGCAATCGAGGAAAACAACAGAATGGGAAAGACTAGAGATCTCTTCAAGAAAATTGGAGATCTCAAGGGAACGTTTTGTGCAAAGACGGGCATGATAAAGGACAAAGAAGGCAGGAACCTAACAGAAGCAGCTGAGATTAAGAAAAGGTGGCAAGAATACACAGAAGAACTATACAGGAAAGATCTGAATGTCCCTGATAGCCATGATAGTGCGGTCACTGAACTTGAGCCGGACATCCTCGAGAGTGAAGTCAAGTGGGCCTTAGGAAGCATTAGTAACAACAAAGCTAGCGGAGATGACAGTATTCCAGCCGAGCTATTTAAAATCCTAAAAGATGATGCTGTTAAAGTGCTGCATTCAATATGCCAACAAATCTGGAACACTCAACAGTGGCCACAAGACTGGAAAAGGTCAGTTTACATTCCAATTCCAAAGAAGGGCAACGCCAAAGAGTGTTCAAACTACCGCACAATTGCGCTCATTTCACATGCCAGCAAGGTGATGCTCAAAATCCTACAAGCTAGGCTTCAGCAGTATGCGAACCGAGAACTACCGGAAGTACAAGCTGGGTTTCGAAGAGGCAGAGGAACTAGAGATCAAATCGCCAACATTCGCTGCATCATGGAGAAAGCAAGAGAATTCCAGAAAAACGTCTATTTCTGCTTCATTGACTATGCTAAAGCCTTTGATTGTGTGGATCACAACAAACTGTGGCAAATTCTGAAAGTGATGGGAGTACCAGACCACCTTACCTGTCTCCTGAGAAACCTGTACGAGGGTCAAGAAGCAACAGTAAGAACCAGACATGGAACAACCGATTGGTTCAAAATTGGGAAAGGAGTACGACAAGGCTGCATATTGTCACCCTGCTTATTTAACTTATATGCAGAGTACATCATGAGAAATGCCGGGTTGGATGAATCACAGGTCGGAATTAAGATTGCTGGGAGAATTATCAACAACCTCCGATATGCAGACGATACCACCCTAATGGCAGAAAGCGAAGAGGATCTCAAGAGCCTCTTGTTGAGGGTGAAAGAGGAGAGTGCAAAAGCTGGTTTGAAACTCAACATTAAAAAAACGAAGATCATGGCATCTGGCCCTATCACTTCCTGGCATATAGAAGGGGAAGAAATGGAAGCAGTGACAGATTTTATTTTCTTGGGCTCCAAGATCACCGCAGATGGTGACTGTAGCCATGAAATTAAAAGACGCTTGCTCCTTGAGAGGAAAGCTATGGCAAACCTAGACAGCATAGTAAGAAGCAGAGACATCACCTTGCCGACAAAGGTCCGTCTAATCAAAGCTATGGTTTTCCCAGTAGTAATGTATGGCTGTGAGAGCTGGACTATAAGGAAGGCTGAGCGCCGAAGAATTGATGCTTTCGAACTGTGGTGCTGGAGAAGACTCTTACGAGTCCCCTGGACTGCAAGGAGGTCAAATCAGTCCATCCTAAAGGAAATCAACCCTGAGTGCTCATTGGAAGGACAGATAATGAAGCTGAAGCTCCAATATTTTGGCCACCTAATGTGAAGAGAAAACTCCCTGGAAAAGACCCTGATGCTGGGAAAGACTGAAGGCAAAAGGAGAAGGGGACGGCAGAGGATGAGATGGCTAGATAGCATCACGGATGCAATGAATATGAACTTGAGCACGCTCCGGGAGAGAGCGCAGGACAGGAAGGCCTGGCGTGCTATGGTCCATGGGGTCACGAAGAGTCGGACACGACTGAACGACTGAACAACAACAACATGAAGGAGCCCTTTCAAGACCAGAGTGTGATAAAAATGTTGCAAAGCATGGTGAACTAAATGAAGGCCAAGTGAAAGCTGCATAGAGAGTATAGAAGGAGTTACTTCGTGTGTAGAACTGATAACCACAAATTGTTTTCAGGTCAAGATGTACCCTAAGCTGGAAAATTCCATTTTAGTGAGTTGCTTAAGAATATGTGCTTTTGTTTTTGTTGATAAGCTTGTCTACAAGAAATGGCTAGTGTATACTGAATTGCTTCCCTTGCTTATGCTGTTGCTGTGTAGTTCTAATCTCTGAGCATGCACAGATGTACCTATGCTATGTAAAGAAAAGTAGACAACCTCATGGAATGTGGCAATGGGGTGGCTTCTCTTGCACAGGCTTGAGACCACCACACAGCTGTGTTGTCTGGGAAATAAACCAGACCTTGAGAGTATCGAGAGTCATGTCTTTAAATTCCTCCACACCTTACAATCGGGTTTGAATGATGCAAATACATTCATAAACACATGGTGGGGACTTGCTGCCACAGGCTGAGATCCCTTGCTGGATTGGGTTATCTTACTTTTGCTCATACCATATTGAACTTGTGGGAAATCTACATTTCTAGAATGATACGTGTGGAGTGTAGGTATAGAAAACAGACATATTGTAGAAAAAGTATCTCCTGTCTTGACCAAGCCTTGGATGAGGGCCAAAAAACTGAGACTCAGTCCAGATAAGATAGAGGTGCTGTTGGCAGATTTTAAGTCTGCCTAGGTGAGTAGCGTTCATCCTGATTTGGACAAGTTGCACTCCTTCTGAACAGAACAGTTTTGCAATCTAGGGGTATTCCTTGATCTTTCTTTGTCACTCAGGATACCTCCTCATAGAAGTACCTTTGACCATCTTTAGCTTGTGCACCTGCTTCACCTGGACACAGATTGCCTCATTTTTCCACACTCCAGATGAAACTACTGTAACGTGTTATATATGGAGCTGCCTTTGAAGGCAGTTTGGAAAACACAGTTAGTCCAGAAAATAGCTGCTAGATTACCAACTGGAACCAGGTGTTATCATATTATACCACTGGTTCATCAACTCCACTGGCTCCTGATCCATTTCCAGATCCAATTCAAAATGCTGGTTTTAAACTTTAAAATGGTGTGGGGCCAGCCCATATACCAAGATTTTCATCAGCAGCTCTTTTTTGGGTTCCTCTACCAACTGAGGTGTGATGGGCGGCTACCAGGGAAAGAGTTGCCTATCACCTGCTACCAGATCCTTCTGGAACTGCAGACATTAGCAAATGTACCTGGGAAATTCTACACGCTGAGGTTTGGTTCCTTATGTGAAGAAATTACTTTTTCACATAATGTATTGTTTGACTTAGTGAATTCTTTTCTACACAAAGTATGAAAGACACAGGCTGAGATGACTTAAAAAAAAAAGATGAGACTAATTCACTTAATTTGATAACTTAATACAGCCTTCCCCAACCTGGTGTCCTGCAGGTATGTTACAGTATGACTTCCATCATGCCCAGCTACGTTCATAGGTAGCGTGCCTCTGAATTCCAGTTGCTGGGGAACAAATTACAGAAAAAGGCAGTTTCCCTCATGCCCTGCTTCTGAGCCTGGAAGAATTTGGCTGGGCACTTTGGAAATACGACACTGTACTAGGCAGTGTAGGCTGGTGGCTCCAATGTGAGTGGGGCAGTAAATCCGCTCCAGATTTTAGTCAGAACCAGTGAATCTACTCTGGGTTTCAGTCAGAACCAGCCAGAGCTCTAAAGTATCCAAGGTGTGCCCTTCAAAAAGGGCAAAAAGGAGGAAACTGTGAACTACAGACCAGTCAGTCTGACATCCATCCCTGGGAACATTCTGGAGCAGATTATAAAGCAATCAGTATGTAAGCACCTTGAAAACAATGCAGCGATTACTTGAAGCCAACATGGATTTGTTAAGAACAAATCCTGCCAGACTAATCTGATCTCATTCTTTGATCAGGTAACCTCCCTTGTGGACTGTGGGAATGCTGTGGATATAATATACCTCGACTTCAGCAAAGCTTTCAACAAAGTGCCCCATGATATCCTGATGAGTAAACTAGCTCAAAGTGGGCTAGATGAAACAACGATCCAGTGGATCCACAGTTGGCTACAGAATCGGACTCAAAGAGTGCTTATCAATGGGATCTTCTCAAACTGGGGAGAGGTAACAAGCGGGGTACCACAGGGCTTAGTCCTGGGCCCGCTGCTTTTCAACATTTTTATTGGAGGAGGAGGTGCAGGGAATGCTGATCAAATTTGCAAATGACACAAAATTGGACAGGATAGCTAATACCCTGGAAGACAGAAACAGAATTCAAAGTGATCTTGATAGGCTGGAGCACTGGGCAGAAAACAACAGCATGAAAGGTAATTGGGATAAATGCCAAGTTCTGCACCTAGGAAAAACAAACCAAATGCACAGTTACAAGATGGGGGGATACTTGGCTCAACAACACTACAAGCGAGAAGGATCTTGGAACTGTTGTAGATCACAAGCTGAATATGAACCAACAATGTGATGTGGCTGCAAAAAAGGCAAATGCTATTTGAGGCTGCATTCATAGAAGCATAGCTTCCAAATCACATGAAGTACTAGTTCCTCTCTACTCAGCACTGGTTAGGCCTCATCTGGAGTACTTTGTCCAGTTCTGGGTGCCACACTTTGAGAAGGATGCAGACAAACTGGAAAAGTTTCAGAGGAGGGCAACAAAGATGATCAGGGGACTGGAAACAAAACCCTATGAAGAGAGACTGAAAGAACTGGGCATGTTTAGCCTTGAGAAGGGAAGACTAAGGGGAGATATGATAGTGCTCTTCAAGTACTTGAAAGGTTGTCACAGAGAGGAAGGCCAGGATCTCTTCTCAGTCATCCCACATGATATGGAATAATGGGCTCAAGTTACAGGAAGCCAGATTCTGGCTGAACTTCAGGAAAAACGTCCGGACTGTTAGAGCAATACAACAATGGAACCAATTACCTAGGGAGGTAGTGGGCTCTCCCACACTGGAGGCACTCAAGCTGGACAACCACCTGTCAGGGATGCTTTGACTTAAGATTCCTGCACTGAGCAGGGGGTTGGACTCGATGGTCTTGTAGGTCCCTTCCAACCCTACTAGTCTATGATTCTATTACCTCAGTGGGGAAACAGTTCTTTATCCTTTTGCAGCAGCTGGCCATGGAGAACGCTGATAATCATGAGACAGAATTCAGCCAAAGTCAATTTTCCAAGCACTTTATTTTTAAAAAGTCAGTTTTGTGGGTTTGGGTTGGTTGATTGGTTGGTTGTGTACAGCAGAAAGCCAGGTACTTCAGCTTAACTGAGTTGTGGATCAGCATCTATTTATGCCAGGTCAAATGAATGACTCATAGGCAGGTACAATGTAAATAAACAAACATATTTGATAAAAAATATGTTTTATTATGTTTTATTAAAAATAATGTTTTATTAAAACATTAAGTATACAGTTTTGCTAGTAAATACTTCATTCACACAGGACAATCTCATTGCATTAGTCAATGTGTAAGTAGCATACAGTGATCTGAAATAGAATTTGGACCATAGCAAGTGCTTCCTGGCCTTCCAGTATATAAATACTCTGCCCGTGCTCAAATACTGAAGAGAACAAGGCAGTCCCTGCTTCTGATAAATTTCCACGATTATTCAGTGGAACAGTCAAATGACTGGTTACATCTAATACACTGACAAAGGCATTATGCTCAATTATAATAAAGTCCCATCAATCTATAGTCAAAGAAGATACAAATATACAAAAAGAGATACATATTTACAGCAGGGGTAACCTTTCAGCCAGAGGCAAAGGCTAAATTTCATTTTGCAAATGCTCTCAGGGACCACATTCCACTGGTGGGTGGGGCTGAAGGCAAAGAGGACAGGACCAAACTACCAGTGTATTTTATCTGAAAGTTCTTCCTTGCAGTAACTAAATCTTAGGAAAGGCTTTTCAACCTTTTAGAATGTCTCCTCCTCCTCTCTCATTCCCCTGCCTGCCAAGACACACAGAGCTCTTTAAACCCCTCCTCTCCAGAGTGAACATCACAAATGCATTCCCCTTAAGCATCCTTCCCCAACCCAGTGTCCCTCAGATGTATTGGACACCCTGCTTGCTTGGGATAACAGGAGTTGTAGTCCAACACATCTGGAGGGCCACGAGTTGGGGAAGGCTGCCTTAAGTGCAGCTCGCTCCCATTGTCCTGTGTCTTGCTTTTCACGTATAGCCTAGCCACTGGTAACCTCATAGTTAGGCTACTGCAACGCTCTCTGAACTACCGGAAGTACAAGCTGGGTTCTGAAGAGGCAGAAGAACTAGAGATCAAATCGCCAACATTCGCTGGATCATGGAGAAAGCAAGAGAATTCCAGAAAAACGTCTATTTCTGCTTCATTGATTACGTGAAAGCCTTTGATTGTGTGGATCACAACAAACTGTGGCAAATTCTGAAAGGGATGGGAGTACCAGACCACCTTACCTGTCTCCTGAGAAACCTGTACAAGGGTCAAGAAGCAACAGTAAGAACCAGACATGGAACAACCGATTGGTTCAAAATCAATCCTTGGGAAAGGAGTACGACAAGGCTGCATATTGTCACCCTGCTTATTTAACTTATATGCAGAGTACATCATGAGAAATGCCGGGTTGGATGAATCAGAGGTCGGAATTAAGATTGCTGGGAGAATTATCAACAACCTCCGATATGCAGACGATACCACCCTAATGGCAGAAAGCGAAGAGGATCTAAAGAGCCTCTTGTTGAGGGTGAAAGTGGAGAGTGCAAAAAGCTGGTTTGAAACTCAACATTAACAAAACTAAGATCATGGCATCTGGCCCCATCACTTCCTGGCATATAGGAGGGGAAGAAATGGAAGCAGTGACAGATTTTATTTTCTTGGGCTCCAAGATCACCGCAGGCGGTGACTGTAGCCATGAAATTAAAAGACGCTTGCTCCTTGAGAGGAAAGCTATGGCAAACCTAGACAGCATAGTAAGAAGCACAGACATCACCTTGCCGACAAAAGTCCGTCTAATCAAAGCTATGGTTTTCTCAGTAGTAATGTATGGCTGTGAGAGCTGGACTATAAGGAAGGCTGAGCGCCGAAGAATTGATGCTTTTGAACTGTGGTGCTGGAGAAGACTCTTACGAGTCCCCTGGACTGCAAGGAGGTCCAATCAGTCCATCCTACAGGAAATCAACCCTGAGTGCTCATTGGAAGGACAGATACTGAAGCTGAAGCTCAAATATTTTGGCCACCTAATGCGAAGAGAAAACTCACTGGAAAAGACCATGATGCTAGGAAAGATTGAAGGCAAAAGGAGAAGGGGACAGCAGAGGACGAGATGGCTAGATAGCATCACCGATGCAATGAATATGAACTTGAGAGCACACTCCGGGAGAGAGTGGAGGACAGGAGGGCCTGGTGTGCTATGGTCCATGGGGTCACGAAGAGTCGGACACGACTTAATGACTGAACAACAATGACTCTGATGGGTGTCCTTGCACCTGGTTTGGAAGCAGCAGCTAGTGCAGAATACAGCAGGTAGGATACTCAGTGGAGCATCTAGCCAGGGCGGGGGCAGGGAGAGAGAGAGAGAGACAGAGAGAGTGACAGAGAGAGAACCTCTTTTGTTCCAAGGGCCAGATTGCCTCCCAGACTGAGCCCAGTGGACCAGACGACATCAAGGGTTGGGATCCGCCCTGAAGCCCCTTCCGTGACATCATCAGCACTGCACTTTCCCCCCCACTTTGGCTCCTGCGAACAGTGGCCATGTACTTCCTTACTATCCCAGTTGTGTTGGGTGCAACAAGGGCGCAATCAGGGCAGGAAGTGACTTGGCTGCCACTTGCAGGAGCCGGCTCCTACAAGCAGTGGCTAAGTCCAGCAGCTCTTTCCTGGCCTGTCCGCATGCTGAGCAAGGTGCAATTGGGGCGGGAAGGGACTTGGCCAGTGCTTGCATGAACCAGCCTCCTTAAAGCCACAGCCAAATGGTGTGGGGATTCCCCAGCTCATCTCCAATTTTTGATCAGAGATGGCATGGGGATTCCTCTTCTCCAGGGGGTGGGGCTTTGGGACAACAGGGGCCGGGACTCATGGGGGGTGACCAGCCCTCCACAGGCTGGACTGGATTCCATCATGGGCCTTATTAGGCCCATGAGCTGGAGGTTGCCTTCCCCTGACCAAGCACGACACATATTACACCTGTCTTAAAAGAACTGCACTGACTGCCTATTAGCTACCGAGCCATGTTCAAGGTTTCGTTGTTGGCATTCAAAGCCCTAAACCACTCGGGACCAGGATATCTAGCCTTTTCTTATATACACCAAGTTGATTGTCTAAGGAAGCCTTATTGGTCATTCCATGACCAACAGTGTGTCACCTGGTAACAGCACATAAGCGGGCCTTCTTGGTAGTGGCACCCACTCTCTGGAACACATTTCCAAATGTGGCTCGAAAGCTGAAAACTGTGGTGGGCTTCAAACACCTCTTGAAAAGCCTTACACAGCTCAGGACCACAGTACCTGACAGAACACCTCTCCCTGCATGAACCAGCCTGTACACTAAGCTGTGCATCTAAGGCCCTCCTCCAGGACCCTCCTCCAAGGGAGGCTCAGAGGGTGGCAACAAGGAAGAGGGCCTTCTCAGTGGTGGCCCCCCATCTATGAAATAATCTCCCTGATGAGGACTTCCTGGTGTCAACATTGTCGTCGTTTTGGCACCAGGTTAAAACTGCCCTCTCCTCTCAGGCATTTGGCAGCATATAAGGAGCCTCTTTGATTGTCTCTGGCTAACGGTTTTAAATTGTTTTAGTTATATGTTGTTGTTGTGTGTGCTATTTGTTCTATGTTATTACATGAAGTTTTATACTTTATATGTTGTATTTTAATTTTTAAAAAAAACCATTGTGAACTGCTCATAGAACTACAGCTATGGGGCCGTATAGAAATAGAATGAATGAATGAATGAATGAATGAATGAAAACACATTTGTTCCCTCACACTTTCTCTGATTTGTAATCAACCATGACACTGCTCTGTTTTACTGCTTTTATTGCAATGTTTTTAAGGTATTTATTGTTTTATACTGTTTTTATATTAATTTTATATTGTACTGTATGTGTCCTACTGTGAACCGCATGGAGATATACAGCAGTATGAAAGCAGCGATGATGACGATGATTGATGATGATTGATGATGGAAAAACTGTGACAGAGCTACTCTTGCTATTTGCTCCAGAGAGAGGCACACTTTGCCTGAGCCTTGGTTCAGAAGAAAGCACATGAAGTGCATAACGAGAGAGGATTTTGTAGACACCTTAGGGACACGTGGAGAGATCTTGAGAGTTGGGCTGGGCCTGGACTGTCAAATGTTTACTTTTATCATATACTCCACATCAGAGGGGAGCACGCAGCTGCTGAAACTGGCTCAGTAAGAACCAGTCCAGTGAGCCACATCAGCCTAAAAGGATTTTATTGCCGTTTTCAAATTAAACCAAAACAGGGGCTGCTGATCATCATCCCTTGGCCATTCAAGGTAGGTTTTTGTATTCATTAGCTTCCTCAGTTTGCAAAACCTTTTGGGAACGGTTTTCTCTGGAATGGGCTCCAGAAGGATCAAAATTGCTGCGTCGTTATTCTCATCGAAAAAACGGAAGTGAGAGAAATCAAGTTCATACTTGCACCACTCGCTCTTTACAAAATGCTCCGACAGCACAAACAGGGTTTTATTACTCTTCTCAATGCAGTCAATAATGTTGTCCACAATCCACTTGCCAGGCAGAAAATCCCTTTTATGAAGGCAGAGTTTAAATGGGGGGTTAGCTTGCTCTAGCACCTGCACCATTACATTTTCCACCCACTCAGAGTCCTCTTCGCTGTAGGAAACAAAAGCATCATAGCAGATTTCTTTATTGTGGGCCCTTTGGGGCTTGCGTTTTGCTTGAAGCCAGGCCCAGATCATTTGCATATACCAGACGGCATGAAACTTGTAGCACAGAGATGCCGCCACCAGGACAATCAGTAGCATCAGAATGCAAATTAAGGACACTGTCAAAGTGGGGTGACACTCAGCCAGTGGTAACTGGGCAGCTCCTACTTGCTCCCCCTTTACATGATCTGGAGAGTCACAGATGTAGTTTTCTGGCCAACCAACGGAGATATTAGATATTCTTGGATGAGACATGATGAAGGAGATAAATGTACAGGAGCACTGAAAAGTGTTGAAACGTGCATCCAATCTCTCCATTTTTGCAAATTTTTCAAGGTGCTCCTCAGAGAACCCGAAGACTTTGTTTTCTCTAATATTTAGGATTCTAGCACTAGGGACAAAGATAGCATCCGGTAGGGCTGCTAATTTATTGTTTTTGATATAAAGCTCCTGTAGACTGGGCAGGGTCAGTCTAAAGTCTTGGAGGTTATTGTTGCTAACATCCAGAACTAGAAGACCTTGAGGGATGCAGCTGGTGAGCCTGCTTAGTTTACAGCCAGAGATGTTTAGATATGTCAACCTTTTTGGCCACACACATGAGTTCGGCATTTCTTCAAAGCTATTTTGACTTATATCCAAGCTGGAAAGGTTTACCAAATGAGCTGAACTTCGTGCTACTGTCTCAATCTGTTTCAAAGCATTTTGGCTAACATTTAAAGTCTGTAGTTTAGGCCAGGCTCCTGGACACAATGAAATGCTCAAATATGGGTCAAGCAACAAATTTGCACTGAGATCAAGATACAGCAGTGAACTGAATCTTTGCGCAAGTCTGCAGGTCACCAGATAAACTTTTGTATTTTCAACTGTAAGTTTGGTAATATTCCCTACAAGAGACATCACACTTTCAAGATCTGAAAATGAATAAAATATGTCATTTGTTAAGTTTCTGATTGTTATTATTTGTAAGGTACTTGCAGAGTTCTCAATACCTTGGAATTGTCCAATACCCTGTAAGTTGCTATCTATTAACTCAAGTTCATGCAGTTGACTCATCATGGCAAGAATGGGTGCAATCTGAACAACAGATTTATCTGAAAGTTCAATATTTCGGAAAACAACTTTCCTTGCAGCCACAGGGACCATATCAAACATGGAAAAGGGTGGACTATCAAGCCATCGTATATTTCTCAGTTCAAGACAGACCACAGAGTTTCTAACATCAGATATAATGAAGGATAAAATGGTAGTCGATAAAACATTCAGAATAATGTGATTTATGAACTCAATTGGTTGTAGAGTTCCTACTTCATATTGCTTAATGTTTCGTCCCTCAATCTCCAGTTCTTCAAGAACTGAAATTCCTTTCAAGTCTTGTCTCTGTAAAACAGAAAAGTGATCATCATTTCCCAAGTACAGATAACGCAGCTTTTGAAGGTCAGAAAACAGTGGAGTTCCGCCAAGTTCTGAGTAGTAGTTACCTTTTATGTTTAACTTCTGCAAGGAAGAAAGGTGTCTGAACCAAGAGGAAGATAAGTGAGTCAGATTGTTTCTTGATAAATCCAAATGCTCCAGCTTCACAAGGAAGTGAAAGGCATCCTCATCAATTGTCCGAATTAGATTAGACTGGAGCAAAAGAGTTCTGAGATTGACTGCAAACTTCAGATCCACTTCTCTCACTTGCTCAATACTGTTGGAGGCCAGATCCAGCCCCATGACATTATCTCTGAGACCAGATGGAATTGCATGTAAAGCCCTTGAAGAGTAGTTGCAGAAATGAGCGGCATCACACAAAGGCTTCATCTGTTGTGCAGAAAGACTCACAACTCCAGCAACAGAGATGAACCAAAGGCTCCAGACTGGCTCAGTCATAATTATCTAAGAGATTTTTCGGAAAAGAATAAAGCATAATATAGTTATTTACTTATTTGTGAGTTTTACTGGTAAAACAATTTATCAACGGTCCATATTTTAAGACCTTCTGCACAAAATGCTATTAGTACCTTCGCTGAGAGAGGTTTGACTAGAGGAGAAGTCAGGCAATTCTCCCCATGGTTCCAGTTGATTCAAATATACACATCAAGTTCACATACTACTTTTTGGGAACACCAGTGACTCTTTGGCAAAGCTGTCACCATGGGTACGGCTTCTTTGGAGTGAATCCCACACATGTGCAGTACAGTGAGGACAGCCACCCAAAGGACCAGAAGGCCAATCCACCTGGACCTTGTTGTATAGACACACCAAGGAAAACACAACAACATCCAAGTTGACACTACCATTACGATTACGAACACTGACATCAGACTTACACTGTCCATGTAAACCAAGTTGGTCACTCATGGGCCAACTAGGACTATGATACTACAGCAAAACATATGAGCAAAAGTGCAAAATTCTATGTGGGAGAATTAAACTAATTTCTACCTTGAGATGTTTGTGCAAATGCCAATTGAATGATATGAGCAGAGAAGACATGGCCCACCAAGTGTCCCTTGGATCATTCTCTGCTGGAGTAATGGCCACTATTATGAGGGTACAGTGGTACAATTAGATCATTTTAGACCTAGGACCCTCTTTAGATGGTAATGTGTTTTAATTCTCTACATTCGTGCTATGCTGGGGACCCTCCTGCTCATTCTTCTAAATACAACCCTGAACTCCTTTCCCAAAGTCCTGCCCTGTTGTCATCACTCTTGCCAGGCATAGGGGGACAGGCAGGGGACAGGCCCTCGCCCTCGTGTTCCTCCAAAGTGGCTCCTCCAAAGGGGTGACCCCCTTTGGTGTCGCCCCCTTCAGCAGCGACTCCCATCACCGGTGGTCCCACCCCCACCAGAGCCTGGGTTTTATGCCCCAGCTCCCAAAGGTGTTGCAGCTGGGAGTGGGGTGGCACTTGGCTGGAGCGGAGTCTGCAAGGAGGCAGAGTAGAAGTCCCACAGGTGGAGGTGGAACCCCAGCAAGGCAGCAGAAGCAGGAGCACTGGATCTCAGCTTGCCTTGCAATGCTGTAGAGCTTCCTCTCCTTGCAAGCAGTGTGAAAGGAGGAAGGGGGACTGCCTGCCTCAGTGTGGCCTACAGGTCTGCCTGCACTAGAGATGTGCTTTTTAAAGAACGGGGGAGGTGTTGGGAGCCAGGGAGCAGCCATTACGGTTGTACAGGGCAGAGGGAGATATGGAGGGGGGAGACAGTCGCTCTCTAAAGGCAGAGTGTGTAACAACAGGGTACTGACTGTCCCCAAATTGTCCAACTCAAATAATGTGGATGGCCCTGGCAACAGACCCCCCCTGGGTTGAAAGTGCTGCTGCTGAATGCCAGGTCGGTGAATGGTAAAACAACTGCTATCCAGGACTTGATCCAGGCTGAGCACACCGACCTGGCCTGTATTACAGAGACCTGGTTGGATGAAGGGGGGGGGTAATCTCTCTCAGCTCTGCCCTCCAGGGTTCTCTGTCCAGCAGCAGGAAAGACCTGGGAGGCGGGGAGGTGGAGTGACAGTGGACTATCAGGATTTGATCCCCCTGACCAGGTGCCCTATCTCACAGTCTGCTGGGTTTGAGTGTGTGCATTTGAAGGTGGGTACCCGGGACGGAATAGGGATTCTGTTGGTGTACTGTTCACGCCGCTGCTCAACAGTCTCCCTTCCTGAGCTAGCCGGGGTAGTCTTGGGGTTGGTGTTGGAGACCCATCAGCTTGTTGTGCTGGGGGATTTCAACATCCATGCTGAGGTTACCCTATCAGGAGTAGCTCAGGACTTAATGTCTGCCATGATAACCATGGGTCTGTCCCAAAAGGTATCTGGCCCCACCCATGATGCTGAGCACACTGTGGACCTTTTCTGTGCTGGATGGGGTGATAGTGATCTGAGAGAGGAGGAACTCCCTGTAGTTCCGTTGTCATGGGCAGATCACAACCTGGTGGGGTTTAGACTTGCTGGCACTCGGAACTGCTGCAGATGTGGAGGGCCGATTAAGATGGTCCACTCCAGAAGGCTGAATGGTTTCCTGACAGCTCTTGGGGATTTTCCTGTTGCCTCAGCAGGTGATTCTGTCAAAGCCCTCGCCAATCTCTGGAATGGAGAAATGACTAGGGCTGTCGACACAATCGCTACTGGGCATCTTCTCTCATGAAGTGGAGCCACACCAGCACCCTAATTTTCTAGGGAGCTAGCAGCAATGAAACAAGTGAGAAGATGACTGGAGCGGTGTTGGCAGAAAACTCGGAGTGAATCCGATCGAACATGGGCTAGAGCCTATTTGAAAGCCCACTCTGTGGCAATATGGGCAGCAAAAAAATATTTTTTTCTGCCACTATCGTCTACAAAGAGCCATCCAGTGGAGCTGTTTCAAGTGGTCAAGGGTCTTTTATACACTAGCCCGCAAGAGGAGAATTTAAACCTCTCGACAGCTTGCTGTGAGAGGTTTAAATTTTGTCTGCTCAGCACTTTGCAGACAAAATCGCTCGGATCTGCTCTGACTTGGATGCTATAGTTGATACAGACCCTGGGGATGTAACTTTGGCCCCTGCTTGTCCAGTGTTGTTGGATACTTTTCAATTTGTACAGCCTGAGGATGTGGACAGGATCCTGGGAGAGGTGAGAGCCACCACATGTGTTCTAGATCCTTGCCCTTCCTGGCTCATAAAAGCAGCCAGAGGTGGACTGGATGCGTGGGTAAGTGGAGTGGTTAATGCCTCCCTTGGTCAAGGCAGAGTTCCAGCCTACCTGAAGGACGTGGTGGTGAGACCTCTTTTAAAAAAGCCCTCCCTGAATCCCACCATGTTGGAAAATTATCAGCCAGTCTCCAATTTAACATTTCTGGGCAAAATATTGGAGTGCGTGGTGGATTCCCAACTCCAGATATTACTGGATGAGACAGATTATCTAGACCCATTCCAATCTGGCTTCAGACCCGGTTATGGGACAGAAACAACTTTGGTCACCTTGGTGGATGAGTATGCCAGAAACTGGACAGGGGGAGTGTGTCTGTTGGTTCTGCTGGACCTCTCAGCGGCTTTCGATACCATCAACCGTGGTATCCTTCTGGGCTGCCTCTCTGGGATGGGACTTGGAGGCACTGTTGTACTTCTTGGAGGGGCAGACCCAGAAGGTGGAGCTGGGGGACTTCTGTTCGATTCCCTGGCTATTGGCTTGTGGGGTCCCTCAGGGTTCTGTTTTGTCCACCATGCTATTTAACATATAAATGAAACCACTGGGGGAGGTTGTCCGGAGTTTTGGGGTTCGGTGTCACCAGTACACTGATGACACCCAACTCTACTTTTCCTTTCCATCTAATTCCAAGGAAGCTGTTGGGGTGTTGAACCGGTGTCTGTCCGCAGTAATGGACTGGATGATGGCAAACAAATTGAAGCTTAATCCAGACAAGACAGAGGTGCTCCTGGTCAGTCAAAAGGTAGATCAGGGAATAGAGATACAGCTTGTGCTGGATGGGGTTACACTCCCCCTGAAGACACAGGTTCGCAGCTTGGGTGTACTTCTGGATTCAGCCCTGAGCCTGGTTGCCCAGGTTTCAGCAGTGGCCAGGAGTGCATTTGCACAGTTAAAGCTAGTACGCCAGCTGTGCCTGTTCCTTGAGATGTCTGACTTGGCCACAGTGACACATGCCTTAGTTACATCCCATTTGGATTATTGCAACACGCTCTACATGTGGCTAAGGATGGACGAAAGTCCCTTACCTGGTCCCACAGCTTGCTTCACGGTGGGGGGGAGGTGCTTCAGTTCTCCCCCCGAAGTTCAGGCCGGGGGGGGGAGGTGCCCCATCCCTCACCGCCGAAATTCAGGCCGGGGAGAAGCGCCCCATCTCCCCGGCCGCGAAATAAAAAAGTAAATGTAAAAAAACACACACAGAGAGACGTGATACGCTACGTAACGATTTACGTAGCCTATCACGGCTGACTTTGGAAATCTAGCCGTGATAGGCTACGTAAATCATTACGTAGCCTATCACGTGTGTGTGTGTGTGTTTTTACATTTACTTTGTAATGGCGGTGGCGGCAGCCGGTCGGAAGACCGGCCGCCGCCCCCGCCCCCGCCGAAACGCCGCTGGGACCCGCCGCCGAGAGGGACATTCGCAGGAGGTAAGTCCCATCCCGGGGGGGGGGGGCAGAGAATTTCATCGCCAATTTCAGGGGGCCGAATGCGTTGGTATTCGGCCTCCCCGAGATTCGTGGAGAAATTCTCCGCCATCCCTACATGTGGCTGCCTCTGAAGAGTGCTTGGAAACTTCAGCTGGTTCAAAGAGCTGCTGCCAGACTGTTGACTGGGGCTGGCTATAGGGAGCATACAACTCCCCTGCTAAAACAGCTCCAGTGGCTCCCAGTCTGTTTCTGGGCATAATTCAAAGTGCTGGCTTTGACCTATAACGCCCTATAAGGCTCAGATCCAGGTTATCTGAAAGACCGTATTCTCCCCTATGAGACTGCTCATGCCCTGAGAACTTCAGGAGAGGCCCTTCTCACGGCCCCACCACCATCACAGGCTTGCCTGGGGGGAACATGGGAGAGGGCCTTCTCAGTGGGTGCCCCAAGAGTGGCACCCTCCTTGGTATGTTTCAGGCAAAATGTAGGCAGGCAAAAACTTTTTTGTTCCGGCAGGCCTTTGGGGATAGATAGTCGGGACCTGTGAGAATATGATGGAGTGGTACTATTGTTTATATTGTTGTTGTCTTTTAAAATTTTGTTATTTTATACAATTTTAATATTATTGATTATTTAATTATATTTAACTTCTGTATATTTTTATTTTTATGTTTTAACTGTTGTTGTTGTTGTTCAGTCATTCAGTCGTGTCCGACTCTTCATGACCCCGTGGACCATAGCGTGCCAGGCCTTCCTGTCCTCCACTCTTTCCCGGAGTGTGCGCAAGTTCATGTTTTAACTGTACAAGTTTTTAATGTTGTAAAGCCACTTTGAGTCCCAGTATTGGGGAAAAGGTGGGATATAAATAAATACAACAACAACAACAACAATGTATGATTCATTGCTCTGGCTGTACCTGTCTTCAAGTAGCATCTGCTAAGAACAAGTTGTTTTACCATCTCTCTGCTTGATTAGGTCATTGTTCCATCTCTCCCAATGCATGGACACAGCAGAATTACCCAGCCTCAGAAGAAGCTGCCTACTGCACCCGTGCATCAGTCACTGCTCTGTTTTTGCATCCTTCCAGTGAAGAGGCACATCCAGGGAACTGACTTATAAAGAGAAAATAGAGCAGAGAGGAAATCCCTCAGGTGGATCATCCCAGAGTTCAAAAGTAAAATTTTGTGGTATTGTGCCTGAAATTGTAAATTCAGAAAGAAAATCCACCTCACCTGTCAGAGGCTTGGGGACCAAGGTGGAACAGAGAGAACCAGTGAGATATGGTCATCTCTGGATATAAACTCTACAGGAAGGACAGGGAAGGGCATGCTGAGAAAGTGTTGCTTTGTACATCAAAGACGGCATAGTGTCAAGCCAACTAGAACATCTAAAAGGGGCAGGCTCCTCCACAGAAGCGCTGTGGGTGACAATACCAGGCTCCAAAACTAATTTAGTACTAGGAACGTGCTATTATCACCCAGACCAGAGTGCTCAGGGAGACCGTGAGATGGAAGACGAAAACAGGGAGGCCTCCAAACAAGGAAGTGTTGTAATAATGGGTGACTTTAATTGCTCCCACATTGACTGGATAAATTCATGTTCCAGCCACGACAAAGAAGTTAAATTTCTTAGTGCCCTAAATGACTGTGCCCTGAACAGCTGGTCATGGAACCAACCAGAGGGGAGGCAACCCCGGATTTAATCCTAAGTGCTGTCACCAGGACCTAGTACAGGATGTGAATGTTGTTGAAGCAATTGGAAACAGTGGCCACAGTGCTATCAGATTTAATATATATTTCAGTGGGAAAATGCCAAGGAAGTCCAACACAGTCACATTTGACTTCAAAAGAGGAAACTTCTCTAAAATTAGGGAAATGGTGAAAAGGAAGCTGAAAGGGGAGTCAAGAGGATTAAATCACTTCAAAATGCTTGGAGGTTACTCAAAACCACAATAATAAAAGCTCAGCTAAAATGTATACCACAGGTTAGGAAAGGTAGCACCAAGTCCAAGAGGCCATTGGCAAGGCTAATGAGCAGTGTCAAGGAAGCTATTAGAGAAAAGTGGTCTTCCTTCAGAAAATGGAAGTCTTGCCCAAGTGAGGAAAACAAAAGGGAGCACAAGCTTGCACAAAGGCGATGCAAATAGGCAATAAGAGATGCAGAAAAGCATTTTAAGGAGCGTATTGCTAACAGCATTAAGGCCAACAATAAAGAATTATTTAAATGTATCAGAAGCAGGAAACCAGCTAGGGAGGCAGCTGGACCGTTGGATGACAATGGAGTTAAAGGAGTACTGAAGGAGGACAAGGTGATTGCAGAGAAACTGAATGAATTCTTCTCATCTGTCTTCACTGCAGAAGATACAGGACAGATACCTGTGTCTGAACTGATGTTTTCAGGAAGGGAGTCTGGGGAATTGAGGCAGATAGTGGTGACAGACGATGAAGTTCTCAACCTTATTGACTAATTGAAAGTAAATAAATCACCGGGCACAGATGGTATCCATCCTAGAGTTCTCAAAGAACTCAAATGTGAAAATACTGATCTTCTAACAAAAATATGCAATACGTCCCTAAGATCAGAGGACTGAAAGATGACCAACGTAACACCAATTTTTAAAAAGGGATCTAGTGGGGATCCAGGAAATTACAGGCTAGTTAGCTTACATCTAACTAACTGTTCTGGGTAAACTGGTTAAAAGCATCATTAAAAATAAAATTAGTAAGCATATAGAAGGACAAGCCCTGCTGAAAATGAATCAACATGGCTTCCACACAGGTAAGTCCTGTCTCACTAACCTTTTCGAGTTCTTTGAGAGTGTCAATAAACATGTAGACAGGAGTGATCCAGTAGATACTGTTTACTTGGACTTCCAAAACACTTTTGACAAAGTCCCTCACCAAAGACTCCTGAGCAAACATAGCAGTCATGGAATCAGAGGAGAGGTCCTCTTATAGATCAGTAACTGGTTAAAGAGCAGAAAGCAGAGAATAGGAATAAATGGTAAATTCTCCCAATTGAGGGATATAAATAGTGGGGTCCCGTAGGGATGTGTATTGGGGCTAATGCTTTGCAACTTGTTCATAAATGATCTGCAATTGGGAGTAAGCAGTTAAGTGGCCAAGTTTGCAGATGACACCAAATTATTTCAGGTGATTAAAATGAAAAGAGATTGTGAGGAGATCCAAAATGATCTCTCCAAACTGGGAGAATGGGCATCTAAATGGCAAATGTGGTTCAATGCAGGCAAGTGTAAAGTGATGAATGTTGGAGCAAAAAAATCCAAACTGCAAGTGTAACAATGGGCCCTGAGCTAGCGGTGACTGACCAAGAAAGAGATCTTGGGATTGTGGTTGGAAGCTCGATGAAAATGTCAACCTTGTGTGCAGCTGCTGTAAAAGTGGCAAATTTTACGTTAGGCATAATTAGGGAAGGAATTGAGAATAAAACTGCCAATATCATACTGCCCTTATACAAATCTATGGTGCAAACACACCTAGAATACTGTGTCCTGTTCTGGTCACCACATCTAAAAAAAATACTGTGGAGTTGGAAAAAGTGCAGAAAAGGGCAACTAAAATGATCAAGGGGTGGAGCAACTCCCCTCTGAGGGAAGATTTCAAGAGCTGGGATAATTTAGCTTGGAAAGAAGGAGAGTAATGGGAGACATGATAGAGGTGTACAAAATTATGCATGGTGTGGAGAATGTGGATAGGGAGACATTTCTCTCATAATGCTAGAACTCAGGGTCATCCCATGAAGCTGATTGGTGGGAGATTCAGGACAGATAAAAGGAAGGACTTCTTCACACAGCACATAGTTAAACTATGGAATTTGCTTCCACAGGATATAATGATGGACACCACTTTGTATGGCTTTAAAAGGGGGTTAGGCAAATTCATGGAGGAGAAGGGTATCCATGGCTACTAGTCCTGATGGCTATGTGCTTCCTCCAGTATCAGAGGCAGTATGCTTATGTACACCAATTTCTGGGAAACATGGGTGGGAGGGTGCTATTGCAGTGACATCTTGCTTGTGGGTTCCTGGTCAACAAGTTGACCAATGTGTGAACAGAATGCTGGACCAGATGGACCCTTGGTCTGATCCAGCACAGCTCTTCTTATGTTCTTAAGGTCTGTCAGCCTTCCCGAACCTGGTGTCCTCCAGATGTTTTGGACTACAACTCCCATCAGCCCCAGCCAGCATGCCCAATTGTTTGGGGTGATGGGAGATGTGGTCCAAAACATCTGGAAGTCATCCAGTTGGGGAAGTGTGGCCTGCCTCTGTTTACATACCATAGTGGCGGCATACTGCAAAAACTGTTGCTAATACAATACAGAACTGCACAATCCATCCTAACTGTAAGGGCAAAAGCTGTAGACCCCGAGCAGTGCAGAAGGAAGCACAGAAGAGACCGCACCCATGCTCTTCCAGATAGTGTGTAAATGGGGCCGTGGTATTTGATATTTCAGAGGCAGAAAAATGCTCCCTTTTCTGAGTCTTCTCTCAACACGTTTCCTTTGGGGTATAGTAGTATCAAATGTCAAATACTATTTGTGTGAGACGTACCCTAAGACCCCTGAGTCAAACACTGAGCCACATCCTTATATTAGATGTTTGTGTGGAAAATACATGCATTTTTACACACACAAGTGTGTGTGTGTGTGTGTGTGTGTGTGTGTATCACACAGAAGCTCATAGAAAGACAAATTGCCCTCTGCAAGCATGTTTACAACAAAAATGGATGGACCTGCAAGTATAAAAGTAACGCAGCAGACAAAGAGCTGGGCCAGGACCTTTCCATCTGATGTGCTACTTTTCTGGAAGGAGGTGTTTTGTTATTATGGAGGAACATTACATGAAGATGTTCCCCCTCTTGTCGACTAAAGTGTCCATGCTACCAACTCCCCATTCTACCAGATCATTTTGCTATGTGTGCTCAGTCTGCTCTCTTCCCTGTCAGAATTCTTCTCTCATGCATTCCCACAACCACTGAGAAACAGGTCATTGTTTTTCAGATCGGGGAGATGAGGGAGACCCAAGTGATTGTCTGAAGGCTACTCAGCATGTTCATGGCTACACAGAAATCTGAGCTCAGGTTTCTTAAAGATCAAGCCTAACTGGAGTAATTTCCAGACCATTTTGAAATGATGAAGTTTCTCTGCAGTTTCACTTCATTTGGCTGCTGTCCCGCTACTCTGGCTTGGCCAAACAGTAAGGCAAAGTACATGGGAAAGTCCCTCTCTTTGTTTTCTGCCACTGCCTCCACTTTCATATTCATGCAGCACAGGCCCAAGATCTTGATTCATTCCAGATGCTTTTGCTGGGAATGTCCCAGACCCGTTAATATTGTAAGCAACTGCACAGCAACATTGTCTTGCAAACAGATCAATCTTTTTCTGGTTTGCTTTTGTCACGTAGCAACTTGGAAACAATAACCATTACCTGACATTGGCAGCCTACAGGTAATTGTGCACTTGTGTCTGAGTCTACAGATTGACAGCATGATCCTATACATGTCTACTCAGGTGTAAGCCATATTGATCTCAACATAAGCCACAATGGGTTACCAGGCAAGAGTGTATAAAACTGCACTTGCCTTAGGCTTTTTTCAGATTTAGGGCAAGGAAAGGAAAGGTTCCTCCTGTGCAAGGACCGAGTCATTGCTGACTCCTAGAGGGACGCCGCTTTTGCTGGCATTTTCATGGCAGACTGTAGTGGGGTGGTTTGCCATTGCCTTCCCCAGTCGTGACTACCTTTCCTCCAGCAAGCTGGGTCCTCATTTTACCGACCTCGGAAGGATGGAAGGCTGAGTCGACCTGAGCCAGCTACCTGGGACCTAGCTTCTGCTGGGATCGAACCCAGGTCATGGGGAGAGTTTCAGTTGCAATACTGCCACCTACCACTCTGCACCACATGAGCAAATAAAACAGCAAAACCATCACACAGTGCATAAAAAGTATACTACAATAAATTATCCATTTCCAGTTGGCTAACCGTACAACAGCTGATGCTAGAAATGCCCACATGGTTTATTCTAAAACAAGTTCCTCCTGTTGAGGGGAGCCCACCCTGTTGAGGGGAGTTCCTCCTGTTGAGGGAAGGCTCCCCTCAGCAGGAAGAATCAGACACCTGCAAGGGCAGAGAGTGGGAGACATACCATTTGGGTAGAGAATCTGCAGTTGCCTATACACAAGCTGGTGCTTACCCCCAAGAATGAGGCAAAATGGAACCGAGCCTGGCAAAAGAATGAGAATGATAGGGGTGAGGGAACATGGAAGCTACCTTATACCAAGTGAGAACTTTGGTCCACTTAGCAGCTGGTACTTTAGCCCCACCCTTTTTGCCTTTCACCCAATCCCCCACTGGAATGTGACCCTTGAGAGCTTACCCAAAGGAGAATTCAGCCCTGAGGCTGAAAAAGATTCAACACCCCTGATTTAGCCCAATGCTGTCTGTATTGGGAGGGAGGTAAAACCATTCCTGTTAATAGAATTGTTAATGTCTCTGTGTCTTGGTCCACACATGTTATCCCGTACACCAGTGGACTGCAAGCACTCCATCACTGAACAGATGACTGGTAAATCAATGGGTCCCAGAAGGCTGAGCAAATCCAGAAGGGGAGTTCAAAAAGTTAAACAAGGTTTGAGAAACATTGTTCTAAAGGCAATACATGCTGTTTGTACATATTCACGTAAGCATATGCATACTTGATTATAAACATGCTATATATAATAGAAGCATAGAGTTGGAGTCCAACACATCTGGATCATCACACATCATGCCAAGTTGGGGAAGCCTGGTCTAGTCCAACCATCTGCTCAACATAGCTTCTGCACTGCAGGATGCAGATGCAGCATCCATGACAGATGGCTGTCCAGCCTTGTAGAAGATACTCTAGAATAGCCTCACAGAATACTACCATAATATTGAATTAAAATACAAGGCACAGAGTTCCATGGGAAATCAGTTATCTCCCACACTATTGGGGTGAGAGGGATGTTAAGTGTAGGAAGTTTTACAGATCTTCCCAACAAAAAAATAGACAAAAAACTAGTATAACGTTAACCCTACATCAGGCCCAAAGTGGGAGGTGCAATGTAAACATAAAGGGGCACATAGACAGGATGCTGAACTTTTCCTCTGCCTACTAGTCCACGGCCCCCCTCCCAGCCAGACATATTTCTGAAGTCAGAATGGGATAAAGGGAAAATGGGCTAAGGAAGGTGGGGAGCAGAGGCAATGCACAAGTGGAGGCTCCAGCACTCCCTGCACATGCACTCATCGTGCAGCCTCCCCCAACCTGGTGCCCTTCAGATGTGAACTACAACTCCCATTATCCCCAGACAACATGGCCATACTGGCTGGTAGAGACGTGCACCCAATTCTGCTGAAGCCTGAAGCTCAGACCATTGTTAGTGCTTCCCGAGGTGAAGCAGGCTTCCACGCTAAGTGACCTAAACCAAACCTCGACCCTCACAAGCCCTGGCTACCAATTCAAGCTTCAGAGACACAGCCTTTCTGTCTCCTCTCCAAAGAGTGAATTTTTGTTTTGTTCCTCTAACCACTGACTATGAGCAGGGGGAGGGAGGAGTGACAGGTCCACCTTCTAATAGGGGTCCAGTCACTGTACGTTGGGTTGAGTTATAAGAAATATTATCTCTCTCTCTCTTCCATTTCTTTCGGTAGCCTGTTCAACTCTGTAGTAACTTGCAAGTGGGAAGTGAGAGCTTCTGTGTTGAATTGGGTGGGGTGACTTCAAGTATGGTTTGTTCATGATCTTAACTCTTTCCCTTTCTCCTGCAACTCAATTCTTCTCTCAAGACACTTTCCTGCAGTGAAAAATCTTGCTTTGAGACACCCGACCCCAGCGGAGGGCATCCAAAATTAGATCAGGGGGCTAGATGACCCCCACCCCACCAAGCCCCCTGACATCATTTGGTTCCCGGCACATGCATCTGGAGAATGTTCCTCCCAATACATCTGCTGGCAACCAGATTTGCTGCACATGGGTCTTCTAAGATTGGAGAAGGCCTACGCACAGCAAACCTGCTTCGCCTGCCCCACACCCTTTCCCATTGCGGAGAAGATGTGGGGCAGGAAAGCTGCTGGTGGCTGGAGGAGTGCTGTCCCAGCGATTGGCTCAGTCAGGTGGCTTTGCACACATGACACCTTCCCCAGTAGCTCAGGGATGCCACCATGTGGGTGAGGCATCCGGAACTGAGCTGGCAACTGGAGGAGCACTGGATTAGGCCTACAGACTGGAGTATGCCTTCCTCTGTCCTCCTCTTATCTTTTTAGTGTTTGCACTTTCTCAGCTGTTCTGTGTCATTGTCTCTGTGTGTGTTTGTGTAGAATTAGGCAATGAATTCCCCTCCCCTAGTTATGACAAAGGAATTAAATAATAATTAAATAATTTGAATGTAGTTCCTGTTGCCCTCCAATTTTTCTAGTATGCATGTGTGTGTTATATACTAGTAGCATTCCCAGTTGGTCTATGTCTTGCTTTGCTCTCTTGTGAGCAGGGTCATTGCTAGGCACTTGAAAGATTCACCAGCACCATATGATTAAAATCTGCATTAAAATTGCATATGTTAAATTATATCTATATATACAAATTTAGCAATAATTACTAGGGCTTATTTAAATTTAACAGAAGGCAAAGCCAGCCAATTAATTTCTCATCCAAATCACCTTGGATGAGAAGGTGAAACAAATAAAAATAATAAAACAAATTATTCCATTAATTTGCATCCTGTCACAGATCATCCCAAAGCAATAGTTTCTGTTCAATTAAAATAAATTTTCAAGGGGAGGGGGAATGCAAAAAACAGAGCGGCTAGTAAGTCTCTCCTTCCCTTGCTCCCTGTTGGAGGAAAATTGCTCCCACCCCATGGAATTAAGCTTAGAAAAAGAGCTTCCATTAGCATCAACAGAAGGTTTTTTTCCTAAGCTTAATTGCCATGTGGAGCGGGATTTTGGGGAGCACATCACACAGGGAAGAGAAGATTAACTCTTCCCTCCCCAATTGCTATCCCCCTGGAAATTCCGCACACATGAAAATTAAACTTAGAAAAATCCTTTGCTGGCACCAATGGAGATCTTTTTCCCTGATGTTTAATTGCCATGCAGGGGGCTGGTTGGGAGGGGGGCATTTGCTGCATGGGTGGTGGTGGTAAGGGTTGATCTGAAGTATCTCCCACATGAATAGCCCTAACAGTCCTTCCCTAATGGGGTAATTGTCAGGGGAACAGGTGCAGCTCCTACACAACCTTCCTGAATGCCTGGTGTGCGCAACTGTCGGCTGAACAACAACAGTCCACTCTGCACATGTGCTGCTGATGCACAATACTCCAGGGCAGGATTACACCCGGAGCTTGCTTGGGGCCATCTTCCTTCATGCCCACATTTGCCCTAAAGTGTAGGATGTTCCTTGGAGCATTTGTCTTTAGCATGTGCTACTGAAAGTACCTTTGAACCTACAATTTGCACACATGTGATAATGTGGAAGAGAAAATGGAAAAGAGCTCCAAAAACAATACCGAATAGCCATTCTAGCCCAGCCTTCTGCAACCTGATGCCCTTCGGCTGTTTTGGACTACAGTTCCCAGCATTCATGACCACTGGCCATGCTGACTGAGGCTGATGGGAGTTGAAGTCCAAAACGTCTGGAGGGCGCCAGAATGGACAAGGCTGTTCTTCAAACCAATGTGCCTGTCGCATTCCAATGCACCAAACGGGAGGAAAGGGAAGCAACAGACATGAAGAGTGAAACCCCACGATGCATGTTGAGTCAGCGGGGCTCACTTCGGAGTAAGTATGTAGAAGGGTGTGCTGTTACGATCGCTCTGCAAAGCGACAAACATAGAATTTAAAATGCGAAAGACAGGCAAGAGCGCGCGACGAGAAACGAACATCACTCGCAGCTCGTAGCAGATACCTACCGTCGCTGGGCTCGGAATCTGCGCCAGCAGACCGCGCGGCTTGATCGAGCTTGGAGAAGCCTCGGGGACGCCTGAGGGGAGCAGCCCCGCGTCGCCCAGCGCAGAGTTACCGGCGCATCGCCTCGCGGATTCTCCTCGCCCTCCCTGCCTGCCTGCCTGCCTCTGCGTCGATCTGCCCCGCCGGCCGAGCTGGAAGGGGAGGAGTCGAGAGCGCGTCGGCCCCTTCGCCGCGGAGACTTCAGGAGTCGGGCTTTTCCCGAAAAGAGCCACACCCGGGCGGCTAGAGACGTCACTGTCCGGTCTGCGCGCCCTTGCTCCTTCCCTTGCTGCGTCCCCAGAGTTAGTCGAAGTACCGGGCCCCGCTGGCGATCGCCCGGGGGCGACTCTGGATGGAGTCGGGCGCAGGGAAGATGGGTGCCGCTCTCCGCGGGAAGGCTGGCTTAGGACCGCAGCCTGCGTTTAGGTTCCGATTCAGTCACCCCTCGCAGGTGGAAAAGAAGTGCCTCTCCTTCAAGCAGCCCCAGGCCAGGGAGCCGGGAATGGGGAAGGCAGCTGGGGGGGAGTCACTTGTCTGGGGCAGGGGCCCCAGAAGTGTTTCTAAGGTGCTCAGGACGTGATCCACCTTTGCCTACTTCGCAGGTGCGTTTTTGCATCGGTTTATCAGATGGGGCAATAATAAAGTGACCCGTTATCACAGCCTTCCCCAACCTGGTGCCTTCCGTATATGTTGGAAGGTCATGCTGGCTGTGAATGATGGAAGTTGCAGTCCAACACACCTGGAAAGCAACAGGTTAGGGAAGAGTGAGCTATTACATTCAGTATTGTTGAAAGAAGTGTATCACAACCATACGTTCACTTGAATAAAAAGAAAGAAATCGAAGAACTAGTAACTGATCGAAATAAAATTACAGAACGCTTTCAGCACGTCCATCAGCCTTCGCTAGCAGTCTTGTTTGCCGGATCTATCCTTGGGGAAGGCTCTGTCATTCTCCTCTGCTTTGCCACTTCCCCATATGTGTGTGTGTGTGTGGGGGGGTGTCCTTGCACAGCTATGCCCCGCAAGCTTAAACCACTCTGTCTCCCTTTTCTGCAATTGCAATCGTTTTTATTAAAATGATACTGGGTTGAATCCATTTTCATTAAAAGGTGCAAACATGAGCACTTCTGTGCTGTGGCTTTTGAGCCCATGTTTGCTATGTGCGTTATTGACAGTGATGGGACTCGTGGGCATGTTGCAGAACTATGACTGAACTGCTGAAGGGATCTTTCTCCCACAAGGGGCCAGCACTACCATTAGGCAAAGTGAGGTGATTGCCTCAGGCAGCAGATGCTGGGGGCAGTAGCAGGAGACCCTCTAAAGATTTGCAGGAGTATTGCAGAGGCTGAACTGCAGAAAATTGTACTTTCACTGGAAAACGTAAGATCGGAACCTTGAAAGAGCCCATTTGAGGAACAATCTGGCTGCTGCACCTCCAGTTACCCGTGCTTTGGAAAGATCTGAGCCCAGACTACCCCCACATGGGACGGGTTCTATTTCCAAGAAATGCAACCACACAGGAAACAGCCATGGGATGTCCAGGTGATCAAAAGTCCATGGAGTAGGGCATGGCAATTGTTTTTTTTCTTTAAGACAGCCTTCCCCAACCTGGTGCCCTCCAGATGTGTTGGACTGCAACTCCTATCACCCCTGTCCTATGCATCTGGAGGGCACCAGGTTGGGGAAGGCTGCTTTAAGAGGATTTATATCCCACCCTTCCAGTATAGAAACATCTAGAAATTTCAAAAGGAATTACCCCAAAAGCTAGCAATGCTACAATAACAAAAAACAAAACAGAGATAGATAGTGATAAAAACAGGGCAGCCTAAAAGCAAGGGGTCAGACCACTAAAACTCCTCCACCTCATTTATTTATTTAATTATTTTGTACATTTAGACCCACCTTTATATTCCATAGAACACAAGGTGGCATACTTGGAGTCGCATGCAGTGGCCAGAGCCAAACCTGCTTAGGGCATCTCTACACCAGCCTAAAATCCTGCGTTTAAAATGGGGCTTTCTGCTTCCATTTTAAATGCAGGATCACGACGACTCCCTTTTTTACCCGCTTCCTTTCCCCCCTCCCCTTTCCCCCTCCTTCTCCCTGTATCCGAGTCTTCCGTTATCTTTCATTGATCTCACTCCGCTTCTTGCTGCTTTTCCTCTTTTCACGGAGGGAACTGAAGCGGAACACAATGGGGTAATTCGATAGCTCAGTATCTGCGATCTATTTAAAAATGGAACAAAGGGAACTTAGTGCAGGAGACGCCTTGGAGGTTCACGACATCCTGTAAAGAGCCTGCAAACTTCCGTGAAGGAGCAATCTCAATCGCAGGATAAAAGCTCTGTGTGAAGAAAGCCTTAGTTTAAGCAAGGTATCCTTGATGTCATGTGCCCTCAGACCATGCCCGAGACACATATTGCTGTTGTTGTTGTTGTTACAAGGTTTCAACATTTATAACCCCTCTTATATTTGTTATCCTAATGAAAATAATTAATTTTAAAAGTCCTAGGCAAGAGAAGCCAGGAAGGGGGGGTGCTTCTAGACAGGGGGGCTACTAGCGCAAAGAGCCAGAAGGCATTGTGCAGGGATTCCATCTTTACTTAATAGATTTTCTACAGTAAGAAAAAAGATGGAAGAAGTGGAAGACACTGGTGTGCCTGGTGCTCCTGTCGAAGCCCAGGTCGCTCTGTGGAATGCAGGGATGACTCGGGCGGTTGACACGATCGCCCCCAAGCGCCCTCTCCCTCTGAGCAGAGCCCGGCCAGCTCCTTGGTATACACTGGAGCTGAGGGCAATGAAGCAAGAGGGGAGATGGCTAGAACGCAGGTGGAGGAAAATGCGTGCTGAGTCTGACTGAACACAGGTAAGAGCTCATTATCAAGCCTACTCTGTGGCAGTGAAGGTGGCAAAGAGACAGTTCTTTTCCACCAGAATAGCATCTTCTCAGTGTCATCCAGCAGAGCTTTTCCGAGTGGTTCACGGCCTGTTACATTCTGGGCCTGGGAGAAAGACTGTGGAACCCTCGGTTGCACACTGTGACAAGTTTGCACCGCACTTTGAAGATAGAATTGCTCAGATTCGTCATGAATTGGACACCACGATTAACGCAGTTCCATTGGTAGAGGCATTCAGAGCACCGTCTGGTCCAGTTTTATTGGATGAGTTTCAGTTATTGAGGCCTGAGAATGTGGACAAGGTGCTTGGACAAGTCTGATCGACCACTTGTGTGCTTGCCCTTCATGACTTATTACATCAAACAAGGAGGGGGTGTCTGACTGGGTCAAGGAGGTTGTAAATTCCTCCTTGAGAGAGGGAGTGGTGCTGGCCTGTTGTGCCTTGCTGTTAACATGTATGGTATAAACCCCATTGTACTATGGAGTACACGGCCTCTTTAAAAGAGGCGGTAATCAGACCACTCCTGAAAAAGCCTAACCTGGACCCGGAGGATGTTAACAATTATTGGCCAGTGGCCAACATCCCCTTCCTGGGCAAGGTGCTTGAGCAGGTGGTTAAAGGACAGCTCCAGGCTCTCTTGAAAGAAACAGATTATCTAGATCCATTTCAGTTGGGCTTCAGGCCTGGTTTTGGAATGGAAACTGCCTTGGTCACCCTGTGGAATGACCTCTGCCAGGAGAGGGACAGGGGGAGTGTGACCCTGTTGATTCTCCTGGACCTCTCAGCGGCTTTCGATACCATCAACCATGGTACCCTTCTGGATAGGTTGTCTGGGTTGGGAGTTGGAGGCACTGCACTGCAGTGGTTCTGCTCCTACTTGGATGGCTGATTCCAGAAGGTGGTGCTGGGGGATTATTGCTCTGTGCCATGGCAATTGTGCCATGGGGTTCCACAGGGATCTATTTTATCCCCCATGCTGTTTAACCTCGACATGAAACCACTGGGGGAGGTTATCCGGAGGTGTGGGCTGAGGTGCCATCAATATGCAGATGACACCCAGCTCTACCTCTCTTTCTCGTCAAACCCAGGTGAGGCAGTGGCTGTTCTGAACCAGTGCCTGGGCACGGTAATGGACTGGATGAGGGCCAATAAACTGAAACTCAATCCAGACAGGATGAAAGTACTGTTAGTGGGTGGTTCATCTGCCTGGCTAGGTGATATTCAACCTGTTCTGGAGGATGTTGCACTCCCCCTAAAGGATCAGGTTCATAGTTTGGGGGTGCTCTTGGACCCAGAATTGTCACCCGAGGCACAGGTGAACTCAGTGGCACGGAGCACTTTTTATCAGCTTAGGCTGGTATACCAACTACGCCCTTATTTATTTATTTATTTATTTATTTATTTATTAAATTTATTAATCGCCCATCTGACTGGTCACCCAGCCACTCTGGGCGATGTACAACCCACCATAAACAATTTAAAACAATAAAATTTTACCATAAATTTTTTTTTTAAAAAAATACCCTAACCCACCCCAAATGCCTGCCTGAACAACCACGTTTTTAATGCACGACGGAAGCTCATTAAAGAGGGGGCATGACGGAGTTCCCTAGGGAGGGAGTTCCACAGAGTGGGGGCCACCACAGAGAAGGCCCTCTCCCTCGTCCCCACCAGTCTAGCTGTCCTGGCTGATGGGACAGAGAGAAGGCCATCCGAGGCTGATCTTGTTAAGCGGCCTGTCTGGTGTTGCTGGAGGCGCTCCTTAAGATAGGCTGGGCCGGAACCATATAGGGTTTTAAAGGTCAAAACCAACACCTTGAATTTGGCCCCGAAAGCAACTGGTAACCAGTGCAACTCCTTCAGCACTGGAGTGATGTGATCTCGCCGGCGGCTGCCTTTAATCAGGCGAGCCGCCGCGTTCTGTACCAGCTGCAGTTTCCGAACCGTCTTCAAGGGTAACCCCACGTAGAGCACATTACAGTAGTCTAAATGAGAGGAGACCAGGGCATGTACTACCGATGGGAGCAGATGGTCGGGAAGGTAGGGGCGCAGCCGCCGTATCAGATGGAGTTGATACAGCGCTGTCCGGCTCACAGCTGACACCTGAGCCTCCATGGACAGCTGGGAGTCCAAAATGACCCCCAGGCTGCGGACCTGGTCTTTCAAGGGTAGCTGTACCCCATTCAACACCAGGTCAACATCCCCCAGCCTCCTCTTGTCTCCCACCAAAAGTACCTCGGTCTTGTCAGGGTTGAGCTTCAGCTTATTCCTCCCCATCCAGCCACTCACCGTCTCCAGACATTTGGACAGGGATTCTATGGCCAACCTTGGTGAAGATTTGAATGAGAGGTAGAGCTGAGTGTCATCCGCATATTGATGACACTGCACCCCAAACCTCCTGATGATAGCCCCCAGTGGCTTCACATAGATGTTAAATAGCATCGGGGAGAGGATGGAACCCTATGGCACCCCACAAGTAAGTGGCCACGGGTCCGAAACCTCCTCTCCCAGTGCTACCCTCTGGTACCTGCCAGAGAGGAAGGACTGGAACCACCGCAATACAGTGTTTCCAATGCCCAACCCCTCCAGGCGGTCCAGGAGGATACCGTGGTCAATGGTATCAAAGGCCGCTAAGAGGTCGAGGAGTACAAGGAAGGAGCATTCACCCCTATCCAGAGCCCTCCTCATATCATCCACCAAGGCGACCAAGGCCGTTTCTGTCCCATGCCCAGGCCTGAAGCCCGACTGAAATGGGTCTAGATAATCAGTTTCTTCCAAGTGTGCCTTCAACTGCACCGCCACCACCCGCTCAATCACCTTGCCCAAAAATGGCAGATTTGAGACTGGGCGAAAGTTGTTCAGAACTTGAGGATCCAAGGAGGGCTTCTTTAAGAGCGGTCTTATCACTGCCTCCTTGAGGGCTGATGGCATCACTGCCTCCTCAAGGGAGGCGTTCACCACCGCCTTGATCCCCTCACCCAGTCTCTCTCTGCAGCTCATAATGAGCCAAGATGGGCAAGGATCAAGTAAGCAGGTGGTCGGCCTTACAGATGAAAGCACCTTGTCCACTTCATCAGGAGGAAGAAGCTGGAACCGATCCCACAAAACCGGTTTGCCACAGGCCGCCTCTTGCTCACTAACTGTATCCACAGTGTGCAGAGTAACACACCTAATCTGATCAATTTTATCTGCAAAGTGCCTTGCCAAAGCCTCACAGGAGGCCTAAGAATGCTCCAGTGGTTCCGGAGCCACAGGACCGACCAGGCTCCGGACCACTTGGAACAGCCTCCTGGGGCAGCACTCTGCAGACGCGATGGAGGCAGCATAATATTCCTTTTTTGCTGCCTTCACCGCCACGTGATAGGCTGAAGATATAGCTCTAGCCCGTGTCTGATCGTCTTTGGAGCGAGACTTCCGCCACCGGCGCTCTAGCCGTCTCACCTCCTGTTTCAGAGCTCGTAACCGCGGATTGAACCATGGTGCAGTCCGAGCCCTGTTCAGGGGGAGAGGGCGTTTCGGAGCCACCCGATCTAATGCCCCAGTGATTGCGGCATTCCAGCCACCCACCAGGGTCTCGACCGAGTGGCCGTTGGCATGCCCCAGAGAATCCCCAAGCGCGTTCAGGAATCCATTTGGATCCATAAGACGCCTGGGGCGGACCATTTTAATGGGTCCTCCACCCCTGCGGAGGGGTTGTGGAACCGAGAAGTCCAACATCACCAGATAGTGATCTGACCATGACAAGGGGGTGGTGGATATACCCCCGACTTCCAGATCACTCCCCGCTTCTCCAGAAACAAACACAAGGTCTAGTGCATGACCGGCTACATGGGTGGGCCCAGTTAGAATATGGTGCAGCTCCCAGGAGGCCATGGTCTCCATGAAGTCCCGAGGTGCTCCTGTGAGGATGGCCTCCGAATGTACGTTGAAGTCCCCCAACACCAGTAAGTTAGGGGACTGTACACGCACATCAGAGACCACCTCAAGCACCTCGGCCAGGGAGTCAGTCGTGCAGCGGGGTGGACGGTACATGAGCAGAATCCCCAGACTGCCCTTTGGGCCCAACCTCCAGTACATGCACTCAACAACCTTGGTCTCCCGGAGAGGGAGTCTGGTGAAGACCAAGGACTCTCGGTAGATAACAGCCACTCCCCCTCCCCGATCCCCAGCCCTCGGCTGCTGTGCATACGAAAATCCAGCTGGACACATGGCTGCAAGGGTTGGAGCAGCAGCCTCGGCCAGCCAGGTCTCCGTAATACATGCGAGGTCTGCACCCTCATCCAGGATCATGTCATGGATGAGGGAGGTTTTCTGGGTAACAGACCTGGCATTGCAGAGCAGCAAACGAAGGCCAGAAGATGGGGTCACGCCTCCCCCAGCCATCCTTTGGCTCTGGACAGGCCCGGAGCAGGGGACAGATACTACACATCTCTCCCTTGTTCCCCTTAGCTGGCATGGCCTGCCCCTAGCGCTCCGCCAGCGCCTGCCGCCCAGCCTCGGTATGTTCTGGCCCCCAACACTCCCCCCACTGCCTCCATCAGGTGGACACATGCCCCCTCGCTCCCGCCTATCAGGCAGGCTACCCACCCCTAAAAACACAACAAAATCCCCCCCAACAAAATAAAACAAACAAACAAAACAATTAAAATCCCCTTAAAAATGCCAGGCAGGAGTCCACAGGGAAGGCCTGGTGGCGGTGGTAGCGGCGACGGCGGCAGCAGGCCCAGCGGCTGCAAGCACGCCTCTTCCCTGGTGGTGGTGGTGGTGGTGGTGGCTTCTCCTGCAGGCCCTGGCTCTCCCAGGCCACCTCAGCCAGCCAGCTTATGTAGCCCCTCCAGGGAGGGGCAGGTGGAGCAGCACAGCTGGCTCGGTACCTGGGGGCCTGGTCCTGCAGGGACTGGCGGTCTGCCAGGCAGAAGTCCACAAGGAAGGCCTGGTGGTGTTATAGAAATTTCAGTTGTAGTATGTCTGTTATCCCATGATTTTATAAGCTAGGCTATGTCTGTTTTACCTCAGTGTGAGACTGCCATGCTAAACAAAGACACAGCGCCTTATCAGAGACTCAGGAATGCCAAGAATGTGTTTACTAGAGTACAAGGCTACCTCTCTGCGCATGCCTAGATATGTCAAAGGTGCTGCCTGTCTTCTGTTTCCCTCTCAGCTAGACAAAGAGATTAGTACAGCGCAAGCGTAAGACAGCCCCAAAGGTCTTGCCTATATAAACTTTTGAATCACATCACTTGATTGTAACCTTTGATGGAGCGTTAGCCCCAAGGGTTGCCTTATTCTGCAGAATAAAATCGTGTTGGACCAGATCTCTGCCTCCTCTCATTCTTGGTAAACTAATTGGAAGGTCTACCAGGGAAAAGAACACAATTTTTGTAACAAATTTGGCGACCGCGAAGGACAGCCCTGTGTGACCTGGGAGCTAGGCAAACGCTGGATCAACCCAAGCGGAGGGCGCCCTGGACCTTGTTTGGTTCACCGTGAGGTTTGAGGCAGCTGTTGCCTGGCAACCCAGCTAGCAAAGGACTCCTGAAGAGACGAGGCGAGTGGAGGTCTTTGGAGGACAGGACGAAACGCTGTCCGACTCTGGGGTCGTTTGGAGGCTGAGCTACGAGGTAAGTTGGATCGCACTGTCTGGGCCGTCTGGGGAGTGCAAATCTCCCATTCTTGTCTAACTGAGCCTTGCTTAAGCAGCAGTTGGGAAAGAAAAAATAAAAAAAATTGGCCAACAGGATAGGATCAAAACTTTCGTAGGAGAAAATAGCCAAGACCCACTGGGATGCATGCTTAAGAATTTTAAGTTGTTTAATGACAAAAGATGAGCTCATAAAGTTTTGTAATGGGGAATGGGTGACATTTAGTGTTGGCTGGCCAACTGGGGGAAGCTGAAAAAAAAAAAGTTGGGTCCAAGGTATATAATAAAGTGATTGTTGATAACCATGGGGATCAGCTGCCTTATATTGATGCTTGGCAAATGTGGATATTGAAAAATCCTGACTGAATAAGAAAACATAAAGGTCAATATTGTAAAGTCATGATGGTATGCTCCGAGATGAAGCCCAAAGCCCCTGTTCTCCCTGACTCAAGCCCCACGGAAAGAGCTTGGAGATTAAGAAATCCTGCCCAAGGCTCCCTGGGTTTCCCCTGCCCTAATCGGCCTGTTAGGTTGGGAGGAGAGGTTGCTGGGGGGAGGAGGGAGAGAAGCCCCCCCCCATGGAGAACCCATCTGTTACATCCCCACGTCTCGCTCGGTCTAGCTCCTTCTAAGTTGAAACATCTTCCAGTGTATTCAAGTTTGTTAGAGGAAGCAAGAACAGCTACAACAACAACAACAAAGTTGTAAACTCTGAAGAAAGAGATTTGTTCGAAGTCTGAAAGACTGTGGCAAAATTAAAGGAACAAAGACAGAGCAATGTCTGGGTCTGTGTAAGCTTATCTCTGCCAGTCTATTGAGAGCAGAGCTAAGGGGGGGTTGCCCGGCCCCACCAGAAGATGTCTGTGAGGACCTAATAGAAACAGTAAGATTTGCAAAAGAATTGCCCAAGTTGAAGCATCACAGCTGGAAAGCTGAGCAGACCTTGCTCTTATCTGTCGAAGAATCTAAAAGAGGTGTAAGGTTACACCTTCCACTCTTAAATTAAAGAAAAGACAGACAGCCTTTGCTAACATCCCATTTTTATTGCCCAAAGCTTTTTGTTTGGATCCATTATTGTTTGGATTTTTGAGAGGCACTCTGCACATGGATTAGAACTTTAGACTGTTAGAGATTTGCCATGAACAGTACTGTGAGGCTTGTCATAGCCATAAACTCCGGTTGTTGTAAATTGTGTGTTTGTTTGTGATCAGCTCAGTGCACAGTTTGATTTGTAACTTCAACACTCAGATAAAAAGCTGTATTTCCAAGGCTTTGAGAGATTCACAGACTACAAAGGAAGCAGCCTTCAAAACGTTCAAAGAGAAACTACGAAAGTTAGTTTCCGTTTAGAAAAAAGGGGGCCAATAAATTGTATTAAAAAGTGAGAGAGGAAAATTCCCCCTCCCCTTCTCCTGTGGCATCTCTAAGCCCAGCTATGCTTCTAAAGCCTGAGAAAGTTCCTGCCCCACGTGTTCCAGCTCTTTCTCAAAATCTGAACTGTCTGGACACTCTAAATGCTCAGAGGCAAGCTTGTCACTCTGTCAAAATTCATAAAGTGTGGAGTTGCCGATGCAAAAATGGTGGCTTAAAACTTTTTGCATATATAAAAATGCCCTTCCCTTGATCTTAATGGGCCCTGGCTGTGTAGCCAGAATAACAGTATGATTGCCAGATCTGCTCCACCATGCCCTGCAATGAAAAAAAAATGTTTTTCAGTCACGCTGTTAGATTTCAATGGTGTAAAGCAGAAAAGGCAAGGAAAAAAAAAGAGAAAGTTGCAGAAGACTGATGGGGCAGTAGCAATGTCTCTGCCCCAGTTGATGGAGATTGCTTATAAGGTGTTTGTGAATCGTGAGAAAGTAGAGAAGAAGGAAGCAGATAAGAAGGGCAGACAGAACGCAGCTTTGATTGCAATGGCAATCACAGGGCAAGTCCCTGATTGGGCAGATAAAGTTTTAAAGAAAGATTTTGGGAATCAGAGAAAGCTGCATTTGGGAAGAGATGAATGCGCTTACTATAAAGAGAAGGGACATTGGCGAAAAGACTGCCCAAAGCGTAAGGGGAAGAAGAGGGGGGCGATGGTGGCCATAAAAGGGAAAGAGGACCAGCTGTGGGTGTCCTTGCTTCAATATTCAAATGACCTTCTTCTGGCCATCAAGACAGAGGACTCATGTGCTAAAGCTACTATCTCCCTCTTGCAAGAATTAAACTTGAAAGGCTATAAAGTGTCAAGAGAAAAGGCTCAGATTTGCCAGACCCATGTCACCTTCTTGGGCTACCTGATTCGAAAGGGAACCAGAGACCTGAGCACTGGTTGTTTGGACGTCATACAGAAGACACAGAGGCCTACAGACCCTCGAGAGTTGCGAGCCTTCCTTGGGCTCACCGGGTTTGTTGTTTTTTTACAATGTGGATACCTGATTATGGAGGGAAAGCGAAACCCCTGTATGAAGCTTTGACAAAAAAAAAATATCATCCACTGAAAACGGACAAATAAAATGGAAAAGGCTTTTCTTAAGCTGAAGCAAGCCTTGGTGTCGCCACCTGCTCTGGCCTTACCAGATCCCGACAAACCGTACCGGCTCTATGTACATGAAAATAAAGGAGTGGCATCAGGGGTTTTGACCCAAAGGACAGGTCCTTCCTGGAGACCTGTAGGATACTACTCGAAGACTCTGGATCCAACCGCAAAGAGATGGCCTGCTTGCTTAAGGGCTGTGGCAGCAACTGTGCTTTTATCGGTCACGCCAGTCACGCTATGAGATCTCCCTGCTTTCAAGCCCAGGCCTCATCCTGCCACCTTGCTCCCTAAGCCAGATCTAAATTGTCATGACTGTTTAAAAATTTTAAGTCAGGTGACTCTGATCAGGCCTGACCTCACTGATTCCTTGTTACCAAAGCCAAACCTTAAGGTGTTTGTAGATACACAAGATGTGCAGTAGTTACTCTAGAAAAAGCGCATGGAAAGAGTGCCAATCCCGAAAAAAATAAGAGGCAATGCTTTGGCAGATAAGGCTGCAAAAGAAGCCGCACAAATGAGAAGTGAGGAGGTGCATTATGAAAGAGACCTAATCCCATATTTGAGTACAGATTTGGTTCCAATCTACTCTCCAGCTGAGCATGAGAGAGCTCTTGAATACAAGGCAAAGCAAACTAAAGATGGATGGTAGATAGTCCCAAGAGGCAAAGTGTTCATATCCAGGCCTCTTCTGAGCTTTATAGTGAGAGACTTGCACCAGGCTACACATCTAAGAAAAATTGCAATAGAAGATCTACTCGTGAGATGGCCACAGGCCTTGCCAATCGCCTTAACTCGAATACAGTGCACCCCCAGGGGAAGTATTAAATTGACACCGTTTAAAATGTTATATGGGCGCCCACCTCAGATGTTACCTATGGCTGATAGCTTAAATATAAACTTAAAAGTAAGGGCTTTAAAGATCCATGAATATGTTACTGCCTTGCAGTCTGTTTTGTCTTGTCTTCACAGGTTCCTAGCACCATACGAATCCTTGCCTTTAGATGCTCCAGTGCATAATTTCAGTCCTGGTAATTAGGTGCTGATCCAGTCCTGGAAAGATGAACCACTTACTGAAAAATGAAAGGGTCCATTCCAGGTTCTACTCACCACTCACACGGCTATAAAAGTCGCTAGAAGAAAGAAGTGGATCCATCACACCCACATAAAAGCATCACCTGCACCAGAGGGGGTCACACCGGAAGCTGACCCACCTGAAGGCCACCGTTAAAGTAGCAAACCACTAGAAAAATAGGGCAACTTATAAAACAAATGAATAAAAACTGTGATGACACTGTAATAACAACTGTCAGATTCAGAACCAAACAAGGTAGGGGGTGAACTAGTTACAGGATTGCTTACCCTGGGTTTATACCCAGAAATTATTGCAGAAAAAGTATCCTAGGCCTCACTTGCCATTTAGAAGAGACCATCAGTGCCACAGCCATAATGGTAAGGGCCATGCAATTTGAAATTGAAGATCTCAGCCAGCTAGTGGCCCAGTATCAGTTTGTTTTAGATTATCTCTTAGCACGCCAAGGTGGCGTCTGCACCCTAGCGAAGCAAGGGTGTAGAGTAAAGTTCCATGATTTAAACAAAACCATAGAAGATGAAATTGCCAAACTACAAGATATGATTGGACAGAATTATTCAGGAGCAAGTGATCCTTGGTTATAGTTGACTTCCTGGCTCCCTGATTTTGCATGGTTAAAACAACTTGTAATCAATGCAGTCTTGTTTGTTATGATACTATTGATGCTGGTTTGTGCCTTTAAGTGTGTAGTCCACTGCTGGACCAAAGAGAGGTATGAGATTTAAGAAAAGCCTTTTGAGGGGGGACTGTTATAGAAATTTCAGTTGTAGTATGTCTGTTATCCCATGATTTTATAAGCTAGGCTATGTCTGTTTTACCTCAGTGTGAGACTGCCATGCTAAACAAAGACACAGCGTCTTATCAGAGACTCAGGAATGCCAAGAATGTGTTTACTAGAGTACAAGGCTACCTCTCTGCGCATGCCTAGATATGTCAAAGGTGCTGCCTGTCTTCTGTTTCCCTCTCAGCTAGACAAAGAGATTAGTACAGCGCAAGCGTAAGACAGCCCCAAAGGTCTTGCCTATATAAACTTTTGAATCACATCACTTGATTGTAACCTTTGATGGAGCGTTAGCCCCAAGGGTTGCCTTATTCTGCAGAAGAAAATCGTGTTGGACCAGATCTCTGCCTCCTCTCATTCTTGGTAAACTAATTGGAAGGTCTACCAGGGAAAAGAACACAATTTTTGTAAGTGGTGGTGGCAGCGGCGGCAGCAGCAGGCCCAGCGGCGGCAAGCACGCCTCTTCCCCGGTGGTGGTGGCTTCTCCTGCAGGCCCTGGCTCTCCCAGGCCACCTCAGCCAGCCAGCTTATGTAGCCCCTCCAGGGAGGGGCAGGTGGAGCAGCACAGCTGGCTCGGTACCTGGGGGCCTGGTCCTGCAGGGACTGGCGGTCTGCCAGGCAGAAGTCCACAAGGAAGGCCTGGTGGTGGTGGCAGCGGCGGCAGCAGCAGGCCCAGCGGCGGCAGCAGCAGGCCCAGCGGCGGCAAGCACACCTCTTCCCCGGTGGTGGTGGTGGTGGTGGCTTCTCCTGCAGGCCCTGGCTCTTATCTGGACAGAGATAGCCTAGCTACAGTTATCCATGCTCTGTTAACTTCTCGTCTGGATTACTGCAATGTGTTATACATGGGGCTGCCTTTGAAAATGGTCCAGAAACTTCAGCTAGTCCAAAACAGGGCAGCAAGATTGTTAACAGGGACTGGCCAATGAGCTCATATTACTCCAGTACCTTTTCAGCTGCACTGGCTGCCAGTCCATTTCCAGGCCTGATTTAAAGTGCTGGTATTAACATTCAAAGCCCTAAATGGGTTGGGGTCAGGTTATCTGAAGGATTGGCTCCACCAATATGTGCCTGCCTGGACCTTAAGATCACCCTCAGTGGCCCTCCTCCATGAGACCCTGCCAAAGGAAGTGAGGTGGGTGGCTATTAGGAGGAGGGCCTTTTCTGCAGTGGGAGCCTGGCTGTGGAATGCGCTCCCTAGTGAGGTTCACCTGGCACCTACATTGTATTCCTTCCAGCGCCAGGTGAAGACCTTTTTGTTTTCCCAGGCATTTTAGCATTTTTAGCATTTTAGCTTACTAGACGTTTAGCTTTGCTGTTTTAAATCTGTATTTTAAATCTTTGCATTGCTGCTAGGCTTTACACTAGTTTTATTCTGGTTGCATTGTTATATTGTGGTTTTAATGTTTTTATATTTTATATTGTTTTACTGTGTGCTTGCTGGTTTTAATTTTTGTGAACTGCCCAGAGAGCTTCGGCTATTGGGTGGTATAGAAATGAAATGAAATGAAATGAATACATACATACATAAATTGTCTGGATCTCTGTATAATTCCCTGAATGAGGCAGAGCAATGGTGCAATAAAAGCCTTGTCTGGAAGGGACTTCCATAACCTAGGCCAGCAGCTTTCTCCAGCTGGGTGCTCTGTTGGACAACAACTCCCATAATCCCCATGGAGCATGCCCAATCACTGGGGGTGATGAGAGTTAAAGTCTGGCACATCTGGAGGCCTCCAGATTTGGGAAGGCTGATCGAGGCTCAGCCACAGCAAGTTCCAAAATCTACAAGTGGCAACAGAGGAGGTCCCCAGCCACTGTCAGGGTGGCCCCAGAGTAAAGAAAAAGGGCCTCCCCAGCAGACCTAAAGTAGCGGGAAGGCTGGTCTGGGAGGATGCCATGGCTGATGGAGTCCCTGCCATTTAAATAAAGGAGATAAATTCAACCCAGTAATGCCAGGTTTAATTCGCTGGAACTAAAGGCCGCAGTCCTACATACACTTTCCTAGAAGTAAGCCCCACTGAGTACAATGGGACTTACTTCTAGGTAGACATGCACTAGAAATCATCTTCCTCCTTACTAATTTGGCTCGACTGTATTGCTGATCTGGTTGAGATTAACTTCATCAGATTCTCAATGTAAGCGATCTGACACTACTTGCAAAACAGGTAATACAGCATAGCTGCTGTGAGGCCATTTGTTCTCAAGCTGTCATGGCTTCCTTGTGACAAAGCTCTGAAGTCAAAATGAATAAGTAAATAAATGAAAGGCAGCCTTGTGTACTCTGTGCAATTACAAAATGTGGTACATTTCCAAGCACTGTACTTGAGTGCCAGTTCTCAGATGAGTGGCTGCCCTTACTGGCAAACATTCCAGTGCTATAAATAATATTTAAAGGTGGCATCAGTTTACTAGTCTGTCATGGTGACTTCATAATTCTTTCGTTTCCTAACCTTCGATATTTGTGCATGGAGGGTATACAGCAAACTCTTGAATTCAAGGAGCAAAGCAGGGTTGGGTAACCTGTGACCCACCAAAATTCCAACTTCCATCAGCTCCAGCCCCCATGGCCAGTAGCGAGGAATGATGGGAGTTGTAGTCCAACATCTGAAGGGCCCCCATCCCTGGAGCAAAGTTTCCCTTGCAGTATTTCTTAGTACCCTTCATTATTTCTTTCTGATTCTGTTATGAATTCATTTAATCTGCCACCTTCCTTGGAACCTGCACTGTTTGCTGTCTCCCCTTTGCTTTTTGTGGATGAGCAGGGCAGTAATGAGTGAAAAAAATGAGAAAGGGCTAGCAAGGTAATGGGAGTAATCTGACCTTACAGTAGCCTTCCCCAACCGGGTACCCTCCAGATGTGTTGGCTGGGAGTATGGGAGTTGCAGTCCAACAGTTCTGGTGAGCATTGAGTTGAGGAAGGCTGCACTAGAGCTTTGGACTAGTAAGACCATAATAACCATAGAAACATCTAGAATGCCTCTTCATATTTACTGTTTGCAATATGCATCTTTTTGGATGAAAATCCTACTGCAGGCCTGACTAAACTACTCCCTAGGTCCATTTGCTCCCTCTGACCAAAGCTCTCCTGCTTCAGACCAAAAGTTCTACTATCCAAGCAGCCTGCTTCCCACATGAGCCAACTAGAAACCTTCAAGACTCACATGATCAGGGCTTGAATGCATATTTAGTGGCATTTTGGCCACGTTATTCTGAGAATTAGGAATCCAGGCCAATGGTTTCATCCAATCTACATGGCTATGGGTTATAAACTCAGTCCTCAAGATGGTTCAGGCTAGAGCAGAGGTGAGCGTCTGGCCCTCCAGATGTATTGGCCTACAGTTCCCATCAATCTTCACCAGAATAGACACTGAGGGATGATGGCAGTTGTAAGCTGAAGCATCCGGTCTAGAGGGTTGTTCTGGAATTCTCAGAAACAGCAAACACCAGCATCCCTGTTTTCAATCCAGATATCTGGCAGCAACAGCAAAGCTGAAAATGTCAACAAGCAATGAGGCATTCCCAAATGTTGCCTCTGCAGAAGGAGAGACCATTTCTGCAAGGAAATGAGAAGCTTTGGGAGAAACCTTTTGTGGAGAAATGCTAGGTATATAAATGTCTGTTGATGTTCTGCAATGTTTAAATACTTCATGTGACCGCTGTGAGACTGTCATGTATTTAAGTAGACATGAGGCCTTGCTTTGTTACTGTGCTGAAGGCCTGTTTAAGAGTAGTGCTTAGTGACAGAGGCTCTTTTCACACCTGGCATTTTATCCCACTACATACTGGTCCTTTTTACTCCAGATCCTTTCTGGGATTTACACTGGCCCTGTATCCAGGCATCTCTCATAGCACGGCCCTCCATTCTATACCGTTCCATGGCTGGGCAGAGCTGCACAGAACAATCAGGACAGAAGGGGGCTGCTGGCTCCATACCCCCTTCCTTCCCCTGATCATTGGTTCCTGTAACATGATTGATGGCTCCGCCCCATCCCTCCACTCCTCCACAGCAGGAGGGAAGTTGGAAGCCCTTCTAGTGAACTGGATAGCAGGCTATGGGAGCCGGTCCCCTCCTGCCTCCGAGGGCAGTGAGAGGGTCTTCTCGGTGGCTTTCCCCAAAGTTCTGGCACTGCTACATATGTCAGTGTGTGATGGAATTAAATGCAGTATTGCTTGTGCTACTGAGTTTGAAGGGTATACCAATTTCCAGGTTCCCAACTACAGAAGAAAGAAATCCACAAACGGAGTTGTATACAGTCAATGCACCAAGCCGCCCCTAGCAGCCCCCGCCCCCAGGCAACTGCTTCACAGGGGACATCTTCTTCATTAGACCTGGCTTGGTTCACTCCCCCCCCATGCTGTTGTTGCTTTCCCCCCTTATTCTGGCTTCCCAACCACCCTGCAAGGTGGGCTAGGAGAAGACATAGTGGCTGGCTAGGTGGGAAGGAGTACTGTGGAAAACAACCTCAGCATTACTCCCTTATCTAAAACAACTCCACACTCAAAAACGAAACTATGAAAAATGACAATTCCAAGCTCTGCATGATGAATTATTTATTTATTTATTTATTTAATTTATTAATCGCCCATCTGGCTGGTCACCCAGGCACTCTGGGCGATGTACAGCATATAATAAAACAGTTTAAAACAATAAAATTCTACAATAAAAACATTTTCTAAAATACCCTAACCCACCCCAAATGCCTGCCTGAACAACCACGTTTTTACTGCACGGCGGAAACTCATTAAAGAGGGGGCATGACGAAGTTCCCTAGGGAGGGAGTTCCACAGAGTGGGGGCCACCACAGAAAAGGCCCTCTCCCTCGTCCCTACCAGTCTAGCTGTCCTGGCTGATGGGACAGAGAGAAGGCCATCTGAGGCTGATCTTGTTAAGCGGCCTGTCTGGTGTTGCTGGAGGCACTCCTTAAGATAGGCTGGGCCGGAACCATATAGGGTTTTAAAGGTCAAAACCAACACCTTGAATTTGGCCCGGAAAACAACTGGTAACCAGTGCAACTCCTTCAGCACTGGAGTGATGTGATCTTGCTGGCAGCTGCCTTTAATCAGGCGAGTCGCTGCTTTCTGTACCAGCTGCAGCTTCCGAACCGTCTTCAAGGGTAACCCCACGTAGAGCACATTACAGTAGTCTAAACGAGAGGAGACCGGGGCATGTACTACCGATGGGAGCAGATGATCAGGAAGGAAGGGGCGCAGCCGCCGTATCAGATGGAGTTGATACAGCGCTGTCCAGCTCACAGCTGACACCTGAGCTTCCATGGACAGCTGGGAGTCCAAAATGACCCCCAGGCTGCAGACCTGGTCTTTCAAGAGTAGACGTACCCCATTGAACACCAGGTCAACATCCCCCAGCCTCCTCTTATCTCCCACCAAAAGTACCTTGGTCTTGTCAGGGTTCAGCTTCAGCTTATTCCTCCCCATCCAGCAACTCACTGTCTCCAGACATTTGGACAGGGATTCTATGGCCAACCCTGGTGAAGATTTGAACGAGAGGTAGAGCTGCGTGTCATCCGCATATTGATGACACCGCACCTCAAACCTCCTGATGATAGCCCCCAGCGGCTTCACATAGATGTTAAATAGCACTGGGGAGAGGATGGAACCCTGTGGCACCCCACAAATGAGTGGCCACGGGTCCGAAACCTCCTCTCCCAGTGCTACCCTCTGGTACCTGCCGGAGAGGAAGGACCGGAACCACCGCAATACGGTGCCTCCAATGCCCAACCCCATTGAGGAGGAGAAAAGGCACTTTTAATATCCACTGAAATCATGTCAAGCCTTTCTCCTGCGTGGCTGAGGAGGGTGACTCTCCCATCTATCCTGGGAGGAAAAAAGCCCATCAATCTGGTGAGGAAAAGAAAAAAGAAGCAGTCAGTGAAGTCAATGGGAGTGGGAGGTTCAAAGTAAATGCATTGAAGGGAATGGGAGACCTTAAGACTGCTACTCTAAGTAGACTTACAATGCACTCCTATGCATGCCTACTCAGAAGCAAACCACACAGATTTCAATGGCACTCACTCCCAGGGAAGGGAAGCCTTACAGCCAATTAGTTTACTGAGAAGTAAGCATTGCTGTGTTCAAGGGGATCTTGGAGCCCGTAGTGGAATGGGAGAGAGGCAGAAATGGTCACTGGAAGCAGTCAGTGACCTGCCTCCCGCTTCCCACCAATTTGTTGTTTTGACAATGTTATTCATCACCTTGGAGCAATACGCCCTAGCACATGCCCACACAAAGTGGGACAAAGTGCTAAAGGGGAAATACACGGGGGAGGGGATGTGACTATTTCGATTGGAAGCACAGAAAATGCCGGGTTTTCCCCGTTCTTAGATAAGACGGGAAGAAGGAAGGAAAGTTGTGAGATAGCAGCAGGAGAGCAGCGGTGTCATCTAAAGCTCCCATGAAAACCAGTGATTAAAGAAGAACGATCCTGCTAAAAAAACCTCAGGTGTGAAGAGAGCCAGATTTTGAAAGGGAGACAGCGAGAATCAGGTAAAGTTATTTTTTACTGGTCTGGCAAACATCAGACTCTAGCTAGGCAGAAAAAGGGCAGTTGGAGCTGACAGCTGGAGACAGAGCTGAGAGTTGACAAGGGGATGAGAGGGAGTTGGAGTTACTGGTGGTTAGCTGAAGGGAGCAGAGCTAGGAAAAGAGAAAACCAGTCTGAGAGACTTCTGGAGGGAGACCAGGGCCTAATCTACATGGCCGATTTAGTGCAGAGCGACAGCACATCAGACTTGTTTGTGACAGACGACGCTGTGGCCAATCAGCAGCAACCCCACAACTTCCCTCTGGAAAAGGTGCATTTTCAGAAAGTCCTTTTAGTGTGTCTTTTCCCCTTAAATGCGACTCCTGTGTGGTTCCACTGCAGTGTGCCCTGTCCACCTCATTAAATCCTAGGCATGCCTCTGTGACCTGGTCAAGGGCTGGGGCCACCCCTTCTGCTGCCCCATTCCTCTTTTTCCCCATTCGAAGTAGGGCTGCGTTCCCATTCACAGTATGGCAGTTGTGCTGTTTCAGTCATTTACAATAACAGAGTAGCTGCTTTATCCATTCACAGCTTGTAGCCTGTATTTCGCATTCAGAATAGCGCAGTAGCACTGTTTCAATCATTCACAATAGTGGAGTAGCTGCTTTACGCATTCAGATTATGTAGCCTGTTTCTCCCATTGACTATAGTGCAGTATCTTTTAAACTTTCACAATATCCCAATGGTGGATGAGCAGGGAGAGGTGTAGGGTAAACTACACGGACCTAATTCAGAGCTTCCAGTAAACTTCCCTGAGCAGGGGAGTATGGACAGGGATGGGGAACACGCCCCTCTCATTCACTGAGCAGCACCGACGTGGTTCAGTTCTACTCCACCCACCCAACCCACCCTGAAGTATGGGGGTTTCAAGTGCTGTGTGACCCATGAAAGCAGGCTTTTAGGTGGTGTATACTCCGCTTTGCTTCGTGTGCCCCTGATGGACCGAAGTGATTTCAAGAAAATCCAGATAAAACCAGAAAGCACTTCTCATTCCATTTCCATGTAGATGGAGCCCTGGAATCTATAGCTGGTGGCTGTGAAGAACAGGAGGCCAGGCTGTGAGGCTGTGGTGATAATTCAGGCAGGCAGCAGTGCTCAGCACCAGGGAGATTCAATCAGAGGTCTGACCAGAAGGAGCTTCAGCAAGTGATCCCTGATACAGTGTCATCATCCCAAAAGGAAGCATGCATCCCAGAGGCAACAGGAGGGGATGAAGGCAGAGGAGGACTGTTCCTGGTTGTGGGAGATTGGCTAGGGTGGAGTTTAGGGGAATTGGATTGCGGCGGGGGGAAGCTGTTGAGAGCTTATAAGCAGGGAAGATTCTCTAATTGGGTACAGTAACCAAGGATATTTAAAAGCATTCCCATCCTATCATTTGAACAACACTCTATCCCCTTGTGTACATAACCCCCCTTAACAAACCTCTTAGTTTTGTTCATCTTGTCTCTAGCAGTGGTGTCAGTCCCATGCCTATGCCTATGCCTTAGATACCAGGCTACTGAGATATTTAAGATACAAATTGTTTATTTTGGTGGTAGCACTTTTATGATTAAGGGTTTTATGCTTGAGATGGTTTTGTGGCAAGGAGTTCCATAGATCCAAGTCTCAAAAGCGTTAAGAAAAAGGAATAGCAACAGAAAACCTGCATGGTCCCACCGCATTTTGCGGATGTCAGCGGTGGGTACCCTAGTGAAGGGAAGGTTCACTATACCTTTCTTTTCTGGTCTAGGATGTTAGGGATGCCAGTGTCTTCTGTTTTGCAGAGTACAGTGTCCATAAATTGGAACGTCAAGCAGTTTGGCTGTGGTACTACACAAGGAGCATTGAACTTTGCCCAATGTTACCAAATAGAATGATGGCTTGCAGCACTGTAACAAGCATCCTCTTGCCTACAGCAGAGCAGGTGTGCAAGAAATCTCCATAATTGGAAAATGACACTTCATGGGATCTCCTGACTGTTCTTCAATGAGTTAGCAGTGTCAGAACCACCTGTCTTTTACTCCGCCATTGCCAAAGGATTAATCTCCGAACTTGAGGGTGACATGTGTTAAATAGCTACTAATTAAAAACAGTATTAAAATAAGGAAAAATGCTGACATAATACGTATATTTCTGGTAGTGCATTGCATAATTTGTACATTTCTTGTCAATGTTGAATAAAATAGAGGGACCACGTGTATTTAGGGGTGTCATGACCTCTGGTTTTGTAAGTGCTATTTTGGGATGTTATTTTGTACTGGTATGGGGGGCGTGTAATTGTGTATGGCCAGATCAAATGGATTTACTTACTAGTGAAGTCACAATGATATATAAATGCCAGTCAAAAAAGATGACAGCTTTTGGTTCTGATTCAGTATCCATCATCAACACATATGAATAACCTCCTATTATTGGGGTCTGATAATGGAGAGAGCGGAGGACAAGAAGGCCTAGCGTGCTATGGTCCATGGGGTCACAAAGAGTCAGACACGACTTAATGACTGAACAACAACAATGGATATCACTTCGGATGGGGCTTCATAACAAAGGAGTCATCGCTGAAAAAGCTCTATTGTTAACAGAATACAGCCTCACATGGTTGGTAGTGATTGCAGTGCTGAAGCATTTCTCGAAATATATTTATTTTGCTTCCCAACAAAATGATCAAAGCAGTGAACATAATAATGACATCAACACTCAAGTATAACAATAAAATGAGAATAAAATTATCATTCTACTGATCAACAATAAAATGATAACTGTACAGTAACTGGGTAGGTCACACATTAGGAAGAGCTTACATAAAGAGATAGGTCTTAAGGATATTGTCAGGAGGCTCCCTAGCGGCTTCTTTCAGTAGACTCCAATAGCCAACTCAAGACACAGATGAAAGGATTCTTTTCAAGGCTTTAATCCTTTTACAACTTAATGACTCTTTCAGGTGCTAAACACAAACGACTAAGCAAGGAACAGCAGAGTGGCCTATGTGCCGAGTAGGCAGTTGATCCCCGTTTGAAGGAGAGTCACTTGAAGACCCTGAACTTATGGGCTAGGGAGAGATCCTCCCTCTTTCCCCTGGGTTCAGGGGAGGCGGCCGTTGCTTGCGCGCCAAACGGGCGCTACGCCTCCTTTCTGTGCCCTCCATCGCTTGTCGCTTTTTGCGTCTGCATCAAGCGTCTAGCAAGCCCCGTTCCCACACTTTCTCACTGCTAGGATCACTATCTATCTCAGGAATGCCAGCAGGAGGAATCTCTGCCAGCTGCTGTGCCTGTGAGGGATGAGCTGGCTCCTCTCCCACGGATTGCTGATCCTCCTCAGAATCAGAACTGCTCTGGGGTTCTATCGGCTCAGTTTCCACCCTGACAGATATGTCTAAAAGCCAGAACTGTAGACACCAGTCCGATGTCAGTTGGGAGCATGTTCCAGAGGGCGGGTGCTGCAACACCATTACTGGTACTCCTAAGGTGAATGTCAGGACCATGCAGTATCATCAAAAACGCTCCTTCTAAGGATCGCAAAGGTCAGGCAGGGACATATGGTACGGGGTGAGGCAATCCCTAAAGCAATATGGTCTAAAGTCATATAGGACTTTATATGTTAACGACACCTTAAACATGGCCTGTTACCTTTTGGCAGCCACTGCAGTTTGTTTTTAGCAAAGGTGTACAGGCCTGCAAAAGGAGGCCCTTGTAAGCAGCCTCAAACCGCCTGCAGCTTCCAGACCAAACTGAAGGGTAGCCCCAGTAAGCGCATTGCAGGAATCCAGTCTCGAGGTTACCAATGCCTGAACTACCGAGGCCACTCTAATTAATGGAAGAAAACATATATGGAAAGGTGCAATTCATTTTCTCTTTAAGGACTTCATCCCTGTCCTTCTGGAGGATGGACTCTGAGGCCAACTCCTTCACTGTCACCTACTCTGTGTGTGTGTTGGGGGGCTGGTGGTTGTAGGATCCCCATGGCTTCTCCGAAAAGGGCAACCAAACTGACCAGGGCCTCAACTATTAGCCATGCTGGCTGGGGTTGATGGGAGTTGTAGTTCAAAATATCTGGAGGGTACCACATTGGGAGAAGCTGATCTATGAGAGTTCCTCTTTAAAATAGGGTAGCATACATCAATACTAGAGAATAAAAGATGACAACAGTGAGCTAATAAATTAATGCTTTATGTTGACTATAGAATGACATAAAGAAGAGATGTCTCAAGACTCTTAACACTTCCATGATTTAGTATAAGCCAGATAACTATTTGTCAAATTTAGCCATTATAAGTGGGACCTGCAACAAACTGTTGTAGTGTAGAGTGCTCCTGTTGAGGATTCCAGCCACTCCATTCCATGCCTCCCTCCTGGTTTTCTGGGCCTTTGCCCAACAGCCTGCCAGGATTCCATGGGCCCTGAACATTTTCAGTCCTCACTGGGCTGTTTTTTGGGTTCCCCTGCTTTATGGGTGTTTTTCCCCTAAATATTTTTTGTACTTCTGCAAACCTTGTGCTTATGTAGCCAAGAGTGGACACCTCGCTCTTGGCTACATAAGCAACAGCACTCACACCCTAAACGTTGAAAAAATAGAATGATTAAAAAATAACATGGTGTGATAGATTTACAGGTTCACAACTTTGAAAGTTCCCACATATCATATGTAATTTTTCCTACTACAATAAAATTAATCACCTGAGAAAATAAATATTTCTCCAGTTAACTATGTGTCTTGGCTTTGAATTGTTCTTGGTGACAATAATGTTTGAATCTATTTTTCCCCCTTTCTAAAATATAGTTATGATAACTTTTTAGCATTTATTTATCATGTGCTCTTTCTCTCAGCATGAGATAAAATAACAACTTCTCATTCACTGAGAATTAATAAGATTAGTTGTTCCAGGAAGTACTGGTGACTACAGTTGCACAGGAAAAAAAATAAGAAAAGAGATCTGTATCTTTTAGCTTTTGTTTTACAGGTTTAGAAACTAAATGTCTATCTATCTTATCTTAGAAAATATATTTATGTAGAAAATATATGTATTACCTTTTGCAAAAAGGATTGTACACTATTTAAGAGTTGAAGTGAGTGAAATGGTCCGTTATACTTTCTAAAGGGGTATGCCTAATGTCTACCATACACTCTTTTTGGCACCAGGTTATGGTGTCTTTATTTACCCAAGCATTTTAATCTGTTTAATGATTATACAATACTGTATACTGATTATTATTCTTTCTCCATGCACAAAGAGACCCGGAGGTGAACACTCTGTGCATGGAGAAAGGGAATGTCTTTCTCACATCAGCCCTAGGGAAAGGCAGCCTTTCTCTAGTCCTGGCCATTGGGTGGGATCAAGGGGAGTGGGGGAAGGGAACTGTTGTGCCAGATGTGGAACCCCCAGAGGCTAGATCTGACCCTGAGCAGATCAGAGCTGGGCCAGAGGATTCCCATCCCAGCGTCTTCCTCAATATATTGTGCAATCTTTTTATGGCTGTTTGATGTTAGTGTTTTATTATATATGGTTTTAAAAAACTGTATTAGCTCTAATGCTGTATACCACCCTAATCTGATTTGATGAAGGGCAATTTTCCTTCTCCCTCTTTCTCCCACCCTCCATTTAATTCCCTGTTGGTGTTAACTGCTTATTATCTCATCTCTTCCCATACCCAAATTACCAGAGCTCATTCTCCTTCATCATTTCTGCAATCCTCTCACACTTTCATATTTCATCTATTTTTTACATTTAATTCAATTAATATTTCTTATGTAAAGCTTTTTGTTGTTGTTCAGTCGTTCAGTCGTGTCCGACTCTTCGTGACCCCATGGACCATAGCACGCCAGGCCTTCCTGTCCTGCGCTCTCTCCCGGAGTGTGCTCAGGTTCATATTCATTGCATCGGTGATGCTATCTAGCCATCTCATCCTCTGCCGTCCCCTTCTCCTTTTGCCTTCAGTCTTTCCCAGCATCAGGGTCTTTTCCAGAGAGTTTTCTCTTCGCATTAGGTGGCCAAAATATTTGAGCTTCAGCTTCAGTATCTGTCCTTCCAATGAGCACTCAGGGTTGATTTCCTTTAGGATGGACTGATTTGACCTCCTTGCAGTCCAGGGGACTCGTAAGAGTCTTCTCCAGCACCACAGTTCGAAAGCATCAATTCTTCGGCGCTCAGCCTTCCTTATAGTCCAGCTCTCACAGCCATACATTACTACTGGGAAAACCATAGCTTTGATTAGACGGACCTTTGTCGGCAAGGTGATGTCTCTGCTTCTTACTATGCTGTCTAGGTTTGCCATAGCTTTCCTCCCAAGGAGCAAGCGTCTTTTAATTTCATGGCTACAGTCACCGTCTGCGGTGATCTTGGAGCCCAAGAAAGTAAAATCTGTCACTGCTTCCATTTCTTCCCCTTCTATATGCCAGGAAGTGATAGGGCCAGATGCCATGATCTTCGTTTTTTTAATGTTGAGTTTCAAACCAGCTTTTGCACTCTCCTCTTTCACCCTCAACAAGAGGCTCTTGAGATCCTCTTCGCTTTCTGCCATTAGGGTGATATCGTCTGCATATCGGAGGTTGTTGATAATTCTCCCAGCAATCTTAATTCCGACCTCTGATTCATCCAACCTGGCATTTCTCATGATGTACTCTGCATATAAGTTAAATAAGCAGGGTGACAATATGCAGCCTTGTCGTACTCCTTTCCCAATTTTGAACCACTCGGTTGTTCCATGTCCAGTTCTTACTGTTGCTTCTTGACCCTCGTACAGGTTTCTCAGGAGACAGGTAAGGTGTTCTGGTACTCCCATCACTTTAAGAATTTGCCACAGTTTGTTGTGATCCACACAATCAAAGGCTTTAGTGTAGTCAATGAAGCAGAAATAGACATTTTTCTGGAATTCTCTTGCTTTCTCCATGATGCAGCGAATGTTGGCGATTTGATCTCTAGTTCCCCTGCCTCTTCGAAACCCAGCTTGTACTTCCGGTAGTTCTCGGTTCGCATACTGCTGAAGCCTAGCTTGTAGGATTTTGAGCATCACCTTGCTGGCATGTGAAATGAGCGCAATTGTGCGGTAGTTTGAACACTCTTTGGCGTTGCCCTTCTTTGGAATTGGAATGTAAACTGACCTTTTCCAGTCTTGCGGCCATTGCTGAGTGTTCCAAATTTGTTGGCATGTTGAATGCAGCACTTTAACAGCATCATCTTTTAGGATTTTAAATAGCTCAGCTGGAATACTGTCATCTCCGCTAGCTTTGTTGTTACTAAGCTTCCTAAGGCCCACTTGACTTCACTCTCGAGGATGTCCGGCTCAAGTTCAGTGACCGCACTATCATGGCTATCAAGGACATTACTATCATGGCTATCAAGGACATTAAGATCTTTCCTGTATAGTTCTTCTGTGTATTCTTTCCACCTCTTCTTAATCTCATCTGCTTCTTTGAGGTCCCTGCCTTCTTTGTCCTTTATCATGCCCGTCTTTGCACAAAACGTTCCCTTGAGATCTCCAATTTTCTTGAAGAGATCTCTAGTCTTTCCCATTCTGTTGTTTTCCTCGATTTCCTTGCATTGTTCATTTAAGAAGGCCTTCTTGTCTCTCCTTGCTATTCTCTGGAACTCTGCATTCAGTTGGAGATATCTTCCCCTTTCTCCCTTGCTTTTTGCTTCCCTTATTTCCTCAGCTACTTGTAAAGCCTCATCAGACAGCCACTTGGCTTTCTTGCATTTCTTTTTCTTTGGGATGGATTTCGTTGCTGCCTCCTGAACAATGTTACGGACCTCCGTCCATAGTTCCTCAGGCACTCTGTCTATCAGGTCTAATCCCTGAAATCTATTCCTCACCTCCACTGTATATTCATAAGGGATATGATTTAGGTCATACCTGAATGGTTTAGTGGTTTTCCCTACCTTCTTCAATTTCAGCCGAAATTTTGCAAGAAGCAGCTCATGATCTGAATCACAGTCAGCTCCAGGTCTTGTTTTTACTGACTGTATGGAGCTTCTCCATCTTTGGCTGCAAAGGACATAATCAATCTGATTTCGATATTGACCATCTGGTGATGTCCATGTGTAGAGTCGTCTCTTGTGCTGTTGGAAAAGAGTGTTTGCTATGATCAGCGTGTTCTCTTGGCAAAACTCTATTAGCTTTTGTCCTGCTTCATTCTGTACACCAAGGCCATGCCTGCCTGTTATCCCGGTGATTTCATGACTTCCTACTTTAGCATTCCAGTCCCCTATGATGAAGAGGACATCTTTTTTTGGTGTTAGTTCTAGAAGGTGTTGGAGGTCTTCATAGAACCGATCAACCTCAGCTTCTTTGGCCTCAGTGGATGGGGCATAGACTTGAATTACTGTGATGTTGAATGGTTTGCCTTCGATTCGTACTGAGATCATTCTATCATTTTTAAGATTGTACCCCAGTACTGCTTTTCCCACCCTTTTGTTGACTATGAGTGCTACTCCATTTCTTCTAAGGGATTCTTGGCCACAATAGTAGATATGATGGTCACCTGAATTAAATTCGCCCATTCCTGTCCATTTTAGTTCGCTGATTCCCAAGATGTCGATGTTCAATCTTGCCATCTCATGTTTGACCACCTCCAGCTTACCTTGATTCATTGATCTAACATTCCAGGTTCCTAAACAGTATTGTTCTTTACAGCATCGGATTTTCTTTTCACCACCAGACACATCCACAGCTGAGTGTCCTTTCGGCTTTGGCCCAGCCGCTTCACTCTTTCTGGTGCTACTTGGAAATACCCTCTGCTCTTCCCCAGTAGTATATTGGACACCTTCCGACCTGAGGGGCTCATCTTCCGGCGTCATCTCTTTTAGCCTTGTGATACATTCCATGGGGTTTTCTTGGCAAGAATCCTGGAGTGGGTTGCCATTTCCTTCTCCAGTGGACCACATTTTGTCAGAACTCTCTGCCATGACCTGTCCATCTTGGGTGGCCCTGCACGGCATATCTTATGGCTTCACTGAGTTACGCAAGCCCCTTCGCCACAACAAGGCAGTGATCTATGAAGGGGATGTTAAGCTTTAGTCTTAACCTAAGTCTTAGTCATGTGATACTTAGTCAGTAGATAGTATATGACTCCACATCAAAATTATTCTTCAGCATGTGCACATACACACACAGGATTACTGTCACTTCAGGGGAAGAGTGAGGATGAGCCCCTTCCTTTCCTGTGTATCCCCATTGCCAGCCTCACAGCTCTCCAGACGTTGGGGACTGAACATCTGCAGGAGATATCATTCTCTACTCGTGTCAGCTCCTGCATACCAGAGGGGTAGGCAATCTGGTGCCCCCCCCCTGGATGTTTCAGACTGCACCTTCCATCAACCCCAGCCAGAAAATGGTCAGGGACAATGGGAGTTGTAGTCCAAAACATTTGGAAGGCACCTGGTTACTTACCCCTGAAAGTATTATATCTCTTTAATTTCTATTCAAGGAACTCATTCCATGACAATATGTACAGCCCCATGCAGCTGCCTTCTCTTATCTCCCCTCCCCCCCCCCATGTCCTTTAAGTATAAGCTGTACTGAAACTCTGGATGGTTCCAGCCAGAGGGCTCTTAGCGGTAGCAATGAGAAAGGATTGTGCATCTATTCCATCTTTTTCTCCTTAACAGATTTTCCACAGCAAGAAAAAAAAAAAGACAAAAGAAGCTGTGGAAAAACACAGGAGGGTCACAAGTGGAAGTGGACACTGTCTGGACCATTGTAAAATTCTGTGAATCAGACAGGCATTGGTACAATAAAAGCCTCATCTGGAAATATCCTGTATGATACATATAACAGATTTAATTCAATCTATTACTGTTTATTTTAGTACTCTGGAAAAATGGGGAAGAGAACTGGCAGACTGAAGCAAAAATTAGGCCTATTGCCTTGGGTAATAAGACTTGCATCATAGGAGTCTCCTAAGTATTTGAGCAATTCAGTCTAAAGAGAGGGTGAGGGTGAGTTGGTTGCCTGGCAGCGAGTTCAATTAGGTCAGTAGCCATGTGTTGATCAGTGATGTGGTTTGCAAATGTGTGCAAGAGGAAGTCTACTGGATGCAGATGTTATAAAAGCATTTCCCCTTTGCAGTTCTCAGAGGAAGGGGAATGACCTGCTACGGGGAAGCCGCTTCCCAGATGAGAAGTCATGGGTTCTCCAAACACACTGCTCTCTTAATTTTCCAACTATATGCTAGCAGAGCAGTTCTAGCAAGGAAGGCAGAAGCAGAACCAGGCCTGTGAAAGTGGAACATGCTGTAGATCTATCCCAACAAACCAGGGTCTCCAGTGTGCCCATTTGCCTCCTTTGGTGCCCACCAATATCCCCTCCCTTCCCATTTTTCATTTGTTTATTTTAAAAGTTGGGTGTTTGGCAGTTGCAAAGTGAAGCACCTGGCTGGCTTGCAGCCAGCCACCATCTTCATTTCCTTTTCCCAGAATGCCTCTGGGCCCCACATGGGCCCAGAGGCTGCAAAATAGTTTTTGTGAATGACTGCACCCAACATGGCAGCTGATCTGTGAATGGATCCCCCCCAGTGGCACAGCTGTTTATGCTTTTTCAAATTACTAAATGTATTTTGAATACATTTCAAATACATCCCAGAAAAGGTTTGGGACTCCTGAGCTATAGGTTAGTGTCACTTGTAATCCTCAGTTGGTATATAAAGAGGTTGCTTCTTGAAAGAGGACACCTAATGAACACTTAACAAGTGTTTTATGTAGTCTAAGATTCAAGAAATGTAAGCAGGCTTCCTGGTTTTCACAGTTATGTGTAAGGGGTGATGTGTGACATAAGCTATTCCTGTTCGACTGCAAATTCCCCCAAAGATAAAAATAAAGCAGAATTGATGCTTTATCAAAGGTCTCAAAGATATAGAATTATCTACTATGTTATAAAAAACCCCCAAACATAAACAAGGAGCAGAAAAAATAATCTTGAGAACATTTTGGATGCAGGAAGCTATTATAATAAGATGAAGGGTAGTCTGATGCAGGGGGGGGGGGCGCTCAAGGACCTCTCCCCCAATCCCGTGAGTCTGTGGTTTGGCCAGATCTTGCTCTGGCATGTCCTGCATTAACTGATGGTTATCACCCTGCCAGCTACCTTTGTGAATTAGAAAAAAAGGCAGGAAGATGACACAGCTAGATTCCCTCTTGCCCCTCCCTTAAGAAAAGTGCTAATTTATCTGTGTAAGGAAGAGACAGAAAGTCAAGCCTACAGGTTTTGGGAAGAGGCACAGGGGGAGGCAGAGCTGAGATTTTTCTGGGGAGCTCTGGGAGTGTCAGGGACCCTGGGGAGAATCAAAATCTGAGGTAAAATATTCTTAAATATATGTATAAAAAAAAGAATGTGCTTTGAAAGGACAAACCAGTTGTAAACAACACTAACAGTGAGAGGTTAAAATGTCAGCTCTATCTGAAGCCTGACTGCTGTTTTCTTCAAAGTTTACTGTGGGCAGCCTGTATCTGTCAGTCACTACAAAGAAGCTCTTATGTCTTTAGTCATTCATAGTTAGACCTGTCAGCTTATATATTAGACAGGAGGATTCAAAAATTTTGACAGGTCATTTATGAACATTCTCATAGTTATAGGCCAGAGAGCAAGCACATATTGAGATGAATGTAGGTCATTGGTCAGAGGGCCCCAACAAACAGTTTAGAAAGGGTCAGAGCAGTCTATAATAAGTGAAAACAGTGTGGACTAGTGGGCAGGGGGCACAACAGCTGAACAAGAACCTAGGAAGAGGCAGAAGACATGCTGTGATCACTGAAGGCAGAAGCTGTGATAGCTAGCCAGGACAGGACGACCCTGGAGGTAGTTCTCCAGAATACCTTCTGACCAGAGTGACAGCAGAAGGCAGTTGGCTGCAGGAAGACTTCAGTGGAGGCAACTGTGACGCCTTCTTGACTGTGGCCTGGTGCCCAAGTCCTGACCAGAAGGAAGACTTCGGGGGAAGCTGAAGTAAACCTACCAGAGAAAGAGCATTAGTCTTAAGAATCCATAATGGGTGAAAGTTGAAAGACTCTGCTTATGCCTATAGTCCCTGTCCAGAGGGAGAACATCAAGTCTTGTCCTCTGTGTCGTTCTAGGAGAACTACCAGGGATAGAGTTACGGAAAGGGTAACTGGCACATGTTGTATTTACTGTACAGTTTCTATTCAGCAAACACTGCCATATCTATCTGTCCATCCCAAACTCACTCAACTGGAAATAGGTCCCACGGATTCTGGTGAACTTACTTCGAGGAATATTTTTGCAGCCCAGTACTATGCATGATTACCCAGACGTGAACACCACTTTGCTCAATGAGACTTACTCTTTAGTAAGTGTGCATAGGACAAACTTAGTATTCTGAGTGCAACTGTATACATGAGTCTTCAGAAGAAAGCCCCACTGAGTTCAGTGGGATTTACTCCCAGGTAAGTGTGTATAGGATTGTAACCTACAAGTGAGTGAAAGCAAGCATGACATTCCTTTATTATAGATGCTCTAGTGTGAAACATGTTGGCGTGTGAAACTGGGTTCACATTCCGTAGAAATAACAAGAGAACTTGTAGTCCAACACATCTGGAGGGCACCAGGTTGGGGAAGGCTGGTCTATCTAAACCAGTACTGTGTAAACTGACTGTGAGTGGCTCTCTCAGGTTCTCTGGTAGAGGTTTTTCCAGGCCTGAGGAGATCTTTCCAACTAGAGATGCCAAGAATGGACTGAACGTAGGACTGAGCTATTGCCCCTCTTGTGCCTCAACCCTAGCATGTTAGCAATCTGGATTCCAGTGGGGTGCTATTCTACCATAGAATCATAGATTTGAAAGAGATCTTGGAGGTAATCTAGTCGTACCCCTGCTCAATGCAGGATGCAACTGCAGCATCCCTGACATATGGCCATTCAGCCTCTGCTTAAATACCTCCAGCAAAGGAGCCAACTCCCTCCCCAATCTCAGCAGTCTGTTACTGTTATGTTAGAAACGCTTGTTAGTTAATTGTTTGGGCCAGTGGGAGGTAACAGTTGTGATAATCTTTCTGTCCTTGCTGACTAATTCTCTCTCTGGTAAATAAGGGGCTAACTTGCTTAACCTGCATTTAGTTGCCCTTTTTCTGCCCCTATATCTTGGCCACTTCCCTTCTTCTGTCGCTTCCTCCCCTTTTTCTCCTCCATCTGCAATGAGGTGCTGTTTTTTTCCCAGCAGCTGAGATTATTACATATGTTCCTTTTTTACTTTGAATAAAGTTTTTTTTAATCCTTTTTCACCTTGACTATAAGTCTTAACAGACTGTTTATTGCAACTGCTATCTGCAAATTTATCAGACTACTTCCCAATATTCCCACAGTTACACAGCTCTTACTGTTGGGATGTTTCTTCTAATGTTTACCAGTAATCTGGTTCCCTACTATTTCCACCCATTTGTTCTTAGTCCTGCCCTGTGAAGAAACAGAGAACAAGCCTGTTCCATCTTCTGCATGACAACCCTTCATGTAGTTGAAGACTTCTATTTATAACAACAATACCAAGACAGGTCTATTATAAACAAACAAAAGAGTATGATCAGCTGTAGTTGCAAAACTAGTTGACAGCATGCTACTTCCTGAAGGAGGTCCTACAGTCAATATAGAGTGTCTCACAGTGTGGGTTGGCACTGTGTAACCCTTTACTAGGCAACCCCTCACTAGGCAACCCTAGCAACTCTGCTAGTAAACAGTTAATAATTAAACATGCATTATGCAGTTAATAATTACAAAATGTATGAGTGATATACTGACTAGGGTTAAATAAAGAAACCCAGCAATGGATCTTTTGAACAGGGGCTTTATTAATCCACAGAAACCCAAAAGAGCTTATTCAGTATATCGACAGTGCTATCCTATACATATACAATCATAGGGCTGGAAGGGGCCTCAAAAGTCATCTTGTCCTACTGCCTGCTGTTGCAGAAAATCTGCTACTACTATTGCAACCCTGATAGATGGCCATCCAGTTTCTGCTTGAAAACTTCTAATGAAGCAGTGTCAACCACCTTCTGAGGCAGTCTGTTCTAATGTCAAACATACTGAATTGTCAGGTTGTTCTTCCTAAAATTTAATCGCAAACCCCTTTCTTGTCATTTGAGGCCCAATGGTTCAGGTTCTACCCTCTGGAACAACAGAGAACAAATTTGCGCCATCATCTATGTGACAACCCTTCAAATATTCGAAAATGGCTATCATATCGCCTCATTGTTTCTCCAGGTTAAACATGGAGAACTTTCCTCCTAGGACTTGGTCTGTAGGCCCATCACCATCTTTGTTGCCCTCCTCTGGACAGCCCCTTCCATTCCTTGATGTTTCAGTTACTTGTAAGGAGTGGCCTTATATGGAACCAGGTCATTGGTCATGTAATCCAGTACTGTACGATTAACAATCTCAGGCAGAAGTGTATGGCAGCATGGCTACTTGTGGCTATGAATATGCTGCACTTCCATGATTCTGCAGGAAATTTGCAGAATGTAGTATAATAGGAACAGAATTCAGCTCGAGAATCTCAAATCTTTCTGTCTTTCAAAAAGGCAAGATTCTAGTTCCTAGAGATGCAAAGTTATATTTGAAAGTATGTGGGCAGTGCCTAGTGAAAGAATCTCAGAAGACAGAAAAGTGGCTGAGTAAGATTTTCAGTAGTCAGGCAGTAGGGCTTTGGTGCCCTGTACAGCATCTTGCCTCATCACATGACGAGCAAAATCAGAATGACACAAATTGGTAACCACTGCAGTATTATGGAGAGTGCTCCATTTATGAGCATTCTTTGGGTATGGGCTATCAACTAGCTACAAATCCACCTGTCTTTTCAGAAGTAAGCCCTGTTGAACTCAGTGAGACTTACTCCCAGATGAATGTGGGATTGCAGCCAATCTACCAAGCTCACAGTATTCTACTACTCCTGAAACCTGTATGTGGTTGTGTTGGTGAATGCTGTTGCAAACCCATCAACCATAAATTGCTAGTAATCCACCCAAACTGTAATGCAAAAGAAACACTTCTGAAACTTCCTCATCTTAGCATATTTTCTCATGGCTGTTTCTGTCATCACTCGTCACACAGGCCTCTTGCACATAGTTCCTGTGACAAAAAGGTGTAATGCATTATTGTGTAATAATGCACAAAAATGTGTAATACCCCATGCCTACTCAGGAATTCAATGTAGATAAGCCAAACTTCTTCTGGGACAGCTGTGAGGTCTGCTGAAGCTATGCAGGTGTGTTTCCCACATTAGGAATTCTGCTATGAGAGGGAAAACACTCCTTTGAGTAAATACTGCTAATCTCTAATTTGGCCCATGATCATATGATCCAAAACAGAAATGCATGCAAAATACTTTCAGCAGTATTTCTTACTTTAAGGCAGGGGCGGGGAACTTGCGGCCCTCCAGATGTTGTTGAATCATCACTTCCATAGGTCCCAAACAGCACAGTAATAGTGAAGTATGATGGGAACTGCAGTCCCACAACCTCTGTATCTCAGCCCTGCTTTAGAGCATCCACAGAGCATCCTCTGGCTCAAATTCTATGCCAAAAGAGTACATTTTGTGGAATTGCAAGCTGTTATTGGTATAATCTATTTCAGTCGCAATATTCGCAGAAATGTGGGACATTTTGGCAAGGGCTAGAATAGTAAAAGGCAAAGCAGAAAGGGAGACAGTGGCAAAGGGGCCCTGTGGAAGCAGGATAGTGTGCAGGAATGTACACCAGATGCTCAAGCCCAGTCCTGACATTTTGCTGTTTGAAAAGTGCAGCTGGGCCCCCACCCGCTAGAGCTATCACTTTAAAGAGTCTTGCTGTACCATTCAGGCACCAGTTCTCTCCCTTTCATAGCACCACCTGAAGTGGGTTGCTTTACTCTGCTGCATGACAGGGCCAGCCCTGCTGAAGCCCTCTTTTGGCTTCTGACTACCAAGTACTGAACATATTATCAGAAACAAGCAACGAGACTTATTTTAGCAAGTGTGTTTACGACTGCAGCCTCTGTACCAAATATTCCTTTACACATTTCACCATTTTTCTGCAGCTGTCAAGGTTTCGAAATTGTTCTGAAAAGATTTCCAGATCTCTTCTGCAGGTCTGAATAGACTTAATGGGCAGAATTCTGTTTCAAACTGCATCAAAATGTAGTGGCTGATTCATAAATTATCCGGAGTTAGGGACAAATTGCAAAGATAGTTAAGTTTGCAAGTGACATCAAATTGTCTGGAGTAGTCAAAACCAACAGACTGTGAAGAGCTCTGAAAAGATCTCACAAAATTGGTGACTAGGTAACAACTAGCAGACAAAGACTGAATTTAAATAATCTCAAAGTAATGCACATTAGTGCACAAAAAATTCCTGACTTCACAACCTCACAGGGTCATAGAATTGGAGGGGTATTGTAGGCTAAGTCGTTGATAAAAATGTACAAGAGCATTGCGCTCATCTTGCGGCATCCCACTTGAAACCTCCCTGCAGTCTGATCAGCCCTGGTGCAAGCTCTCTCACCGCCTGAGGCAGGAAAGGCCACACACCACTGCCACACTGCACCCCCCCACATCCCTTGCTGCCATTACATCACACTTCCCTTTTCCCTGTCACACACCCTTCCCTTTACCTTTGCTGCTGCCACATCAGCTCTGTGGAGAGCTGTGTGGCTGGAAGAAGCGGCCACATGGCTCTCATGAGACCTGGGCAAGCTTTCCCGAGAGCCCTGCAACCACTTTTTCTGGCCACACAGCTCTCCATATAGCTGACACAGCAGCAGCAAAAGTAAGGGGAGTGCGCAACAAGAGGTGCCTGCTCCAGGCAGCCTCTCTTGCTGCAGCAAATGCCACAGCAGGAGAGCAGCTTGCGGAGTACTCCAGAGCACCCGCTGGAGGTGGTGAGGCAGCTGCAGTGGGCCCCCTCCACGGCGGGAGCAGGGCACAATTTGCTGCTCTTCCCACTCCACCGCCTGATGCAGTCACCTCACCCTGCTTCATGGGAGGGCCAGCCCTGAGTCTGATGAGGAAACATTGCTAAACATTTTTGAGTACATTTTTTCAACTAGTTCTGAATCCACCTTGATGTTATTAATCATTTAGCCTGATGGGCTCTATTTTAACTGTGACTACCCACAAAACAGTTATTGGGCTATAGAGGAAAGCTTACCCCAAAAATGTGTTAGCTCAACATCCTCTGGCAGCATGTGTGTATACATATACATACATACATATATATATATATACACACACACACACACACACACACACACCCCAATGTGTGCACACAGTGCTAGGAAAGGAACTGAAAGTAAAACAAGTTTCATAATGCCATTACAGAAATCTGTGGTATAGCCATATTTAAAAGATTCCATCCAGATCCTGATTGCCCCATCTCAAAAACAGTATCATAAAACCAAAAAAGGTACAAAAAGTGTGCATGGGGGGTGGGCAGGCTGCAATATTATGATCCCTGGAAAGCCATTCCAGGAGCCATAATATAGACCGGTTGTCCCTCTCTGTTGGCAGTCTGCAGGTAGAGGAGGAGGCCCACCCTCACAAACCTCTCCATTGTGGGTGTGGTAACCTATCACCTTTGCTTTTCTGGAGGTGGTAACAACAAAAAGGGGGTGTTCTGGGGATGGAGCAGGGGAACAAGAGGGAGGCAGGTGCACTAATTTGCCCTCTCATTTTGACTAATGGGAGAACAGCTACAAAAAGAAAAAACTAGACCCCCTCTTTTGCCCTGCTGGCATGAGTCCAGCAGGCTTTGGATTTGGCAGTTCCTCTACCTCAGATTCTCCCTCTCCCACCCCCCACAGGAATGCTCTGTAATACGATCAAGGGTTTGGAGCATTCCTTATGTAGAACAGCTAAAAGGAGACTGAGTTTTTAATTTATAAAATACCACTAAGAGGATGACATGATAGTGGTTTACAAAATTATGAATCATATTGTTCCCCTCTTATAATACTAGAACTCAGGTTTTATCCAATGAAATTAATTGCCAAGACTGACAAAAGCAGCCACTTCTTTACACAATCATGGTCACAAAACTGGTGATGGTCATTAGCTTAAAAGGCATTGGAAAGGATTAGAGAAAACCACAGAGCAGCCTTTCCCAATCTAGTTCCCTCCAGGTGTTTTGGCCTATAGCTCCCATCAGTCCCATCCAGTATGGCCCATGATAAGGCACAATGGGAGTTCTCAGTGAAAATGTTTGGCAGGACCTGAGTTGGAGAAGGCTGCCATGGAGGTTAGGTAGGGCTATTAATGTTATATAGTCGTGACAGCTAAATAGCTAACTTGCATGTTCTACTTTTGACTGCCAGAAATAGAATAACAGGAAGAAATGGCCCTTGCCACCATGTTCTGCTTGTGTGCTTCCACTTGTCTGGTCACTACTAGAAACAGAATGCCGGATTAGATAGAACTGGGTTTGATTCAGCAAGCAAATTCTTATCCTTTTAATAAACTCATAAAGATGCTTACACAGGTCTCCTTATGCAGCATCCCTATGGGTGATTTATCAAGTGATCAGAGAGAGAGAGAGGGAGGGAGGGAGGGAGGGAGGGAGGGAGGGAGGGAGGTTGGTTGGTTGTTTCAGGCCATCTATTTTGAAGCTCCCTTTTAGTCACTAGATTTCTATTGCATTGTTTTATTTGATAAATCATTTTAATGTATGTCCTGCTTCTGGGTGTTTTAAGGAGAATGTTCTATCTGGTTTTTATATTTGTTTTTTTATTTATTGTTTTTAGATTTTATTACTGTAGCTTCCTTGAAGGAAAGGCAGAATATGCATTTGCTAAATAAAAATAAATACCAGCAAATGCTTTCTCTGGAAACTGGGGAGACAGAGCTTAGTAGTATTTTCTTCCTTGCCAAGTACAGGGCATGGAGGTGGCTGCAGTGTCAACAATTACTGTTGTGTTACCACAGATACTGGCTGCTGTATTGTTGTTTTAAACCTTAACTTTGGTTATTATTAAAGAGTCTCCATTTTTAGAAAGCAGGAAATCCAGATACATCAGTAAAAAAAAAGTTTATTTTCCATACAAAAGTGCCAAAATATCCACCAACATTGAATTCTAGTTCAACAACCAGCTTATTCTAATAACCAAAACTGAAAGCATCTTTATTTCACATTTTAAAAACCAAATTCCTTTTCACACGTTTCCACAATAACCCGAGTCCCTAGAAAGAGGGAAATTTGCATTCCGGTTGGCTGCTGAAGTCCATATGTCTAAGTTCATATAGGCACGGAATGGGTTGAATCTCGGGTAGTATTCCTGCTTACATATAACGGCCTGGTTTTCCACCTGAGCTGAATGCTGAGTGGTGGCACTGACTGGGCAGCAGCTTTCATAGACATCATTCTGAGGGGCCCAGATGGAACCAAAGAGTCCAGACATGGGTGACAGACTCCTGGTGCTTGAGAGGTAGGACTGAAAGACACAAGAAAACGTAATAGAGAGTGTGATATAAATGTATACATCTAGAAACAAAGGGTACTATCCATCCACTAGGGGTAATCACACTATGCTAGTAGAAACCAACTCTTGCACAAGCATTGGTTTCCGCTAGTGTAATATTGTTAGTACTTGTGGATGGACATCACTGGATACTATCCAAAGGACTCAAATACTGTGTGGAAAAGAAGGTCAGAAAACCCAGGGGCTGAAATGGAAAGCAAATTAGATAGGAATCTGGTTGAAGTGCTAACACTAACCATGTGGACATGGAGTTTTAATAAACGGAGAGAGCAATCCTATGGGGATCGACGGTCGCCTCCGAATCAAGGGGTGACCGCCTATCCACTGCAGGGCTGGAGGAGTGGTAAGGAGCACATCTCCTTTACGCTCCAGCCACCCTGCTTTTGTGGCTAGACAGCCACAAAACCTTGAGCCCCCCCAGCTTTGACAGCAGAAGGATTAGCTTCCTACAAAACTTTGACGTTCCTGCTCCTCTCACACTACGTATGGTGTAGCATAAGAGTTTGAATAGTGCTAAGGACAAGATTTCTTACTCTTCAAAGAAGTGAAGGGGAGAGGAGAGGGCATGCCATCATGTTTGCTTCCTAAGGCCCACAGGTCCCATCAGGGCCAGCCCTACCACTAGACAGAGTAAGGCAGTTGCTTCAGGCAGCAGATGCTGGAAGCTGGCAGGAAAGTGTCACAGGAGAGAGCTGTGGGCCATATGGCTTGCCCTGGGCCCTAGGCTAGCCAGCTGCCTTCAGATCCAGTGGAGGAAGATGTTACTTATTGAAGTAAGTTTCACCTGCTTGTCAAGTTGACTTCTGTACATGCAATGGGACTAGGTGCCATCTTGTTCTTCGCCTCAGGCAGCAAAATGTCTTGGGCCAGCCCTGGGTCCCATTGTTGGTCCCTAGTGTTATTTTTCTTTTTTTACACACAGTGCAATTTTCCAAAACAAAAGGATTTCAATCTGGAGACTGAATCAACAACAAAATGAATGCTCTGTGCATGCCACAGTGGCCATGAAGACCAGTGTGGTTGCAGCTGAGCAGCTGACAGACAAGTTCCTGACTACACTTCTGTTTCCTATGCTCTTTGACCCAGTTCCCCCTTTTAAAAAGCCTACGTTGCATGATTAACAAGCTGTATGTTGCTTGTATTTCAGTTCCCAACAGACATAACTGAAATCCAACTAAAATTTCCACTTTTCTGCCCAAGAAACAATGAAGTAAATTTTCATGTACTGTTTTTCTACCACTTCTTCACAGACAAGTCCTGTAGAAAATGCATTTAAATATGAACTGAATTATATAACTGGCTCTCAGAATATATATATCAAAAGTACCAAACTTAGAATAAAAGCTGGAGTGGAATTTTTTTTTAAAGCCTGAAGCAGCCTGGGTTGACTCTTGAAATGCATCTACTTTGAAGCACCCACTAAAAAGAAATGAACAGCGAGTGTATGCAAAGGACAGTCAGAAATTACTAGATGTTTGCTATATTACTAGATCATATGGAGGTAACACTTGTGATACTCACTGTTGGGTTGACGTAACCGGTGGGTTCCCAAGTCGGAGGAAGATTAGGTGGGGTGCTCCAAGTAGACTGACAGTTGTGATCAATGAAGGCTGTATTCTGAACCTCTGAAGTGCATGGGAAGCCATTATGGTAGTTCATGTTTTCTATAATTTAGGAGACAGGACAGTTTCTGATATCTGCCAACCAAGTGTGCATTTCAAATTGTAGCATGGCTCCACACTTCAAAACAAAAGATACTGCAATAGTCTTTACTTGGATCCTATATCCTGCATTTTTTGTTTCTGTAGTTCACTTGGAAAGGGGAAGGGGAGAGACAGACTGCGTTGAGCAAAAGTATAGGTGGGTAGGCCTACTGGGGTGTAACATCATCTGCCTGACAGCTGTCCAAGATGGACTTGAGCACTATGGTTTCACAATTCAGTGCAATCAGCTGGGCAGGAAAGAGGAGGCTCCAAGGCATACAGAGAAGCTGTGGATACTGATGTCCTTTGATGTCTGAAGCTGTTCACCACCACACTGAACATCTGATGGGAAATGACAAGCCCTAGTCCAAGTTGTACCTGTTTCCATATAGAACTGCTCAGAGTTTGTTAGGAGACTTACCTTCTGTAAAAGCATTGTACTCGTTCATTTCTACTGGACAGTACATGTCGGTAAACTGACCATCGCAAGATGCATTCCAACCAATGAAGCTGTTACAAGTAAAGCAAAACTTCGTTTCAGAAACATTTTAACAAAACAAAACACCCTCTCCCCATCTTGGCAATGCAAAATTATTTTCAAAGTTACAGCATTGCATTATTGTTCGAATAACATCTGTAAAAGAGAAAAAGAAAACACTTACCCATTTTGTAATGAAGGGTTTTCCTGGATCATGCATGATATGTTGTTCTCAAGGCTGTAGTTTACACCACAGATGGGTTGAGGTGGCCACAGATCTCCTGCTGGATAGAGGCCTAGAAAGGCAAGAAAAATTGAGAATGGCACTATTTATAAATGAAGGTGCTGTAAAGCATTACCATTACAATGCACTTCTGTTCTAGTTCCTACAACATATATGTAGGACTAAATGATGCATTCAAACAACAAATTCAAATTTGTGCTTTACAGTATGCCATATTATGCCTTAATTTGTTATAAAAAGTACTTCCAATGAAAAGATCTTGCCATTTTGATATAAAACATCAGGGCAATACTCCAAAATGTATACTGGCTTCTCACAGTGTCAGAGGAAAAATTAAAAAAATGATAATGTTTTTAAAAAGTGAGAGGTAATTTCCTTTCAGAAAGGAGTATATGGGTCACCCCTCCACACATGCTTCTATGAAATTAGTCTAAGTAGTACAAAACATTATCTAAGTAGGCCTACACATTATGTTAGAAATGGGCAACAACGCTTGTTAGTTAATTGTTTGGTGATAGTTGTAATCATCTTTCTGTCCCTGCTGACTAATCCTCTCTCTGGTAAATAAGGGGTTAGCTTGCTTAACCTGTCTTTAGCTGCCCCTTGTCCGCTCCTATATCTCGACCACTTCCCTTCTTATCTTGCCTCTTCCCTTTTTCTCCTCCGTCTACAATGAGGTGCTGTCTACAATAAGGTGCTGTTTTATTTTCCAGCAGCTGAGATAACTTTGTATGTTCCCTTCATACCTTGAATAAAGTTTTTTTTGCTTTTGTTTTTCTTCTTTTTCACCTTGACTATAAGTCTTAACAGACTGTTTATTGCAACTGCTATGTGCAAACTTATGAAACTGCTTCCCAATATTCCCACACATTCACTAGATAATTGACTCCATCTGGGTAACATAAAATTCACTGAAACATATTAAAGGTAGACTTGATAATGGTTACATAACACTGGATACATTGGGAAGAAAACTGACAATGTAAACTTCAGTCACATCTCTGTGTAATCTCAGAACTCAGATGATCTGTACATTTTTATAAGTCAAACTTCCCCAACCTGGTGCCCTCCAGACATCAGTTCCCATCGGCCCGAGCCAGCATGGCCAATGGTTAGGCAGGCTGGAAATTGTAATCCAAAACCACTGGAGAGCACCAAGTTGGGAATGGCTCTTATAAAGTTGGTTGGAATATACATAAAATAAACATAATGCTTATTTATAACATTCAAGAGCAATATCAGAGGTTATTATTTTGATTAACTGACCTTTATTTTTCTCTGGATCGACAGTTATGTCAGTGAAGTTGGGGCATATATTCTCTGGATACTGGGTGACACTATTTACATCTCTGCTAAAGAAAAATTAAAGAGGAAGTATTTTATATTTTGAACGATCAACTATGGTTGCCCCAATACAAATGGTATGTATGTCATCAAATGGTTTTATACTTCATATATGAGTGGTAGTGGGACATCCACATTCATTTCAATGGAGGAGCCCAATCTACACACACACACACACACACGCACGCACGCACAGGGCTGGGGGGGGGGAGTGCACAGGCAGGCAGGTTTGATCAAGCTATTCCTATTGTTAGAAGAAAACACTGCATTAAGGATAATTAATAACATAAAAGACACAGTTTTATCTTTAAAAGTAACCACTTACTAGAAACAGAAGATATTAGAACACAATAGGAAGCTCTCAGGAAAAACTAAAACAAACAAGACACTACTGATCACCACAAATTTAATTATAATGTTTTTCTTTCAGTTCACTTCCTGGTTAGGTTTGAAGCTGTTGGAGCTGAACTGATTTACCAGAAAAAATTATTAAAAGCCTTTACCTGGTGTTGCAGATGTTGTGAGAGAGGTTTAAAGCGATGGGTGTTTCAGATGAAAAATCACTGCATGAAATATTTTCCCCTATACAAAGCAATGACTATGAATCAGACATTTTAATAATATAATGTGAGACAGTTCACTAATTGCTAGGACTATATGAATTTACCAAGTATAGACTAAAACAGGAGTTATGAATAAAATATTTCTTACTTCTTTTTTCTAGAGATTATAGGAGTTGAGAAGAGATAGAGAAATAGCTGTGGCACACCCAAAACCAGCATCCTGCAATCACAGGCCCCCAAAGCCAGCACCAGCTATATAATACTGTGCACCCTCTTCCCTAGTAATAAGGTGTTTTACGGAAAATAAAGCACAAAAAGATAGATTTGCCCTAATGGCCAAGGTTAGATGGCATTTCTTTAAAGTTTTCACAACATAAAACTATGCTACAAAAAATTTGTAAGATAAGAAAATGCATTTAAGACAACAACCCCTATAATTCTGAAGGTACAGCAAATAAAACATTTGTGTAATATTCTTAAGGAAAAGCCAAACTCTTACTCCTAATTGCCCATTGTGGGAGTAACCTAAACTTAAACATGCAATTACATTCCTTTTTAAAACACGTGCTATGTGGCCTTAACAGTTGTTACAGCTGTTTCTGTATTTGGTTAATAAAACTATATAGATGTATGACTAAGAATCTGTTATTAGCCAATTCAGAATTTAGTTCAGCTAAAGGCTTTTTCCCTTTTGGGGTGTATGTATCTTTTTCATATATAATATTCAGGTAATCTCAAATACAGTAATACTACAAGTGACTTTAACAGAGATAGCTGGCCCCTGGAGAGCATTTGTTACCTGGTGATAATAAGCAGTTATTGTGCAATGTTTCTAGAATTCTCACCTTTAAAACACCCTCAAGAAATTTACTTGTGCTGGGAATACAATGTTGCTTTCCAAAACCAGATAGCGGAAATGCAGGACACACACACTCCACCACCACCACTTACTGGAAGGAAGGAAGTGTCTGCTGGGAATCATTGGCTTCTTATCTCCATCAGAACTACTGGTGCTGCTCCAACTGCCCCAGCTGCCCCGACTGGCGCGTACACTCCCTGAAGAACTTCCACAGTCCGAGCTTGAATCTGAGCAAAACCTTTCCAGGCACTTCTTGGGCCACTGACAAGGACCTTCTAGTAGATTGGGGAAATTGTTAAGAGTCATAAGGTTTTGTTTTCTTGTCATGTACTAACACTGCATGATGTCAAGATTAACTGAGTATATTTATTACTAGTTTGCACTTCTCTGTTCTTACTCAGCAGGCAAGAACATTCCTATACAGAAAGAGGGCAAAGAACTAGTAGGTCCACCACGTTGTAGCACACGGGGCAGTATCTACTGCTGTCACAGTGCCAGCACTAATGACGTTATGCTAACATAAGCTAACATGACATCATTAATGCTTGCAAGGCAAAGGGAAAAGCAGTGATTTGCCACTGAAATTTGGCAGCGTGGTTTGCCACTGAAACTTGGTGGCAAATCACCACATTTTCCCTTTGCCTAGCAAGCGCTAATAATGTTGCACTAGTGTTGGTTTGCACGAGTGCTGTGACAGCACTGGATACTTACTACATGATCTGTAGTAAGTAGACTTATTAGGTGCTTTGAGGACAATTATGAAGGGGAGGATTCAAAATAAAGAACTGAAACTGTTACATATTACTTGCTTTTGGTTCACTTGAATGCGTACCTGCTTCTCTTTGTGTAGACAAGCCAGCTTTTTCATCTCCTTTACAAGTTTCCCCATTGCTCTGAGCATACCAGTTCCTTATATTAATGTTAGTTCGAAGTTCAGGTCTTTCAAATTCATTGCAAACATGTTTCAACTCAGTCTGTTCAGGAACCCTACAACAGTCCCCAAACAAAACAAAAGTCTTTATTTTCTCTTCCAACCCTTATGTTTATTAATTAGCAACTATGTAAACATTCTCTATGTACACTATTAGAAGACAAAAGGCCCTGATGCAGAGATTCTCACATACAGCTCAGCCTGCCTCAGAGGGTTGTTGAGAGGCTCAAATACTATTTTAAACGCCTTGGAGAAACCAAGAAACAAATTAACAAGAGCGACCTTCCCCAACCTGGCACTTTCCAGATGTGTTGGATGTGACTACCACTAAGGACCATGCTGGCCATCACTGGGGATGATGGAAGCTGTAGTCCAACACAACTAGAGGAATCCAGCAGAGGAATCCTGCTGGTGGAATGGTGGAAAAAGCTATTTTTGTCATTTCACCCCTCCTTCTGCTGCGTCCTAAGTCACTACAAAAGTTGCTCCAAAGGACTGGGGGACAGTCTGGAACAGTGAGGGAGATGGTGCTGGTGACTGCAGGGGGAGGGTTGGCAAAAGTTGCCTCTGCTCCTCCTTTCCGCCAGCAGGAGCTTTCTGATCAGAACTCTGTTCAGGGGACGCGCACATTAGATCCAACCCAGTTTAAGTGGTTGAAATACTGCAGCTTTAATTAAAGAACTTGCACATATAAAAGGCAGCAATGCATACCGTGCAGATATATTAACATGCTTCTTCTTATTTTTTCTGTTTGTCCTATGTCGATTCCAACTTGTATTTGGTAAATGTCCTTCTCTTTTCTCCTGAGACTCACTTTTTCGGTGAGCATCTTCCTGCTGAAAGGCAAAAACAGTAATACAAATACATGTACTCCAGATGACAAGGCTGTATCAACAGCTATATTCTGGTAGAGCATGTCACAGCATCTTAATTAATAAATAATAATCGTGCAAAAAAAGTCACTGAGGCCACTGTTAAAAGCTGATAGTTTTCTGATACTGAAATACAGTCAGGGCCAGAAATATTGGAACAAGGATAACTGTTTTGGCAGTTGGCCTCTGTACACCACCACACTGAAGTTGAAAGGAAACACACCCAGATGGGAGCGAACTCAGGGCTTTCAGCTGTAATTCAAGGGGTTTGACAAAAGTGGGGCACTAACCATTCAGGAAGTACAGCCAGTGGCATACACACACACCCATCGTTGGTGGCTCATAAGTAATGGAACAAACCAACATCATTTCAAACTTAAGGATCACCTTTAATACCTGGATTAAAATCCTTTGCAGTTAATGACTGCCTGAAGTCTGGAACCCATGAACATGACCAAATGCTGAGTTTCCTCCCTCGAGATGGTTTGCCAGACCTTTACTGAAGCTGCCTTCAGCTGCTGCTTGTTTGTGGGTCTTTCTGCCTTCAGTCTTGTCTTCAGTAAGTGGAAAGCATGCTTTATTGGGTTGAGATCAGGTGACTGACTTGGCCCTTGAAGAACATCCCACTTCTTTGCCTGGAGAAACTCTGGGGTAGTTTTTGCTGTATGTTTTGGGTCATGATCCATCTGCAATATGAAGCGGCGTCCTATCAGTGTGGTAGCATTTGGCTGAATCTGAGCAGAAAGTGTAGCCCTATACATTTCAGAATTCATCCTGCTGCTTTTATCAGCAGTCAGGTCGTCAATAAACACCAGTGACCCAGTTCCATTGGCAGCCATACATGCTCATGCCATAACACTGCCTCCACCATGTTTGACAGATGATGTGGTATGCTTTGGATCATGAGCTATTCCTTTCCTTCTCCATACTTTTCTCTTCCCATCATTCTGGTACAAGTTAATCTTGGTTTCATCACTCCAAAGAATCTTATTCCTAAACTGAGCAGGCTTTTTTAGGTGTTTGCTGGCGAAGGCTAATCTGGCCTTTCTGTTCTTGAGCATTACCAGTGGTTTGCACCTTGTTGGGAAGCCTCTATATTTACATTCATTATGCTGTCTCTTGACTGTAGATGTTGACAATGACATGCCTACCTCCGCAAGAGCGTTCTTGACCTGGCTAAATGTTGTGAAAGGGTTCCTCTTCAGCATGAGCAGAATTCTGTGGTCATCCACTTTAGTTCTCTTCTGTGGTCTTCCAGGCCTTTTGCTGTTGCTGAGCTTGCCAGTTAATTCCTTCTTTTTCAGGATGTTCCGCACTGTTGTACTGGCCACTCCCACTGTTTTTGCTATCACTCTGATGGGTTTATGTTGTTTCCTCAGCCTAATGATGGCCTCCTTCACTTGCATCGACACCTCTTTGGACCTCATGTTGGGAGTTCCAGTGAACAGCTACCAAATGCAAATGTAACACTCAGAACCACCTCCAGGCCTTTTATCTGCTGGATTGGTCATGGGGTACCCAGGAAACAGGTCACACCTGGCCATGCAGCTGCTTGTCAGCTATTCGTTCCATTACTTATGAGCCACCAATGATGGGGGGGCGGGCTGTACTGGCTGTACTTCCCAAATGGTTAGTGCCCCACTTTTGTCAAACCCCTTGAATTACAGCTGAAAGTCCTGATTTCACTCCCATCTGGGTGTGTTTCCTTTCAACTTCAACGTGGTGGTGTACAGAGGCCAACTGCCAAAACAGTTATCCTTGTTCCAATATTTCTGGGCCCGACCATAGCTTAGCATGCACCTTTGTCATCACTCTCCATGTTCCTTGATTCTCTTGCCAGCTAATGCCATCAAGGCATAAAGGGCTGAAATCTGAGGAACAATGGTCGATGCAATTTTGGCTGGATTAAACAGAAAATCATCTGTCAGGTTTATGACCAGCTTGGTTATATGTTCACCCAACACAAGTCTTGCATTTCTTCACTTTTTTTTAGAACCTGAATTTCTATTCCAGTAAGAGACAAAGGTGCCTGAAAAGTTATCTCAGCTTTAGATTACACAGTTACAGAAAAGCCCAACTATTCCTAAGCAATGGAAATACAAGAATCAACTTTCAATCCTATACATGTCTACTCAGAAGTAAGACCCACTGAGTTCAATGGGATGTACTTTAGGCAAGTGTGTATAGGATTGCAGACTAAGAACATTTTTGTTTTGCCCTTCAGAACTCACCTGAGGTGCAAATCTATACAGTTAAAATGAAATTATATAAGCATCCTCACACTGGATAGCAATGCAGAAAATGTTAGGATGTACTCAGATTCTAGATATCTAATGCCAAATGTAGGAAAGCCAAATTCACATTGTCATTTTTGAGGCTGAAAAAACACATTGTAACCTTTTCCACGTAAAAATAGAGCAGATTCGTTTTTTTAATGTCCCACATTGGCAGGTGGTGGGATGTTTTACAATACCAGCACCTCCTGAAAATTCTTGGGTTTTAGTGATAGTAAAGTCACCAGAGTCTGAGATATATGACCAATATTGACCAAGTCACATTGTTAAAATGGTGGGCAGGAAAAAAGAAATCTTGTGGCTATGTTTTCATCTCAAAGATCACTGCATTAACCAGACACCCACAAGTCAATAGAAACTCTCTCAAATTGCTCTTACTGAAATACCCAACTATACTTCCCTACTATTATGTTATTCATATTTTTAAAGTGTCTTTCTGTAACTACGTTTAAAAATGCTGTTTAAAGGTTCTTTTTAAGTATTAAAAGACAAAGCATGTAACAATTCAAACCTCAGCCGAAGAAAGTTCCTGTTTTCCACCACACAGTGATTCATCTTTAGGACCTTTATTTATCATCTTCTCTGTAGAAGGCTTTGTATTTACTTGTTTTTTCAAACTCTCACAGTTTTCTGTTTCATTCCCGAGAGGCACTTGCTGGCTATTCCCTTAAAAAAAGAAAAAGAAAAAAAGACAACATCACATTTATCTCACCCTGGAAAAGTAAGATGTACCATGTGCTTTTCCACAGTTCATATTAATTTTAGATACAGCTTTCAAAGATATGGGGTTGGATTCGGGCTTAGTCATGCTTCAAATATACTTTAATCACCATTATTAAATATTTAGTAATATCCATAATATATAATTTAAAGAACAGCAATACATGCTTCACGTATATCCATAAAAATAAATGGGAATTCAGTAATGACTAAATTAAGTCTCACTGATTTCAATAAGCCTACTCTAAGCATGGCTAACCCTGAATCCAACCCATGGCCACTTTTCACTATGGCAGTAATGTTTTTCTTTCCTTGACTATACAAAATTAAGATATCAAATCCACAACGTGACATGATGTTTATGTTACCATTTGTTAACAACCCTAATGTCACTCCCACTCCTTAGGCCTGGTTAAAACCATCTGTTTTTCAAACAGAAGGTCCACACAATCATTCAATACTATTCTTTAGTAGCTGATTCCTAAAAAATAAAGAATGACCTTGAGAAATTGCAACTCAGTATACAAACAAACCTTCAAAATCAAAAGTTTAGAATCAGAAGCTAGAGATCTTTTAGACACTGGGTTGGATGCAAAAAGTCTCCTTTCTGCAGCAGAAGTGTTCCTTTTTCCAAAAGAAGGAATCCTTCCATTCAGGAAAATATGCAAAACAGAACCTTTCATTTCCTTTTTATTACATTTCTGTACCTCCCAATAGCCAACACTCTCTGGGCGGTTTACAAATATTAAAAACCTTAAAAATACAATACTGTACATAATATAAATACCATTTACATAGAAACATATAAACAGACAACATGCACACACTGACATGCACTAGCCCTGATGGCTATATGCTACTTCCAGTATCAGAAGCAGTATGCCTATGTACACCCATTGCTGGGGAACATGGGCAGAAGGGTGCTGTTGCACTCATGTCCTGCTTGTGGGTTCCCTGTTGACAGGTGGTCAGCCACTGGGTGAACAGAATGCTGGACTAGATGGACACTTGGCCTGATCCAGCATGGCTCTTCTTATGTTCTCTCTCTCTCTCTCTCTCTCTCTCTCCCTCTCTCTCTCTCACACACACACACACACACACACACACAATTTTAACAATCAGTGATAAGAAATCCCAGTAATTCTTTTGGATCCAATCTACAGATTGTGACTAGAGAAATAAACTTGAGTTACTCTAGCATTTTCAATAATATTTTACTTTGGGATATAATAAAGCATGGGTTGAAGATAATAACTAGACACAAAATTATCTACACTTGCATCCTGGTCCTATGAAAGCTTACTGAGTTCCATGGGTCTTAATTCTAGCACTAGGTGTTCTACTCAAAAACTTGCCGGTGTTCTAATTGTTCTAATCCAGCAGAAGCTAGATTCTGTGAGTCCACAGAGTCTAGCTTCTGCTGACTCCTATTCTACAAATCAGCACACACATCTTTCAACTGAAATTACAGAAGATTATCTCATTCTCTATTTAAAAATATTACCATTATTCTTCCTGCAAACTTCTTGAAATTCTGATTGTTGTTGAGGTGAATGTCTTGGGAAGCGACTTTCAGACTGCTTCTTTGATGACTTCAAAGGACACAGCTCAGGTTCTTTGAGCTCAACTACATTTTCTGAAGTCTTAAGGTTCGTTTCCTTAGGAAACATATTTGTTCGAAGACCCTCCTTCAAATTGCACTCTGAAGAAGTATTTTTTATAAGTGTCGCATTTTTCAATGCACTTTCTTCTTTATCTATAAAGTTTCCCGGGTGCGTTAAGTTCTTTTGCATGTTTACATTTATGCTGTTTGCATATTTCAGGCTCAGCCAGCTTTCACTAGCAGTGCAAATGTCCTCCTTTGGTGCTGAAGTTTGGTTTTCAATCATCTGGTTCTGTTTGTCCTCAGTTGTAAGAACGGTACCACCACTTGTTGTGTTTGATTTGTGTTTACCATAGTATACAGAGCACTTATGTTTCTTCTGTGAATGACTATATGTTGCTGGACTCCTTTTGGCAGCGTTCTGGCTACGACTAGTTGCTGTGCCCACAGAAAGGGAGCCTTTTCCTTTTCCTTTATCAGAAGAACTGTAAGTATCTATAAAGGTTTTGCAGCTGCTCCTGGATTTGAAATAAAGTTATGATATTTATTGTACAGAGGTTACAGTGTCCATAAATAATGTTTAAAACATGAAAATAAAGACACTGGAAAAGAGTCATGATATTGAACACTGTATTTTTTTCCGGAAACCACCTTGATACTGTTTTGGCCGTGTTCTGCAAAAAAAGTCTTTTATTGTATGCCTTTTTTATTTTAGCCATTACATGTAAACTGGCTACAGATAGGAAGGGTGCTGGCCTTGCTGGCCCTCTGAATCTATGTCACACATGGAATTGCTCCCCCACCAAGAAGAGATTCAAGCTCCTGATGTGGATATACCTTGCATATCTCCATGATGTACAATGAGCTGGTTTTTATCATCATCTGAATAGAGACAACAACTAGTCATCTAAATATTAAGAGTAGCCATCCTTCCTGAGACAGTAGAATTAGCAACCACCATGTATCTATTTTCAAAATCAAACTGCAGCACCAACATCAACTCAACCCTTTAAAAAATCCCCTCAAGAGTCTTATATAGAAATAGAAGATTTATTACTTGTAAGAATCAGAGCTGATGATATCCACAGAACTGTTGTTTTGCAATGGAGAAGAACTGGGATTTGGCCTCTGTCTTGACTTCATGAATTCTGTTAGAATGTACTGGGCTTGTTGGAAAGCTATCAGAATTACACCAAGTAGAGACAAGCTGCAAGAGAGAGGAATGCTTGTATAAGATGAAATATGCCAAAAATAAAGCAAGAACCATGCTTAAGATGTTGGAATAATAAAGAACACCCAGTCAAATGTGTGATTGTGACCACTGTTAAAGTTGTTATAGTCAATATCTGCATGGGAGGGGCTCCATATGCATCAATAAAACTACTTGAGAAGTCTCCCTCAATACCCCTTTAAAGCCATCTGTGGAGACTGGAAAACTTCAGATAGTTTATCCCCACCACGGCCCCCAGTAGCTCCTTACTGGCCTATCCTTTCTATGTCCTCATTTCCTGCTGTTTATATCATCTGTAAACAAGGTGCCTAGTAAATTATTGTTCTGAGAGCTTCTGTCTCTGACAGTCACTTTCAGGGCAGCTATTTTGTACATAAGTATGCAAACTGTGAAAATTCTTGCCACAACTTCAAAAAAGTAAATGGATGCAATTTCTCCATTCATGGGTGCTCACTGCCTGTCTACAACAATGTAATCGATACTGTCTGCACCAATGTTTATAAGCACACAAAGTCCTTTTGAAAAAGAAGGCGAAGGGCTGCAACAAGAAAAGCTACAATGGCATTTCACAAAAAGCAGCTGTTAAAATTTGTTTGAAAAGTTATTCTAGTTGGCTAAGGAATTGGTTTGATAAGTTTTTAATTTGTAAAGAATTGAAAAGGTCTTGAGAATTAATTGCTTTACCTGACAAAGAGCACCGTAAGCCTCCAGAAAGACTCTTCCCAGCTGGGTCCTGGCACAACATCTGCACACAGGGGTAAAAGATGATGAGGAAGGGTGACATTGAGGGTGAAGTGGAACTCAACACCAGCAGCAGTCACCAGAGTCAGCTCTCGAATGACCCAAGAAGAAGTAAAATCTGGAGTAAACCTGCATTGGGAGAAAATAAAAAAACAATGAAGCTGTTAACATTTTTAATGGGTTCTATAGCTTTCAAGGTTGTTGTTTAGACCTCTACTTGGCAGTTCAGGCTCCAATTAATCCGTTTTTTTCTTTAGAGATCAAGACACCTTCTCCTTGGTACCACCCTCCTCTGATTCACACATAGCCCTTCGAACACATAGGAACATCCATTCATTGAGCAGACATTACCCATAGTCATAGCTATCCAACTGTACACATACCCATTACACAAAGAATATCCTGTGCTCTCTTCTGTTGTGAAAAGATTCAAGTAGAAGCCCTAAAGTAACCTAGAAGTTATTGAAACACCTATATCAAGGGGATCAACTGGCTACTGCATTTTTCTATGCGGTTTCTGGCAGCCTCTGTGGTTAGCACTAACTGCACCATCACCATCTCTCCATCTGTGCCACTTTCTTGTCACACAAATAGCTCCAATTTTCTTCCTTTAAACTCCTTCCCCACCTACTGTTTATTGTAGGCTCCCTGTGATTCATATCACAAACATCCCAGGGAAATGCAGCTCTCCTCCTGAGAAATCCTTTTTCTGGAGCCTAATAAAGCATCCTGCCTTGAAGACAGTGCTGGGAGCAGTGTTTGATGGAGACACACTGAATAATATCAAAATTATTACAGTGTATGTGGAGCTTGAAGGAGGAGTGGCAATCTTTACCTCCCTGGGAGAGAGATGTTTGTATTATATTTCTATTTCTGTGTTTAGGCTTTATTCTCTCCCATGTTTAGTTTCAGGCTGTTGTATTAGGTCAGTTAATTTGTACTGTTTTATAGAAAGTTGTATGGATTGAGTTTTTTATTATGTATTTGCTCAATTATACTGTGGTTATTTGTATGTATTCCAACTGTGCTTCTTAAATTGGTTTAAACCACTCTGGGCATACAAATAAATAGATGTTGATGATATAACTCAGGATTTAATCTGGAGTAAGAAATGCTATTGAAATCAAATGCTTCCAATGCGTAAGTGCTTATATTCACAGGCTACTGCACGGAAAACAATTTAGAAATTCTGAATAATGCCAGTACCTAGCTTCTAATTAAGTAGGGTGAAAAACAGAGAGCTATCTGGCATAGGATCACCGTAGTCATCTGAAACAAGCCAGTTATATAACTCTGCTAAACAAAAAAATTGCACTCCCTATATAAATACACTTTAAGGTGCAAATAGATTTTCTATGCTTTGGAGAAAATAACCGATTTTGATTTATGTAGAAGAGAGGTGGGGAATCTCCAGCCCAAGGGCTGGATTCCCATCTAGGCCACCAGCTTCATTCCAAGGCTCTGCCCCCTCTCCCTGGTCCCATCCAATGGTCAGCACTAGAGAAACAATTCAAGGGAAACCTGCTCTTATCTCTGATCAGTAATTGGAGGGAAGAATGGTGTTTCACTTGTCAGTAGAAAAAGATAACCTCTCTTCAGTGCTGTCAAGGGAAACCCCTACTCTTAGCTGATCAGTGATTGGAGAAAAGAGTGGGGTTTCAACCCTTTTCAACTCTAAAGGCTGCCTTCAGCGCTGACAAGGGGAAGGCATTCATTTTCTTTGTGCAGAGAGGCATGGAGCAATTGCCTCCATGCCTCTCTCTGCACAGAGAAAGGTGGCCCTTTCTCTATGCACAGAAAGGTACAGAGTGATCATCATCTCCATGCCTCTGATGATGTCAGGCAGTGGGACCCTCCCCTAATGCTATCTGCCCCCTGGGGCTTGTCCCAGGAGGAAATCCAGCCCCTGAGGCAGGAACGTTTCCCCACCCCTTATGTAGAAGGATGTTCACTGCAATGCATCTCCAGTTCTTGGTTTGAAATCTAGTGCTTATAATAAAGTTATTGGTTAATTTTTCCTACTGCTGAAAGGTCTTCCCAGCAAAGTTAGTAGCCAGAGCTGACAACTTTTAGTTGAGCAACTCTTACCCATCCACAGAACATGTTACAGAATAAGAAAACTTAATTTTTCTTCAGTTTTGTAACTGCCCTCGCAGAATTACTCTTGGAGAGCATTCTCTTGACTAGAAAACACATTCCCTCAAACACCATAAATTACAAGCTCTGCAGCCAACAAGGCACATAACCTTGCTAGTAGCTAATTTCGAAATTAGCACTTTAAAGATTAATACTATATATTATAGAAATCTTTAAAGCAGTTATAGAAATGAGATCTTAAGTCTGTAAAGAATGTTTACTAGAAAAAAGGGCATTTGTAGTATTTTTTAAATGAGAACGGAACATTTCAAGAAAGTACTTGTCCTGCCTTTAATAAGAATCAAACACAATTCTAAAATACATTTGTTTGTCAATTAAGAAAAGAGGCAAATGCTTACACAATGCTAATCTCCCGTGAAGAGTTCTGTGCCAGAAAAAAGTCCTGGCAATCGAGTACTTCAAACCCATATCCTTGGCAACTGTATCCATTAATCTTCATAGAGGTTATAGTGATAGGAAGATGACCGATATTTTCAACCTTAAAATTCTTTGTGATAGATAATATTTGCCTGCCATCTTTCAGTTCTGAAGAAAACAAAATCAACATTTAATTGTTTTCACAGTAGCCATTAAGAGCCATCTTGAGGTACTACTGTACTAATGAACAAAAACAATATTTTCTCACAACTGTGCTGCAATACATTCATTGATATCATGGAAGGGAGAGGGGAGCAAGAAAGTGACATGTAATGTCACTTCACATGCAACATCTTCCTCGCATAAAATGTAGGAAATATGTGCACCAGGGTATACCATCAGTGTGGTGATAGCACATGTATATTACCTCGAGTATTCACAGCAGAAATGATGACGACGTGTGAGAAAATAGACATGCATGTGATATTCACACATGGCTGTACCCATGAGTGTGCACATCCCACTTCGTCCCTTCCTGCCAAACAGGTTGTCACTCACGTCGCCTGCAGTCCATGAGAGTCGACTCTGGCACTTTAAATCGAAGGGATCCTCCTGTCCCTGGCAACCGTCCCCCTACTTTCAATAGTTCCCTGGCTCCGATGCCTTCAACATAAACCACATCCAGAACAGTCAAGTTATTCCTGCAAAAAAGCAAGGAAGACTTAACAACTGGATTTAAGGAAAGGAAAGGCAGCTTCCAACCATTTCACTCAACAGCACAAAACTTGGGCATCCACTGGAAAAATGATCAATTTTTATCCATTGCTGAGACCAAACAAAATTACTGTGGATGTAGGTTATTTCAGTCTTTTGTATACAGCAAATCTAAGCTTTTTGGAAGCCCAGAAGACCAGCTGTTGGACGAATTGTGGCAACTAGTTTTATGAGAGGCCACCATGATGAGGAAATGGAAGGGGGAGGACCTTCATCACTACCGAATGGACTGTCAGAAAGTCTCATCACCCCCTCTACAAAGACCTCCTTAGGAGATTGGATTTAGCCCAAGGGCCTCCAGTTGCTAATACCTAAACTAAGACAATCACAGCCAGAGACAGATAGTGAAATTAATCTTTCCCTGGTTATTCTCTGTATAACCTGACACCTAGCCTTGGCACTGTCTGCTCTGATTCTGAGAACTGCACTTCCATGATGTATAAATTATATTACACATTACCTTTTCTGCTTACTTCTGACCTTAAGTGCAGGTTGGTTGGTTTGTTTACAAAGCACCAGTGTACTCAATCGGAATTGGGTCCCTAGTGTAGGGATATTTATTTATTTAAGTTCCTTCTATACCACTTGATATCTCAGGATTTCCAAGCAGTATACACAAAAGCACATACACTACAATATAAAAACCAATATAAAAACAGCATAAAACAATAAATCCCTTAAAAACATTACAACAAAGCAGTAAAAGAGAGCAGTGTCATCGATTACAAGTCAAGGAAAGCCTGAGTGAACAAATGCATGTTCAAGAGCTGTTTGAAGCTCACCAGTTTCCACCATTCATATATTGGGGTTTTAACCCTCTGCCCTCTGCTGTGGTTCCAAGCTAGATCGGGGGCCCATGCGTCTGCAATTGGCATTGCCAAAAAGGATCAATTCATTTCAGTGGGGGTGCATTTTTAAAAAGTGCGCACTGAAATGTGTACTTTTTTTGACAATGCAAATTGCAGGCCCAGGAGCCCCAATCCAGATCAGGACTACAGTATGGGATTAAAGATTAAAGTCCCACTACCCCCAACACTACAGTCCCAAACTGTTTTGGCAGCCCCACATTGGAAATTTGTTAAAACACAACACAACAAAACACTGCACTGAAGGATAGAATTGCATAGGAAAGGTAAGGTGTAGTTTGGCCCTTAGAATCCTGATATATGATCTAAACAGGGTCCCTTTTACCAGATCCATGGTTATAAGGAGGACAGGAGGGAAAGCCAATAGAGAAACCTTATAGTAGCAATTAGGATGCACAAAAATGAGTAACAGTAATTAAGCTGAAATTAAACCCCAAAGCCTAATCTTTTAGTATACCAAAACATATAAGTGATGAGGAACGTATCTGGGCGTTTAAGTAATACTATGAACTCCTGCTGGCCAATGTAAATACATGAAGTACTAAATGTTTTGTGAGTTGAAATATAACCTGCTGTATTTTGTAGGCCCAGAGATGAATATTCATAAGTACAGAATATTAAGAGCAGACTACAACTGAGCTGAAGGGACTACAATATGCATTTTAGTGCTTCTTGCTTTCAATATGTTTAGAAAGAGCTACCTCCTCATTTTCCCCTCATGAAGTGTTTTCCATAACTCCAAAAACGTCTACACCCATATATTTGCACATATGTAGGAATGAGAGGAACAGCAAGGCGAGGTTCTCCAAGTTCCTCTTCATTTTTTATTCTAATTGCAACCTTCCCACTCCCGTTCGAATGGGAAAAGTATGTATGTGGGGTGCATTTTTTAAAAGTGCACATTAAAATGTATACTTTCCCCCCCTCTGGCTAAAGTGCAAAAGGGTGAATTTGGAAAAATTAAATTAAGGCATGCATTTTTCCAAAATAGGCATTTTATGAACAAGCATTACAAGACCAGGAATGTGTGAGCTCTGCCTGCAAAATGTGCTCATGTTCGGGGATATGAACAGGCAAATTCTGGTCTTATAGATTCTATAAAATTCTCATGCAACCTTGCGTGTGTGTGTGCGCGCGCGTGCGTGCATGCTTAAAGCACATATCATATTCAATATTATTTGTTCTCAGTGATATATATGACAAAATGTTTTTATAACAACTTCCTTTTAAATATAAGGTATAATTCACATTTTAGAAGACGTTTCAGGTGGACCTGATGTATTTGAATGGAAATCTGAAATAAACTTTTCCAAGATTATGTCCGATTCTCTCTACAGAAGGTCAAGGATACACCTACCTTACCAATATAAGGGAAGTTACCCTTTTGTAATCAAGAGGTGTAAAGACAACACCAACTCTCTTAGCTTCTAAAGGTTGCAATTTTAAATGAAGCACCTCAGAACTAGATCCAACGTAACCATGGTCCTCTTGTAGTTCATCCTACAAAAGAACCAAAAAGAAACAAGGAAACAAAAACATTAGTACGATATCCATCTCTGGGTGTCATGACATCACTTAATAATGCCAGTACATTGCTTGTTAAGGAGCATTTGTTCCAATTTTTAGGGCTCAAACCTATGGGGATAGGCAGCCACCTCTGAACTCGGAGGCCACCGCCTATCCAATGGAGGGCAGGAAAAGAATGGAGAGGATCGTTCCCTCCGCGCTTCTTCTGCCCTGCATTTGTGGCTAGACAGTCGATTTTGGCTATTTAGCTGCTGGAAGGCGCAGCAGGGGAAGAGGCTGCCGGATGACACATAGGATGTGTCGTACCGGCATTTCCACCTTCCCCACCCTGGAACACCCCATTTTGGCCACTCCATGCTCCTCTTCCGAGTGCGGAGCACAAGGCCATTCCACACTGCCTGCAAGGCAGAATGGAAGGGGGGGAAGGTCGGTTCCCGGAAACCCACATATCCTATGGCCATCTAGCTGCTCCCTCCATGTAATAAAAAAACCCCTCAAACTTTTCAGTGTAGCAACACACCTAATTGCTTACTTCGCCAACAAATTTCATTTTATTATGGGGTAGAGGGATTGTCCTTTTCTCACACTCTTTAGTTAGAAAAACCTGTTTTAATCTTTTCAATAGATTGTATTAAGGTGGGGACTTCTGGCCACTACATTTATCAACTGAGACAACCATCCTATGGTCCCTAGACAGTGTCCCAGGGGCCATAGAGAAAACCCCTCTGAGGCTGTAGACAGAGCTCAGACTTTGGAAGTGTTTTCCTGACGTTGGAGCCCGCATTCTGGCTCCAGCCAGCCACCACAGAAGTTTCCATGGTGGCTCCCTCTACGAGGTCAGAACTCTGACCTCGTAGAGTAGGGGTGAAATGAGCATTTGGGAAGCATGCCGGAGGGTGAGGAGGGAGTGACTAAGGATGCAAGGAATCCCACCCAGCTTCCAATCATGCCTCTGTTTTCTAAATGTTTCCCTCCCATTGCCGGCAATGGGAGAGAATTATTTTTCTTCTGTCTGTGGACAGAAGAAAAATACTGTAAGCCCTGTCTTACTTTTTACTTCCACCCTGTTAGCAAGAGCCAGAAGGGCATAGGAAGGAATGGAGTGCACCAGTATCAGATCACTCTGTTGAGAGCACAGGATTACTCTCAGAAGTTACTTTCTTAACCTGTTACTTTAGCACAGCACAATACTAAATGTTATGAATATAACAGTGTTATCAGTATTTCCTTCTTAATTATCAGGCACCAATGTTATACCTATACAAACAGAGGTTTAGGTAGTGCTGTCCATCTGCAGCCATCTTAGTTCCCATTCAGAATCAATGGGACTTAACTCATGATTATCGTATCCCATGGATTTCAACTACATAAATCCCTGTGTTCTGGGCTATTTTTCTGCAGTGACTAGCACCATCTGCTTCTGACTACACTCTTTGGCACAGCCCATGTATAGGAGGACAGATTTTTCTGTAACCTAAACAACATTATTTCATCTTTCCATTGTAATGAAGGACATACAACTGTAGTAATAAGTGTCTTTTTGTTTTTAAACTGAAAAAAAAATATTTTTATATTATTTTCATAGTCAACACCAGCTTTGGATAGTTGGATGCCTTTCCTCTAGGTAAAGAAAACTGATTCTCATCTTAGCACAAAGCTCCATCCCCAAAGACTTACTAAAAAATACATTTGGAATAGAAGATGCTCAACTCAGGGTGTGGGGCGCCGGGAGGCTAAAAACTTGGATTGAAAACAAGATCATCATATCACCATTTGGCTTCAGACACTAATCTTGAGCGTGCCCAGAGCAATGCACTCTAGTAAAGTTTATAGCAACCATGGGAACCAGAGAACACTGGCAGTAGATGATGTAAATTGCTACAGATCTTAGGCTAAACCTGCATAATGTAAGAAAAGATATTCTGCTGGAAATAAAAACAGAGCAGTTTGGAGCAGATATCAAATGGATATTTAAATCCAGTTTATGTGAAAGTACGACAGCACATCTGAAGGGCTGAGTGAGATGAACCAAATAAGAAATTATTATTATAATATTTATTTATACCCCGCCTTTTTCCCAGTACTGGGACACAAGGCAGCTTACAAAAATTAAAACATATACAATTAAAACATATGAAAATATACCAAAGTGAAAATATAATTAAACAACAGTGCAATTAAAATTATATTAAAACATTAAAACAGCATTTTAAAACAGCATTTTAGCAGCTTACCCCCAGGTCCCAAACGCCTGCTGGAACAAGAATGTTTTAGCCTGCCTCTGGAAACACATCAAGGAGGGAGCCATCCTAGCCTCCCTGGGAAGGTGTTCCACAGCCATGGGGCAGCCACTGAGAAGGCCCTCTCCCGGGTTCCCACCAAATGTGCCAGTGACAGTGGTGGGACTGAGAGAAGGGCCTCCCCAGAAGATCTCAGAACACAGGCAAGTTCATAAGGGAGGATACAGTTTCTCACATAACCTGGATCGGAGCTGTATAGCACTTTATAGGTCAAAGCCAGCACTTTGAATTGTGCCCGGAAACAGACTGGAAGCCAGTGAAGCTGTTTTAACAAGGGAATTGTATGTTCCCTGTAACCAGCCCCAGTCAACAGTCTGGCAGCAGCTCTTTGAACCAACTGCAGTTTCCAAACACGCTACATAGGCAGCCCCACGTAGAGCGCACTGCAGTAATCCAAACGGGATGTAACTAAGGCATGTGTCACCGTGGCCGTGGCCATCTCCAGGAATGGGTGCAGTTGGCGCACTAGTTTTAACTGTGCAAAGGCACTCCTGGCCACCACTGAAACCTGAGCATCCAGGAGCACCCCCAAACTGAATCCAGGAGCACCCCCAAACTGCGAACCTGAGTCTTCGGGGGGAGTGGTAACCCCATCCAACACAGGCTGAATCCCTATTCCCTGATCTGCCTTTTGACTGACGGGGAGCACCTCTGTCTTGTCTGGATTAAGTTTCAATTCGTTCTCCCTCATCCAGTCCATTACTGATGCCAAACACTGGTTAAGGACAGAAACAGCTTCCTCGGAATCTGGTGGAAAGGAGCAGTAGAGCTGGGCATCATCAGCATACTGGTGGCACCGAACTCCAAAACTCCGGACAACCTCGCCCAGCAGTTTCATGTAGATACTATATAGCATGAAGGACAGAACAGAACCCTGAGGGGCCCCACAAGCCAGCAGCCATGGAGTCAAACAGGCATCCCCCAACACTACCTTCTGAGTTCACCCCGCTAGGAAGGAATAGAGCCACTGTAAAACATATCTCCAAGACCCATCCCAGTGAGGTGTCCCAGAAGAATACCATGGTCGATGGTATCGAACACCGCTGAGAGGTCTGGCAGAACTAACAGGGACACACTCCCACTGTCCAGTTCCCGGTGTAGGTCATCCACCAAGGCGACCAAAGCTGTCTCAATCCCATACCCAGGCCTGAAACCAGATTGAAATGGACCAAGATAATCTGCTTCATCCAGGAACCCCTGGAGCTGGGAGGCCACCACACGCTCTAATACCTTGCCCCAAAATGGTACGTTAAGAGACTGGACGATAGTTATCTAGTATGGTGGGATTCAGGGAAGGCTTCTTCAAAAGATGTCTCACAACTGCCTCTTTTAAACATAATGGAACAACGCCTTGTTCCAGAGAGGCATTAACCACTCCCATTGTCCACTCAGCCAGTCCTCCTCTGGCCTCTTTTAATAAGCCAGGAGGGGCAAGGATCCAGCATACATGCTGTGGCTCTCACCGCTCCAAGGATCCTGTCCACATCCTCGGGCTGCACAAATTGAAAAGAATGCATCAACACTGAACAAGCAGGAGCCAAAGTGACATCCACAGGATCTGCATCAACTACAGCAAGTGAGTCAGAACGGGTCCGAGCGATTTTATCAGCACAGTGCTGGGCAGATTGTTCACAGTGGGCTGTCGAGCGGTCAGAATTTTCATCACATGGGCCAGGATGTAGAAGACCCCTGGCCACTCAACACAGCTCCGCTGGCCTGCTCCCTGCAGATGCAGTGGTGGCAGAAACGAAAGACTTCTTTGCTGCCCTTCCTGCCATGGAGTAGGCTTTCAGATAAGCTCTAGCCCGTGTTCGATCAGACTCGTTCTGAGTTTTCCGCCAACGTCGCTCTAGTCTCCGTCTCATTCATCGCCGCCAGTTCCCTAGAGAACCAGGGTGCTGGTCTGGATCCACTCGGTGAGAGGGGGCGCTCAGGAGCGAGTGTGTCCACCGCCCTGGCCATTTCCCTATTCCAGATATCAGCCAGGGCTTCGGCAGAATCGCCTGCCGAGGCAGCAGGAAAACCCTCAAGAGCCATCAGGAAACCAAAAAGGAAAGGGGTAAGGAAGGGGTAAGGAAGGGGCTGCAGTTCTACATGCCCACAGCACACTCTCTCCCCACTGCTCTGCCTGTCCCATTCCTCTTATGAGGTAATGGCCCCAGGCACACATCATCCTACCACAGGGAGAAGAAAAAGATGTGTATTGTCAGGGCACTGCAGCTATTGGAGAGGGCCAAAGGAGAGAAGATCCAGGGTGTTTATAGCAATATGAAGCATACAGGAACACTGAAAATGGAACTCCATGGCTCACCCCTGTGTGCTGAAGTTTCAAGGAATGCAGATGGGGGAGCAAAAAGCCCCGTTCAACCTAATTCCTACACCCTTTGTTGGAATTTCCAGGACTCAAGTCTTCTAGTGTTTCCACTGAGGTTGGGGCTGGAGTGCAAAACATAAAACTTTTAAGTGTTGGATGAGTGTGAATTTTTTTTTAATCCTTTCAGAAAATGTCAATATTTTTATCATTCCAAATGGCTTGAAGTTGCTTTCCATTTAATAACTATGCAATTCAAAAGCTAAATACAAATTATATGTTCCACAAAATTACTAAATCCTTTCATTCTCAGACATGTTTGTATATAAATATGCTCTAGAAAACATAAGTTGCCAGAGAGTCTGATTAATACAGGTATAAGAAGTTATATTTCTCAGAGAGGAAAACATAGCTTACCCTATGAGCATATTCTTCTGTCAATCTGAATTCAGTGGTTGTAAAATTAATAGACTGTACATTCGTACCAAACCTATATGAACCAAGATAAAAATATACACATTTAAGTCTCTCTCTGTGTGTGTATATATATATCAGAGCTTTCCAAACTTTTCATGTTGGTGACACACTTTTTAGACATGCATCATTTCGTGACATGGTAATTCAGTTTTACTAGCAAACCGGAGGTTAAACTAACCCGTTATAAGAGATACGGGCACATACATAAATTGTAATAACAAAATGTATGGGGATAGAACATATCTCATGAAAACCTTTCATTTACATTTTTTAAAATATATGATTTGTAAGATAACATACACTGTTGTCATTTATGAGTAACAGTATGTAAATATGTGCAAGAAAATGTGAAAAATAAACAAAATTAACTAAAGTATTTACAATACATATTAGGACACATTGGCCCATGTAGGAGCTCAGCTGCAAAAACACAAGAAGTAGAGAAGCAAAAGTCCAACAAAAATGGTGTAAACATATATGTCTCACTACAAGGCTATGTTGCTGTAAATATTTGCAATGCCTATGTCCAGAGTCCAGTTCCAGCACTCTCCAGTGGTACACTGCCGGTGGGTGGTTAATCCACAATTACAGCAGAGTAAAAATAAAAATAAATGGCAGAAATCAAATTATAAGTGCCATGTGGTGGGTGGCTTGCTGTTTGCCACATTGGGTTTGAGAGGGTGGCGTCCCTTCAGCCAGCAGCAAGTGGGTTGACTGGGTGACAGCCTGCAGCTGTGCTCACCCGGGTGATTGGGAGCATGATGATTCTGAGGCTTCTGGCCTCCACTGAGGTCTGTTCCGACTGGCCAAGATGGCGGACAGCCCGCTTGGTGCAGTCCCAGTCCCAGGCAGTGTTTCCTGGCCACGCAGGCCTGGCCACGCAGGAGCGCGGTGCAGAAGTCCGCGAAGGGCGCGCTCAAAATCTCGCAGGGCTGGTGGCTGCTGCCACTTCTCCGCGCTGGCCAAGCTCTGCTCCCAGGGCGGCGCCTCCCCTCCCCTCTCTTCACCCCGCGCCTCTACCTCGTTGTACTGCTCCAACACCACCAATCACATGCGCCCTATGTCAAGACGCCACATGATCCTAAAGCAGCTAATGTTAAAGCAGCTAAGCCTTAGCCGCTTTAACATTAGCTGCTTTAGGAAGTTCCAGGGGAGGGGCCAAGGGAAGCAAACGGAAGTATTTATTTATTTATTTCATTTCTAAACCGCGCAATAGCCGAAGTAAGGGAGCTCCGCAGTGCCCTTCCGCACAATTTTCTGCATTTCGCGTGACACACCTACACACTGCCGCCAACACACTAATGTGTCAAGGCACACAGTTTGGAAAGCTCTGGTGTATATATTAGAGTATGTATGCATTAGAGGAAGAGCCAAGTTTGTGAACAAATGTATTTTATGGTTCTAGCTAATTTGAATGATTCATTGTAGAAGAAAAATTATGTGTGTGTCATATATGTCCCACACATACATTTTGCATACACTCTAGTAATTCCCATGCACTCTAGTAATTCAGCAAGAAGTCATACGTTCTTAAAAATGGAGATGCTGGGAGTCAAATAGCTTAGATGTTTCTTTACATTTAAAGAAAATTTTGGAGAGAAATAAGGAAAGTCCTTTTCTGATGTTCCCTCCACATGTTGACTGAATACGGAGGAAGGAGCAGGATAACACCTGCCGGCCCTAAACTCACCATTAATCTCTGTATGTTCAGTGGAAAGTATTGCACGTGGGGTCTCCCATGGAATCGGGAACTCTATGCAATCAGGATTCCTAATAGCATGGAAAACCATACGTATACACAGCTACATACACACACACACACACACACTCCTCCATGCATTCAGTGAATATGTGTAAAGGGGCTAACTACATATTATAAAGGGAAAGTGGCATTCTTAAATAGTTATATTCATTACCATTTGCTGAGTAGACTCAGTGGAGCTCGAGGATCAGGATAGAAAGACAGAGGCAGAAGTTGCAACATAACTGGGAAGGATGAAGGGTTTCTTAACGTAAAATATTTTACCTAAATAGTTAAAAAAAACAACTTTAATACTTCATGTTTAATACTTCATTCACGCCTCTGCCTACAATATCCAAGTTTTGGTACAAGACATTAAAAAAAAGTTTTACAAACCCTGAATGGTTTTCTGGAATGTTTACAAATGTACAAAAATATTGCCAAATTATACAGGGTGGCCCAAAAGTAGGTATACAGTTGTTTAGAATGTTGATGGGAGGGAGAGAGAATTTTCAGTCTTCCACTCTGCTTTAGAATCCACTTTCTTTGTTCTTGACTCAAGGTCGCTGCCATCATTCACAATATCAGTAAAAAAAATAACTAAAAAATTCAACAACCGTATACCTACTCAAGGGCCTCACTCCCCTCACTCTCTACACTTAACTGATTTAACTGTCACTCCCTGTCACTCCCCCTTCCCAACTGTCATTCTGACTCCACCCACACATCTTCTACTCACACATTCTCTCCCCCTCCCATCAACATTCTTAAACAACTTTATACCTACTTTTGGGCCACTCTGTATACATGATAAAATTGGTGAATCAACTACACGTATGTCTTTATTTTGTATTCAAAACAAAAGAAATTCTTGTAACATGAAGTAGATATAGATAAATATCATTCTCTCAACAATTCTCAGCAATTCTCAGCTGAATGTATTAAATGATATTAAAAATTAAATGGCATGTATCATATTATATGAAGTTTCACATATCTATGCCTATTAGACTTAAAATCCATCAAGTTTAAAAGATCCCAGTGATTACTGATTTCAGTCTTGTTCAGTCATTTTGACAGATGCAACCACAATAAGGGAGCAATCTGATGCATGTTTAGACAGAAAAACATCCTATAACTCCCAGTGTGCGCCAGCCAGCCATGCTAGGTGAAGGGTGCTGGGAGATGTAGGATTGCTTTCTGTCTAAACATGCATAGGATCACACCCTAAGGGCGCAGTCCTAACTAGATAGGCAGCCGCCTCCAACCTCGGAGACGACTACCTATCCACAGCAAGGAAGGAGAGGCACAGGGGGATTGTTCCCTCCACGCCTCTCCTGCCTTGCTCTTTTTTCGCTAGACAGCTGTTTTCGGCTGTCTAGCAGCAGGGACGCCAACCGGGAGAGGAAGTTGCCATATGACACATAGGATGTGTCATATGCACAGCTCTGCCCTCCCCACCCTGGAACACCCCCCAGCCCCACCCCTTTTCAGTCACTCCACGCTCATCTTCCGAGCGCAGAGGATGGGGCTTCTCTGCGCTGCCTCCAAGGCAGCACAGACGATGGGGGAGGTCGGATTTCCGGGAAAGAGCATATCCTATCGCCCTCTAGACAGTGTCTAACGGGTGATAGGATTGCTCCCTTAATCTAATAAATTCATTTCTCTTTTAAATTCATGTGAAATATAAACATAAATAATTTCCCTTTTCAAAGCCAGTATGAAAATGTAAGAGCCCTCAGTAATATATCCAATCTAACTATGGCCTTACCATGCTATTTGCTGGTGCAGCTGCACTGAAATTCAATGTAAGACCAAGCTCCGTAACCAAGTGGGGAAAAGATAATGTAAAGGACTTGTCTTCAGGCTTCTTTTGATTAGCAGCTTGAATAATTTCCCCAAGATTTCTCCTGTTGAGTTAATGACAACAGAAACCATTTTAAAATAAAGACTTGCACATTTTAATGTTTTGATAACAATCTCCTAGGAAAATACTGAAATACTGCAGGAGCCTTATAATTATATCCTTGTGTTTAGAATAAATTTTTAACATTTTGAGTTTGATTCTAGTATTTCTTGAATCTCATGGACAATCCCTTACTAAACTTTAAAAAGTGATTCATTAAAATGTTTTACTGCTACTTAACACTGCTGAAAATTGGCACTGAATTGTCAATGCTTTTAAAGGCTGCTGCAAATGTAATGCTTCAGTTCCCTTTACTGTAGTTAAACCATTTCTTCCCATTTCTAGTGCAAATCCCGCAGCTTACTTTAACCACTGCTTATGTTGTCACCGGCTTTAAACATGGCAAATGCTAACCAGGGTTCACTATTACCCAGGAACGGCTGGTTAATAACAACCATGAGTCCTAATCAGTGTCAACATCAGAGCCAGTGGCAAATCCTGGAGCCCCGGCACTCAAGCCGGGCCCACCACCAACACCTGCCCTGGAGCCCCCTTTTAGAAAATGTTGCTACCACCACAGACAACAGCACAGGCACAGCTCTTGTTCTTGTAGTTTCCTCCAGCATCCACGTTGATTTCCACACCCAGGTTATTGTGGGAAAAACAACATTGTGGCTGGAAGCCACTCTGGTCTTCTTCTGCTTCTGGCTGCTGTCTGTACCAGCAGAGGTGTTGAACATTTATAGAGAAGGAAAAATCATGAAAGCAAGCTGCCCAGAGCTTGACAGGAGTTCTGTCACCACTGTCAGCAGTGGCAGAATCAAAATGTTGTTTTAAAAGGAGTGTAAGGGGAGGTGGGGCAAACAGGGAAGAAGTGGGAAAGACCTATGTACAAAGAGACCCACTGCCAGGAACTCTGCCAAGCCCCTCCCCCACAACCTAGAGACAGTCTTAGTCAATATAAGCCTGAACCATGGTTAAAGGGAAGCAGCAGAAAGTGAGGCAATTTGCAGAAACTAGAGTCACTGGAAGGACGAAATATGCAATACCATGGGCCGCACCTCTTCCTTCAACCATAGTTAAGGTATCAGAAGAGTTTATGCCTTCATCTTGTCTAATTCAGGACATGACTAATTAGTTTTAGTTACCTATTGAATATCAAATCACCTAATACATGCAACAACTGATCTCTATTGCTGAAAATTATTTATACACACCTGCAAATTTCACTGTGCTTAATTTTTTGCCATTTTTCATGGAGTTCATATGCAAGATCAGAATCCACAGTCCATGTAGAGCTGTCCAGAGAAAGGCTCTTTTCCCAAAGAAGGTTTGCTAAAGTTATAAATAATATTCAATTTTATTGATACACAATTTTTGTTTCCTTCTGTGAACTCTACTCTAGTGCCATTACTATCACTTCAGATATCAGAGTCCAAGAAGGCACCATGAGAACACACTTAAAAACATAAGATCAGCTGTTTGTACAATAAGATCTTATTCATGCATACAACCCACATTCTTCTAAGCCTGTTAAAATATGCCCCTGCCGCTCTCTCTTCTAATAGCAACACCATCTTCTTGCTCACTTTCCCTTTTATGCTCTTGTAAACCTAGCAAGCTTGCCATACTACCAAACCTGCATCACCTTATTTTCCTCTGAAAAAAGCAAATTATCTAAATCAGATAGTCTGAGTTATAAAATGTTCAACATGGCATGCATAAAAGGATGATAAAATCTATAACGAATAAGCAAAGTGTTTAGATAAATTAATGTTTACTCAAACTAATATTCCCCTAATTACTATATTTTATCCTATGCTATAATTACTATCCTATACTGTAATTATAGCATAGTAATAGTACAGCATTATAGCAAATATAATGGATATATTTTATCCATTAGGATCATAGATGGAAACACTTATGTTTTCCTACATTTACCTGTGTCCGACATTCTCAAGGAACAGTATACATCATCATGTGCTATGGCTTCAAAATGTACATCTCCCTGCTGAAAAACATTAATTGAAAAATTGTTAAGCCAGCACCATATGTCAGTTTTTATTTTTAAGATCTAAACATAGACCAGCATGTCTGTCTCACTGTAATTCCCCCCACTCATAACTGTATTTTTTACATAAGTGAGAGAAAAATTAAAAATTTCAAGTGACTTCATATATCACATGAAGTGATGAAAGAAGTGCTTGTATGTTTGGCTGTTTTTGTAACTTGCACTATTTCCACTACAGAAAGATGCATAAGGATTGCAGATTATTGAGAGCTGATGTTTTCACTTGCCACCACTTACAGTAATATGCACAGTGGTCCAGAGCATCCTAGGTTCAATCTATTCAGATTGAAGAATACAAAATAAATCTGGAAGGAAGATTCATTGCTTCAGTGAGTCTGAATAAATTAACTTGGTTAGATAAGAAACAATTTCCCTACCTTTAAATTTTATGGATAAACCTTCCAAAAATCTAACACCTAGTGTAAGAGAAAGTATCATTCCAGAAATATTCCTCCTCCTCAACAAATCATACATATGTGCAGTTCAGATCAATATAGTACCTGGGACAAAGCAGAATAAATCTGCAGCGGTATCTCAAATATCACTCCAACATTTGTAGTCACAAAAACATTGGAAAATAAACTTGTTACAGATTCTTGCATATGGAGTTTCAAGGAAAATACATTCCAACAGCCTGGAGATAGAGTCAAAGAATCCGTGAAGTTCAGAACCTAAAGGCAAAAATATCAGATCAAAATGACTGCACATAAAGTTCACATATGTGTAAATACTATATTTATAAATATGTGTTTTACATCTCTTGCTTCTAATGCTACAAAAAATGGGGAGAGCAATCCTATGGCTCCTAGACAGCATCTGGATCTGAGGTCGGAGTCAGTGCTCCGACTTCAGACACAGGAGTCCAAGTTCCCCGCCTCCTCCCCCTTCCCCTCGCAGCTAGCATGAAGAGAACAACGGCAGCTGCCTCTCTGAGGTTGCAAAAGCAACCTTGTAGGGACAGTAAAGGGGGCGTTCCAGTGGGCGAGAAGGGGACTGGGAAGGGTGGCTTACACGGAATCCTCCAGCCTCCCCAGCCTCTTTCCTTTAGCAGCCTCAGCACCTCAGCTGGACAGATGAAAAAACCCGTCTAGCTGAAATTCAGAGTGGGAGGAGTGCGGAGGGGAAAACTGCCTCCACAGTTCCTCCCACTCTGCATTGGATGGCTGTAAGCCTCCGAGTTCAGAGGCTTACAGCCATCCCCATGGGCTAAAACATAGCTCTAAACTGGTTTATAAAGTGAGAGGTCCAGTTCCCATTACATCATCCCCACCCCTTTCCTGTTGCCCTGTACCTAGGAGTACGCTGCACTGCAGACCTCCCCACTCCCATTGGCAGCCCCTCCCACATACAGAGAACAGTTCTCAAAGAGTGCTGCACTCATCCAATGGCAGATACTGGAAAGGGACTGGATCAGGTCCATAAATGCATCTTTGTATTCAAGTATAAGAAAGGCTGCATACACTTCTGTTATGCTGTACATGTGTGGAATTTGGTAAGGAGTGCAAAAGTCAGCATCCTGACACTCTCAGATGCCCATGAGGAAAAATCTGAAAATCTGTAGGCAATGTCAAGCAATGTTTCAGAAACTACAATACGAAGGGGAAGCTAAGCAGTCTTTCACTGGTCAGTGTTGGGCTTCTGTGCCCTAAGTAAGTCTCCTCATCTGCTATAGCTAGCACAATCTAGAATAAATTATGCAGAATAAGCAGATGAATACCATGTTTGCAGAATTTAACATTTCTTGGTACAACCTTGATTTTATTTCTTTTTTGCAGAGTATATGACTCAAGTTTTTTTAAGGAGATTTTGTGTGCGTGGTATTCTAGGATATATTTACATACAAAAAAGAGAGAGAGGAGGGTTGTATTACTTTACTGTCATTCCCTTAAGGAAAAGAGATTAGTGAGGCCTAAAATTAAAACTCACCTTTAGAATGTCCGTAGTTTCTCTTGAAACGTAGACATCATTTAGCACAACGCTAAAATCAAAATTGTTTGTAAACCATATAGACCAAGATGCTGAAACACCACGATGTGGTTCTATGTGGAATACTGTCGCGAATGGATCAATGCCAAGGTACCTACAGGGAGAAAACAGAACATTGGACACCATGAAGGTTTTTTCTACTTTGGTGTGGCAAAGGCTTCCAACAATGGGTTAATTCTCTTACCACCCAGGTAAGAGAAAGCAAGTATCATGTGATCTAGATTTCTTCACTTGGACCTGCAAAACTCTTCACCAGTTACTTTCAGTAGCCAAGTGTGATACAAAGAATAACCTGAACGAGTCTATTAGGTAGATTAATGGCAGATACTTTAGATTCAGGGAGCACAGATGCATCTCTGGATGTTGTTTGAGTAGGTTCCTTTAGGCTGAAGATGTAAAGATGACATGGCTTCAGAAAGTAAAGGCAAGAAATCCTCTCTATCTAAACAGTCTGGAGGATTAACACGTTGGGATCCACACATTCCCCTTCCTCCTTGTCCAAAGGATGGGAGTGGCAGGTGTCCATGGCTAGGGGTTCAGGTTGATTCATTATCCTCTTTGTGCAGACTAGGAGGAAAAGTTCTGTGACAAGTTGGCAACCGACCTGATGGAAGTTGGTTAGGATAAAGTGATTCTTGATCAGACTCCTGAGGACTGAGGAGTGACCTCCTCTTAACCTGCTTAGTTTCCTTGCAGATAATCCTTTTGCCTCTAGGAGGGAGGGACAGAAGAGTCTGAGAAGCTTCCTCTTGCCTGCTCCACTTATGAGAGCACCTATGTACATTTACTTGAAATAACTGGTAAGTCAGATCACCAGTTACAGCATGTTTAAGCTTTTGCAGAAATGGGTAGAAATCCAAGGTGTCAGCCTCATGGGAGGAAGGTAGGCTGGAGGGGTCAGAATTCTGATTTCCAGAGAGCTGAGGAGAACTGCCGGACTGAACAGAGGGATCTCTGCCCGTTTCTGCAAGTTTCTGCAATTTCCTGAGAGCTGGAACCACTTGCTTTGGCCTGCACTGCCATCTGGTGGCCAGGGGTAGACAGTCACCAAATTTCATTCTCTCCAGATGGCATCCTGTTTTGCTGAAAAACTAAGGCTATCAAGTTAGAAATGCTCAACAGAGACTCTTCCTATCCTGCATATCTATTCTGTTTCAGCTATGTTAGAAGTACTCCCTCTACCCCCTTATGTGTCCGTTTTTGCTGTTTTGCTGCTGGATCGATCACCCTGATGGGAGCACTGACTGACATCTGCGAGCTCCAAGCTGCTTGGATGGGAGGTCTCCACCTGATTGCCGTATGCATTCGCACAACTTGGGTACTCACAACAAGAGTCCTGTAGCAGCTGCAGCAAGTTGTTTTGTGCCTCTCAGCACTCAAACATGCTACAGCTTTTTTTTCTTTGTTGCAGGGTTTGAGGCAACATATTTTCCCATGGGACCCATGGCTTGGAGAAAAAGAGGGAGAGGCAAGGCAGAAAAAAGGAAAAGGATTTTTAAAAGAAACTTAGGATAATGGAAGACAAAAACAAGGAGTCACACAAGGAAAGGTAGGTAAGATGAAACTGGAAGAAAAAACTCAAGGAAGGACTTGGAGAGAGGATAATAAAGGCCTGGCACTAGAAGAGATAGCTGGAAGGAGCAAGCTCTGTCCAGGGCAAAGGCTGGGAAAGAACTGGAGAATCACAGAATCAGAATCATAGAATAGTGGGGTTGGAAAGGGCCTATAAGACCATCAAGTCCAACCCCCTGCTCAATACAGGAATCCAAGTCAGAGCATCCCTGACAGATGGCTGGCCAGCCTCGTCTTGAATGCCTCCAGTGTGGGAGAGCCCACCACCTCCCTAGGGAATTGGTTCCATTGTCATATTGCTCTGACAGTCAGGAAGTTTTTCCTGATGTTCAACCGGAATCTGGCTTCCTGTAACTTTAGCCCATTATTCCGCGTCCTGCAATCTTGCAGCACCAAGCCTAGTAAATAAATCAGAAATGCAAAAATTGGAAGTTTTAGAAAAACAATTGGGGGAAAAGCTGTTCTGGGAAACAGTTTAGAAAAACCACTTGGGGAAAAAGGCCTTTACAGGATGATAGGAGGAGCTATTGTCGGTTGCCTATGCACACCAAAATGAGAAAGGTTATAAATATGCTGCTAACATTTATTTTACTTTTCAAAATGATACCGTTTTATAGTCCCAAAAAGATCTTCAAGGTATTGCTGTTTGATTTTTTTAATGATTTGATATTACTGAAAGTAACATCACACCACAGCATGTGCATTGAGAATGCTAAGGGACAGATCACACAGGGCCACTTCACATCTACATACATAATTTGATGACTTGCTGATGAATTTGTTATTTATTTATTTATTTATTTATTTAAATTTATTAATTGCCCATCTGGCTGGTCACCCACCCAGCGATGTACAGCATATAATAAAACAGTTTAAAACAATAAAATTCTACAATAAAAACATTTTCTAAAATACCCTAATCCACCCCAAATGCCTGCCTGAACAACCATATTTTTAATGCACAGCAGAAGCTCATTAAAGAGCTGTTTCCACTGAAAAGTATCCTGTTGTAATTGATATAAAACTTCTACGGGTGGTATTGACTTGAAATGGCAAATAGCCAAGCCATCATATGATGTTGCCCTCATGAAGTAATGAACATGCAACCACAAACAGGAATCTAGAACCTAATTGTACTTACTTATTATATTTCTAATCTACCTAATGTTCTCTTGGCAGATTACAAACCATTAAAAAACTAAAATACTATATAGACCAGTTAAAAATACAAAATACAATAAAATATTTAAAAGAATAAAATGCAGTGTAATGCAAAACAATAAATAGCACAGGAACAGATAAAAGAGCCATAAAAATCTAGAGGTTTCTTCTCTCCCTCCGTCTCGCTATTTCTTCTCTCCTTCCTTCTGATATAATGTTGGAAGTTAACCTCATACATGCTGGATCCCATCTATCCCTAATGACTCACAGGTGGTCTGCAAATCCCACATGTAAAGAACCTCTGCAAGTCATTTGTGTTGCACAATTGTGCCACATGAAATAGTCCCGATTTCGAACACCTATCTGTTTTTGCTCTGAACAGTGAAACAGCCCCAACAAGGAGTGCTGGGACTGCAACTCTCATCATTCCCACAGACCAGACCATGACCAATGGCCATGCTGGCTTGGGAATTATGGGAGTTGTAGTCCAACATATCTGGAAGGCCCCAGGTTGGGGAAGGCTGTTACAGAATATGCATCTTGACATTTTAATGATATTTTATTGTAAATATTAGCATTAGAACTTACCCTTCCATCACTGGATGGGAAAGACATGCCCTTGGCAAGGTTGTACTGTCCAAGAGGTTCATCCTCTCATTAACAGCTTGGTTGCTTCCATGGCCACACGATGTACCTGGGTTAAGAAAGAGAGCACCTTATTTCAGCATATAAAGGTCTGAGGATTCTAACAGTTTCTGAAGAGAATAAATACTGTAGCCTCAACTCAACTTAAATTCCTTAAAATACTGATCACGAAGGACTTTAAATTGGAGACATGAGGGCACAGAAATAAAAAGGATGGGGAAAAACCCTGAAAAATCAGGGAAAACAGTTCGGTTTTCCATGTCTTTTCCCAAGAGGCCAGGAATGGAAAAATTGGAAGTTTTCAAAAAACTACTGGGGAAAAGGTCTTCTGAACTATTTCTCTTTCAGGACAGTTTTAGGATCTATTCAGAGCTTCACTGTGAATGTAGCAAGGTCTATGATATAGCTGGGGGTACAGGGAAGTTTGGGGCCCACACTCCCTACATAGTTTAGTCCTACTTGTGTGGCAAGCAGATGCCCACTTAGGGCAAGTGTTTCAGCCAATTCATGCTACCACAAAACCCATCTGATAAAACAGGCCCTATTCCACAAACACATATGGCATACTATGCACTGTATTCATGGTTGCCCTTGAAGAAGATTTGGAAACTTCAACTGGTACAGAACATGGCTGCTCAGCAGTCAGAACATGATAAGCCAATTCTGTACCAGTTGCACTGGTTACCAGTATGTTTCTGGGCCCAATTCAAAGTGTTGGTTATGGACTATAAAGAGATGGGGAACTTGTAGTCCTCCAGATACTGTTGAACTGCAACTCCAATCATCCCTCAACATTGACTATGCTGGTTAGAGCTGATGAAAGTTGCAGTCCAGCAACATCTGGAGGGTCACACTTTCCCCACCCTGCCCTAAACAGTTTGAGACCACATTATTTGAAGGTGTGCCTGTGCCTGTATGAACCTGCCCATGCCTTGACATTGGCATTAGAGGCTCTGCTTGTTGGACCTCCTTTAAGATCGGTTCAATTGATAGCCACAAGATACAGGATCTTCTCAGCAGTGGCCCCTACTGTTGCATGCTGCCTTGAGGGGACTCTGTCCAGAAAGGCAGCCTAAAATTACTTAAAATAAGTAAGACAGCACTCCTGTGGTCCTGGGAGAGCGTCCCAGGGACCACAGGATTCTTCAGAGTACTCCCTCCAAAGCCGCAGATACTGCTGCAACCTCAGAAGGGGGACTCCAGTATCCGATCCCTCCCCTTGCCCCCTCTGCATCACAGCTGCTCTGGAAAGAACTACACTGACTGCTTTCTGATTGCTCAGGGAGGGGAGAGCTCAAGATACAAGGAATCCTATGGCCTCTCCAGCCCAAGTCCCACCACCACCAGCACGCCCTCTCTATACAGGCTCAGATGCCTAGCTAGAGAAAAAAGCAAAACACAGAGGACAGAGGGGTGAAAATTACTTCCATCACCCCTCCCATCCTGCCGGCAGCAGCTCAGCAGGGCATTGGATACATGGAAGTATCTGAGTTCGGAGGCTTCCATCTCATGGGGGTGCAACCATTAAGACTTGTGCCACAGAGCTTCCCTTTATCTTTTTTTGCAGATGCCCAAAGTAATGAAAATGGACGGTTAATTTATATGTTACAGGTAATATCCACTTTAGTGCAGCTTGTCATATGGTTAGGGTTGTACTGTAAGTAGACATATGCAAATACCGTACCTTTACAAACAATAGAAGCAACTTCAGTGAAATTCGTGGCTGACAATGGTAGCAATATTGGCTCAAACAGCACAGAAAATGTTCTTTCCTGTGACAAGTGTTTTACATCCTACAAAGAAAGCACATCATATTTCTATGATAGCATTACTGTTTTAGTTGCTGTAAAGTTCATCTTCATGAAAAAATTTAAGTTGCAAGACCCTGCAGTTTGTCACATCAAGCCATCAAGTTATTCAGAGTAATAATAAATATGGTATATTAAATATCATTCATAGATAAATAATTATGATCCAAGATCAGCGCAATTAATATCATTATTTACAGGCTACCTTTATACGTACATGTACTACTGAACAGAAACACTAGTCTGTGTTTCAGAGTTCCATGCACACTTTTAAAATTAAGTAGAACAAGGAGAGACTCATGAAAATTCTGCTGGTTTTTTTTAATTGCCACCATATAACCTATTTATTCACTCACAGTACTCTAGAGTATATTCTGCTCTACCCAGGAAATGCTGGGAATGCTCTCTTTTGCTCTCTCTGAAGATAAGATTGCTGGAATATCTAATGAGGCATATAGCCACAGTGAAAAGAAGAGTATTTCCACCCTGCCCACAGAGCATTGAAAGCTTTAGCACAAAGACAGAGTGCAAATGAAGCCCCTTATTCATTCCCCCCTCCTTAACTTATTGGAAACCTCCAGGGATCTTCTCTGTCCCCACTTCAATGGCAACATACCTCCTGCCACACACACCTTTCCCACAGGGGTATAGGAGTGCACAGAAGAAAGGATAGGCAGTCAAAGGAAGATGCTTTACTATTTTATTAATTATTTCTATACTGTCCTTCAATTCAGTAATTCCCAGAGATAACAATAAAAACACTAGGAAATCATATAAATATAATAAAACACCAAGAAGTTGAATAAGCAGAATAAAAACAGCAATAAAATCAGATGGTAAAACACCTCAAGTAGTGGAAGTCTGAGACCCAAAGGCAAGTGTGACGATGCCAGCTAAGCTTCCCTGGGGAGAGAATCCAAGGAAGGAGGACACCACAACAGAAAGGCTCCTCCCCTTGTTCCACCCACCACAGATTTTAATGGTCTGAGAATGAACATTGGCTTCCATGCTGACTCCTCCATCACTTGTACAACTGGCTTCAAGTGCTTCTATCCTGTTTTCTTTAACCTAGTTTCCTATTAAATTAGAATTGAAAAATTATGGCTTAATCTCAGCTTACAAACAAGGATTTGAAACCATGGTTTGTGAGTAAAACACTGTTATCATCTGAACTGCGGTTCATGGCTGGCAAGTATGACATTTCAGATTGTTCTCCTTGAACTGGGCATTTACCACCCCAGACTTATTTTCAGTAATCCTCTGGGCTTGGAAAATAATAGCAAGCTCCATTCACCCAGCAGAAATACTTTATACAATTATAATATAGTTTTAGATCAAGTTGCAAGTAGTTAGTGGATATTCTAATTAAAAAACACAGACACACCTCAGAAGTATAACATAGAAAATAATTACCTGCACATACAGAATATTGTTCCCTGAATGCAACACATACAAGATTACAGGGGAATCATCTGTCCAAACAAAAACAAAATAAAAGGTCAAAGCCCCCATTACATTTATGTGTATTAATTTTAAAAAGCCATAAAACTAAGAAGTACACGCAGACTCATCTTTGACCTACCCGAGGTGTGTGTTTTGTCCATTGCTACATAAACTACAAAAAGGTTTTCCAGTAAATATTGTCTAAGGTCCACAAATTCATGCTGCTTACTTTCCATTCTGACCATTAAACTGATTTCTAGCAGCAGCTGACCGTCAGATGCGAAGCAGCAATTCTAATGTAAAATAAAAGGAAACCCAAAAATATTAATCACAGGAGAATATTGAAATTCAGAGCTGCAAGTCTTAACTATCTGCTACTAATGGCAATTATTCATACTAAGAAGTTCCTTGCACAAAATTGCTTTGTTTGATACTACAAGGGGGGGGGGGGGCTCTGCTGAGATTCTGACCTGGGTTTTACAACTAGGCCAAGAAATATTTTTCTGGCAAGAGATGCAAAGTGGAGGGATAGAATAATAAATATTTTCTCTTTATGATAAGTAGCTCTGAAGTACTGTCCCTCAGCACTTTCTGTACTGGAAGTACTCAATCTACACACAGTTAAGCAAACAAAAAGTATCAGTGTGTGAATGCGTGAGAGACAGAAACAGAGAGACAGAAAGTGGGTCTGCAATCTAACATGACCACTAGATCTTTCTTCTAAAAGTTAGCTTAGATAGCACCTTCAAAGGGAATTAAAATCTATTCTCATATCTGAACAAAGGACTGAAGAAAAAACTTTGGGTGACATCCAACGTTGTGCTAGCACAAGGGAATTCCTGGAAGTTAGCCTCTCTGTCCCCTGGCAGCCCTAAAAGCCCCCAAAAATGCAACACAGAAGGCTGGGAGAGCCTCCTGAATGGGGTTGTCTGTGGTGCAGGGAACTGAGGAGGACAGGGGGATCCCAGAAAAGCATGTGGAGACACCTTCCACAACCATAGGCCAATGCAAGAGTATGCAATTTCTTGTGAGTCAATCAATGCATTATATATGTTTGAAGCAAAAAGACTTTGGGAACAAGCCGTTATTTATTCAAATCAGACAACAATCTCTAGGTGGAAAACACCAAGATCCAATAAGACATTCTCCATCTAGAACAGAGGTACACATGCATTTTGGCCCCGAGGGCTGCATCAGATGCCAGCTGGGGTGGCAGGGGTCATACATGTATACACACAGTCACACATTCAGACACACACATACATTCACACTCAGGAGAGATTGGAAATAAAGGAATGGTTTCCCTTGCTAGTGCTAGCAAGCATAAAGCCAGACTAGCAGCAAAGCGCCATCAGTGCTAAGTCCTAGCCCTCAAAATGATAAATCCCACAACTGGCTAGCCTGTGTTGAGTGCCACCAGCAGTATAGCCTTCTGCATTTCGGCACTATCAGCATCATATTCTGCATAAACTAAAGGGAGTGGGGTGAGTTAATGGCCAAGGCCATCAAAAGGTCAACGAGGACAGCCAGATCACAGCTGTCAAGATTAATGGGGAACCCCTCACAGAGAATCCAATATAGAGGGTACGAACTGAATTTGTTCATCACCCCAGGAAGAAAGAGATCAATGCTTTAAGGGAGTAATGATCCAACAGTAACAAAGTTATCTCAATATACCATATTGCTGGAACACCAATTAAAACTGTGTTCTGTCACAAACATTGCGTTAGCTGTTATTTGGGATTGCCCTGAAGTTGTTATCAGAAGTGAAGATATCCTGAACTAGCCCTGAAAACACTGTCTTGGTGTATATGTTGAAGCCTACCAGAACAAGTCAGGGCTACCTCAAGCCCACAGTTGAGACCAGGTCAACTTAGCTCAGCTAGGAAGTGTGTGCAGTTGGTACATAAAATGTTGGTGAATAGTCTTTCAATGTAGATTTAAGAACAAATGTATACAGCATACCTTAAAATGTTGATATAATTTGTTATGTAAACTGCATTCCAGACGAACCTTTAAGTGACTGACATTCCTAGCTTCTGCCTGAAAAACAACAACGAGAAAGTAGTTGAAAAAATGGAAATGGAAACTGAAAATGGGGGGGAGGGGACTAATATTTTATTTTGTTCAATGGGATATGCCAGGGAACACTGGGTCAATGAAGAACACCCCTTTCCTTGGCTAGAATCACAAGCTTCCCTATGCACACAGAAGTAAGGACTCCATGTCTCTAATTGACAGATCCTAGAGCTGCTGCTGCGCAAAGAAGTCATCCCAGAAATACTGCAATATAAGTGTATACATTCACCTTGGAAATATTTCTATACCACAAACTGCCAGCTTAGCATTAAACCACCCCAACGTTTACTTAATTTTCAGAACATTTCAAACAAGTTTTCTTTGTTTTAGGGGGTTGATTGCATTTGATAATAATGTTTATACTATTTTATTTTTAAATGTGTATGACACCTTGTGCCCCCAAATTAGGCTTTCAAGGATACTTGCAAAAGACTGCATATACACAATAAAAAATAAGTATAAAATATACAATTAAAACCAGTTATTAACAGTTGCAGTGTCAAAAGTTGGCCTACCTTTATTCCATTTCATTTTCTTGTTAAAGAAAATTTTCAAATACCCACGAGGGACACCTGTAGCACATCTAAACCTATCACTGAATTGTATCGGGCTCATTTTTTTAAGAATGGATCTCTATTTTTTCTATCACACCACATGTTGCAGGTACAAGTTATACCAAGGGTCAAAAGATATGACCATAATTGGTTTTCTTACAATTATAATACAGGAGAAGCACCAGGACAGTCACGTAAACACTCACAATGAAAGGTCACTTAACAAATCAACACAGAGTGAACCACATCAATAACTCAAATTCACACCTACAGTGCAAATGCTAAAGAACTGAGCACCTTCTATGTTGTCATGGTACAGAACAAACAGCCTTAGCAATCTGTCTAAAGCCAGTTACTTCTGCTACCACATTTAATTTAGCAAACCTGTTCCCCTTGCTTCTGCCACATCATGCAGAGCCAGTGATCAGGGTTTGCAATATTTAAAGCATTTTTAAAAACCAATAACTAACAACTAATAATAACTAGACAGCTAAATAAATAGGAAACCATCCTTTTTTCTGTTTATAAAAGTATCTGTTCTATGTAACTTTGTTCTATGTTCTTTGTAACTTTGTTCTATGCTGCAAAGCAGATTCAACAAAAAAAAAGTGGCTTAAAAGTGGCTTGTTGCTTTTGCCTGCAGCATTGTTTCAAAAGGTTTCTCCATTGTTCCAAAACATTTCTCTGCTGTTTTTAAAGGGTTTCTCTGATTGCTTTGGGTTTTCCCTGATTTCCTCTGATCATAGAATCATAGGGTTGGAAGGGGCCTACCCAACCATTGAGTCCAACCCCCTGCTCAAAGCAGGAAGCCTGATTCCCAGGCAGTCTCCCATCCAAGTACTAACCAGGGCTGACCCTGCTTAGTTTCCAAGATCAGGAGCATCCAGCCCTTAATGATGTATGTGCACATTGTTGACCCCTTCCCCTTTCCTTATTGTTAATAAACTTCACATCTGTTTCAGAGTTTGTGTGAGCTTTATTCCACTTAAGCCTCAGGACTGAATTCTGAGCCTTCTGCTTTGGTCTTGCTACCGTTTAGCATTTTAGGGTTGGGGTTTGAAATACAGGGTGTCAGATTGAACCCTGATTTCTGTGCCCCAAGAGAGACCTGGGTGGTCTAAGTATCCCTTGGCTCAGGCTGAATTTGGATGTTAAGGGGTGGTGAAAGCCTATTAATTTGCTGCCCCTGCTTAACTTGCAGAGAGTTTGGGCAACCACCTTCCTTCCTTCCATACATACTTATTTGGATATTTGGTCTGCTTTTGCTGAAGTTTATTTATAATTCTTAGAAAGCTGTATTTTCATTCATATACTCTCTCTCTCTTTCTCACACACACACACACACACACACGCATTTCACAGGTATATGAAATTTATATACTGAGATTTATGTAGCTACGTTTCCCCCTTTGTTTTGTTTTAATTCTTCCAATAAAAAATTAAAAATGTAAACTGCTTAGAGATTTTATTATTTCAAATGATATATAAGTAGTTTAAATAAAATAATCTGAAAAGTGTATTGATTCATTCACAGTTACCTACACCCCTAGTTTCTCTTCTCTCAATACCATTTTTTCACATGAGGACAATGAAGCATATATTCCTTCATTAGCTACTGTAGATATTACAGCACTTCAACACACAACTACTTCCCAGTAGTGACAACTCAAGTCATTACTGGATTCCCAAATACCAACCCAAAGGTTACAGTGCTCATTTTCACTCAACAGCTTGCCTCAAAATATCTTCAAGATGGCCTACTATTTCAGGGCCATACTAGGTGCAGCAGATCTGTGTGCTGAAATTTGTATTTGCTCCAATTGTATAGAAAGTGGAGACTTTTCAGGACAAACTCATGTCTTGATATAGATTGGGGGAGTAGGACAGAGAGTGACAGGTTAACTGGAAATCTGGGTCACAACCAGAAAGTGACTTGCTGTAGCAGTCAGGAAACATACAGCTAGAGTGATTGAGTAAGGAAACTAATTTTGAATACAAGCATATTCCCAGTAATGCTGGAAGTTTTACTGAAATTATGTAGACCATGTAGAGCAAACTGTGTAGATCAGCAAATCAGAAACATCTAGCACTAAATGACCTACCTGAGTTCAGATACTCCAAATCTAAAGCCTGCACACACAGACTATCTCCTTGGGACTAGGGGAGAATGGTTCAATCCAAAAATAACTACACCGCTACAGGACACATTAATTTGGACAATTTGTGAAAAATGACTAAGAGTAACTCAGGGTAAGTGCAACAACAACCATGTGCACACCACACCTGAGGTTCTAGTGGTAAGTTCTTAATATTTTGCTTAATATAATACAGAAAGCTGAGGCACAGGAGCTGGGGGGTGGGCTTAAACAAACAAACAAAAAATATATAGTCCCTAAATATAACTTATTATTTACTTTAGAAGTATACTATACCAGTGCTTGTGAGATCTGGATACTGTTGATATGTGGAAGCAGTAAATAAGTATTTGCTAACTGTTTTCTAGACTCTTCTGAAATGGTCCTTGAAGTTCCCGTTCCAAAGACCTGGTTCAAAACAGCACATGATATTGACTATTTCTAAACAATTCCAACAAAAATTGAATGCGAAGTTACAGCACTAAATAGCTAGTATGTATCAACAGAAGCAGAACGTTAAAAAAAAATCAGTACTGAGGCTGCGCCAGATGTTCGTACAGAAACATTTTCAGTGTGCCAGGGAACCCAAAAATGTTTACAGCCTTTTATGGCTGTTCACTGCTGCTTCAGCAACTTTTTTAAAAAATGGCAATACTTTTTGACCAGGTGATCCCAGCCCAATTGGGGATGACAGTCAGTGTGCAGATGTTAAAATGTCCTGCAGTCAATCATATTTGGCTATGTGGTGACATCACAAAGCTGATTCAGAGCAAGGAAAATACTTCTGCCCCATTTGTAGACCCTATGAAAAATGCTGAAGGGGGGCAGGTTGCAGGGGGGCTGAGCTTATTCAAAGCATGCATTATGAACAGCATGCTCAGAGCACAACTGGATTATCACCAATGTATCACTCTGTCAGACAGTTTTATACAAACACTGTTCCCCTGAAGGAGGGGAAATCATTTAACTACCCCATCTCATCCATATCTACCTAGCCCACGTCTTAGAAAAATAAATGTGAAAATAAATATACATTAGGTCTTTTATGCATCAAATAGAAAACAAGAAACTTATTAAAATGTGCAGAGGTCTTTCAAAATGACATCTGGTTTTGAAGTCTCAAGATAGATTGCTGAGAAAAGTGGTTTGAAAGGCAAGTATATTTGCATTTATTTCTGCTATTTGGATAGTTATACATTATCCTGGGACAGTAGCTTTCTAGATGAGATCCCTGAAACAGAAAAGAGATTCTATCTGCAGTTCCTCAGGACTACTTAGAAATCAGTTTACTCAGAAGGGAAGATAACAGAACAAAATGATCAAGGTTCCAGAAATCCACTTGCCTGCTCACCACTGGTAATAGCTCCTTCCCTTTCCAGCAAATGCTACCGCCCCATATGACCATCACAAAAATCTCCTCCACTGAGCTCTTATGAACTGCAGAGGACTTGAGAGGAAAGCAACATAAAGGAAGATAAAGTATCAGTCCTGCCTGCTTTTCTGTGAGTTTTTAAAAGAAGCCAAGCTGAGATCGTTTCTTTCCCTCACAGAAGCTATACTACAAACTGTTTGGTTCCTAAAACATTTGAAAAGAAATGAAGGACAGAAGGTACCAATAATGTTTTCATATGATGCATATAGGGCTTTCACATAATGTATATGGGGTGATTGTGCAACTTATCCACTGACTTCTTTGGCTTGTTTTAGATGCCTGAGTAGATGATATTTTAAAATTTTCATTTACAAATTTTGCAATGTTTAAAACACTCCTTATAGGTCTCTTTAGTTTTAAATATAGATATATAGATAGGACAAAATCCAGCCCAATAAGAAATTCTCTACTGCAAACCCCTTCTTCAAACTGCCTCTAAATCCGAATGTGGTACACACAGCACCAACATTTGCAAGCATTTCCACACCAATAGGAAAACAAAAGATACAATAAAGTGAAACAGTGGTGTGGTTCGCATGTAACACTAACACATGGTTTATTTACGCCATGGTTTGTTGCCATACCCAGGGTTTGCCTGGCAGACAATCAAACAAACCATATTTGTTTTCTCAGTCACTGGGTTGTTTTCCTCCTCCATTGCCCACTACCTCGCTGTATCCCAAATGCCTTTGTGGCACAGCAGGATTGGCATATAAACGCTCTTGCCCACTGCCTCTATAGCCTGGTGAAACAACTCATGAACAACCCACAATCTGGGTTCACATACAATGATAACCCAGGGTTTAAACAAACCAGAGTTTTCAAACCAACAACAAATCATGGTTTCTTCATGGTTAACAATCTATGGTTAACCCATAGTTTTGGGTTCATCCATAAGGACAACCCTGGGTTCATACATAAGGACAACAAACCATTTGTTGTTACATGTGAACCAGGTCTATGTAACTCCCACCCGAGAGGTATACGGCCAGCTCCATCTGTTGTTGTTTTGCAGAGGGTTTTAAAAACTTATTTGTTTTCTTTGAGTTTTAATTGAAAGGTTATTATATACGCTGCTTTTGTTAGGGAGCAATCCTATTGGGATAGGCAACTGCCTCCAAACTCTGAGGCAACCACCTATCCAATGCAGGGCAGGTGGAGTGCAGTGGAGATGTTCTCCTTGATGCTGCAGCCACCCTGCATTCACAGCTAAACAGCCGATTTTGGCTGTCTAGCTGCAAGACTTCGGAGCAGGGGTGGGGGGAGGCCGGACAACACATAGGAAGTTCCTGCCCTCAGGAATGCCTTTTGCCCTGCTCCATGCTGCTCATCCAAGCATGGAGCCTGGGAACGATCCACGCCGCCTACAAGGTGACAGGGAAAGGGGTGGGGAGGCAGTTATCCAGGAACTGACCTCGGAGCATGGGCTCCAAGGTTGGTTCCCGGAAACCAAACAATCCTATGGCCATCTAGCCGCTAGTTATTTTTAAAACAGGTTTTTAAATTAATGATGTTATTAACTCGTTATACTGATATCGAATTGTATGTCTTATACTGTAAGCTGACTTTGGAGAGACTGTAGTCTTCAGGGATTGCTAAGAAATGCACTAACTAAATAAAAGTAAAATACAATTAAATAAAACTATGCCCTGCCCCCTACACTGGTGGGAAGGGAGTCTTTGCCTTTGCAGTGGAGTATTGGACTCATCATACCATGCTCCAGGGCTGGAAGGAAGAGAAGGAGTTTGCGTAGCATACTGCAGCCACCCTGGCTCCAGCAAACACAGGATACAAGACCCATGTGTTATTTGCTGGAGCCAGGGTGGTTGAATAGGCAGTGGCCTAGTTCCCTTACTTCTCCCATCCCAACCTCTGGAGACACCACAGTAAGTTTAAGACCCTCAGTTATAAAACTGAACTGAGGCACCTTTCCCCATACCTTTGCACCTGTCCAACAAGGACTAGGTTGTCTCCAAACTGTGCCTGGCAGGAGGAAGTTGTGGCAAAGCAGTACACTGCCTCCTTTGAAAAACTATTTAAGTTTTTCAAACATCACCACAATCCAATGCAGATCTACTTGGAAGTAAGCCCCACTGAGTTCAGTGGGACTGACTCCCAGGTAAGTATGTATAAGACTGCAGTCTAAACAATTAAAGTTAAGTACAAATGTAACTCCCACCCACCCACGCACCCACCCACCGCTACAGTCTTAGTTTACAAGTGCCTCTTTGGAAAGCATGTGCAGGCACCTGTCCTCAACTACCGGAGGGGGGAGTCACTCACTTGTCCCTTCTCCAGCATAAATGTAAAAAATCCCTAAAGGCGGTAGAGACCAGAAGGACAGACATCTTTACACTTCAGTCCCCTGTACATCATAATGCAGTCTGCAAGTCTTATTTACTCATTACTGAGAACCACTGGCAGAGTTTCCTATTTTTGCCCACTATGACATCATTTGAAAAGAAATATCTTCTAAATCTCAAGCTGGTGAATAATTAGATTACCTGATATGAAAATACTCCATGAGATGAGGTATTTATAAATAATGAACTTTCAAAACTGCCTTCTTCTATTGGAAGAAACAGTACTCTGAAATAAATTTTCCCCATTGCTGGAATCACCTACAGATAAAATAAAAGTGTCTGATGTTCAATAAACTTAAATTGCAATAATTGTATTACAGACTTATAAATTAAAAGGGGGGGTCACCACCCTCTCCTTGCCCCACTACCCTAAACCTAGTCCCCATGAACTCCCTTGCACCTCCTTCCATGCAGTCTGGAGACCAATATGGAGCAGCTATCTGCAGCACTGTGCTGGGTTTCAATGGCACAGAGCTAAACATGCTTGTTCGTTCTTCCTCAAACAATCATAGCAGAGACAGCGGTTGGGTTCAGATGCAATACTAAACTATGCATTAGCACTGGGTGCAGTAGCAGCCATTAGCCTCACATATGCTCCCTCCCATTCTAAGCTACAATTAGAAGCTTCCCATCATGGTTAGCAGCAAACCATGGTCCAAAAAGATAAAGCAACAGTCATCGTTACAAGAGATCTATTGTAGTTCAGATTTACAAGAAATATGCAAGACAGTAATTCCAGATTACACTTGATCTTCGCAGTTCTACAATATGTGCTATACCGTAATTTTGAATTTGTCTTTATTTCAGAGTGGAAGGAAATATAACTTTGATAAAAGACACTCTTCCTTTCAGAGCTGCAGACTAGCTGTGTATTCTCTCTTCACAGGCAATGTTTTGTACTCTTCTTACATGCCTATTTAAAGATGAACTAATAGTAATGGTAGAAATTAAGGCTGAGCCAAAATGCAGAATGCAAAATGTCATCCCCCCAATACTTTCCAATGATGTTTTTAGGCCTCTTTTCTAGATATTTTTTCTAAAATATCTCTGCAAATGCTCTGCAGACAGAAAGCCTACCCCCTAACACAACCCCCATACCAGATACTCAGTTGATGGCAATACTTCAATGTGACTCTTTTTGCAGACCTGATTGGATGCAACTTCAGTGCCACTGCTTTGTTTGCAAAATGTTTATATCCACAGGTCAGTGGCAAAGCATCTGCTTTGCATGCAGAAGGTCCCAGATTCAATCCCGGGCATCTCCAGGTAAAGCCAGAAAAATTCCTGCCCGAAACTCTTGGGGGTTAAGATGGACCCATGGTCTGACTCAGTATAAGGCAATTTCCTATGTTCAAAACTGGTCTTCTTTCTAGAAAAGTGGCACTGTCACGTAGATAAATCTGGTGAAATCCATGATAGTACAGAGGAACAAACAAGGCTAATTTTCAAACAACATAAGAAGAGCCATGCTGGATCAGACCAAGAGTCCATCTAGTCCAGCATTCTGTTCACACAGACACAGACAGGCTGTCAACAAGAAACCCACAAGCAGGAGATGAATGCAACAGCACCCTCCCGCCCATGTTCTCCAGCAACTGGTGTACATAGGTTTACTGCCTCTGAAACTGGAGGGAGCATATAGCAATCAGCACTAGCAGCCACTGATAGACAAATTCCTGGAGAAGGCTAACCTTTTGGAGCCATCCAAATTGGTGGCCATCACTAGGTGTTGTGGTAGCGAATCCCATAGCTGGACTATGCACTGTTTAAAAACAAGACAAATGGAACTGAAGCTGCAGCCAACTGGGTGGTAAAAGGCGCAAACTGGTGTGAGACCAGGAAGTTTTTGTATGTCTTTTGGGGGGGGTTCGAAGCTATTTGTTGCACTGAAAATATACATGGGAGAACATTCAGCTCAGACCTAATAGAAATATGCTGGAAGATCAAGAACAAACTAATGGCTGGGAAAGTAAGGAAGAGGGACCAGTTAACTAAAGATTCAGGCCAACAAAAGCATGAAACTCTGGCACTCTGCCACAGCATAGTTTCCAAAAGTACATCAGCACTCACCCTGCTATGAACAGGAGACACATGAAAATGTCTAGTAGCTGTAAACACTGAATTCACTATAATGTCTCTATCCCTACTAGGATTGTATGCATATAGCATTTTAGCTTTAGGCAGTCCCAGTAACCTAGGGGAAACAAGAGAGGAGGGAAGTATCACAACAATGAAGAAACTGCAGATCTTAATTTCCGCTCAATATGCAAACAAACAGTGCTCAAAACACCGCAACTTTATATTATCCAACGGATGTTTTAACTCCAACAGAATTGAAATACAAGATAACTTTGGTATAGTTCAGACACAGAATCAAACCATGGTTTGGCATGACATGAGCAAGCCTCAGGCAACCTTACTGGTTACACCAATTCATCTGTAGAGCTTGAATAAACAGTGGCCTGATTCAGACATAACTCTACACCAAGGATGGGAAAACTCAGGCCGGTGGGCTGAATTCAGCCTGCTAGGCCACTCCATCCAGCTTGGGGAAGCTTCAGGCAAGGCCCCACATCCTTCCTGAAGCCTAACCTCTTCTGAGAAGGGAGAGGGAGCAGGAGAAGGACTGTGCTGTGGCTTCAAGGAACGCTCCCTGAACTTGTGGCTCAGTTTGCTTGGTTCCTCCCTTGCCTTCCCTGACTGGGAACCGGGGCGGGGGGGGGGGCAAAGCTAGCTCAGGACTCAGCCACCACCTCAAGGAGCCAGTTGAAGTCCATTTTGCTCCTCCCTCGCCTTCCCCAATTGGGGAAGGCGAGGGAGGAGGAAAGCTGTCCACACACTTAGACAGCACCTGGAGGATCAATTTCTCCAGGTGCCGGCTGTATCCCCTCCTCTGTGCAGAAAGGGGCATGGAGTGATCACTCTGTGCATGGAGAAAGGGGAAGGGGCCCACTCCCTGATGTCATCTGGCCCCCAGGAGGCAATCCAGTTCCCCACCCGTGAACTACACCATAGGTTTAGCACTACATCAAGAAGACTGGGTAAGCCTCAGGCTCACACACTCCCCCACTTCTCTCTCCTTCTCCAGCGCAGCCGCAAGGAGGAGCTAGAAACACCAGCTTCCTAATTTAAATCAACCGGAGTCTGTAACATCACATCTAAACCAGGCCCAACTGTAGTTTGTTAAAATGATTTACTGAAACAAGCCAAGATCTTGTTTCTGATCTGATCTTGGCTTGCTTCAGTAAACCATAGTTTAAAATATCCAGAGTTGGGCCAGGTTCAGACACAATGTAACAAAATGGTTGGTTTAAACCAGAAAGCAGATACTGTACCAGGGAATGTAAAGGGAAGCACATGAGTCTGAGGCTTGACAAGGCTTATTCCCACAATGCAAAATAATGGTTTAGTGTTATTGGGCCAGTAAATAGTGTGAGTACTCAAGGAACAAAGCAGGGAGAACGTGGGGTGGGGGGATATAATGCAGTGACTACAGTGAAAAGACTGCAGGAAATAATGGCTTAAAAAAAATAACTTGTCATGATAATTTTTCCTTTATTCTGGAAGTATACAACATACTCACTGCATTCCAAAATGGAGAATTGAAGGGTGAAAATGGAGGAGCCTCCCATTAGGCATTTTTGCAGAGAAGCTGAAAAAGAACAGAACAGTGATTTTTTTGGTATCCATATTGTATTCCAACTGCTAGCTTATACAAATTCTTCAAGCCAAGAATATTTCACCATATTCTATCCAAATATCATAGTCCTACTATGCCTATTTTCACAAGAGCTCAGTTTATGTGTAGATTTCTGCCGAAATGTCTAATACAAAATTTATTAAAATATTATTGTGCTGAGAATGTGACTGAAGCACTGCCACACCAGAATTCAAAAGTAACTGCCAAAAACTATTATTGATTCTAGAAGCTTCAAAAATTATGAACACACACATATAGGAACACCAAGGTACAAATGTCTGAAGAAGGCCTATATGTCTATACACAATTGACCTCCATGTGATCCAGAACCGTGAAGTTGGGGAAGGCAGAATTTAGACTAGGGAAAAAGGCATGGCCATGCTCTGAATCACACACACTCATGACTGTTGGCCAGTAAAAAAAAGTTTGAGAGTTCTGATCAAGGATCTCCTGCCATTTCATCTAGTCTGGCCCTTAGCATCTATAACTTGGATTCTATACACTTCTTGTTTACTTCCAAAAGTAAGACAGTCATTGGCTAATTTTGCTCTCACAGCCCAATCGCATAGAGCTAATTTTATGGCCTCGCAGGAAATTAAAAATTAATATGATTTGTTTGATTTCTTTTATGTATGTTTTATCTTTGCTATTATTTTGCTTGTTGTAACCTCTGATTGAAACAATAAAAGCTTTGATTGATTGAACCTGGATTCTAAAATTTAATAAGGCTTTGGCAGAAAAGAGGACCTCAAAAAATCTGAAGACTCACAATGCTGAATAAACTCAAAATGGTATAGCCAGGAATTTAAGAGACTGGCAAAGCAAGGATCTCAAGAATTTGCTCTGAACAATTTTGAAACTTGGAAGTTTTAAACTTTACAGCACCTCCCATGTACAACACTAAAAAGCTTCTAAGCATAGATCATGGCTTTGTATACTTTTAAAGTAGGAACAGCCAGTTTATCACCGTTTTTGTCTCAAGGAACAGAGTTGTACTCTGGAAGCGAAAGATGTAAGTATAGTAAGATAGATGGATGTCCAACATTTTGCCTGTGAAAAAATAGTTAAAGAATATCACCTGGTCTACTAACTGGTTATGCAATAGGTGACTTGTGCTTTGGGAACTTATGAACAATAAAAAACATAATTTATAAAGCAACTCAAAGAGTTGTTGCATGAGCTGTGCTCTTAAATGAGGATTATTCTGTTTTGATTACAGTTGTTTTATACTGGAATAAGGAAAGGTTCCTCCTGTGCAAGCACTGGGTCATTACCGACCCCTAGAGGGACGCTGCTTGCGCTGGCATTTTCATGGCAGACTGTCGTGGGGTGGTTTGCCATTGCCTTCCCCAGTCGTGACCTTTCCCCCAGCAAGCTGGGTCTTCATTTTACCGACCTCGGAAGGATGGAAGGCTGAGTCGACCTGAGCCGGCTACCCGAGACTCAGTTTCCGCTGGGATTGAATTTAGGTCGTGGGGAGAGCTTCGGCTGCTATACAGCCACCTACCACTCTGTGCCACGAGGCTCCATTATACTGGAATACTTGAGGGGAAAACTGAAGTTGTGGGGACAAAACGGGAGTGAGAGCACATCAGTTACATGCATATGTATCAAAATGCTTTATTAAAATATCTGTCAGTTCTATCTACTTACCCAGTACCCATACAAATGCTGGTAGAAGTGCACTTGTGAGGCTTCACATAACTAATATTCTCTCAACATTCTACTCTATTACACTTTTTCATTTGTGTTTAAGTCTGTCATTGTTATACTTCCATGCATTCTACTATTCAAAGCTATTTTCTTAATCAGAATGATGGCAAAAGAGACTAAACTTGCAATCCTATATGCACAGATCTGGGAGCAAGCCCCACTGAACTCAATGGAACTTACTTCTGAGCAGACATGTGTAGGCTTGTGATGCAAGTCTTTCCTAACAGTTAAGCTCCACTGAATATTGTGGGGCTTGCTTCTGAGTAAACATGCACAGAACTCTGCATCTTTGAAACAATTTTTCAACTACACACTTGCTGTACTAAGCATGCCCCCTTAAAAAAAAAAAAAAAGTTCCAAGTGTTAACAGGTTCTTTGCTTTCCAAAATGTCAATAAATAAAGTCCCTTTAAAAAAAAAAAAAAGGATCAGCAGCAGCAGCAAATTTGTCAGCTTATTTTTATCTTCACTGGATAAATCTTTCTTGCCAAGTTCTCAGAGGTTTTAGATTTCAGGTAAAGAAATCAAACTTTTTTTTTTCTTTTTTACTAATAACACAAGGCCTTTACTCCAAAACTTTATACAGGAACCTGGACCTAGTCTGAATTGCAACAGGCACGCTGCCAAAGTCAGTACATGTTATGAGTACCCGAGTTTGCAGTTTTCCCAGTTCCCTGCCATGTCTCTTTACATCAGGTCTGTTCCACACACATTCTCAAGAATATTTCTGCAGTTGGAGTAGCTTCTCAGGACAGCAGCCTACATCTGCGCTGATTTCAATGGATGCAAAGTGCAACACTGCACTGCAACATAATGCTGCTATTGTTGCTGTTAATTTACTGCTACTACTCCAGTAGAGCTGTCAATTTTGGACTCCACTGTCAGAAAGGAAGAATTCTGCATGATGCAACTTCTCTCATCTTAGTAAAATCTCCATAATTAACCTTGCAAGGTTAAAAAAAAAACCCAACAACTGTAAAAGATGGTTTAGCAGTCACTTGTCCAATTAAGAGAAATAGACCAGAGAATTCTATCTTTCTTCCCTTACATTTCATGACATTTAAAGTAGACCTGTGCACAAATGGCCTCTTGATATTCTCTACCTTACTTGTGGGCAGACAAATTTGGGAGATAATTTTACCGAATTTCTCCAGGGGGAGGAGAAATTCTCCAACTAATTCTCCCAGATAGGGCTCCCCATTGGCAGGGCTCGTAGCACAGCTTCCTTCATTTTTCCTAAGGGTTTGGGGGGTTTTCATACTGCAACAGCATCAACTGTCTTGGCAGGCTGGCCCCCAGTTTGCACCCACCGCAATGCAGGTGGGGGCAGTGTTGTGTCCGGCTCCAAGGATGAGGAGGAGTTAGTGCTCTGCCAAAATCTATCCTCCAATGTCCTGAAAGTTGTAGTCCTCTCTCCCCCCACCATGAGAGAGGCTTCCATTGTTCTGCCTCATTCAAGTTGTTCTATAATTTATTTTTGTGGTGTTTTTGAGCTTCCCTAATCACAGCTAGCCTCCCAGTCTGCCTGCACGTCCTGATCTGAAAAAGCCGTATGGGGGGAATTACCTCATGGTGCCTTAAACTGGGCTTTAACTGAAGTGTAGGAAGCTGAGGAGGCTACAGACTGCCAGAGAGATGATTGTATAATGAAAAACAGGACACCTGTGCTCACTCCTAGGCCACCTCCTAATTAAGGTAAGCCCAAGAAACGCAAACCCAACCCATGAGAAGTTCTCTGAAATTTCTTCACCATTGGGTTTCTTTTCCAAAGCAATTCCTCTCCTATCAAGTTGAACGAGAATGGTTGAAAAAAATATGGGAGAAATTTTCAGCACAGCACTAATTTAAAGTGACAGAGCCATCTCTTTCACATCTACCTGCTCTGGTAATGGACCACTGCAGCCAGACAAGCAATGAACATGCACCATTTAATTTATGGTACTGGCAGACCTGAAACAGAGTTATTTTGCCTGTGTAAAATAGGCTGTACAGGTAAGCAGGCAAAGAGACACACCAGAAGGATTTCAGCGACCAGCTGAGGGACACCAGAAGTATATTCTGAAATGTGGAGGGAGGGAAAGAGCCCATTTTCCCTGGAATGAAAGCAATACATTCAGAGTATCTGGTAATAGCAACTGAGTTGCTTTTCTGGACACAGATGACCGCTGAGTTTCCACCCACACTATGGAGCAGTAGCTGCCTAACCTTCTTCTACCTTCCTGGCTCCAAGCATGCTTTACTGCTGTGTCCCAGGCTTCCTTCCGAGCCCTGCCTGCCTCTCTCCTTTCCAAGTCTGATCCAGAGGTGCCAGTACAGGTACCTCTGCCTGCCCAATAATGAGGCTGGAAGTGAGAGAGCGAGGGAGGAAGACAGGGAAAAGCAACCTCCACCAGCACAGCCCACAGGTGGGCAGCTGAGACTGCAGCTACCAATCTGGCAGTGTCCTGTTGCTGTGTGGGGAGAGGGGGTTGGAAACAAGCAACCCTCTTTCTTCTTCTCAGAAGACCTGTCCGCCCCTTTCCCACTGCTGACACCATTGTTGCTGCTCTGAGGAGGGCAGATTTTAAAAAAACCCAACACAGACCTATATGCACATCTGCATTGGTGCATACAGAAATATGTTTAATTTAAAAACCTGAACAGGCTAGACAAGGCAGGAAGGGTGACACTAGCAAGGTTTCGCCCACACAGATAGCTTGTCCCTTTCCTTCATGGGAGAGTACAAAGACAGCGGTGAAGCCAATGTCAAGGAACTGTGTACAGAATTTTTTTAGCCTTTAACAAGCAAGTACTTTTTTTGAGGGGGGACCCCAGACAACAGGGCAATACAGGAATGCAATGCTTTGGAAGAATGTTGCCTAGATTCTCCATTAAAAAATAAGGGAACTACTAACCCTTCCATTCACAGACAGGACCAAGACCCAGTAGGTCATCTCACTGGCAGAAGGGCGGAAGGAAATTTCTGTGCATTCTCCCCTCCCCTCCCCTGTAGCCCACCCCCTCCTGTTCCACAGCCATCTAGAGGAAATTTTGGGGACCATAAGAGCTGCAGGAGAAAGAGGGAATGAAAGTTATCTCTCCTTACCCACTCTTCCACTGTCAGCAGGAGCAAACTCAGGATCCTATTAACATGGTATGTTATTGGATTTATATTAAGGTTGATAATATGATTGGCCTTAAAGCTCATTTTGTTCAGATTCAATATTTACAGTAGTCTGAAATTAGGTAGCCCTTTCTACAAATTCAAAAACAGTACTTTGATATTTCACTTTCATGTACATGTGTTTTGTGGAGTAATCTATGTCCACAAAGAAGTTAGCTCATCTCTTGACAGAAATTGAAAGACTGAAAGGAACTACAATGTAGTTGCGAAAATGCGAAGTAATAGGAAGTTTAAAAAAACCTCTTGTTAAACATCATTATGACCAACCACACATTCCTTGTTTATCTACTAATGCATATAATGCAGAAGTAATTTAAACTATGACATTTATAATACATAGTTTTAAAGGTTCTGGTACTGCTGTCAGTTTAAAGAGTTATTCTGTATCCTTCAGTTTCTTCTTAAATGAATTAATTCAGACTTGGGAAATGCCAAAATACAGCTTTGAACTGACAGACCATAATGGCTCGTGTGAAGCTTTCCAATATACCAGGTATATGCTATCATGAAGAAGCGAATTCTTTCCCTTTCCCTGAAACTATTCTAAAAAGGAACAGCAACCAAACGTAGAAGTAAACTAAGGCTGAAAAATGTACAGCCAAGGCTTACAAACCTGAACTCTTACCTTAGCTCTTTGTCAAATAGCCTAGACATTTTGATCCGGTTCACACATAATGCATAATCCATGTTTTTTTTAAACCCATTGTTTGTTTGTTTCCCTACCCAGGGATGGTCCTGCAGTCAATCAAACAAACTGTGGTTTGTTTTCTAAATCCCTGGGTTGTTTGTTTCCCTCCTCCTTTTCCCACTCCCTCCCTGTATCCCTAATGCCTTTGGGGAACTGTAGTACAGGAAAGCGGAGCAGGTGGGGGGGTGTTACTGCTCTTATTTAACCCATGACGAGCTGTAGTACCCATGGGCACAAGTTGCATATGCAACTCCCACGCAGGGGTTGCTGTGTTATGCAAACCCAGTGAGTGTGGATTATGCAAGGGTTAAACAACCCTCACATAACTCTAAAATAGACCATGGGTTAGGCAAAGGTAGTTAAACCCTTGCATAACCCATGCTCACCAGGTTCACATGACATGACAACCCCCAAGGTGGGGGTTGCATATTCAAAATGCTGGCTGAACACATCTTGCAAGCACCACAGCCTCACCATGGGTTAAATAGTCAACAGTTGACTGTCATGTGTTACAAACAGACCCTTTGGGCTGTTCATGGTTAACAAACCATTGTTTGTTAGCTTGGTTACATTCACACATCACAACAACCCAGAATTCAACAACTCTACTGTGCAGGTGAGGGAAGCAAAGGCCTACTTTGCTGCCTTCATTGCATCCTCCAGTAGCTGTCCAGCAGTGTTTTTCCAGGTGGTTCAGGGTTTGTTGTCAACTTCTCCAGTAAATCCAGTTGGAGCCCTCAAAGCCTACTGTGATAATTTTGTGAGGCACTTTGAGGATAATAGCACTGTGGGCAGTCATTAGGAGTTTTGGAAGAAGGTGATGACACCCTGCTTTGTTTCTCTGTCACATCTGAATCGGGAGAGGCCATGCATGTTCTGAACTGGAGCCTAGACGCAGTGATGGGTTGGATGAGGACCAGCAAACTGAGACTTGAATCCTGACAAAATGGAGACTCTATGGGTGGGTGGTTCCCACTTTGCCTGTTCTAGATGGGGTTGCACTCCCTCAGAAAGAACAGGTATGTAGTTTGCGGGTGCTCCTGGACTCATCTTTGTCATTAGAGGCCCAAGTGGCTTCTGTGGTGAGGAGTGCCTATTACCAACTCAGGTTGGTATGTCAGCTATGCCCTTTCCTCGATAGGGATAGCCTGGCTACTGTAGCCCATGCACTGGCAACCTCACGTTTAGATTACTGTAATGATCTTTATGTGGGGCTACCCTTGTACTTGGTCCAGAAACTGCAGCTGGAGCAGAATTCAGCAGCCAATTTCCTGAGTGGAGCACCTGACCATGCACATATTACACCGGTGCTGAAGCAACTGCCCTGGCTACCTATTAGCTACCAAGCCAAGTACAAGTTCTTGCTACTGGGATAAAAAGCCACGAACAGCTTGGGGCCAGATTGCCTTCCCCAATACAGACCTGTGAGATCGTTACGATCCCTGGAGCAGGTCTTGCTCACTGCAACATGGTCTGCAGATTGCCATCATGCAGCAGTACAGAAGCGGGTCTTCTCCATGGTGGTGCCGGTCTTATGCAATGACCTCCCCGCTGGTGCTTGGGAGGGGCCAACCGCAGCCTGCTTTAAGTGTCCATTGAGAAAAGCCCTCTCTTCACCCAGGCCTTCCCTGAGTGAGTGTGCTGCCCAGTTTGTTACGTATGGTGCTGTACTGGTTTTAATGTTTTTACCAATGTTCAAGTTAAACGTCTTAGCACTTATATATTTTAACTGTATTTTAACGTATATCATAATGTGTTTTATATCATACTGTAGTGTATTTAATTTTCTTGTGAAGCGCTTACAGATAGTTTCAGATATTGTCAGTTGTATATATATCTAAGAAAGAAAGAAAGAAAGAAAGAAAGAAAGAAAGAAAGAAAGAAAGAAATTCAACAACCCATATCATGAATTAGCGTTACGTGGGAACTAGGCCTTTGATGTAACTCAGCTACATCACAAAGTGAAATGCAAAATTTAGCCACACTTGCTCTGTGTGCAGAATTTTTTTAAAATGCGTAACAGCAAATGTTATGTTCAAGATCAGTGTGCTCAAGATCCTGTACTGTAGTACAGGAAAGCGGAGCAGCTGGGGGGGGGGGGTGTTACTGCTCTTATTTGTGTGGTGCTCTCTCAAGAGGGTTCAGTATGAATTGTAAATAGGGAACAGGAGTTACACACAGAGAAAGTGTGCTAGTGGAACACAGTGGTTGAGCACATGATCTCTGTTCTGTCTCAAATCAGCCATGAACATACTGGGTAGCCTTGGTGGCCTTGGCCTCAGCCTCTGGGGTCTATCTAATATATGGGTACAATTCCAAACTGTCTTTACAAGATTGTTGTAAGGACTATTGAGATGATGTGTGTGAAGAGCCAAAAGTTTTTTTTTAAGTATCCATTTTTAATAGTGTATTTAAATGATTTTTAATATTTATATGTAACCTGCTTGGAGATATTATATTAAGCAATATATATAGGTATTATCTGCTATTATTATTATTGGTAGAAAACCTGAAATGCTCCAAAATAGATTTTTACCCGATTTTGTATATCTTAGCTATTAATTAGGTGATTTTTGTTAATTTGTTTCTAAAGTTGGCAGTCTATGGAACAGATGAGTATTTATAAAGTGATGTTATCAGAACAAATCACATGCAGTAACTTCCAAAACAGTGGTTTGTCAAATCATTGTTCACCCCAATCAGTGAGAGAGACTGAGTGTGTGCATCACACCTGTCTGTCAGGAAGCGTCAGAGTGCACACAAGACATTCACAATTAAATTTAATGGAGAGACAGTTCTAGGCATATATATTCTGCGCGTGTGTGCAGAGCTGTCGTCTCTCCTATAGTGAAGCAAGTGGGGGAAGAACTCACGCCTGCAGGCGCAGCCATAACAAATATCCTAACACCATTACAGGTTCCAAATAACTAATGTTATTTACTGTTGTGAGTGGTCACTATGCTTATTTTGCATATCTTTCAGTTTTAGCATAATTATCAGGAAATTTATTATTTATTTCATTATTTTACATGTACCCTGCCTTTCCACCAAACAATGACACCGAAGATGGCTTACAGAACCAATTAAAATTGATTAAAATAATACATTTGCAATAAAACCATAACAATTACAGAAAAAAATATTATTAAAAATAGCATCCAACCCACCAGAACTACTCATAGGTTAAAGGTCTTCTTAAATAAAGCAGTCTTTGCCTGCTCGTGGAAGGACATGAAAGAGGGAGCAAACCTAGCCTTCCTTGGGACACATTTCCATAGCCTGGGAGCAGCCACCAAAAGGTCCTCTCTTGAGTCGCCTTCAAATGCACCTCTGAAGGTGGCAATCTCAAAAGAAAGGCCTCTCCAGAAGATCTTAAGAACTTTTTTGCTTTTCACTTCCATGTGACCTCACAGTTTAACTTCCTTTTTCTTTTCTTTTTTGCTCTATACCCATATATATATATATATATATATATATATATACACACACACACACACACACACACACATATATATACACACACATACACACACATATATATATACACACATACACACACCTGCCAGCTGAGAACAATACTTCACTCACATGATCAAATAGACTCGAAGCCACTTACACAGTAACAAATTTGGTAGTCTTTAAGGTGCCACAACTCTGTTTTTAGAACACTGAATTGCAGCTTTTGTTCTTATGAATAAAGTCATATCTTAACTACTGTCTCATGAATATATATTGCCAATTTGCAATGAATAAAGCGTAATTATCCCCATGATGCAATAATATTTGTTTTAGCATAAAATAAAAACAGTCAACCAATTTTATGTCAAGTAGTGGAGTTGAAAGATATAATTGTATAGCGCCTCCTACCGCAATAGTTTGCAAAGCATATTTCATATCATTTAGCACTCACTTTCACAGTATGCTAAAGAGAGAGAAAAAATCATAATATGTAACTGCTAATAAAAGAAACCAAAACATTTATTAAGCATTCTTACAATCGACTTGGGGCACAGCTGAACTTGCTTATGCTTACCAAAACTTCCTGCTAAAATTATAAAGATGCACTTAAATAATAAAGATATTAACTGAGCTAGTATGTAGTATTTCAGAAACCAAATTGCATTATTGTTAGCACAGCAGCCATAGTTAGTGTAGCAATCAGAACATTCTTACTCAACCTCTGAGATATGAACTGTGTTCCTAGATTTCAACATAGGTAATCAACTTCAGAACAAATTCATCCAAGACAATGTTTCTACTACTAAATGAAACTGACACCTGAAACAATCATGCGAATCCTTATATTAAATAAGAAAATATCTTTAATCTTCTCACCTGAAATATACATATTGTTACTGGCAGGTCACACAAACACAGACACATAGCAGTTAAACTTTAACTGATAAAGAAAATTATAGGCCAGTGGCCAACATCCCCTTCCTGAACAAGGTGCTTGAGCGGGTGGTTGTAGGACAGCTCCAGGCACTCTTGAATGAAACGGATTATCTAGATCCATTTCAATCGGGCTTCAGGCCTGGTTTTGGAACGGAAACTGCCTTGGTTGCCCTGTGGGATGACCTCTGCCGGGAGAGCGACAGGGGGAGTGTGACCCTGTTGATTCTCCTGGACCTCTCAGCGGCTTTCGATACCATCGACCATGGTATCCTTCTGGATAGGTTGTCTGGGTTAGGAGCTGGAGGCACTGCACTACAGTGGTTCCGCTCCTACTTGGATGGCCGATTCCAGAAGGTGGTGCTGGGGGATTATTGCTCTGTGACAGGGATCTATTTTATCCCCCATGCTGTTTAACATCTACATGAAACCGCTGGGGGAGGTTATCTGGAGGTGTGGGCTGAGAGGGTGTCATCAATATTATGGATGACACCCAGCTCTACCTCTCTCTCTCATCAAAACCAGGTGAGGCAGTGGCTGTTCTGAATCAGTGCCTGGGCACGGTAATGGACTGGATGAGGGCCAATAAACTGAAACTCAATCCAGACAAGACGGAAGTACTGTTAGTGGGTGGTTTGTCTGCCCGGCTAGGTGATATTCAACCTGTTCTGGAGGGGGTTGCACTCCCCCTAAAGGATCAGGTTCGTAGTTTGGGGGTGCTCTTGGATCCAGAACTGTCACTTGAGGCACAGGTGAACTCAGTGGCACGGAGCACTTTTTATCAGCTTAGGCTGGTATACCAACTACGCCCTTATCTGGACAGAGATAGCCTAGCTACAGTTATCCATGCTCTGATAACTTCTCGTCTGGATTACTGCAATGCGTTATACGTGGGGCTGCCTTTGAAAACGGTCCGGAAACTTCAGCTGGTCCAAAATAGGGCAGCAAGATTGTTAACAGGGACTGGCTTGCGAGCTCATATTACGCCAGTACTTTTCCAGCTGCACTGGCTGCCAGTCCATTTCCGGGCCCGATTCAAAGTGCTGGTGTTAACATTCAAAGCCCTTAACGGCTTGGGGCCAGGTTACCTGAAGGATCGCCTCTTCCCATATGTGCCTGCCTGGACCTTAAGATCATCATCAGCGGCCCTTCTCCGTGAGCCCCTGCCAAAGGAAGTGAGGCGGGTGGCTACTAGGAGGAGGGCTTTTTCTGTTGTGGCACCCCGGCTCTGGAATGAGCTCCCTAGTGAGATTCGCCTGGCGCCTACATTGTATTCCTTTCGGCGCCAGGTGAAGACCTTTTTATTTTCCCAGGCATTTTAGCATTTTAGCTTTCTAAATTTTTATCTTTGCTGTTTTAAATCTGTATTTTAAACTCCTGCACTGCTGCTAGGTTTTATTGTGGTTGTATTGTTATATTGTGGTTTTAATGTTCTGTATATTTTAAATTGTTTTATTGTGTGTTGTTTGGTTTTAATTTTTGTGAACCGCCCAGAGAGCTTCGGCTATTGGGCAATATAGAAATGAAATAAATAAATAAATAAATAAATAAATAAATAATTCCTTCCCCTTATTGTTCCTAAGCCTGATAGAGTAGTTTGATTATCAAAGTGATATGACATGACCCAGCATCTTTTGTCACTGCTGGCCCTGATCTTCAATTTCTGATAGTTGTGATGGCCCAGTTTGGACAATCAAATCTCAGCTTAATAAACCAAGATCTGCACACACAGCCATTTTGCTCCTAGTTCACTCCTCCCTTCGTCTGAGCTGCAAAACAAGTCAGGAAGCCACAGTTAGCCATAGCTTCCCATTAGATCCAAACTAGAATATCATGACTGAATGATTTTCAAAATAAACCAGAATATGAGCCATGGTTTTAGTTGGCTTCCATATTCTGGCTTGTTTGGAAAGCATCGATCACAGTTCCTGGTTCAGATGTAATGGAAAGCTATAGTTAACTGCAGCTTCCTGGCTTGTTCACTCACTCATGCAAAGGAAAGAGGAAAATGGCTGTGCACAGGTGCATGAAACTCAAGCATTCCTTGGCTTATTGAGCTGTGATTTGATAATCCAAATGTAGCCGGTGACACGCAACATTCTGCAGACAGACATAGGGTCAGCCCTGGTTAGTACTTGGATGGGAGATTGCCTGGGGATCAGGCTTCCTGCATTGAGCAGGGGGTTGGACTCGATGGTCTTGTAGGCCCTTTCCAACCCTATGATTCTATGACCAGGAACCAGTCCTACTGGATGCTATGTTTAGATCCAAGGATCTACGCTACAGTCCAGGTTGAATGATGTGCAGTGGAGTCTGGTGAAAATCTATAAAAACTATGCAAGAGCGGCACAAGAGAGACCTCCAGTTATCTGCCTACCCAAGCACAGTGCTGGCAGAAAACATTTTTGTGCCCAATGTGGTAAATCCAAATGGCACTCTTCAACCATGGTGTCCACCTGCTTCCCTACCAAACTAGAGATGTGTCCAAATATGCAAGTGATCAATTGACCAAAATCAATTATGCAAGCTCAAAGCAGAGTAGATACACAAGGCCATTAAAAAAAATTAATGGCAATACAACAAAAAACTAAAATAATTCACTCTGGCTCTTAGTAGGGCCAACACTATCTGGGCTACTAATTGCCATCTGACACACATTTATGTACTTTGAACTTTGTAAAAACATGCAGTGTTGGTAAGCTCTCAAAAGCTAATTTCAAAATTTACTAATGTTTGCAAGGATGAATTAAACAAGGCATGGAAGGTTCAAACTATACCAGCAAACTCAGAACGGTTGCAGAAACTGTAGGAGTTAATACGTCTTACAACTGTAACGTCTTATCAAATATAAGTAGTTCCTTTTTGTTCACTGACAACTGCAGAATTCTGTTGTACTATATAAATATCATTGAATTTGATTTAATCTAATTACTGTGCAAATAAGAAAACATTAAGGCAAGTGTGTCATAGATGTGATTGCCTTGCAAACGGAGAATAGTTTTCCATGTCATGTGTGTTTTCCCCTTCCATGTAACTGCAGTGTTACATTTTAAATCAACTTAAACAAAGGAAGAACTATAGAGGAGAAAAACAAACAACATGCAAATAGGAAATTTCATCTTATTTCACCTACAAAACTGATCAGATGGTCTGCCAGTTTCTCAACTACCTCTCAGAGGCCAATTTATCAACCTAATTACAGCCTCATCTACAAATAAAGTAACAGTTGAGGTGATAAAACTGTTTCTAAGCTATGCAGTCTCACATGCCTTTGGTAGCGGTGGCACATTGAACTCCCAGCCATGAAAAAAAGATCAGTACACACACAGAATACTATTAAGTTTGAGAAAACGCTAGGCTAGAGCCCTGAACCCTTGCTTCTAATAGTCTATGTTCTGCAAGGTTGTTGACAGCAGCATATCTGGCTCCCCATCTTCAAACATCACAATAACTTTGTGAGGTAGGTTAAGCTGAGATGTGTGACTGGCCCAATCACCAAGGTTAGCGTCATGTGTCAGTGGGGATTTTGACATAGCTGTCCCTGGTTACAGTTCAACACATTGTCTGAGCCATTGATTTTTATTGGCAAGTTTTGTTATGAATTTTAATTGGCAATCTGTTTTATGAATTTTATTTAATATATTTTTTATAGATTTTTCATTGTATCCACTTCGTGTACACCTTATTATTGTATCCTGTTCACCACCCTGATAGGGTTCCACCCATAAAGGCAGACTAGAAATATTTTTTAAATTAGATTATAACAAGACACCAAACTAATCATGTGATTTTTCTGGCTGTAGTATGAAGTGGTACAGCCCCAGGAACAGTTTTACCACTTCACCTGTTCATGGTACAAGATCTTATTCATGTTCATATCCATGTACTTCAGAGTTTAAGGCAGCTTCCCCAACCTGGAGCCCTCCAGATGTTTTGGACGGCAATTCCCATAATCCCCAACCAGTAACCATGCTGGCTGAGGCTAATGGGAGTTCTAGTCCAAAACAAATGGAGGGCACTGGATTAAGGAAGACTAGTTTAAGGCATGGATCTGCTCCCAAGTGAGGTCTATTAGTGTACTAGTATGCTTTGGAGATTATGTTTTTGTGGGGGCGGGGGGTTACAGTTTGAGCAAACTCAGAACTTTTAAGTGACTCTTTTATTTGTTATCACAGCCACCTCTTCCAGATGGCAGTGGCTTATTAGGAGTATATTATGTCAGTACTCTTAACTTCTCTGCTGAGTCCTATAGCATTCTGGGCACATTTTAAGTTACCAGTTTTAAATCACAGAGCCCTAAAAAGAAAAAAAAACCCAGACATTTTTAAAGAATTGACCATGAAGGATTAGGAGTACTGAAATACATTTTCCTGTCAAGAAGGCGCTTCTACAGCTTTCCCCAACCTGGTGTCCACAATATGTTGGCCATAGCAGCTGGGGATGATGGCAGTTGCAGTCCAACACATCTGGAGGGCACCAGGTTTGGGAAGGCTACCCAAAGCAAAATCACAAGCATGAATGCTAGATACTTTCAAGAAGTAACTGTAATAAAGAGTAGAGCATATTAGTATCTTTAACATTTATATTTGTTTCTCAAGCTTTTTCCCCCTATGTTGTGCCCCCTTCTAAACCTATTTTTATCACATTTGAATTCCATCCTTCCTCAAAGTAGCTCAGGGTGGCAAATGTGGGGTTCTTATTCCGTTTTATCACCTCAACCATGTTATGGCCTAGGTAAGGTTGAGAGATAGTAATTTGTTTAGTGTTATTCAGCGGGCCTTGTATCTGAGCTGGAACTTGAACGCGGATCTCCCCATTCAAAGATATTATTTGTTACACTAGATTTCTCACACTCACACAAGCCTCATTAGGTATATCCTCATACCTCCAGTACTTCTGAGCTACTTCTTCACACTATGGGCCAAAGCACACAAGTAAAAAAGAAAGGAAGTCCAGCAGATCCAATCTTGATCAGGACACTATTCTGCAAATAGGGAAGCTTTAATACTTTGCCCCCAATTCCTCCCACCCCTGATGTGGATCTCCCCCCCCCACTCCACCTGCAGTTTATATTGCCAAACAGTGATCAATTAAAGCAAATGAATCACTATTTGGCAATATAAATTGCAGGTTGGGACTGCAGCAGAGGAGAAGGATTAAAGCAACCAGCCCATGCTAGCGTTCCGATCCAGATCAGCCTCCTAGCACTTATTCTACAGTAAAAAAGAAAGAAAGGTATAGCCACTACGTCTTTAATGTACCATGTGCTTTAGGTCTATGTCTCTCCTTGAATTCAATGTGGTTTGAGAATTCCTGTGTTAAGAAATCCCATGATATCCTTAGAATTTGTTGTACTTTTTCCTGTAGCATGACAACAAACGTAGCAGTAATCCCCATCCTCTTTGCCAGACTCCTACTGGTTGATGGTGCTGAAGTTTATTATATATTAACATATTTATTGAAAATAAATGTACTGAAAATAAATATAAGCTGTAAGGAAGGACAGAATAATCAGCTATACAAGAATATACTTTTTAAAAAAACAGCATACTTCACATACATTTTTTCCAACACTACTAAACATTAATACTGAACATTCATACTGAACATACTGAACTAATACTGTAAAAAGTAAGAGGATACTAGCAGTAATCTTACTGGCCAGCAAGCCCTACCCAACAAGAGAAAAGCAAGAGACTCAATGTGCAACAGAAATCAAACTGGCACAGAAGAAAAGCAGTTAACAGCAACAAAGATTGTAAGCCACAGGTCAAGGAGCTGGTCAAGTAGAGGCCCTTCAACTCCATTCTGTCAATACTTGCCAGGAACAAAGCTTTGAAAGTGACAAACAGCACCTATTGTGGAAAAGCCTTTCAACACACAACTAGCCCCTCTCACGGTGGCACATTTTATGCAAAAACATTTTTTTCAAATGTTACACCATGATTAGATAACCTTTTACCACTAAATTTTAGACTAGACTAAATCTACTGCCAAAATGAGAAACCAGAAGGAAGTAGAAGCCTCACTTTTGCAGTTTCCTCAAAAATAACAGATGGCTTAGAACAAGTGAAGATGTAACCTTATTTATCTGAATTGTTCTTCTCATTAATTTCAGTTTAGCTATTTCATCCCTGCAATACCATTTTTCTTTAGTTCTATTACAGTCAGCATGTTCATCATGGATTATTGCTACAGCCTTTTTATCTTCATCTTCCCAAAATGGAGTGCTTGTCAATTACAATGACTGGGTTCAGATGTAATGCTACACTATGGTTTACATCATGAGCACAAGCTTCAAGGTTCTTCCTACCCTCTCAAGGATAAGATATAATCAGGGTTTGTCATTACATCTGGAACCAGGAAAGTAAGTCGACTCCAACCATGGTTTCCGTTTCTGGCTTGTTTTCCTTAAATCATAGTAAGACTAGGCACAGTTTGTCTGAGTTCAGATATAGTGACAAATGGTGCTAAGACTAACCACAGTTAAGTCTAAGCACAGTTTGTCCAGGTTTGGACATATTGATAAACCATAGTTCGTTGAAAACAGAAGCAAAAGCTTCCAATTTCCTCTTCACAGCAACACTGAAGAAACAGAGGGTAGGAGGAGCTCACATGCCTAAGGTTTGTTCATACAATGCTAAACCACAGTTTAGCATTGGGTTTGAATGCTTCCAGTGAGACCTTATCTTAAACAGCTTGGGGTGTCACAATCATTCTGCCCCACTTTCTTGCTCCATCCTACTCCAGTAAAAGTGCCAGACTTGGCTGCTTGCATTTATTTCATAAAGCATTCACAAGACATTTCTCTTAAACATTATTTTGAAGATAAAGCTCTATTAAATAAACACAAAAAATAACAACAGTCAGGAAAATTACTGAGAGAAGAATTAGCAATAAGAATGTAGCATTCCTGAAATGAAAACAGTTCAGGATAGGGCTGGGGAATTATTCTGACACTTGGCTACCCTTCCATGAATATTCAGACAAAGCAACTGTCACTATCTATAAACTTAAAAGACCATGTTCTTTCTTTTGTCCAGGAATGCTATTTCCCTCCTCTTCCATTAGGATAACCTTTAAAAATAACCCAGATAATTATGTGAAGCAATTTAATCTTCCTACTACGTTTGATGAAATGTTAATGCCACCAACAAAATTGATGCTTACTATTAATTGCCTGCTGCACTATTTCAATGATTAAAATGCAACAGTAATGGAATCACCATATCTATTTTACCAAAAGAAGGAGAGATTACAGAAGCATGGAGTATAGTTCCATAAATATATCAAGAAGAGGTAAAGTAGCATAGGTTAAATCCTATCAGCCCATTTAGCTTGAACAATGGTCAGCAATGCTGAGAGTCCCAAACATCTGGAAGACAACAGGTTGGGCAAGGCTGCCATACATTGTCAGGGGGTAAGTTTAACCAATTTTCCCTAACTCTATGTTCTTCCCCCTACCCTGACACTCTCAGTATTTTGTACCTCCTGGAGAACAATGAAAATGCTCATTCCTCATCAGCCTCCCCCCATCTTTTTAAAACACTGCAAGCAAATATATTTCTACATAGTCAGGCACTCCCCTGAGGATTCAGAATCCACTACCTTGTCTGTGGGTAGCCCATTTTGCTGCAAAAATGATAGGCACAGGGCTACCAAGGGGGAGCATGAGAGAGAAGCAAATCGCAAGTAAGGCTAGGGAATGGAGAAAGGCAGCAGAGGGAAGGCAGTGGCCACTGAACTGAGAAAAGTAAAAGGGAGATCTGAAATGGTCCTCTGTCTTCTCCCATCCAGTCAGTCAATTTATAAACCAAGCCTTCCTGTTGTTGTTTACAAAAATCTATGTACAACTGGAATGAAGGGACAGAAACTTGTTAGCTGGGGGGTAATTGGACGGAATATATTTTAGGGTGAGAGGTGGAGGCTTAGGATGCAAAGGTTCTTTACCAACTGCTGCTGAATTCCAGGAGGGCACAGTGCTGGGGGAGGGAAGTGAAGGAAACTGCATGGGGGAAGAGCTTTGCAGATGGGAATGGGGGGGGCAACAACACAATACTGAACGGCACCAGAGGGAGATTGAAAATGATGCAGTCAGCCTCCCCAAGCCCACCAATCAGATCTACAATATTCCCATAAAGGGGAGAAGAAGGAAGAACCCCTTGCAGAAAAACCCAGACTGATGTGCTCACCTCCCCCATCCAGAATTCAGGGAACAGAAATAGCATAATAGAATAGTGAGCCATGTTCAGTAAGCAACCATCTTATGGGGCAATAATCCCTTTGCACCCATTTTGGGAGGTAATTTTTTTTTTTGGGGGGGGGGAATAATTTTTTTTGGAAGAAATGGATTTCTATATACCTCAGGATTTTCTTCAGTATGCCGCAATCTCCCCATGTTTGTGGGTGGCCCGGCCCCATTTTGCTTCCAACCAATTGACCCCAGACCACTGACTTTGCTACTATTTTAACATCAGCTGATGGATTTCTGCGCCATGGGCATCCTAACACTAGATTTGAACAATTTTCATTGTGAAACTATATCACTTAAAATAGTATAGCATTTTGGGAGGTGAGGTCTCTGAGCACTAGCAGGAGAAATTCTGAATTCCAAGCGATTCTACTCGCTCCTGGCATGTCAAAAGAGCACATTTAAACAGCAGTTCTAAAAATGCTGCACTACGAAATATTGACGACCATCAAAGTATAACTGCATACTTTATACAGGTATTTTGGGACTATTCAGTGGTGATCATACTGAAGTTTACTTTCTGATAAAGTCCACTCATACAGTATTAAGGCCACCACTGTAAATGTATTTATAGGATGGTGTACAAATCAACAATTAGCACAATCGTGTTATTCTCAAGACAGAGACACTGACTGGGTTCAGACAACGCCATAACTCACACTCAAGGGTTGACTATGAGTTAAATGTGGGTTATCGTTGAACTGTGGGTTGCTGCTGAGATGTGGGTTATTGTGTTATCTGAACCCAGCCGCACTAACAAACCATGGTTTGTTACCCACAAACAACCTATAAAGAGAACCCATGTTTGTTGTTGAGTTGTGAACTGTGGGTTGTTCATGGTTAACAAACAATGAGTTGTTAGCGTTGTGAGTGGGTTATCATGTTGTCCGACAACCCATACTCAGCTCAAGAGCTCATACTCAGGGTTGAGTATCAGTTGAATGTAGGTTGTCATTGAACTTTGGTTGTCGTTGAGCCATGGGTTGTTGTGTTGTATGAACCCAGCCATGCTAACAAACCAGGGTTTGCTAACCATGAAAAACCCACAATTCACAATCCAAAAACAAATCATAAGTTCTTTTTCTAGGTTGTTCATGCTTAACACACCATGTTTTGTTAGCACGGCTGGGTTCATACAACACAACAACCCATGGTTCAATGACAATGCACACTTAACCCATACTCAACCTTGAGTATGGGTTGCCGTTCTGTGAACCCAGTCAGTGTTACGTCTAGGAATCCAACAAGCTAACAGCTACTGAGGTGCTCCTGAGCAGCCCTGTTTCCAAAATAGCCAGATTTCTATCTCTACATGCCCTGGTCTACCTACACATGTATGCGCACACACCTCAAAGCTTTCCTTTTCCCACTTCACAACTAGTCAGTCAAGCTTAATGGGTCCTTAAACGTGGTAAAATATCCTAAACTTGAATGTTTTACATCAATCAGCAAAACCGCCTCCCCAAAAGCAGAAAGTTCAAAAAAGTATAACTGGAAAGCAGTTACTTCAGAAGCCAGGAGCTTGGAGCTCTTCATCTATTCCCTCAGTACCAAGGAACCACTACAGATGAGCATCAGCTTCAGACAAAGCCTGAATCCAGGAATGAAACAGCCCACTTCAGAGCAATTCAGCCTTCGTCTGAAGTGAAGCAGCAATTCTACAAAGTGGCCCAAAGGGAACCAGGCTGCTCCTAAAGCCTTACAGCTGTCTCAGACACAGTCAAAATTTATTCATTTTTTCACCCAACCTCTCCAGAAAAGGAAAATGCTGGACAGGAGCAGGAGAAGGTGTAGTTCTGTGAGGGACAGCTCTAGCTTCCAGCCAGGCAATAACTTTATCAGGGATCTCCTTTTTTTTATCTAGTCACAGTGCTTTTGGAAGAGATGCAGAAGGAACTTACTATTTGGCATCAATTGAACAGGGGAAAAACGCCTCAAACTGTTTTTCATTCATCATAACTCCTTAACCTCTGCACCTATCCTTCTGAAATTTAGCAGGTTACGTAGATAGGGTTATCTCTACAATGTATACTATTTTCATTACAATTGCCCCCCAAAACAGGGAAGCAAATCCCTTCCCCAACAAACTTGCATGGACGTCTCCTTGCACAAAACCACCTGCACCCATCTGTCTGATATTCATCCACTCAGAAGCCTTGGATTTCTGAAGGCTCCATTTTGGACAAACGGTAAAGCAAGTCATGACCAAGGTGAAGCAACCTGCTTTCCAAACTGAATCTTGTCATCAATGCACCTTCCTAGAAACTACCACTTTTATCCATCTGAGTTTCACAGGAGTCAATGAGTGAGCGGAGCCATTATTTGCTTGGTTCTTCAGCCTTCAGTCAAGAATTGGCTCTGCTTTAAATTAGTTATTGATCAGGGCAATTGGAAACACTGTTTTTGTGAATAACACAAGACAAATAATCTCTGAAAAATATTGTTGACCATCAGGAAAGAGCACAACTAACTGAATTTTAAATATATTGTGTACATATGATATCTTATGATTGGAATGTTGCTCTATGTTTATTTTTACCCTTTTTTGGTCCAGCTGTTGAGCAGTCTTAATTGAAAGGAGAAATATTAACAGCACAATCCAGTACATCTTTACTCAGTAGTGAATCCCACTGTGTACAATGGGGCCTACTCCCTAGTAGCTTTAATACAAGGACTGCAGCCTTAATATGCATGAAGATCTAGAACTAGATATATGCACACACTACTACCATATTAACTTTCATTTGCATTACCAAATATAAACATGAAAGCATATGACCATGATATTTCCATAATATATTTTCATAATAAAGTCAAGACCCATAACTTTAAATATCTCAGGCTTTATTAAAGGAAATATTCTCAGATAGTAAAATTAAGAATGATAATGTGTTGGTCTAAGACCTTTGGTAAAACCCTCTTAAAACATTAGGACTGCACGTGTACTGAAGGCATTTATATGAGGTTTCACTAGAATGTTTCAAATGTCACAGCTCTAGCATCGAAGAAAGCTGTTTCCAATCAATGTAGGCATAAAGAATGCCAGACTATTTTCTGAATTCATTTTCTTCTCAGCAAAGTTTTAGTTTTCTTTTTACTAAAATATCTTGTGACTTCCTTCCAATACAGAATGCTGGTAACTATGCAAATGCTGTGCAAAATACTACAAAATCTGACAGCTGTACAAACACTGCCGCAATTCTGGTTCTCTTATTGTGGATTTCATGTAATTGGAGCTTCTTAATATACCATATTATATCTGTGGTTCAAAATGTACAAAGAGCATATGCTGCATAAGGACCATTCAAAAGAATAGCATCTTATCTAGAGCTATATGTGCTCACCAGTACTTGGGCTGTCTCTGCATGTCCCAAAATCTGCAATATTACTGAGCCAGTATTACCAAGAACTCCAAAGCTTCCGTACTGTAGTGCCCAAACAGCTCAAAGGAACCCAAAACTGTCAGGGAAAAACAACAGGCACTATCCCTAAAAGTTACAACTCCAGCTTTCTATATTTAAGTTTGCATACAACACCACCCCGCCCCCAATAAAAAGACTTTATATTGGACTTTAGTGAAAATTGGTCAGGTACAAGAGACAATCCATTCCAAACCCTCCTGGCAATGCCAGACACAGTGCAAAGTTGCCAGACACAGACCACAACATCTGTGGGGCACCAAGTTGGAGAAAGGTGATATAGTGATGTGACTGACAAGGGGGGAAAGGCTATTTCTTAGAATTTAAGTTGATTTGTTGCTATTGCCAATTTACATATAAAGTTTTATATAAAGTTTTAATAAAGTTCATATAAAGTTTTAATTCTACACCTGAACACACATGTACAGTACAGCTGACCAAGATCAGTTTCAGCGTTTTGTTTAAAAGCTACTGGAGGAGATAACAGAAGAGCTGACTTGACACTGGCATCTACTACACTTTTTTTCTCCCAAGCATTCTCATCTCTTCTAAGCAAAAAGATCCATGTTGTTTTTGGAGAAAGAAGGAAACAATACAAGTTAAACTTGCCAGCAGATTTTGTACCATCCTTGGGAGGAAAGAAAACAGCAATGCTCTGTAGACCTACTAGTTTCAACTTGTTAAAAGCAGTTTCCAAGCTTCCCGCCCTCTGGGAACATATCAGTTTGTATGTGGAGGGTTCCCTGCTTGTCTGACACAAACCCACAGTTGTTGAGTGGAATTCTGGAGTATGTTCCAAGACTTGGTCTCCATTCACATGGATCACCACCCACCACCCTGATGAGCCGTACCATTGCCCAGGCAAACTGAGAGAATATCCTACCAGAACAAAGTCACCATCACCCATGATGCACAGTCAGAGGGAAAACCTGTGATATGGATAACCTGGCCAGCACTACTGATCTTATTAAGGAAACTCTGATAAGCTAGCAGCAGTCTGGAAAACCATTTCTCATTACATTTTTATCCCAGCCTTTTTCACAGGACCATAGGGAAGTGTACATGTTTCTCTCCCTTTGCACCCCCACCCCCAACCACCACCCTTTGAGCTCCACAACAACCCTGAGAGGCAGATTAGATTGAGGAGATTAGATTCTAGAGGGCTCTGAGTTCAGAGACCTCTGTCTAGCCTATGCCCTGTCATCAAGAGCCAGGCAGGACGAGAGGAGGACAGTGACAATTTCACCCCCATTCCTCCATTTAAAATGCAAAAAGCAGCTGGATGTGCCTCTGAGCCCATCTAGCTGACTTACCTTTTGAAGGGTGGGTAGGGGACTGGAAAGCCCACTGGATATTGCATATCACAGCCTCTTCTCTACCCTCCCACCAGCACACCCCCTTTTCTCCATCTCTGACTTCTCTTATGAGGTTGCAATTCCAACCTTGTAAGAGAAGCTTTCCATGGCGATTGGGAGGGAAGGAGGGGGTGTGGATGGACGTTCCACAATTCCTTCCTCCTTGCTTGTAGCTCTATAAACAGGCAGGGTGGAGGAGATCCACAGCATCATATGGCGCCCCAGACACTGTCTATAGAGGCCGCAGGATTGCTCTCTAAGCTTCATTATTGAGCAAGGAGAAACATGGTTCCTTTAAAGCATTTTACCGCACACTGAAATACTCTTCTTAAAGAGCTTTTCAAAAGTGGCAAAAACCATTGTTTTAACCAACAGAACTATTAACTAACAGCCTTTGGTTAGCCAATGACGGAACTTAACCAGCAGCTCAATTGCTCAAATCTATAACTTTCCACAACACAGAAAATCTATAACTTTCCACAACACAGAGAAAGTACAAGGCTGTGATTCACAGATTATTTCATGTGCACCATGGTTATTTGGTTATTTTCTTCACGTTTTCTTTCATGTTGTGTAGAAGGAAAGCTGAGCTACACCCACAGTAATATGTTTTGCATACAGAGCCGATTTCACACAGCCACCTGCATATACACCTCGTGCTGGGACTTCTGCATGTGTGTGTTGTTGTTCAGTCGTTCAGTCATGTCCGACTCTTCGTGACCCCATGGACCATAGCACGCCAGGCCTTCCTGTCCTGCGCTCTCTCCCGGAGTGTGCTCAAGTTCATATTCATTGCATCGGTGATGCTTTCTAGCCATCTCATCCTCTGCCGGCCCTTTCTCCTTTTGCCTTCAATCTTTCCCAGCATCAGGGTCTTTTCCAGAGAGTTTTCTCTTCGCATTAGGTGTCCAAAATATTTCAGCTTCAGTTTCAGTATCTGTCCTTCCAATGAGCACTCAGGGTTGATTTCCTTTAGGATGGACTGATATGACCTCCTTGCAGTCCAGGGGACTCGTAAGAGTCTTCTCCAGCACCACAGTTCGAAAGCATCAATTCTTCGGCGCTCAGCCTTCCTTATAGTCTAGCTCTCACAGCCATACATTACTACTGGGAAAACCATAGCTTTGATTAGACAGACTTTTGTCGGCAAGGTGATGTGTCTGCTTCTTACTATGCTGTCTAGGTTGGCCATAGCTTTCCTCCCAAGGAGCAAGCGTCTTTTAATTTCATGGCTACAGTCACCGTCTGCGGTGATCTTGGAGCCCAAGAAAGTAAAATCTGTCACTGCTTCCATTTCTTCCCCTTCTATATGCCAGGAAGTGATGGGGCCAGATGCCATGATCTTCGTTTTGTTAATGTTGAGTTTCAAACCAGCTTTTGCACTCTCCTCTTTCACCCTCAACAAGAGGCTCTTGAGATCCTCTTCGTTTTCTGCCATTAGGGTGGTATCGTCTGCATATCAGAGGTTGTTGATAATTCTCCCAGCAATCTTAATTCCGACCTCTGATTCATCCAACCCGGCATTTCTCATGAGGTACTCTGCATATAAGTTAAATAAGCAGGCTGACAATATGCAGCCTTGTCGTACTCCTTTCCCAATTTTGAACCAAGGAAATGGCAACCCACTCCAGTATTCTTGCAAGAAAACCCCATGGAACGTATCACAAGGCTAAAAGAGATGACGCCGGAAGATGAGCCCCTCAGGTCGGAAGGTGTCCAAAATACTACTGGGGAAGAGCAGAGGGTATTTCCAAGTAGCGCCAGAAAGAGTGAAGCGGCTGGGCCAAAGCTGAAAGGACACTCAGCTGTGGATGTGTCTGGTGGTGAAAAGAAAATCTGATGCTGTAAAGAACAATATTGTTTAGGAACCTGGAATGTCAGATCAATGAATCAAGGTAAGCTGGAGGTGGTCAAACATGAGATGGCAAGATTGAACATCGACATCTTGGGAATCAGAGAACTCAAATGGACAGGAATGGGCGAATTTAATTCAGGTGACCATCTTATCTACTACTGTGGGCAAGAATCCCTTAGAAGAAATGGAGTAGCACTCATAGTCAACAAAAGGGTGGGAAAAGCAGTACTGGGGTACAATCTCAAAAATGACAGAATGATCTCAGTACGAATCCAAAGCAAACCATTCAACATCACAGTAATTCACGTCTATGCCCCAACCACTGATGCCGAAGAAGCTGAGGTTGATCGGTTCTATGAAGACCTACAACACCTTCTAGAACTAACACCAAAAAAATATGTCCTCTTCATCATAGGGGATTGGAATGCTAAAGTAGGAAGTCAAGAAATCACCGGGATAACAGGCAGGCATGGCCTTGGTGTACAAAATGTAAAATGAAGCAGGACAAAAGCTAATAGAGTTTTGCCAAGAGAACATGCTGATCATAGCAAACACTCTTTTCCAACAGCACAAGAGATGACTCTACACATGGACATCACCAGATGGTCAATATCGAAATCAGATTGATTATGTCCTTTGCAGCCAAAGATGGAGAAGCTCTATACAGTCAGTAAAAACAAGACCTGGAGCTGACTGTGGCTCAGATCATGAGCTTCTTATTGCAAAATTTCAGCTTAAATTGAAGAACGTAGGGAAAACCACTAAACCATTCAGGTATGACTTAAATCATATCCCTTATGAATATACAGTGGAGGTGAGGAATAGATTTCAGGGATTAGATCTGATAGACAGAGTGCCTGAGGAACTATGGACGGAGGTCTGTAACATTGTTCAGGAGGCAGCAACTCAATCCATCCCAAAGAAAAAGAAAAGCAAGAAAGCCAAGTGGCTGTCTGATGAGGCTTTACAAGTAGCTGAGGAAAGAAGGGAAGCAAAAAGCAAGGGAGAAAGGGGAAGATATCTCCAACTGAATGCAGAGTTCCAGAGAATAGCAAGGAGAGACAAGAAGACCTTCTTAAATGAACAATGCAAAGAAATTAAGGAAAACAACAGAATGGGAAAGACTAGAGATCTCCTCAAGAAAATCGGAGATCTCAAGGGAACATTTTGTGCAAAGATGGGCATGATCAAGGACAATGAAGGCAGAGACCTAACAGAAGCAGATGAGATTAGGAAGAGGTGGAAAGAATACACAGAAGAACTACCCAGGAAAGATCTGAATGTCCCTGATATCCATGAGAGTGCGGTCACTGAACTGGAGCCGGACATCCTCGAGAGTGAAGTCAAGTGGGCCTTAGGAAGCATTAGTAACAACAAAGCTAGCGGAGATGACAGTCTTCCAGCTGAGCTATTTAAAATCCTAAAAGATGATGCTGTTAAAGTGCTGCATTCAATATGCCAACACATTTGGAACAATCAACAATGGCCGCAAGACTGGAAAAGGTCAGTTTACATTCCAATTCCAAAGAAGGGCAACGCCAAGGAGTGTTCAAATTACCGCACAATTGTGCTCATTTCACATGCCAGCAAGGTGATGCTCAAAATCCTACAAGCTAGGCTTCAGCAGTATGCGAACCGAGAACTACTGGAAGTACAAGCTGGGTTTCGAAGAGGCAGAGGAACTAGAGATCAAATCGCCGACATTCGCTGCATCATGGAGAAAGCAAGAGAAATCCAGAAAAACATCTATTTCTGCTTCATTGACTACGCGAAAGTCTTTGATTGTGTGGATCACAACAAACTGTGGCAAATTCTTAAAGGGATGGGAGTACCAGAACACCTTACCTGTCTCCTGAGAAACCTGCACGAGGGTCAAGAAGCAACAGTAAGAACCAGACATGGAACAACTGAGTGGTTCAAAATTGGGAAAGGAGTACGACAAGGCTGCATATTGTCACCCTGCTTATTTAACTTATATGCAGAGTACATCATGAGAAACGCCGGGTTGGATGAATCAGAGGTCGGAATTAAGATTGCTGGGAGAATTATCAACAACCTCTGATATGCAGACGATACCACCCTAATGGCAGAAAGCAAAGAGGATCTCAAGAGCCTCTTGTTGAGGGTGAAAGAGGAGAGTGCAAAAGCTGGTTTGAAACTCAACATTAACAAAACGAAGATCATGGCATCTGGCCCCATCACTTCCTGGCATATAGAAGGGGAAGAAATGGAAGTAGTGACAGATTTTACTTTCTTGGGCTCCAAGATCACCGCAGACGGTGACTGTAGCCAAGAAATTAAAAGACGCTTGCTCCTTGGGAGGAAAGCTATGGCAAACCTAGCCAGCATAGTAAGAAGCAGAGGCATCACCTTGCCAACAAAGGTCCGTCTAATCAAAGCTATGGTTTTCCCAGTAGTAATGTATGGCTGTGAGAGCTGGACTATAAGGAAGGCTGAGCACCGAAGAATTGATGCTTTCGAACTGTGGTGCTAGAGAAGACTCTTATGAGTCCCCTGGACTGCAAGGAGGTCAAATCAGTCCATCCTAAAGGAAATCAACTCTTGAGTGCTCATTGGAAGGAGAGATATTGAAGCTGAAATATTTTGGCCACCTAATGCGAAGAGAAAACTCTCTGGAAAAGACCCTGATGCTGGGAAAGACTGAAGGCAAAAGGAGAAGGGGACGGCAGAGGATGAGATGGCTAGATAGCATCACCGATGCAATGAATATGAACTTGAGCACGCTCCGGGAGAGAGCGCAGGACAGGAAGGCCTGGCGTGCTATGGTCCATGGGGTCACGAAGAGTCAGACACGACTGAATGACTAAACAACAACAACAAAGTTCTAACTGGTTAGATTTCCTATCCTAACCTAAATAAAGTGCCAAATACCCCAAAAAGATTAAGCACAGTTAGAGAGACACAAGCTAAATCTTCCTTTTGACTCTCACAATTTATATTTTTGACCAGCCTACAATGCTACAAAGATTTCTGAGAAAGACTTATTCCAAAAGTTCTAGAAAGTTGGACAACACATGGGTAGCTACGTCTACATATTCAGTTGTAACCTAAGAGTCACAACTGACTGGGAGGAAACAGATTTATCACCATCTTATCCACAGATCATTTTAAATGACCTTAAATAGATATTCTGAGGTACGTACATGCACGCACAGGAAATCAGTTCTATGTGCATCATCAGTTATTTCTAAAATTAGCTTAGGCTTCTAAAAGAACAGAGCATTAGATATTGTTAACTCATGTGTTGACAATGGACTATATCTATGTTTGTTAATCATGGGATATTTTATCAACATTTTAGAAATTGCTGTGCATTCAACTTTTGCTATTAGACTGCACCTGCTTTGCATTTGTTGAGGCAACAACAACAACACTGATAGCTAACATCACCAGTAAAAACTACTCAGCAACGCAGGTGGCATTCACTAAGTTGGCTTGCATGCAGAGGTAGGCCAACCAAAATTGAAATAACACCTAGGTGAATAAAAATGTCTTTCCATGGAATTTTATTTTGAAATAAAATTAAAAATAGAGGCAACAAAAAACAAGAACACTAGACAAATAAAGACCACTAAAGAAATAAACTCAGTGATTATAATCCTTAGTACATCATGGATATACTTGTGGGATGGTTAGAGTAAAACAGGCTAAGGAGAAGCTCGCAATTTCAAGGGCTTCCACACAACAAATAAATGGAAACTATGGTGGCATAAAATCTTGTTTTTAAATTAGGATTTCTTGCTTGTTGCACTTGCTGAGTAACTTTGTAAAGAATCATGGTCTGCCAAATTTTATCAATCCACAGCTATTTAGCTGATTGCTTTGGAGACTTCAAGTTACATGCCATACACGGCCCTGTTACTATATACAATTTCTTAAAGAGCATCTTTATGCAGGAATCCCAGATCACAAGTCTAAAACGATAAAGAACCATAACTATAGAAGTTACCAGTGGTCTAATGTGAAGATATTTCTGGCAGTAATCAGCAACCATGGTCCAAAAATACCACACTGTTGAACATTCCGAAAGATGAAGAATGAACCAGTCTGACCACACTCCTTCCAACAATCTTGACTATAATAGCCTTCCCCAACCTGGTGCCCTCCAGATGTGCTGGCTGGGGATGATGGGAACTACACTCTCAATGCTTCTGGATGGCACCAAGTTGAGGAAGGCTGGACTACAGTTTGGATGTATTCGGTGAGCCTTTGGGGGCAATGTACTACTTACTGAGAACTTTGTATTGTGCTTCCTTTTTATTAAGGTTGATTGATAAATATGCAGAAGAGGTCTAGATATACCACAAGTAACCTTCTTCCATGCCTATACATAGGATGGTTGTCCTTCTGGCACAAAATAGACACGCCAGCACTACCTGGCGTAAAGCATTCCAGAGTTGGGGATGCCACAACTGAAGAGGGCCTATTCCTGCTTACTAAAGGCCACAAAGTAAGATCTTAATACTTCGGAAAGTTCAGATGTGTAAAGGCAGTCCATAAGTTAACTTTTAAAGCCCTAAGTGACTTGGGACCAGGGTAAAACCCACACCTTTAATTGAACCCAGAAATGGACCAGCAGCCAGTGTGGCTTTTTAACTGACAAGTTCAATATGTCTAGCCCCAGTTAATAATGTAGATGCTAACTTTTTTTACTAGTCATCTTCCGAACCATCTTCAAGGGTGGCACTACTTACACTGCATTGTAGCAATCCATGGGTTGCTGCTTTTGTACTCTGCTGTTAGCTTACAGAGATAAATTATTAGAAACGTAAGTACTAGCTTATGCCAAGAGCTATTCATAGACTGGCATACATGTTCTTGAACAAACAAGTTGTTGGGAGAGCATGCAACCACAACAAGGGACACTTAGAGGCCTGAAAATGGCCAGTGCAACATCGAGTGGATTCCACTTTGGGAAGGTAACATTCAGAAAAGTTAATGAATCAACACACATGTCAAAAACAGCCTCCACTGACAAAATCCTCCCTCTCCCTGACAGAATTACAAGAAGCAGTACAGTTACCATCTTCTCTGGGCATTAATCGCCTGCTGGCAAGGTAGAAGTAATTTGCTCCCACTTTAGATAATAAGAATGAAGTAAGGAGAAATAATGAATACCAAATTCAGTTTTAAATGTAAAAAAAACCCCAACAAGACCCTTTTCACTTCTGCATGTTAAGCATTTACTTTCACTTTATTTTAATTTCTGTCTGTATCGATATGCTGAAAAGGAAAAGTATTTTATTCATACTGCCTTAGGTAGTTCAACATTTTCAAGAATTAAACTTGTAAAACAATGCAAGAGAAATTAACACTGCCCAAGAAGCCTGTTTTATTTATTATTTATCTAGTGCCATCAGTGTGCATGATGCTTTACAAAAAATAAGAGGATATATCTCTGCCCCAAGCAGCTGAACAACAGAAGAGGAAGCCATGGTAAACAGGGTTCCCTCCTTAAAACAATTAAGCAATTATTTCAGTTTCATGAGCTTAGGCTTAGTTACTGGGTGAGTTACAGAAGAACACTGCAGCTAGGGAGTTGTCCCAAAGGCTTTATGGAAAGGTGCGTTTTGAAGGAAGAGTGGTGGCATCAAACAGATGTTCTGGGAGGCAGCTCCGAGCATATGGGGCAGCAAACAAGAAAGTATGGAGTCTTTACTAGAAATGGTAACTAACAGCAAGGCGACAAGTCAGTTTTATTATTTATTTTATCACAATAAGAAAGGTTCTGTTTATACTAGTTTTATGCCACTCTAGCACAGCATCTAAGGCTGTAATCCTATGTGTACCTATTTAAGATTAAGTTGCATGTTCTCTAACACTCAAAATGACAGCAACAGAAGGCAAATATCTATACTCAGTTTGACATCTATAAAAATCATTTCCTATACAAGAAGTGTCCCATAAAATGATCAAAGGAAGAAGATGAGGCCAAAGAAAATAATGGGTGCAACAATGATAAGCAAAATATGTTAACTGCTAATCTTACATTTCTCTGGTAAAAATGCAATATAAATGAAATTATTCAAAGTAATGGACTCCACTGTTACCACATGGAATCATGCAAATGTGGCTTACCGTTTCATGATATAATTTTGCTTACCTTTGCTCTTGTGGATGTTCCTCCACATCCTCCTCTGTTTCAGCCTAGTGAACAGAGAAAATACTATAAAAGGTTTTCAGCAAAAAAAAATATACGTTTCCAGTGTACATTTGTATGTCAGCAATCCCGCAGCTAGAGCTAATCAATAACACTTTGAGCAATGGGGCTCCTATATTGTAATATTTTTTAATCTGCCCCCTGAATTTTGCAAACCAGTGCGTATCAGCAAAACACTACAAATAAAATCTAAGGATTTGTTCTAATGAGTACAATAGTTGAGGAAATTGCACTATCTAGTAGTTGATCAGGTTTAATGGCTTAACAAAAGCTATCTAATTTAATCTAAATTATATAAATATATCTATCCAGAGTACAAGTAGCAACACCTTTTTTAAAAGCCAAGATGTCAAAGCGGACATACATCACTGAGGAGTAAAACCACTCATGACATTTTCAAAAGGCAGCATGGGTAACAATGCCTTATTACTTCCATATGTAGCTCCAAATACAGTCTTCAGAGAATCCCACAAGCTGGTTGCCACATAGATATGCATTAAAGGAACAGGAATCCTCTTTTGGGGGTGGGGAGGGGATTCAGTACAACCTTCTCTCAGATATGTCCAGCGGAGCTTTTCCGAGTGGTTCGTGGCCTGTTACATTCTGGGCCAGGGAGAGAGACGGTGGAACCCTCGGTAGCACGCTGTGACAAGTTTGCATGGCACTTTGAGGATACAGTCGCTCAGATTCGTCATGAATTGGACACCACCATTAATGCAGTTCCATTGGTAGAGGCGTTCAGAGCACCATCTGGTCCAGTTTTATTGGATGAGTTTCAGTTACTGAGGCCTGAGGATGTGGACAAGGTGCTTGGCCAAGTCCGATCGACCACTTGTGTGCTTGACCCTTGCCCTTCATGGCTTATTAAATCAAACAAGAAGGGGTTGTCCGGCTGGGTCCATGAGGTTGTAAATTCCTCCTTGAGAGAGGGAGTGATGCCTGCCGCTTTAAAAGAGGCAGTAATTAGACCACTCCTGAAAAAGCCTAACCTGGACCCAGAGGATGTTAACAATTATAGGCCAGTGGCCAACATCCCCTTCCTGGGCAAGGTGCTTGAGCGGGTGGTTGTAGGACAGCTCCAGGCACTCTTGAATGAAACGGATTATCTAGATCCATTTCAATCGGGCTTCAGGCCTGGTTTTGGAACGGAAACTGCCTTGGTCGCCCTGTGGGATGACCTCTGCCGGGAGAGGGACAGGGGGAGTGCGACCCTGTTGATTCTCCTGGACCTCTCAGCGGCTTTCGATACCATCGACCATGGTATCCTTCTGGATAGGTTGTCTGGGTTAGGAGCTGGAGGCACTGCACTACAGTGGTTCCGCTCCTACTTGGATGGCCGATTCCAGAAGGTGGTGCTGGGGGATTATTGCTCTGTGCCATGGCAATTATGCCATGGGGTTCCACAGGGATCTATTTTATCCCCCATGCTGTTTAACATCTACATGAAACCGCTGGGGGAGGTTATCCGGAGGTGTGGGCTGAGGTGCCATCAATATGCAGATGACACCCAGCTCTACCTCTCTTTCTCATCAAAACCAGGTGAGGCAGTGGCTGTTCTGAATCAGTGCCTGGGCACGGTAATGGACTGGATGAGGGCTAATAAACTGAAACTTAATCCAGACAAGACGGAGGTACTGTTAGTGGGTGGTTCGTCTGCCCGGCTAGGTGATATTCAACCTGTTCTGGAGGGGGTTGCACTCCCCCTAAAGGATCAGGTTCGTAGTTTGGGGGTGCTCTTGGATCCAGAACTGTCACTTGAGGCACAGGTGAACTCAGTGGCACGGAGCACTTTTTATCAGCTTAGGCTGGTATACCAACTACGCCCTTATCTGGACAGAGATAGCCTAGCTACAGTTATCCATGCTCTGATAACTTCTCGTCTGGATTACTGCAATACGTTATACGTGGGGCTGCCTTTGAAAACGGTCCGGAAACTTCAGCTGGTCTAAAATAGGGCAGCAAGATTGTTAACAGGGACTGGCTTGCAAGCTGATATTACGCCAGTACTTTTCCAGCTGCACTGGCTGCCAGTCCATTTCTGGGCCCGATTCAAAGTGCTGGTGTTAACATTCAAAGCCCTTAACGGCTTGGGGCCAGGTTACCTGAAGGATTGCCTCCTCCCATATGTGCCTGCCTGGACCTTAAGATCATCCTCAGCGGCCCTTCTCCGTGAGCCCCCGCCAAAGGAAGTGAGGCAGGTGGCTACTAGGAGGAGGGCTTTTTCTGCTGTGGCACCCCGGCTCTGGAATGAGCTCCCTAGTGAGGTTCGCCTGGCACCTACATTGTATTCCTTTCGGCGTCAGGTGAAGACCTTTTTATTTTCCCAGGCATTTTAGCATTTTAGCTTTCTAAATTTTTATCTTTGCTGTTTTAAATCTGTATTTTAAACTCTTGCACTGCTGCTAGGTTTTATTGTGGTTGTATTGTTATATTGTGGTTTTAATGTTCTATATATTTTAAATGGTTTTATTGTGTGTTGTTTGGTTTTAATTTTTGTGAACCGCCCAGAGAGCTTCGGCTATTGGGCGGTATAGAAATGAAATAAATAAATAAATAAAATAAATATGGCCCTCTGAAATACAGCCCCATTCATCCTTTCATATGCCTCAGGTAATTCCACATAGCAGGCCAAGATGTGAGCACCTAGGTTTTTAAGGTTTATCTTCTGTGAAACTAGCAAACACTGAGCTACCTTAAGAGACAGGATGGCATACGTTTAGTTAAGTGTTTCCCACTGTTAACTAAGAGCTTTAAATGTATGCTCTTGTCCAAAAGTGAACCCCTATTTGGCATCAAAACATAACAGATGTATGAGTTCAGGTTGACTTCCCACTGTAATGACATAAATGCACTCAAATCAGTTTTATTCCATATGAGTCTACACACAAAAGAATCACCGTAGAGCTCCAGAATACAAGCCTAACTCAGAGAAAAGGCCCATCAGTTCATGAGTCAAGCACATGTATCATAATTCTTCCATTTGCATCCCCCCACCCATGTCTGTTCAGATGCAGGAGTGAGCTGCAAGACCACACCTATGTTTTAAAAAGTTGTGAGAAAAGGACAAAGGATCACACAGAAGCAGATCCATTTGTAGCATCCACTGTACTCTCATCACAACCAACACCAGTTCCTTTGCAAGTGAACCTATATAAATACATGTGTTTGCAAGTGTAGGTTTCTTGAGAATTTTTAAAAAATCATTTAGGCCTTTCTAACTTGCTGCAAGCACAAGCTGACATCCTTTGACATACAACATCGTTTCAGACTTCAAGTATGCCTGGAGGTATCTGATTTCCCCATCTGCAATTCGTCAGCTCCCATCAGCTGATCAAAAGTAGGGAGATCATAACATTATATGTGGAAAGGGTATCACTGAAAAGCCAAGATAAGATTAGGAGAATCACTTAAAGATTGTAAACACAGAGAAAAACAACAGGAATAAAGGAATTAGGAACACACACACACACACTAGCGGACAACGGCCAATGTATCAGCAACATTTCTGTATCAGCAACAATGTATCAGCAGCTGCTTGGAGACTCCTGGGAGACTCCAGGAAATCATAGCTTCATAAAAGAGTTGAAGAGTGGCATTCCATTCATAATCTTAGGCCCTGGGAAAGCAAGGTCCCCAAAGCCTATTACTGGCAGCCCTGTAATTTAATGCAAATGATTCTGGTGAATCCCATTCACAATTTTTGAACTCAGGTCAATATCTCAAACCATACTTGGGCTTCCCAATTTCCTCTTGGAGAGTCTCTACAGACAGGCTTTGCTTCAGTACCAGGATTCTAAATTATTGTCCCATTTGAGTCTGTGATGGCTTTTCCTGTCATCCTTGGCAGGGAAGTAGCAAGAAATTTAATTTTATATACTTTAAAAAGGGATGGGGAGAAATTTATTGGGTTCTCATTTTAATGCAAGAATACTCAGTTCACACCTCCTCCTGAGACTAAACACTTCACTCATGACATCCATACATTTCCAAGACTTCTGAAGAGTTCTGAGGGGCAGTGGGAATGTCTAACAAAAAAATAGTGTAAATTTGAGATGTGCGCACAAAGAATGCGTACATTTGAAAACGCCCACAAAGCTGCTTTTCTCAACGGTAAATACGCTTATTAAAGCATACAAATAATGTGTTCATTTTGAAAAATGCCCATGGATATACATGGAATATATTATAATATTACATTCCTGCACGGAACATAAATTTCCATGCAGGGTGAAAAAGGGCTCACAATCCGAAGAGGGACATTGTCCAAATGTGCTTGACAGCAGGAAAATGAAAACCTTAATGAGACCGAACTTGACAGTTTCACCAGTCATTACTTCAGACTATCAGAATGTAACAGACACACACCGCTTCCACTCACATTCATATACGATACAAGAAAATTCAGTGTGCAGTCCCTAGAGGCTGTAATAGCTGCAGCTTCATAACACAGATTGTGTATGAGGGCATGCATGCACACGAATGACAGAATATACCTAGAACAACAAGATAAGCTGTATTCTTGTTCCCAGGTCTGGTGAGCAATATCTCTAATGTTTTTGACTTCCCTAGAGAATATGCTAGGCTTCCTCATTTGAATCATTTGGCAATGGGTAAATATAGAACTTTCTAAGTTCCTGGTCTTCAAGTTCCTGCCATAGTATCAGAATTAATTAATGGATTGCAGTTCATCATACACTACTCCATCTTACTGCTCTGTGTATTCCTTTGTATTGTTATTGTAGCAGAAATTGTTTTAAATAGTGTATTTTAAATGTGATTTTTAATATCACGAAGGGCACAATCCTATGGCCACTAGACAGTGGCTAGACAGCCATAGGATTGGTTGGTTTCTGGGAACCAACCTTGGAGCCCGCACTCCAAGACTGGTTCCTGGAGAACCATCTCCCCACCCCTCCCCTGCCACCTCATAGGCAGCACGGAACATCCCTGGGCTCCATGCTCGTAAGAGCAGCACAGAGCGGGACAAAAGGGGGCATTTCTGGAATCGGGGAGTGCTGGTACGACATTTCCTATGCATCATCTGGCCTCCCGCCCATTCTGAGGTCCCACTGCTAGACAGCCAAAACTGGCCATCTAGCCGCAGATGCGGGGTGGCCGGAGCTCGGAAGAGAAGATCCCCTCTGAGCTCCGCCCACCTTGCACTGGATAGGCAGTCGCCTCCAAGTTCAGTGATGGGTGCGTATCTCAATAGGATTGCATCCTCCAAGATTTTATTATATTAAGCAGTATATAATACATGAATAAATAAATAACTAACACAGGTTATCCTGTAATAGGGTTTAAATGTGATATACATGTATTTTAGCGCATGGAGATTAAAACCATCTCCAGACAACTTTTAGGCCTGTAATTCTATTACAGTGATCCAGATTCTGTCATGGATACGTCATATTTGGGGTTATTTTCAATCACTCAAATTGTCACCAATAGCAGTAGTTCTTCAATTATTTATTTAGTAATATATAATGCAACCCCTTAACATTGTTCAGGAGGCAGCAACAAAATCCATCCCAAAGAAAAAGAAATGCAAGAAAGCCAAGTGGCTGTCTGATGAGGCTTTACAAGTAGCTGAGGAAAGAAGGAAAGCGAAAAGCAAGGGAGAAAGGGGAAGATATACCCAACTGAAGGCAGATAGCAAGGAGAGACAAGAAGGCCTTCTTAAATGAACAATGCAAAGAAATTGAGGAAAACAATAGAATGGGAAAGACTAGAGATCTCTTCAAGAAAATCGGAGATCTCAAGGGAACGTTTTGTGCAAAGACGGGGCATGATAAAGGACAAAGAAGGCAGGGACCTAACAGAAGCAGATGAGATCAAGAAGAGGTGGAAAGAATACACAGAAGAACTATCCAGTAAAGATCTTAATGTCCCTGTTAGCCATGATAGTGCGGTCACTGAACTTGAGCCGGACATCCTAGAGAGTGAAGTCAAGTGGGCCTTAGGAAGCATTCCTAACAACAAAGCTAGCGGAGATGACAGTATTCCAGCTGAGCTATTTAAAATCCTAAAAGATGATGCTGTTAAAGTGCTGCATTCAATATGCCAACAAATTTGGAACACTCAACAGTGGCCACAAGACTGGAAAAGGTCAGTTTACATTCCAATTCCAAAGAAGGGCAACGCCAAAGAGTGTTCAAACTACCATACAATTGCACTCATTTCACATGCCAGCAAGGTGATGCTCAAAATCCTACAAGCTAGGCTTCAGCAGTATATGAACCGAGAACTACTGGAAGTACAAGCTGGGTTTCGAAGAGGCAGAGAAACTAGAGATCAAATCGCCAACATTCGCTGGATCATGGAGAAAGCAAGAGAAATCCAGAAAAATGTCTATTTCTGCTTCACTGACTGCGTTAAAGCCTTTGATTGAGTGGATCACAACAAACTCTGGCAAATTCTTAAAGAGATGGGAGTACCAGACCACCTTACCTGTCTCCTGAGAAACCCGCACGAGGGTCAAGAAGCAACAGTAAGAACTGGACATGGAACAACCGACTGGTTCAAAATTGGGAAAGGAGTACGACAAGGCTGCATTTTGTCACCTGGCTTATTTAACTTATATCCAGAGTACATCATGAGAAACGCCAGGTTGGATGAATCACAGGTTGGAATTAAGATTGCCAGGAGAATTATCAACAACCTCCGATATGCAGACGATACCACCCTAATGGCAGAAAGCAAAGAGGATCTCAAGAGCCTCTTGTTGAGGGTGAAAGAGGAGAGTGCAAAAGCTGGTTTGAAACTCAACATTAACAAAACTAAGACCATGGCATCTGGCCCCATCACTTCCTGGCATATAGAAGGGGAAGAAATGGAGGCAGTGACAGATTTTATTTTCTTGGGCTCCAAGATCACCGCAGATGGTGACTGTAGCCTTGAAATTAAAAGACATTTGCTCCTTGGGAGGAAAGCTATGGCAAACCTAGACAGCATAGTAAGAAGCAGACACATCACCTTGCCAACAAAGGTCCGCATAATCAAAACTATGGTTTTCCCAGTAGTAACGTATGGCTGTGAGAGCTGGACTATAAGGAAGGCTGAGCGCCGAAGAATTGATGCTTTCGAACTGTGGTGCTGGAGAAGACTCTTACAAGTCCCGCGGACTGCAAGGAGGTCAAATCAGTCAGTCCTAAAGGAAATCAACCCTGAGTGCTCCTTGGAAGGACAGATACTGAAGCTGAAGCTCAAATATTTTGGCCACTTAATGCGAAGAGAAAACTCTCTGGAAAAGACCCTGATGCTGTGAAAGATTGAAGGAAAAAGGAGATGGGGGCGGCAGAGGATGAGATGGCTAGATAGCATCACGGGTGCAATGAATATGAACTTGAGCCCACTCCGGGAGAGAGCAGAGGACAGGAAGGCCTGGCATGTTATGGTCCATGGGGTCACGAAGAGTTGGATACAACTTAACGACTGAACAACAACAACATATAACGCAACCTTTAAAGGTAAGATAGTACACATTTTCCTAACTAGACCTCAGTCATACTTGTAGTCTATGGTCAAAATACAAATAAACGAAGATTTCATCAGCAGTCCTATACAAGGTAGTGATTAACCTCATCAGGCTATACGTTTTCGTGAAACAAGCAGAAATAAAGATAAGGCTCTAATCAGCTGCTACCCTCTGCACCAATTCCTTTATGTATTTGGGGCAGCATTCATATTTGGACAGGGAGCAGGTGCTTCATATTTTCAAACTTGGCCTTACCAAACTTAATCTTCCTTGTTTTTTAGGTTTCATTTCTTTAGGGTTACCTTTTTAATTAGTATAAATTTTTATTATAGTTGTATAATCTATCTCATGTCAAGTCTTATTCCAAATTCTTTGGAAAATGCCCATGGTCATTTTAGTAATATATCTGTGAAACAGCTAACAATTGGGACAAGACTATCTTTTTAAACACCTTCACAGCTACTTCATTTGATTTAACATATGCCCACAAACACCACACAAGTAAAAGAGGAATTACTGCCCCTTTAAAGAGAGATTAGCCAATGATCCCACAAAAGAAAGTTCAAAACAAACCAGCTATTTGTGGTTGCTTTCATATACAGTTTGATGGTTTATATTCACACACAGCAATTATGGTTAAAATTGCATGTGCTTGTTTAAAGCACATGAAAACAACTCTAGTTTTACTAAACCAGGACCAACATGAAACAGTTGCTAGCTGGGGTAAGGGGCATCAAATACAGTGATTTCATTCTTATTCCCCTGAAAAGTTACCTGCAGCTCATTCAATGAATGGGCTAGGACCCACTACAACCCACTGAAGTATCCTCTTCATATAGGTGTACACACAGAAATTCAGATGAGCACAGGCACAAAATTTCTGAATTCGTAGTGAATATGAAGGTTTATTTTCACCACTGTTATAAGTACCCTAAATACAGGCTTGCAAACACAATTGCTTGTGGCAAACAAGAACCATCTCCAAGTGACCAGGTAAGCAAAGTTTAGTGAAGCCGGTTCTTTTCCTTTTAGGCTGCAAATGGCTAAAATAGGCATAATGTGGGCAAGCACAATAACAGCTTTTCAACTTCCTCACCCTCACTGTTTGCTTTATTCATACGCCTAAAAAATATGGAAAATGTCTCTTCTATCTTTTTATGGGCATTCCGAAGTCATCCAACAATCTTTGAAGTTCCATGAGTCCTTAAAATAAGAACTTTGGAGTCTGAGTACTTTACAAACAAAGAAAAGAGTAACTCTCAATTCACTTTTTAGCCAAACATTTTGTTAATATCTTGGCATCAGGATTACATACAAGCTGAACAACAAAAAATAGAAGCTACTGGGAAATATCAAACCTCCAAACAATTAGGGCCAGCTTTAGAACCTGAAACTGAATTCCCTCCTTAAAAGGCATGTTAAGAAGCAGCCATATATGGATGAACACCGCTCTTTTGTTTGGAATCCACTTATTTCTCTCTTATAGCAATTATGAAGATCTATCTTCAATTCACTGCTGCTTTTTAGAATGGTCAGCAATGGAGATGCCTAAACCAGACAGACTATTTTGATACTAGTATGTCTGAAAATATATACCAGTAGGAAGTCATGCTACTGACACTCTTCATAGTGAAGATACTGAGTGAAAGGGATTAGAAGAGGAACTTGCCCACTAGTTTGGAGAAGGCCCCACTGGGGAAAGAATATTTGATGATATGGGTAAATAAATATTTTTCCCATACTGGAAAAAAAATATTTCTGTTATCTTTCAGGTAAAGGCTCTTAAAGCTATTCTAGTTCCAAGGACATGATATTTGGCTTCTCATCAAAGTTAGCTAACTCCAACTGAAGACACTCAACACAGAACCTGCTTGAACATTTATATGTCTTTGCATGTGAAACTGGTGCGGTGGCTTGATCTGCTTTGCGATATTAGCAAGGGGTGAAACAAAAGCCAAATGTGGGCTGTTGCCCCTCAGACAGGAAGAAATGGAGGTTGGGGCAGCTGGGTGAAATAAAAGATCAGAACTGTGACAGTGATGTTCTGCCCTTTTTACGTGCTCCCATGGAATCTCAATGCACACAAGTCCAGTTCAGATACTAATCTAAACCATGGCTTAAAAAATATTGTGAATGACCTGCAGAGAGCCTCAAGTTTGCATGGACCCCTTCCCTCTTTCTCTGCATGACAGCTTTAGAACAAACAACAGTTTTGCATTACATACAACCTTGGGGAAACTGTGGTTTGCTCTAAACAAAGTTAGCTAACAAACCAGGAAATCAAACCATTTTAATTTTACTCATTTTACATACCCTGCTTTTCTTTTTCCAACTAAAACTCAAAGCAGCTAATGAGACACCATCAGTACAAGAATATCCAAACAATCAATACAAATAAAATATAGGAACATATAAACAAATATTAACATTTCATAAGAACTAAGAAGAGCCATGCTGTATCAGACCAACATCCATTTAGTCCAGCATTCTGTTCACACATTGGCCAACCAGTTGCCTAGAGGAAACCCTCAAGAAGGACATGAGTGCAATAGCACCCTCCTGGTTGCATTCCTCACCAACTGTTGCACATAGACATACTACACAGCTAACACTCTGCAGCAGTTTTTAGTCCAAAAGGAAGGACTTCTTCACCTGGGCAGATGGCAGAGGCAGCTCCAGGGTTGAGTATAGCGATGGGAGCAAAGAAAGCTGCTAGGGGAAACAGTGATGTTGAAATTTCTGCCCCAACCTTCTAGATGTTCCTATGCTACATGTTCTGCTCCTTATGATGGTAATTGTGACAGCCTTCAGATCTATACCCTTCTCTGGAACTCGCAAAAGCGCAGCACAATCCTATACATTTTCATTCAGAAGTCAGTCCCTTTGAGACCAATGGAACTAATTCCGAACAGCCAAAGTAAGCAGACGTAGGCTTTTCTAGACCAGTCACTACCTCTTACACTGTCAATTTACCAATGCTGAATCCACACTAACATTTGATGTATTAATAAAATAATTCACAATTATATTTTTATATTTCCTTTTATGAAAATGTTACTTGAGAGTGGTTTATTTTTGCACCTGTATACAAAACCCAGAAAATTCTGTTTTAAGTGGCTATATTCTATCACCTTACTAGAAACATTTAGGGGGAAATTCAGCATATTATACTGCAAAGGGAAAAAAAATAGCATGAGACATATAAGCTTATGCCCTGATACAGTGCCTCACAGTGCGTTTACAAACACAAAAGAAGTTACTAAAAACAGAACTAACAAACTTATCCTATCCATGTTTATGTCACTGAATTTAATGAGATTTGATCTCAAGTAAATATCCCCAGGAATTACAGTCACCCCTGTAGAAACAATGTTGCAGTACTATATCAGATGGGGATGTCTTACAAATATCAGGTACAACATCTTGCAGTAGAATCACATGTTACTTGATGTCTACATCATTTCCCTTTCAGACTCATAATGAAATAGGAATTGCTGCCAAAACCCTGGGGGAAGGTGATGCAGAAGTACTGCTTCCCCCACTGAACACTACTACTGCCATCTCTAAACCTGAAGCCACCATGACTTGCAAAATCATGCAGAGGACAAGGTTGCAAAGCGCAGAGGAGAAACAGTTTGTCAGGGCTGGCCTGAGATCGTTCGCTACCTGAGGCAAAGGACACAACAGCACCCTCTCCCATTCCATGTGCAATAGCTGACCAAACTGGCAATTAAATCTTCAACAATGGTGATGGAATAGCATCCTCTATCACACCTGAAGCTTGCTTAGGAGGTACAAAGCAGGTTGTAGCACACACAGCTCTGAACTCCCAACACCTTGCTACAGCGCCAAACATTTCCAACCTGTGGCAGCCACCTGACTCTGCCTAATGGTAGAGCCGGCCCTGCTGATTTGAGGATGAGGTTTTGTTTTTGTTGGGCAGGATGAGCTCTCCCTTTCCCTGCCTGCTTAGTGTCCTACATGTCACCACCATCCCCAAATGTCCTTACCTGAGCAGGCATCAAGAGCTCCCCTTCCTCAGCTTGCCACAACTCCACCACATTGGGGATAGGATCAATTGCTAGGTGAAAACAAACAAACAAAAGCCTCATTCAGTGCCAAATCGCAACTTCAATGGAGTGCAAGAAAGCTGCCTCGAGGCCTGGGTCTCGAGTAACACACGTTGCTGGTGTAAATCCTCCCCCTGAATGATTGGGCCTGGCGCAGTGGGCGCTGCATGCCTGAGGTCGGGCTTTGTTTTGCTTCGTGCCTAGGCTAAGAAGCGCTTCAATATTAAACGCTGCTGCTGATCACATGTGGAAGAACGGAGGACGGCAAACCTGGCGCACGAAAGGTGTGCTTGGAGCCAATTGTTTTATCTATTTTTTCACGGCAGAGAGTAAAGATCAGAACGGGGCCTCCTCCTCCCCCTCCAAGCGGCGGCTGGGGAAGGGGCTGCATGTCTTTCTCAGCAGCGCGAGCCCTTGCAGCATGTTGCCCCCGCCCACCCGGGGGAGAAGCAACAGCAGTCGCGCCAAGAGTGTGTGTGTGTGTGTGGGGGGGAGAGAAATGGAAGGAGCCACCATGCGGGGTGTGCGTGTGTGTGTCTGTAAACGCGTCGTCCGCTTTCCCGCCACCTCCCCGCTCCATTTACTGGTCCGGCCCGTCACAATGCGACGGGTCCGGCCCGCCGCACTTCATCGCCCCCCAAAAAACGGACGTTAAAAAGGGGGGTGGGGAGAAAGACGAAAGGCAAAGCCACGAAGCTCCCCCTCAACGAGGCTGGAGGGGGAACTCGTTCAAGTTTCTCCCTCTCGTCTTGGCAAGGCTGGGAACCATGAAGACAGAGGCGCAGAGCTGCCGCGGCACAAAGGGAGGCGAAGGAAGGAGGGGGGAGAGAGCAGAGCAGCGGCTTGCTGGCGCACACGGGGGCAGCGGCTCGCCTGCGGGGTTCAGCTCAGCTCTCCCCGTCGCAACCCGCCCTCCCAACCGCGCGCGCACATCACTGCGCCCCTTCCCTTTCTGCGCCAAGCCGTCCTTCTGCTTGGAAAGTCCCCGTTCCTCAAGCCCTTCGCTTTCCCTACCTTGGCCCTGCGCTTCTCCCGGGCGAAAGCAGGGCAAGAGGACCTGCAAGACGCCGAGCAGGAGGTTCATGGCCGTGGCGGTGCGGCAGTAGCTGCTGCTTTGCGACGGGTAGCGCAGCCCCGCCATGCTGCCGCTGCTGCTCCTCGCTGCTTCCCTGTCCTCGCTGCGCAGGCTGCAAGCTGGCTGGCGGACCTACAGCTGTTGCTGCTGCGGTGGCGGCGGCGGCCTCCTCCTCCCTGCGTTCTGCGCGTGTGTGCGACAGAGATAGGGAGGCAGGGAGCGCTGCACAGGGTGGGACATTGTCAATGAGAATGCAGCCTTCCCCCGCCGCGCTGGGATCCGCCCAGAGCACATAGAAGGCAGGCCCGAGCACACGCCGGGGAAAGGACGGGGCCGTAAAGGGGTAGGGGCGAGGCCCTGGGCGGACGGCTTGGACCACGCTCTGAAACCCGTTATTGAGGCCTTCTGCTCTGCACGAGAAGAATTGAGCCCACACAGCTACCCTGGGGGTGGGGAATTTCCTGCGGCCATTAGAGTCTGCAAAACAGACGCAGTTAGTTGACCTGTTTATCTCCTGATTATTTCCTTTTAAAACACCTGCTTTCTTCCAAGGAGCTCAGGGTGGCTTTCAAGATTCTCTGGCGACGACCCGTGCCCCCGCCCCCGGAAAGTTATCTTCGCTCCCTCCCTGTATGAGCAAGATTAGCCTGACCGGGGAAGGCGGGGGCGTCTCACATCCTCTCTATGTGAGGTCGGCCAGAAAGAGCGGGTGTGGCTGGCTGAAGTTCACCCACTCAGGTTTATGCCTGAGTGGCAATTTGAACCAGGCCTTTGTCCAGTACTCTAACCACTAGGCCACGCTGGCTTATCACCGGTGCAATGTATCTATGAAGACCTCTGGATGGGGACCATTGGAAGAAGGGTTATGGACTAGATGGGTTTGGGGTTTGATTTGGCAGTGCTCTTATTACATTGTTTAAGAACACAAAACAATAGGGGGCCTTGTGATACCTGAAAGACTACATGAACTTTCATGGACTATAGCAAGGATGGGCAACTTGTTTCCCTCCAGATGTTTTTGCCATACAACTCCCAGCATCCCTCACCATTGGCAATGGTGACTAGGGCTGGTGGGTTTCGTAGGCCAAAATATTTGGAGGGCCACAGTTTGCCCTTACCTGGACATATATCCAGTAAGGTGGGCACTAGTCCACAAAAGATTGTGCCTGTTAAGGCGCTATAAGGCTCTTCATTTGGTGTTAGTCTGTTGCAGCAAAACAACAATGTCTCCAGATTATAACCAGCTCTAGATAACATGTCATCTGTCTTATCCACAGACATGGGACATGTCAATGCACTAGCAGGGAGAGGGTTGGAAATTGTGTGCTGTGCACATAAAGAAACATCTTTGCTAGTTTGTAGATAATCTACCCATGTGCAAGCCAATACTATACATGTTTACAAGAAGTAAGTCCCACTGAATTCAAAGGGACTTATTGGTCCTTTAATGTTGTAGCCCTAGAATGCAAATACTATGTGCAAGCAACACTTTGGAGACAGGGCTCAGTGACAGCAGTTCTGTAGTGAAAACTTGCTTGGCAGTACAAAACCTGCCAGTTTCACATAAGACCAAAACTCATAAATAAAAGGACACTCTGGAGCATGTCTGGATTTCCATGTAATCGAGCTTCAGTGTTCTGAGGAGGCAAGAACAGAAGAGCCATGGTGGATCAAAACAAAAGTTTGATCCAGCATTCTGCTCACACCATATCCAACCAGATGTCTACAGGAAGCCCACAACAGGACATGAATGCAAGAGTACCCTACTACTTCCTTTCCCCAACCACTGGTATACAAAGACACACTGCCTCTGCTCCTGGAGGTAATAGATAGCTATCATGACTTATAGCTATTGGTAGTCTTATCCTCCATAAATTTACCTAATCCCTCTTTAAAGCCATCCAAGTTGGTGGTGGTCTATCAAGCTCTGTAATAACGGGAACCTTTAAAATAAGGTCCTGTAGGTACATTGAAGAGGTTAGTTAAATACTGCTATTGGACTCCCGTGCAATTTGCCTCTAAATAGGGCTACAAGCATTAACTGAATGAGTGGTGAACCTGTGTCTTAGGCACCACAACATGTGGCATAAGTGGGAGGAGTTTGTGACATGCCTGGGGATAAATTGGAAGGCCAGAGAGCCAGGTAATGCCATAGAGTCATGCCATGTTTTAGATATACGTATGTTGTTGTGTGTGCTGTTTTATGTCCTTACATGAATGGTTTTTTATACACTATGTTAAATATATTTTAATGGTTTTTCATTTTTGTGAACTGCCCAGAGAGCTTCAGCTATGAGGTGGTATAAAAATATAATAAATGAAATGAAATATAGGCATGTCTGTTTCTCTAGCACTGTGCTGCCACTTACTCCCCCTATCTACAGAAGACTAGAGGGGAAGCCACCAGAGGCTATGGGACCACATATTTATTTAAAGTATTAGCTCACGTTTTAATCCCCAAAGGGTCTAAAAAATCCCAATTCACAATGATCAGTTGAAACAAAAACATAAATATCCATTAAAAGAAAGATCAAAACAACAGAAACAAAGGAGCAGCAACCAGCAACATGGAGAGCTAACCTAATTCAGAAGTGCAGCAAAGCAAACAGTGGCATGTCAGTAAGGAGAAGTACAAGCAAACCTCCCAATCTAAGCAATTCCACAGCTAAGGCACCACAACTAAAAAGACCCTGTTGCATTTCTGATGGTGATAAAATGTGGAACAAGGCCTCTGATTATGAGTGGGAGGCGGGGGGGGGGAGGGTCATAGTAGTCCTATGTGTATGGGACTGTCACTGTCTCATACCATGGAATTAGTTTGTGGTACACTTGCCAGAACAGTTGGTTTCCATGGGATTAGTTAGTGCAAATAATCAATTAATGCTTTACTGCATAGCCCTAAACATGTTCATTCAGAAGTCAGTACCAATTAGTTTAGAGACAGAGCTGAGTTAAGTCAGCCTTTATATTTTCAGCAGTGGAGGTCGGCCATTGCTTCTTGTTCCAGAATGCTAGATGTGATCTGATACTTGCAACACCTACCAGTGACTAATTCATTCACTCTGCAACCTCCGTCTTGAGACTGACAGCATCTCTACACCAGCCTAAAACCCTGCATTTAAAACGGGGCTTTCTGCTTCAGTTTTAAATGTAGGATCACAAGGACTCCCTTTTTCATGTGCTTCCTTTCCCCCCTCCCCCCTCCCCGTATCTGAGTCTTCCATTATCTTTCATTGATCTCGCTCCTTGCCACTTTTACTCTTTTCACAGAGGAAACTGAGGCAGAACACAATGGAGTAATTTGATTGCTCATTATCTGCAATCTATTTAAAAATGGAACAAAGGGCATTTAGTGCAGGAGAATGATCACAGCCTCTTGTCTTGTAAAGAGCCCGCAAACTTCCATGAAGGAGCAATCTCATTCGCAGGATTAAAGCTCAGTGTGAAGGAGCCCTGAGTCTAAGCTGTAGACCACAATCTTTGGCCTAATTTTTGGACTCTTGTTTCTTCCCCTATCTCCTGCCTTTTGTACCACCTAGCCTTATAAAGAAAGGAAAAGGAAAGGTTCCTGTTGTGCAAGCACCGAGTCATTACTGACCCCTAGAGGGACGCCATTTTTCCTCGGTGTTTTCGTGGCAGACTGTATAATGGGGTGGTTTGCCATTGCCTTCCCCAGTCCTAACTACTGTTAGATGAAAAGTCCTTGCTTTCGGTTTAGAAGAAAAGAATGCCAGGCAGGCAGCAGTGGATCCAACACTATTTTATTGAACGTTTTGCAAAACGGGTGCAGAGCAGTCTGGACCCCGAGACACATGTGCAAAAGCCCTTTATATCTTATCGCTTCTATTGTTCTTACCAGTAACCAATGAAACAGTTAGTACATCGGCTCACTAAGTCAATATCCAATAAACAGTCACTATCAGCTTACCAAGCTGTTAGTCATGAGCGCGTCAGTATGATTCCCTTTTTGCTCCGCCTATATTTTCCCGCCACTCGGGCTCTTACGTAACTTGAGACGCCAACGGTTATGGAGTCTCCTTTTTCTAACAATTCCCTCCTTTAAGTCTTTATTCACGTCTTAAAGCATTTAAAACGGAGTTTCTTTATCAGCACAATAAAGCAAGAGCATCTGTTTTGACAGAGCAGTTTCAATTAACCGCTGGGATAAGCCTCTAGCGCAGGGGATAATGCAACAACCAAATAACACTAAAACTCCTATCATCACTACAAGCGAAATAAGGATTGAGGCTGCTAGGTGTTTCCATTTTCCAAACCATCTCTCTAACCAGGCAGTCACGGGGTTGTTAATCCCTGAATTCTCGGCTTCTTCAGACAAGGTGGTAAGGCCCTGCAAAGCCCTTGTTACCGTGCCATCTGGGGCAGTGTTGTTAGGGATGAAGGTGCAACACCGTCCACCTAGCATGACACAAACCCCTCCTTTTTCTGCTAACATCATATCAAGAACACGCCGATTTTCCCAAGCCATTTGGCTGGTGGCATCTAACTGCTCAGCCAATCCTTTTACAGCATCTCGAGTATAGTTTATAAACCTCTGTTGATTATAATAAACGTAATTGATCCAATCTACATTTTTGTTAATGGTCACCCACCAAAACAGGGTAGATTCAAATCCTGCAGAAATTTGATTTCTTCCTTTGAACTCGTCTGGCACTCCCCTTGGTACTCCTATGGAGCCAATATATATTTGATCATCAAAAGGGGTTACTGATCGTTTCTGCCGGGGTTGGCCAGTCTTCTCTGCTGGATGGTATGCAATTGAAAAGGGGACTGCCAACTGAACTAACCCACAAGCTCCGGACCAATTGGAGGGCAATACCTCATACAACTCTAGACCACCACAATACCACCAGAGATCAGCTCGTGGGATTGAAAGGGAATTATTCCTAAAGCGGGTGGAATTAACACATCTTACTTTACTCGTCAGGTTCCCTATACGCCCCTCTGTGTCTGCAAGGTTTCGGTGTATGCATCTGGTATGGTTTCTTCTTTGCAGGAAGACTGTGGAAGGTCTGACACGATCCTTTGATTTGAGTGGGGGGTATAATTTATTGAGGGTTTGGCATTCCTCCTCTCCCCATGCATCAGGGTGTTGGAACAAACGGATCACGCAGGTGAGGAGGGAAGGAGTGTCCCATCCCAGTGGAAAGGGCAGCACCTTTGCTACAGATCTCCCTGTGGCACAAACAAAACAGTCAGACTTATTTAAAGACTTGGCTGTATACTTTATCCACTCTAACCACACATTATCAGTTTCCTCTGTTATTGGGATCCCTAACCTGGTTCTCCAGGGACGCCTCTCTTTCTCGGGGATCTGTACCAGAAGTGGTCTGAGGGGTGTTGGTGTGACATTTCGGGGTTTTATCTTAAAGCTGTCAAGCCCAAGTGCTTGAGGTATCACCATCCACGTTAATATTTCTTCAACTAACATTACCAACACCACCCACAATACTTGCTTCATATTACAAGTTTTTTGTAATTCGAACCCGAGCTTTTCCCAGATGTTGTGACTTGTATATTACAGGCGATTGTGGCTCCTGGATGGCTTCTTCGCCTGTGTCCCTGGCAGCTTCCGGAGGGGTGCCAGGGAGCAAAGGACCATTGCCTGTGTCCTCCTGTTCTTTCCAGGTGACAGAAGGAAGCGAGGGTCGCTTAAATGGCTTTATCCGGCTGCAATGTGTCCATTTACTAGAACCCACAAGCTTTACACACGAGTGGCTGGTTGGTCCCACCAAATAAGGCCCCTCCCACCCTTCCTTTAATGCTTCTTTATTCCACTTTTTCAGCAACACCTCGTCTCCCGTCTGGAAGAGATGGATAGGTGCATCTAACGGCAGTCTCTGAAACGGAACGGAATAAGCTCGTAGCTGTGAAAGAACAGACTGTAGAGAAGTCAACTGATCCCTTAGCATCTGATCACCCACCTCCCACTTGACTTCCTCCCTCCTTCCGCAGTGTACCCGAGGCGGGAACCCAAACATCAGTTCGAAGGGGGACAATTTTATGTCCTTTCTTGGCATCCTTCAAAGCATCGTTAAAGCTATTGGCAGAGCCTCAACCCAAGTGAGCTTCACCCCTCGTTGGAGTTTGGTTAAAGTCTCCTTGAGGCTCCGATTGATTCTTTCAACCTGTCCACTTGCCTGGGGCCTCCAAGGGCAATGTAAATGCCACTCTACTCCCAGAGCTTGTGCCAGTCCCCGTGTAATAACTGAGGTGAAATGTGAGCCCTGATCGGACTCTATAACTTCGGGCAGGGAGAACCGGGGCACCACCTCCTGTAACAATTTAGCAACAACAGTTTTAGCTTGGCAGTTCCTACATGGAAACGCCTCTACCCACCCCGTCATTTGACATACTATTACAAGCAAATACCTGTAACCCCTACATGGTGGCATCTCAGCAAAATCAATCTGCGCCCTCTGGAAAGGATAGTAGGCCCATGGTCGCCCTCCTTTTGGAGGAGGGGGTGCCCTGGGAGGGTTGGTTTTCTGGCAGACTTCACAGGTTGCGGCTAGTCGGTGGGCGCATACAGTTAAGCCAGGGGAGACAAACAGCCTCTTGCAATAGTCGATCATGGCTGATGCTCCAGGGTGTCCAAGAGAATGGTGAACTTGCTCTAGAACAACCCTCTGCAGGGTCTGTGGAAGAAGCAGTCTTCCATCTGTCATCTGTATCCATCCGTCATCGCAGGGACTTATTCCGTGTTCTTGTGCCATCCGTAACTCAGCAGGGGAGTATGTGGGGCGCTCTTTTCTTTTGGGTAGAATGAGGAATGTTCCTTGGATTCCTTCTCTGGCTGCTCTTTTTGCGGCCTCATCTGCCTTCTGGTTTCCCTGTCTCCATTTTTCCTCTTTTTCTTTCCCATGGGCTCGGACGTGGACAACAGCTACTTGTGAGGGTAGCTGGAGGGCATCCAGAAGATCCACTATTAGGCCGCCATTAGCCACTGGAGATCGGTTTGCTGTAAGGAATCCCCTCTCTTTCCACAGTTGCCCATGAGCATGCACAATGGTGAAGGCATTTTTGCTATCGGTATAAATATTTACTCGCTTTCCCTTGCTGGCTTGCAGGGCTCTTGTCAGGGCTACCAGTTCAGCAGATTGGGCGGAGAAATGAGGAGGCAGCCTTTCCTCGCGCACACTCTCCTCTAGAGTAACGACGGCCGCGCCTGTGTAGCGTCTTCCATCCAGCATATAGCTAGATCCATCTACAAATAGATCTCTGGCTCCCTCTATTGGTTCATCCTCAAGGTCCGGTCGGCCTTTGGTGTCTAGGTCTAATACTTCAAGGCAGTCATGATCTGGGAGTCCTGATCCGTTTGTGCCCAGTAATGTTGGCAGTAGTGTGGCGATATTAAAGCTAGAGCAAGCCTTAAAAGTGAGGTTTTCGTTTGTTAGTAAACCTATTTCATATCGGGAATGCTGGGCTGGGTTGAGAAATTTGCTTCCTCCTCCTGATCCCAAAATTTGTGGCACTCCATGCAGCACCCAAACTTCAATGGGTCCTCCCATTGTCATTTTCTTGGCTTCGGTACAGATCAGAGCTGTCGCCGCTACTGCCCTCAGGCAACTTGGCCATCCTCGTGCTACGACATCTAGGACCTTGGAATAATATCCCACTGGTCTCCAAGAGGGCCCTTTTCGCTGGCAAAGCACTCCCGAAGCTATGCCCTTATTTTCATGCACATAAAGTCTAAATGGCCGGCTGGGATTTGGTATGGCTAGAGCAGGTGGTGACACAAGAGCAGCTTTAAGACTGAGAAAAGACTTATTCATTTCCTTAGTCCATTTCCATTTATCCAGTCTATCTTTCTGCAGCGCCTCATACAGCGGCCGCGCTGTCTCCCCATAGTTTGCTATCCATAGTTGGCAGAATCCGGTCAACCCCAGGTAGGTCCTCAATTCGCGGGGGGACTTAGGGACAGGAGTGTCACGGATGACTTCAACTCTTCCTTGCCCTAGGCTCCGAGTCCCTTTAGTTATGTGGTAGCCTAGGAATTTTACAGTTGGTTGGGCCAACTGTACTTTTTCTTTTGACACTTTATCCCCCCCCCCCGCTAGATAGTTGAGGAGGGAAACCGTCCCACTCAGGCACGCATTCTTGGCCTTGGCTGAAATCAGGAGGTCGTCACAGTACTGGAGGAGATGCACCTCTGAGTGCTGCTGGACCCAGGGTTCGAGATCCTTTTGGAGCTGCTGGCCAAAGACGACCGGTGAGAGATTGAGCCCCTGAGGGATGACTGTCCATGCTAATTGAACTTTTGACCCCCCCTCTGGGCTTTCCCATTCAAAGGCGAACAAAGGCCTTGAATCAGGGTGGAGGGGGATGCTGAAAAAGGCGTCTTTTAGGTCTATGACAGTGAACCAGGCGTGCTCTTCCGGAATTCCTACAAGGAGGGTGTGTGGGTTGGGGACCACAGGATGGGGGGCCTCGATCTGCTGATTAATGAGCTGGAGGTCTTGCACTAAGCGGTAGCCCTTGCCCCCCCTCCCCTTTTTGGCACAGCGATGATGGGCGTGTTATAGGGGGACATTATCTCAATGAGCCGGGCTTCTTCTCGGAGCTTTGTTATTACTGGTTGTAGGCCCTCCTTTCCTTGGCGGGAAAGGGGATACTGTTTCACATGAACAGGGCTTGCTCCCTCCTTGAGGGGAATTTTGTATGGTGCTGCCAACTTGGCACGAGACGCCCCTCCAATCCCGGCCCAAGCTAGAGGGTTGACTCTGTTTTCTATTAGGCTCCAGTCCTCGGTGGCCTCTGGGGTGGATTCTTCTGCAACCTTCAAAAGGGCCATTTGGTAGTTACTACTCTGCTGTTTAGGGAGCCGTATCTCCATCCTTCCGTCAGGAGTAAAAGCAATCTCAATTTGGAGTTTAGTCAATAAGTCCCTTCCTAGCAATGCCACCGGACAGGAGGGGGTACAGACAAATGCATGTTCTTAGGTGTGTTTTCCCAACCTTGGTGAACAGGGGAAGAGAGAGGTGCACTTGGGTTGCCCTTCCCTCGACCCCCATTACGGTGGTGAACCCTCCACCTCCCGTTGGGGGCTCACTGAGGGGGAGGACGGACAGGGTGGCCCCTGTGTCCACAAAGGCTTTGTAGGAATGGCCCCCAACCTTTATTTTGACCATGGGGTCCTGTCTTGCCTCAGAGACGGCTAAGAGGGGGCCGGGCCCCGGTCTGTCCTAATCTCTTTCCTGTTCATACAGAACTCTCTGCGCTCCTCCCGTATTTTCCCCTCTCTCTTTCTGCTTCAAAGCCTCACAGTCACGCTTCCAGTGCCCCATTTTCTTACAAAAGGCACATTGATCTTTCCCCAGGGGAGATCCTTTCCTTCCCCCTTTCCTCCCCTTTCTAGCTCCCTCTTTGTCAGGTTTAAGAACCGCAGCAAGGAGCTTGGCCTGCCTCTTGTCTTTTTCTTTTCCTTCTTCTTCTCGCCTCTCATAAACCTTTCGAGCTACTTCAACTAAAACTCCTAGGTCAGCTGCCAACCCTCCTTCAACTTTTTGCAACTTCTTTCTGATGTCCTGGCAGCTATTTCCCACGAACTGAGTTGTGAGGATCCTTAAATTATTTGGATCATTCAAGTCAATGTCAGTATATTTAGCGAAGGCTTCCCTCAGCCTTTGGAGGAACACGGCAGGAGGTTCGTTTTTGTCTTGCTTTAGAGTCAGGACTTTTTGCAAATTGGGGGCCCTTCTCGCAGCTTGCTTCATGCCTGCTAAAATGAGTCGAAAATAGTCAGCATGTAAGCGTCTATGTGCCGCTGTGGCCACCCCCCAATTGGGTCACCCTGTGGGCAGAACCTCCGCCGTCTTCTCCTCAGTTGCCTGGGGATTTTCCTCCCTATACTTGGCTCGTGCCCCCGCAAGGATGGTTGGCTTTTGGCTGAGAAAACAGGTGTTCAATAGCATTTGTGTATCGTCCCATGTGGGGTTGTGAGTAAGCCTCACATTCTCCATCAGAGACAGGAGTGGCCCGGGATCCTCTTCAAAGGAGGGGTTAAATTGTTTCCAATTATACAAATCAGATGTTGTGAATGGGACATAAACAAACATCGTCCCTTGAGGACGTTGGGCGGTAGGATCGGGGACTTCTCTGATGGGGAAGGTGAACTTCACCGGTGGTTGGGGGTCCTTTCGCAGGTTGTAGTTAGGTCCCCCTTTTGCTTCTCTCTGTAGGACATCCAATCTTTCCTCTAGGGAATATAGACGATCTTGGAGAGTGTCCTGGCATTCAACTAGAGGGGTGGGGTCCTCTGGTACTATTTCGTGAGAGGGGTCCTTCTCGGGGGCATCTAACCGCTAGGCGGGCCCCTCAGGAGAGGGTGGTGGTTGCAACGAGCGCCCTGCGACGGCTGTCCCGTAGGGAGGAGGAAGCAGTAGGTCCTCTGGTGCCGTGGCCACGACCCTGGGTGGTCCTTCTTTTGCTGGTTTCCTTTTGACCACCATGGGAAGGGCAAGGGACATGCATTTAACAACCCACGGAGCAGGCCTGTCACGAAGGGGCACACATGTTGCCCACAAATCAATATAAAGGAACTGGTCCCAACTTCCCCTCTGTGCTACTATTGTTCGCACATCAGATACCAAGGTTGGGTCAAAAGACGCCTCGGGTGGCCATTTGGGTTCTAATATTGGCCATTCCCGGGTGCAAAAAAAGACAAGACGATCCTTTGTCATCTTAGTTCCATAATCCTGCTTAAAATGTGACCAATTGCGCAAACAACACTCCAAGGGCGTATGGGACTTCTTCGCAGACTTAGATTGGGACCCGCCCATGACGGTGGGAATTTCAATCAGCAATTCTTGTGCTTCACCCTCCTCTGACCTAGCCCGTCTCTGGGGTAAGGAAATGCAGATCGGGGCTCCCCACTCGCTTCGCCCGTAGGCGTCTCACACAATCGCAAACACACCACCGTCCTGCGTTTATCCCCTAATGTAAGCTGTTTCACTTACCCCAAAAGCCTCTTCTGTCCCGCCCGCAGCTGCGTCCAGCTGCTTATTGATCCACTGCCGGTGCCTAAAAGGAGTGATCACGTCTCCCTCTTCCTCTGGCGTTGGTCCCCAGGCGCCTCTGCCGCCACCGTCGTGAGGAGAAGGCAGTGTAAAACAACCGCCTGTGGCCACTTCTCCTCCGCGGTCCCTCGGCTCAGCGCGAAGGGGACGCACCCCGAAGCAGGATCCGAGTCACGGCACCAAATTGTTAGATAAAAAGTCCTTGCTTTCAGTTTAGAAGAAAAGAATGCCAGGCAGGCAGCAGTGGATCCAACACTATTTTATTGAACATTTTGCAAAACGGGTGCAGAGCAGTCTGGACCCCGAGACACGTGTGCAAAAGCCCTTTATATCATATCACTTCTATTTTTCTTACCAGTAACCAATGAAACAGTTAGTACATCGGCTCACTAAGTCAATATCCAATAAACAGTCACTATCACCTTTGTTGTTGTTGTTCAGTCGTTCAGTCGTGTCCGACTCTTCGTGACCCCATGGACCATAGCACGCCAGGCCTTCCTGTCCTGCGCACTCTCCCGGAGTGTGCTCAGGTTCATATTCATTGCATCGGTGATGCTATCTAGCCATCTCATCCTCTGCCGTCCCCTTCTCCTTTTGCCTTCAATCTTTCCCAGCATCAGGGTCTTTCCCAGTGACTTTTCTCTTCGCATGAGGTAGCCAAAATATTTCAGCTTCAGCTTCAGTATCTCTCCTTCCAATGAGCACTCAGGGTTGATTTCCTTTAGGATGGACTGATTTGACCTCCTTGCAGTCCAGGGGACTCGTAAGAGTCTTCTCCAGCACCACAGTTCGAAAGCATCAATTCTTCGGCGCTCAGCCTTCCTTATAGTCCAGCTCTCACAGCCATACATTACTACTGGGAAAACCATAGCTTTGATTAGACGGACCTTTGTTGGCAAGGTGATGTCTCTGCTTCTTACTATGCTGTCTAGGTTTGCCATAGCTTTCCTCCCAAGGAGCAAGCGTCTTTTAATTTCATGGCTACAGTCACCGTCTGTGGTGATCTTGGAGCCCAAGAAAGTAAAATCTGTTACTGCTTCCATTTCTTCCCCTTCTATATGCCAGGAAGTGATAGGGCCAGATGCCATGATCTTAGTTTTTTTAATGTTGAGTTTCAAACCAGCTTTTGCACTCTCCTCTTTCACCCTCAACAAGAGGCTCTTTAGATCCTCTTCACTTTCTGCCATTAGGGTGGTATCGTCTGCATATCGGAGGTTGTTGATAATTCTCCCAGCAATCTTAATTCCGACCTCTGATTCATCCAACCCGGCGTTTCTCATGATGTACTCTGCATATAAGTTAAATAAGCCAGGTGACAAAATGCAGCCTTGTCGTACTCCTTTCCCAATTTTGAACCACTCGGTTGTTCCATGTCTGGTTCTTACTGTTGCTTCTTGACCCTCGTACAGGTTTCTCAGGAGACAGGTAAGGTGGTCTGGTACTCCCATCACTTTAAGAATTTGCCACAGTTTGTTGTGATCCATACAATCAAAGGCTTTAGCATAGTCAATGAAGCAGAAATAGACGTTTTTCTGGAATTCTCTTGCTTTCTCCATGATGCAGCGAATGTTGGCGATTTGATCTCTAGTTCCTCTGCCTCTTCGAAACCCAGCTTGTACTTCCGGTAGTTCTCGGTTCGTATACTGCTGAAGCCTAGCTTGTAGGATTTTGAGCATCACCTTGCTGGCATGTGAAATGAGCGCAATTGTGCGGTAGTTTGAACACTCTTTGGCGTTGCCCTTCTTTGGAATTGGAATGTAAACTGACCTTTTCCAGTCTTGTGGCCATTGTTGAGTGTTCCAAATTTGTTGGCATATTGAATGCAGCACTTTAACAGCATCATCTTTTACGATCTTAAATAGCTCAGCTGGAATACTGTCATCTCCACTAGCTTTGTTGTTACTAATGCTTCCTAAGGCCCACTTGACTTCACTCTCGAGGATGTCCGGCTCAAGTTCAGTGACCGCACTATCATGGCTATCAAGGACATTACTATCATGGCTATCAAGGACATTAAGATCTTTCCTGTATAGTTCTTCTGTGTATTCTTTCCACTTCTTCTTAATCTCATCTGCTTCTGTGAGGTCCCTGCCTTCTTTGTCCTTTATCATGCCCGTCTTTGCACAAAACGTTCCCTTGAGGTCTCCAATTTTCTTGAAGAGATCTCTAGTCTTTCCCATTCTGTTGTTTTCCTTGATTTCCTTGCATTGTTCATTTAAGAAGGCCTTCTTGTCTCTCCTTGCTATTCTCTGGAACTCTGCATTCAGTTGGAGATATCTTCCCCTTTCTCCCTTGCTTTTTGCTTCCCTTCTTTCCTCAGCTACTTGTAAAGCCTCATCAGACAGCCACTTGGCTTTCTTGCATTTCTTTTTCTTTGGGATGGATTTCGTTGCTGCCTCCTGAACAATGTTACGGACCTCCGTCCATAGTTCCTCAGGCACTCTGTCTATCAGGTCTAATCCCTGAAATCTATTCCTCACCTCCACTGTAAATTCATAAAGGATATGATTTAGGTCATACCTGAATGGTTTAGTGGTTTTCCCTACGTTCTTCAATTTCAGCCGAAATTTTGCAAGAAGCAGCTCATGATCTGAGCCACAGTCAGCTCCAGGTCTTGTTTTTACTGACTGTATGGAGCTTCTCCATCTTTGGCTGCAAAGGACATAATCAATCTGATTTCGATATTGACCATCTGGTGATGTCCATGTGTAGAGTCGTCTCTTGTGCTGTTGGAAAAGAGTGTTTGCTATGATCAGCGTGTTCTCTTGGCAAAACTCTATTAGCTTTTGTCCTGCTTCATTTTGTACACCAAGGCCATGCCTGCCTGTTATCCCGGTGATTTCTTGACTTCCTACTTTAGCATTCCAGTCCCCTATGATGAAGACGACATCTTTTTGTGGTGTTAGTTCTAGAAGGTGTTGGAGGTCTTCATAGAACCGATCAACCTCAGCTTCTTCGGCATCAGTGGTTGGGGCATAGACTTGAATTACTTTGATGTTGAATGGTTTGCCTTGGATTCGTACTGAGATCATTCTATCATTTTTGAGATTGTACCCCAGTACTGCTTTTCCCACCTTTTTGTTGACTATGAGTGCTACTCCATTTCTTCTAAGGGATTCTTGCCCTCAATAGTAGATATAATGGTCACCTGAATTAAATTCGCCCATTCCTGTCCATTTTAGTTCGCTGATTCCCAAGATGTCGATGTTCAATCTTGCCATCTCATGTTTGACCACCTCCAGCTTACCTTGATTCATTGATCTAACATTCCAGGTTCCTAAACAATATTGTTCTTTACAGCATCAGATTTTCTTTTCACCACCAGACACATCCACAGCTGAGTGTCCTTTCAGCTTTGGCCCAGCTGCTTCACTCTTTCTGGCGCTACTTGGAAATACCCTCTGCTCTTCCCCAGTAGTATATTGGACACCTTCCGACCTGAGGGGCTCATCTTCCGGCGTCATCTCTTTTAGCCTTGTGATACGTTCCATGGGGTTTTCTTGGCAAGAATACTGGAGTGGGTTGCCATTTCCTTCTCCAGTGGACCACATTTTGTCAGAACTCTCTGCCATGACCTGTCCGTCTTGGGTGGCCCTGCACGGCATAGCTTATGGCTTCAGTGAGTTACGCATGCCCCTTCGCCACAACAAGGCAGTGATCCATGAAGGGGCACTATCAGCTTACCAAGCTGTTAGTCATGAGCACGTCAGTATGATTCCCTTTTTGCTCCGCCTATATTTTCCCGCCACTCGGGCTCTTACGTAACTTGAGACACCAACGGTTATGGAGTCTCCTTTTTCTAACACTACCTTTCCCCCAGCAAGCTGGGTACTCATTTTACCGACCTCGGAAGGAAGGAGGGCTGAGTCGACCTGAGCCAGCTACCTGAAAACCAGCTTCCGCTGGTATCGAACTCAGGTCATGGGGAGAGTTTCGGTTGCATTACTGCCGCCTTCCACGAACTTTAGTGGCATATTGGTTGATCCTAATAAATGTATTGCCCAACTATGAGTTTTGGATTGTTTTTCTCATGAACCAGTATGGGTAACTTTTTTAAAAATGAGTTTTCTGGGTCTTACTGCAGTGTGCTCAGGATTGTAGCTCTAATTGCAGATTAAAATCCTTCTACCCAATTAGTCACTGAGGTTGTCGATAATGAAGAAGTCCAAAATTCTGGACTCTTGACATACAAACATGGCAAGCAGGTCCTGAAACACATTGAGTTTGTTAATTAACCCATGATTTGCTGCTGTTATGTGTGAACTGGTCAACTGGGTGAAAAAAAATGGCATACTTTTCCTTCCAATACCTGTCTAAAGTTACCAGGCACTTTGCCATTCTGAGTGAACCAGCTATAGTTTCCAGAGCCAGAGACATCATGATGCAGAAGGAATCTACTGCCTTTAGCTACAGTATCCTATTCAAAAGACAAGGGGCAGACACTGGAGGAGAACAGAGTGATAGAATAGACTGTACCATTTCAAACTACAGCTCAGGCATCACATTTTTAATTATCTCATATGATGTGAGTTTTTTTAAAAGAACTCCTAGCAGTTAGCTGGGCTGGACATGGGCTTGGCTTCCTCCCAAATGTCTTGGGGTTGTTGTTGTTTTACATGCAGAGTTATTTATTTAATGTGGAGGAATATTCAACAATGGCATGCCCCACCTACAGCCTGAAATTATATAGCCCACTCTACCATCATAAGATTCTACCAGCTTCTTTTGCAGCCTGAGATTGCTCCAGAGAACACCCTAAAATGGGGGGGAGCAGAAAGTAGATCTCCAGATGTTTTGGGCCAACTGAGAAGCCCTGCTAGCATGGCCAATGGTCAGGAATGCTGGGAGTTGACGTCCCAAACATCTGGACTTCTTTCTACTTTTTTCTGCCCACCCATGGTCTGAATGACCACTTAGCAAAGAAACAAATTATAAGATTCTGCTATCTAAAGGTTTCTTGGTTAAGAAGGTCCTTTTTGGATAGATAGCCATGTTGAGCCATATAAAAACAAAACTCTGAAATCTACCATAGGTCAATACCTTTATTAGGCCAACCGAAAATGGGGTTTATTTACACTATTACAGCCTTCCCCAACTTGGTGCCCTCCAGATGTTTTGGATTACAACTCCCAGCATTCCTGACCATTGGGCATGCTGGCTGGGGCTTAAGAGAATTGAGGTCAAAAACATCTGGAGGGCACCAGGTTGGGAAAGCCTGCACTATTGTGCACCATTTTGGTTGGCCTTAATTAAAGTATTGCCCTACTATAGATTTTGGATCCATTTAGAGAAAGATTCTACAAAGATCATTCTTGTCAAGAAACACTATACGTAATGGGAAACATCAGATCGCATTGCTTCTGATATTTTATTGAAACATGTCGGGCTTCATTTGATTTTCCCCTCCCCCACATCAGAAGCCTACCTACGGGATTAAACTTGAGCCTCTTCTTCCTTCTAGTAGTCTTGATTCTTTGGAATGGAATTGCCCCTTCATTGCCTCTTCCGTCGCCTCACATACCCTTTTATTCATGCAGAAGGAACACCTTGGGTTCCTTGCAAGAGGAAAAAAGGCGGGATACAAATGTCATCACCACCCGAGTACCCCACAGTATTAAAGCCAGATGTATGCTCTCTGAAGAACAGCAGCCGCAACGCACAGGTTCAGGCAGTAGGTAAGCTTCCACACATGAAGTCCCACTCGCTCCCTTGCATGAGCAGGAGGCCTCAGCCCTTCTGCTAGGGCAACACCAGCAGCTTGTAGACAATTGCTAGTTACTTATTTAAATTTAGCATTCAAAAATTTAACTAATACTGTTCAGTTAAATGACACTTGAGCATGTGAAAAGAGATAATATTGAAAAAGGTGGGATTTAGTTTGTATCTTTGTTTTTAAAGGAACAGTCCAGAACGTACAGAGAGACAGAGATCCCGAAGAAGTAAACATCTGTTAGGTTCATGTGCCCCATATACTGGAAATGTGGGCTTTTTTAATGCACTGTATGGTGACTCTGTACCATTACATATAATCAGGGTTACTGTTTTGTGATTACACTGATGTGTATCCACGTTTCTGCCAAATGTATTTCAAATGTGTGTATGCATTTGCTATTATTTAAATGCTAAGGACAGAAAGAAATTCAGGTCAGAATAAATGGGACTTGCTCAGAAGTAGTCTAAAGAAATCATTGGGGCCTAGAATGCCAACATCTTCTATTGCAGTGAACATAACATTTCCCTTTTACTTGGAAATACATTTATACAAGCTTGTTTTCCTGTTTTAAATGCATTCATTATTTTTGAGAAAAGGGAAATGAATTATTATTAAACCAGTGGAGTTCTGAGAGGCATGCGTGGTCTCTCACATTTATCTTCAATACAACCCTGGTTAGGCTGAGAGATAATGCTCAAGAGTGGGCATCTGACTCCTGCTTTCCCTGGACCTAATCCAATACTGTATCTACTACATTACACTAGCTCTTAACATGTCTCTGTATACATTAGCAGAAGCCAAAATGGAATCTTACAGAGCAGCATGGAATCACACCAGGGAAGCAACTTTCTTTCTCTCACTAATTATTTATATATAAAACTCCTGTCAAAAACGATAAACCTTTTTGAGTCTTACTAGCGTTTCTCGAGGTGATGTCTTCTCAAATTTTTTAGCTTCATACCTCAGGGTGCAGCCTGTCTAGTAAGAATTAACAATGATGGAAATAAAGGTGAGCATGAAGGAAGATAGAAGGTAACAACCTCTTCTTTTTGCAAAAGGAAATGGTTTACTTTAAACTTAACTCTTATTTTCATTGTGTCTGACCTGTACAATTAAGAGAAGAAACCATAAGAATTTCAGAAACTACGATTAATTTGTAAAAGTGATCCACTTGAACAGTCTTAGTGGTGTACAATGCAGTCATAACCACGTTTACTCAGAAATGTCCCACTGTCTTCAATGGGGCTTAATACTAGCAAGTAGGTTTGATTAATACTACTATCACAACTATCAGATAACTCTTTCCCCCTTCTCCTTAAAAATGCTGTTAACATAAAAAGCAACATGCCTAACCTATTTGACTTAAGAAACAGTGTTTCATAGACCATCAAGAAGGGAAAGCTCTTTCTCACTCTCTCAATAAATAAATACATACATACATACTCATAAAATTGCAGGGCTGGAATGCAGAACACAGAGAACAACAGAAACCAACAAGTAGATAACAGTAGGGAAGCTGGTGAAGGACAGCTGAAGAGCAGGAATCAGGAATAATTATCAGTTGGGCACAGTTTGCAGGACCACAGATAACTTCAAGGTAGACACCTTATTCAATCAGTGATGAACTGAGCCCTTATATTAGCCTTTCCCAACCAGGTGCCCTCCAGATGTTTTGGACTACAATTTCCAGCATTCATGACTATTGGTTATGCTGACTGCGACTTCTTAATAAGGATTGACTTCTTAAAGGAGTCATGGTCAGGAGCTTTGCAGGCGTTTGGCATAACAGGTAAGGATAACTGGGTGGTTTCTTCATTGTAGAGCACCCAGGAACCTTGCATAGTATTGGCTGGTCATTCCGCGACCAACAGAATATTGGCATGTAATATCGCGAAGGCTTCTCAGTCGCAGCACCCACCCGCTGGAAAACCCTCCCCCATGCAGTTCAAGAGGCAGAAAATGTGGTATGTTTCAAATGCCTCCTGAAAACACACTTGTTCACTGAGGTCTTCTCTGGCTTGTAAATAATTGCAATTAATTATATGCTGTTCCAGCTTACCATTCCTTGCATTGTTTTGTTATTGTAGTTTGAAATTGTTTTTAATACTGTATTTTAAATGTATTTTTATTGTAATTGAAATTGTTTTAATAGTGTATTTAATGTAATTTTAATATTTATATGTGAACTGCTTAGTTATTTTTAAATATTAAGTAGTATATAAGTATGATTAAGTAAATAAATAGTATGTCAATTTAGGTAAAATGTAATTATGAAACATTTCACAAGGATGAAGACCTTTACAATCACTTGATTTTTTTTCCGGCTTCAGAGAGATTCCCAGTTGGTCAATCACATGGTCCAAATATTTAGCCTGATCTTGGAAAATGAAGCACCTCTGTCTGTTCACCTACAGATTGGAAGTCCAGAAGAACTGCTTCCAAATTCTTCAGATATCATCAAAATAACACCTGGCAGCCACTGATCCAAGATACACTGAAAGATGGCTGGTGGCTACAGTAGACATTTATACTGAAAGAGACATCTATGAGTATTAATATTGTCCAAAGAAGGTTTTGATAGCTACTCCTTGATAGACCTATGAACGGTTTAAAATTCCCTGACAATTAGGAACACAAATCTTGTAGTTGGAGTTTACTGCAAGTCCATAAACTTCACAGATTCATGCCCTATTATCTTGCTTAGGTACACACTCACTTAAAGGCACTGGAGAAGTTACACCTTCTGGTTGCAAAGCAGTTAACTGTTTGGCTACTGCCTCCCTGAAGTATATGGCACTGGGCGAGCCTTAAAAACCTAATGCCAGGTGTGGCTCCCTGTTGAATAGTCAGATGAAACTTCCACCCCTTAAGTAACCCTCTCTTGACTAAATACTGAGTCACACTTTGTACTAATGCTTGCACTGCATCTGATGATGCCTGGAGAGCTGACTGGTCCAAATAAAAATAATTGAGTCAGTCATGCTTTAGAAGAATCCAATGAGCATTCTTGAAATGAATAGTCAAAGCTTGCTGTCCCAGGCAAACTTCCATTTGCAATTACTGTACAATGTGTTTGGTATAAGAAAGCAATTGAGTATCTTGCTGGCAACAATGCAAAGTGAAACCAATGTGACTGATCCATATTTTGTGGTACTACTGTTAATGCTGCCCTTTATCTAACAATAAATATACTGAAACCATTTCAGTGTGTCCATATCCAGTACAGTGGCACAACTGATGGTCCATACAACTCATGCAAGACTCTCTTATGGACCAGAAAAGGTGGTTCAGTTCACAGAATCGTAGAATGGGGAGGTACCTTGGAGATCATCCTGTCCAGTTTCCTGTTTACCCTGGAGATGTCCATAGGACTGCCAATACTTTTAGAATGCCCAGAGCGTCCTCTTTTTCTACAGTTGTTGCAAATGCAGTCCACAAAATGGCTGACCAATCTGACCAAGGCTGCCCATACAGCATAAGTGCTGACCACTCCGCTGATGGCTTCCCTGATGGCTGCAGTTGGCCAGAATCTTCACACAACATCTTTGGCCTTCCAGCAGAAGATGGGTGCATCCATCTTGACCAGAAAAAAATCTCTGTCTTAAAGAATGAGTAGGTTGATATAGGTGCAGGTGCTCCTTCAGATATTTAGCTCCCAAGCTGTTTAGGGCTTTAAAAAGAGCAACTTGAATAGGCTCAGAAGCAAACAGGCAGCCAATGAAACCATTTCAAAAGTGACATGATATGGGAGAACCAGGCATACTAGCCAACGTTCTGGCAGCTGTATTCTGCACTAACTGAAAATTCCAAACCATCTTAAAGGGCAGCTTCACAGAGGCCTGCAAGGGGGCAGGGGCAAACAGGGCAGGTTGCCCCAGGGCCCCATGCAACAGAAGCCCTGCAACAACCTTCTTTTAAAAAAATGCAAGCCATTCGCATGGGCCAAAGCCCCATGTATGACAAGAGCCCACCGAAAATTACATTACCCTGGGTCCCCAGATTCCTCTGGGCAGCCCTGGTTTAACATACAGTGCACTGCAGTAATCCAGCCAAAAGGGTACTACAACACTGATCACTATGACCACCAGACTATCCCTGTCTGGGAGTAACTGGTAGGAAACCTCAAAGATCTCAGGCAGAGGTCTTGTGTATCACCTGCTAACTGGAGGTACCAGGGTTTAAACCTGGGACCTTCTGTGTGGAAAGCATGTGCTCACTGAGCTATGGTTCCTAACGTGTAAGCATGTAGTGCTGTACAATGACACTCAAAAACAGGTTGTGGGACTGTGCTCTGGTAAGCCCTGATTCAAATTAAACTTGATCATCGTCATTGTTAATTTGTGTAATCTCTACATAGAAACCTAGAAAACGTTACATCATCTGTTTGTATCCTATCATTATTATAACATTATGTTTATTCCAGTAGTCAGAGAGTATGTAAGTTAGCACACGATACCCTTACATCATGAGAAACGCCGGGTTGGATGAATCACAGGTCGGAATTAAGATTGCTGGGAGAATTATCAACAACCTCAGATACGCAGACGATACCACCCTAATGGCAGAAAGTGAAGAAGATCTAAAGAGCCTCTTGTTGAAGGTGAAAGTGGAGAGTGCAAAAGCTGGTTTGAAACTCAGCATTAAAAAAACTAAGATCTGGCACTTCCTGGCATATAGGAGGGGAAGAAATGGAAGCAGTGACAGATTTTATTTTCTTGGGCTCCAAGATCACTGCAGATAGTGACTGTAGCCATGAAATTAAAAGACGCTTGCTCCTTGGGAGGAAAGCTATGGCAAACCTAGACAGCATAGTAAGAAGCACAGACATCACCTTGCCAACAAAGGTCCATATAATCAAAGCTTTGATTTTCCCAGTAGTAACATATAGCTGTGAGAGCTGGACTATAAGGAAGGCTGAGCGCCGAAGAATTGATGCTTTTGAACTGTGGTGCTGGAGAAGACTCTTACGAGTCTCCTGGACTGCAAGGAGGTCAGATCAGTCAATCCTAAAGGAAATCAACCCTGAGTGCTCATTGGAAGGACAGATACTGAAACTGAAGCTCAAATATTTTGGCCACCTAATGTGAAGAGAAAACTCCCTGGAAAAGACCCTGATGCTGGGAAAGATTGAAGGCAAAAGGAGAAGGGGATAGCAGAGGATGAGATGGCTAGATAGCATCACTGATGAAATGAATATGAACTTGAGCACACTCCAGGAGAGAGTGGAGGACAGGAAGGCCTGGCGTGCTATGGTCCATGGGGTCACGAAGAGTCGGACACAACTTAACCACTGAACAACAAATGTTTATACTGCCCTAATGGTGTGTTGATTTTCTTTTCTTTTAAGCTGCCTTGGAGGTCTATTGTCAGGCAGAAGGGCAAGCTTCTGAAATAAAGTGAAATAAAATAAATAATATACCTTCCTACCAAAAAGGTATGGTATACTTTGACGAATTGTACTAATTTAGGGAGCAATCCTATGTAGGTTTAGACAGAAAAAAGGCCTACAATTCCCATGCTAAACCTGCATAGGATTGAGCCCTTAACGTATTTTAATTATTAGAATAGAAAAAATAGGGGGGAAATGGCAATACAAGCACACAATATGGCTTTTCTTTCAGCTCAGCATGCATTGTTCAGCATAAACAGTTCTCTATGTAAACATGGTAGATACTTATCCACAGCATAATTTTTGAGTCTCCTGACAGGTTTACTGTGTTATAACATCATTCCAAGCTTTGTAAGCTTCATGGAGTTTTAAAAAGCCTGTTTGGGCATTGTCTATGATTAAAAAGGCATTTAAAACAAATACAAAGCTTTGAAATCTTCCAAGACCATAATTCTGGAGTCTGTGAAGTCATGATGTCAATGTACTTTTAAAAGGCAGCAACATGAAGTATCTGAACCTGAAACCTGTAATAAATAGGGCCAAAAATGCTATCAAGAATTGACAGGTGATGCTGGATAAAGTTTCTGCCTTGAATGAAAAACAATTCTGATTTAACTAAGAAGTTATGCAAAACCAACTTTGAATTGTCTTATTATAATTTCTCCTTAATGATACATTTCAGAAAAGTAGCTGCATTCATGTGTTGCAAAGAGTCCTGTGGCAGCCTTAAGAGTAATACATTTATTATGGAATTTTTGTAAGGTGCAGCATGTGTCATCACATCCTTGAAGTGACCTAGAAACATAGTTTTGGGGCCATATAGATGTGACATTGGAGATGTGTGAATGCATCTCTCAGTATCTTGGTGGTGGTGAATAACAACTCCGGGGGAAATTTGCATTGGTGAATCAGTATAGTAGGAGAAAGGGTTACACTCACTCTCCATGCCACGGGCCCACACCAAATTGCTGCATTTAGCCACATGCACACACACATACATAATGTAAGATGCATTCATGCATATCCAGTGTCACATCTAGTTTTGCCTACATATACATTTAGGGTGGCCACTTATGCATCGGTGAAAAACAGGAATCGCATTATCTAAAAAGGACAAAAGAGGACACATATTTGCATAAACTTTGTATGTGTTAATATATTATGTGCACAGTTTATGCAACTCTTTGTCTCGTGTGTGTATGTGTATATGTATACACACACACACACACACACACACACACTTAAAAAGAATTGCTACAATTCAAATAGAAATACAATACATCTCATTGTAACAAGGAAAACTGTGATCAGCTGACCTGTGTGCCTCCTCAGTTCACTGTCCAAGGTTCAACTGTTGCTGTGAAACTTAAATGTCCCTGCTCTCCCTTCTTATGGTTCTTTCCTCCTCCAAAGAGCACATACGTTTCTCCTTTAATCCTCATCACAATCCTGTGAGGTAGTTTAGGCTCAGTGGTAGAGATTGGCCAAGGCCACCCAAGTAAGCTTTGTGGCTGAGGAAGTATCGGAACCCAAATCTTCCTTATGTGTCTAACGCTCTAACCACTATATCACATTGACTCTCTATTCCAGTCATAACATGGGTAGGGAACAAGTTTTCTTAGCTGTGTGATGTAGTTGTTAGAGCATTGGACTTGGACTTAGGAGACCCAGGTTCTAGTCCCCACTCAGTCATGAAAGTCACTGGGTGACTTTGGGCCAGTCACTGACTCAGCCAAACCTACCTCACAGAGTTATTGTGAGGATAAAATGGAGAGGAGGAGGATCATATGCACCACCTTGGGCACCTTGAAGGAAAGGCAGGATATAAATGTAACAAATAAATACAAATAAAACAAATTAGCTGCAGGTGCTTGTTGAGAAATGCTATTTATATAACTGTCTGTTGATGTACTGCAATTTTTAAATACTTTGTGTGGCCTCTGTGAGGCTATAATGTATCTGAACAGGCTTGAGGCCTAGCTTTGGTACTGTGTTGAAGAACTGTTTAGAAGTAGTTGCTTGGTGACAGATTCTGCAAGGAGGAGAGACCATTGTGTTTAATATTTATAGACGGGGCCTGAATCATGTACAGTCATTTTTTTAATTGGTCTGGGAAACATCAGACTCTGATTGGCTGGTGGGTTCTAGCTCACTGGAAAAAGCAGTTGAGAAACGACAAGTAAGAAGGACAATTAAGGAGTTGACAGTCAGTTGGAAGAGTTAGAGAGAGTCTGTTGTTTGGTTTGTGGTGTGATAGACAAGGGTCAGAGAACAGCTAAGGTGAAGGTGTACTGCTGAGACCTGAATATTGAGTTATTCCTTCCCTGTGTGATAACCGTATGTTGCTGGTGAAGATCAGGAGTAGGGAGCAGGTGGTTGTGTTATGCCAGGGGGCTGTACTGTGTTAACATCTTACTCAAAGAAGGTTACACAAGCAGGCATTAAAACCAGATAAACTGACCAGACAGTCAGTAGTACAACAGGAGGAGCTTTTGTATCAGAAGAAGAGTATACTGAAGAGCTGGACCTGGTTGTGGGTATATTTGGCTGGGGTGGAGGTTTAGGCAATTTGGCCTGAGGTAAAACAAAGTCATGGAGGGAGCAATCCTACCGGGATAGGTGGCAACCTCCAAACTTGAAAGAGACCACCTATCTAATGCAGGGCAGGAGAAGAACGGAGGGGATCATCCCCTCCACGTTTCAGTCACCCTGCACTTGCGACTAGACAGCCAATTGGCTATCTAGCTGCAGGAAGGCGGAGAGGAGGAAGCAGCTGCCAGATGACACGTTGGATGTGTCATACCAGCATTTCTGCCTTCCCCACCCCAGAACGCCCCCCGGAACGCCCGGTTTTCGCCGCTCCGCACTCCTCTTCTGAGCGCGGAGGGCCGGGCTGTTCGGTGCTGCCTATAAGGCAACGCGGGGAGGGGATGTCGGTTCCCGGAAACCGACATAACCTATGGTCAACAATGCAAAGAAATCGAGGAAAACAACAGAATGGGAAAGACTAGAGATCTCTTCAATAAAATCGGAGATCTCAAGGGAACATTTTGCGCAACGACGGGCATGATAAAGGACAAAGAAGGCAGGGACCTCACAGAAGCAGATGAGATTAAGAAGAGGTGGAAAGAATACACAGAAGAACTATACAGGAAAGATCTGAATGTCCCTGATAGCCATGATAGTGCGGTCACTGAACTTGAGCCGGACATCCTAGAGAGTGAAGTCAAGTGGGCCTCAGGAAGCATTCCTAACAACAAAGCTAGCAGAGATGACAGTCTTCCAGCTGAGCTATTTAAAATCCTAAAAGATGATGCTGTTAAAGTGCTGCACTCAATATGCCAACAAATTTGGAACACTCAACAGTGGCCGCAAGACTGGAAAAGGTCAGTTTACATTCCAATTCCAAAGAAGGGCAATGCCAAAGAGTGTTCAAACTACCGCACAATTGCACTCATTTCACATGCCAGCAAGGTGATGCTCAAAATCCTACAAGCTAGGCTTCAGCAGTATGCGAATCAAGAACTACCAGAAGTACAAGCTGGGTTTCGAAGAGGCAGAGGAACTAGAGATCAAATCGCCAACATTCGCTGGATCATGGAGAATGCAAGAGAATTCCAGAAAAACATCTATTTCTGCTTCATTGACTACGCTAAAGCCTTTGATTGTGTGGATCACAACAAACTTTGGCAAATTCTTAAAGTGATGGGCGTACCAGACCACCTTACCTGTCTCCTGAGAAACCTGTACGAGGGACAAGAAGCAACAGTAAGAACCAGATATGGAACAACCGATTGGTTCAAAATTGGGGAAGGAGTACGACAAGGCTGCATATTGTCACCCTGCTTATTTAACTTATATGCAGAGTACATCATGAGAAACGCCGGGTTGGATGAATCGCAGGTCGGAATTAAGATTGCCGGGAGAATTATCAACAACCTCCGATATGCAGACGATACCACCCTAATGGCAGAAAGTGAAGAGGATCTCAAGAGCCTCTTGTTGAAGGTGAAAGAGGAGAGTGCAAAAGCTGGAAACTCAACATTAAAGAAACTAAGATCATGGCATCTGGCCCCATCACTTCCTGGCATATAGAAGGGGAAGAAATGGAGGCTGTGACAGATTTTATTTTCTTGGGCTCCAAGATCACCACAGACGGTGACTGCAGCCATGAAATTAAAAGACGCTTGCTCCTTGAGAGGAAAGCTATGGCAAACCTAGACAGCATAGTAAGAAGCACAGACATCACCTTGCCGACAAAAGTCCGTCTAATCAAAGCTATGGTTTTCCCAGTAGTAACATATGGCTGTGAGAGCTGGACTTTAAGGAAGGCTGAGCACCGAAGAATTGATGCTTTCGAACTGTGGTGCTGGAGAAGACTCTTACAAGTCCCCTGGACTGCAAGGAGGTCAAATCAGTCCATCCTAAAGGAAATCAACCCTGAGTGCTCCTTGGAAAGACAGATACTGAAACTGAAGCTCAAATATTTTGGCCACCTAATGCGAAGAGAAAACTCTCTGGAAAAGACCCTGATGCTGGGAAAGACTGAAGGCAAAAGGAGAAGGGGACGGCAGAGAATGAGATGGCTAGATAGCATCACGGGTGCAATGAATATGAACTTGAGCACGCTCCGGGAGAGAGCGCAGGACAGGAAGGCCTGGCGTGCTATGGTCCATGAGGTCACGAAGAGTCGGACATGACTGAACGACTGAACAACAATCTAGCCTCTGACTAGCGGCCATAGGATTGCACCCTAAGAGGCTTGTATAAGCAACACGTTTCTCTTAAGTCCTTAAGAATTGTCAGTAAGCATTCTTTTGAAAATCCCAAAGTAAATATCTGTATTCCCTTATGTACAAATTATCCCCTTAATAAACCAACTTGTTTAATAGTTCATCTTGTCTCTTGTGGTGGGGCCCATCTCACATGTAGGCCTCTTATACCAAGCTACTAGGAGGTTTTCAAATATTCTAAGATAATTGGTGGCCATGGAAAAGGGTTGGCTTGTAGAACTCTGAATTATAGCGGCAGAGAGTTTATTAGGCTCTGAAATATAAGCACTGCTAGAAGGAAGGAAGGAAGGAAGGAAGGAAGGAAGGAAGGAAGGAAATAAACCCCATAGATGGGGTCATTTTCCCTGCAGTGTTGTTTAAAGATTTAGGGCACAACCCTATGCATGTTTAGATAGGAAAAAATGCCTGCAACTCCCAGCATTCCCCAGGCAGCCACGTATAGGATTGTGCCCTTAGTTATTTAGCCCGCCTTTCCTACTAAAACTAGTGCTCAAGGTGGCCAACCATAATAAAATACAGATATTATACATAATTAAGAAAACAACATCAGTTAAAATGCATCCATTAAAACACATCAGTTTAAAAGAACTAAAAAATAAACTGCATCCATCTAGTTCAGTAAACAGGTGAGCTTAACAACCAAAAGCCTGCCTGTCCAATTTTAAATGGGAAAGCAGATTTCCTGTTTCACTGAGGATCAAAGGCAGTACAACATAAATAATACGCTTTTGTTTATTATCAAGTTAAGGAATTTTGATTGCCATCGCACATCTTGCACAAGCTGACAAACTTGCAGCCTGACTCTGCGCCTGTTGAAGTGGAAGTAAGCCCTTTTCTAGTCAAGTGGGGTTCACTCCCATTTATGTATTGTCTAATTTTCACTGCCATACACTTATATTATCTATTTCCCTTGGGTTGTATCCAATGTTGTGCTGGTGGAAGGGAGTTCATGGAGGGTGACTTCCCTGCTCCTTCCTTCCCCCAGCAACCCCCAGTGCCCCCTAAAAGCCTCTCCTGAGGGTAGGGTAACACTCCTGAGCCTGAGTAGACTGGTCTGTAGCACGGGGGCCTGAGAAGGAAAGGAAGATCCCCCCAAATTGGGTAGAGGCACTTTCTGTGGGTGAAGCTCCCCCATTTAGGAGAGGCTTTGGGGGGGGTTCTGGGAGCTTCTGGGGTAAAGAGGGCAGGGAAGTCGCCCCCTGTGCGCTCTCATTACATTCCAATAATGTAAGATTGGGTGAAATTACTTCAACTTGCACTTACACACACATTAACACGGTCCCAGCATTCCTGGGCCTTTTATTTTGATCATCAGCATTTTTTTGTCCACAGCTGGGCCTGAAATTGGCGGTTTTTAACATAATGCTGGAGGATTAGATATGCAGCTTCTATTCATAACAAGAGCCATGTGCATAATTCTGGGCATGTCGTGCTGATATTTTACTCAGTGGGGAATCTAAAATCAAGCAGTGTCGCTTTTTAATGCTGTCTTATACAGCCAAGAGTACAAGAAGAATTACAATTGCGATATTACTATAAATGCTGCATTTTTAAAGAAAGTTTCAATAAAATATTTAATACATACATGGTTTGGCAATCTTCCTGGTTACCATTTCTGCACTGAAAGTGCATATTGTATTGTTACAAACTGCTGTGTTTTCAAAGAAAATGAAACAAAATTTAGCAGATTAACATAGCAGATTAACATTGCTCAACCACCCTGTCATCATGTCTCAGGAAACATTAAGGAGATAAGATTGATAACAAAGATTTTTAGAAACCAAGAACATTTGATGTCCTTCCTGTAGAATTATGTTATGTTTAGTCACCCAGCTCTATATTTCTCTAAGCACTGAGGAGCTTCTCTCTCTGTCCATGGAGGCCTTTGCTGCATAAACGAAGGTGGAACAAATTAGCACTGGATCTAGATGGCATGAGGGTGATTCAAGTGTAAAAAGTTGGATGTTGGACTGAGTTAATATGCCTGTGATAGATGGGACTGAAGTATCCCTATCTGAGGTAGGTTTGAAGCCAAGGGCTTCTCATAGATCTATTATTGTTCCTGGATAAGCAGGTAGTGATGGTAACCAGGGAGCATGCTGATTCATGCTTTCCTATCCTTCAGGATTGACTGCTGTAATGGGGCTGCCCTTGAAGATGATTCACAAGCTTCAGCTGGTGTAAAATGTTATGGGTCATCTCCTAATAGGCACTGGGAGGTATGAGCATATTCAGCTCATACTTTGCACTGAGTTGCAGTAGCTGCTTGTTTGCTTCTGGTCCATATTTAACTTTCATTGCCTAGGAGCTAAAAGACATCTAGGAATTGCTTCTCTTTATATCAGCCACTGCACTATAAATTGTTTGGGAGAGCAAGCTTTGATCTGTGTACCCTTAAAATGTGATTTGAGAACCAGTACTGCTAGGAGCAGGGCCTTTAATGCAGCGATCCCAAGTTTATGTAACTACTTCCCCACTGAGATGGGAAGTTATTCCTCCATGTCCATGTTTTGAGAAGGTTGCAAGAGTTTGCTTGCTTTTTTGTATGTTTTTGGTCTTGCTAAGACTTTGATGAGTCTGGTTAATTTTGCCCAGCTGTATGCTGCATTTCATTTGTTGATTGTTACTGCCTGATGTTATTGTTAAGTTATTTTATCTATGTAAGTAGATTTGCGCTAGGGAGAAATGGCACATAAAGGATTTTTTAAAATAATCTTCTTGACAATCAGTTTGAGAACAGTGTGCATTGCACAATTATTTCACAGTTCAATTAAGAATACTGTATTACAATTTTGGAGCTATTCTCTGAAGAGATAAAGATATGGTTGTCTAAGCTCGTTGCAAAATTAAATTGGAAGCATGTGAGCTGGTAATACAATACTGCAGAAAGTTTCAGCTCTGTGCAGTCTGAATAGCTAATGGCACCATGCGTAAGCTTGATCTGTTTGTTATGCATACAATAGGTGAGAATTATCCACTTTGCCTATTTCTGATAAGACCACTCCTACTCCAGATTTATCACAAATGGTCTTCTACCTGGGCTTCTTTTAATCTGGTCCAAAGGTGCTGAAGTATCTAGCATTTTCAGGGATGGTTTAAAATCCAGTTCTCGCATCCATAAAGCAAGCCCTGCATATAAGAAGAGGTAACTTTAGTGTCAGTTACTTGGTAGAAAGGCAGGGTACAAATCAATCAATCAATCCATTTGGGATTGATATTACGTTCAGAATTCAATATGACAGGAAAATTGGTTAATTATTTCCATTAAGGAAGAGAAAATAATAGACCCCCCCCCCCCGCCAAGGCCCGCTGTAATGCATTTGCTAGGCATTTCCAGGATAAAATCTCTTCCATCCACTGGGGCATAGACTCCAAGTGTTACAGCAGATGAATCTGGTGAGGTATCCAGAGCACAGCCTTGTCCTATTCTCCTGGATGAGTTTCAGTTGGTACAGCTCAAGGACATTGACAAGGTGCTTGGACAGGTTCATGCAACCACTTCCGTACTGGATCCTTGCCCCTCTTGGCTTATAAAAAACTGGCAGGGAAGGAACAGCTGAATGGGCCGGGGAGGTGATTAATGCCTCCTTGTGAGAGGGAGTGGTCCTGGGCCTCTTCAAAGAGGTGGTGGTGAGACCACTCCTGAAGAAACCCTCCCTGGACTCAGAAAATTTTAATAATTTTAGGCCAGTGGCAAATGTTCCTTTCCTGGGCAAGGTTCTTGAGCGGGTGGTTGCCAACCAGCTCCAGACACTCTTGGATGAGACTGATTATCTAGATCCATTTCAATCAGGATTCAGGCCAGGTTTTGGCACAGAAACAACCTTGGTCACTCTGTATGATGACCTATGTCGGGAGAGAGACAGGGGGAGCGTGACCTTGTTGATTCTCCTTGATCTCTCAGCAGCTTTTGATACCATCAACCATGGTATTTTTCTGGGACGATTGGACTGGGAGTGGGAGGCACTGCATTGCAGTGGTTTCGCTCCTACTTGGATGGTCGGCTGCAGAAGGTGGTGCTTGGGGAATATTGCTCGGCCCTGTGGATTCACCAGTATGGGACTCCACAGGGATCAGCTTTCTCCTCCATGCTATTTAACATCTACATGAAACGGTTGAGTGCGATCATCCAGAGTTTTGGAGTGCATTGTTATCAGTACACTGATGACACACAGCTCTATTTCTCCTATTTTTCTTCTTCAGACAAGGGTGTGGATGTGCTAAATCAGTGCCTGGCTGTGACAATGGACTGGATGAGGGCTAATAAACTGAAACTCAATCCATACAAGATTGAGACCTTGTTCTGGATGGGGTTGTACTCCCACTCAACATCTACGGTCCTCCTCTGGCAGCCTACTCCAAGGGAAGCTTGGAAGAGAGCAACAAGGGAGAGGGCCTTCTTATTGGTGGCCCCCCAATTGTGGAATGATCTCCCTGATTATGCCCACCTGGTGCCAGCATTGTTGTCTTTTCTGCGCCAGGTCAAGATGCGCTCTTCTGCGCTCTTCTCCCACGGATCTGGCGGCATATGATAAGTTATGGTTGTTTGCTTGAAATTGCTTGTTTTAAGTTTCTTTAGATATATATTCTCTTGTATATATTGTCCATGTGTTTTTAATGTCAATGGCTTTATAATCTCTGTGTACTGTATTTTTAATGTTTTCAGTCTTTGTAAACCACCCAGAGAGCTTTGGCAATTGGGCGGTATAGAAATTTTGTTGTTGTTGTTACTAATAATTGTTGTTGTTATTAATAATAATATGTTCCAGACTAAAATGTTAATTTCTTCTCAAAATGCGAAGTCTTTGTGGAATGAAGATCCATGTGGCCTTGTATATAGTGTATTTTTAGTTTTGTGTTACACTTTCCTCCTCATTTGTTTAGTTTTAAAATGTTGAAATAGGTCAGTTTATTTGTATTTCGTAATACAATGCTGTATGAATTGTTTGATATTTTTATTATGCATTTACTTATTGACACTATGGTTATTTGTAATTCTTCCTGTTCGTTTTGTTCTGTTGTGAGCTGCTTTGGGCACAATCTTATGGGAAAGCAGAATACAAATAAACTGATAATAAACCTATCTGCACAAACAGAACCTGCCAACCTAGATTTCTGGTTCGTTCAAAAGCAGACTGTTGCCAGCGACACTCTTTCTAACAATCAGCCAATAGACAATACTGGGATGCAAGGACCAATGGCTTGATTCCATATGAAACAGATTTATATTATCAGTATACCGGCCCATTTTCTGGACATCCTCATTGTATCTTAGCCACACCCTGCCAGTGCCACTAATATCTGCTAGGTGTGTATATAAAACCAAGTGCTACATTACAAGTAGATATGAACAAATACAACTACTCTTCTGCAAAGGAGAGTATTCCCATGACCAAAGATAGTCAAATACTAGCAGTAATAAAATGAAGCCATGGCTCAGAAAAGGATTTAACCATGTCTAGAGTAGACCCATTGAAATCAGTTGGATTTACGTTCATCCTGACTAAGTCTCATTGATTTCAAAGGGTTTACTCTAAGTATGACTAAGTCTGGATCCAACCCCATAAACTTGCAACTAAGGAAGCAATCCAACTGGGATAGGCGGCTGCCTCCAAACTCGGAGGCGACCGCCTATCCAGTGTAGGGCAGGAGATGTGCGGAGGGGATCATCCCCTCCTCGCTTCAGCCGCTCTGCATTTGCGGCTAGACAGCTGATTTCAGCTGTCTAGCTACGGGAAGCCAGAGGGGAGGAAGCAGCAGCTGGACAACACGTTGGATGTGTTGTACCAGCATTTCCGAGTTTCCTGCCCTGGCACACCCCCAGCAACGCCCTGTTTTCGCCGCTCCAAGGTCCTCTTCCAAGCACAGAGCCGTTCCATGCTGCCCATGAGGCAGCACGGGAGGAGCTAAAGGTCGGTTCTCAGGGAACGGACCTATCCTATGGCTGTCTAGCCACTGACTAGCGGCCATAGGATTGCTCCCTAAGTCTAAGTGTGACTAAGTTTGGATCCAACCCCATAAACTTGCAACTAACTATCTAGAGAAGGATCACAATCAGGTCCTCTGGTTATCAGTGACATCACAATGTTGATAATCGTATCATGGAATGTGTCAAGAAGCTGCTTGAGCCCGTTTAACCCTACAAAATCCAAAACTGCCTAGGCAACACAAGAGATCCAAATATTAATGACACACCGTGTTTTGTAAAGATTGGTCATTTAGTTTTAAAGGTTGAATTGTACACATGAAGAACATCCATAAATATCTAGGCACTACTACACATGCATTATTTTTGCATATGCTTTTCTTGTATATTTGCACGCGCTCTCTCTCTCTCTTGCTTGCTGGAACAAATGCTTTAGCTTTCCCCTCATTTCATTTACAAGTTATGGCATACTATGCTTCTTTATTTGCCAAGTAGCTCATTAAAATGCATATTTTCAATTTGATTTTCACTTCAAATAATTATAAATGCTACTTTGCTCACTATGCTCTGTTAGGTTCAGTTGACAAGAAGTTTGTTTATTCCCAAATATTGGAAAAATCATTGCTTAAGCTCCTCAGACTAATTGTAGCCATATCTGTTATTGGTTACATCCGTAGCAATTCATTTTTAATTAGATATATTTATACCTCACCGGGAGGCTAGAATTTCTTATGAACTGATTGTTAGAGGAGGTAGGTAAGCTTCAGTGAAAACATAATACAGCTGCAAGCATTCCCCTACTGCTGATCCAAGACATATGTTCTTTCATACAGCAAACAGAGTCAACATTCCTGCTAATGGGGCACAGCAACTGCTGCAGTCATATTACATACTAAAACTGTGATTCTTATCACTGGAGAGCCCCAAACCCAGAATGTAGAACCGGTAAACAGACAACAATATAGAATAATTCCTCACTATTTTGTTTAAAATCTGAGAGTTTTCATTTTAAAATTAGTTTTCATAAGTTTAAGCCTCTCAAGCCAGTTGCTTATCTTTAAATTTTATGAATACCTATGTTCAAGCCCTTTTCAAAGAGGACAATTGGGACACTTGCCCTGGGCCTTGCACATGGAAGGGGGCACACACATCACATTTTATCTGAGAAGAAAAAGAGGGGGGCTCAAAATGAACATTCAGGCCCCCAGGCCTTTCAGACTCTTAGAAAAAGGCAGGCCTACGTTTTTCCACCACTTTAAAGGCTTGTGATTTCTTATCAGAAAAAGTTAGGCAGGCACCCATGATTAAAATTCTAGTCTTTATGACTACTTGTATCCTAGGGTAACCATGTGTGTGTTCCCCCCTTTTTTTTTTTACAGAGGACTGTCCCCTATTTCAAGGGCTGTCAGAGGACCATCTTCCATTTGAAGGTGTCTTCTCTTTGAAGGGCTGTCCTGTCCAATTTTGGTTTAAAGATAAAGAACCATAAAATCAATTGCCCATCAACAATTAGCACCTGAATAGCAGACTGAACAGGCAGACCTACAGGGCACCTGGTCACAGTCTTTCACACTATTGTGAGCTGAACTGTATTTGTTTAAATTATAGTAATTATTTCTAAATTGTTGTGAACTACCCAGAGAGCTTTGGCTATTGGGCAGTATAGAAATGTAATAATTACACACACACACACAATCATATGCAATGTTTCTGCAAACCGGTGTCCTCGTTTCTGTGTGATATACATTTCCTCTTTTTTATAAGTGGCCACCCTATCTCTAAGGCTAGGCCAATAGCCTTACTTGCTTGCCTAGTCAAGCAAGGCAGTATAACTATGCCTCCTAGGCCTTGTTCGCTGGGTAAAAAGTGGAAATCTGTTCTCCATACGTTTGTTCATGTTCTGTATCCTTTAACTTCTCTCCCTGCCCCATTTCCTGAACTGTTTCTCTTCAGACCACACTTCTTCATGCCTTTACAATCTCAGTACAAATGGGCTGTTTGTTCTCTGACAACACATTAGAATGCTTGTTATATAAGTGTCACACTGTCCCTTTTCTGAACTATATTGAAACAGAAAGATGCTGATTATGTTTGCGCTTAGGCTGGGGAAAGAAGAACCCAGTGTGATGACTTCCTGTCAGAGCTTAAATCCTGTGGAGACTTCATATGCTTATTATAGATAAAGGTGCAATATTTGTTAATAGTTGTGTTTCATAGTCTCTTAACTCTGCGTGTATTTCTATTACACATAGCACATCATATATATATATATACACATACACACACACACCCCCCCAAAGGTATGACAGGGGAATTACTTTATTCACTGGACAGCTGTAGAAATGTTATGACTGAGTTATTGAGGTTGCCATGATATTGGTAACCTTCTTTGGGTAAGGTCAGACAGCAGTCTCACTTCAAGGCTTGACACAAGACGACCACGCACATTACAGCTAGTCATCAAAAGTGCTAAGTTTGATGTGCTAGATAAATAAGTCAAATCTAGATCATGACCAAAATACCAACTGTAACGTGCTTGGGCTTGTTGGGAGTTGGAGAATGAGTTGGGAGGAATTTGTTGTTAGCCCCACTCCCATCCACCACCCCACACCATCCCTAATCTGAAGACCATCTATAATGCTGGGAGAAGCTGTAAGAAGAGGCACAGTTTCAGAGCTTTGAAGCTCATTTGAAGGCCAGTGTGTTTGTAGCAATAATGAGTGGAAATTACATGTCTTCAGAATTCCTCACCCTTTAATAGATTCCAAAGTCTCCTTGCAATCAAGAAAAAAAGCCTTCAGAAGATATTTAAAACGTATCATCCCTGGGGGACAAGAGCCAGAATACCTCTGCCTAATAGCACGGAGGGAAATAATTAGCAGGGCTGAAACAAAAACATTCAAAGGCTAGGATCCAAAGAGCTGCTTTATCCATTCCCTCTGACAGATTTTACTTTTCAGGCCCTTAATGTTATTTTATTTTACATTTATTTATTTATTGCATAGATAATATATTGTTTTCCAGTGTGCTATCAAAGTGGCTTCCATACATCAGAAGAACATAAAATATGACAATAAAAACACAGTAAAATAATCACATCAACTATAACCATACTGGTTGGGTCACCCTTCAGGGAAATCCTGCATGAAGAGGTGGGTCTTGAGCAGATGTTTAAAGATCAAGACTGAAGGTGCCTGTGTAATGTCAATGGGGAGTATGTTCCAGAGGGCAGATGCTCCAACGCTTGACCATCTATTACAGGTACTCCTGAGGAGAACCTTGGGAGCATGAGGCACCATCAGAAGTATGCCTGAGGACCGCAAGGTCTGAGTAGGAACATAAGGCGTGAGGCAATCCCTAAGGTGACATGATACCAAGTTGTTTAGCGCTCCGTGCACCTCGGTGTTCAGTCATGCCGGCCACATGACCACGGAAGCGTCTTCGGACAGCGCTGGCTCTTCGGCTTAGAAACGGGGATGAGCACCGCACCCTAGAGTCGGACACGACTGGTTGGGGACACCTTTACCTTTTTATGTAAAATGCTTAGATATTTTGTTATATTAAGTGCTATATAAGTATTAATAATAAATAAATAAACAGAACCTTAAATCTTTATACCACAAAGCTATTTTTGAAAGCCACCTTAATTTCAGAAGTACTTTACTGTTCAGGCTCCAGCCCCAACAGTAACATAGAATCATAGAATCATAGAATAGTAGGGTTGGAAGGGGCCTACAAGGCCATTGAGTCCAACCCCCTGCTCAATGCAAGAATCCAAGTCAGAGCATCTCTGACAGATGGCTGTCCAGCCTCGTCTTGAACGCCTTCAGTGTGGGAGAGCCCACCACCTCCCTAGGGAATTGGTTCCACTGTTGTATTGCTCTAACAGTCAGGAAGTTTTCCTGTAACTTGAGCCCATTATTCCATGTCCTGCACTCTGGGATGATTGAGAAGAGATCCTGGCCTTCCTCTCTGTGACAACCTTTCAAGTACTTGAAGAGCACTAACATATCTCCCCTCAGTCTTCTCTTCTCCAGGCTAAACATGCCCAGTTCTTCCAGTATCTCTTTATAGGGCTTTGTTTCCAGTCCCCTGATCCTCTAAACCCTCTCCAGCTTGTCTGCATCCTTCTTAAAGTGCGGTGCCCAGAACTGGACACAGCACTTGAGGTGAGGCCTAACCAGTGCTGAGTTGAGGGCAACTAGTACTTCCCAGGATTTGGAAGCTATGCTTCTATTAATGCAGCCCAAAATAGCTTTGGCCTTTTTTGCAGCCACATCACATTATTGGCTCATATTCAGCTTGTGATCGACAACAGTTCCAAGATCCTTCTCGTTTGTCGTGTTGTTGAGCCACGTATCCCCCATCTTGAAATTGTGCATTTGGTTTGTTTTTCCTAGGTGCAGAACTTGGCATTTATCTCTATTAAATTTCATTCTGTGCTCCAGTCTATCCAGATCACTTTGAATTTTGTTTCTGTTTGCCAAAGTATTAGCTATCCCGCCCAATTTTGTGTCATCTGCAAATCTGATCAGCATTCCCTGCACTTCCTCCTCCAAGTCATTAATACAAATGTTGAAGAGGACTGGGCCCAGGACTGAGCCCTGCGGTACCCCACTCGTTACCTCTCCCCAGTTTGAGAAGGTCCCACTGATAAGCACTCTTTGAGTCTGATGCTGTAGCCAACTGTGGATCCACCAGATCGTTGTTTCATCTAGCCCACTTTGAGCTAGTTTGCTCATCAAGATATCATGGGGCACTTTGTCGAAAGCTTTGCTGAAGTCGAGGTATATTATGTCTACAGCATTCCCACGGTCCACAAGGGCAGTGACTTGATCAAAAAATGAGATCAGATTCGTCTGGCAGGATTTGTTCTTGACAAATCCATGTTGGCTTCGAGTAATCACTGCATTGTTTTCAAGGTGCTTCCAGATGGATTGCTTTATCATCTGCTCCAGAATTTTCCCTGGGATTGATGTCAGACTGACTGGTCCGTAGTTCCCAGGTTCCTCCTTTTTACCCTTTTTGAAGATAGGGACAACATTAGCCCTCCTCCGGTCATCTGGCACTTCCCCCGTCCTCCATGATGTCTCAAAGAGAATAGACAGCGGTTCTGAGAGTTCTTCTGCCAGTTCCTTTATTACTCTACGATGCAGTTCATCTGGCCCTGGAGATTTGAACTCATTCAAAGTACTTAGGTGTTCCTTGACCTTATGCCTGTCAATCTCAAGCTGCAATCCTGCCCCTTCAGCCTGTACTTCGCCTTTGCCGGGGGTGTGTGTCATAGACCCTCTTTTGGGAGAAGACTGAGCCAAAGTAGGAATTGACCACTTCTGCCTTTTCTTTGTCATCTGTTATCATTTTGCCATCCTTATTTAATAGCTGAACAACCATTTCTTTCCTCTGCCTTTTACTATGCACGTAGCTGAAGAAAGCCTTTTTGTTGTTTTTAGCATCCCTCACTAACCTCAGCTCGTTCTCAGCTTTAGCCTTCCTGACGCCATCCCTGCAATTCTGCGCTACCTGCCTGTACTCTTCGTTACTTGGCCTTCTTTCCACTTCCTATATGTGTCCTTTTTTGTTTTCAGGTCATCTCTAAGCTTTTTGTGAAGCCACACTGGCGTCTTCTGTTGTCTTCCACCTTTTCTACTTGTTGGAATTGTTTGTAATTGTGCCTTCAGAATTTCCTTTTTTAAAAGTTCCCACCCATCTTGGACTCCTTTTCTCATTAGCATCGCTTGCCATGGGGCCTTACTGATCATTGTTCTGAGTTTATGAAAATCAGCTTTCCTAAAATCCAGGGTACGCGTTTGACTACACTCGGCTTTTGCCTCCCTTAGAACCAAGAACTCAAGTACAACATGGTCGCTTTCTTCCAGACTTCCTGTAACTGCTACTTTATCCACTAAGTCATCTCTGTTGGTTAGGATCAAGTCAAGGATAGCCGATCCTCTAGTTCCTTCCTCTACTTTCTTTAGGAGGACGTTATCCGTCACATAAGTCAGGAATATGCACAACATATTCTTGTTGTGCTCGGACACCTCTTTCAGGGATGTGGAAAAGTATTTTTCAGAAGCCTACTTGGCAAGGAGGACAAGTGATTTCCCATCCTACACAACCAAGGGACATTTGAAGGTGGTCCAAGATATCTGGGGGCCAGATATCCAACTATGGTCCTTCTTAATCACCAGTTTTGACCTTTATAAGTTGTTGCTTACTTTCATATCTACCCTGAGTTAGGAAGACACTGTTAGGAAGGCAACTCATTCACTGAGTTGGGTTTCCCTTTCTCTGTTAATGACCCATCCCCTGTAATTCACCATATTCCTGAACTTTTTACCTGTCAGGAGCGCCCTGGCGGCCTCTTGCAGTCTACTCCAATAGCCAACTCAAGACACAGACAAAAGGATTATTTTCAAGGCTTTAATCCTTTTACAACTTAATGATTGTTTCAGATGCTAATCACCAGTGACTAAGCAAGGAACAGCAGAGTAGCCTATGCTCCAGGTTAGGCAGTTGGTCCCTATTTGAAGGAGAATCACGGGAAGACCCTGAACTTATGGGTTAGGGAGAGATCCTCCCTCTTTCCCTTGGGTCCTCGGGACGTGACCGTTGCTTGCGTGCCAAACGAGTGCTACGCCTCCTTTCTGCGCACTCCAGCTGTCGTCGCTCCCTGTGTCTGAGCCGAGCATCTGGCAAGCCCCCTCCCCCCCTCTCTCACTGCCAGGGTCACTATCTCTCTCAGGAATGCTGGCAGGAGGAATCTCTGCCAGCTGCTGTGCCTGTGAGAGATGAGCCGCTCCTCTCCCACAGATTGCTGTTCGTCCTCAGAATCAGAACTGCTCTGGGGTTCTATCAGCTCAGTTTCCACCCTGGCATTACCTAATATAAGAATGGGTTATAACAGATAACAGAATTAGTAGCTGCTTCTGAGCTGTTGCAAAGTGACCCCTCAATATTCTATTTTGATTTTTTTTTTTTTTAACTTCTAGGCTATAGGGAATATTGGTTAAATAATATTAGCAATCACAGTACTCAGATAAGCTTTGAACCACGGCCTTACACAATACATAGTAAAAACCACTGACGATTTTTGTCTTTAAAATATGAATACAATTTAAAAAATTACAACCTTTTCTTGAAGTTCCCAGCCTTGAGTCACCAGATGATGTTGGACAACCATCATCCCCAGACAATAAGTCCAATGGTCAAGGACTAATGGAATTGTACACCAACATCATCTGGGGATCCAAGGTTGGGAACTATTGAATTTGAGTTAATAAAACATTTGCACGTTATTCAAAAGAATTGAAGTTTTCCTCATTGGATGTCTTCACTTACCATCCTTGCAATTATGGACAATCAGAAAATAATGAGATGTTTTCAGTGAGTAATTGTCCTTTAAATTAAAGTTACAATAGTCCAAGGAAGAGAAAGTACACAGCCATATATTTTAACACAAGAAAATTTCCTACTTGGCATTGCTTAGAACAAGAGAATGGACCTTCTTTCATGTTTAAAAATAAAGATTAGGATTCTTTCCCTCTGTGAGGGGAGATGCATGACTCATATGTATATTTTAATGCAGTGCTAAACCTGTAAACCACAAGTGGGAAGAGTATTTAAAGTAATAAACTATACTATTTAGGCTAATTACTTGTGCTTAGAGAGGTCTATGCTCTCTTAACAATTAGAGGAAGATCTAAAATATCTTAATATTTTATAGAAATATATGATGTATACAAGTGTAGTGAACTCAAATAGTTTTTACTGAAGAAGTGAAGGGAGAGGTCAATCTTCAACCAAATATCTGATACTTGGACATTTGGATACAGTTAAAGACTGCAACCCTGACATGGCAAACACATGGAATTAAGTACTAAGAAACTTTTCTTTGTGAGGGCGCCAATAAACTCTTCAGTCTCATTCATGACTTACAAGTGAGATTTCTCAATTTGCAAGAAACTGGTGGGTGGGTGTCCGTCTATGTCCTTCTTGCGCTCATATACCCTTCTGTATCCATCACTGCCCATTTATTTTCCAGCTGAGAACTAGGCAGCTGGGAAAACACACAATGAATATTCCATACCATTAGTGAGTAGAGGGAAGGGATTAGGCCTGCGGACTGGAGGTTCCCCACCATAGAGTTAAAGCAATATGCAGTAAATTAAAAAAAAATGAACTAAAGAACAGAATTAAGAGTCAGCAGCCATATAATAAAGTCACAGAAGGGGGAAAGAAATGAAACAGAAAGCACAGAAAACAAATAGTGTGCGGAAATACTAGCACAGAGGAGCCAGTTGGCTCACAAAGAGTAAGGAGTTCCATAATCTGGATACTGCAACTGAAAAGGCCCCATCTCATGTTCTAGCCAATCAAACCTCTGATGGCAATGGGACCTAGAGCAGGGCCTCTGCTATTGCAGCCAAGTAGTTAAGCTCAAATATCCTGGTCCCAAAACATTTACGGCTTTAAAGGTGTTAACCAACACTTTGAATTGTGCTCTGAAATGGAGTGGGAGCCAGCCTTAGAGCATTTCTACACCAGGCTTTATTGTGCGCTCATGATTGGTCACTCATGGAAGTTTGCAGGTCCTTTACATGACATCCTCCTCCTCCAGGGCATCTCTCCTGCTTTCTGACCTTTATCCCAGTTTTTTAAAGGTCAGGGATAATGCAGTAATAAATGTTAATTCGCTTTAATGGCTGTGTGTAATTGTGCAGTTCTGCTATACCACAGCACCATCTTGTGGCTGAATAATGAAACATGTAGAACTTGCAGACAAAAGAAGTCCTTGGGGGAAAAAGCCTATGTAAGAAACTGATCTTCATCCTGCAAAGAATCCGGAAGCAAAAGCCTTGGTAAGCTGCAGGATAAAAAGTGGAGAAGCCCTTAGATTTAAGGGCTAGCCTGTAGACATAGAAGACCAGGAATTGCATGCAGGCAAGTGAGGTCGCTGGCAGAGGAAGGATGGAGTGGTCAGTCCTTCCTCTGCACCCAGTATATAAAACAAAGCAGGCTGCTAAAAGATGAGAGCCACCTCTTCTGTGCCCATCAAAGAAATTTAACACTGCATCCCTCATCCGCCAGCACCCAGCAGGCTGATAACAACTTTTTTTTTTTGGCAGGGTAGTAAGTTTTATGAGCTTACTTACAAGGCTGGTGGAAGCCAATGAACTTTTAACAATACGGGAATTATATTCTCTAAACACAGACACCAGACACAACCCTAGCTGCCTTGGCCCGACACAACCCTGGTCTCTGAACACTTTTCAGAAGAAGCCCTATGCAAAGCGGGTTGCAGTAATCTGCAGACTTGATCCCCAAGAATTGTGTGTGCAACCAATTGTGTAAAAATGGTTTCCAAGTATAATGTCAGCCACCAATACTTAAAAGCATTAAGCTTCACAGGGGAAGATGAACTGTTTCTACTATTTGCTTCGGCTGCTGCATGAGGTCCTCCCTCTCGAAGCCCAATGCCCCTAAATCCAGCCCTGGACTTATCCGTTTGCTATCACAAATTAAATATCCACCCAGGAAAGCACTTAAAAAATGTGGTGAATACAGCAATTGTTTGCCAAGTGGCAACTTGGTAATCATGTGGTGAGCCAGTCTCTTAAAATCATGTCCAAGTGGTGAACAGAAATGCACCACTTGCCTCTTCCTACAAAAATCTGGGCAAGCAGCGGATTTCTCACTATCCCCTTGGCTGGATACCACAGACAGACAGCTTACCACATGTTAATTATAATTTGATATATGGCTATCTGTATTCAACCAAAATCACCAAACGTTAGCAACAAGGCGAAACATTTGAGAACCAAAACATAGGGTGGTTAAAACCTGCATTTTCCCACATCTGGCATTCATTCCTATTTCCTGTTGGTTTTTCTCATGGAGAACCTGAAAAAGTGCCCATGGTTCCTTTCCTACCATAAGTGACTCATAGCAAACTCTATTTATAAGCTTAACACAGATACTTATATACTGGTAAAATACTGGTAGTCATTTGTACTTCTCCGTACCATTCAAAGGACATGGATTACAACTGCAAGTCCTATTAGTGGAACATCATGTATGACAATCACAAATGTTTTTGTTTTATTTTTCTCTTGTTTACATTTACTGGGAGGCCACAACTGACTAGGTTTCTGGCACATGTATGCCACATGTACATAGAGTGAAAAAACGGCATGTGCAAATATGTGTGGAATTTACATTATTTTTGTAGAGGACAGATGGATACACTTTCTGTTTAAAAACAAACAAACAGGTGAAATGAACCCCAGTGATGAAGTTCAGTGACTGTTTAAGTAATTAATTCAGGGATGAAGAGCACTAGTGTCTGGATTAAGGCATATTAAGGGAATCCAAACTAAAGTTCTTTAAGCTAGACATGCAGACATATACAGAGACACTCTCTCTCTCTACAAGTGGCACATTCAGGGGAGAACTTTGGTGCAGGAGCCCCACCGGCCCAGCCACCCACATACGCAGAGCAGGGCTGTCTTACCACCTTTTGCAGTGAAGGACAAAGTGTAAAGTTATCCACCTGCACCCCACCACAAATCACAAGAACTTTTTGGAGACATCGCATTCAGGACTGCTGCATGTCAGTGTACTTTTTATACTCAGCCTGGAGGCAAATGTCAGTCTGCCTCTTATTTGGCACAGATATCCTTATAGTTACACCTTAAGTTACACTTCAAGGTGTGCTCAGCCTTCTTACAAAGTTTGCAAAATTGATCCTAAACTGATTGCTGTTTAATTTTTGAAAAGACTGATCCTGACGATTTTGCTGCAGTTGTTCAGAATATTTATATGCAATGGACATAGAACTCCACTGTGCAGGACAAAAATAAAAAATAGGGAAGGCTTACAAAAAATACACCCGAACAATATCTATATGAAGAGTGAAAGACACCATTTGTTAAAAGAAAGACACCAATTATTAATAAGACTTTGAAAACTCTTGAAATAAGTTATGGTTTCAGCCATTGTCCAAAAAATTGTCCAAGAGACCTGAGTGGGACATGTGAATTTGAAGACTGAGAAATTTAGCTCTGTTTTCTATTAACCAACTAGGGATTTTAATATTGTGAACACAATTGCAATTCACACTCCATATGCAATTTCAAAAGAGTGGACATTTTTCTGTTTGTTTTTAAATGAGGTAATTAGAACACAACAATTATATAAATACATTTTAGCAAGGGTTTACTGGCCAAGTGTTACATTTATATTCTCCCCCGCCCCTTCATGTTCAGTTGAGAGAGAGACATACAGGAATGCATACAAATAAGAAACGAGTTGAACGGAGCCACAAGAGGAAAAAAACTTATCTTCATCAGTCTTCCTACAAATCTTCCATACACAAGTTTGTTACCAGCAGCCTGACCCTAAATGGAGGATTGTGATCTGTGTCTGGTATTTTAAAAACACCAGCTTAGACATTGCACTGAAGCCTACTTGTAATATCCTACAGATGATTTTCATACGTGGTGGGGCTGCTATATATTTAGAGAGTTTTGGAGTAATCAGTATAATTAAAGACACATCCAGCTATGACCCTTTGACTATTTTGTTGAGTTTTGTAAAAGACATTTATTTCATTTATTTAAAGATGCTTATAGGCCATCTACAGAACAAAAGAGCCCTCGCAAAGCAGAGTATAAGATTAATAAAACACCATCAATAATATTTTATTTTATTGATGTATATACCACCTCCCAACATAGCCCTCTGGGCAGTTTACAAAATGTAAAGTAAGAACACTAAACATTAGATAGATTAAAAACCCCACTACACTACAAAACTAAATAAATAAATCCAGAAAAAAAGACCCAGTACCCACAGAGAGAAAAGAAGCACTGGTGATCTTAAAAGATATCAAAGCAATCTTAAAATGTCATTTAATAATGCAGGTCTTTGCCTTGCACCAATAGGACCACAGTGTAGGCACCAGGGCCTCTCTGCAAAGGGCATTTCACAATCAGTGCACCACTAATTAAAATCCAGTTAACAATGTAATAAGTAATAAAAGCCAAACAAAAAAGTCTAAATCCAGATTCAAACATTAAAATCCTATCGATTGCGCCCTCGGTGACTGGAAGCCCCCAAAACTCGGAAGCATCTGATCATCCAATGCAGGGCAACAGGAAAGGCAGAGGCAATCTTTGCCTCCCTGTCCTCCTGCCCTGCAGATTTTGCTAGACGGACTTTTTAACCCATCTAGCAAGGGCACTTTGGAAGGGGAGGGAAAGAGTAGCTCACATTCTGGTCTCTCTGATCTCCTCTCCTCCCTGCCCACCAGAACACCCCCTTTTCCCCCTTGCCAAGGTAGAGTTTCTGCCCGCGGGGAGGCAGCTGGTGTGGTTCTTTCTGCACTGCCTGCAAGGGGTCAGATAGCTGACTCCCCCTTCTGAGGTCGGAGCATGCCGTCTCTGACCTCGGAGGGGGAAACTGAGCTATCCTGTGGTCCCTGGGATGCTCACCCAGGGACCATAGGATTGCTCTAAAATTGCTCTAGAACAATTTCTATAAAGCAGCCCCCTAGAAGTCTTAGGAGAAGGCCACTGAGAATAAATGTGTCTCTAGAGATCTTCTGAAGGACGGCAAAGATGGAGCCTCCCATCCCCCAGCTGGTGATGAATTCCAACAGTGTGATGGCACCACCAAAAACCCCCTATCCCTTGTGCAAAAGATCAGAAATTGATAACAAATCTCCCTGGAACTGCAAGGGTGGAATTAGCATCTACATGGAAATCAACTGGCTTGTTGGATTAAAAAAGTATGGAGCGTGTTGTTAACAATATAGCATGGGAAAGGAGAGAGAGAGAGAGAGAGAGAGAGAATCCCAGCTTTCAAGAGAAATCGGCCTTTTAAAAATTACACGAGAACAGAATGCATCTTTGGAATGATTGTATTATTAAGATTTATGAGGACTTAATATTGAGCAATGTTAAGTTTTGTTGTCAAGTGTCTTTCATCTACCCCCTTTTAAGCAAAACATAAAAACATTTAATAATGTTATTTCTAGTACTTATTCATGTATCATTTCATAAAGCACTTTGCAAATCAATAATTTTAACTGTCTTCACTTTCACAATAACCTTGCCAGGTAAGTTATCACTCCCATTTTATCGTTAGGGAATTAAAGCTGAAAGATGCTGACCAGTCCAAGGCCACACTATTAAGTCCATGACAGAGATGAGACTTGGAAAGTGTTTTCAAAATTAGGTCCCAATTTCTCAAAAAACAGCTCAAATGTTGCATGTCAAGGCTTTCAAAGATCAGCATAGGAAAAGAAAGTACTTGTAATATTTTCACAGGACAGATTCATATTAAAATGTATTGCACAGTGGAATGTCATATTTGTGTCTTATAAAGAGTTTCTTGGAGACTTGGTGCATGCAAGCCCAGGGAGAGTCAAAACGTCAGTAAGTAATGGAATGAATTAGCTAATCCAAACTTCATTGCTCTGTAGATCTGCATATAAGAGGAGAGGAGCGCCTCTTGGCAGCAACCCTCACCCATTCTTCACCTGGGTTTACTTTCAGTCTTCTCCTATAGCTGCTTGCTGCTGCCATAAAAGTAATTGGTTTGGTATGCTAGGGCTGCAAAGAGGAAACTTGGTCAGGGAGTATATGCATGGCAGGACTCCAGCCAAAGGCAGATCCTTGTGAGAAATATACAGACACCTGTATGGTGACGGGGGGTTCTGGAGTGCATGCTTCCAACCAAGTTTTACTTCACAAGCCCAGCATGTGTCATGCCCCGACTCGTGGAGTCCTCCTCAGAGGAGAAGCTAGAGGCTCCAGAAGCCCAGGGTACCCCCAGACCAGGGACTGCCACCAGCCCCACAGGAGCCTGAACCCTTGGGGGAAGTGGCTGCTTGATCATCCAGGTCAGGAGAGAGGGACTCTGCCTCTGAGGCACAGGCTGCGCCATCCCCTGATCCACGGGAGCTTCGTCACCTCAAGCGACAGGCTAGCAGGGCGCCTGTGCGAAGGAGTGCTTGCCTGCAGAAGCGGTCTCCTCAGAAGACAAGAGACTCCTCAGGAGTAGGGTCTGGGAAGGGAGCTCTGATTGCTACAGCTGAGCTCTGCGTGGGGGCTGGCTGGCTGGCTGGAGGCTTAAAAGCCTTCACTGGAAACCCAGCCAGCATTGGAACTTGGTCCTTCCAGCCTCTGCCGTGCCTCCTGAATCGTGCTCTGTGCCTGATGCTCTGTTTCCTGACCTTTTGGACTGCTCAGCGACCCTGCTTCTGGACTGTGTAACGTACCTGACTGTTTTACTGTGTCTGACCTCTTGCTTGTGATCTGGACTACTCCTGCTGCTGCCTGATCCTTGTTGCCTGACTACTGGTGTTCTGACCTCTGTCTGGATTTTGACCACTCCCACCTTAGCTTAAAATGCCTTTGACTGAAACCTGTGTGCTTGACCATTTCCTTGCCACCTTGACTACTCTATTGCCTCGCTCCCTGTATGGGCTTGCAAACAGCCAAGACTTGCTCTAGAGCAGGACAGCATGCTTTGGTAATGCAACAGGATCAATGGGACAAAATCAGAAGGCTGCCCCAGATGGGCAAGTGAGGGCTGCTGCCAGGTGGCCTCAGTATAGGCTGTTGTTTCTGCTTTTCCTCCTATAATTCACAACCCCACATCAAGCAATGTAGCATCACCTTGAGGAAGATGGAACAAACAACTATACATTTATTGTACAGAGTCTTGTAGAAAGACCTTTAATCAAGGACACAATCTTACAATTATTTAAATTGCCATCATCGACAAAGAAAGAAGTCATTTCCAGCGTACAGCATTTGCGCCATGTCTATCTCCCTCACACACTCATCAGGGGCAGCCCTTCCATATACATAGGTGAACTAGGTGGAGTTAATTCCATATAGGCAGAGCTACGTTGGGAGCCAAATTTGTGGGAAAAAATACAAATTTTAAAAAACATACAAATAAAATAACGAGGATGTCATTATTTCAATTCCTGTGCGCATTGAGAGAATATGACTGAGGCTGTGGAGGTAAGCAAGGGACCAGCTGGGGAGGGTGGGGCTAAGTCAGGCCATCCACCTGCCTTTGGGACCCGGTCCTCCCTCAGGTGACACAGGATGTCTTCCTGCTCCACTGCTGCTTCCAGTTGGAGGCAGGGAGAGCCCCCCCCCGCCCCCGAGAGCAGCTGCTTCCTTTGCCCTCAGAGGGCTGAGCCTAGGGGCTGGCGGTGCCTTGTTGGCCATGTCGCCCCGATGCAACCAGGACCCCCTTCTTCCAGGGACCTCCCTTGAGTGTTGTGGATGGGACTTCTGTTCCTTCACAGAGCGGACAGCTGCACTAGTCTTTGTTGCTTTTATCAAACCCTCTGTTCTAATACAGTGCCTAGTAAAACACACACACACATTTTGGGTGTGTTCAATTATAATATTTATGCTTCCAAAGATGTGGGGGATTGCCTCATTAATGGAAAATAGGGGCAAAATGTTTCCCAGTTTACCAAAAACCTCAGCCTAGATATGCCCTTGAGGTTTGGGGCGCCAATTGGATGGTTTGCCTAGGGTGCCAGTTGCTGGCAGCTAATCTAGGTCCTCTACACACACACACACACACACACACACACACACACACACACACACACAGAGTGGGACTGCAATTACATCTTACTAATTTACTGCATCTTCTGCTTGTCCCAGGGTAAGATCTCTGTGTACATCTCCCAAGAGCATTCCCAGCATTCCTTCTGTGTTCAGATAATCTGTATTGCCTCATTTTTGGGGTCTACCTGGCTTTTAAAAATAGCTCAGTGATCCTAAATCACAGCTGTCTGAAGAATGGGGTAAAATACTTCAAATATCTAAATAAATGAAATTCATCCCCCACCCCACAAAGACTCATTTTTCAAATATATTCCAGAAGAATTAATGTGTCTTCCCAGAGTCTCTGTTTTCCCCTCTGGGCCTCACCCATTTCCTACATCACGTAGCCAGCACAGTGGGCATCAAGACATCTAGTCTGCCTATGTATTTTCTTATCAGTAGCTCTCATTTTGATACAAAATTACTGGGGGGGTCAAGGAATGAAAGGAAAAATATATTTTCAAAATATTTTCACATTTTATTAATCAAAATACAAACAGTAGTTGGAAAGAAAGGAAATGAAACTTCAGAATGAAAACAAAATCTTTTGAACAATATTAAATTATGTGCCATCCTTTCTAAACATACTAATCAATATAGTCGAAGTCTTCCGGAATACCAAATGTTTTGTCAATTTTGCCATCTTCAAATCCAAACTTCCGTTTGGCCCAAGACTTGACTGCAAAGATGTTATCTGTGGACAAAGTGGGAAAAAACATGAACATTAAATAAAAGGGGTTTGTGCTTTCAAGAAATATATTGTCAATCTATCCATGTCTTGTCAGCTTTCTCAAACCCAGTGCCAACCGTCCAGACATGTCTGATTATAATCCCCAGCCAACATTGGTCATGCTGGCTGGGGGTGCTGGGACTTGTAGTCCAACATATCAAGAGGGCACCAGATTGGGGAATCCTGGTCTTGGCTCATTGTCGTGGACATTTTCCACCTCTCCACTGAAATATTAGTACCAGTTATTATGCAATTTCCACCTCTCATGTGGAGATGAGAACTTTCACACTAGTCTCAAAACTCCAACAGGTCATCTGGTCTAAGGAAACTCTCCATGATTGGAATCTTCACATAGTAACTGGTACTTGCCCCTACAACAGAAGTGGAAAAGCACAAGGAAGGACATCAGTACATGGACAAAGAACAGTATAGCACTAGCCCATAATAGTTAGCACACATTCAGTTCTTAGAATAATATTGCTTGCAAACGCTTGATGAAGAGAAACAGAGCTGCTCAACAAAATAAAAGGTTTATTATTTTTACCCAGAGGCAGTATGCCTACGTGCACCAGTTAATGGGGAACATGGGCAGGATGGTGCTGATGCACTTGTGTCCTGCTTGTGGGTTCCTGGTCAACAGCTGGTTCTCCACTATGTGAACAGAATGCTGGACTTGATGGACCCTTGGTCTGATCCAGCAGGGCTCTTATGTTCTTACTCAGCCCTTCAGTATTGCTGCTCCCAAACCATGGCCAACAAAGTATAAACTAATAAAATCAGATAGCCAAAACAACAATAAAATGGCAGCATGCATAAAACTGCAGCATGAGAATAAAAATAGATTAACCAAGGTTTAAAAGGCCTGGGAAAATAAAAAGGTATTCGACTGATGAAGAAAAAAATGTAAGAGTTGATGCCAGGTGAGCCTCCCTGGCAAGGGCATTCAAAGGTGAGGCACTAGCCAAGGTGGCCTTTTCCCCAATAGCCACCAGCCTAACTTGAAAGGTGAGGGTACCAGGAGAAGGGCATATGAAGATAACCTCAATGCATTAGCAACTTATATTCTGCACGTTTTGAGTTAAAGATGCATCTTCATGGTATTCTTTTAATAAGTGGAGTGTGCACATTTTCCTTCCCACTTTTCAAGGGTTAAGAACTGATGCAGATGAACCCTAGACAAACGGCCACTGCTTTACACAGTAGTGTTAATGGTCAAGGTTTAATGTGAAGCAGCTATGACGTGCAAAAACAGAGTTTGTATGCCACCACTCATCTTCCTAGATGTCGATGTCTGGTGTTGAGCAAGCCATTCTAATTTTGCATGAGGCAGCTGCTTTACATGAAAAGCTTACCATGATCTAAGAGCTGCCGTGCAAAGCTTAGAGCTGCCATTGTGTGCTCCAAGTTCACCTAAATCAGTGTTTACTGGGTTAAATTCAAGTGCTTTGCTAGTTTGCAGGTAAAAATAAGCTTCCTTTATAGAAGAAACTCTCCTACTCTGCACATTACCTACACTGTCTTACAGATTGGACTTGCTTAATATATACAATGGTTTATATCAGGACAAAACCTGCAACTATACCTGGCAATGATTAAGATTACTGCTAAGAGCAGACAAAACATATTTATAATAATGCATCCATGAGGAGTAGCAGGCATTGTATTTAAGTCAACATTTTCTCCAGCGATGGCAAACTTCACCAATGACAGAAGATTTTATGAGCTGTTAGCAACCCATTAGTTGCCAAACTTGCTCCTTAGCTGGCAACTAACAATTTTAAAGTCCTATGAATGATTGCTTCTTCCCTTGAATTTATTTTTGCTGCAAAAGGAATGTAAACGCAGACACACCAGTCCATCTGTTGGCTGCTACCTTAGCTACTTTATTTGCTTGACCTGAAAAAACAAGAAACAAAAGAAAATCAGTACAAGCAAGTCCCATACCCATAATACGACAGACTCAAAGGGGTTAAAATTGCATTTTTAAAATGGTTTTAAGAACATAGGGCATAATTCTTATAGCTTTTAACAGCTCAAAGAAGTTTTGCTATTCTTTTGAAGTTAATATTCAACCAATGCTCAAGTAAGGTTAGTAAAGTTATATCAAAGTAAACCAACCGTTTCCACAAGTGCACTACAAAGAAAAATCCCAACTTTGCAACTTCAGTCATGTACCACAGACATCTCTCCAGCCACAGGGTGGAAATACAATCAATAGGAATAGACTAATTGTTCACATTCCTTTGTAGCTCTGTTGGGCCCCTCCTGAACCTGCTGCTCCACTACATTTATTTGTAGGGCCATCCTTTGGAGGTCGATAGCACACCCTGTTCCAGAGCCCTGGCATCCACCTGTTGTGGGTGTTGGAACTGTCTCTCTGATAACACCCATGGAACATTCTTGTTAAGTTTAAAGGAAAATCATTCATATGGTTCTCACATTCTCTTTCACCACAGATGGGCTCATGTATGAGAAAAGAGATTACAGAACCTTTTACCTTCTGGTGAAATCGCCCATTTTTGTGTGTGTTTGTTTTTAAATGATTGGAGCGGCCTCACTCATGGGCCAGTTCAGATGTTCTTTTCAATCACCTTCCTCCCTCACGAGGGCAATTTATTTAAGTGACCAGCAATGTATGGGAGCCAGTCACTATCAACATTAGACCCTGTAACTTTCATGATCAAAGTATGCATTTTCCAGATTGAAAAAACCTGATGTAGCTGAGGTTCATGTTGACACATTTGTCTACTCATGCAAACAGACAACTCACAGGGCAAGGCAAAACATATTCTACAACTAGTCTACAAACAGTATGAAGGGCACAGGAGTGTAGATGAAGTAAACAAATGTCTTTCAACTTCCCCTTTTCCTCTCTGTAAATGGACTCAAGATAGATTCCCATACTGAAACCCTGAAAGAGCTGTCATATTTCCCACACCCACCCGTTTGTCTTGCCAGTGCTTGCCTAGTATTATATATTGGCAGTGGTCAATGCACAGCCTAGAGCTTGTCTCTAGGGACGCTGAGAAACTGATGCAACATAAAATGTTTAATTGTTATAAAGTCTGTACTGTAGGCAAGACTTACTTAACTTGCAAAATGAGCGGCTGTCAGACACATAAGGAGGGTTAGTGTAAATTGGATAACTCCAAGCACTATAGTAAGTAAAGTCAAAGATTTCAGAGCATTTAAAATTTGCACTCCAGTTCACTGTGCACTTGGTTAACAATTTTTTTTTACCCTCAATGGAAAGGAAAATGAGCATTTGCACTTTGTTTTCTATGATATAGGAGGAGGAAGTATTAAGAATCTTTCTACAATTAAAAAAAACTTCAATAATTTGTATTGTCAACACTTGTTATAGGTTTCTGGAGAGTGCATAAAATAAGCTAACATTTTAACCACATTGCAAGACACTCAAAATCCCTCCATAGATCCCTCACTGTCCAAGTGATTCTTAGGTGAAAGCTCTGAGCTAAAGAAGGTACCGCACGAGTAGGCAAGTAAACCTGGTTCACATGAAACAACAACCCAGAGTACAGGTTGAGTATGGGTTGTCGTTGAATTGTGGGATGTCATTACGTGTGAACTCTGCACTGTGGTTAACTATGGGTTGTCAACCATGAGCGACCCAGGAAGAGAATCCATTCTTTATTGTGGGATTATGAATTCTGGGTTGTTCCCGGTTAACAACCCAGAGTTAAACCGTAGTGTAGGATTTGCATGTAACAACTCACAATTCAACTCATACTCAAGCATACCCTGGGTTGTTGCTATGTATGAACCAAATGTGATAACATATAGACCTGGTCTGCATGACCAAACAATCCATGGTTTGTTAACTATGGGTTGTTTGTGAGCATGTGGGAGCAAGTGAGCTTGTTACTGCCCACTCGTCCATTTTTGCTTTCAGGAACAGGGGAGGCAGCGGGGTGTGTGTGTGTTTCTGGGTTGTTTCATGCCATGCAAACATGAAAACTCTGGGTTACTTGGGAGTTAAACAACCCAGAGTTAACCCACGAAAGTGGAATTAATTGAAAGTGGAAGTGGCGAGCAGGAGGAAGGCAGAACGCTCGCTCAGTAACTCCCACATATCCCTAACAATTCCTGGGTTAAACAACTCAGGAATTGGCTGTGACGTGCAAACCAGGTCATACTGTCTTTAGGATGCAAAATGTCTTTGGGAAGACACTGTATTTACAAAGCAACACTTTCCCCCAAGTCTTTCATGGGAAAGGTCTACTATACCCAAAGGGAGGTTAATAAAAACAAAACAAAACATAAAATGGTTTGGGAACCTCTAATCTAAACAAGTCACCAAGAGCCACTGTAGTTTTAGCTATATACACACCATTGCCCCTTTACAAGTGCAAAAGCACACAATATATGAAATCTTACCATAGCTTTCACATGCTGATGCCAAAAGAGTAATGGAAATAATGAACTAACCAAATAAAAACATTCTGACTGCCAAAAATACAGAATGAGGAAGACAACATGAAGGATCTCAATAGCCGATGGTAAAAATTATTTTAAGAAAGTTTTATGCCACCTTTCAAAATAAAATATTTTCCAAGGCAGCTCAAAGTAGAAAAATATTGAAACAAATAATAATATAATAATACATGTCAATATCTAAATATTAAAAACTTTTTTAAAAATGAAAGACTAAAAGAAAAACATAAAATACAGTGCAAAAAACCAGAGCAGAATCACAGTATTATAAATCATTCTAAAAATAGTAAAAACAAGAGCAGTAATAAATTAAATATCCCAAACTCCTCTAACCAGAGAAAGTCCTCTAACCTGCCTAAAAGAAAATAGGGAGGAAGCCAAATGTATTTCTTGAGGGGGGTTCCAGAGATAAGGGGCCACCACTGAAAAAGCCATGTCTCATTTTCCCACAAATTTGACAATAAAGTTTAACTGCCTCTTAAAAGTAAGACATTAACGAGACAATTTAACAGGCACACATAAATACTGGGCTTCATATTTATGTGTAAAGAAAACCAATTCTTAGGACTCCAGTTCTCAATTTTAGAATTTAGGTTTCTAAGTCTCATTACAGAAGAACCCTCTCTGCCAAATGTAATTGTAGAACTTAACAAGTATAATAACTGTAACCAGATAAGCTAACACTTATACAATCACAGGCTTATCTTAAGCTTTGGTCATGTTATTTGTTCTTATGCTGGATTCCCGTAGAAATGAAATTCAAACTTCTAAGTCCTTACCTTCAAGGCTTTTGACTATAATTCCTCCCTCTTTACAATGTATCTCCCTGCATTCCTCTTTACTTCCTACATTTAGCACAAATTTAGATAATTTCCCCACTATGACTCCATGTCTTATTTGTGTCTCTCAGTTCTCTCTGCCTGGAAAAGCATCCACCATTAACTGTTTGTTGTTGATCTCAAATTCCACCCTGATCTTGTTTGTGTAAGCCACCTTGCTATTATTTTCCATCCAGCATCCAGTATTATGGCTAACACTCAAATGTATTAATCCAAAGGAAGTCTGCAATCTCCAGAAGTCTGCAGTCAAAGAAGAGACGAATACACATTGATTGCATTTGTACATCACACTAACCCATGGTTTATTTAAACCATTGTTTGTTGCCCTATGCAGGTTTTGTCTGGCAGACCATCAATGAAACCACCGTTTGTTCTCTTGATAACTGGGTTGTTTCCCCGACACCCGACATCTCCTTTGCCCACTACCTCCCCATATCCTGAATGCCTTTGCTGTGCTGTAGTACTATAGAACAAAAAATAGGGCCACAGTTGTGCAGAACCAATTCTGAAAATGCAGTTAGCAGACAACTGAAAACTGATCTAGGTATATTAATCTAATAATGTAACAATACTGAAACACACAATCATTCATAATTTTTGCTGATTCATCTTTTCGTGAAAATGAGTAGTGCTTAAACAGAAATATAAATGTGAAAAAACAATGTAAATATACTATTATACATGTAATAAAAAATTTGAACATTTATATCAAAAAGCATATTCAAAGAAGACTTTCTGAAAATCTTTTTTCCAAGAGTCTTTTCTGAAGGTCTTCGGAAAATCTTTTACCAAGGGTCTTTTCTGAAGATTTTTACAGGAACCCGGTGTGATCCTGTTTTGCATATATATATAGCTTCTTCAGATTGAAAAATGCCTCAGACTCAACAAAAATGCTGTGGCAATGATGCAATCCAAAAATGCCTGAATGCCTTTGCTGTGCAGTAATACTGGCAGGACTTCACCATGTCAGCTGCCTGCTTACCAGACTGCCTGCTTAGTCTGTTCTATACACATGGCACGGAAGATTCATCAGTTGTTCCCAGCACCGCTTGTAGCTCACTGCAGAAAGGCATCCACTCCCCATCTCCAGCCAAAGCACTGGAAACCTCTCAGTGACAGAGTTCTTGACCTCTAGAGGTAGCTAGCGTGACCACTTTGCAGAAAGGAGAAATGTATTTTGGGAGTAAACTCCAGAGAGCTTAAGTCCTTGACCTCCAAGGGGTGGGGTAGAGATAGCTTGGTACATGCAGTTTGGCAATGAGGTGATCTGCTCAGTAGTCTTTGAAAATTCCCCCAGTGCTGTCAAGGAGCAGCACTGAGCTTCAGGTAAGGGATGGGAGCAGATCTTCCTGGTTGGCACTGCCAGGCAGACTTCGCCATTAGTGTTAATTTGGGCAAAGGGCAAGTGAGAGCACCACTGCCTGTGGAGTGCCTGGCTTCTTAAACTGCTTTTGCCCACTGCCTCTGTAGTCTGGCGAAAGAAACCATGAACAACTCACAGTTGCGAGTTCGCACATCACAATAACTCATGGTTTAAACAATCCAGAGTTCACAACCCACCAACAAACCGTGCGCTCTCTTTATGAGTTGTTCATGGTTAACAAACCATGGTTAGCACAGCTGCGTTTGCACATAATGACAACCCAGAATCAACAACCCACATCTGAATGCAGTCAGTGTTGAAGGCTGCTTCCAGATGGATGGTTCCTAGTGCCACCAATCAATAGTGCTGTGCAGGTATTCCATATTTCCCTCCTTAATTGCTTTTTGTGGTAAGAAAAGAGATGGAAGAAGAGTGGGAAAACATGGGGGGGGGGCGTTGTAAATGGAAGATGTCGTCATCTGGACTCCCTGTAGAATTTTGTGAATGAGACAAGAAAATTGCACAATAAAAGCCTCATCTGGAAGCACTTCAAGGTACAACTGGAAAGCAATTGCCTCTAAATGCTGGAAGAGAAAGGCTGGTAGAAATAGGACACAATACTAGTTGACGTTGCATCTATTCAGGGTCTTATCAGGTCTCAGGTCTGGTCAGTTGATAGAGTTTAATGGGAAGTTACTTGTGAAGAAGAGAAGCTGAAGGGCCCTTTGCAAACTTTAGGAGGAGGAAGTTCTGAGATTGGGGTAGTGCATTTGCTATAAGCAAAGCTATAGTGACATTTCACAGTATCTATATATTGGATATATTTAGTAGAAGAATGTCTCAGACTCTTTGCGAAGTTAATGTGAAAAGACCAGCTTTTCTTAAGAAGAAAATATTATGGAGAGAAAGGGCCAACACTAACAAAAAATAAAGAGTAAGGTAGAATTCTCAATCTTCAGTAATGTTATTACCTTGTGCTGAGGATTTGGCAGGCCTCTGTTTTAGCACACTCCCACTAAAGACAAGCACAATTTTAATTTTCAGCAAAAAGAATGTGCAAATATTACTGGCATTTTGCCTTTTAAGGCCAGTTGCAGTGAAAATAAATCTTTTGAAAAACAGGAACCTCAAGCTCTTGTCCTTGGGAAAATCATCAAATGAATTATGACAGAAAGAATAGCTAAATTTACAAAACAAGAAGTGGCTTGGGCCGGTATGAGCTATCAGGCTGCAGATATCCATCAGTGCACAGGATTTATGGATTTCTTCTAACTGACAATGATCAAGATCCCCTAGAAGCCATTCAGTTAATTACTATTAAGACAGTGCATGGTATACCCTTTTCACCCCCAAGAGAAAATATTTTTGCCATGCCATTCTTTCCTCTGATATTCCCAAGCAATTACTTCAGTAACAGTTACTTGCAAAGGCTCGGATAAATTTATTCCAATCTCATCTGAAATCAGAAGAGATAGAAGCTGCATAACTGCAGCTGTACACTTCTCCTAAGAGTCATCTTTTGTATTTATAAACAGTGAGAGGGTTCCTGCAAAAAGCAACATCAGGTCCTGCAGGTCCTCAGAAGCGTACCCTAAGACAAGAACTGTATAGTCTATAACCTACAAGCGGAAGTTACAAGAACAAGTTTAAAGCAGAATGCTTTTCATTTCTAGGAAACGCTTGCTTGACAGCTTAGTGGCTGAATATGGGGAGACAATACAGGACAGCACGTCACAGCTGGGTTAATGAGTCCCATTGCTGTGCATAGCTCTATGCCATTCCAAACTTATGCAAATAAAATAAATATATTTGCATATATGATGGGATACACAACCTTTTCAGCCCTGAGTGGTGCATCTGGTGTCAGATGTGGGGCCAGGGGCTGTGAATGTGTGTGTATGCAAAGACGCAAAGACGCACACACACACTCCACACCTGCACATGATCTCAATCTCTCCACCCCTCCTCCACAGTCTCCACCTTCCCACATACAACGCCCCCTGCCCGCATACACTTTGGCACACAGAAATGGGGCAGCTTAAACCTCCTCTCACTGCCTACTGAGATCTAGGTATTGGTGGGGTTTAGAAGCTGGGGGTTTGCATAATTTATTCCTAAAACAGAAATTGACTCTTCCTGGGCCAAAATTTAGACCTTTTTTTTTAACAATAGCTTTGATATCAGTGCTGTCCAGCTGAAATTCTGGTACTTGACTCAGCTACTGCAAGGGTGCTAGTTACCATGTTCCCTGTCAGAGTGACCTGGTTTGCACCACATAACAACCCACAATGGGTTGTCAGCCTTGCTTGTTTCAGACTGGCATGTTGTGATGTCTGAACCCAGCACAGTTTCCTCAGCGTGGTTTGTTAACCTCACACAAGCCATTTTGAGAACCCATGGCTTGTTGTTGGATTGTTCAGGTGGCTTGTTTTCAGAGTGGTTTGTCATGATGTGCAAACCCAGCACAATGGCTTGTCAGAAAGTGGTAAGAGAGCCGCTTTGTAAGAGCAGCAAAAAACACAGTTGTTCCTCATGGTCTCATTAATGATATCCCTTATTACATCTTGAGATGACACTAGTCAATTTATTCCTCCATTTTGTTGCCTCCCTAGACAGTGACACCTTTATTTTCCCTACCTTTGGGGAGATTTGCGCAATTTTTAAAAAAATCACCCTCAGGGAGATGTGCACAAATATAATTTAATTTTTAAAGAACTTTTGGGAGATTTCTGCAAATTTGCTGAAACACAGTAACTACTGCACTCATGTACAGTAGTTGCTGCACTTTAGTGAATTTGTGCAAATCTCCTCAAAAGTTAAAAAATAAGTTACATTTGTGCAAATCTCCCTAAAGGTGAAAAAAATCTATGAACTATACTCTGCTAATGAGCGCATTTGCACTTATTAGCAGAGTAGACTGTTAAGGTTGTGCCGCAAAGGCCTATGGGATATATGTCGGAAGCGGGCAGGAGGACTAAGGGAGAAATGAGCTGCAGCAAGCTGCAGAATGCCTGATCGTCTGTCGAGAGTAACCTGGGTTAGTGAGCAACCCCACCGTACCTTATTTTCAGGGTGGCTTATCACAATGTGCAAACTGGCCCAATATATTTGAGTAATGTAAAAAGTGCACGCACAATGGGGGATCTATATCCGTTTCCACACGCAGCTCAATTAATCACAGAAATACCCTGCAGGTACTTGCACTGTAGATTAGAAATGCTGTGCTGTGGTAACTATCTGAATGTGTGTTTAAAAATAAAATGGACTGTTTGTTTTGCATATGGACAAGATTGGTGTATTAACTCAGTCTATTATTACATTTAATGCATCTCAAGTGTATGGGACTCATCAGTGGAAATCCCACACATTGGAACTATGTCATTACAACTACAGGAAACAGCAACTTTTAAAAAGAAAAAGAAAAGCCAGTATTCTCAGGATGCTGAATTCTTTGACAATGCCAGGTAGAAGATGCAATGTCTGCATTTACTGAGCTGCGCTGCTTTCTTTTTGCTTTCTTCCACAGAGCAAAAGCCGACTGCTGCTTGTTATGAATATGCCAGCTAATAGGAGATGATCAATAGAAACTGCTCTCCGTCCATGTTGTTGTCCATACTACAGTAGTCCCAGAAGGGGCTACAGGGAGAGGGCTGGGAGCTGCTGTGTGTGTGCGCCTGTGTGTGTGGGAGGGCATTCAAATTGCAAGCAGAGTTTCAGTTCACCTTCTACTGCTGGTTGTGGAGCCGAATTCTAAGCAAAACCTCTTATGTAAAAGAGAGAGGGAGAGAAAGAGAAAATCCAAATATGTCAATGGCATGTGAGCAGTACAACTAAGCCTAGCATATGGTTGTAGACAATGTATATGTGTAGAGTTGACAGAAATCTTTTGTTACTTAGTCCTGACAAACCCTATCAGACACTTTTTGGAGAGACACTACTTATGGACTGATGAGATTTGACAGTCTGACCTTTCCATAAGGGACATGGAAAGCCTGCACTGATGGGACTTGACAGAGTTTTCAAAAAAAAATTCACCAAGATCGAGTGCTTTAACAATGCAGCTCCACAAAGGCACAACTATACAGTTGTTTTTAATATGCACTGCTTGAGTGTAAAGGCAGATGTGACATTGCTTTATGCATTTCCTGTACAGCAGGCCTCTACAGATGTTGAGTGAAAAACAATGCAAAATTAATGAAGACGATGAAATTCTTCCAAGGATTTAACTGAAGACAAGAGTCACAGACATCTTCCAAAATTTGCCTTGCACAAAGGTTTTAGCCCATCACAACCCAACAGCAATAGTTAGGAAGCATCTCTCACACAAAAGGAAAAGAGAGGTGGATGTATTTATATTTTCTGGATCTATTCAGATGATATTTGAAAGGCCAATTCATAGTCTTTGTGTCTCGCCAAAAGATGCATCATAGGTACTCTGACTTCTGATACCACTCTCATCACAACAATGTGCAAGATATTCCATTCTAAGATTCTATGATCTATTCCTGACATTCAGGCATGACTGCAGACAAAATAGCACTATCCATGCACAGCAGGAAAGCTTCAGTTTGCTCAGGAGAATACAGAGGTTTGCAGAAGTACAAAAAAAGGTGGAGGGGGGAAAACAACAACAAGAACAAAACCTGGCATATGTGTGTGTGGCTGGGGGGGGGGGGTAGGGAAGCAGGGGGAAGACAGCACAGGCTCCACTTCAGGTGGAAAGGCTCTCCTGTCCTGGGTAGCCTCGCCACCTGAAAACTGGGCACTTTGAAGGTGCAGATCAGGCCAGCTGACATTCTACACTTTCAAGGGCTTTCAGCTGTCCCTCCTCAAGCGAAGAGTCTGCCCAGGTCTGGAAAGGCTCCTGCCTGAGAAAGGAAAGCTTTGAAGGCTACAAACTCTCTCTCTCTCACTTGTTGCAGGGCTCCACTTGTTTACTCAAGTTCAGGATCTTCTGCAACCCTCTTCAGGCATGATTAAATTATACCAGTGGAGAGGGAGGGAGCAGGCTGCGCATGCTAGTCCTGCCCTAATATTCCCACATGCACTTGCTTCATGCCTGATCTTCCCATGTTGGGTGGGAACGTCTTAAAGGCACTTAGAATCCTCTTCATGCACAGGAACTCTGCACCATCCTGCAGAGTTTCTGGTCACAAGGATTCTAAGTGCATTCAAGCAAACATGCTTAGAATCCCCTTTCAGACCTTCCTGCTCAACACGGGAAAGTCAGGAGTGAAGCTGACACCTGCAGGGGAGGGGGGGGGAAGGCCAGGAAAGGCCGGCTTTCAGGGCCCCACTCTCCCTCCATGGATACATTTTAATAATGCCTGAATAGGGCTTCTAGGTAATAGTTATTACTTTCCTACTATGAAAAAAGTACAGTCTAAACAAACAGATCCAAAATGGGGATGGGGAAACACGAAGAACAATCATGGTTGTACAAAGACTTCTGCCAAAATAGGAAGTGCACTGGGGAGCAAATTCTGCTCTGGGAATGTACTCAGACAAACCAACCAGTTACATCAAATCATTAGCTTTCCTACTATTACTCATCACATATGAATCCCATTCTTCCACACCGAAGTTCCAGAAACCCTTCGAGATAGGCTGGGCTGAAAGTTAGTGCTCGGGTTTGGACAATCAGTGGGGAAAAGAAGCCATGGTAGCTTCTTTTCCCTGCCCCACAAGCCCGCCATTTCCCTAATTATCCTCGCCATGGTGTGGGTTGTCATGTCGTGCGAATCCAGCAAGGTACGCGGCAGGGGTACCTTTCAAACCACCCCGCAACCCATGACTTGTTGTAGGGGTTACAGGATAGTTTGGAAGCCACCCCCACCGTGCACCTTGCCAGGTTCGGATGACATGGCAATCTATGCCACGGCAAGGGTAATTAGGGAAATGGCGGGTGCTTTTCCTCCACTGATCGTACAAAAACAGTCAGTGACTTGTCCAAGATCACCCAGTGATTTTCACAGATGAAAATCTTGTTTATTCCACATCCAAATCTGATATTCTACCCACTGGACCGAACTGGATCATACACACATTCAGGCAAAAAGCCCTGAACTATACAAATACACTGATGGCAGTCTTGGCTGTGACTAACCAGGAAGAAGATACTGGAGGTAAGGTGGATAGTTCAATGAAAACATCAATTTGATGTTGAATGTGCCTTTTTAAAAAGGCACATTCCATAGTAGGGATTATTAGGAAATGGATTGAAAATAAAAATTTCAGTATCATAATGGCCTTATGCAAATCTAGCATAAATTCACATTTAAAATACTATGTACAGTGTTGGTCAGCCCATCTCAAAAACTGTATCGTAGAACTGGAAAGGGGACAGAAAAAGGCAAGAAAAATGAAGAGGGGAATGGAGCCTGGGTCTTTTTAGTTGATTAAAAAGGGGTACTAAGGGGGAACATACTAGAGGTTATAAAATTATGCCTGGTTTAGAGGAAAAGAGGTGGGATATAAATGCAATCAATCAATCAATAAAAGATAGAAAAAGTTTGCCTCCTTCATTTATAATACCAGGGTTTGGGGTCGCCCAATGAAATGGTTTGGCAACAGATTCAGTGCAAAGGGAAGTATTTCTTCATAGTTATTTATTATTCAGTCATTAGGATTACACAAATTTATGTACTCTGCCAATAGCTATTTATGGATGTCAACAGCTATTGTCATGATGGCTGTATAGAACCTCAAGGTTCAGAGAAAGTATGCTGCTGAATACCAGTTGCTGGGAAGCAACAGTAGTAGACTGGTTCACGCAAAACGACAACCCATACTCAAGTTGGTGGTTCACGTGATCAAAACAGCCCACTATGGTAGTCCGAGCAAGGCAGGATTTGCATATGCAACCCCCGGCCGCAGCTTGTTGGGCAGAAGGGCTGCATGGTTTGTTGTAGGGTTATGCAAGGGTATTATAACCTTGCAAAACCCCTACTGCCTGGGTTTGCATGACACAAGCTGCGGCCAAGCATTGAATATTCAAAATGGCCACCCACGCCCACTGCAGCATACCAGCCCAAGGTTGAGTGTGAGTTGCCATTGAATCATGGGTTCTTGTTGAACTGTGGGTTGTTGTGCTGTGTGAACCCAGCCGCACTAACAAACCATGGTTTGTTAAGGCAGTTAGGTTCATGCTACACAACAACCGCCCAGAGAGCTTCGGCTATTGGGCGGTATTGAAATGAAACAAACAAACAACCCACCCACGGCTGAATGACAACGCACACTCAACCTTAAGTATGAGTTGTCGTGTTATGTGAACCCAGCCATAAAGTGCTGTTGTCTTCAAGCCCTGCTTATAGGCTTCCTGGAGTTATCTGGCTGGTCAATGTGGGAAGCATGATGATAGCCTAAGGGTGCAACCCTATCAGGCTGCCGCCTGCTAGATGGAAACCTCCTATCTCAGAGGCTTCCAAGACTCCTATGACCTGCCAGACTCCTTCTGGCAGGGTGGGAGGAGCAATGGAGGTTATTTTTGTCTCTCTGTTCTCCTTTTAATTTTTTCCCACTAGACAGGCCTCTGAGCCAGTCTAACGGAGTGTCACTGAAGGGGACAGGGCTGGAAAGGCTGTAGTATTTAAAGTCTTGCCTCAGCCTTTGGGAGTTCCCCTTCTAGTGCCCCCCACCTCCAGTTGGCAGGACCCTGTTTTCATAAAAAGTGCATCCCACCCATTTTTTGCTCTTGTTCTATTAGCCACATGGGAGTTTGACAGCTCGGGTAATGGAAAGGGGAGGGGGGAATGAGTGGATCTGCTTGAAAAAGACTCTTTTATATGAAAACAGGGTTCTACTGACTCAGGGTGGGGTGCAACTGAGTGGGCGCACCTCAAAGGGCCAGGCCAAGACTTTAAATTGGGGGAGCGCTCAGCTAACTAGGTGATCTTGAACACTTTCCCCACCTGTCAAAGTTCTCAAGATCATCCAGTTAGCCAAAGACCCCAGGGATTTAAAGTACCACTCCAACCTTTGGGAAACCTCTCCTTCTAATTCACCCCTCCCTGAGTCCCCAGCACCCCGTTTTCATAGAAAAGTTCATGCCACCCCATTTCTCTACCCCAAAGAAAGCAACTGCTTCTACTTTGACAGCTGTCAAAATAGAAGTGGTTACTGTGATATGAAGAGTAAAAGGGGTGGCACCTCAGGCACCTTTAAGAACAGGTACAGGGGACTCAGACTAGTGGGGATTCCTAGCAGGGCACCACCAAGGTTCAGGGCATTGAGCCCTGGATACAGGCTTGCTAGGGGCCTTGTTTCCCCACCTATCAACTGTGCAAGGCTGTCAAAACAGCCTTGCTACAGTGTAGCCTGGAGTGTTCCATTATATGTCTGACAACAGCCAAGGCAATCCCCTATGTTTCTGGATAATTGCAATTGTGCCAGCGTGCAACTGTGAATAACCAAAACAGAACTTTATAAAATAACTAAAGGGGCCATTTGTGCACATAAAATGCAGCTGGGAAAAATACGGGGAAAAATATCCCAGCCCTGTTTTTGCCCACAAAATTAAAAAAAGAAGGCTCCAACTGCTATCAGGATTGCAAACAGAGCAGGGATGGGGGGCTTGGTGGGAGCTAGGGGCTGCCGCTGAAGTCTGAATCGGCCCCCTATCAATAGCCACTGATGTAGACAAAAGATACTCGAGTGATGGGTTAAGAACAGACTTTAGTTAACAGCTGGCTGAGGTCAGCCTCATGGTCAGCATCCCTTGCAGGAGGAAGTAGGAAGAAGAATAAGAGAGTAGGGGGAGGAGACAAGGAAAAGGCAATTTGATCTTCCAGAGAATGCTCCCACCTGACTCAGGTAGATATTAATCCTTCAAGTTCAGGTTAAGTGACCCATGGCCTGAATCCCTCCAACACCCCTTCTCGAGGGCAATGGGTCACTGTACTAATCCCATGCCCATCAGGTGGTGCTGATACAGTTCCCCCGGCAGAGGCTTTGTCAGCACATCTGCCACCATTTCTTCAGTTGGGCAATACTTCAGTTCAATCACCTCTTGCTAATGTCAATGTGCTTCGTCCACGGCCTCAGTTTCTCACTCGATGCCAGGTTTAGGCATCCCTGATTGTCTTCATATAGCACTGTGGCTTGCATGTTCTCCAGTCCCATGTCAGTGAATAATTGTCTGAGCCAAATCACTTCCTGACATGCACTGGCTGCTGCCACATATTCTGCTTCTGTGGAAGACATGGCCACAACTGCCTGCTTCTTACTGGCCCAACTGATAGTCCCGCTGTTGTATGTGAACAGGTTTCCTGATGTGGACTTGCGGTCTGACTCAACGCCCGCCCAGTCAGCATCCACAAACCCGATCACCCCTGCATGTGTGCTGCTGGGAAGTTTGAGCTCTGTATGTATGGTACCTTTCAAGTAGCACATCACACGCTTCACTCCATTCCAGTTGCATTGAGATGGCTTGGCCACTTGCCTGCTCAGGATGCCCATGGCTGCAGCTAAGTCTGGCCTGGTAACTGTCGCGATGAATAGCAGCTTACTAATGGCCTTTCGATACTGATTATCCGGCAGTGGGACGTCATCATCTCGCCCCTTCAGGTGATCTGTGGTCATGAGAGTCTTGACCCCATTTGCCTCTGCCATTCCAAACTCCAGCAGCATCTCCTCGATCTTCTGTCTTTGACTAAGGAGGAAGCTCCCCTTGTCCCTCTTCTTGACCTGTATACTCAAATAGTGCGTCATTGGACCCAGGTCCTTGATTTCAAAGTTCTGTTTCAGTCTGAGCATAATTTCTATGCTGTTGCTTTCCTGCTCATAGCACAGGACCAGATCGTCCACATACACCAGTATGTATGCCCACCTGCCCCCCTTCTGCCTGGTATAGAGGCAGGAGTCAGCTTTCCCGTTGGTGAAGCTCAGATTTACTAGGACTCCATTAATTTTATCATTCCAGGCCCTGCTTGAGTCCGTAATGCTTTTGTGTAGTTTGCACACTTTCCTTGCCCCTTCTGGATCTGCAAACCCTGGCAGCTGCATCATGTACAGGTCTTCTTCTATTTCACCTTACAGGAATGCTGTTTTAATGTCTAGATGCCTAACTTGCATCCCCCTGCTGGATGCTATACTCAGCACTGCTCTAATGGTGGTGTGCTTTACCACTGGGGCAAATGGTTCATCGTAGTCCTCCCCATACTTTTGAGAGTATCCCTTCGCTACTAACTTGGCTTTGTAGTGTTCTACTTCACTGTCTGTGTTGCGCTTCACTTTGAAGGTCCACTTGTAGCCAAATGCCTTGCGATTGGGGGGGACGTTCAGTCAGGGTCCAGGTCCCATTTCGTGTAATGAGTCCATCTCTTCCTGTGCTGCCTTCTTTCACCTGTCTGCCTCATCCTTGGGCAAGGAGGCAATGTCTTCCCAACTCGCTGGCTCTTGGATCTGCTGGGCTCTGCTTGCAAAGAAATAGTCCCTGTAGGGGACCTGGCTGGTGACATGCCTTTGGTGGCTCTCTCCGACCTCCTAGGTTCCTGCTGCTCTGCTGCGTTCAGCTTGGGCTCCCCGGTGTCACTGGCCTCAGTTGGGATTAGGTGTGTCAGCTTCCCTCTTGTCTTCCTCGGGCACTGTGAGCTCCCCTCCTCCATTCTCAGGTATGCTCAGGTTTACCTCTATCAGCTCTATAATCCCAGGCCTTGCAGTCTCATTGAACTGCACATTCATTCATTCATTTTCTATACCACCCAATAGCCGAAGCTCTCTGGGCGGTTCACAAAAATTAAAACCAAAAAGCACACAGTAAAACAATATAAAATATAAAAACATAGTCACTTCGGCTGACTATGATGCTGCAGTCTTGGGGAATAAGAATTCTGTAGTCTTTATGGTACGGACTATATCCCGCCAGCACCCCTTCGACAGCTCTGTCAGCCAGCTTGGTCCTTTTCTGTTCTGGGATATGAGCATAGGCCTTACACCCAAACACTCTCAGATGGCCCACCTTAGGCTTGGCTCCATGCCACAGTTCGAAAAGTGTTTTACTAGTGGCCCTGGCTGGCAGCCTGTTCTGTATGTAGGCTGCTGTGGACACCACCTCTCCCCAGAATTTAAATGGTAGATTTGCATCTGACAGCATGCTTCTTGCCATGTCCAGGAGTGATCTGTTGCGCCTCTCAGCCATGCCATTCTGTTCCGGCGAGTAGCTGTCTTTTGGTGTGCGATGCCTTGGGCCCGGAGGTACGCTTCCATCTCTCTTCTGATGTACCCCCCTCCATTGTAGGTATGAATGGCGCCCAATGTCTTGAGGAATTTGTTCTTGGTTGCTGCAACAGACTCCTTCAGCTTGCTCAGTGCTTGGTCCTTACGCTTGATGATGTACACTGTTGTGAACCGGGAATAATCATCAATGAAGGTGAGGAAGTACTTACCCCCTCTAAGGGTTATCGCCTCCATTGGTCCACAGAGGTAGGAGTGGATGAGCTCCAATGGTTCTTTAGCTCTGCTCTTGCTTGCCCTTGGCAGTGGCTCGCGTGGGCTTGATCTTGATGCAGCACACACAGCTCATGCTTGACCTGCACGCTGGGATCTGTAAGTCTGCAGTAAATTCCTTGGTCACCAACTCCTTCACTGCCTCCATGCTTCTGTGCCCCATGCGTCTGTGCCAGAGGTGGATGCGTGGGGTGTGTGGTCTGCCCCCTTGGTCTCTTCTCTGCTGCCAGCAATCTCATACATATAGTTTCTTACCATGGCATTGCCCCACAACCTTCCTTCTCTGGAGATTTGGCATTCAACCCCTTTGAAAATTAGGACAAATCCATCTGCTGTAAGCTTTCTTACTGAGAGCAAGTTCCCTTCTGTTAGTTTTGTTTTCCCACCATCCGGTGGTGCTATACAGTCTATGGTGCCTTCTCCTATTCCCGAAACTTTTATCTGTTTCCCATTAGCCAGGTAGACGTAACCCTGCTCTTGGTGATCCAATTCCTAAAAGAACTCCTTCTGACTAGTCATGTGGCTGCTAGCTCCTGAGTCCAGTACCCAAACTAGGTTGTGCCTCTGAGGTCTGGCTACGCCAAGGTTAACAGACCGGCAGGAATGGGCCCCTTGTGGCTCACAGTTTACTCTGCCTTGCCCTGTTGCTCTTTGGCTCCCTCTTGTGGCCGTCTTAGGGACAATCTCTCTTGAAATGTGTCTTGGCCCCACATCTGTGGCGTACCTTTGTCTTTGCTTTAAGGGCTTGTTCTGATTCCCTCGTGGCCTTTGTTTCTGGCCTAGCCTTTGTCCTCCTACATGAGGCGTCAGCCATCTTTTCCATCCCGCGATTCCACTCACTAACCAGCCTGGCCTTTACATAGTCCAGTTTTAGCTCTGCTTCAGGATGCGCTTCCAAGTCTGTTACGAGGGGTTCATAGGAGTCATCTAGGCTGCACAAAATGATGGCCACAACATCCTCCTCTGGGGTCTCTGAGCCAATTGCCTGCAGCTCCTCAACAAGACTGCTGAGGTTTGCTGCAGTTTGCTACAAGATTGCTGCAGCTCCTCAACAAGATTGCTCCTCAACAAGATGCAACAAGATTGCATTTACACGGCTTGGCAAGCTGGCTCCTTTCTCGAGCCTCATTTTAAACAGCTTCATCTTCAAGAAGAGCTTTGTATTTATGCTGGTAGGCTGGTGCACTATTCCCAGAGCCTCACATTTGCTTAGCTGTTTTCTCATTTCTGATGTGGAGCAACTGGTCATTTTGGAGTGATAGAGCAATTGTTGCCCTTACTTTTCTGTCCCTTTTGTCCCAGTCTTGGGGGTTTTCTGCGGGGCGAGCCACTTCCAGAACCTCCCGCAAGCCCTCTTTCACTAGCACCATTTCCATCTTGAACCTCCATATCTGGTAGTTCCCGGTGCCTAGTTTTTCCATGGTTGCATGTACATTTACTTCAGCCTTCATTACATCCTCCAAGATTTTTCTCTCCCTTGTCTATTTGATGGGCAGTACTCACAGGTTTCCGGGTGATTCCTTGCCAAAGCCTTTTTCTTCTTTATTGGCTGGCTGGACCACATAACCTGAAGTCCAAATCAGCCCCCTGTCAGTAGCCACGGGTGTAGACAAAACACACTTGAGTGGTGGGTTAAAAACGGACTTTACTTGAGATACAACAAGCTTACATCTCGAGGTAAGCTGGCTGAGGTCAGCCTCATGGTCAGCATCCCTTGCAGGAGGAAGTAGGAAGAAGAATAGGAGAGTAGGGGGAGGAGACAAAGACAAGGCAATACATCTCCTAGAGAACCCTCCCACCTTACTCAGGTAGATATTAACCTTCAAGTTCAGGTTAAGTGACTCATGGCTTGAGACCTTCCAACAGCCACAAGCAAGGGGAAAGGCACTGGAAAAAAAGGCCTCCGACCATGATGTCATGGGTTAGCGTGTCATGCAAACACACCCAGAGTCCCACTCCGGAGGTTGTAGCAGTCTCTGCAGCCTGGGGAAGGGAACTCCAAAAAATCCTATAGTCCCTGGGATGCCCTAAATTAACTTTTGGTATGATCCAGCAGGGCTGCTCTTGTGAAATGCTTAGGAGAAACTCCACATATGTCATAGCCCATTAATAATATGCCTATAATGTTTATTATCACTCAAATATGTGGTTACTCCTCTACATATCAGATGCTCCTCTGCCACTGCCACATTAATTGAATTATTGCCTTTTTGTGTGAATAGCAACTGTATTTATATACCACCTCTCAGTTTTAGGAGGCTCTCATGCGGTACTAAAACTGGTATAAATTTCAGTTATTCTCTGTAAAAAAATACACAGTACATTAAAGCAAATCTAGATACAACTTACGGATTTCTTCAACAATATCTGGATCACATTCTTTATATTTATCTATTTCTGTCTTTAGTTGGTCCTTCTTCTGTCGAAGGGCTGTAAGCTCCTTTGTTAGCGCAGCACGTTCTGCCTAGGTTCATTTTATTTTGGGAGAATCCAAAAAATAATCTTAAAAGGTAGCAATTACAATGCAAGACAACTGTTGTACTCTACCCCCTTTTTCCTCTAAAAATGCAAGCACCAGATCCATTGATATGATAGGACAGGCATTATATCAGTATGTATTTGGGCTCTGAGGGCAGGGCGACATTGTTCCTGCCTACTGTAGTTAAAGTAGGTTGTTTCTGTATTGCCATGGCAGTATTACAACACTGTAATAGCATCCCTGCAACATCAAGTTTGTGAGAATATTCTCATACAGAAGCAGGCATGCCTCACCCTGAATATTTAGCTTTATTGGCAAGTGCAGCAACTTGCAGGAAGAAGCGCATATTTTTTTTAAAAAGCAGACCAACTTTTAGTCCCATTTTTGTGTGTCCCATCCTCCACTCCACTCAATATAATATACAAGTATCAGCAGTAGTGCAGAGCTGTTTTTCAGAAAAGATAACGCAGGTCAGATCATTCCCTCCCTGTCTCACACTTAAAAAACCCATTTCATCCAATATCCTAAAGTTTTCAGATTGTAATTCCTTCTAGATCTTTCTAACAATAAAACTTACAGTATCTTGACGTCCAATTTTTGATTTCTCAATGCTTTCCTCTAAGCTCCTTTTCTTCTGGCAATAATCTGAGAACTGAAGGAAGAGAAGAACCAGAACCTAAACAATATTAACTTCTTCATCTCTATATTTGATTTTGACTGTATACATTTTTTTTCATCTTCAGAAATAACATATAGTCAGCTTTAAACAGGCTTAGCCTTGGATGATAAATCAGGAATCTGGCCAAAGTATGATTGTTCCCTAAACTCTTTTAATGTTTAAACTCCTCCATTAAAATTCCAGAAGTACAAAATCAGGTTCCTTCCAATGGTGGTGGTGGGATGTGGTCTCAGACAACTGGGTGTTCAGGGGATCAGGGTTGAGGTAGTGGATCATGTGAAGAGTTTTGCGATGAGATTCTTTCCATGAAGACTCCCAGTATAGAATGTGGATTGGGACACCCGTCCCCCATTGTGCAATTTTCACAAATTCCAGGTGGGGTTTTCCACTTCAACCCTTGCCATTGTGACAGAGGTCTATTTTTACTATTCCTTCTTTACAGGGACTTCTGGCCGGACATAGTATCAGATGGTATCTGGCCGGACAGCAGCTTATTGCTTTGAGTCATCTCTGATTACACCTGGGCTGTGCTGTTTCTATAAACTAATGGCTTTTAAAGTAATAGGAACCTGGGACACTGCCTTATACTAAGTCAGAACATTGGTCCACCAGTCAGTTGTTGACAGTGACTGGCAGCAGCTCTCCAGGGTTTCAGACTCAAGTTTTTCCAGCCCTACCTGGAGAAGCTAGTGGTTGAACCTGGAACCTTCTGCATGCAAAGCATGTGCACCACTGAGCCATGGAAGTAGAGGTAATAATAGGCTCTAGTTATATTACAGACATCCTCCTGGAACCTCACACTGCTTGAAGACCCCACGCCAATCAGACCCTTGTTTTGGCAAACCCTTTGATGTGCAACCTGCTCTTCCATACAGTTACCCCTTTCAATGGTCCCCATATGCCCTTTTAAAAAAAAGTTTTAATAGTATGGTTTTATTTATGCTACAAAGGCATTGAGGATACAGGGAGGGAGGGAGCAAAGGAGAAGGAAAACAAACAACACAGGAACTGAGAAAACAGCCTGCAGTTTGTTTGTCTGTCAGACAAACCATGGGTAGGGTAACAAACCATGGGTTAATTAAACCATGGTTTAGTGTTATGTGCAAGCCAGGTCTATTGCAATTAATAGTGCAATTATTGCATGCTTGCAATTATCCTTCCAACATTCAAGAATGACTGGAGAGTTCCCACACCTTTTCATGGTTTCATCAGCTGCTACTGTCACCCACAAGTCAGCATTAACTCACTAAGAAAAAGCACAATTGGCTAAACAGTTACCTTACATGCTCCTAAGCTGCCAAGAAATTCAATTATCAGCACCATAAAGTGCGTATAATATTTATAATGCATAGCCTATTGGGTGGGGTAGGTACATTGTATTTAGTGTTCCAACTGAAGTCTGAGAACAGTTCACAACACATCATGCAAGCTACATTGCTAAGGTTCTGTTCTGTTGACTCACCGACAAGTACTTACAGCTCCCACTCTGTCCACATCTCCTTTTATGGTGAAGCCTTTCAAAAGGCGCCCTAGTACAAGTATATCTTTACAGAGCTGCTCTCCTATTTTTTCAGTCGAATACAGAAAATCAGTCTTGTATTCCAGCCTTCCAAACCCCAATACTTTTAAGTGTTCTGATCAGAAACCTTGTTGAACAACTTGGTTTAAGAGTTTAGTAGAAAGGTTTATACAAACCTCACTGTAATCCTAAGAACGCAAACTTGGCAACATGTTCCAATGAAATCAATGGGCCTTACTTCCAAATAAGAAAGTTTATGATTGTGGTTTTGGCTATGAAAATATAAGCCCTAAGGTATGCACTGGCTAGAAACCAAACCAATGTCCCTTAAGACCAGCCACCCAAAGTATCCCCTGTTAAATTTTAAGGCTATACCACTCTTAACATTTATTCAGCCAGGGAAACGATCCAGCTATGGCATAAGGACATATTAAAGTATACCCTAGCCACATTCCTGAGTCCTAACAACCATACAAACCAAACACCTTAGCTATTCATAAATTTGCCAAATTAATTCCTTGTGGGCAATGTGCTTCTGCTTATATTAACATATATATTTGAAATGGAAGTGCTAAGTCCTTCTTTTTCCCTCTTTTTCTTTTTATATCAAGGGTGATGTAAATGATTATTGTGCATGGATATGTTTTATAATATATTTGCTCTTTTTTTCTCTTTTGTGGTTCTCCCCATCCTTTTTTTGTTTTTGGTTTCTTATAGTATTTGCAAAACATTTTTTTTAATGTCTGAAACATGAACCCGTGGCTTAATGTTGTTAACATTGATTTACTAACCAGGATAAAAATGTGATTTCAGATCCTGGTTAGCGATCTAACATTAAGCCGCGATGTCCTATTTTGGACATAAAGCCCGATTTATACGTCATGGTAGCCATGAACAAGTGGGATTAAGAGAGCGTGCTGGCTCCACCCACCCACCCGCCCCTGCAGCACTAAACAACCCAAGGACATTCTGTGACATGTGAACCAGGTATTCGGGGTCATTGGGAGGAACAACCCAGACTTGTGACCCAAGAACAAACCACAGGTTAGAAGCCTGGGTTGTTCCTCCCCCAACAGCCCAGAATTCCTAGTTTGTACATCACAGACAACAACCCAGGGACAGAGCATATCTGAGCTGTTTAGCACAGCAGGAGCGGCTGGGCGCCAGCACACTTGTTCACTCCCAACTACCCAGGGTGTATTTAAACCCTGGGTAGCTGTGATGTGTGAACCAAGTCAATGGCAAACTGTAGGTTACTTTGACCAGGTTTGAAATGCTAAAACCAGAACACAAGGAGAAGGACAAGGAAAGAGGAGGCAGGCCTTATCTTCATTCCTGTCTTCATAACCATGGTTTATGAAGCTGCAATCATTATGTCTCAACCATTCAAAAAAGGGCCCAGTTAAGCAGTGATCATTAAAAAACAATCATCCTAATGGGCAGCAATCTTCTTTCCTACCCAGGGGACCAAAAATACAGACAGACTCCTACAAAACTAAAACGAGTCACCTTGAAATGTTACTAGTCAAATCCAGAAAACTATTTTATATAATTGAAGGAGGTCTATGCACAAGCATGCCAATCTAGCTGTTGTTATCAGTGCGGGGTCTACAAAAGCTCTTTTTATTTCAATGGATAGCCCCAATCTCCATGTGCAGAGGTATGCAAATGCATACTGAATTTCTCCACTGAAATATCTAGTAGTTGACAGACTGGCTGAAAAGTCTGCAGGCATGACTGGATAAACTCCAGGAAAAGCAACATCCATGTCTAGGCTGTACGACTCTAAAGCTTGCTTCAGCATTAAACACCAGTTGGCCAACATAATTTGGTCTACAAGAAATTGCCTGTAGCTGTTATTCCGCAATCAGCTCTTACAGAGCGTCTGCTCTGTATTTGCACCACACCAACTATAGTACCCAGATTAATACACTGGGATCTGCCAAGTGGTTCACACACGTTGTCTTTGAGCAGAGAACCTATCTACTTTCCTGCAGCTCTCATGGTTCCATGAAATCAAGGTTTTGTTTTATCCACACCATGTTTCTCCTTTTGTGGGGATAACATTGTTATTAAGACTTTGATCAACAACATACTGATACTCTATTTCAGAGCATCCATTTTTTTTAGAAGAGTATGTAACTCTTATTTTCTTATTCAATTAATTATGTTCATGCCAATATATATGTAACTGCAGAAAACTAAGGGGTTTTCTGGGTTTGGGGGCCAGCTGGGAAGCTTTACAGCTAGCAAAGAGAAAATAATTAATCTAGGCAAAGTATTTCTTTTATAGTAAGATGAAATTATGAAGGGAACATTTGTATGCTTTTAAAAGAATGAAACTTCAGTGGCTCCACAACTGTGCTTGCTGGCTGAGCCTGAGGGGTAGATGACTATCTCAGTATTCTACATACACCAGTCCAATTTTAAAAGAGACAAGGCAGCAAAAGGGAGAGTTTAAGAATCTAACCAAAAGCTACAGAAAGGTATGATTTTGCATCTCCACAATCCTCTACCTCCGTATGTTTCACCTGGCACCAAATCCTGGTTCTCCTTTTCATAGGACATTATTTGCTGATAACTGGAATTTCATCATCAGAGTATATTATTAGCAAAAAGAATGCTTTGGAATAATGGCTTGAAATGATGCGACTTTCACAGTCCAATCCTAAGCATGTCTAATGAAAAGTAACCCAACTGAGTTGTAAAAGAACTTACTTTCTATATATATGTTTAGTATTGAATCCTAATACTTGTAACTATGCATCAATTCTAAGTCACAAGAGTTCTTAAGAGGTTTCCAAGCCAATTGCAGTCAGGGCCAGAAATACTGGAGCAAGGATAACTGTTTTGGCAGTTGGCCTCTGTACACCACCACATTGAAGTTGAAAGGAAACACACCCAGATGGGAGCAAACTCAGGGCTTTCAGCTGTAATTCAAGGGGTTTGACAAAAGTGGGGCACTAACCATTCAGGAAGGACAGCCAGTGGCATACACACACACCCATCGTTGGTGGCTCATAAGTAATGGAACAAACCAACATCATTTCAAACTGAAGGATCGCCTTTAATAGCTGGATGAAAATCCTTTGCAGTCAGTGACTGCCTGAAGTCTGGAACCGATGGACATGACCAAATGCTGAGTTTCCTCCCTCGAGATGCTTTGTCGGGCCTTTACTGCAGGCAGCTGCCTTCAGCTGCTGCTTGTTTGTGGGTCTTTCTGCCTTCAGTCTTGTCTTCAGTAAGTGAAAAGCATGCTCTACTGGGCTGAGATCAGGTGAATGACTTGGCCATTGAAGAACAACCCACTTCTTTGCCTTGAGAAACTCTTGGGTAGCTGTACACCACCAAACTGAAGTGGAAAGGAAACACACCCAGATGGGAACGAAGTTAGAACTTTCAGCTGTAATTCAAGGGGGTTGACAAAAGTGGGGCACTAACCATTCAGGAAGGACAGCCAGTGGCATACACACACACCCATCCTTGGTGGCTCATAAGTAATGGAACGAATGGCTGACAAGCAGCTGCATGGCCAGGTGTGACCTGTTTCCTGGGTACCCCATGACCAATCAGGCAGATAAAAGGCCTGGAGGTGGTTCTGAGTGTTACATTTGCATTTGGTAGCTGTTCACTGGAACTCCCAACATGAGGTCCAAAGAGGTGTCCATGCGAGTAAAGGACACCATCATTAGGCTGAGGAAACAACATAAACCCATCAGAGAGATAGCAAAAACATTGGGAGCGGCCAATACAACAGTTTGGAACATCCTGAAAAAGAAGGAATTAACTGGCAAGCTCAGCAACAGCAAAAGGCCTGGAAGACCACGGAAGACAACTAAAGGGGATGACCGCAGAATTCTGCTCATGCTGACGAGGAATCCTTTCACAACATCTAGCCAGGTCAAGAACGCTCTTGAGGAGGTAGGCATGTCATTCTCAACATCGACAGTCAAGAGACAGCTTCATGAATGTAAATACAGAGGCTTCACAACAAGGTGCGAACTACTGGTAACACTCAAGAACCGAAAGGCCAGATTAGCCTTTGCCAGCAAACACCTAAAATAGCCTGCCCAGTTCTGGAATAAGATTCTTTGGACTGATGAGGCCAAGATTAACTTGTACCAGAATGATGGGAAAAGAAAAGTATGGAGAAGGAAAGGAACAGCTCATGATCCAAAGCATACCACATCATCTGTCAAACATGGTGGAGGCAGTGTTATGGCATGGGCATGTATGGCTGCCAATGGAACCGGGTCACTGGTGTTTATTGACGACCTGACTGCTGATAAAAGCAGCAGGATGAATTCTGAAGTGTATAGGGCTATACTTTCTGCTCAGATTCAGCCAAATGCTGCCAAACTGATAGGATGCCGCTTCATACTGCAGATGGATAATGACCCAAAACATACAGCAAAAGCTACCCAACAGTTTCTCAAGGCAAAGAAGTGGGATGTTCTTCAATGGCCAAGTCAGTCACCTGATCTCAGCCCAATAGAGCATGCTTTTCACTTACTGAAGACAAGACTGAGGGCAGAAAGACCCACAAACAAGCAGCAGCTGAAGGCAGCTGCCTGCAGTAAAGGCCTGACAAAGCATCTCAAGGGAGGAAACTCAGCATTTGGTCATGTCCATGGGTTCCAGACTTCAGGCAGTCATTGACTGCAAAGGATTTTCATCCAGCTATTAAAGGCGATCCTTCAGTTTGAAATGATGTTGGTTTGTTCCATTACTTATGAGCCACCAACGATGGGTGTGTGTGTATGCCACTGGCTGTCCTTCCTGAATGGTTAGTGCCCCACTTTTGTCAACCCCCTTGAATTACAGCTGAAAGCCCTGAGTTTGCTCCCATCTGGGTGTGTTTCCTTTCAACTTCAGTGTGGTGGCGTACAGAGGCCAACTGCCAAAACAGTTATCCTTGCTCCAATATTTCTGGCCCTGACTGTATATACGGGCTTTTGTTTCTGTCGAAGTGCACAGCAACCCTCTCTCCCTCTCAACATCTGGCAAACTGACTTCCATCCAGATAACATGCCTTACTTCAATCTCTCAAGGAGAAACTACATCCTTTTAGGAAGAGAGGCCCTTTTCCAAACTATAGACTAAACTGAGAAGCTTGAAATTTACTGTTTCAAATTGAACAAAGACTTAGATGAGCCACAGGAAAGAAGGGCAGTTGCCCAGTAGTGATTAATTCTGAAGGGACTGCTCAGATTTCCTGCTTAACAGCAGTCGTAAAGAGATGAAGAATCTATACAAGATACACAGAGGGAACAACAATAAGGTATTGGCCCAGCAGACCGAACATATTTGGAAAGCTACCCACTGCCATATTTTAGTGGAAATCTACTGTGTCACCAAGGTACTAATGTTATTCTGTAGCCTGAAGAAAACTGGTTACATCATGCTATAATTATGTTAAAGGAAGCTAGCTTTGACTGGGATCCTCAGTCTCAACAGTAGTTGAATAGCTATCTGGAAGCATGGATTGTGAAAAAATGAAGCCATTTCTTCCAGCTATTACTGTAAGGACAAAACATCAACATCCTTAAACTGCAGATCCTAACTAAAAATGCCCGTTCACGGTATAAACACTGCAGACTAACAAAGGTTCCCTGTACTCCTTGCACTGCTATCTTTCATATTCCAGCTTTTCTTTAGGCCCAAGCTAGATGTCCAAAGCCCCTTTTGGATAAAAGACTACCCCAACATAAATGCAAATGGGGCAGACATGCAAACATAAGTGTGGCTGTCCTGCACATCTAGCTTGAGCCTTATTTCTCCAAGTCCTGTGCATTGTCTTTTATATGTTTGAGTGTTTACCTGTGTTCCTGCCATCCTATGGTTTTATTAATGGTTCCTTCTCTCTCCTGTATACCAGCTTCGATTGAAATGTACTTACTCCCTGCCCCCTCCACTCCACCCCACACCCCCAGCAACCCAAACCCAAGGCTGATCATCTCACACAGAACTGTTCATGTCCTGGCTAGTCTTGATGCAGTCTGCTGTTAACTCCAAATGCCCTAGGCCCTCCCTTTCCACTGAAGAAGCCAATAAGCTTGCCAACTTTTTTTTCTGGCAGAGCTCCTGCATCTGACAAAAGTATCTCTCACAAATGCAGGTAGAAATCCCATACTCCAGCTCAACCTGTTCCCACCATGGAGATTCAAGGATGGGATAAACGTTACCTGTTATGCATGTATTAAAAGGTACAAAAGCTCTGACAGAGGAAAAAAAAGTAATAACCCTAAGATCCACCAGGCATATCCAGTTGTCTGGACTGCAGGACAAACAAGCCACACGTGTCTTATAATTACATTTTTAGAAAGTTGCCACCTTCGAACTGGAATCACCACCACCAACAGAACAAGAAATGTCAGTCACCATTGGAGCAATATTTAGGGAAATGTAAAATTAGGGAGAAAGTCAGCTGGGGGAAGCACAGCAAGAAGGCAAAGGAGCAAGGGTAAACTTGCCAGCATCTGCTTAAATTCTCCAGGCTGCATCCAAAATAAAACAATGTGCAGTTTGGAGGTCCACCCTTTTCTCTCTCCAAAATGAGAGCATTCTTGGAAACAGCCACATCTTAAGTTTTCTGCTTCGTGGAGTTACTTATTCACAATGCTCAAATTCTTTGTACAACAAGTTCATAATAGACAGGCTTTTGGAAACGGTGACAACACAAGCCCACAGACTTCTTTCACTTAAGACAATACATTCTAGAAGCTTGTCGTACATATATATCTGTCACAATTTAGATATAAAATCACACTTCCAGGGAGCTCAGGGTGACATATATGGAACTATTCCATTTTATTCTCAGAAGCCTATGTGGCAGGTTAGGAAATTGTGACCTGCCCAGGTCCACCCAATGAGCTTGCTAGATATTGCAAAGTTGACCCCAAGTGTAACCAGTACTTCTGTCAATTAGCCCGCATTGGCTGACACTACAGTCTGGGTAAAATTGACTGAAACAATGAAATCCCACGGAAATGTGGAAAGCAGAGGTGCACAACTGTTTTGGCCTGAAGGCCACATCTGACAGTGCCAGGGGGCTGCATGCACATGCACATGCCTGCATGCACACATGCATCCACATTCATTTGAGCTAGGATTAGGTCACAGTCAAGATCTAACTGATTGCCATATTTGGAATCACAAAGGAATTCTCCCCTAAGTCAGATAGGCTGTTTCCGTGGTATTCTGCCTTTCTTTATCTGTATTTGGCTAGGCTAATACAGAGCTATTGTTCCAAGTACAATTCTTACACTATATATGATTGATTCATTTGTTGACTTGATTTATGAGAGGATGGTTCTTTCCAAGTCTGTGATTTACAAGCAGGTGGTTGGAGAAGTCTATGTAATACAAACAAGACCTGAATACAACATCTTTAGGTATGTAATTATTTATAGTAGCTTAATTTGGCTGTTAGCATCTATACCAATAAGAGAATATTGTTGGATTTTGGACCATGCCTGGCTTGGTAGGTTTAAATATCTGATCTGCCACAGCTTCAGTAGAGATTACTTGAACCAAGTCATGTTCAGCCTCAGTTCCTGTAAATGAAAGTGACTACATAGTTTTTAGTACTGAGGTGAAGAGTAACAAGACAAAGGTTTTAAAAACACCTTTGTACAAAAGTCTTATGTAAATTAATTATTATGAGATTGTTTGTTTAAGTCTCCAGTTGAAAGCTCACTAATTTCCAAAAAGATACAAGTCAGTGTTTTTATTATTATGCTCCATATCACAGATGGCTTGGTGTGGGACACAAAAGTCAAAAGATTATGCATCTTCAGGGTGAGGAGAGGCCATTACACTTGCAAAGTCAGCATGCACACAGTTTTAGTCACTCTAGCCACACCATTAAAGCCTCCAAGCACAAAGAGGTTTGTTTTCTTGGTTGGGCTCAGATGAGTCAGATGCCACTGCTAGTTCAAATTGTTCTGGGTGTGGCTCAGCAATTCCTCAAAGGCTGAACAAAGTATAAAGGTTTTAACACTTGCTGAGCTGAACTGGTATCTCTGAATACTGACACAGAGGGGCTTGGTGTTTTTTTGAGGAGGCATCTTCCTGGTCTATGCATAAGGCATGAATTCGGTTGCATGTGGGCAACACACTTTAACATATATCATCTTAAAAAACGACTACACTGAAATTTGTTGGTATGCTAGAAGAATATTAAGGGTTAATTCAAATGTACCACTTCCAACTGCAGATCGGGGACCCACATGTTTGAGAGCTTCCTTGTGTAAAAAAAAGAAGAAAAAAAAGCCAAATCTCCCTGTATATGAAAAGCTTGCATATCAGGCAGAAATAGCCCCTCCCCCCCTTGAGGCATGTTGTTAGAACTCTAATTAGGGAATATCATGTCTCCAGTGATGTGGGGTGGAAAATTTTCCAGTGCTTAATTTTGACAGAAAAAAATATGCTTTATGCATTTATTAATAAAAATGAATATATGTCAATTGCAAATATAATGGTAGGCAAGCTTGGGAGTTTCAAAGTTGTAATTAATGTCTTTCAGGTGATTTTCCTTCACAAGTATGTGAGACGATACATATATGTCATTGAAATACACACACACACACACACACACACACACAAAGTCAGGGCCAGAAATATTGGAACAAGGATAACTGTTTTGGCAGTTGGCCTCTGTACACCACCACACTGAAGTTGAAAGGAAACACACCCAGATGGGAGTGAAGTCAGGACTTTCAGCTGTAATTTGACAAAAGTGGAGCACTAACCATTCAGGAAGGACAGCCAGTGGCATACACACACACCCATCCTTGGTGGCTCATAAGTAATGGAACGAATGGCTGACATACCCCATGACCAATCAAGCAGATAAAAGGCCTGGAGGTGGTTTTGAGTGTTACATTTGCATTTGGTAGCTGTTCACTGGAACTCCCAACATGAGGTCCAAAGAGGTGTCCATGAGAGTGAAGGAGGCCATCATTAGGCTGAGGAAACAAAATAAACCCATCAGAGAGATAGCAAAAGCAGTGGGAGTGGCCAATACAACAGTTTGGAACATCCTGAAAAAGAAGGAATTAACTGGCAAGCTCAGCAACAGCAAAAGGCCTGGAAGACCACGGAAGACAACTAAAGGGGATGACCGCAGAATTCTGCTCATGCTGACGAGGAATCCTTTCACAACATCTAGCCAGGTCAAGAACGCTCTTGAGGAGGTAGGCATGCCATTCTCAACATCGACAGTCAAGAGACAGCTTCATGAATGTAAATACAGAGCTTCACAACAAGGTACAAACCACTGGTAACGCTCAAGAACCCACAGGCCAGATTAGCCTTTGCCAGCAAACACCTAAAACAGCCTGCCCAGTTCTGGAATAAGATTCTTTGGACTGATGAGACCAAGATTAACTTGCACCAGAATGATGGGAAGAGAAAAGTATGGAGAAGGAAAGGAACAGCTCATGATCCAAAGCATGCCACATCATCTGTCAAACATGGTGGAGGCAGTGTTATGGCATGGGCATGTATGGCTGCCAATGGAACCGGGTCACTGGTGTTTATTCACGACCTGACTGCTGATAAAAGCAGCAGGATGAATTCTGAAGTGTATAGGGCTATACTTTCTGCTCAGATTCAGCCGAATGCTGCCGCACTGATAGGACGCCGCTTCATATTGCAGATGGATCATGACCCAAAACATACAGCAAAAGCTACCCAACAGTTTCTCAAGGCAAAGAAGTGGGATGTTCTTCAATGGCCAAGTCAGTCGCCTGATCTCAGCCCAACAGAGCATGCTTTTCACTTACTGAAGACAAGACTGAAGACAGAAAGACCCACAAACAAGCAGCAGCTGAAGGCAGCTACGGTAAAGGCCCGGCAAAGCATCTCAAGGGAGGAAACTCAGCATTTGGTCACGTCCATAGGTTCCAGACTTCAGGCAGTCATTGACTGCAAAGGATTTTCATCCAGCTATTAAAGGCGATCCTTCAGTTTAAAATGATGTTAGTTTGTTCCATTACTTATGAGCCACCAACGATGGGTGTGTGTGTATGCCACTGGCTGTCCTTCCTGAATGGTTAGTGCCCCACTTTTGTCAACCCCCTTGAATTACAGCTGAAAGTCCTGACTTCCCTCCCATCTGGGTGTGTTTCCTTTCAACTTCAATGTGGTGGTATACAGAGGCCAACTGCCAAAACAGTTATCCTTGTTCCAATATTTCTGGCCCTGACTGTATATGTCTCAGAGTGAAATGGAACTAATAAATAGTGACAGCGAAACTGAAGATGCCCCAACAATCTCAGTGGAAGACAGCTGAACTCTGTGGTCACGCAGTTCTTTGGGATCCTAAAATTAGTGGGGCTGTTCACACAACATGACAGCCCATCTTGGGTTATTTAACCCATAGTGAGGTTGCAGCACACACAGGATGTGTGCAGCCGCCATTTTGAATATACAATCCCCAGTCAGCGAGTGTTGTGGTGTGCGAATCTGGCAAGGGTGGATTATGTGAACCCTCGTATAAACCATGATCTGTTTAACCCTTGCATAACCTACACTTACTGGGTTCACATGACATGATAACCCCCAAGTGGGGGTTGGATATGCACTATGGCACCAGCCCTGCAACATGTTATCCAAACCTGGTACCTTTGTTTTTTCTTAAATTTAAACAATGTAAGGGAAGTACATACTATTGTCTTAAAATTGTACAAATATTCCATAAAAATTTCTACGTAATATAATATTTCAATCACATTAAGTAGGCTTTATTCCCTCCCCCCCCCCCCCAGTATTTCAGGTCAAATACTTGTGATGTATTGGGCTAAAAATTAAAATGGGGTACTTTTTTAGCTTTGTTTACTAAATACAAGTAAAATAAACATGCTAAATTAGATCTGTCTAGGGAAATTTGTGATCCTCCAGATGTTTTTGTCTACAGTTCCCATCAGCTCTAGCCAGCATAATCAATAGCGAGGGATGACGGGAGATTTAGCCAAAACTTCTGGAGGGCCACAAGTTGCCCATCCCTGCTCTAGGGATGGGCAAACTTTTCTATGCAAATGACCCCAATTCAAAATTTTCTGGAAAACTCAGATCACTGGGTGCCCTGAGACCCTGTTTGAATTAGAAATATCAATGGGTGTAAGTTAGAGGTTTATCAGTAACATTTATCAAATATCAAATATTAAATATATAAGATGAAAACTAGCATTTTAAGAAGAAATGGGAAAAAGATCCAACTCAACCTATTCCACAAAATGAATGGGTATGGATTTGAAAAAATGTTCCACCTAGTCTGATTTCAGTTTCAATGGTATCTTACACTTCCTAGGATATCTCTAATTTATAATATAAGATACAATGTGTATTGGCAGTGTTCTACATCACCTACTGATTTGTTTCATATGTTCTGGGCATGTCTAGTTATCAATCAAATCTGGAGAGGGGTGAACAAGATATCTGATTAAATTACAGACCACTCTTTACCAGTAGATCCCAACATGGTTATACCATGTTATTTGAAGAATATAGTACCAGAATTTGATTTAGAGCTAGTAATTACTTTATAAACAGCAGGTAAGATATATATATATATAGCCATTAATTGGGAAAAATAATTCTCTCCTTTCATAATGGTATTTAAAGATATCTCATATTGCAGTCATGTGTCAGATTACTTATTATTTGAGAAACCAAAGGGGAGGTAATACTGAGAGACTCATGAGAAAGTGTAACATATTGAATTATAATTTTCAGCTATTCAACCTTCTGTATTTTTTTTCTTTGTTGTGAATAGCGGTACAAATAATTTATTCGTACAAATTATTGTACAAATAATTTATAGTTTGAAGATATTATAGGAATTATTTTTATTAAATTTGTACATTTTGTGTATTTTGCATATTTGTAAAAATATAAAAAGCATATGAGATGGCAGAAGATGCATTATAGTGATAGCATAGCATTTCAGAGGAGGGCCCAAAATATGAATTCATATATTTCAGAAAAGAATTGCAATCATCTGAAGCCTCATCAGAGCATTTTATAATTCTGCAAACCATGTTCAGATGAGGGGTACAATTAAGTTACTTTTCTGAAAAATTAAGACTGTGAGCCTGCAGACAGTACCTATCCTTTTAAAATTCATTTTGTGCACTTCTTTGTTATAGAGCACTATATCCGTATTATGATAGGGCACTATATCCATGTTATGATAACAATATCCTCCTCATGCATAACGGATTAGTAAATAGTACATATAACTTGAACTTTGCATAACAGGATACTAACATACATAAGCAGTTCTATTTATTAAAAATTAATACAATGCAGATTAACTCCTGCACACACACAAAGCCTATTACAATTTTAACTCTAGCACTCTCAATCTGACATGTCCCAGGAAGAGAAGTTGTTATTTACATCTGCATATGTTATGCACGTTTTCACATATACTCAGTAGGGCACCAGAAGAATTAAGTGTGTGGTAGCTTACAGGAAGGTAATCTCATGGAGACCAAAAAGAAAAAGGGGAGCCTATTTTCTAAAGCGTATTTTTCTCCAACTTTTCTAGAAGTCAGTCCCATTCTACAGGTCAGTCATTTGCTGCAAGACTAATTGAATTCATTCCATATGATTCTTTAAGATTCCATTTACTGAAAGGAGCCTGTGCATCCGTGTATTTTTCCACTACAAAGAACCACTAATGCAAAAACCTAATTACTAAAACAAGTTAGCTTAAGATAGCAATGGTGATGGTGTACTTCACCAGCCAGGACTGGAGAAAATACAAGTCTGAGATCGTTTTCCAAAGACAGGAATATTTTGCTTTAATAATTCTTTCAATGAAGAATAAGCTAATTGTGTTAAAGGACTAGTATGGATGTGATGCCTTTTTGTTCCTTCACCATAGTAGGAGATGAAGAACAGTCCATGGGATTGTGCACTTTCTACCCTTCCTTCCATCCCCCTCTAAGGCATAAACTCAGTTTACTGAAAGGAGACCATACATCACTTTATTCCTCCACCCACCCAGCCCTTAGCCATAGTTCACCGTGCAGATATGTATGCATCTATGTTAACCGTAGCTAAGGCTACAAAGGCCGCACAACCTAGAATCCATATGATAATCACAGTTAAGGCTACAAGGGTGAACTAATCACCTAAAATCTATAGCCAGTTTCAAGCCCTTCAAAACAACACCATGGTTGCAAAATGCTGGGAGTTGTAGGATTTTTTTTCTGTCTAAACTTGCATAGAATTGCACCTTTAAGTGCTATTAAATTAACAGCTTGAAAAGGATGTTTCAGTCTTAAGCACTAGGTTACACATAGGACTCAGAGCAATTCTGAAAGTCTTTGCACCAAAGAATGGCTTAATCATATTTGCAACAAAATATTTCACAGAAACGGTCAGCAGGTCAAAATTATATATTTTTAAAAGGTTTACAATCATAAGCATATAGTCTCAACTGATACAAGAGTGGAAAGGGGGGGGGGGAAGAGCAATGTTATTTGGGAGTAGGCTGCCATCCCTATGTCCACCTCGGATATGTGGCAAATAGAATATCAACTCTGAATTACCTGATTCTGCAGTTCCTCCAGTTTAAGTTTTCTTGCGTGAAGAGCTTTACTTGGAAAAGCCCAAAAATAATTGGAAGTCCCAATCCTATCAGTGTCCACCATACCATCATCAACTAAGCTCTGTAAGACCTCCTTTACTGACATAGCAGCTGTCAAAGAAACAAACACTGTATTATTTTTTTTAAATGGAGGTGGGGAGAGTTGACTACTTATTGGAACATATGAGCACCTAACAAGAACCTGATGATTTTCTTGCTTTTTGGACACTTCCACATAAATCCTGTAAAGTTCTGCCAGTCACTACAGAATACCAGGTTCTAAGTAAGTACAGAATAGCAGGAAGAAGTATAGTTGCATGTGGATCTCTACCGTAAGTCGACAGCATGAAAGTCACCATTTAGGAGGAAAGTGGTTGTATGAAGTATTCCTAAAAGACTGATGTAAGTGTAAAGACTCTTGTGAAAAAGGCAGATTCCATGTTGGGATTGTAGGAAAGGAATCAAGCACAAAAGAGGTCAAGATCTTAATGCCTTTATTCAAATCTTTCGTGCGACCACATTTGGAATTCTAGGTACAGTTCTGGTCACTTCAAATGAAATGTGAAAGAACACTGTTTTTAAACACTGTTTTATACTTTCCCATAAGTATACCAACACTATCAAGATGAACTGAACAAGTTTTATTTATTTCGGTATCTAGTCCTTCCCACCTCTCGAAATCATGGCTTGTGACAATTTCTAAAATTTATCAGTCAAAAAGAAATCTACATGACAGCTGCACACAGTGAAAACTTAACTCTGGTCTTCAAAGCCAGCCCAAAGTAAAATGTCATTTTGTATATCTAGATCATACTCACACTCTATAGCAAATCTGCAGTGTAAAGAAATTACAGCACTCTAGGGAAACTGCTGAGAATGCCTCTCTATGCATCCTGCTTTCTATAGTTGGCACACAGATGACATAACCAAGGAGTACATTAATTTGGTATATTGTGAAAGAACATGGTATAGGGCTAGTCTCTTCAGTAGATAAGTCCCAAACAATTATATGCAACATACTTTTCATTCCTAAAAAAGGTTACAGAGTTTAGTTTTGTAAGCTATTACTTATTGCAGAAATATCCCTTTTGTAAAAATAATCACTTGTCTGGATAAGGGGGGGGGGTCCTCCGCTCCCCCTTTGTGACCCATTTTCAACATTTCCAGAAATACAAGATTTTAATTGTATATCACTAACTGACTGCAAGGAAAGTCTACATCCAGGTAGAATCAGGGTATTATATATAAATTGCGTAAGAAGGAGCTCCCTATTCTATTAGGACGTTAACGATAGCAGCAAGGTCAACAGAATTTGCTTCTCTTATCCTCCACCAGTCTACTGCACATTACAGTAAGAGGAGGCACTGATATAGTTACTTACAGAATTGCTATGAGGATCATACCTCCAAAATCCCTAAGAAGAATGGGGGTGCTTCCAGACTAGTCTTTTATTGTGCAATCACACTACCTCATTCACAGAATGTTACTGGGGGATCCAGACAACATTTGTAGCCCTCCCATGTTTTTCTGCTGCTGCTTCTATCTTTTTTCTTACTAGAAAAAATCCATTAAGGAAGAAAAGATGGAATGCTTTTTGATTGTTAGTGCTGGAAGCCCTCCATCTGGATACATCCTAGGAATGTTTGGAAGATCTGAAGACCTTACAAAACAGTTTGCTCTTATGGTAAAGACTTGGTGGAAAACAAGTCTAGGTACTCACTGATTCCTTTCTCTTTGGGAGCAATTTTCTCGATGTCTTTTAACTGGAATACATCTTTCTGTTTCCAAAGACAGAGAGGGAGAGAGAGAGAGAAAGAAAGGAAAACAAGCACACCATCGCTGTAATCATAGTTAAATGCAAAGCATCCAATGCACTCCGGAATTACTTCCTCAGCGAAGAGGGCTTTGTGGTTTTAAGCTCAACAGTCATGACTCAATAGTCTTACAACTTACCTAAGATACTCTACCACATCACCACTTTCACATGTGAGAGGTGGAAGCTCTTAGACTGATTAGCTCTTTGACTAATTCCACACCCGTTTCTTTCTTACAGCAAGCAGAATATCCCCAATAATTCTCTGAAACCACCTCAGATATCTGTGGTCATGTAGACAAGTGCTAAATTCTTTTGGTGTCCACATGCCAATAACTGTGTAAACTAGCCTTCCTGAACTTGATGTGCTGGGACTACAACTCCCAGTGCATATGTGTTGGGACTACAATTCCCATAATTCCCAGTCAACATGGGAGTTGTAGTCCAACACATCTAGAGGGTACCTGGTTGAGGAACACTGGTGTAAAGTACTGGACAAGTTACACTGAACTGTCCCAACCTTTTAAATATATTTAACACCATAAGGACATCTCTGCATTTTCATTTTCTCTTTTGCCCTGTCTACAGATTTATGAGCCGTTCCATCCTTCCATTGCCAAACCCCAGGTTGTGTGCACATTTACCCAACTCTTAGCGTTTGCTATTTCTCTGCTCTGCCTTCTGCTACTGAATGCAGGACAGGTGGGAGGAGACAAAACAGAAAGGGCTGAGTAAAGCAAAGAGAGTTTGGAGTTCCTTCACATTACAGTAAATGGGAGAAACCTCACTGAAAGGGCTATGTCCCTCTCTGTCCTAGGACTACGTGTAGTGTGTGTGTGTGTGTGTGAGAGTGGGGGGGGGGCAGGATTATATAAATTATCATCTAAACCACACTACTACAGGAATCTCTCTGATTGGGATTAAAAGCAATCTGCCTTATGGCTCTAATTTTTTCCAAACCCCACACATCTATGGGTGGGGCATGGGCAACTGACAAAGAACACAAGATCCTTGACAAGGACTATCCTGCTTCTCCTCTGCCTGTCATGTCTTCTCCCACAGGAGAACAGGCAATATTCCCTCTCCAAGGGATATTCCACTCACCTTTCCAAAAGTAATGGTTGTCTTTGGCCTATTTCCTTACAGAGGTATCAAAGAGGAAATGTTCAGGAGTTATTCTGCCCAGTTATGTTGTATGTTCTAACTCAGGAATGCAGAACAGTGGCTCTCCAGATGTTGTTGGGCTGAAACTTCCATCAGCCCTAGGCAGCATAGCCAATGGTGAGGGATGATGGGAGTTGCACTCCAGCAATGTCTGGAGTGCCACATGTTCCCCATCCCCGTTCTAACTAGTTAGAGGAAAAGCACTAGGGCGACTGATGGACACTTTCCATTTTTTAAAAACCTAATACAATTTAACATACATTTTCAATAGATTAAATAAGGTAAATATTTTAGGTTACTGGTATTGAGGTTTTTGCTTTTCCACAATGGCTTATGATCCATCTCACCTCAAGTGCACCTGTAGCCAGCTCCAATATTTTTGGTTACAGAATTGGAGGCAGGGAGTGTGGCTGAGTTTTAGATTTTGCTTCAGAAGTGTCTGCATCTACTTTAACCCCAGTTATTCAATGGGGTCTGGTTGCTGCACTTCTTCCCCTCCCCACACAGGTATACTTTTGAACAATATATATCCAAGTTTGCTCATTTCTGTTTTACATCTCAGCTAGAAAAATGAAGGTCTTTAGATATAATTCTAGAAGGAACTGTTACTACACTACAGCAGCCTGTATGCAAATGTCTAAAAAGCACCTAATATGCACAAACATCAGCAAGGATTACAGAAACTGGGAAGTCAAATTTGGTATTTCCTCATATTAATTGCTATAAGATTTGGAAGTACAGCACTACACTAAATATTGAACTTCTTTTACTTGGCACACGGTGGTCAAGAACTGTGTTTACCCAGGCAGGACTGAAAATGTAAGTGCAAACTACTCAGTGCTGTTTCCACCATACCCTTTGCCAGAAACTGAACAATCCAGCAGAATACATGCCCCTCACATGCAATAAATGAAGAGCAAAATACAGCTAAAATATTCAAAGTTCTTGGCTAGAAAGGTGCTTGAATAAGCTGAGACATAAACAAACACTTTGCTCCATGCATGCAAACTCTTTGCTCCTCCTTTCACAACACTAACAAAGAAATCTTCAATTAACCATAGGTTCCCATTTTATCCAAACCAGGAAACTGGTTAAATGGAGAATTGCATCTCACAGAAAGGGGCTGCATGTGCAAGGAAAAGGCTCATTCCTATAATGGCTTATTAAGCCAAGATATGATTGTTTGGATCCACTCAAAGCTTTCAGAGATCACTTGGAAAATCTTAGTAAAAAGCCAAATTATGTGACCATGATTGTCAAACATACAATCAGCCCAATTTAAGAAGTGTCCCTCATGCCCAAAGAAACATGCAAGTCAAAAGCTCTCATGGTGTTTTTGGCAGGCCAGCAATCTGTGCAACCTGACTGTACATTCCTAGATCCTCTCTGACATCCTGGAAGCTTCTGGGACAAACATTCAGTTTGCAGCAAATGCCTCTGAGCCAGGCCTGACAAGCTCGCTTGGCAACTGCATGTTTTCAGTTCAGGCTCAATATGTGCTCACAGCGAAACCATTCACAATACAGTCTCCAATAGCAAACAAATATCACTTACCGTTTCAAAAAATATTTCCATCATCCGAGTTCTCTTCTCTTCAACACTCAGCCCCCTTTTCTTTGACTAAACAGGAAAAAAAAATGCAAATAATTGATAATATGTCTGAAGCTAAAATCTTCAGGTATGTCTAGAGACTTGTCCTTGTGAGAGCATACCCACAGAATACATTTCCAGTGATTCATATGTAAAAAATAAAGTGCAGGGCACAGTATACTTGATTCCATCCCAAAGAATCCCAAAATTTGACATGTGAACTTCACCACCTATACTGACCCACCATTTCTGGTCTTCTACATAGAGTACTGAAATATCAGTATACAGCTGTGTGCAGCTATCATATGGCTAGTATTTTAGCTGCACAGAGCCTGCCTTTGAGCTGGTTTGCAAAAGTGGACTACACATTTCCAAAATGAAAAACGCCAACCATGTGTAGATACTGTAGAATCAATTATTACATCTTCTGTATTATATTTTAATTATATTCTATGCCTTTCTGTAAGGAGCATTGTTCAGTAGACATCTCTCTCATCTGGATTAGAATTAGTTTCAGTAGATCATTCAGCAGACCATAGTGGGTTATGCAGTGAGTTAATCATGCTTAGAAGATTAGTCTGCTAAACATGTTTTCAGGAACCTCCACTCAGTCTTGAGCTTAATCCAGGAGATGAGTGAATGGGCTCAATTTCTGCTGGGGAGGATTCAGGAGCTCATAATTAGCAATGCTGCACCAGAGGACAGGAAAGGAGGAAGACATGATACATGTCTAGTGTGGTCCACCTGACAGAATGATGGGCTTCAAAAGGGACACTGCTTGCTTTTGAAGCTCTCAGTCTCCATGGACAGCCTTTGCCAATACATTGCCTCCAACCCTCCGTTCACCATCTGTAAAACTGTGGTGGCCTACCTAACAGGACTGCTAAAAAGACAAACAAGAATATAAAATATTTGGCCATCAGAAGTGGCATATAAAGCATTGAGACCACAATAATAAGCAGAACAAATGTGTGGCTCTGTTCATGCTCTCCATCAACAACTCTTCAGAAGGAAAACATGCTGTGTTCATCCACTCTAATACAAACTGAACACAATCCAGCAAAGATGAGTGGGTGCACACATTCAGAGCTTTACTTTCCAAGCTGCTGGCACTTGAATGCTAAAGGAACTTGCCAATTGAATGCCGGTAACTGTTACAGGGAAAACTAAGGAAAAAAGTTTTAAGTGTGCACATGCATCTCTTATGACCATTGCTTTCCATACACCAAAGTTGGACCTGATCAAGTTAACCAATCACTGCAAAGTATATGAGCTTCGGCTTGCAATTACATTTCAGTACAGTCTAAATATCTAAGCCTGTCTTACAGCGCAATCCTAAACCTCACCACTCAGAAGAAAGCCCCACTGAATTCAATAAATAAATGTGACACTGTCTGCAGGCGACTGGATAGCCCCCACACCATTGCTGGCTTTCTTCCTTCATACCTGTTCGAAGGTTTGTTTATTGGGATTTCTAAGATGAAAAAGTGGGGAGGGCTGACTGTCCTGGCCTCCTTGTACTTAACTTCCTTGTTTGAGCAACTGCTTTGCCATGAAGCTTTGTCAGATGGGGCTCAGACATGTTGTCAGCTAGGTCTCCCACTCACAGAGATAGGCTACCTTGCAAGCTTGTCCTTAATCAGGGCTGGGCAACTTGTGGCCCTTCTAATGTTTTGGCCTACCACTTCCATCATCCAGCATAGTCAGGCTATGCTGGCTAGTGCTGATGGAACTGGTAGGCCAAAACATCTGGAGGGCTACAAGTTGCCCACTCCTGCCCTAAATGTATATCTCTGCCTAACTTCCCCCAACTTCTGCTGCAGCCAATTAGATTAGGAGAGCATCATTTAAAAAGAAAACTGTCTCTCACACACAAGATTCTTATTTTCTAACACTGGAATTCACTTTTTTTTAAAAGGGGAGGGGAAAAACAGCAGTAAAAGCTATCCCATCAGGAGGAAGGCTGTCTCTCCAGCAGCAGGACATTCTTCTCCATCCCCAGAGTATATGAAGGCAGGATACAATGCTATGCGAGACTTGGGGAAGCATAACACACAAAGACTAAAATATGCTTAGGGGACCTTGTTGCCCAGGAAAATCTCCCCAGCCATAGTGAAAGAAACCCTAACTAAGCTGAGAAGTCACTGCCAGATGATGACAGGCATGATAAAGCACCATTTTTCCTTTTATCAATCTTTTGAGAAAGCAAGTCACATAAACATGCCAGAACGTGAGTTTTCAACCCAAAGTTGAGACAGGATGCAATATTAAGTTCCCAGCACTGGTCTGGCAATGCTGACATGTTTATGCCCTTTATAACCTATCACAGTTTTACTTGTGGTTATTGGAATGTGTGAGAAGCAACAGGTGTTAAGTTTCAAGAACTCAAGATCATAACAAGTTTAGCTGAGCTGCTGCTAACAGGGCTGAAGAAAGGAAGTTGTAAGTGACCAGTTCAAACAGTGGCTTTCAACCCTTCGCTTCTGTAGCAGCACTAGGGTATTTCCAGCACATCCATGGCACTGTGATGTGGATAAGACTATGCATCTCTACAGTTGAGCACATAAAAGCAAACTTTTTCACATGTATATTACTGGAATAGAGAGGCTGTGTTGCACAGAAAGCAAAATGGGCAAGCCGAGAGATTTCAAGAATGATCAATAGGCAGGACCATCCTTGCTGCACAAGATTAATAGCAGTTATAACTACATTGTGACTTATCTTTTTAAATGGCTCAGATAGTTTCTGAGGGTAGGTCTTTCAGCAACTACTAGTCATGCTAAAGGCAGTATTTTTATTATGATCAGATTCCTGGCCAAATGACATGAGTTAGTAATTACCATTATGCTCTCTTCATGGGCCTCCTAGTGGCATGTGGCTAGCCAATATTTGTTATAAAGTCTTGAATTAAAGGTATTGACCCAGCAAGGCAGTTCTAGATCATTAACACCACCCAATCTCATGCATGTTTACTCAGAGGTAAACCCACCACTGTGTCTGATGGGGCTTACTTCCTCCAGTAACTCTGAAAAAGAAGGCAGCCTTAGAGTACTCAATTGTGGGTGGATCCTGTGTATGTGATAGAGCCAGTGTAATATAGTGGCTAGAATACTTGACTTAGATTGAGGAGATATGGGTTCAATCCCTCCACTAGGCTTCCCCCAAAGAATCCGACAGGAGGCTATGGGCTGGATGAGGACAAACAAATTGAAGCTTAATCTAAACAAGACAGAGGTGTTCCTGGTCAGTTGAAAGGTAGATAAGGGAAAAAGGATTTAACCTGTGCTGGATGGGGTTACACTCCCCCTGAAGGCTCAGGCTCAATTTGGGTGTACTCTTGGGTTCAGCCCTGAACCTGGATACTCAGGTCTTGGCGGTAGCCAGGACTGCGTTTGTACAGCGGAGGCTAGTGTGCCAACTATTCCTGTTCCTAGAGAGGTCTGATCTGGCCAGTCACACATGCCTTAGTTACATCCTGTTTGGACTACTGTAACACACTCTACCTGGGGCTGCCTTTGAAAACTGTTCAGAACCTTCAACTGGTCCAGAATGCTGCAGCCAAACTGTTGCCTGGGGCCAGTTCCAGGGAGCACACAACTTCCTTGTTACATCAGCTTCACCGGCTACCAGTCTGTTTCCAGGCAGAATTCAAAGTGCTGGTTATGACCTATAAAGCCCTCTACAGCTTGGGACCAGACTATGTAAAGGACCGCCTTTTCCCATACCACCCTGCCTGGTCTTTAAGATCTTTTGGAGAGACCCTTCTTTTGAAACTGCCACCCATCAGGGGCACATTTGGTGGTTATGTGAGTAGGAACTAAATTGATTTATAGGTGGTTGTATGGGGGGGAGTCAGTTCTGGGTGACACCAGCAGGGAAAGGTTGCTAAGAGGTATCTGACTACTTTTAGTTACGTATATACTTAGTAGCAACTCACTGCTAAGTAAAGTTTGTTCCTGATAATTCAGTCTTTTTGATTTACTTTATAATCTTGAAAACATTACAGTGGTGACTTGAGAGGGCCTTTGTGGTGGCTGCTCCCAGGCTGTGGAATTCCCTCCGAAGGGAGCTTAGGTTCACTCCCTTTCTGCTATCCTTCCAACGCCGGGCAAAAACTGCTTTATTCAAGAAGAACTTTAGCTTATAATCGGGTCTGTAACTGTTATGTTTTCATTATATTTTAATGTGTTTTATTGTTTTTGTAAGCTGCCTGGAGTACCATTTTTTGGGTAGAAAGGTGGGATATAAATCAAATAAAAATAAAGTATGGGAAAGGGGTTACTGGAGAAACAGCGTGATGTGGTGGTAGCATATTGAACTAGGACTAGGGAGGCACAGGGTCAAATCCCTGCTGAGCCATGAAGCTCCCTAGGTGACCTTGAGCCAGTCACTCTCTTTCGCCCTGTGTCTCAGCCTAGCCTACCTCACAGGGTTGTTGAGAAGATCAAATGGGAGTGGGGAAGGTTCTTCCTGTACTGCCTTGAATTCCTTGAAGGGATATACGTCTAATAAACAAACAGATAGAGAGGCATAGGTGGGCCTTCGCCGATCCAGTTATTCTAGTAAGAAGAAACTAGCGGCCCAGGTGAGGGCAGTTTGCCACTCCCAAAGGAGCACCCCTAGCTCTCACGCGGTCTCTCGGAAGTAAGCCCTACTCGGAAGTAAGTCCCACCGAGTTCATGAGACTTACTCCCGGGTAAGCGCGCGTCTAGGCTTGCCGCCTCAGCTCCCACAGCGTCAACTGAGCAGGATGAGCCCGCCGGGGCCGGGGCTCCCTGGTTGGCTCCGTGACCACCCACCCCCGGCGCCTCTTTTCCCGCCATGCTGGGAGCCGGTCGGCGCGCGAGTGGGCGACCCAAGCGGACGCGGCTTACCATGTCGCCTCCTCCCCTCCGCAGCGGGACCCTCCCGAACGGCGGGAACTATTTGAGTGCGAGAGGAAAGGGCCGCGGGAAGCCGAAGCGAAGCCGCTCCGCCCGCCCCGGCTGATTAGCGCCATCTGGCGCCCCTGAACTGAAGCGCACCCTGCCGGACTCGGAGAGGTTAGTCGGCTCCGCCCTTCTCCGAGCTGTCGCTAGCTCCGCATCACAGAGATAGGAAAAATGGAGAAGAACACAGGCCCACAGCGTACACTTCCGGGAAGTATTAGAAGCCGCCATGGGTGTTTTTTTTTCCCTTCCTTCCTAATTGGTGCCGCTCTGAAGTGAAGGATCACTGAGATGATGCATGACTTTTATTTATTTACTGTGCAATCCTATGCATGTCTACTCAGAAGCAAGTCCTATGGAGTCCAATGACACTTACTCCCAGGAATGTTAAAAAAACAACACCCGCGCGGCAGCGGGCGTGAGGGTCACAACACAAAGGTGCCTCGAGACGCCTTGGTTTCTTTCTGCAACAGACTAACGCGGCTACGCCCTGTGAAGCTTCGAATTTAAACACGAAACTATGCTGGCAGTGATCTCCCTCTCTCTCAATATATATCGCTTCATTATTTCTTTATCTTGTATTCGTTTACTTTTGCATCTTGTTGCCCAAACCCTTGCAACCTACTCCACAACGGCAAGGTAGAACAGCAACAGCGTTTCTCACAAAAAGAGCGGCAAAAGAAAAAAGGTCGGCCCAACGAGACTCTACACCTCTATGGTGCCCCTCTAACGTTTTTTCCGGCCTTGCTTCATCCTGATCTTTATTTAGAATTAACATTTTATTTAAATACAGTTGGATTTTATACCTAAATAACCCCGATTTGTCCTCTCCCTCACGCCTCTGCCTCCACGGCCTTCTCTTCGCTCTCTCGCCTTCTCTGTCTATACATACACTTTTTAAAAATCATCCCAGCCACTGAGAAAGAAAAAGGCTAGGACCCCCACCCCCTCCCGCGGCTTCCTGTATTATTTGAGATCTCTCCCCGTGGTGCTGACTTGCAAAGGGTGCATTGCACATGCATTCAACTGAGGGTGGCTTTAGGAAAGGGGAAGAGGGTGGATGTAACTAGTTATGCCTTTACAGAAAACTGAGAAATCTTTCGAGTCTCTTTGGCTGTGCTATCTGATTTCAGCATCCCCATGTTATGATAGCGCTCTTCAAGTACTTGAAAGGTTGTCACAGAGAGGAAGGCCAGGATCTCTTCTCCATCATCCCAGAGTGCAGGACACGGAATAACGGGCTCAAGTTACAGGAAGCCAGATTCCGGCTGAACATCAGGAGAAACTTCCTATTAGAGCAATACGACAATGGAACCAATTACCTAGGGAGGTGGTGGGCTCTCCCACACTGGAGGTGTTCAAGACGAGGCTGGACAGCCATCTGTCAGGGATGCTCAGACTTGGGATTCCTGAATTGAGCAGGGGGTTGGACTCGAAGGCCTTGTAGGCCCCTTCCATCCCTACTATTCTATGATGTGTTTAGGTAGGCGCACAGACACTGTTAGCAGATTCTACCCTCATATGCCGTCTGACTTCAGCTTGCATGTTGTATTGCAGGGAGCCCCCTTTGTCAAGGGATCATCTCTCCAGGGCTGCATGGTGGCTCTGGGTGGGGCTAGAGCAGCAGCACCTCTTTTCTCTCTTAATGAGACCTCTTGCAGAGGGCTTTTGAAATTACACTGTGGGCTACATGGAGCTCTAGGGCTGCAGGTTGCACACCCTTGAGATTGAGAAGGTGGCAACTCTCAAAACTTTCATTAGAGAGTTGTAGGCAACTACCGATCAACCTCTACCCTCCATCTGATACTAGGATCATGATTTGGGGTGAGTGAGACCCCCATCCCCACCCCAAACCTGCAACAAGGCATTAATCACTGCAGACTACGTTACAGATAGTTGTAAATGGCGTACTTTTGCTCACCGACCTTCTCTCTGTCTAGAATGTGGAGGTAATTACACTGAACTACATTGCAGGGTTGGGTTAATCTGCAAAATGGGAAAGATAGCTCATTTACAGCATGAATTGTAGTGTTTTAAATAAAAAAATTAAAACTACACTTTCCCACATGCCTATTTGAACACTTCTCTTTTGCTTCTTTTTCTGGGGTGGGGTGTGGGAATAGACATGATACTTTGATAAATTCCAGGAATTCTCCATTGTTTCCTAGAACCATGTGTCACTCTCTACCATGAAAAATGCATGGCAGCAAAAGTAATCAGAAAGCCCTCTCTGCAAACAAAGGAACTACTAATTAGTACTTTTTAAGCAACTGTGTTTACACTTTTTCCATGTGGACCAGCTCTTCATCGATTGTTGTTGTTCAGTCGTTAAGTCGTGTCCGACTCTTCATGACCCCATGGACGATAGCATGCCAGGCCTTCCTGTCCTGCACTCTCTCCAGGAGTGTGCTCAAGTTCATATTCATTGCATCAGTGATGCTATCTAGCCATCTCATCCTCTGCCGTGCCCTTCTCCTTTTGCCTTCAATCTTTCCCAGCATCAGCATCTTTTTCAGGGAGTTTTCTCTTCACATTAGGTGGCCAAAATATTTGAGCTTCAGCTTCAGTATCTGTCCTTCCAATGAGCACTCAGGGTTGACTTCCTTTAGGACTGACTGATTTGACCTCCTTGCAGTCCAGGGGACTTGTAAGAGTCTTCTCCAGCACCACAGTTCGAAAGCATTGATTCTTCAGCGCTCAGCCTTCCTTATAGTCCAGCTCTCACAGCCATACATTACTACTGGGAAAACCATAGCTTTGATTATACAGACCTTTGTTGGCAAGGTGATGTCTCTGCTTCTTACTATGCTGTCTAGGTGTGCCATAGCTTTCCTCCCAAGGAGCAAGCGTCTTTTAATTTCATGGCTACAATCACCGTCTGCAGTGATCTTGGAGCCCAAGAAAGTAAAATCTGTCACTGCTTCCATTTCTTCCCATTCCATATGCCAGGAAGTGATGGGGCCAGATGCCATGATCTTAGTTTTTTTTAATGTTGAGTTTCAAACCAGCTTTTCCACTCTCCTCTTTCACCCTCAACAAGAGGCTCTTTAGATCCTCTTCGCTTTCTGCCATTAGGGTGGTATCGTCTGTGTATCTGAGCCATGATCTTGCAAATATTCACATGCTAAACCATATTTCTGTATATAGTATGTCCTTGTGGGGGGGGGGAGCAATTGCATGTGAAAGTTGACACAGAGCTGAGAGTTTAGCTAGAGTTGGCTAAAACATACAATTGTATGTATACAATTGTATGTATACATCATCGGCCAGAGTGGCTGGGTGACCAGCCAGATGGGCGATTAATAAATTTAATTAATTAATTAATTAATTGTAGCTTTGGGGACAAATTTGATTTAGGATTAGTAGTAGTATATTTATAAATAAATTATCTGTCTCCACTGCTTACTCACTTCCTTATAAAGGGAACTGGATCCCAGAAGTCTCACCACTTGGGGATCGGGGGAGCATATTGCACTGTTCACTACTTACTTTAAAGCCGACATCTACAAACCTCCAGTTGGTATACTAGTAGCAGACTAATCAGATGTGTGTATGATGGAGATTGAGCAAACCGTCCTCACACAGTTATTGGCGAAGATGAATAATACACTTTCCCCTCTACTTCCCAATGAAAGCTCAGAAAGATTACCATTTTCAGCAAAAAAACCTTTACCTTCTTTGTATACATGTTACGGATTCATGACCATGCTCTGCATATATCCTTCCTAACAGTTTTCCTTTCAACAAGACAGCTGAGCAACAAAGGTACATTTATTAGGACTGTGTAACAAACTAAACATTTTCAGTTCTGAAAAATAAGAGGAAACAACCTTTATTCATTTATTTTTATTTGGGGGTGGGGAGGTGTGCATGATAAAGGATACACATTTGACTCTGGATTTTCCTATTGTTCCAACACAAGGTAAGGTTTTTTTTAAGCTTTCTTTGTAGGATAAAGCATAAAAAATACCATGGCACACATGAAGCTAAACCTACACACAAACGGTCTTCAATGAACAGCTTTCATCCTCAGCCTTAACTAGACAAGTTTATATTTCTTCTAAACAGGAGAGGGTGCATGACTGTGGTGGGCAAGAAAAAGACTAAGATCCTTCAGCATCATTTTCAGAAAGTGCAAGACTTTATAGCATTCTTTACGCAAAACTTATGAAACTGGCTTATAAAGCTGGAATGTACAAAACAAAAAAAATCATTCACTCCAAGGACTGGAAGAATACAACATATGAAACAATTACAGCGCAGGGATATTACAATACACGATGCACATTATGGAACATTCCCATGTCATAAAGCAAAAAAAGCAAAGCATCAGGGTTAAGGCTGTGTTGCTCACAAACATCCATTTAAGTATTGTACATTCATCAGAAGCTACCACCACTTTGGAATCATCCTAAACTACAGTACAAACTTCTTCCATACATTCTCCAAAACACAAACCTTTTAAGCCATTAATCACAGTTTATCTTTAACAGCATTTTCAGTGGACATTATCACTTTGTTCCTTGCTGTCATCCATAAAAAACAACCACCACCATTTCCTCACACAACAAGCATAACTTAATGGGCACTTATTTTCATTATGGCAACACTAGATCCTTAATTATCAAAGAAAAAATTAGCTGTAAAGTTGAAAGCCTTGTAATGTTTACGAAGGTCAACAACAGTAGACAATATCTTCTTGTTACGTTGCCGAAAGTTTAAATCAGTGTAAAAACTTCACTAGCAATTTACTTTTTTACAGTTAAAAAAACCCTTCAATATACAGTTTGTGAGTTTATCCAAAAATGGATTGACAGTGTTTTTAGATTTCCAGCCACTGTTTGCTTTGAATAAATATGTGCACTTGCACTGCTCATGATGTTTTACCACTCATTACTGCACCTTTGAGCACCACCTGACAGGGATGTCTATAGTGCAAACCTAAACTAGAATTTACCAAGAATCCTTAGGGCAACTTGTGACGGTTAATCCAGTTTACAGCAATGAAGATGTGCCCTAGGTTGTAACTGTGGATTTGGCAGAGTAGCAGGATTGAGCCTGACTTGCATGTACCATCTGTAGATATTTATTCAGCAAAGCAAACACCAGAATTCTGACTCATCTGGAACAAAAAATGATCTTTTAGAAATGTTACATTTTAAAAAATGTTACACTTCTGCAGTGGTGGTTGTTTTGGGAAATCTTTGATCAGTTAACGGTACAGGGCAGAAATTGTTTGCTTTAGCAGTGATCGTTTGAAAACTGGTGAGCAAGAAACATTCTGATTATTACTAGCTAATTTTCAAATGCTCACTGCTACAGCAAGCTATTTTTGCCCTGTGCCCATTTGACTGATGCTGAGCTTTCAACTGCAAGTGGCAAGGATCCGCAATATAACACGGTTCCAAACTAGCACCAGTTTATAATGGTGTGCACCACTAACAGATTTTACAGAGTCTTAACAATTTATCAAGGAAGAACAAGGATCTAAAAGGGGATTGAGGGGAAGGCCACATAACCCTTAACATGTGTTAGTTTTGTTGGAAAGGAAAGAAGCAATAATTCAAATTTGAGGCAAGGTAGTATATACAGCATTACTAAGATATTATTTACTAGAATTAAGAAGTTATTATTTTAGGAAAGCGTTTTAAGGAATGCATGGACATGTCTGCATGCATGACATGGTCTCCATGTGTCAGTTTAAAAGTGTAGGTTCTGATGCTTCCCTTACACGATTCACTGGGACCTGTTCCTACACAAGTTCCATTAAAATAAGCAGGAGTACAAAAGACCGCAGGTCTTCACTAGAAGCAAGAGAAGACCTAGTGGGCAGTACTCCTTATACCTATTTAGACCATTGAAGGATTTGGTTCAGTACCCTTTTAAAAAATTCAAGTGAAGATTTCGTTTTGTCACAAGAACATCTGTATAAAAGCATAAGCATCTAAAACTTTTAAGCCAGATTGGTTTGACAATGTGCCTTGAATCAAGTCTATAGCAATAACATACTTAAGAGTTTGTGAGTTCCTTTATATTAGAAGCTCAACAACAATGATGAGACAGCTTAAAGTTTTTGTTTGTTTGTTTACATGGTTAATAAATACACATAAAATCATAAACAGGATATCCCTTTCCCCACAGAATTTAAATAGCATTCAAGATGGTTCAGTGTCCAAGACAACAGTTATCTATTGCCTTTCCAGACACTTCTTTGTTTATCCAGGAACCATAAAATTAGATTCCTGGTGATACTCATTTTAAGAGGATTTTAAAAAAATAGTATGTGAAATTATTCTGTTATTCTTACAGAGAAGGAATTAAAGCCTTCAAACATTGCTAATCAATGCTTTAACTTATTTTCTAGGTACTGTACTGTGGGCTGGCTTGTTCATTTTGCAAGACTTCTCACTGGACTCGTTATATAAATGTTTTAAGCAAGATATTGCTCTACCCACTCCAGATGTTCAGGCTGGCAGATATTATGTTGCCAGCCTGACTGAACAAGAACAAATATAAGATTATTTCAGATACTGGAGCCACACTGACCACCGTGTCTTTTTACATAATAAGGCTGGAGGCAGTGCATGACCTCACTTTCTCTTGCTATCAATTTTGTTTTTCTCCTCACTTGATATAGAAGGTATTCCAAACGTACGCTCCTTAATGTTGTTGGAAATGAATAGAAACAAAACATGTTGTGAGTAGTCGTGAGAATCTGATAATTTTAGGTTACCATACTTGTACATGGGAAGTTGGGGATGGGAGAGGAGAGACCCTTTTGGAATATTCTCTCACACAGGTTATAAGTATTTTTGTTTGATCAAATAACCTATATTTATGTTCCTCATTCTTTGTTCTCAGACTACATACACACATATGATGAAGAAAATCATAAACTGTACTTGAAATCCCTCTTTAGGCGTCTTACACTCATACAGACCTTCAGTAGTTTCCCCCCAATTTATTTGTTTTATGTTCGATCTTTTTGGAATTAAAAACAAAGCCTGCTTTGGTAACTCTTTGTTTTCATCCTAAAATACTGTCAACTACCAAACTTCCTTTGGTTGTATAAGATAGGTCCTCTGATGGGATGCATGCGTGGCTTGTTACGCTGTGTGAAAATGAGTAACTGAACAGAATAGATCATTTTCATAACCATAGCAAGTACCCGGATGAATCTGTGAAGTTAGCTAAGCTGACATGTAACCTAATTTGCTAATGAATTAGTCCAATGTTAAAAGGAACTTGATTCTACAAAGTGTCAGCAGTAACCTATCCCTATAAGAGTAAATTTCCAGAGCTTTAGAAATTTCAGGTCCCTGGAAAATTCTTACAACATACTGAGCAGTAGGAAAGCTGATAAACATGTATGTACATCAATCCCACATAGGACAGGAAGTTTTGCATTGATTCTTGTAGTGCCAAAAAGTAAGATGTGTTAGGTCTGATAGCTAGTACAGGAAGGGTTAACCATATCTCTTTATTACTAAAAGAAACTACTTATTACAGTTACTAAGACTGAAGAATGTTACAAGTGTAATACCTACTATAACAATGTGATCTAGAAGATTCCCAGACTTCCTGCTGGATTAAATAATGCTTAACATTAACAACTTCCAAATTTGGAAGCTTTAAACAAGCGCTCCCATTCACATGTTGAATAAACCCCTTTAAATAATGTAGCTTTTTAAATTCTTCCCCTCCTTCACAAAAATTAGTCAGTCAGTTATATAAGTGCCTGATCTACAAGCCACAGTTCACATTTCTAGTATTCCACTGTCTTTGTGAATTCGGAGTGGCGGGCAGGGGGGAGAAGAGGGTCTTATTTATTAATCCTTCAGTGCGGAACATATGAGATGCAAGTCCTATGTAAACAAGGTAGGTTTTGGAAATAAAACAAAAAACTGGAGACTCCTTCAGTGTTAAAATCGAAATATTTAAGAGTAGACATCCTACACAAAAAGAGCTACATTTGCCCTCAGAGGCTAGTAACTTCTTGAGCATGATCCAGCTCCAGTGGTTACTGTAAGTATCGATAGACTTTGAAGCAGTGATTGCCAGAGTCTGCAACTACAACATGACCATCTGAAGTAAGGGCCAAACCTTGAGGACCATAAAGCGGATCAGCGGATGTATTTATATACGATAAAAAGGATCCACTTCCATCAAAAACCTGTGAAAAGATGTAATGAGAACATGCATCAGACAAAGAAATCACACCATAAAGTGTACACATCATAGCTAATGTGCACAAACAGTGGTAACTGTGCACATGAGGTATAGAAAATGTGTGTAAATTGACAAGTCTGCACGGGTTCTTGCCCATTGCCCAGAGAATGTAAAAGGATCAGAGACATTTCATATATTGCATGGTTAAATACGGAGTCTCCACATTAATTCTGTAGTTTGCCTGGGCAAATAATTAGCAAGTGGAAACTGAAACTGTCCTTTGTACACATTTTACAAGGGGCATCATTGGCCAAGGCCCAAGAGTGACTTTTACCAGTCTAGGCTGGATCACCAGCTGCAACCCTTTCTAGAGAAAGTGACCCTTGCCTCAGCTGCAACCAGAATATACTAATATAATGTACTATATATGAGACTGCTTTTAAAGACAGGTCGGAATCTTCATCTGGTAAAGAATTCAGCCCCTAGGATGCTTGTGGAGGCCCGGCATTCAGAGCACTGATACTGTACTAGTTGCACTGGCTGCCGATTCATTTCCAGGCTCAGTTTAAAGTACTAGTATTGACTTGAAAGCTCCAAACAGTTTGGGATCAGGCCTGCAGCCATACAAACCTGCTAAGGACTTAAGAGCAGCCACACTGTTAAGATCCATCAGACTGATGGGCACCAGGGACAGGGCCTTTTCAGTAGTGGCCCCATTTTTTGGAATTATTTTGGTGAATAAGTGTTCTACTGCTTTATTGCCATTTTCATTTGTATTGATTATAAACCTGTTTTAGGATTTTATTGTGATTACGTTATCCTTTGTTGTAAATTGTCTTGGGCCTACTGAGTTGAAAGTCAATGTACCGATGACTCAAAACGACAAAAAACAAAGGTGACATCAGTGTACTGAATGGCTTATAAACCAAGGCTCGACTTGTTTTCTTATGGCAGGGACAAATCTATTCCTCACTGTACTTTGATAAACTTTGTGCTATGTCATTAACCCAGCTCAATTAACCAGTTAATGATCTTGGTTTGCTTGGCTCTTCTTAAAAGTTTTAGAAGACTTCCTGGACAGTGATTCTATTATTCATGCCTCTGTTCTCTCCAGAGCACATTAAACTGCAAACCTTACCTGGGAATAAGCCCCACTGAAATCAATGGGAGTTACTTCTGTGTATGCATGGATATGATTGTGCTAGAAGTCATTTGGAGATAGAATTAGGAAACTGAGTCTTAAGCCCTGAAGGTATCTGGGGGCAGATGGGGGGGGGGATCCCTATCCAAACAATACACATCAAACTAAGCCTTTTGACTTGAAAAATAAACTTCTTCTACCTGTATTCGACTGTTTCCCCAATCTGCTACAATGATGTTCCCATTAGAATCTACAGCTACTCCTGTTGGAGCATTGAACTGCCCATTTCCTTCTCCATTTGATCCAAACTTCAACATGAATTCACCTTCCTGGTTAAACACCTGTATGAAAAAATAATAAAAAAATCAAGTTACATATTACATTATACAGTACTTGGTAATGAAATTTAAGAGCCAAAAACACGAGGAAATCATCATCACCATTATTACTATTTTCTGAGGCAAGTTAAGGTGAGGCCCTCCCAACAATACTGTCTGCGGAGGCAAATTGCACAAGGATGAACCAGCAAAAAATATTTTAAAAGGAATCCTAAAATATTATGGCCGTGCTCCACAGCTGCTACCACAGCGGGAGTGCTAACTATGAGACTTTAGATCTATTTCCTTTTATAGTTGTCAGTAAAGAGGTCTACTTTGATGGATTGAAACCCTTGCGTACTTATAGTAGTGTTTTCCAAATTATGCTCTGGAGACCCCCTGGGATTCCTCAGAAGCTTATCATGGATTTTACAATGAGAGGATCAGTGATGGTGGACAAATTTTCCCTGAAAATCGCCACCACTAATTATCTGCACTGAACAGCTGCAGAAGGGGTTGAGTGTACTCTCAGTTCATGCAGAAAAATAGTGAGCCCCCACAGGTCTGGCCAGCACCCTGCATAAATGGACTGCGCACCCTAGAAAAGCTTTCCAGAAACCTCTGCCACAACCAGGGATTCCTCAGTAGACTAGTAAAGTCTTTTGTTGTTGTTCAGTCGTTCAGTCGTGTCCGACTCTTCGTGACCCCATGGACCATAGCACGCCAGGCCTTCCTGTCCTGCGCTCTCTCCCGGAGCGTGCTCAAGTTCATATTCATTGCATCGGTGATGCTATCTAGCCATCTCATCCTCTCTCGTCCCCTTCTCCTTTTGCCTTCAGTCTTTCCCAGCATCAGGGTCTTTTCCAGAGAGTTTTCTCTTCGCATTAGGTGGCCAAAATATTTGAGCTTCAGCTTCAGTATCTGTCCTTCCAATGAGCACTCAGGGTTGACTTCCTTTAGGATGGACTGATTTGACCTCCTTGCAGTCCAGGGGACTCGTAAGAGTCTTCTCCAGCACCACAGTTCGAAAGCATCAATTCTTCGGCGCTCAGCCTTCCTTAAAGTCCAGCTCTCACAGCCATACATTACTACTGGGAAAACCATAGCTTTGATTAGATGGACCTTTGTCGGCAAGGTGATGTCTCAGCTTCTTACTATGCTGTCTAGGTTTGCCATAGCTTTCCTCCCAAGGAGCAAGCGTCTTTTAATTTCATGGCTACAGTCACCGTCTGCGGTGATCTTGGAGCCCAAGAAAGTAAAATCTGTCACTGCTTCCATTTCTTCCCCTTCTATATGCCAGGAAGTGATGGGGCCAGATGCCATGATCTTCGTTTTTTTAATGTTGAGTTTCAAACCAGCTTTTGCACTCTCCTCTTTCACCCTCAACAAGAGGCTCTTTAGATCCTCTTCGCTTTCTGCCATTAGGGTGGTATCGTCTGCATATCTGAGGTTGTTGATAATTCTCCCGGCAATCTTAATTCCGACCTGCGATTCATCCAACCCGGCGTTTCTCATGATGTACTCTGCATATAAGTTAAATAAGCAGGGTGACAATATGCAGCCTGATCAACCTCAGCTTCTTCGGCTTCAGTGGTTGGGGCATAGACTTGAATTACTGTGATCTTGAATGGTTTGCCTTGGATTCGTACTGAGATCATTCTATCATTTTTAAGATTGTACCCCAGTACTGGTTTTCACACCCTTTTGTTGACTATGAGTGCTACTCCATTTCTTCTAAGGGATTCTTGCCCACAATAGTAGATATGATGGTCACCTGAATTAAATTCGCCCATGCCTGTCCATTTTAGTTCACTGATTCCCAAGATGTCGATGTTCAATCTTGCCATCTCATGTTTGACCACCTCCAGCTTACCTTGATTCATTGATCTGACATTCCAGGTTCCTAAACAATATTATTCTTTACAGCATCGGATTTTCTTTTCACCACCAGACACATCCACAGCTGAGTGTCCTTTCGGCTTTGGCCCAGCCGCTTCACTCTTTCTGGTGCTACTTGGAAATTCCCTCTGCTCTTCCCCAGTAGTATATTGGACACCTTCCGACCTGAGGGGCTCACCTTCCGGCGTCATATCTTTTAGCCTTTTGATACGTTCCATGGGGTTTTCTTGGCAAGAATCCTGGAGTGGGTTGCCATTTCCTTCTCCAGTGGACCACATTTTGTCAGAACTCTCTGCCATGACCTGTCCGTCTTGGGTGGCCCTGCACGGCATAGCTTATGGCTTCACTGAGTTACGCAAGCCCCTTCGCCACAACAAGGCAGTGATCCATGAAGGGGAGTAAAGTCTAGTAGAATATAAACTTAACCTGGAAGTTAGTCTCACCAAAACAAAAAACAAAACAAAAAAAACATTTTTTGTTTTTCTGTAATGACAAGCTATCATAACGGTGGAACTAAATTATTGGTACTTCTGTGGTTCTTTTTAGTGACTTAAAGAAAAAGCAATTATCAACAGAATGCTGCCATTGAAGCTGCAATTTGACAAGGAAGACTGGCATGGGTGAAGCTGGGCTTCTTAGCCTTTTCCCCTTGAGCCATTTTGTTTTTCCCCAAGCTGCTTTTCCCTCTGCTGGGAAAAAAGATACAGGTTTTCCTATCTATATTAGGTTTCATTTCTATTGCTTCTGGTAAAGGCTTTAATCCTAGGTACCCCTACCTGGATTAAGTACCATCAATCTCAATAGTGATTACTTCTTAATAGATGTGTATAAGATTGAACTACACATCTGTTTTATTAGGTTTTGGATATGCTAGTTCTTGACTGCTTTTATATGTGATTTTTATTGCTGTAAGCTGCCTCAAGAATTTTATAAGGCAAGTATGGAATATACGCTTTTAAATAAATTGAAAATAATAAAATTTCTATTATGTCCACTCCTAAAAATCAGGGCCCCCATGGAGATGGGATACCTTTAAAGAAAGCGGAAACCTTTTAATGATTAATATAAAAAGAATTTAATGTATCCCAATGTGAAATACTATCTTTCTCTACATTCTTCTTAAAAGGTTTACGTTAATAAATATCATATATACCTTGTAATGTTTCCCTCCCTCGTAATTCATTCAGATTTATTCTTGTATGGGAATTTATTCTGAGGATAAATTGGAAGAAGATTTCTCCCCCCTCTGCATATTGTATAATAAAATATAATGAATTGGCATTATTTATTTTTAACTACAATAGAAATGTAAATACATTAGAAGCCCCAATCCAGTTTCCTGGTACGTCATCCCACCCACATAGGAATTTCCTGACCGACTCCCCTCCTCACTGCTGTCAGCAGCTCTCCCATGAGTAAGAAAGCGGCGGTGGCGGAGGGGATTTGTCCTTAAGAAATTTAAACTTAAATTATTTTGAGTTTTTAAAGCGTGCGCGCGCGCACACACACACACACACACACACACAAGGTTGGCTTCATGACAAGTTTAGAATACAATTCATGTTTATCATTCAAATTATAATTTAAAAATTACACTTTTTTGCATGCTTCAATGGCCCTACATTTTCTATTTTATTTATTTATTAGCAATATTTATATACTGCTTCTCATTTGAAAGAAATTGCAAAGCAGTTTACAAAAGAATAAAAACAAACTGCACACACGTATACATAAAGTAAATAATATCATGAGGCTGGTACAAAGAAAGCTCACAGCTGGGACTTGTCTTACACTGATATCCCGCCTTTCATCCAAGGAACCCAAGGCGGCATACATGATCACCTTCCTTTCCATTTTATCCTCACAACAACCCTGTGATGTATGTAGGTTAGGCTGAGAGTCAATGATTGGCTCAAAGTCACCCAGTGAACTTCATGGTCGAGTGGGAGTTTGAACCCAGGTCTCACAGGTCCTAGTCGAACACTAACCATTACACCACACTGGCTCTTCAGTAAATATATATACACAGGCTGTCCTATGTAAATGAAATGTGATGATGTTGTTTTCAGATTTATTTCAAGGTTAAGGCCATTTTATTTGTACTACAAATCAAGACAGGAAAAGTTCCCTGGAGCTAAAAATTACAAAAAAAACCCTGCTAGCCTACAGGAGAATTTACACCATAATCACAAAACATGACAACTACAGAGAAAGGATAAAAAGTTCCCCACTTCCATCCCAGCACTACTGGGGAAGCAAGGAAGGAGAGACAGTATCCAGGCCACAGTTGAGTCTGCTCTGAAAATGATGTGCTGGGCTGCACACTTGGAGCCAGGAACTTAATTCAGATATCCTTCAATTTTATTAGTAAGCCAGTAATAAATTCTTCTCAATTTTCAATCAGAATTCTAACTTCTTTATTTTCTTGTTTGTTTGAGTCTGGCCATAGACCTAACAATCTCTGTCATTATTAGGAAATCCTGCATTGCTTCTTTCTAAGGGTGTAGATTTATCAAAAGAGTACCCCCCCCCCACTGCTAAACTATGCCAACAATCCACTTTATGGACTCTCCTGTGCTTTTGCTTTCTTCATTGTAATCCAAACCACATGAACAGTTATTTCCTGCCTAATTCCAGAAGCCTATGAAAAATGGTCTCAATTAGAAACTGGCCATTTAGCTCTAAGTAAGAGTTATATTATTCACTTGTATGTCAGGTAAAAGGGACATGGAGGCCCTAAAATGGACCATGCCACATTTTGCTTTCCCGTATGACACAGCCTTTCCCTGCTGCTCTTAACTTTACTTGCATTACATGGAAGCCACATGAAAAGGCCTCCACATGGCTTCTGTAATGTGTCGCACTAGTCATCTAGTGCAATAAGCAGCCACTGTAGAGGTTGCTTCAAGTAGCTCTGCAGGATGCACCCTTAGTCTTATACAGGTCCACCAAATAAGCTAGTATTTTTCTTTGTACCACACACATACTAGCACAGTATGCATGGTCATTCTGTTCCTTCTGCTGACCAGGCTACCAATATTTTAGGTTTCCATGTTTGTGAACGTAGTCAGGGCCATGTGGTAAGGAAGCCTCTTTCATGTTCTGAGGGGAATTTTTAAAGTAGCTTGGCATAGGGAAGAACATAGGCCCTGCTATATTGTCATTTACTGCAAGTGGGGCTAACTGGAAACATAGGATCAAACTACACATTACATTAAATGCATAGTATGCATCTCTGATTCCATCTTTTTCTCAAACGCACAGGGCCCCCAATCTCTCCAGCCACGATCCCCTAAAAATTCCACCCCTGCTTAGCAGTTAACAATAATAAAAAAAGTCCCGTTGGAACCAACAGAAGGTCTTTAAACTATTGTTAACTGCCACAGAGAGAGTGATTTTCAGAGGGAGGCGGGCTGTAGTTGGGGATGAAAGGATTAATCCTCTCATCTCCATGCACTGCAGTTCTGATCTAGAATGACTCCCCTGTGTATATTTCTGGATAAAAGGAAGAAGTAGAGCTGCACAGTATTTCTTTAATGTACCTGTAGTTTGACCCTTACTCTATAACAGGGATGGGGAAGCTGTGGCCCTCCAGATGTTGTTGGACTACAACTCCCATCATCTCTCACCATTGGCTATGTTGGCTAGGGCTCCACATATTGTTGCAGTCCAACAACATGTGCAGGGCTACATGTCCTCCATTCCTGTTAAGCCACAGACTTGGCTTAATTGTAAAATTTGTGCAATGGATTAGCAACATTTGATTTGCTAATATAGGTGCCACTTCATACCAGATGCTTATGAAACGTGGCATGAGTGTTTATTTTGATGCAAGTATACAGACTGGAAAAAACCAACAAATTCACCTCAATATTGGTTCTTGGACACTGAATGATTTATTTACTTACTGGATTTGTACCAAGAAAATGGATCTCAAGGCAGCTGACAATCATAAGAAACATTTTAAGAATAAAAACTTGGTTAAAACCTCTAAATGATGCCTCTACTACATTTTAAACACACTCTTTTCTTTAAGTCTTGGAAAACAACCCAGTATAAATAGTTCAAAGTTAAACAAAATATTTCATTAAAGATAAACAGTGTTTTGAAATAAACACAAGTTATTAATTTTCACCAGAAACTACTTGTCAGACATCTCCATGATTGTTGATACATGTCCCAGTGGGTTCGAAATTTAATTCGAACCCACCTATTGTATTCTTCTTTTCAACTATGCCATTTTCACCAGTCCTGCACTATGGGATGATTGAGAAGAGATCCTGACCTTCCTCTCTGTGACAACCTTTCAAGTACTTGAAGAGCGCTATCATATCTCCCCTCAGTCTTCTCTTCTCAAGGCCCAGTTCTTCCAGTCTCTCTTCATAGGGCTTTGTTTCCAGTCCCCTGATCATCTTTGTTGCCCTCCTCTGAACCCTCCCCAGTTTGTCTGCATCCTTCTTCAAGTGTGGTGCCCAGAACTGGACACAGTACTCGAGGTGAGGCCTAACCAGTGCCGAGTAGAGGGGAACTAGTACTTCCTGGGATTTGGAAGCCATGCATCTATTAATGCAGCCCCAAATAGCATTTGCCTTTTTTGCAGCCACATCACATTGTTGGCTCATATTCAGCTTGTGATTGACAACAATTCCAAGATCCTTCTCACTTGTAGTGTTGTTGAGCCAGGTATCCCCCATCTTGTAAATGTGCATTTGGTTTCTTTTTTCTAGGTGCAGAACTTGGCATTTATCCCTATTAAATGTCATTCTGTTGTTTTCTGCCCAGCGCTCCAGTCTATCAAGATCACTTTGAATTTTGTTTCTGTCTTCCAAAGTATTAGCTATCCCGCCCAATTTTGTGTCATCTGCAAATTGGATCAGCATTCCCTGCATCTCCTCCTCCAAGTCATTAATAAAAATGTTGAAGAGCACTGGGCCAGGACTGAGCCCTGCGGTATCCCACTCGTTACCTCTCCCCATTAATAGGCACTCTTTGAATCCGATTCTGTAGCCAACTGTGGATCCACCGGATCGTTGTTTCATCTAGCCCACTTTGAGCTAGTTTGCTCATCAGGACATCATGGGGCACTCTGTTAAAAGCTTTGCTGAAGTCGAGGTATATTATGTCTACAGCATTCCCACGGTCCACAAGGGAGGTTACTTGATCAAAAAATGAGATCAGATTCGTCTGGCAGGACTTGTTCTTGACAAATCCATGTTGGCTTTGAATAATCACTGCATTGTTTTCAAGGTGCTTGCAGATGGATTGCTTTATCATCTGCTCCAGAATTTTCCCAGGGATTGATGTCAGACTGACTGGTCTGTAGTTGTTCTCAGGTTCCTCTTTTTTACCCTTTTTGAAGATAGGGACAACATTAGCCCTCCTCCAATCATCTGGCACTTCACCCGTCCTCCATGATTTCTCAAAGAGAATAGACAGCGGTTCTGAGAGTTCTTCTGCCAGTTCCTTAATTACTCTACAATGCAGTTCATCTGGCCCTGCAGATCTGAACTCATTCAAACTAATTAGGTGTTCCTTGACCTTATGCCTGTCGATCTCAAGCTGCAATCCTGCCCCTTCAGCCTGTACTTCGCCTTTGCCAGGGGGGTCATAGACCCTCTTTTGTGAGAAGACTGAGCCAAAGTAGGAATTGAGCACCTCTACCTTTTCTTTGTCATCTGTTATCGCTTTGCCGTCCTTATTTAATAGCTGAACAACCATTTCTTTCCTCTGCCTTTTACTATGCACATAGCTGAAGAAAGGCTTTTTGTTGTTTTTAGCATCCCTCACTAACCTCAGCTCATTCTCAGCTTTAGCCTTCCTGACGCCATCCCTGCAATTCTGTGCTACCTGCCTGTATTCTTCCTTTGTTACTTGGCCTTCTTTCCACTTCCTATATGTGTCCTTTTTTGTTTTCAGGTCATCCCTAAGCTTTTTGTGAAGCCACATTGGCTTCTTCTGTTGTCTTCCACCTTTTCTTCTTGTTGGAATTGTTTGTAATTGTGCCTTGAGAATTTCCTTTTTTAAAAGCTCCCACCCATCTTGGACTCCTTTTCTCGTTAGAGTCGCTTGCTATGGGACCTTACTGATCATTGTTCTGAGTTTATTAAAATCAGCTTTCCTAAAATCCAGGGTATGCGTTTGACTACACGCGGCTTTTGCTTCCCTTAGAACTAAGAACTGAAGTACAACATGGTCACTTTCCCCCAGAGTTCCTGTAACTGCTACTTTATTTACTAATCTGGCCTGTCTGTTCTTGAGCGTTACCAGTGGTTTTCACCTTGTTGTGAAGCCTCTGTATTTACATTCATAAAGCTGTCTCTTGACTGTAGATGTTGACAATGACATGCCTACCTCCTCAAGAGCGTTCTTGACCCGGCTAGATGTTGTGAAAGGGTTCCTCTTCACCATGAGCAGAATTCTGCGGTCATCCACTTTAGTTTTCTTCTGTGGTCTTCCAGGCCTTCTGCTGTTGCTGAGCTTGCCAGTTAATTCCTTCTTTCTCAGGATGTTCCAAACTGTTGTGTTGGACACTCCCACTGTTTTTGCTATCTCTCTGATGGGTTTATTTTGTTTCCTCAGCCTAATGATGTCCTCCTTCACTCGCATGGACACCTCTTTGGACCTCATGTTGGGGGTTCCAGTGAACAGCTACCAAATGCAAATGTAACACTCAGAACCACCTCCAGGCCTTTTATCTGCTTGCTTGGTCATGGGGCACCCAGGAAACAGGCCACACCTGGCCATGCAGCTGCTTGTCAGCCATTCGTTCCATTACTTATGAGCCACCAACGATGGGGGTGTGTGTATGCCACTGGCTGTCCTTCCTGAATGGTTAGTGCCCCACTTTTGTCAACCCCCTCAAATTACAGCTGGAAGTCCTGACTTTGCTCCCATCGGGGTGTTTTTCCTTTCAACTTCAATGTGGTGGTGTAGAGAGGCCAACTGCCAAAACAGTTATCCTTGTTCCAATATTTCTGGCCCTGACTGTAGACATATGACCCTTGGCTGTAGGTCAGTTGGAGAGCAAATGCTTCGCATGTAAAACAGGTACAATCCCTAGCAATTCCAGGTAGGGCTGGGAAAGACTCCTGTCTGAAACCTTGGGGAACCATTGCCAGTCTGTGTAGACAACAGTGACCTAGGGCATCTGTACACCAGCCTAAAATCCTGCATTTAAAACAGGGCTTTCTGCTTTCATTTGAAATGCAGGATCACAACGACTCCCTTTTTCACATGCTTCCTTTCCCCCCACCCACTTCCCCCTCCTTCTCCCTGTATCTGAGTCTTCTATTATCTTTCATTGATCTTGCTCCTCTACTTGCCGCTTTAACGCTTTTGATGGAGGGAACTGAAGTGGAACACAGTGGGGTAATTTGATAGCTCATTATCTGCGATCTATTTAAAAACGGAACAAAGGGCATTTAGTGTAGGAGATGCCTGGGATGATCACTGCGTCATGTAAAGAGCCCGCAAACTTCTGTGAAGGAGCAATGTCAATAACAGGATAAAAGCCCAGTGTGAAGGAGCCCCTAGATAGCTGAATGGCCTGACTTGGTATAAGGTAGCTTCCCTTATAACCCATGGCACACTCGAATATCATACGTACTGATGACATGTGTCTTCCTTGCAGGAATTTTGCAATATGTTAAGTGGACCAGAGTCACTTGAACACTTGAGTAAATTCTCCAAGCATATATCCCACCTTGACAACTACCATGTCAAAATGATGGTGTGAAATGACAATAAGGAATGTTTTATAGAGAACAACATCATACTTCCTGAACCAGCTCAAAGAGAATGTATATCTTTATTTAAAACAGACAAAGAAAAAGACCCACTCTATTTTCCCCACTGTAACATTTACACAATTAGCTCTTGTTGGATAATGATCAGGAGGTAATTAATCTGTTCTCTTACCAGAACATGTGAATTTAATTAAGTATTGCAGTAACAACTTTTATGTATTCACTGGATTTTAGTTGGCCCCCTTGGAACTCCCTGCCCCTGGAGGTCAGGCTTGTGCCAACACTGTGTTGTTTTCAGCGCCTCCTGAAAACATCTCTTTTACAGGAAGCCTTCCTCGGTTGACCAGCCATGGTTTTATTGGCACTCCATTTTATAAAAGAATAATTTTAATATCATGTTTTATTCTTTTTAACTTTTTGTCATTTTATCTCTTGTCCACCACTCCGGAATCTGCTTAGATGTGAAACGGTATACAAATGCTGTAAATAAATACATAAATAACGTTTACATTTCCTGAAGAACTAACAGCATCATACCTTGACAGAATGATTGTGGAAATCAGTAATAATAATTTCATTATTGTGGTTGACAGCTGCAAAATGAGGGCCTGCAAAAAACAGGAGGAAATAAATAAAAAACAGTCCAGGAAAGGAACAAAAGTTAAATCATGACAACAGTCTATTCAAATGTTCAAAAGTATGAATGATTTGTTCAGAGTTTGAAAAAATCTAAAATCAAAAAGCATTTCATTCTTATTTTTCCAAATAAAACATATTTTTGTTCTTGCAAAATACTCCTCCAGCCACTTTGGGGGAAAGAGATATTTTTTTTTTATAAGCTTGGTATGATCTTTTGCTTACAAGATACAGGCCTAAGGTTCTTGAATAGCAGGTACACAAGCTGTATAGTAAACCATTTTTGAAACCAAGAGGATTTTCAAAAAGTAGTTTGTGATGGGGCTTAAGAACCTTCCTTTTAAAAAAAGTACAAATATCTCACTAGGCATTCATGAGCCCTTGAATACATACGAAGTAGCTTTTTAGATACTGGCCAAGGTATGTTCAAAATTCCTGTAAAAATTGGTAATGCAATTCATCCAAGTTGTTTCAGTCTCTTAGTGGAAATTAATTTAGCCATTGTCATAAAATGCATGATTTCTCACAAATATGTGAAAGTGGTTTTTATTCATCACATACGTTTTTTGAAATTTATGTGTTAAGAAAAATGGAATATGTGAAAATGAATCAACTTCATTTAAATTTGTACATTAAGATATTTGGGGCTTGGTTACAGGACTGAATCAGCCTTATTCGCCCTTATGGATGACCTTTATTGAGAGAGGACAGGGGAGTGCAGTCCTGCTAATTCTGCCTGACCTCTTATCAGCTTTTTATATCATTGACCATGGTATCCTCCTGGATTGATTCTGTGGGATGGGCATTTGAAGCACTGTATTACAGTGGTTCTGGTCTTACCTGCAGGGTCAGTTTCAGCAAGTAACATTTGGGTGACCATTCCTCAGCCCCTTGGCAATTGAGCTATGGGGTTCTGCAGAGTACCGTCCCCAATGTTGTTTAACATCTATATGGAGCCACTGGGGATGGTCATTAGGGGATTTGGAATTTGGAGCCAAGGGCCTTCAGTATGCTGATGACACACAGCTCTACCTCCCTGTGACATCTGAATCAGGTGAGGCTGTGCAAGACCTGCATCAGTGCCTAGTTACAGTAATGGGCTGGATAAGGGCCAATATACTGAAATTGAATTCCTGGCAAGCTGGGTCCTGTGGGTGAGTGGTTCCCGGGTCCGGGAGATAGGCTCATTGCCTGTTCAGGAGGAGGTTGCACTCCCTTGGAAAGATCAGGTCCATAGTTTCGGGGTACTCCTAGATCCATCACTGTAACTGGAGTCCCAATTGGCTGCTGTGGCATGGAGTGCCTTTAACCAGCTTCGGCTGGTTCGCCAGCTATGCCCACTCCTAGACAGGGATAGCTTGGCCACAGCGGTACAGGTGCTAGTAACCTCAAGACTGGATAACTGCAAAGCACTCTATGTGGGGCTGCCCTTAAGGCTGCTCCAGAAGCTGGAGCTAGTGCAGAACACAGCAGCTCAGCTGTTATAGGGCACTGCCCCTTTTCACCATGCCACTGCTTTGCTGAGGGAACTGCACTGGCTGCTTATTTACCACTGGGCCAGGTTTACGGTTTTGGTACTAGTGTACAAAGCCCTAAACAACTTGGGACCAGGATACCTGGCAGAGCACCTTCTCCCTTACCAACCTCCCCCATCGCTGAGGTCATCAGAGGGTATGCTCCTGGTAGTTCCACATGGACCTATGGCCTGACTGGAGTCCACCTGGAGAAGAGCCTTCAGTGCGGTGGCTCCCTTCCTATGGAACTCCTGCATCTGGAGGTAAGGCAGGAGTGAACACTGGTTTGTTTTCGGCACCTCCTGAAAGCAGCTTTTTTCCAGGAAGCCTCCCTAGTTAACCAGCCACAGTTTTATTGGTACTGTTTTTTAAAGAATAATTTTAATATCATGTTTCATTCTTTTTACCTTGTGTTCACTTTATCTCTTGTTGTTCACCGCTCTGGAATCTGCTTAGATGTGGAGCAGTATACAAACGTTGTAAACAAATAAATAAATAATCCCACGGAATCCAAGATCATAGGAAGAACCATATTAGGAAAAAAATACTCATCCACAAATGATCAGCTGTTCTTTTCTATGATCATTTTTCTAGTTAATGTCCAACTACATGCTTTACTAAATGCATCGTTTTGGCCTTGTTTTTTTAATTTGTAAATAGCTGTGGGGAAGTCTTATTAGGGTCAGGACTGTGGAGGGGAGAGAGAGTTACCATCATTTCTTTCGTTTGTTATTTTGGTGTCAAAGATTTAATAAAATTTGGAAATAAGATTATTTTTTCAACTGTGCTGTGAACATCTGAAATAATAGTTCACAGCACAGTTCAGGACTTTAATATTAATAGCAAACGAACTCTGGACGGCCAGTACTAAAAGTTGGGTGGCCCTAGCAAGGGACTGAATTTGCCTTTCTGGACCAAATTTCACTGCCTATGAAAGTGGAGAGGGAATGTATGCTCTTTTTGTGGTGGGTGGGCATATTTCAAAGAAATGTTTTGAAGCAGGCAATTGGCTTAATTTACTGTTCAGATGAAGTCATCAGGGGCAGGCTTTTCCCTATTTTTTACACTTTAAAAGAAGCCTTGCTGGTTTCTGCAGTGCTGTTTCCATGGTGATCTGGCACAGGAAGAACATGGCCAGGAAATATGTAGAAGGCTGCAGAGCTGGAAGCCTGGCTGGCAAGGCTTCTTTTAAACTGTAAACCTCCCCAAAACCAACCTATCCTCGAACACCTGGTCTGTAAAGTGAGTTATGTCATTCCCCTCCGCCCCCAAATTTTCTGAAATGTCTCCTGCCCCCTCACCCTACCAGTGGTCAAACCATATCAGCCCAGCTCTGGCTAGTACACACTTGGAAAGAGTAACTTCAGTTGCCTTCACATTTAACATGCAGGCTTTTGAAAATGCAAATTGCATCAGCTGGGGGGGGGGCTGATACCACAGCAGCCTGGAAGTAGAATTCATCCTCCCCTGCTGCGGTTGGTCATAAGGAAAATCCTTTTCTAAAGCTGGTATTTGCTTGCTTTGGGGCAGAAATCCCCAATTGGTGCCACATTGGCATGCTTTCGTAGTACTTCCAACGCAAGCCAATAACCTAACCAGAATATAATCAGCTACTAACTCAACAAAAATGTGAACTTGGGCAACTGTGTAATTACTCTGGAGAATAAATTTAAAATAAATTTGCTACCTGGCCATATTCAAATAGTTTGACTGGCTTTTCTCAGCTTAGATGTCATTGTTAATACTTCAGCGTTAAGCAATAGGCCATTTAAAACTCATTTAACAGATGCAAGTGAACGGGAATTCTTTTTGCACCTGGGATTTTGAACTGTAATAATTAAAGGATTCATCATAGTGTTCACTGAACAAGGTTTTAAGAAATGAAATGGTAGGCAAACCACAAGAGTCATAGCATGGGTATGTCCCTGCAGTTTTTCCTGAAATATTGCTTTTCCCCACTCCAAAACCCCAATGAACACTCCAAAGCCCTGGAAGGAAAATGAGACCTACATTCTGTTTAACTCTGTACCATTTCAAAAGCAGAATGATTCATCTGAGAGGGTTAGGATTTTCTGTCTTATTATTTTATCTTGTTTTATAGATACTTTTCAGGCAAAATATACTTTATATGTTCATATGCTTTATAAATAGTCTTTTAAAAAAAGATGTAATTGCAAAGTAGAATTGGCCCATCATCAACACGATAATTTTGAAGTGTTGATGTGGTGGCCCCCAAAACAGAGATGATCCACTGAATGATGCTAAGAAGGGAGGATAGGTGTCCAGTTGCACATTTTTCTTCCTGCCTATAGCAGAACAAAAAAGTATGGCTTACCAACACAGTTGGCCAGGGGTGGGGGATGGGGAGGTATTATCCAACCATTTTGATCCTACCAATTGTATGTGGGTGAAAAAAACACCACCAGCAAACAAATATATCCATTTTGCTGGAGACAGAAAGATACTGGATGGGTTTACTACAGTGCTCAAATTCTGCACTGAGGTATGCCAGCAATACATTTCAGCAGGATATCTCAACATAAAACCAAAATGTCTGCACAAACGGCACGAATAAATCTGATATGCAAACAAAAGTTCAAACTATATGCCCCCACTACCCCCTGCACACACATTTATTTTAAAAAATGAGTCTGGGGAGAGTCAGGGCATATAAAGGAGGATGCCTCATCATTCCCCCTCAGGTTGTTTTTCAGGTCAGAATGACCCCCCCCCCCCCGCAGCTGCTTTTTCACCCACAGGAGAAAAGATCTGGAGTCCCTCCATCTATCTTTGCCCCTTCAGATGAAAAAGCAGCATGGAAAGGGTAATCCTCAGCTAAAATGTGACCAGAGAGGAAAAGGATTAGGGCACAATCCTATGCTGGCTGGGGATGCTGGGAATTGTAGGACTCTTCTCTGTCTAAACATGCATGGGACTGCACCTTGGGGCAGTTTCTCTCCATCTGCCCTGGCTCGGAACCTGCTTGGCCAAATTTTGGCTTTGTAAAATAAATGAACAAAAACAAAAAGGAAGTCTGGGTAACATGTAGTCTGAGCCTGAGAGACATATACAGAAAGACAGGTGGTAAATTACATGATTTCTGCTAACTAGCCATTTTGCGTTGCATTTTCTCGTGAAACTGTACACCTCATTTTGCAAAGCAATTACATTATACTGTCTAAACTTTTTCTCATGTCCACAAAGAAGTCTGCTCACTTGTAAAAGCCTTTTAAGCACTGATTAGTATCTCCACAGTCTTTGAGGATAAAATGAAGTCTGGGGCATTAATGGGCAGTTACCTGAAGCATTTTCAGGCACAGGCTAATATCTAATCAAGACGTGTACAAATTCTGGCACAGTACTAAAGACTCTAATTGCTCCAACAGATTAAACATTAACTGTAACATGAGTAACAAAGACTTTGTTTAGTACAAAATGCAAACTAACACAGTATCTGGGAACACTACCTCAGATTAACTTGTATATCCTGAAATATTAGTTTATGAATAGTGATATTCATTCAGCATACAACAATCTAAAAATATTAAAAGATAACGCTTATTTCTTGATCACAGGTTACTGAAAACCTGTTGTACCTTTTACAGTCATAGGTCTGCCATTTTAGGGCAAGGCCACAATATATAAGCAGGCTTCAACAATTCAGTTTGTCATGGCATGGGTGACACTACCGTCGGACAGATGTGATGAACAAACAGCCTTCCTCGCAACTGTGAAGCTGCCAAGGTGAGAAAGCATCATCCCAGCAGTTGCACAATGATCCCAGCCATGGTCCTAGTTCCAAGTTGGGAGAAAGGTTGGGGGTTGTTCAGCAGCTATGTGGCAAAAGCACCTGGAATGGCTTGGTTCAAACAGGGCCAAACCAGCAACCTCTCCCTGCCACCCTCCTTTGCTCTGGAGCAGGAAAAGGAAGGTTGGGTAGGGGATGTTAGATGCTGCTGCCAGAACACATTCAAGCAGCAGTGGCCAAACTGGTTCCCCCTTCTTCCCACTTTTCTTTCCTTTGGGAAAGATGGGCAGGAAGCTGGAGACTACAATGTTTGGCTTGGCCGGTCAAAAACTGTAGACCACTGCACATAGGTAAGGATATTGCTTTCCCAGAATGGCGAAATATAATTCAAAAGTAAGTAGAAGACAAAAGGGGATTACATATTAACCTGCAAGTGATACCTGCAAACTGTTTGTCTCCATTGCCTCGGCTTCCAAACCTAGTCACTATTTTCCCATTGGGCTGGAAGATAAAGACACAACATGCTTTGTTGTCCACTACAATGATGTGCCCATTGCGATCCACAGAAACACCTTTTGGTCCCATAAGTTTTCCAGATCCAATTTTTGTCTATAGGAGCAAAGAAAGAGATTTAAGCTTCCTTTTAACACACAAATATCTGGCCATGGTAACAGATGTGTTAGTTATATCACATTTGGATTACTGCAATGTGTTCTATTTGAAAAGTATCCGGAAGCTTCAATTAGTCCAGAATGTAGGTTACTAACTGGAGCTACCTATAGGAAGCATGCAACTCCCTGGCTGAAACAGCTGTGTTGGATTTCAATTTGTTTTTGTTTCCAATTCAAAGTTCTGGTGATGCCCTTTAGGTCCCTCCACAGTTTGGGATCGGGATATGTGGGACTGCTTTCTCCATATGAACCTGCCCCCTTGATTAAGTGGAGGTCCTCTTATGTGTTATATCAGCCCCAATGGTCTGCATTTGGAACACAGGAAGCTGCCTTATACTGAGCCAGACCACTGATCCATCTAGCCCAGTATTGTTGACACTTTCCAAAGTTTCAGGCAGGAGTCTTTCCTAGCCCTGCCTGGAGATGACGGGGATTGAACCCAGTACCTTGTGCATGGAAAGCATGTGCTCTACCACTAAGTTATGCCCCCTTGGCTCAGTGCCTTCTGAAGAATAGAGAAGAATATAGGCCTTCGATAGGCCCTAGTACTCCTTCCCAAAGGAGGCTCGTATTGCTTGCCTCATGGCCTTCTAATGTATGGCGAAGACCTTTCTTTTTAGAAAGGCCTTGGGATAAGGCTTGCTAGCCCTGTCTGAAGCCATTTGTCAATTATGTTGGTGCTGTTATTTTTGCAGTGGCTTCCAAGGAATATGTTTTCACCTTACTGTTTTCAGGCTGTTTTCGTGTTATTTGTGTGAAACGTTAACCAATATTTTCATGTTATTTGTTTGAAATAAAGTTGATATAATCATCAGAAGCCTCCTGTACTAAATTAATAGCACACAGCTCTTTGATCTGTTAGTTTGCTGATTATAGAAACGTTGGGAATCTTTTCACAATAAACACTCCTTATTTCCATTAAAATACTTCATACAAGTGAGATATATACCATTTTGTGGAAATGGACAAGGAAGAGCTCTTAAACACTGGACAGCCAGCTGTCAGGGATGCTTTGACTTAGACTCCTGCATTGAGCAGGGGGTTGGACTCGATGGTCTTATAGGCCCCTTCCAACCCTGCTATTCTATGATTCTATGGTCCACTTTCACTCGGAGAGGGTTCAGGAGTGGTTGGCTCTTGAACATATTTCCTCCTCTTCTCTCTGAATGAGTGACTGACTGTATGTAGCCTCTGGTTGCACCTTCCCTCCACAGGCAAGATGGTAATACAGGCTTGGATCTGAGGCTGCTTCAGAAATGCCTGCCCATTTAAATTCAGGGCTGCCAGTCTTAAGCTGCACTTTGTTGGGAATTAGTACCACATTTTGTTTTTAAATGGTGATTGAGCCTCTTACCCATTCCACGAGTCACTGAGAAATAAGGAAAGTCCTTTAACAGCATAATTCTCTACATGTTTACTCAGAAGCAAGTTTCACTGTGTTCAACAGTACTTTCTCCCTAGTAAATGTGTTTAGGATTGCAGCCTAAATGGGGTATTTTCATGGTCTTGTGTAGGACAAGCTAGTTAGCTTCGAGGAGCATGTGTAAACCATGACCACACTCTACCCAGTGCCCTGCCTTCCTGCTCCCTTCACTACCCATCATGTATTTAGTATTAATCCCCAATGAGTTAAACCCTAAAATTCAAAAATCCTTTTTTGGATATTTGTTTGTTTGTACGTGGAGAAGATTTTGAAGTAAGTTAAAGCAAGAGTTTGGAAGAGATGAGGAACACCATAACCTATATGCTTTTCAGTCAATATCAGGGCTAATGTTTCAGACTTCTTCCCTCCATCCATTTCAGAATCCACAAAATAATTTCATCAATATCCATACAGCCATTCTTTCCCTCATCACCACTAGTTCTACCAATCAATTAATACAGGATTAATTTTCCCAGTGGTCATTTTACCAAGTATATAAATCACTTCATACATTCTCCAACACCAACACCTTAACTGTAAATTTAAAAATGAGAGGTCTGGTTTTCCTTTTATTTTCCATTCTAACTTTAAATTTACCTTGAATTTTCCATCAGAGGAGAATATGCTAACCCATTTATTATCATAGTCAGCAATAATAATGTCGCCACAAGGATGCACAGCCACTCCTGTAGGCCGCTGTAACTGACCAGGAGACCTTCCCCGGATACCAAAGCGACTCTTGAACTGGCCATCAGTGGAAAATATCTATTTTTTTTTAAGGAGTTTAAAAAAAAAACAACTTTCAGATAACACGCAATTACACTCATGATTTAGATGGGACAAGTGACAAGCGTTGACAAGTTTCAATGCAAACATGGAGCTCTACATGCTCAGCGACTTACTTATCTGTGAGTAAAGAAATACTCAACAAGTGATATGGATAATCTTTATGGATACACAGAGTGTTTAACTTCACTGCATAGAATAGAAAGTTTCAGCATTTGCAAAGCTTTGGATTGTGAACCACTATTCATTTATTATAATTCCCTCTATCTCTAATATTTAGGCTGTGAGTGACATTGTAGCCAAAATGGTGAGATAAAATGCAAAATGGTGTTTGAACCATCCCTCACATTTAACATAGAACTATTAATTCCACAGCATCATCCAGTATGAATACTATAATCTTGCTGCTTCAGATAACATGCTTCTTCTATGCATTTGATCAGTCCTGTGCCTTGATAAAATCTATCAGTCGAAAAGAAGAAAAGTCGGCCTACCTGTACACACTGATTATTGCTGTCTGCTATTAATATTTTTCCATTTGTAGATGCAGCTACTCCCTGAAGATTTGTAAACTCCCCTTTGTTTCTCCCTTTGGTACCTAAAAGAAAATGAGAGCACAAACAAATTGGGAAGGAAGTCAATTAAATGGCTACAAAAAACTCATCCCAACCATTTAGGCCCGATGTGCAGCCTCATGTTTGTGCCTCCTCCTCCCTGCTGACCGAAGCTAAGTTGTGGGGAAAGGAAAGGGGCTTCACAAGGGTGGAGCAGAAGAAGGAAACCAGATGCTGAGAAGGATTAGTACAGTGGAGAAGTGGCAGGGAAACATTCATAATGGGCCAGGTCCTTCCAAGATTTCAGAGAAGCCTCAGAGAAAGCCCAAACTTTCTCTAAGATTTTTCTGAACAAACTCAGAAAAAAATGATCCCATTCTGAATTGAAGCGGGGTGTGAGGAGAATGCAGCCTTGTGAATCAGCCCATAAAAGTTACTAGCCTTCTGGTTGTTGTTCTGTAGCTGGCTAAGAGACTAGTAATCTGTGTTCACATCTTAGCCACAGAGGAACCCTCTTCTCTGCATCCTTCATGGAAATGCAGGCTACTAACCACTTAGTGGGCTAGTAAGAAAAAAAAAGTCACCTTCCAGCAAGCAGGCTCATGGATGGTTCGTTCCATCTCTCCTCTGCTAGCCCACTTGGCTTCTTACTGCAGGCTCCCTTCCTCTGTGGCTAGCACTGAAAGCAGCCTGGCCAAGGAGTAACAGAGTGATCTATCCCTCCTCTGCCAGCCTACTTGCTGCATGCATACACTCATCTGCATGGAATTCTTTGTTGCCTATGTTGAACAGGCAGGTTGTGAAATACAAGACTGTGGGGTTCATCACATGGAGCTTTTATCCTGCTATTGAGATGGCTCTGTCATGGCAGTTTGCGGGCTCTTTAGATGACACCGTTACCCTCCAGGGTGTCTCCTGCCATTTCCTTCAGCCTATCTCGTGTTTTCCCCAAACAAAAAAAATGTAGTATTTTTTCCACCCCACAGAACAGGAACGCCATGACCTCCCCGTTAAATTTTCCAATAGTGGGAGAAACTGCTCTGCCCGCCCGCTGTGGGCATTTATTTTCAGTTGCTGGAGGCGCGTGCAGTCAGGACGACGATGGCATTGAGGATGGGAGCGGGGCAGGCAGGAGCAGATTTGACAGGTGCGAGGGCAAGAATCACTCTCGGATTGCAACTCCTGCCTCCACTCAAGTCTTGCTGAAAAAGGACTTTCCTCGATTCCCAGGCTTGAGCACATTTCTCAGTTGGAGGGAGAAGAGGATAAAATGTCTCCCTGCAACCAAGGGAGACACATCTGATCCCCCACCCCACCAAGCTCAGAAGCAACATCCTCTGTTGATTCAGCACACCCAATTAAGTTCAATGGGGCTTACTCCCAAGTAAGTGTGCCAAAGGTTGCAGACTTAAAGGGCGCTCTTATGTCTACTCAGAAGTAAGTCCCATTGAGTTCAATGGGGTTTACTCCCATGTAAATGTGCCAAGGATTGCAGACTTACGGCACAATCTTACATTTCATGTATACTCAGAAGTAAGTCAGAGGTTTCCTGGGGGCTGCGAGAAAAGACTACTGCAGAAGTTAAGCTACGGAAACAAGAACCCACCCCCACCCTGCTGCTTTGCACACATGCCATGGAGGGAGGGAGGCACTCTCTCATTTCAAACCACGTGTCTGCTGTGTAAAGGAGCCCTTCCTAATCCCGCAAAGAAACCAAAAGCAGGACACTCCAGAAAGGATGTAGATTTTTGCGGAGTTTTTGCTTAATGCAGAAACACCCTGTGACACCAAAGAAAATGATCTCTCAAGCTGGAATAGAAAGTGAAACTATAACATCTGCAATGGTCAAACAAATAGAAGTAACGGGCGGGGGTGGTGGTTCTGTTTTGGAAAGATTTAACTTCCAAGTGTGAGCAGACAACCAGAAAGAAATAGATGACATTGAAGCAATTTAAGACCATCTTTTACAGTTTAGTGCCCTCACACATTACCTTGGATGCCAGTACCTCATTACTCACCAAGCTCCAGTCGGAGAAAGGAATATTTTTGTTCCTTTTGCCATTATTTTGTGAAAGTGTGCACCACATTTAACGTTGATGTTTTAAGTTTTCAAGGGAGATATTGTACTGTATTGTATTTGACATGTTTCATAATCACTTTGAAAACTGGGGTTAGAAGCTGATCAGAAATTTGAACTCGAAAAACATAGGATGTTATCTTGAATGTGCACACCCACTTTAATTCCAGTATCTCAATCTTCGAAGCAGAAGATTTTGCGTTTTTCTCCCTACTTTGGAAATGGGTGCAGGAGTTCAACCTGATATTTGAATGTCAGCAGCATTAACTGAATGCAAACAAATATACATTTTTTCCTCTCTATTATATACAATCACTGATTATCCAAGTAGCTTATTCCAGCACTCAGTTTTCTTCTGTGCAACACTACTAAATCCTCACTTTTTAACAGAGACAATTTTCATTGAGTGTAAAGCCTCCAGAATGTTTTGATTAATGCATCCAAACATATTGACAGTTTCTCAAAAGATAAAATATTCAATATTTATTCAATATTCAATATGATGATTGATGTAATTGTTGCTGGAAAGCAATGTTCCGCAACCATTTTGTGTCTCCCCTCATGAGCACCTTGGCACAAAAGATTACATTTTGTCTGGGAAGGTGAGCTAGTAATGATCTTGCAAATAAGGACAAATGTCCTTTATTGAGATAGACAGGAGAGTGTCCACACTTCTCTATACACTAATGTGGGACCTCATGAAATCATTACATGTTCATTCTTCCTCTGAGTCCTAATTTAATCAAAGCCACACTATCACATATTGATTGGCTATGGAGAACCTTGAGATTTCAAGTGATCTTTCCAAGACGTACTCCAAACTCTACCTAAAGCATAGATTCCCCTTTGTTAAACAAGACAAGACAATCATCTTTCTTTTGTGGACTGGAGATCACTCTTTTGTAAGTCTGTGTAATCAAAGGCTATAACTGTTCATCCTCCTTTATCCCACCTGTTTCTGGGACATCTTTCTATAGTTAAACTATTATATTACCATTTGTTTACTTTCTCAATAAAACTCCATTTCTGGAAAAGCATTCTGATCTTGTCTCTGTTGTTCTCCAAGTAACTTATGTGGGCACTCCGGTACCTAGAGTAATCCAGATTTACTCATGCTGTACTCCTTTGAGTCTGGAAAACATGCTAGTCTCTTGGCTAGATCTACTGGAGAGATAGCCTATTCTCTGACAGAATAGAGCCAGAGTTGTAGTGGGAAATGATTCCCCTAGCACATTTGACCTAAATTCCCCCTCAGTCATTTGTGTTCTGGAAGGGCTTATTCACTAACACAGAGAAGTAGTCTGCAGATGTGTATACAGAAACATCCCAAGCAAGTGTACTAAAGTTATCTTCGCTACTTACTGAGTTATTATTCCATTCAGCAAGTGACATGATATGACTTGCTGAAAAAAAACCCTTCATTAATGAAGTTGTGAACCCTATGTCCTTTTTTTTTCTTTGAACAAGAATTATAGGTCCTTGAACTGCAACCATGGGTGACATCAACTCATATGCTCACATATATAACTTCAATTTAAAGCAACACTAAATTCAGATCACTGTTTGGGAAGTGGTCGCATCTGCCATTTGCTTCATAAAACATAGACAAGCCTTGTAATAAAAATATAGAGGAAATAAATGCTCAAAATATTTTCCCATTTGTCTTTTTCCATCAATGTAGTTCTCAGAAATATTGTTTCAGGAATTCTGAACTCTATATGCAGTATAGATGGGGTTAATTTTTCATTCTCAGATCTGCAATAGTTTGGCATAGAATGCTTGAGGGAGATTTAGCTAAAAAAAACTGTAACTAAGACCCATTAATATGGCTCATTTACAGTACATTCATCTGTAACACCTCTCTATACTACAGAAAGTCCTACAGTACTGTAGTTTGCATAATTTCTGCTTCGATGTTGACATTCATGCTAAAATAAGGCAATGCAGATGGACAATTCAAGTCCTAAGAATTTAGAAGAAAATACACTCCTTACCTACTCTGAAGATCAGATCATCTTCAATAGGGTTCTCTTTCCTTTTGCCAGTGCTGTACATACTAGCTGGTCTTTTCACAGCTTTCTGCTTCACATGGCCACTGCCCGGAGACTTAACGCGCCTCTTAACTCCTTCAGTGGTGGGGGACACATCTGCTGACCGGATTACCTTGAGTTTGAATGGGCTGCCCCTAATATGCTGCTCATAGAGTCTCAATGAAAGAGTAAAGTCCCCTTCTTTCTGGACAGTATACAAAAATTCATAAGTGCCATTTTTATTGTCAAGTATTTCTCCATCCGCCACACTCCCATCAGGAGTGCTCAGCTCAGCCGTGAGGTAAGCATTCCCAGATTTACAGAGCTCGCCATCCTTGTCCTTGGTAGTGATGGTGACTGACATAGGCTGTCCTATCACAGTCTGCTTCAGTCCTTCCCCTGTGGCCACTGTTTCAGAGGCAACAGCATTTGTGGTTAAAATAGTTCCAAGATTATGAATGGACTTCTTCAACCCTTCTGTTTCCACTATGAAGTCCAGTTGATCATTTTCACGGGGCTGCAATGGGAAGTCTCGGACAGCCAACTCATTCAGCTTGTCACTCATCTGCTTCTTTACAAGCAATACTTCTGTTTCGGTTCCATGGTTAAGCGCCTGGGCTGTAAAGTTGCTACAGCTCTTAATGTTTTCCTGTCCTTCCAGTAGGGTATCAAGCTGATTCTGCAGGACCTGCAGAAGAGAAAACACCATGGTTATGCCATGCAAGACCAAGTTACAATGCAAGCAGCACACATATAAGCTTCTGTCTATCATGGAAAATGTCTAAGGATGCCTTTGAACTGGATAATGTTATAGAAAGTTCAGAATCATAGAATCATAGGGTTGGAAGGGGCCTACAAGACCATCGAGTCCAACCCCCTGCTAAGTGGAGGAAGGTGGTTTCCCATCCAAGTACTAACCAGGGCTGACCCTGCTTAGCTTCCAAGATCAGACGAGATCTGGCATATCCAGCCCTTTGTTCGTTGTTGCACTCAGTTTAAAAAATACTAAATAGCATTGATTGAGCACCTGCTAAGTTGGGGTAGGATTCCTGGATAGAGAGGGCATGTGTTTTTAAGCTACCAGTTTAGAAACTTGTCAATGACCTTGTTCAGACATAACACTAAACTATGGCCTACCCAGCATTACATGAACAGCTCTCAGACATGTGAGCATCTTCCTCGTCTCTTTTCCTCCAGTGCAGCCATGAGGAGAGCAGAGGCTTTTGCTTCTATTTTAAACTAACCCTTGTTATTCACTATGTCCAAACGCAGACAAACTGTTGTTAGTCTCAACTATGGTTTAGGAAGCAAACCATGATTTACAAACCTGGCTTGTTACTCTAAACCATAGTTAAGAATAACCATAGTTCTGGGTTTGGACACAACAATAAATCACAGGTAACTGAAAATGAAAGCAAAACTTCCAATCTCCTCCTTGCCACCTAGGGACGGACGAAAGTCCCTTACCTGGTCCCGCAGCTTGCTTCGCAGTGGGGGGGAGGTGCTCCGTCCCTCCCCCCCAAAATTCTGGGGGGGAGGTTTCCGTGAAACCTCTTCTCCTGCCGGGACGCAAATGGTGGTGGCCATAGCCGCCACCGTTTGCGTCCCTGCAGTCAGCCGTGATAGGCTACGTAAATGTTTACGTAGCCTATCACAGCTGACTTGGGGGGGGGAGCGCGTACGCAAATGGCGGCGCCCATGGGCCCTTATTGTCGCTGCCCTTATTTTCGCCGTAGTCTACGTAAACGTTTACGTAGATTACACGTGCCCAAATAAGGAACGCAAATGGCGGCGCCATGGGCGCCGCCATTTGCATACATGCTTTTTTTCCCCCCCAAAGTCAGCCGTGATAGGCTACGTAAACATTTACGTAGCCTATCACGGTGTTTTTTGAAAATCTAGCCGTGACAGGCTACGTAAATCTTTACGTAGCCTATTACGTTTGTTGTTGTTGTTTTACTTGGAAATGGCAGCGGGAGCTGCCGCCGCCGCCACCAGGGACATTCGACCAAGGTAAGTCCCATCCCGGGGCAAGGGGGCGGACCGTTTCTCCACCAATTTCGGGGGCCGAATACGTTGGCGTTTGGCCTCCCGGAGATTCGTGGAGAAATTCTCTGACATCCCTATTGCCACTGCACTGAAGAAGAGGGGAGGGGAAAATCATGAGTGTCACATTTTGTGCATGTGACACTAAACCACAGTTTGATATTATGTCCAGACCAGATCACTGAGTACTGAATTTTAAAAGTCCACTAGAAGCATACTGAGATACTGATTGTGTACTGCTTCGCTTATGATACTGAGTACTTGATACAGTACAGCTAAACCCCCTTTAAAAGTGAGCTCTTTAAAGTGAAATAAGGGCATCTGGTGGTGACTGGCTACACACCACTTTTTGTATATTGCTTTCCAGGGCAATTGTTTTCTAACAGAGTAAGGAAATATAGAGAGGGAAACCTAAAGGACTCAAGAGAAAGAAGGGGGGATTCCCAAGGTGTACTGACTAGTAGGGCCTAGCCACATGGCTGGAGGTTTGCTCTTCCCTCCCATATTATTATCAACCACAGTGATATCACAGTCTTCTTCCAATGATCTCAGGAAGGTCTACAAGGATGTGGCTTACCCATTTTATCCTTACAACAAACCTACAAGGAAGGTTAGGCCGAGTGTGTGTGACTGGCCCAAGGTTAGCCAGTGAGCTTTGTGGCTGGGATTTTAACTCTGGTCTCCCTAGTGATATAGTGGAAATGGTAAAACCACAAATGTCTGTTGGGGTGGGGGCTGAGGAATCTAACAATGTAAGCTTGTTAGCTTTTGTTAAACTTCTATTTAGTACTATCATCCCAGTCAATGGGGGACGGGGGGGAGGATATTGACATATATTTCATTGACCAAATTCTCAAAATAGTCCACTTGAATAAAGTTCAAGACAAGAATTTAGAATTTTTCAAACCAAAAATCCAGAAGATAAAAAGCTTCTCTATTTTAGAAGTTATCCCACCCCTGCACATACACAAACTTTTCATAGGTTTTCATAGCTCTATTTGGCCACTGAATCCCCACAAGATGAGGAGGAGAACAAGGCTGCACTGGCTGGTCCCTCCACCCTAAACATATTACAGGAGGAAAGTCTGAAGCAGTGAATCTGCTGTACACGTGTAGACCACTCCCCACAAACCCCCGGAATTCAGGATTCTGCACAATCAGGCTTCTTCTATATTGCATGGGAAGCCTCCATGTGGACAGCAGGTTCCTCACTTCAAGTATTTCCTCTCCAACATGTGGAAAGTGGTGGGACCAGGTGATGGAGACACTATGGCCCCACTCTCCCTTTCATGCAATTTTAATTGTGTGAGGACTGAATGCCCAAATGGAGCTTGTGATACATCACCTCACGATGAATTAGGAAGCTTTTCAGTGTTAATACATAATTATATCCAAGGTCTGCTCAGGTAGTATCCACTGCCACCACTCCCTGTTTGCCATATTCCTCTGGCTGGGCTGGGAGAACCTTTGAATTTTATAAATCTGGACACAGTAAGCTAGGCTGAGGACTAGGCATCATAGGGAAGGTCTGTGAGGAAGGGATGTCTAAAATCACACCATGGGATCCACTGAATATTCAAAATGGGGCTTATTTATTCATAGGCAAAAAGGCTGGGTTTATAGATGAAAAGCATGGACTAACATACAGAACATATATTGAGAAACAAAGAAATAAACTTGCTACAATCCCTAGCTACACTGCCTCTAGCCCTGGAGTTATTTAGAGCAGGGGTGCAGAACCTCTTTCAGTGCAAGGGCCTAATTCCATTTCAGAGAAACTCTCAGGGGCCACATGCCAGTGGTGGGAAGGGCCAAAGGCAAAAGGGGTAGGGCCAAAAAATATAAAAAGTAACAGCATATTTGATCTTAAAGCTCTTAACTGTTCGTAGCAACACCTTAGGAAAGGCATTTCAACCTTTTAGAATGGGGGAGGGAACTGCACAACACCCAGGAAACCACCAAATGTTTGCTATTTGGGGGAAATGGGTCATGGCCTTCTAGCGAAATCCAAGGAGCCTTGGTGGCCCCCTTCCTGTGTGGTGGCCCCCTTCCTGTGGAATTCCGTGCCTCCTTTGGAGGTCAGGTAGGCGCCAATGTTGTGTTCCTTCCAGCCCCTCCTGAAGACATTGTTTTGAGAGGCCTTCCTTGAGTGCCTAGTCACAGTTTATTAAATTCAGCCTTATTGGAACTTGTCTTTTAAAAAATGTTTTAACATTGTGTTTTATTCTTTAATCTTTGCTGTTCACCACTCTGAAATCTTTTGATGTGGAGCGGTATATAAATATTTTAATAAAATAATAAAACAATACATCCAGAGGGCTGAAGTTCTGCAACCTGATTTAGAGAGTAGTATAACTATATATGTGCTTGATTAAGTCAGGCATCTACCACTTTCTCTCTCTCAAGCTAACCCCCTACTCCTAACTGACAAGTTCCAACTGTCATTTCCAACTGCCAGTGAGGCGGTGATCTCTCCCTGTCTCCTCCCTGATTCTATCATGAAGGAGGTGCCTCCCTCTTGACCGACAGATGCGCAGGCCCAGCTGGCAAGCCTGCCAGATCAGTTTGTTACAGGGCTTAAAACTATTTGGATAATAATATACAAAAAAGAAGGGGGGGGGGAACAAAAGAAAATGCAACCAATAAATGACTACAGCACAGTGGGGCAAAATAAATAAAAAATACACACATCAACTTTTAAAACATATATCGTGCTCAATGTGTTTTGTATCATTTTTGTAGTCTGTTGGATAAAATAAATTGACAATACAATTCTTTCTGCTCCATCTTAGTTCAAGTACAGGCCGAATTAAACAGATGTGTTTAGCTAGAATTCTAAATCTGACCATAAGCTCCATATGTGGGTGAGATGAGGTAAATCCCAAATGGCAGTAGGGATACATGACAAAGAAAGAATTATTTTTAAATGGTACACACAGATTTGCATCCTTCCAAACATACATTTTCTCTTTCTTTACACAGGGAGGGAATTCTATGCTAATAATATACCTATTTACAGGCTCTTGGATTTTAATACACATTAAGGATACAAATCACATACTTTAAAATTTCATAGCTGCCCTATATTCATGTCTGTAGCTGTTTTATTATCATCACCTTCATCTAATAAGGTGAGAGTCATATTGACTTTTTATTTCCTGCTGTACAACACATTATGCCTAATTTATTTATTTATTTATTTATTTATTGCATTTATACCCCGCCTTTCTCCCTCTCGCAAGGAACTCAAGGCGGCTTACATTCTCCTCCTCCTCACCGTTGTATCCTCACAACAACAACCCTGTGAGGTAGGTTGGGCTGAGAGTCTGTGACTGGCCCAAAGTCACCCAGTGAGCTTCCATGGCCAAGTGGGGACTAGAATCCGGATCTCCCGGCTCCCAGTCCGTCACTCTCACCACTACACTACACTGGCTCTACATTATGCCTAATGAAACTCGACATAAAAAATTGACCATGAATAGTGGTAATAACATAATGTTCACTTTTCAAAAACAAGTTACATGGATATATTAATATATGGCCTGGAAGTCCAACAAGGAATAATTGTTCCTTTAATACAGTTCCAATTACTGTTTCTTTCAAACAAATTTTATGGTAATGTTTCTGAACATGTTTATTTGCACAAGTCACTATAGTTTCAACATAATGAAAATGAAATAGAAAGTGCACAGTTAAATTAAAACTGAGATCTAAATTAACCTTATATGGTACACAGGCCATTTCCCACACTTCCTCTGCCAAAGATGATGAGATTTCAGACATCATTTCTCCCAGTGGCATCATGCACCCATTAGTTAAAACCAATACAATTTTAACAACAAGAACAAGGGCCTTACTTTATGTTTAAGGCCATAATTCACTTCCAGTTCCATAAGCAGCACGCTCTTGCGGACGTTCAAAGTCTTCTGGAGCTCATCAAAAGTGGAATGAATTTCATCTACAATGCTGGTCTTTTGGTTGGTCAACTGATGTATAATTTCAGAAATGAAATGAAGTGCAGTATCTATCTCTGGCAGCCTGCAAGAGGACAAATGATAGCAAATGGCAATTCAATTAGCATTGCCATAGTTTTGGCTTCTAAAGACATGTGAGAAAGAACATTTATTTCAGGGTTTTTTATTTTATAGGTTAAACCTTGGTAATATTCAGATTCCAAGTCTTCCTTAGGGGAATTGTATTCTAGAGGGTGAGTTTGCACATAACACCAATGGAAGCTGGTGGCTCCCATGTCAGTGGGGCAGTGAATCCACTCCGAGTTTCAGTCAGAACCAGTCAGAACTCTAAAGGAGCTATCCAAGATGTGGAAGCACCTTGGATAGCTACTTTAGAGTTCTGACTGAAACACAGAGCAGATTCACTGCCCCACTAACATTGGAGCCATCAGCCTCCACTGCTAACACTAAACCATAATTTAGCATTACATGCACAATCAGGAATGTGCCACAACCTACACCCGCAACTTCTCCTTCACCTGCATGGCAGGGAGGTGGAGCAGATTCCTGGGTTGTCCTTGTGTGGGACCGAGAAATTGTGGTTTAAGATAAACTCTCATCTCTTGCTAGTCAATTGCACTGGAGGAGGGGAGCATGAGCACAGAGCACACAGAGGCTCATCCTCATAGCATTAAAGCTTATTTAGAATTATGTGTGATCACATTCAGTGAACAATATCCAAAGCTGCCCTTGCACTAGTGGGAAAACTGCTAGTGCAACAGGAAGCTAGCACTTCCTAGAGCACCGGCGAAAAGTAGCATCTCCAGAATGCAGCAAATCAGCAGAACTTGCAGAAGGGAGCTCTGCTGATCTATCCCATTCTGGAAATGCTAGCTTCAGCTAGTTTGCAGGGTTGCCCTAGGATGTGCCAGTTTCCCATTGCACTAGCGATCCTTCCCACTAGCACAGCCTAATGAGCGCTGGTGGACTGCCAGCTTTGGATACTGCCCAGTGTCTCCCAAGCATACAAATCTTTAGACTATTCTCTAAATAAATGTAAGAAGTAAGAGTTGTCTAATATAATTGTAATTAAATGAAACACAGCGTGAAAGGATCGAAGGATTGGTGTTATCTCCCTTTCAGCAAAGGAATAAAAAGAGTGATATTGCAACTTACTAACTGTCTAAATCCATATTGTATGGAAGACCACAGGACAGAGGAAGCATGAGGCACTGGCATTTTCTTTCTGTTCCCTCCGCCACCATCATGCCCGCTGGCCACCGATGTTCAGTAACGTCATAAGCACCTATCTCAAGGAGTCATAGAAACAGGCTCACTTACATTAGAAACTAGATTCACTTTTGTTTTCAGGCTGGCATTCTAGAATTCTAGGATGTATGTTGCAGAGGTATTTTCATACCTTTTGTTGACAGCATCTAGTTGTGCTTGAAGAGAAGCCTTGTGTTGTTCCACTACATCTTTGAGAGGCACCGTGGGATGTTCTGCATGCTCTCCTTCTGTACATTCCCGGCACATGGCTGTCTCACAAGACTGACAGTAAAATTCCATCAGCTGGTTACAGAGGGGGAGAAGGTGACTTTTGTTAGAATACCAAGAGAGAAGCAAACTCTTCTGAATTCATTATTGAGACCCTAAACTCTTAGCGATGTTGCCACAACTAACTGGATTCAGGGAGAGGGGATTTTCCAGTATTTATGAGCATGCAATAAAATGTATTTCAGTGCTCAGACATTTTAAAATGACCATCCATCCTTACTGACTGTTGTCAATTGAAACCAAAAGAATTTACCATGTTTATCCTAAGAGGCAAATGCAATTATTTTGGACACATTAAGCTGGAATTAAATTGAACAGTTATTTGGCACTTTGCATTTCAATTCAGCCGTAGACCCCAAGCTTCTGAAAGTGAATCCAGCTTCAATGATTTTTCCATGCTACATCTGCCTGTACAGTATCAACTGCACTAAGAAGTCCAAAACAGCTACAGGCTATAGATTTTCAGTTAGCACTAACAGTGCAATCCTATGCATGTCTTCGGCAAAAGGAGAAGGGGACGGCAGAGGATGAGATGGCTAGATAGCATCACCGATGCAATGAATATGAACTTGAGCACGCTCCGGGAGAGTGCGCAGGACAGGAAGGCCTGGCGTGCTATGGTCCATGGGGTCACGAAGAGTCGGACACGACTGAACGACTGAACAACAAATGCATGTCTTCTCTGAAGTAAGCTCCACTGAGTTCAGTAGAGCTTACACCCAGGTAAGTCTATATAAGACTGCAACTTTAGGCTACAACCCTATACGTACTTACCTAATTGTAATTCACGTTGAACTCAGTGGGGTTTGTTTCTGAGTAGTCATTCAGAGGATTGCACTGTTCCTGTCCTATACTGGCAACATTTCCATTCTAATGGTATTGTATTATATTATAAATAGCCATGTATGCAGATGGAGTTTAAACCTTTTGCATAATCAATTAAATACTGGCAGTGCTTATGCTTCAACATCAGGATATGGATTTACAGTTGTAATTTTAATGGAACACATTGAAAATTACCCTACTTTTACAAAAACAAATAAATATAATCCTATACCGGGAGTGGACAAAAGATAGAACTGGATCTACTGGTAGATCTCTGGGTGATTTACAGTAGATCAGCAAGGATTTCTGACTCCTAACTGCTTAACAACAGCAGCAACAAAATAAATTCCCTCCTGCCCTAAATTGTATTGCAGAAATGAAGAAATCTTGGGGAACACAGGAGTGGATTTTTGTGTGAACATAAGAACATGAGAAGATCCGTGCTGGATCAGACCAAGGGTTCATCTAGTCCAGAATTCTGTTCACACAGTGGCTAACAAGCTGCCTCCAGGAAATCCACGCACAGAACATGAATTCAACAGCCCCCTCGCCCATGTTATCCAGGAACTGGTGTACACAGGCATTTTGTTGTTCAGTTGTTAAGTCATGTCCGACTCTTTGTGACCCCTTCGTGACGCCAGGCCTTCCTGTCTTCCGTTCTCTCCCAGAATGTGCTCAAGTTCATATTCATTGCATCGCTGATGCTATCTAGCCATCACATCCTCTGCCGTCCCCTTCTCTTTTTGCCTTCAATCTTTCCCAGCATCAGGGTCTTTTCCAGGGAGTTTTCTCTTCGCATTAGGTGGCCAACCTTTAGCTTCAGTATCTGTCCTTCCAAGGAGCACTCAGGGTTGATTTCCTTTAGGATTGACTGATTTGACCTCCTTGCAGTCCAGGGGACTCGTAAGAGTCTTCTCCAGCACCACAGTTCGAAAGCATCAATTCTTCGGCGCTCAGCCTTCCTTATAGTCCAGCTCTCACAGCCATACGTTACTACTGGGAAAACCATAGCTTTGATTATGCGGACCTTTGTCGGCAAGGTGATGTCTCTGCTTCTTACTATGCTGTCTAAGTTTGCCATAGCTTTCCTCCCAAGGAGCAAGCGTCTTTTAATTTCATGGCTACAGTAACTGTCTGCGGTGATCTTGGAGCCCAAGAAAATAAAATCTGTCACTGCTTCCATTTCTTCCCCTTCTATATGCCAGGAAGTGATGGGGCCAGATGCCATGATCTTCGTTTTTTTAATGTTGAGTTTCAAACCAGCTTTTGCACTCTCCACGTTCACCCTCAACAAGAGGCTCTTTAGATTTTCTTCACTTTCTGCCATTAGGGTGGTATCGTCTGCGTATCTGAGGTTGTTGATAATTCTCCCGGCAATCTTAATTCCGACCTCTGATTCATCCAACCCGGCGTTTCTCATGATGTACTCTGCATATAAGTTAAATAAGCAGGGTGACAATATACAGCCTTGTCATACTCCTTTCCCAATTTTGAACCAATCAGTTGTTCCATGTCCAGTTCTTACTGTTGCTTCTTGACCCTCAAACAGGTTTCTCAGGAGACAGGTAAGGTGGTCTGGTACCCCCATCTCTTTCAGAATTTGCCACAGTTTGTTGTGATCCACACAATCAAAGGCTTTAGCGTAGTCAGTGACGCAGAAATAGACATTTTTCTGGAATTCTCTTGCTTTCACCATGATCCAGCGAATGTTGGCAATTTGATCTCTAGTTCCTCTGCCTCTTCGAAACCCAGCTTGTACTTCCAGTAGTTCTCGGTTCACATACTGCTGAAGCCTAGCTTGTAGGATTTTGAGCATCACCTTGCTGGCATGTGAAATGAGTGCAATTGTATGGTAGTTTGAACACTCTTTGGCATTGCCCTTCTTTTGTGGCCGCTGCTGAGTGTTCCAAATTTGTTGGCATATTGAGTGCAGCACTTTAACAGCATCATCTTTTAGGATTTTAAATAGCTCAGCTGGAATACTGTCATCTCCGCTAGCTTTGTTGTTAGGAATGCTTCCTAAGGCCTACTTGACTTCACTCTCGAGGATGTCCGGCTCAAGTTCAGTGACCGCACTATCATGGTTATCAGGGACATTCAGATCTTTCCTGGATAGTTCTTCTGTGTATTCTTGCCACCTCTTCTTAATCTCATCTGCTTCTGTTAGGTCCCTGCCTTCTTTGTCCTTTATCATGCCCGTCTTTGCACAAAACGTTCCCTTGAGATCTCCGATTTTCTTGAAGAGATCTCTAGTCTTTCCCATTCTATTGTTTTCCTCCATTTCTTTGCATTGTTCATTTAAGAAGGCCTTCTTGTCTCTCCTTGCTATTCTCTGGAACTCTGCATTCAGTTGGATATATCTTCCCCTTTCTCCCTTGCTTTTCGCTTCCCTTCTTTCGTGAGCTACTTGTAAAGCCTCATCAGGCAGCCACTTTGCTTTCTTGCATTTCTTTTTCTTTGGGATGGATTGAGTTGCTGCCTCTTGAACAATGTTACGGACCTCCGTCCATAGTTCCTCAGGCACTCTTGTCTATCAGGTCTAATCCCTGAAATCTATTCCTCACCTCCACTGTATATTCATAAGGGATAGAATTTAGGTCATACCTGAATGGTTTAGTGGTTTTCCCTATGTTCTTCAATTTAAGCTGAAATTTTGCAATAAGAAGCTCATGATCTGAGTCACAGTCAGCTCCAGGTCTTGTTTTTACTGACTGTATAGAGCTTCTCTATCTTTGGCTGCAAAGTACATAATCAATCTGATTTCGATATTTACCATCTGGTGATGTCCATGTGTAAAGTCGCCTCTTGTGGTAGCACATAGCCATCAGGATTAGTAGCCACTGATAGCCTTCTCCACAGGGAATCTGTTCAATCCCCTATTAAAGCCATCTAAATTGGTGGCCATCACTACATCTTGTGGTAGCGAATTCCATAGTTTAACTATGTGCTGTGTGAAGACGTACTTCCTCCCCGCCCCGCCCCCAGAATCTCCCACCAATCAGCTTCACAGAATGACCCTGGGTTCTAGTATTATATGGGGGAAGGGAGAAATGTCTCCCTATCCATTTTTTCCACACCATGCATAATTTTGCAAATCTCTATCATATCTCCACTTACTTGCCTCTTTTCTAACCTAAATAGTCCCAGGTGATGTAATATTTCCTCGTAGGGGAGTTGCTCCAGCTCCTTGATTATTTTAGTTGCTCTTTCCCGCACTTTCCCTAACCCTACAATATCTTTTTTAGGTGCAGTGACCAGAACTGTACACAGTTTTCCAAGTGTGGTTGCACGATAAGTTTGTATAAGGGCAGTAGGATATCAGCAGTTTTATTCTCAATTCCTTTTCTAATTATACCTAACATGAAATTTGCTTTTCTCACAGCAGCCTCACACTGGGTCAACATTTGCATGTCCACCACAACCTCAAGAAGTCTTCCTTTGTCAGTCACTGCTAGCTCAGAACTTATCAGTATGTTCGTGAAGTTGGGATTTTTTGATCCAACATGCATCACTTTACACTTGCTTACACTGAACCTCATTTGCCATTTTGATGCACATTCTCCCAGCTGGGAGAGATCCTTCTGGAGCTCTTTGCAGTCCCTTTTTGTTTTAACCACCCTAAATAATTTGGGGTCAACAGCAAACATGACCACTTCACTACTCACTCCTAATTCCAGATAATTTATGAACAAGTTGAAATGCATCGGCCCAGTATAGTTCCCTGTGGGACCCCACTGTTTACATCCCCTCCCACTGGGAGAATTTACAATTTATTCCTACATTCTACTTTCTGTTTTTTAACCAGTTATTGATCCAGAAGAGGACCTCACCTTTTATTCCACGCTGGCTAAGCTTATTCAGGAGTCTTTGGTGGGGGATGTTATCAAAGTCCAAGTAAAGTCCTTTTGGAAGTCCAAGTAAACAGTGACTACTGGATCATCCCTGTCCACATGTTTATTGACACTCTCAAAGAATTCTAAAAGGTTAGTGAGACATGACGTACCTTTGTGGAAGCCATGCTGATTCTTTTTCAGCAGGAATTGTCCTTCTATATGCTTACTAATTTTATCTTTAATAATGCTTTCAAACAATTTATCCAGAAAAGACATTAAGGTAACTGGACTGTAATTTCCTGGATCACCTCTAGATACCTTTTTAAAAATGGTGTTTATGGCCATTCTCCAATCCCTTGGTACAGAGGCTGATCTTGGGGACATGTTACATATTTCTGTTAGAAGATCTGCAATTTCACATTTGAGTTCTTTAAGAACTCTAGGATAGATACTATCTGGGCCTGGTGATTTATTAACTTTCAGTTTGTCAATACGGTTGAGAACTTCATCATATGTTACCACTAGTGGCCTGAGTTCCTCAGACCCCCTTCCTGAAAACATCAGTTCAGGCACAGGTATCTGCCCTATATCTTCTGCAGTGAAGATGGATGAAAAGAATTCATTTAGCTTATTCACAGTCCCCTTATCCTCCATTAGTACTCCTTTAGATCCATTGTCATCCAGCTGTCTAACTGCCTCCCTAGCTGGCAGTTTCCTGCCTCTGATATATTTAAATAATTATTATTGGCCTCGATACCATTATCAATATGCTCCTCAATATGCTTTTTCCATTTCTTATTGTCTGCTTGCATCTCCTTTGTGCAAGTTTGTTCTCATTTGGGCAAGACTTCCATTTTCTGAAGGAAGCCTTCTTCTCTCTAATAGCTTCCTTGACACTGCTAGTTATCCATGCTGGCAACCTCTTGGACTTGGTGCTATCTTTCCTAACCTGTGGTATACATTCTAGGTGAGCTTCTATAATTGTGGTTTTGAGTTACCTCCAAGCATTTTGAAGGGATTTAACCTTCTTGGCACCCCCTTTCAACTTCTTTTTTACCAGTTCCCTCATTTCAGAAAAGTTTCCTTTTTTGAAGTCCAATGTGACTGTGTTGGACTTCCTTGGCAATTTTCCTCATATATATATATGCACGCACGCACACACACACGTGCGCGCGCACGCGCACACACACACACAAACACACTATTTCTGATAGCACTGTGGTCCCTATGTGGAAGGACTGGGAGCTCCATTCAGTTCCAGTACTCAAAACAAATTCCTGGACGCAGAATTATTTAATTTTAAGAATAAGTCTTTTGCACCAAGCGGGTGGATCTCGAGGTTCCAGTAAAAAACAAAGCAGATCCTGCAAGCCTGAAGTCTGACCACCTCTGTCCTACACAATTTAGGATAGATACAGTTGTGTGTCTTTTCCCCCACCATTCAGTTTTAAATTGCCATTTCTTGTGCTATTGGAGTAATGCCTAAAGCGTTAGCGACTCATTCTGAAATACAAAACAGAATGGCATTGGGTTTGCAGATAATGAGGCCCATATTTTTGGCACTTACAAGTTTAACAGGGAGTAGTTTACCAGAGAGAGAGCGGGAGAGCATCAGTGATTTTTCAAATTAGGAAAGAGGACATTAGAAGGAATTATATGAAAGGGACCAGTAAAGCCAAGATGCTTATGTAGATTAACAGAAATAGATTCGAGCTTTTCATTTAACAAAGGGTGAAATATTTTTCTGTAATAATATCTTTCTTAGTTCTATTCTGCATCCTTAAAAAATAAGACCATCGTGACCAAGAGGCTTAAAAGACCTCATAAAAATAAGTCTAACATGTTATCTCTATTGAAGTTTTTATTTTACATATAAGATTTTTTAAATCATGGGTTGGATCCAGATTTATGATGGATCAACTGCACTGACAGAAGTGGACTTCCCTGGACCTTCTTTCCCATGGCAGCCCTTGCAGCTCCCTGAAAACGCTACATAGAGTAGGAGACCCTGCTGAATGGGATGAACTGTGGTGTGCAGGGGAGAGGAGATCCCCCAAAATTTGACAGAGGAAGCTTCCTCTTGTGGAAGGCAGGTCCTTGATGCAACCTATTATCTGTATCTTCCAGAGCAGTAGCTTTAAGGTGCCACAACACTTCCCCCCACTTTCTTTCTCTCTCTCTCTCTCTCTCTCTCTCTCTCTCTCTCTCTCAGTCTCTCTCTCTCTCTCACACACACACACGCACACACGTACATACCTATGTATGTTTTCAGCAGTAATATCCACTCTGTCTAGTATTACTGGACCCATAATATTTCAGAATTTATGCAACTCTTCAAAATAAAGGCAAATCCCTTACAAAGAACAAGAGTCCCACTGAAAGGATACTCTGAAAGTAGGCAAGTTGCATAGAACTTGTTATCTCAAAGTAAAATGCTATGGCCACAATCCACCCTTGCTGACTTTAAAGACAGAATGTACACTTTATCAGGTGAGCCTGATTTATCATATGTCAAGAGACTATTTGCAGATGAACATCTGCAGCACACTATATCTGCAAGAAAAGGGGACTTTTATCTCACAATACCAAATCTAGGGATGTACAGATTTTGTTAAATGTGTTCCATCTATGTTTCATGGATTGGCATTTTTCATTCCATCATCAGCTCATGGCGGAATTAGATTTTTTTTAGGGATCTATAAGAATTTCATTTGACTTGCAGATATGCAAATTTGCACAAATTTTCCCCAAACGTAAAAACTGGTCCACAAGTCCATGGAATTCATACAACTCGGAAAAAGCCAATCTACTGTGGAATTTGCAGGTCAAATTCATAGAAATCCTAACTCCTTTGAATCCCCTAAGGATTTCTCTGACATCCCTATCTGAATCTGATTTTTTTTTTTAAGTTGTATTAATCTGAGCGATGCATAAATACAAGTAATATATTATAGGGGAATGAAGGAGGGAAAGGATCTTATTTGGAGAGAGCGTGTAGGAAGCTACGTGGGTGGCTACAACAGAGAGGGCCTTCTCAGTTGTGGAACCCCATTTATGGAAAGCCCTCCCCAAAGATGCTCAACCAATTCCTACATCATTATCTTTTAAGCACCAGAAAAGACTTTTGTTTTCTCCCAAGCATTTTAGAGACCTAGTTCTAGATTTTTATGGCTGTTCTTATATATCTTTATTGTGCTGTTTGTTGTTTCATATTGTATTTTATTCTTTTAAATATTTGCATTCTCTTTTATATTTTTAACTGATTGTATTGCATTTTAGTATTTTCAATCGTTGTAATCCACCCAGAGAATGTTTGTTATTGCGTGGGTTAAAAATAAAATGAATAAAATAATGTTAGAATATAGGGCCTTGTGCTAGATATCCATGCAATTGTAATAGCGAAAGGGCCAGGAGGAAATGTGCTTTTACTACCTTCCCTGCAACTCTGAAACCAATTTGGCCACAAGTTGCGTTACCTCTGTCATGCTTAAGAAGTTTTATTTGCCAACCATTTGATTGTGTTCCACTTTTATAAAAAGCTTCCTAAATGTGCGAGGCAATGCTTGCAAGACTGTTTGTATTACATAGGTGCATTCTCAATGCAACTTAGTGCTCACTGATGTATCAATAGTGATGCCAACCTGCCAGCTCAAATGCAATAATGAAATAATTCAACTCATGTGCTCCATTTATTCCCAAGGTCCCTTGTTAGCACATGTGCTTTATACATATTTTTAATCTTCTGGTGCCACTGATTACCAAAACTGGGGAGCAATGATGTTGGTGGTGCAACGTTGAATCCAACAACATTTCATCCAAATGGGCTTTGTTCACATGCAGGATCTGACCTGCTGTCTGAAAGGAATGCTTCCTTAGGTCAGACTAGCTAATGACTAAGGGGAAGGGGATTGCTTTTCTTCCATGGTATGGTTTACTTTGTTTGATAGATTGATCTAGTATTTGCTTTGCAGACACCTTCTGCAGTTCACTTGCTCCCCACATTAAATACATTATGATTCTGGATTGTATATACTGATGATAGGAAAGGACTCACAACAGTGCTGATAGTGGAGGAACAGATGGACTTTGGGCCTTCCCACTCAACAAATACATACAAATATATGAAATATATTTCATACAAATATATGAAAGAAGCAAAATAAGTCATTCACCTTCCAAATTATGACCAGTTGCTTTCACTTAAAATAAAATGTATGCATAAAATGTAGCTTACTGAATAAGGGAATGCTAACGTCTGAGGTTAACAGCAATGAAGATACCTTACTAACCATCTTGATTAATGCCATAGCACTTCACTGTGATAAATATGCTGCAACATGAAGATACAACCAAAAGTCTCAATACTGTGCTCACTACAGATTAATCTGAAAACTAACACAAGTGCATCCAAATTCATTCTCTTTACATATGTAAACATACATATGTAAAATATACAATCAAAATTGAATACAAGCTAATTTTTACAGGAATAAATGATCAATAATTTGCAAGTCCAATAGTCCCCAATGTTAATGTTAGAATCCACTTGATCCATGGAGCACCATCTAATTAATTTGTAAACACTATAGGAGCTTAGTCCACTTACATTGCCTTCATGATTGGGGCAGGACAGTGGCTTCCCTGCAGCAACAGCTGTGACAGTCTCCAAAATGGAAGACTCCTCAATGCTATTGTCTGGAGTTCGCTGCAGGACATCCATCAGGTTGGTGATGAAGAAGTTGTTCTGAAGTGCAGAAACCCCTTTCTCTGGTAGGATGGATGTCTGACGGCACACTGGGCAGGAAAGGGTTAAGCTGTGGGCTGGAATGTAATTTTGTAGGCACCTAAGGAGGATGGTAAAAAGACAGGCTGATATCAAAGAACATAAGAAGAGCCACACTGAATCAGACCAAAGGCCCATTTAGTCCAGCATTCTGTTCACACAGTGGCCAATCAGCTTTGTGTGGGAAGCCCAGAATTAGGACATGGGTGCAATAGCACCCTCCCACTTATGTTCCCCACCAACAGGTATACAGAGGCATACTGCCTCTGATACTGGACGTAATATATAGCCATCATGACCAGTACTGATTTATCCTCTAATCCCCTTTTAAAGCCAGCCAAGTTTATGGCCATCACTACTTCTTGTGGTAGCATATTCAGTAGTTTAACTATGTACTGTATGAAGAAGTACTTCCTTTTATCTGTCCTGAATCTCCCACCATACACCCAGTTACTCCCCTGGATCCCTTTTTTAAAAACTGGTGTTACATTTGCCATTCTCCAATCTTCTGGTCTAGAGGCCAATCGTAGGGACATGTTTCTTATTTTTGTTAGAAAATCAGCAGTTTCATACTTGAGTTCTTTAAGAACTCTAGGATGGATACCATCTGGACTCACTGATTTGTTAGCTTTCAATTTGTTAATAAGGTGTAGAACTTCCTTTCTTGTCACCAAAATTTGCCTCAGTTCTTCAGTCTTCCTTCCTAAAAATATCAATTCAGGCACTGGTATCTGGCCCAAGTCTTCTGCAGTGAAGACAGATGAAAAGAACTCATTTAGTTTCTCTGCAATCTCCTTTAACTCCGTCCTAGTGGGTGTACGAAACACTGAATGTAATCCTTTGGTTCTGACTTTAACAACTGTACAATTATCGTATCATATAACAGTCAAGCACTTCTTGACAGGCCAGTCTTTCTTTCTTTTCTTTTCTTTTTTTCTTTTCTTTTCTTTCTATACCATCCAATAGCCAAAGCTCTCTGAGCAGTTCACAACAATTAAAACCATAATATACAACAAATACTACCAACCTGAGTCTATGTTATTTTGAGACACCAGATTACCATCCACAAGTTGGAGACGAACATTTGCTATAGAGACAATAGCCACACATCTATAATGCTTAAAAAGTTAGGATAATCTCTACTCTAACACAACAGCACATAAAGCATTACTATTTATGCTTTCCAGCCAATCAGGGCCCATGACATGGCTTAGAATACTTTAGGGCTCAGAATTTGCTGACTTCTAACTGCTTCCGCCTGCGGTGAGACAATTGTGTGCATTTGTCACCACAGGCTGTTTTCAGCTCAGATTTGGCTTTTGGCCACCACTACAAATGTTGAACATTTGCACAGGAATGCCAAAAGTTGAAGCCAGACTAAATTCAGCCCATGGCAGCAGATGCATATGACTGTCTTTCCAGTTGAATTGGCTTCTAAGATGATATACCAAGAGGGAGGGTAAAGGTGTCCCCAACCGGTCGTGTCCGACTCTAGGGTGCGGTGCTCATCCCCGTTTCTAAGCCGAAGAGCCAGCGCTGTCCGAAGACGCTTCCGTGGTCATGTGGCCGGCATGACTGTACACCGAGGTGCACGGAACGCTGTTACCTTTCCCGCCGAGGTGGTACCTATTTATCTACTTGCAATTTCTTGCTTTCGAACTGCTAGGTTGGCAGAAGCTGGGACTGAAGACTGGAGCTCACTCCGTCACGCAGCACTCGGGTCTCGAACTGCTGACCTGCCGACCTTCCAGTCTGCAGTTCAGCGTCTTAACCACTAAGCCACTGCGGCCGAAGAGGGAGGGAGCTTTCTACAAATTATAGGAAGACAAATGGAGCCATTAGCACTACTGCATTTAAAATAATGCGTGTGCATGCGCACATGCGTGCGCACACACACAAAGCAAATGCCTAAAAGGTGACAAAATAGTCTGGCAAAATGAAAATAAAAACACCAGAAAAAGGCATCAGTGCAGAAACAGTGAAGATATCATTTTCACTTTCAGAGAGGGTTGCAGCATACTTGTTATGGTACAACTTCTATGTAGTCCTCAGTGTAGGAAAAATGCCCCCTGTTAAATTTCTCTGTATATTATAGCTGTTAAAGGCACAGGAAAACAAAAGACATCAGCAATACTTCCAGACATCTATAGCAGCACTACCTCTGACAATAAATCCTTCTTTTACTGCTAGACTTAATGTGCTGATATTTAACCTTTCAATTCTGAACATCCTATTCATGTTGATGGATTTTATGTCCAAGTTAAAATGTGCTTAGATTTACAGCCTAAATCCAGTTCAATGGACAAGTAGGAAATGGCTCTTCTGCCTCATTTCATGCAAATGTACTTATTATAGCCAAGGGAATTCCTAAAAAAAAAAAAAAAGGGGGGGGGGAGTCACAACAAAAACAGTATGTTTACCAAAAGAGCACAGTGAGATTCCAGAGTACATTTGCCATTACCTTCCCAAGAAGATGAATCCTCCTCATTCTTCTTTTAAATTTAATGAGCCTAAGGGCATTTTATCCTTTAACTGGTTAAACTTAGTTTTGTATTTCAGGAGAACATTTTGACTGGATTGAAGGTTCACTGTTAATTAAATGTAACTCGAGACTTCTGTGGGAACTGATTGTTGTAGTAGATGAGACCAGCGTTCCCCAACCTTGTGCCCTCTAGAGATCTTGGACTCCAACTCCCAGCATTCCCAATGCTGGCTAGGAATGCTGGGAGTTGCGGTTCAACACTTCTGGAGGGCACCAGGTTGGGGATGGCTGGTCTAGACAGACCAACCAATTGAGGGAGCAATCCTATCCAGGTCAACAGTCGCCTCCAACCCTGGGGGCAACCACCTATCCAGTGCAAGGCGGGAGGAGTGGTGAGAAATGGATCTCCTCCTCGCTCCCCCTGCCCTGCTTTCACAGCTATACAGCCGATTTCGGCTGTCTAGCCGCGGGACCTTGGAGCGCAGGAAGTGGTGAGCAGATGACACATAGAATGTGTCATACCGACATTCCCAACCTCCCTGCCCTGCCCCCGGGAATGCCCCATTTTCGCCGCTCCACACTGCTCTTATGAGCGTGGAGTACGGGGTCGATCCGCGCTGCCTACAAGGTGGCGCAGGAGCGGTGGGGGTTGTTTCTCCAGGAACCGACCTCAGAGTGTGGGCTCCAAGGTCAGTTCCCGGGAACCAACCTACTGTCTAGCGGCTGACTAGCAGCCATAGGATTGCACCCTGAAAAACACTCGTGCAAATCATTCTTACCTCTCACAGAAAGTGTGCAGACAAGGAAGTACTTTGGGGTTCTTGTAACGATCCAGGCATATGCTACAGATCAGAAACTGTTTGTCAATCTGACGCACCACAGGACTTGGGATGTTGGAGCCTTCACTGGCCATCCTAGACCGCTGACATGTGGTTCCCGTTCCTTTTTACCTGGCACGCTGCTGAAATGTTTAAACAAACAACAAAGCTTTAGAAGTTAAAAAAACCCTTCCTGCTAACAATGAACTTTAAACCCAAAGCACATGTTACTTTAATGACTTATGTCTTCTTTTCTTTTTTGCTCTAGAATAAATGCAGGGGAACCCTAACACGAGGGAGTCTGCAGACATTCAAATAAGGTTCTGCAGGTCATGTGATGGTTACAGGGTGGAACTGCAGCTGCCCCTAGGATTGCTGAGAACCAGAAAGGGGAAAATGTTGGACATTTCCAAAAAGTTGCTGCATTTTGGAAATCCCACAGTTACTCAGACGTAGTTCCATGCTGGTTGAAGCACACTGGCCTTCTACCAGTGGATCACAGAGACAAACTAGGCAGTTTTTATATTAAACAGGCTGGAGATAATTTTAGATGTGTACTAATTGAATCTATATTGAGTACCTTTACCTTGTAATTGGAGTTGGGGAGAACTCAGAGAATAAATACAGCCATTCTACAGTGGGACTCTACACTGGAGGAAGAAGGTTTTACCCCACCTGAATCTGGGATTTTATTCAGGAACTGACCTGGCTGAAAACTGCTTAGCTTTAACCATTTCACAACATAAGCTTATGATACTTGCAACAACAATGAAAGAAAATCAGAGAAAGGAATAAAGAGATCAGAAAATTTTACCTGAACAAAAAGCTGACAGGTATTTATGATGCTGAGTGAATCCAAAAAATCTGCCCTGTTGCAGTGAATTGTAACAAAAAGAAATGTTTATTAACCTGGCCAACTGACAATACTGCAAACCTGATGGGTATACGTTTCTGATGCTACAGAGGGACCATGGTTCAGTGGTAGAGCCTATGCTTTGCATGTAGTAGGTTCAATCCCTGCCATAAAACATGTGATGCGAAAAACTCATCTCTCCTTGAGAATCTGAAGACCTTGCAGCCTGGCAAAATTGACAATACTGACCTAGACAGACAAATTGTCTGACATGCTAGAAATCAGTTTCCTAAGTTCATAAGACACTTTCGCTAAAGATAATGCTAACATACACGGCTGCTGATACATACAACTGTATAGCAGGCTGGCCAATCAGTGAAAACCAACTCATATCCAGAGCCTATACAGGGCTGGCTCCAGATATTTTGCTGCCTCAGGTGGACAAGATGGCACCCCCTCCCATTCCATGTACAAAAGCCAACTGGACTGGCAGTTTAATCTTTCTTCAACACTGGCACTGGGGGCAGCATCCTCCACCACACCAGAAGGTTGTAATGCAGGCTAGCTTAGGGGTTGTAAGGCAAGGCTGCGTGGTTTATGGCTCTCTCCTCCAGAACCTTGTTGCCAACTCCCAGTTTCTGCTGCCTGAGGTGACTGCCTCACTCTGCGTAATGGTAGGGCTGGCCCTCAGTCTACAGCAAAGTATGCCTTTGCTGTACTAGCCAGCCTTCAGTTAACAGAAAGAACACAGAAAGCCAGCTGCCTTATACTGAGTCAGTCCATTGGTTCATCTAGCTGAACACTCTCTATACCAGGGGTAGCACTGCAACCTGGTTCTCCTCAGATGTGTTGGACTACAAGACCCATCATCACTGAACATTGGCCATGCTAGCTGGGGCCAATAGGAGTTGTAGTCCAAAACATCCAGAAGGCGCCAGGTTGCCAACACTTCATCTACTACCACCATGACCAACTGTGTGTCTCCAGGGCTTCACACAGGAGTCTTTCCCAGCCCTACGTAGAGAAGCAAGGGGTTAAGCCTGGGATGTTTTGCATGCAAAGCATGTGCTCTGCCACAGAGCAACTCCACTCTTAGGCTCAAGAAATGCCCAATAGCAGCCAGCTCATGTGTTTAAACTCTGCCCATATAAACTCTTCACATATAAAGATGCACAATCCTCCACACACCTGCTGCTTACCTCACCGTAGCCTCTCCCCTACCATGCCCTTGCCCAACTTAGCCCACTTCCATTATGGAGCTTGGCTGAGGAGAAAAATGTCCTCAGAGAGATAGAGGAGGATTAGCGTTCCTCCCACATGCCCCTGTGCTTCCTCTTTGGCTCTCAAAATCGGACCTTGTCCCTACTTTATACGTGACCAGTGCTAAGCCAGGTTTAAACAAATGGGTCTGTTGCCCACAAGTATAGCTTGTTCCTGACAGAAATTAAGCAGGCGAAGCCTTTCCAGGCCTGGGAATAAAGGTTGGGAAATGCTTCACTAGGGAATATAGCAGGCAAGTTAGTCTAAGAAAATGAAAATGAAAAACAGCAGGAAAGGGCAAGAGTGCAGAAATGATCGGAGAGCCAGGGCTGCCAGCATTCTTTTTATGGCAAGATGTTAGGGAAGCATAGATAACTGTGGCAAACTGCCTTTTCTCTTTTCAGAAGGGGCACAAAAGCCAATGTAATCGTGCCACAACCAATAGTCATGCATACAGAATACAAAAGAAAGTTTACAGAACATACCAGAGCCTCTGAAGTTGGATTGGCTGCGTAATGCAAGATACCCGACTAAGTATTTTTTTCCCCCTTAAGTCCTTGTGATTGCAAAGATAGGCTTGAACATGTGCAAGTCTCAGAAGCCAAAGGGGTTGGTGAGTCAATTTCTACTGGTCAGGGCTTTAGTGCCCCACATAACTGCTTGCCCAGACCCACCCAAAGCAATTGAAATTAAACAAAGTAGACTATATATATATATATATAAAGTAACTTGCCACATCATTTTTTAATGGACAGAACACACACATCCTTATTTCAGCTAGTTGTTCCTGACACACAGAAGTGTTGGTCTAAGGTTGGAGAGACCCAGGTTCAAATTCCCATTCATCTGTGAAGCTCTCCGGGCCAGTTACCATCTCTTAGTCTAACCTAACTCACAGAGTTGGTGCAATGATAAGATAAGTGGGGGAAGACCATGTCTGCCACACTGAGTTCCTTGGAGAAAGGGCAAGATAGAAGTATAATACATAATATGTGGCAGGGCCTTTTCGGTGGCTGCCCACCTGGCTATGATACTCCCTTCTGGTAGAAATTCAGCTGTCCCACACACACTTGCCATTTAGAAGCAAGTTGAAGATGTATTCATTTGTGCAGGCTTTGGGGATATGTAGATACATTTTAATTTGTTTTCTCATTGATTGATAGTGTTGATGGTTTATTGCATTTTATTATATATTTGTGATTTTAGAATCATGATTTTGATGTTGTTTATACAATGTATTATGTTTTACATAGGTTGTTAGCCACCCTGAGCTCTTTGTGAGGAAGGATTATATATATGTGTGTGTGCGCGCGCGCACGCACGCACTCAAATAAGCCCTATTCAGGTGTTCTAAATTAAGGAAAAGTATGCGAGGAGAAGAAGACTCCTGGCCCCACCTCCATCATCACTTTTATCACCCTCTACACGTGGAAGATGACTTTATAAGGAGGAGCATCTCCTTAATCTGTGGGGCCCCTCCACATGATCCAGACAGCTGATTTTCCAGCATTCTGGATTGCATGGAGAGCCCATGCAGATACAGGAGGCTCTCCTCTTCACAAAGTTGCCCTCCATGTGTAGATGGTGATGAAAGCGATGACAGAGGGGCTGGGTTTAGTATGCTCCCTCTCCTTGCATGTTACCTTGTTGTGGCGAAGGGGCTTGCGTAACTCAGTGAAGCCATAAGCTATGCCGTGCAGGGCCACCCAAGACGGACAGGTCATGGCAGAGAGTTCTGACAAAATGTGGTCCACTGGAGAAGGAAATGGCAACCCACTCCAGTATTCTTAAACCACTAAACCGTTCAGGTATGACCTAAATCATATCCCTGATGAATATACAGTGGAGGTGAGGAATAGATTTCAGGGATTAGACCTGATAGACAGAGTGCCTGAGGAACTATGGACGGAGGTCCGTAACATTGTTCAGGAGGCAGCAACAAAATCCATCCCAAAGAAAAAGAAATGCAAGAAAGCAAAGTGGCTGTCTGATGAGGCTTTACAAGTAGCTCACGAAAGAAGGGAAGCGAAAAGCAAGGGAGAAAGGGGAAGATATACCCAACTGAATGCAGAGTTCCAGAGAATAGCAAGGAGAGACAAGAAGGCCTTCTTAAGTGAACAATGCAAAGAAATCGAGGAAAACAACAGAATGGGAAAGACTAGAGATCTCTTCAAGAAAATTGGAGATCTCAAGGGAACGTTTTGTGCAAAGACGGGCATGATAAAGGACAAAGAAGGCAGGGACCTAACAGAAGCAGATGAGATTAAGAAGAGGTGGCAAGAATACACAGAAGAACTATACAGGAAAGATCTGAATGTCCCTGATAGCCATGATAGTGTGGTCACTGAACTTGAGCCGGACATTCTAGAGAGTGAAGTCAAGTGGGCCTTAGGAAGCATTAGTAACAATAAAGCTAGCGGAGATGACAGTATTCCAGCCGAGCTATTTAAAATCCTAAAAGATGATGCTGTTAAAGTGCTGCATTCAATATGCCAACAAATCTGGAACACTCAACAGTGGCCACAAGACTGGAAAAGGTCAGTTTACATTCCAATTCCAAAGAAGGGCAACGCCAAAGAGTGTTCAAACTACCGCACCATTGCGCTCATTTCACATGCCAGCAAGGTGATGCTCAAAATCCTACAAGCTAGGCTTCAGCAGTATGCGAACCGAGAACTACCGGAAGTACAAGCTGGGTTTAGAAGAGGCAGAGGAACTAGAGATCAAATCGCCAACATTCGCTGCATCATGGAGAAAGCAAGAGAATTCCAGAAAAACGTCTATTTCTGCTTCATTGACTACGCTAAAGCCTTTGACTGTGTGGATCACAACAAACTGTGGCAAATTCTTAAAGTGATGGGAGTACCAGACCACCTTACCTGTCTCCTGAGAAACCTGTACGAGGGTCAAGAAGCAACAGTAAGAACCAGACATGGAACAACCGATTGGTTCAAAATTGGGAAAGGAGTACGACAAGGCTGCATATTCTCACCCTGCTTATTTAACTTATATGCAGAGTACATCATGAGAAATGCCGGGTTGGATGAATCAGAGGTCGGAATTAAGATTGCCGGGAGAATTATCAACAACCTCCGATATGCAGACGATACCACCCTAATGGCAGAAAGCGAAGAGGATCTCAAGAGCCTCTTGTTGAGGGTGAAAGAGGAGAGTGCAAAAGCTGGTTTGAAACTCAACATTAAAAAAACGAAGATCATGGCATCTGGCCCCATCACTTCCTGGCATATAGAAGGGGAAGAAATGGAAGCAGTGACAGATTTTACTTTCTTGGGCTCCAAGATCACCGCAGATGGTGACTGTAGCCATGAAATTAAAAGACGCTTGCTCCTGGGGAGGAAAGCTATGGCCAACCTAGACAGCATAGTAAGAAGCAGAGACATCACCTTGCCGACAAAGGTCCGTCTAATCAAAGCTATGGTTTTCCCAGTAGTAATGTATGGCTGTGAGAGCTGGACTATAAGGAAGGCTGAGCGCCGAAGAATGGATGCTTTCGAACTGTGGTGCTGGAGAAGACTCTTACGAGTCCCCTGGACTGCAAGGAGGTCAAATCAGTCCATCCTAAAGGAAATCAACCCTGAGTGCTCATTGGAAGGACAGATAATGAAGCTGAAGCTCAAATATTTTGGCCACCTAATGCGAAGAGAAAACTCCCTGGAAAAGACCCTGATGCTGGGAAAGACTGAAGGCAAAAGGAGAAGGGGACGGCAGAGGATGAGATGGCTAGATAGCATCACCGATGCAATGAATATGAACTTGAGCACCCTCCGGGAGAGAGCGCAGGACAGGAAGGCCTGGCGTGCTATGGTCCATGGGGTCACGAAGAGTCGGACACGACTGAACGACTGAACAACAACAACAAGAACAACAAATTCAGAATTCCTGCATAGGCTATTGTCACAACTTTTTGTTATGATTTCCTAATTAGTTCTTTAATAATAAACATACTGTTTCACTGTTTTTATTAACTTTAGGCCTCCTATTCTGTTATAGTTGGGAATTGTGGAAGTTTTGGCATTCAGGGTCCCAGGCCAGACAAGATTCATGTCCATCACCCTTAGTTTGTATAAAGAAAAAAAGAGGCAAATGAGTTAAATTGTTGCCTTGTTTGCTAGACCCTGAAACCATTCATACGGGATTGGGACGATCAGCAGAGGAAAAGAAGCCACCACGGCTTCTTTTCCCCACCCTGCGCATGCCACTCGCATGCCCGCCATTTCCCTAATTACCCTCGCTGCAGCGTGGGTTGCTGTCTCGTCCGAACCCGGCAAGGTGCGCAGCGGGGGTGGCTTCCAAACACAACCCCAACAACAAGCCACTGATTGTCCAAACCCTGTGATTATGAACTATGGAACTCTTTAAGGTTTCCACGCTCTCGCTTAATTCCCACTGTGTAGCCATATCCCATGCATGTTTTTAAAACAACTTCAACTAACTTAATGGAGCTTACTTCCAAGTAACTGTGCACAAGACTGCAGCAAGTGAGTTGTTGAGGCTGTACAATTTCTGCATGCAGACAAACGTTTAATCCACAGTTTGGGGCAAAGAGCCATGGCTCTTGAACATTCCTTTCTCCCCTCACATATGCAACTTAACAGGTTGCTTCCTGATCTAATCAAACCATAGTTTTCCATTTTATCTGAACTGGAAAACAATGATTTGAGCAAGCCCTGATTTGGAAGATCATCTGAACACATCCAATAAGTCCATGGAATAGCTAAGACTTAAACTCATGTCTCCCTGTTCCAAGACCTTCTATTTTCTACACCACACTGGCTCCTTGTTTAAAGTTACATTTAACAACCAGAGCACCTCTTGTGTCCAAAATCTTTCTTATATGAGTTATATGTTTAGACACCTTATTATTCAGGATGTGGAACAGTTTTCTAGTCACCTGAAAAGCACATATATAATTTCATGTGCCATCAAGGTGGAATAAATCTGGGCTTATAGGGCTATGGAATAAGAAAGGGTTAAACCAGTGGTGCTAAAATTCAGTGCAAAGCTATAAAGAGAACTTGTTATTTTTAAGATAGGAAACAATTATTTCCCCTCATTTTTAAGAAAGGTAGAAGGGGTGATACAGGTACCGTTGGGATGAGCAAACCTAAATAAATCATCATCATTGTATAAAGAGACACCTCTAAAAATGAAATCTAGAGTAAGAGCTCTAAAACATTTAGCAGCCTTTGACAAGGGATCAATGCTTGCATTAAGAAGCCTTCCAGAAAATGACATCATCCTTGTTTCTTCTTGCAGGTTTCTGATTGTAAAGATATACAGAGCAATTCCTGATTTCTTATCAAAATGGCCTTTAAGACACATAAAGCAGTAAATGCACAATGGGTTTGTGCATATAATACAAGAACCCAAACAGAAGATGTATATCCATGAAGAAAGAAACCAGTCATGTCTGCGGCCACACCCATTTGGAATAGAACTCCTAAGAAAGGAGGGCTCTAGTCTTTTATACAGTTTTAATAAACATATTGATCTGTATCAGAAATATGATTCTACAGGGTGGACCAAAAAGTATAAAGATGATTGATGGTAGCCTGTTCAAAATGTATAGGCTTTTCAAATAAAGGCAGTGCTCCGCCCAACCAGAGCTGTGATTAGACTCTGAAAGAACAGCCTAAATTGCCTACCACTTATCAATGATTCGCAGAACCCAAAGGGTCTAAGCCATGCATTATGAATGAATAGGTTTCCAGTAGCAACATTTTCAATGGATCTCTCAAATCTCAAATCTGCAGGCGAGGATGGGACTCCCACTGTAAAAACATTGCTTCGAAAAGACAGGATAAGGTATCAGTAGAATTCCACAAGCAGAGCACTTCAAGGGACAAACCTTACCGAGGAGGAGAAGCTATAAAAACAGCCCATTTCCTGGCAGAATCAACATTAATCCATTTATAAAAATGCACAACATTAAAAAAAAAACCAATTAGGGAAAACTCTCTCTCTTTCACACACACACACACACACACACACACACAAATGTTTCCCTTTCTCTTTCCCAAATTATTTTAATCAGTTTGGTCCCCTATTGTTTCAAGCACTTACCTAACCCTAAAGCATGTAACACTATTAATTAAAAACAAAACATCAGGGAGCATCACCAAAAAGCCATCACCTACTAGTCAGTCACAATACTGAACACACACAAATGCTAAAGACATACCCATCGTCACGGAAGAGAGTTTAATCAATGCAATGCCAAATAAGAAATCCTTTCCAGGATGGAGCTGCGTCCTGCAGTAGTCCAGATGAGCCAATCATAATTACAGTAAAATATTGAGTTTGAAAACCTCACGTGTGGAACTGCAAGAGAATCCCTACGACTGCACAGTCATTCTTAAGAGATGCAGCATATATCTTGCTTTAGGTAACAATGCTCAATTCCATGGAGAGAATAATGGAAGAAATGAAAGGAGGCCCAGTCAAGGTATCATTAATTTCCCCACCCCCTCTCCAGGTCACTGACAAGTGGGAGACCCCCGAAAGGATTCCAGCCAATCAATCTTTATTTAGTACATCATTCTCACTCAACCTGTGCTGAAAGACTGCAGCAAACCGTGCAAGGGATTGTGGGATAGGGATGCAGCATAGAGCTGCAATGAGATTCGCTGGGTGGATTTTCCCCCCTTTCCTAGTCAGCAATCAGCTGTTTCAAGGCTCACTGCTGGCCCATTGAATTTGGTCACCGGAATGTTATTACAGGACTAGCAAGCAAGGACAGCTGCCAGCCTGGCATGGCAGCAAAAGACGCATGTAAGTCTTTCCTGAAAACATTAAAGGATGAATGTAATACTAGTACACCTATTCAACACACATTTACTTGGAAGGAAATATTCTCAGTTTCTAATGGAACTTCTCAGTGAAAATGAGAGAGGGAGAAAAATCCCTATCCACTTTCCCTATGCTGCTCATATTTTTTTTATAAAACTCCTAGCGTGCCCACCACTCCACCCCTTGTTTAATATGGTAACCAAAAGGCAGCTACTTAATGTGCAAATGCTGAACAAGATGAGCTCACCAATCCATCCAGAAGTGTACTAAGGTCCCCATGAAATCATCTAATGTTTCTCATCTTAGAGGAAACTTTATGGAAGGAAAGAAGACTTGAAGCTATTCCAGATAACCCTTATACAAGGGTTGACATGTCTCAGGACTCCAAATTTAAGCAGCCTAATACTATGGAAAGTGTTTTCTGATTACACAAATCCAGCATATTAGTTGTGCATTTTCTACCAATTGTCTGTCATTTGCTCCTAGCAAATACTCAAAAAAGTAGGGGCAGGAGCATTGAAACATTCTTCTTACCTGGCCATTTGCTCATGCAAGGAAATAGCCGCTTCTACTTGCCTTTCTTCTCTGAAAACACAGCAAAACATGTTGGGGAAGGCAGGCTGATGGGTGCTACTGTCCATGCTTTTGCTGCTCTGATAGTGCATGGGTGTAATCCTGCTGTTCAATTAATATAGAAATAGAAGTTCCAGATATAAAGGGGATCTCCTTGTTTTTCTCCCAGTATCACTTGGCAAATCATTCTCTCTATTTCTGATGTCCAGGCTGTAAGTGCAGTTGCTTATGTAGCCAAAACAGTACCACCCACACACAAGAAGGAGGGATCAACAGGCTTGAGTTTGCAGAAGTACCAAAAAATCTTTAGGGGGAAAAAGATTAGAGGAAGATCACTAAAAAAAAAAAAAAATGCAATGAGGACTGAGCCTGCTCATTGGCTACAGAATTCTGACTGACTGTTGGTGGGATGGGGATTGAAAACTGGGGAGGCAGAACGAAATGGAGCGGCTTGAATCCTGAATGGCAGCACTCCATGCTGTAATACTTTGTTGCTGGTCCCACCAGTCTGTACGAAAAACAAAACATTCTCCCTTGTGGAGCTTACCCTTTGTCAGAAGGAAAATGGCATGTCCTCAAGATCAGCAGAACTAATCCGATGCACCTGTTCTTGGAATGAAGTCCCAATAATTTCAGTGGAAGCCTATTTTTCAGATGGCACCAAATTGTTCCAGATAATGAAAACCCAAACAGTCCATAAAGAGCTTTAGAAGAATCTCTCCAAAATTGGACAATGGATGACAAAATGAAAATGATGTCCAAAGGAAGTGTAAAGTAATGCATATTGGGCAAACCCTCTAAGGGCTTCACATGAGGCTAAAATCCAACAACTTTACAGGGGCTTCTGCTTCTGCATTCTTTGTGGGATTAAGATCGGCTCCTTTACACAGGCTGACACATGTTGTTTTCATTTCTCGGCAAGTTCTATATGTTTCATTTTACAGCCACTGCATGGTGCTGCTGTTATAGCACCATTACGGAAGTACACAGATAGCAAAGTGCACTTCTTAGAGAAAAATCACACTTTCCCTGCATTTTACAAAGGCGGGATAAAGGTATTAAACTGCGGGAGGGGCCCTGGAGGTTGACAACGTCATGTAAAGGACACACAAACTTCCATGAGTAACCAATCTTGATCCACAATATAAGGTCCATGTGGAGAAGCCCTAAGTCTCACATATACTGATGGGAGTCTGCATTGGCAATAACTAACCAGAAGAGAGATACTGGGTTTGTGATGGATTGCTCCATTAAAACAACTCAGTGTGTGGCATCAGAGGAAAAGGCATATTCCATGATAGGGGTTATTAGGAAAGAATAGAAATAAAATAGAAAGTATCATAATGCCTTCATATAAAACTATGGTGCAACAACATTTGGAATACTGTGCCTGGTTCTGGTTGCTCCATCTTTAAGAGGGGTACCACAAGTCTAGAAAAGAAGCTGAAAAGGGCGACCAAAATTACCAAGAGATTGGAACAACTTCTCTACAAGGACAGATTAAAGCAAGGGTGGGCAACATGGTGCCTGCAAAGACCAAGGCACCCCTGGATACCTTTCTTGGTGCTCACCAAGGTGCCTTACCCTGTCTTCTTAAAAAAAAACAACTTAACACATTTTCCTACTGGTAGTTGGGATTGCTCAAAATAGGTTTCCGCTGGTGCTGAAAACTGTGTTCAAAGGAATTGTTTAGTGTGTTGAGACTCAGACCCCATCTCTGCCCTGGGCAGGTTACATGTCCTTTCCCATGCCTCCCATGGCAGCCTTTTTGTGGTGGTGCCCAAGACAGTTTAATAAATTGTCAAATGTGCCCACGGACCCATAAAGGTTGCTTACCTCTGGGCTAAAGCATTTAGGACTTAACAGTTTGTACTTAAGCTTTTGTGAGGGAAAGGAAAATTGTCAGTCTGGATGGGATTAAAACTTTACACAAAGGAATTCCTGAAGACAGGGAAAAGGCCCTGGGAGTTAGGGACACTAAGGGCACAATCCTATGCATGTTTCGACATAAAAAGTCCTACAACTCCCAGCATTCCCTGGCCAGCATGACTGGCTGAAGAAGATGGGAGTTGTAGCACTTTTTTCTGTCTAAACATGCATAGGATTGCACCATAAGGGACAAGTAGCCCAGAGGCAAGGAGGCTGAAGAAAGGTTGCAAAGGAGTAGGCAACAAGCTAGGAAATGAAACCTGAACATAGAAGAACATAAATCTTATACGAGGTCAAACTATTCATCTAGCCCACTATTGTGTACTCTAATTGGCAGTTTACTGCTGCTTACTTTTGTTGCTGATTGAATTATTTCTAATGGGTTTTATTATTGTTGTTTTTTAAAATAAATAGATATAGATGTAAATATAGATATATAAATATATATATATATATATATATATATATATATATAAATTCTTTACTGCACTTTTAAACACTTTTAAACTGCCCAATAACCAAAGTTCTCTGGAAGGTGTGCGGTACAGCTGCCCTGAGAGCTGCAAATGTAGTGAAAGGGCAGGAGGTAAATATATGCATACATAAATTCTTATGTACATTAGGACTGTGCAATCCTGGCAGAAAGGAAGTGGCCAAGCAAGGGATGAAGCTTTGGGAAAGAGTTGCTAGGAGGACTCTTGGGCTTTATGTGGTTTTCATCCCAAATAGAGAGAGACTCAGGAAGCATATGGTTAGCTGAGACTAATCCCAGTTAGGGTTATAATAATCACATTCACTTTCAAAGATAAGGAAAGCAAGTTGTTGTGTCTGGATTTTATTGACCTTCACAAGCAGCGTTTCTATTTCTAAGGTGGGGGGAAAATACCAATGAAAATCAGACAAATGTGTATTTAGGCTGCCCCGTCCCCCACAACAAAATTCAGTGTCCTTCCTAGGTCTGTGAATTATTTGTGGGCACACCAAAACAGTTAAACATTCTGCTGAACTGAAAACCACCATGACATACTGCGACTGAAGTCTGAATAGTTTCCAAAACATCAGATCTTGGCAATGTAGCAAGAGACATGTGGCCTTTGAAAACTTGTTATTTTATAAAGCATTTTCAGTTGTCTAATGATATAAGCCATTGCCCTGAATACCCAAGCTACTGGATCATGCAGTCACTTGATAGCGCCAGGAACGGTTGCTTAGGCAGCATACTGGCAAGTGGAAAATGAGAGTTAGAGAACAACACAATCTTAATTTGAATCTCTGTGTAAAACCAAGGAATTTTTAGCACAGGATACGCCCACAGCAAACTATTTCAGTCAACCCAGGTTCCAACCTGACAATGCAAATACAATAGTAAGCATTTAGACATTAGATACTTTCACTCCACCCCCTGTAGGGAAGCCAGTACTATTTACAAACAAGTCACTTGAGTTGTGACATTACATGTGACAACTCCAAAGTTAGGCACACATGATTCTTTTTGTGTTTACGAGTTTATTTAGGGATTGCTTTAAGTTACTTCAGTGAGAAGCTGGATAAAAATACTATCAGTCAATCAGCAAAATATTCTGACTAGTTCTAATATAATATATTCTGACTAGTTCTGATATAATATAGAGGGAGATCTAGTCAAATATCTTATATGTGGATGTAAAATAACTGAGTTACATGCTTGAACTAACACACTGGGTTCCAATTCAGAGCCCAAAAAAGGATGAACGGGGCGTGGGGACAAGGGAAAAGTTGCATTTGACATATTTCATGTCCTGTCAATATACATCTCTCGTCATGTTCTGTCATTGTGGCACATTATAGCATAATATGTGCTCACATTGATAGTAGTTCTTGGAACAAAAGATTCTGCTTTAATAGGAGAAAGGATGAACAAGATTATTTGTCTACAGCTGGTGTATTGCCCATGCACTACCAACCACTACCATTTTCTTGTTGGTTTACTGTTTTTTGTTTTTTTTAAGGAGACAGAAAAAGAGAGAGCAAGAGAAGACAGGCATATGCAGTAGCAAACTTGAAGTGAATCCCATGTTGCAGGTTGGGGTTAAAAGCAGCTCCTGTATCTGAAAACTGGACATTAAGGTGACTCCAAATTCTACATTTGTCAATTTCTTTCCCGTAGTGAGTGACCAGGGTATATTACAAAATTTTCCTTTCATCTGCTGTCTCAAAACATTAAAGTGTCAAATAAAATATCAAGCTTGCTTGTTTGTAAACTTGCCCATTAATAAAGCCAGCTAGGACAGGAAGTTCCAGAATATCCCCTGCATATTTCACATGTCTGAGATTAGGCCTTTGTCTTAATTTAGCTATGCTTGCTTTAACTCTATGTGCTAGTCAAAGAGACAGAGACACAGAAATCCAGTGCTTGTTCACCCAATGTAACATTCATGAGCTTTTCTACATGAGACATGTATTGTGTGCTCGTGATTCCTTACTCACGGTTGTTACAGGTTCTTTAGAAGACATCTTGATCCTCCAGTTTTGCTTCCGTTTTTTAAGAGTGCTTTATGGGAGGGGGGGTAAAGGAGGGAAAAAGGGTAGTATTTCCAAAAGCAGAAGAAAAGGTAGTTTCCTACTTGTGTAACTGCAATATTCTGCTATAGCACAGCGACACCTACAGAGCATGTAGTGGAAAACCAAGAAAGGTTTTTTGTGTAGAGCTTGGATCTCAATGCTACGACAAAACCGAAAGTGGATACAGCGATTAACACCCTCATGTAGAAAAGCTCACAATGTTAAGTTGGTCTCTGTTAGACTTCAGGATGCATTGTATAGAATCACAGAATAGAATCATAGAATAGTAGGGTTGGGGAAATTATTTATAGTTATTTATTTACAGTTACTTACTGTGAGTATGGAATAGGGAGGAAAGTGACAACTACCCTGGCTTCCTTGCCCTGTCGCTAAACTCGCACAGTTGCTTAACTTGCTTGTTTGCTGATGCTTTGTCACTGGGGCTCCTTGCACTTGGCCAAGGTTGCCTCCCCTCTGTTTAGTTCCGTGACCAACTGTTCTAGGGCACAGTCATTTAAGGTATCAACAAATGTAGCCACTTTGGCACCACTGGAATATGCATTTATCCAGTCATTGTGGGTGTGATTTAAGTCACCCATTACTACAACACATCCTCGTTTGGATATCTCCCTGAATTCATTCTCCATCTCATTATCATCCTGAGCATTTCGGTCAGAGAGACAATAGCATGTTCCTCATACGAAATTACTTTTGGGGCCTGGTACTGTCCCCCACTGCAATTCTGTGGAGGAGACTGTCCCTTTTGAGATTTCAAGTTTGTCTCAATGCCTTTTTTGATGTACAGAGCTCACCACCTCCAGCACACCCTTCTCTATCATTCCTATAGAATTTGCACTGAGAGATTACCATATCCCACCGGTTCTCTCCATCAAAGGTGGACCATCATTTAAATTGAGAGGGACAGAGTCCCGTTTGTGTCCCCACCCACATCAAACTCCCAGGCACCCATCTAAACTAATCTGTTAAAAAAAACATTTTCACTGTAAGTGACTGCTCCAACGACTGTGTCAGCTTCCAGAGCAGAGTTGGGCATGTGCAAAAGGAGCAGAGCTCCACGCATCCTCCTTTCTCCTTCTCCACTCTGACCACTCTAATCCTCTGGCATATCAGGCATGTCACTGGCTCCTCCCACACAGCCTGGATGTCATATATGGCCATACCATGCCCCCTCCCCCAACCAGAGGGGGACAAAAACATTCAGTGGGAAAATGGGTGTCAAGGAGGGCGCCCCATCAGCAGCAGTGTGCACCAGCCACCACTGCTCTCCATTCCACCAGGTTTCCAATATGCCCTCTATATCTATGTTCTCTCTTAATACAAAGCATTCCAACTCTCGGAAGTTTCTAACATTATACACAGAATCACAGAATCATAGAATAGTAGGGTTGGAAGGGGCCTACAAGGCCATCGAGTCCAACCCCCTGCTCAATGCAAGAATCCAAGTCAGAGCATCCCTGACAGATGGCTGTCCAGCCTCAACTTGAATGCCTCCAGTGTGGGAGAGCCCACCACCTCCCTAGGGAATTGGTTCCATTGTCGTATTGCTCTAACAGTCAGGAAATTTTTCCTGATGTGCAGCCGGAATCTGGCTTCCTGTAACTTGAGCCTATTATTCCGTGTCCTGCACTCTGGGATGGTCAAGAAGAGATCCTGGCCTTCCTCTCTGATAACCTTTCAAGTACTTGAAGAGCTCTATCATATCTCCCCTCATTCTTCTCTTCTCAAAGCTAAACATGCTCAGTTCTTTCAGTCTCTCCTCATAGGGCTTTGTTTCCAGTCCCCTGATCATCTTTGTTGCCCTTCTATGAACCCTTTCCAGTTTGTCGGCATCCTTCTTAAAATGCGGCGCCCAGAACTGGACACAGTACTCCAGATGAGGCCTAGCCAGTGCTGAGTAGAGGGGAACTAGTACTTCACATGATTTGGAAGCTATGCGTCTATGAATGCAGCCCCAAATAGCATTTGCCTTTTTTGCAGCCACATCACATGGTTGGCTCATATTCAGCTTGTGATCTACAACAATTCCAAGATCCTGACTTTAAAATGCTAAACATGACAAACTTTGAGGATTCTGATACTAAATGCTTGAATTAAGATATTTTCTTTACTTGCCTTACAGCTCCCAGAAATCATTTATCACAACCATCCTAGAACTCTGATCATAACAAGTTTAGTTTACTTTTTCTGGAGCCCTCTGTATATATGGGACTGAATTGTAAATTACTAGCAGTATGAGTGGTAGGGGCGCCAGTTCCTTTAGCATCTTCAGTGCTGCCAAAGGAATAGACACTTGTGCCCAAGTGTGTGTGTGTGTGTGTGCAAGTGTCAATGATACAATGCAACTCCTGCACACTGTTAAGTTCTGGAAAGGGCAAGAGCATCTTAGGGTGCAATCCTAGGCTCGTTTGGACTGGGGGAAAAAATCCCCAGCATTCCCCTGGGAGTTTTAGGATTTTTTTCTGTCTAAACATTCATAGGATTGTGCCCTTAATTTCTGTATTTGCTGTGGCAGTGACTGCATTGCTCCATTGTTACAAATTTTGTTGCTGTTAATAAAAATGTAAGTCTGGTCTGTTCAATAAATTTGTAACTGCTATATAGTTCTTGTATCTATTAAATATGCCAGCTCTTCCAGTTACTTTGGAATCTCAGTGGATTTTTTTTTTTTTTAAGGAGTATTACCTAGATCCTAGTAAGTGAAATAGAGATTTGACTAAAATGGAGATACTGTGGGTAACCCTGGTGAACCTCAGCTTTACAGTCCAATAGTAGGCAAGTTTACTCAGAAAAGTTATTTACCTGGTTCGCGTGGGTGACGCTGCTCGAAGGTGAACTGCAATGTAGCGCTTCTGGGAGCAAGCAACCCTTCCAAAATGAGTGTTTCCACTCATTTTGGCGCTTGCCCCCGGAAGTGCTACATCGTGGCCATCAGTGGTAGGGGCTGCATGCACACCACTGAAGACAGGGCCATGACATCTAGCCAAATTTTTGGACTTTTCTGTTTCTTCCCCCATCCCCTTCTTTTCTGTTTCTTCCTGTCATCTAGCCTGATGAGGAGCTCTGGAGAACTTGAAAGCTTGTACATTTTTGTGGAATTTTGTTTGGTCCTAATAAAGGTATTGCTTAACTGTGGATTTTAGATTTTTTTTCCCTGTCATGGACCAGCATGGCTACCTTTCTTTTTGTTTTTATGTTTCATTGCTGTTACTGCAAATGCCAGAAACTCAGGGACTGACGGCATAGTTTTTTCAGGTGAAATGTTGACAATCACCAGTGGAACAGTTTTCAACATTCAGTGAAGAATACCAACAATTCACAGTTTCTGCCATCTAGCACTGAGACAATAAGACCGGAGTATGCCATCAGTTTACAAACTACAATAAAACTCTGCAAAGTGTTCACAAAAGGTTTTACAAAACTCTGATCCAAATTGACACCAACTTTCCCATCTCTCATTTCCTTCATGTATACTTCAATTCTTCTAAAATCTATCATGCAAATCATTTGAAATCAAAACACTTGGCACCTGAAGCAAGTTGCTAATGAATAACCTAAAAACCTATAATAAAGCAACGGATACTCTAAGAACTCTCAACAAACACAACATTATTTCCCAACACCTTAAATATGAGAAATAAAAATATTGAGCACCTCCAAGTGTGCTGGTTTACCTTACCTCCACCCAAAAATTGAAGAAGAAAAAACCCACGTTGTGTTTGGGTTTTTGTTAGAAAACAGGACATAAAAAACAATCAACAAATTTTAAAAGTTTTTTTTAAAAATCAAAGATACTTTTTCTCCTGGAAGATATGGCTGTATTCCTGGTATAAATACACTTTTTCACATTTCATGCGCAAGCAAATTGCCACTGACCCAGGTTTTAAAAATCATTACAAGAACAGGAAATAGTTATTTTTCTTTGTCTTGGTTTTTCCTGCTTATGCAGCATCGCACAATCTCTTCGGACAGATAACTTTTCCGGCCAACTCCTGAAACACAAGAGTGGATAAAATCCTTTTTTCTTTTTGTAAGCTTCTTGCTGATGGCTGGTACTCTCAAGCTGCGGTGACCAACATTCCAAAATAGATGTTATTCATCTGCAGCAGAAAACTTTCGAAGTGCCAGCTCTTGACCTCACTCAGGGCCACCACCCCTCCTTCCAAAAACAGAGTTGGAGGAGGGGCGCTTCTGTTTCTTCCTCCCTCTTTCTCTCCCCCTCTCATCTTTCACGCTCGCACAACACAGCAGAATTGCTGTTAGAAATCTCAGCAGAAGTGTTTTCTTAACACTTTTATGGAACACATCTCAGTGAAAATTAATGCAAGGAGCTATAGTAAACTTATATGGTATTTAGAAAGGCAGTGGCAAAAGAACATTTGCTTCCACCTTTAAAATGCAATGCGGAAAAGAACCAGACGTTCCTTTGAAGAACTCTTTCCTTACAAATATCTTTGCTCCAGTATTCCATGGTGTGATGAGCTCTGAAACAAAAAGACATTATCCCCACACCACTTACAAATTAAATTGCTCTCTCTACGTAGACACATACCAGTGATGCAATTACACCACAGAAAGCAAGCAAACAATGTAGCCAAATCTTCTTAACCCAGTGTAGGGTTTTGTTACCTTCCTGGCAGCTGATTTTACTGTGTGTTAATTTCCAGGCTATTCAACACATCTGTTCTTCATGAACTGAAGAAAGGAACACAAAGATGTGTTCTGTCCAGTTGTTGGTAGAATTTCACAAACGTAAGTACTCTGAATCTGAAAGAGACTGCAAATATCCAACAGCTGGCTGTTTTAAATTGCAGTTATTAAAGTTCTGTTCTTTAAAAGTCACTCGCATGTCCGAATGATTGATAGTTAAATCTATTTTGGAATTTGAGACACTTCCACCAAATACATGTAAAGCAACTTTAGATCTCACCAGTACAAACTCATATTTCTACAACCAGTCTAAAAACAGATCCACGGCCTGTTTCATGAGCTCTTGGCCTGTTTCCAGCACTGTATCAATATACAAGTCCCCATGCCTAGCAAATCACACTGGTGCTGCTGGTGGTGAATTATGAAATATCCAATGAAATTAACACTGAGCTGGATTGAGTACATAGAGTACACCACTTCTTTGAGATTGCTCACAACAGCAGGATGGCTGAAGCTTTGTTATAAATCCTGCACACCCTCCAGCCCAGCTCCAGCTGACCTGATTCACAGTCTGATGTAACCACAGAGGAGAGAGTGAGGCATGGAAACACCACGTTCCCCTAGCAGATCACGCGGTTCACTGAAATGACACCAGCTGGCCCAGGTGATGTGTTAGGAATGCCAAAGGCAACACTATCACAATATTATTCCTTCCAGCTGGCCTGGAGCATAACAGACCCCACACAACTGTGTAGAATGTTTGACACAGTTCAGCCAGCTCCCAGTTTCTAGTGTGGTTACTTTGCGCACGCAGATGCGTGACAGTAGCCATCAGCGCACATGCCTTCAAGCCAGGCAAAGACTGTGCCGATCCCCATATGATTGTCAGCTAGACTAAATGACAGATCAGAGACTTGCAAATCAGCAACTGGAGCTCAAAGCCCATTAGATTACTTTGTAGTCCTCTCCCCCTGGGGGTTCCCAGTCAACAGCTGGTTGGCCTCTGTGTGAACACCTAGGGCTCCCTTTTTCCATATCCAGGCTTGCATCCGTACCATAGAACAGGCCTTTCCACAGTGAGGCTTGGTTCTGAATGGCTAAAAACGCCAAGAATTATCCAACCACTACCTTGGTTTCAATGGCTGGTACGGTCGCATCATCACTGTAAGGGTAACCTTCTCTTTTCACCTTGTTTCTCATTTCCATGCCACTTTTAGAAGAGATACTAAGTTTGCATCTGTTCTTCATTTAAGCACCCTGGCTTCCCTCAAAGGGTGAGTGAGAAAATGAATCAGTAGCTCCTTGTCTGCTGAATGTAGCCCAAGTCTGCCAATTGTTGAATGGTTGCATAGGGATTTTGCGACCTGTGAGAAGTGATGAACTAACGTTATCTGATATTGAGCGGGGGGTTGGACTTGATGGCCTTACAGGCCCCTTCCAACCCTACTATTCTATGATTCTATGAACAGAACAAAATGCTGGACTAGATGGACCATTGGTCTGATCCAGCATGGCTCTTCTTATGTTCTTATGATTGCAATGTCAGCATCTTCAGTGCAGGGGGCCAGAGTGAGAAGAATTTTCCTACCGACTCTTTGTCTTACCGCCCTTAATCAAAGCTTCTTCTGCTGTTGCTGTCCTGTTGAGATGCAGTGACAGATCCTGCACATCACCACCCCAGCATCTTGCAAGATGGCAGTTGCTGAGAAAAGAGCTCAAGAGAGCAGGACAACCTTCTCACCTCTGTATGGTGTGGGCCGTGGGATGCAGGGCTGGGGATCGACCCTCATCCCATCCCTTTATGCCCTTGCTGAACTTGTCAACCTTCAGTTTAGAAAGAACATAGGAAGCTGTCTTATATCAAGTCACATCATTGCTTCATCTAGCTCAGTATTGTCTACATTGACCGGCAGCAGCTCTCCATGGTTTCAGACAGGGGCCTTCCTGGAGATGCCAGGGACTGAATCTGGGAACTCTCGCATGAAAAGCATGTGCTCTACCACTGTGCTACAGCCCTTCCTTCCTAGATCAGAGCAAATCCCCATCCATTCTAGTATCCAGCTTCCCATGGTGGCAACTGGACGCCTCTTGAAAATCTCTGATCACAGGCTAGAAGGCACTAGCCCAGGGATCCTCTTTCAGCCTGAGGGCTGAATTCAACTTCAGAGAAACTCTTGGTGACCGCATTCCAGTAGTGGGTGGGGCAAAGATAAAGGGACAGGGGCCAAAAGGGACAGGGCACAAAATACAAAAAGTACAAGCATATTGTAGGTTAAAAAATGTTTACTGTCAGTAGCTAAGGCTTAGGAGATGCATTTCAACCTTTTAAAATGGGGAAAATCTGCAGAAAAGCTGGGAAACCACCACATGATCGATGTTTAGGAGAAAGGGGGTAGGACCAGGGGAAAGCAGGCATGGGATGCGAGGTCCTCTACCCCTGCGCTAGCCCTTTCCTACTACTTTTGTCTCCAGCGACTGGTGGCCTAAAGTGGCACAGAGCTAGGGCCTATATCACCACCTCGCAGATGCCAGGATCCTAGCACCTCAGCAGAGACCACCAATGACACCTCTCCTGACACACTTTTAAAGAAATTCTGGCCTGATGCTCCAAGCAGCACCAAGCAACTGGGTCTAGGCACCACTTAAATCTCCCACAAGGCCTGGAGTGCCACTACACTGGGGGCATTGTGGGAGATTAAAATGGCAGCCAAATTCAGCTGCCTGGTGGTAGTCAGAGTGCTGCCACTGCAGAGTGTTGTCTGCCACTGCCACCAGGCAAACCTGCCAGAATCCACTGACAGAGAAGGGGACCCACTAGGGGACCTTGGAGCTGGCCCTGCTTATAGCCATCATGGCTACTAGCTTTTGGTAGACCTACCCGGCATGATTTTTCTCTCTGTGGCCTTTAAAATAAATATAATATAATCAGCTCTTCTTGTAACAATATGAATTCATTCATTCATAATATAATCATCCAGTTTCAACAAGTGTGATACACGTGCCTTATTCAAACAACAGCAACAAGAAGAACATGCAATATTGATTCAACCCTGTAAGGGCTCCTTTACACCGGGCTTTTATCCTGCGATTGAGAATGCTCCTTCATGGAAGTTTGCAGGCTCTTTACATGATGCAGTGACCCTGCCGTGACCCTCCTGCACTAAATGTTCTTTGTTCCATTTTTAAATAGATCACAGACAATGAGGTATCAAATTACCTCGTTGTGTTCCGCTGCAGTTTCCTCCATGAAGAGTTAAAGCAGCAAAAAGAGGAGCGAGATCAATGAAAGATAATGGAAGACTCAGATACAGGGAGGGGGAGGGGGAGGGAGCGCGTGTAGGGAGTCAGTTGTGATCCTGCATTTAAAACTGAAGCTGAAAGCCCCTTTTTAAATGCAGGATTTTAGGCTGGTGTAGAAATGCCCGAAGATCCACAGCTTCATGTGCTACAACCATTTAACAGAGAGCATTGTGCAAAGGTTTGTACAGAACTTGGAAGGAACCATCTCTGCCAAAAGGATCATAATCAAGATGAGTGAAGGCCAAAGGCAGCATTAAGAGCTAATAATCCATATGGCTGATGCCTTTACTCCAGACAGAGCACAGACAAAAAGCACAAGTGTCCTTTAAAAAGACAAGTACCTTTCCCCCCAGTAAGTACATAAAAACTGCATTTTGATACTGCTGCAGAAGTGACCCACAGAACTCCAGGAGACAGAAAAGTTGTCCTTTTTTCCCCAACACATTCTACAGTAAGGGCTTTAGGGCTTTGTGTCAGCTGCATAACTTGGCAGGAAGAGGGATGGTGCTTTAGACAATTTTTCCAGGTGATGCTTAAGCCAGTGTTTGCATTTCCCATGTCTGAAATTAGAACATAAGGCCTACATTGTCTTGAACATGCATTCAGTTTAAAGTTCCAGAATCCCTATGAGTGTAATGCTTTTATTAGGCCAACCAAAAGATCACAAAAAACATGCAAGCTTTTGAGATCTCTTCAACAGGCAACATGTTCCAAAACGCAGGTTTGGGGGTAGAAGAGGGAATGTTTTAAAAATCCTGGCCTGGTGCCTGCATGATCACAACCTTGAGATGGAATGGGGGAGGAAGGGTCTACAGACATTCCAATGAGACTCTACCAGGGTTTCAGATTTTACCTGGAGCTGCCCTTAAGGCTGTTGGGAGGACAAAAGGCAGATATGTTTGATCCTCCAGTACAGAAAATATAAAATCCATCTGTTTACTGAGAAATTGATTTTATATTCTTATATTTATATTTCCAAAAAATGGAGGATCAAACATCTGCCTTCCTTCCTCCCAGCAGTGCTAGGGGCAGCTCCAGGTGGAACCTGAAACCCTGCCAAAGCAGGGGTGGGCAACACATGGCCCATGGGCCACATGCGACCTGCCATAGCCATTTGAACGGTCCCCCACCTGAGCCCTGCTACTGCTGCTGATGCCACCACCAGCACTCCCCAAACCCCAGCGATTCAGTTGGGAAAAGGGCACGCAGGGAGTCAGTGCCTCGTTTCTCAGCAATATCACTCGGATTCCAGCAGACAGCCACTTCCGAGGGCATGGGCCCTTGCAGGATTCCAGAGTGGCCAATGTGGCCTCCCAGCCTTCCAAAGCTGCCACCCCTGTGCTAGAGCTGTGTCTGGATGCCCGCAGACCATTCCTCCCTCGTTTCATCTCAAGATTGCGACAATGCAGAAATCAAGTCTGTTTCTATTTTTTTTCTTTCCCTTGCCCCCGACCCAACCTGCTTTTTGTAACATCTTGCCTGATGAAGAAATCTCATTTTTGTTGATCTTTTCGTTGGCCTAGTAGACGTATTACACCAATATGGATTTTGCTTAAGGCCGACACAGCCACTGTTGCTTTCAGTTTAGAGTGTGATGGCCACTTTCTATAACACATTAACAATGTTCACATTCCGTAGTAAAAGGGACAAATTTACATATGTTCATTTATTTAAGAATAGAACTCTGTCCAGCTTTATTTGCTTAAAAAAAAGCTGGTGAGCTAGCAAATAGGATTGCTGCCAGGGAATTTTGAAACAACCCTTATCAGATACTTTTTCCCTAGCTCAGCCTCCATTCTTGTCAGTATAAATTTTAAATACATGTAGTAGCAGTAGCAGATGGCGAAGAGAATAGTCCAGTCCCACCGGTCATTCCTAAATGGAAATGTTTAAGAAGATTTCTCTGGAGTAATGTGGCCAATTTTCCCCTGCTGGTTTCTTCAACAGCTTGTGTGGCTAGTAGAAATTCAACAGGTGAAGTTTTACCCATCAGCTTGAAATTGAATTTCAGCCTGGAAAGCAGCTGTTAAAAGCACGGGAAATCCGCCAGACTATAAAGAAGCTGCTTTTGTGGTGGCTTCACCTGATATTTAGCGTGTCTGCTCACTTTATAAAATCTAGGTAGTTCTTTTAACCAAAGCAAACCCCCGCAGGAAATGTGCTCCTTATTGGAAAAGACTGTTGGGAGAAATTTTGCAATAAAATGAAAGGCCAGGCAAAATACTTGTTGCTGAAGTTCTAAAAATCATTAATTACATACCATGCAGCCTAGGGGAGTAATTTAACCACTGTATCTGGATTTCCCCTATTTAGAAAGTGGGGCTTTCATGAGCCATAAAGATCCATTAGGATTCAAGTGTTGAGAGCCTGTGCCCTAATGCCAGCTCCCAACCAATGTTGGTGGTGCTACAGCAATTTATACCATTCCTGCAAAAATGGATTCTGATAAGAATTCTTTCTGTCTTCTTTTTTAAAGAAAAGCACTTCATGTCTATAAAATACTTAATTTAATGTTTTCAGTTAACTTTGCAGTTCTTTATCTAAAGGACAAAATTTGCTTTGTGAAATTATGAAAATTGGGGATAGAGCACAAATACTTTGGTCAAATACTAATGACATTCTCATACTCTCTGAATCTGAAAATGCTTCATAAGCTTAGGCAGGCCAGTTATTCTGACATTGCAGAGCATGGACTATTTATTACTAGAAAGACACTAGAAGTAAAGCAGAGCTCAGCACTTTTCATTTTTATGGCATGCCATCTCTTAAACTTTCACATTTTTCTAAAGGACTGTGCTTACTACCTTCCAAGTCTACACACACACACGCACACACACACACACCACTCCTGTCCACCCTTTGATGAATTTCTGAATGTTAATATATTTTAAATGTCTTATGGCACAATCCTATGCATGTTTAGACAGAGGAAAGCAAGGCTGGCTGGGGAATGCTGGGAATTGTAGGCCTTTTCTCTGTCTAAACATGCATAGCATTATGCCCTTAAAGAAGCTTTTAATGACAACTAACTCACGACTCTGGTTCTTTGAAAAAGTACCCCCTCAGCGAAGCTGTCCTATTAACTTTACTGTACTGTTTTTTTCCATCTGTTTCTATTACCCTCCACAGGATGATCTCACTCTCATTTGAGGTAGGAACAGAGAAATCTTCAGAAACATGTTACTGAATACAAAGTAGCCGCTCTTTCAAAGGCTAAGGCTTCCTTCCAAACAGACAAAAGAATTAGTTTTGTACGAATCCAAACTTTTCTGAATCATAAACTCATCACCAGCTCTGCTAAATGAGGATTTCTATAATCCCAGGGTGTACATGTATATATATATATATTAAAGAAAAGAAAGAAACTTGATGGCACAGTTAGAAGCTTACTTACAGGCGTTCCATTATGTCCTTCCAGGGACTGAAATGCAGCCTCTCTGAGGAGAGGAGACTGCTCCCTGCAGCATTCAGACAATCGTTCCCATTATAACCATCAGGAGTCTGAATTAAAGGGCGGCCTTGCAAAAAACATAAACAGCTTGTCAGCACGACCAAAGAGGCGGGACTGCTGTATCAGGGGACAACATCAGCCAATGATCAGCCTCTTCAGCGTCTGTTTGGTTAAGATATTGTGTTTCATTCTTAAGAGGAGAGTGGGGGGTGCGAAGAGCTGAAGAGAAGAACGGTGCCATACTGCTCACACAGCGGAAAGGGGAGGGCAGGGGGGAATGTGTAGCACAAGGAATAATAAAAATCAACATGCCACCCCAGCGAAAGCACATATCTGCTGTGTGTACTAACTGAAAACCCGTAGGCCACCATGTAGCATCTAGCTTGGTCCTGCTTTTATATTAAATAAGTATATGGAGCAAAACCATGGAGCATTTTATCTTGCACTGAAAATCAGCAAAGTGTAGGGATTAGAGTTTGGGACAGCACCAGGAAGGCCTGGGTTCAGATCCTTCCTCAGCCATAACTTTCAGCCAGTCACAATAGTTCAGCCTAACCTATCTCTATGCAGCCTCCCCCAACTTAGTGCCCTCCAGATTTATTGTCCATGCTTGCTAGGGATGATGGGAGTTGTGGGCTAACACATCTGGAGGGCACCAAGATTGGGGAAGGTTGCCCTATAGGGCTGTTGTGACAATAAAAAGGATAGGGAATCATGTACATCAGGGGTCCCCAACCTTTTTGGACCTGTGGGCATATTTGGGAATTTGAGAAACTCCTGTGGGCACCATCAAAAAAATACCTAATAAATGGATCGCCACTTTGGCAGCTACCTGTCACGTCTATGGACTTAGGCTGCACTGTATTCAGCAAAAAGTTTTGTTTTGTGTCTATTGGACATTGCAACGTCTCTTTAATAAGGGTTTGTCTAATTCAGCTAATTTCTGGTGGTGCAATACAGCTAATGTTTCTTTTAAACATATATTTTGGCAATATCTAGTAGTTTCTTCTTTTGCAGGGGAGGTTAGTACAAAGACAAATTTTGTACTGGAACAATCTTTAATATTCATCTATTTACACACTCTTATATTATTTACCTGCTTAATGGAAATTAGCAAATGTTCACGTAAATGGATTCTCCGCACCCTATTTACAACATAGGAAGGATAAACACTCACCTCCTATAATGCAATGGACGGAGGACCTTACAGTGCTTTCAACATTTGAACGGGTGGTATATAGATATCACCTTCAAATGGATACTTATTTGGATATGTGGTCCACTTTTGTTGAAACCTATGTATAATTGCTAGAAAGTTGTTTGCATTTCATACAAATCCATGTATATCTATTAAAAAAACAGGAAAAAAATTCAGGTGCCCAGGGGTACCACATTGGGGAACCCTTCATGGGCACCATTGGAGGTGCCTGCAGGTGCTATGGCACCCGCGGGCGCTGCATTGGAGACCCATGATGTACATCTTGCTGAGGCCCTTGGAGGAAGGGTGGAGTATAAGTATCTTACAGACATCTTTTTCAGGAGTGGGGAGGGGGAAACTAGCGTTTCTCTTGAGGTCTTTATAGGAGCTTTCCACACAACTCTTCCTGTTTTTTCACAGCAGAATAGACATCCAGTATAGTAGATAAGACCATGAACTGTGAACCAGGAACCTTCAGGTTCAGATTTCATCTTTACCACAACCTCGCCAAGTGGCCTTAAGCAAACCCCTCTCTCAGGCCCTCATCTGCAATACAGCAGTGGTAACCCTGAACTACCCTTACAGGGCTGTTGCAGTGTTTACTTGATAATGCGTGTGAAGCACTTCGAATACTGAAAGTCCTGTAAATGATCATCACCCTGACCACTGTCAACTATACAAGCATCATCATTTCTCGTGCAGGATCAAAATGTCTTAAGGCAATAAGTATCCAGTCTTTCTTTCTGGTAGGGAGCCTATGCCTTTAACATCCACATGGCAAGCAGAAATTCAACAGCTACAGTTTCCCCTGGCATAAAAAGGTCAAGGTGTCCCCAACCGGTCGTGTCCGACTCCAGGGTGCGGTGCTCATCCCCGTTTCTAAGCCGAAGGGCCAACGCTGTCCGAAGACGCTTCCGTGGTCATGTGGCTGGCATGACTGAACACCGAGGTGCACGGAATGCTGTTACCTTTCCCGCCGAGGCGGTACCTATTCATCCACTTGCAATGTCTTGCTTTCGAGCTGCTAGGTTGGCAGGAGCTGGGACTGAAGACGGGAGCTCACTCCGTCACGCAGCACTCGGGTCTCAAGCTGCTGTCCTGCCGACCTTCCAGTCTGCAGTTCAGCGTCGTAACCACTAAGCCACCGCGGCCCCTTCCCCTGGCATACAGTTGCGCTATTTTTGTAGAGTATTTTTATTCTTATTCTATCATTCTATACATTTCATACCATTATAAATGGTATATAATACATTCTATACCATTTACAGCAGGGGTGGGCAACTTGTGACAGTTTGTTTTGGCCTACAACCCCCATCAGGCTAGCCAGTATAGCCAATAGTGAGGGATGATGGGAGTTGTAGGCCAAAACAAGCAGTCACAAGTTACAGAGAAAAGAGAGGCAAATTCAGTCTTTCAAGAACATAAGACCAAAAAGCCACAAAAGGCTGACATTTCTGCCACAGAGTCCTAATTGATTTCATTGATGAACCAAATCTCGAGCATTGTCCATGCATGCAACTTCAGGGGCCTTTAAGAACCAATTCTTTGTTGTAGGCACAGGTACTTTGGCGGGCTACTGCTTATTAAAGCAATGTTGGTGTTCGAGGTGCAAAGAGTTGCATTTCTGTGATAAAATTGTGGGAGGACAATAGTTGCCATATTGAAATGTTTGGTCAAATCAATCATTGTGGGATTTCTTTTCAGGCCAGTCATTTCCAGGTTTTCCACATGCTTTCCCACAGCTCTTTTATACAGAATTATCTTCAGACAGACATTGCATCTTTAATCCTAGCGAGCTATAGAGCAGCAGCAGGAGGATATAGGGATAAAGGCCCCTTTGCCAGGAGAACTGGATATCTGGACAGTTGCCCAGTTGCTGGCACCATATTTGCTATTATGTTAATAGTGCATACATGGTTTAACCCGGATTTTTCCTGCAATGTACACTAGTAGTCTGTTGCCTTTCACATATATGGAATTAAGAGATTATAGTATTAGTCTAAGTGAAAGTATAATTTCATGGCTAAAGCATGAATGTGGAAGTAACAGTCTATATGGTTGTGCCACATTCCAGTGTTCTGGTATGTTACATGCTTCATGCGGCACACTTATTTGTAAGTCTCACTGAACACAGTGGTACCTACTTCCAAGAAAATGTGCAATTTCGTGCACATAGGAAATGCAGTGATCGTTCTTAACCTACCATAAAAGCACGACTGTATTCCAGGATTGAAGATGTGCTATGGAAATGCAACACTGTTATTAGGAGCAATATTGATTTGGAAAGATAGCCTTTCAGATCTATCAATAATTGCGTCAAGGCCCTATCACAAAATTTGTTCCAAAATGTTAGTTTGTTCTGAAAATGGAATATTGCTTCCAACCCTGTTGCTGTCCTGTGATTGATGGAGAATCCGTAGGGATGCAAGCTTTGGGGTATCAACAGTGTATGGTTCTTCATTCACAGAGTTTAATTAATATCAATGTTAATTAATATTTAAAATTCATCCTCTGCCTGTGTTAACTTTCTCATACTAACATGTCCTTGTCAAAATCCCAAAATGAATGATGATTTAGGATGTAATCTTACATATGTTTAATTCAAAAGCATGTTCCTTTGAAATGTTTCAGATTAAACAGTTGCTGCTGGGGAATGTTCTGAACACAACTTGGACAGAAATGGTGCATAGGTATTGGTATTTGGTGACTACATTTCTATATATTTGAGTCAACTAGTGCCCAAAATGTGACATTCAAGTTTTAAACTGGATGCTCAGGAAAAGGATTTTTAAAAGCAAAGAAAGGAGACATTTTGTTTCACTTGGTCTATATTTTTGTTTGCTTGTTGGACCAACACACCTACACACCGACTGCATTATTATTTCTTATTTATAGAGCATGTAGAATGTGCAAAGTTCTCTACAATGCTTTCTCATATAACAGGTGAACAGCCTCATATATCCACTCTATGTGTGGGGAAGTAGCAAGAATGCACCTGAAGGCCACACCTCCATGCTGAGCCACCCACAGGTCATGCCCCTTAGTGGCCACGCATTCAGTGTCAGTGTGAAAGGAGCCCTGTGCTGCTACAGCAGTGGGCAATGCATGCAGGGTTCCAGAACCAAATCAGGACCCAACTGGGAGGATCTGGGCAGTTGAGAAAGTAAATCGCATTTTTCACAAATATTTTATTTGTGAACTTTCATATTTAACTAGTAGCTACCCACTATACAAGGGAAGAACAAAGGTAAAATAACTGAAAGTGAAAATAATGGTTTTTAATTTTGTATTTTAGTTTAAAATAACTATTTTTCAATTTATTTAAGGAAACCTAAAACCTAAAAAGAATTAGCACAGTTTTCTGACATAAACATTTACATTTATTTATTGGTACAAATACCGTTAACTAAGGTTACTGCACTAGTATGCCAGAATTACAGAAAAGAACTTTAGTCTTTGAAAAAAGGTAGGGATAGGTAGTATAGCTCTGTTCTGCCCAGCAGTATTTGAGAAGCTTGTTTTCCCAGTGCATGACAAAACTCCAGACTGCATTATGAAATTTGCGATTAGTGATAAAGTACCTCTGATTCCCACAATTTCCCAGTGCTGATAGGAGCCTGAAGCTCTAGGTCTGCCTATATAAAATTTTATGAGTAACCAAACAAGCTAGAACGATATTATATCAGCAGCATATATAAGTGACTTTTAAGTGTTTCTCTGCACAGCTTGGTGGAATATGGTCTATGGCATCTTCCATTGCTCCAGCTGCTGTCAGAATTTGTGTCCCACTTATAAAAGGCCATTATGCCAAATATGAGACAGGGCTATCCATTTCATCCTGTCTGCTGGTGGGTGTTCCTCTTCATCACAGTTACAACTTTGACTGAAAACAAGCCATGCCCATGGAAAAAACTGGGCATGCTGAGTGGGGAGAAAAAAACAGAGGCTGCACTGTGTCTGTATCTTGCTGAAATAAACATTGCTTGTCTTGTCTAAGGACCAGCCATTGTTAACCACAACAATAAAATCGTTCAGCAAATATTTTGTAAAATTTCATCTGGGGTTTCTGGTACCATCCACATGGGGTTTGTGCTACTTGGCAATTCCGCCTTAGTTGAATTTTTTTACACTGTAGTGTTTGTTGGATTCGTGCAAGTCAACATAACCAGAATATGTTCTCATATATGCTTTGATACACAGCAACAGAAGTGTAATTGCCCCTAACAGCCAACTTAAACACAAATAAGCTGAAATCACTTGGAGGCCAATCAGACATTATGTGGGGTATCCATGGTTGGATCTCCCCATATAAATTTCTTCTAACAAAAGCAGCTGTGTGTGCATGTGTGCGTGCGAGAGACAGAGAGAGAGAGAGAGAAAGAGAGAGAGAGAGACTGTGATTTGATTGATGCTGTTGGGCAGGTGGGCATAACCCTTTCCTTTGCACCACTCACTGGCTGTATCAAAATCTCTCATGCCAGTTATGATTTTCTTAAATAAATTCAATTTTATTTTTAAATACAATCCTGTGCCGTGGATTATTCACATTCATGCCTGATGGGGTTCTCTCTCTCTCTCTTTTTTTTTAACAAGAGATGTTTAATAAAACATTCTAGAGGCTTAAATCCAATACAGACCTGTGTGAACATTAAGAACATCGAAGGACGCCTTGCTAGTTGCAGTGACCTGGAGACTGCCATCTTGTGGCAACCTGGAAGCAGACCTTCTCCATGGTGGCACCCACTTTATGGAATACCTTCCCCTGTGGTATTTGCCACCAACTATGGCATGCTTTCGACTCCAATTAAAGACCCATCTCTTTACTCAGGCCTTCCCTGGCTGATTGTTCTGCCCAGTTTGTTTGTTAATTATAATGTTTTGAGTACTTGGGGTTAATGTTTTTATAAATGTTTTAATATTTATTATGACGTATTTTAATATATTTTAATCTTTATCTGTAAACCAGTTAGAGATTTAAAAAAAAATATGGTAAGCAGCATATAAATCTATTAAACAAACAAACAAACAAACAGCTAGATGGATTTTGTTGTATGGGTTTAGGCCCTTTGGCAACTTGTGAATGGGCTGGGGGCAGGGCAGAATCTGAAAGAAAAACTGTATATTCCCATTTATCATATAACCAATCCTAACAGAAGACTTGAATAGCTGTGGAATATGCACATCCCACACAGAGAGAACGACAGATAGCCAGATTTGACACTACAAAAAGTGGCTATACTTTGGTCAAGAGAAATACAGAAATTAAAGTGCAACCGTGTTTAAAACAACGTAAAAGCCAAAAGTAAGAGCCTTGCTGCAATTTTTTTCTGTTCACATTTACTGAGGAGAACCAAGCTGATGAATGAAGCTCCAATATTTTGGCCACCTAATGCGAAGAGAAAACTCCCTGGAAAAGACCCTGATGCTGGGAAAGACTGAAGGCAAAAGGAGAAGGGGACGGCAGAGGATGAGATGGCTAGATAGCATCACGGATGCAATGAATATGAACTTGAGCACGCTCCGGGAGAGAGCGCAGGACAGGAAGGCCTGGCGTGCTATGGTCCATGGGGTCACGAAGAGTCGGACACGACTGAACGACTGAACAACAACAACAAATTTGTATTCTGTACCCATAGTTTCAAGGTCAGCACTAAACTGAACTACCACCAGCATCTCAGTAATTACATTGTAAATAATTGCTTCTTTTTTCGTCAATAATTATTGATTCTTAAGTACTGTGTTTCATGGCTGATAAGGCCCATGCAGTAGTGTTTGTAATTAGCCCTGCATAAAGAAACTATGTTACATGTCTCATTCTGTTGTTTTAAAATTGCTTTTTCATCATATTGACTTGTATTAATAGATTTAAAAACACATATTTTTGCACATTTTCAGACTGCAACAAGAGTTTGCAATTTATTGTGAATTAATAACAGTGGACACCTGAGCAAAGAAATAGGGAGAAACAGATGCTTGCATACCCAGAGGCAGAAAATTGCTTACAGTTCAAGAATATATTATACCAAGAACATGTTCACGATAATCCATATTGGGCATTGCTTAATTTCAGTCCTTAACCAGTTTTAAGCATCACTGGTTAGCTTTTGCTTACTAATTACCTACTGCCTGAGCAGTAACTGATTACTAATTTAAACTTTATCTGTAGGCTAAAGAACTGTCACAAATCCATGACCACCTAGGATTTTACAGTTTCCCCAGTTCATTCTGACATGATATTTTCCATGCCTACTCCTCAATACTTTCTTCCATGAAATATAAATGTTACATTTGATCTGGCCTGAAAATAACAACAGATGACAAGATATTCTGCTATCTACAATATTTATTCTACTTTTTGCAAGAGCCCAACCACTTGTCTGATATTAGAGCATGCATAAAATGTGTAAATCAGACAAAAATTTATAGATCACTTGAGTTAGACCACATATGCAAATTAGTCTCCAAGTCCTTCTTGGAGGGGCAATCTCTGAGTGTGGTGCTCGGGGATTCCTGTTTAATGTTGCAGACACTGGGTTCCATCTTGTCTCCCATACTATTTAACATAGACATGAAACTGCTGGAGGAGATTGTTTGGAGTTTGGGGGTTTGATGCCACCAGTATGGTGAAGACACCCAATTCACTCTCCTTTCCATTTAAATATAAGGAAGCTGTTCAAATTCTAAATCAGATGTCATCATGTCAATAATATGCTGGATGAGGATGAACAAATTGAAGCTCAATCCAGACAAGACCAAGGTGCTCCTGATCAGACAAAAGGCAGATCAAGGAATAGGGATTTAGAGAGCAATCCTATGGCCCGGTAGACACTGTCTAGCGGGCCATAGGATATGCTCTATTCTGGGAACCCACCTCGGCGCTCCGAGGTCGGTTCCCAGAAATCCAACCTCGCCCCTCATCTGCGCTGCCTCAGAGGCAGCACGGAGAAGCCCCATCCTCCGCGCTCAGAAGACAAGCACAGAGCAACTGAAAAGGGGCGAGGCTGGGGGGCATTCTGGGACGGGGAGAGCGGAGCTGCATGTACGACACATCCTATGTGTCGTACAGCAGCTTCCTCTCCCGACCTCCCTATCTACTTAGGATTGTGCTCTTAGCTTGCTTTGGATGGGGTTACACACTCCTTGAAGACTCAAGTTCATGTGTGGATGTACTTCTCAGTTTAGCCCTGAACTTGGATGCTTGGACTACTGTAATGTCCTCTATGTAGGGCTGCCTTTGAAAAGTGTTCAGAAACTTCAGCTAGTCCAGATGCTGCAGCAAGACTACTGATCAGGGCCAGTTATATGGAGCATGTGACTCCCACATTACAAGAGCTTAACTGGCTACCAATTTGCTTCTGGGCTCAATTAAAAATGCTGGTTATAAAAACATAAGAAGAGCCATGCTGCCTCAGACCAAGTGTCCATCTAGTCCAGCATTTTACCCACAAGCAGGACATGAACGCAACAGCACCTTCCTATCCTGCTTGTAGGTTTCCCATGGGCAGCTGGTTGGCCACTGTGTGAGCAGAATGCTGGACTAGATGGACCCTTGGTCTGATTCAGCCGGGCTCTTCTTATGTTCTTATAACCAGCACTTTGAACTGAGCCCAGAAACAAATTGGTAGCCAGTTAAGCTGTTGCAATGTGGGAATCACACACTCCATATAACTGGCCCCAGTCAGTAGTCTTGTGGCAGCATCTGGACCTAGGGATGGGTGAAACCTCCAATGTCTGGTCTGGGGCGGGGGTCTGCCGTGGGGCAATTTGAGCAGCTTGGGGCCTCACAGATTTCTCTGGAGCCCTGCTATGTCTGCCAGAGTTGGCGGAGTGGCTCTCCACCTTTCTAAAAGACCCGATAGGCTCATCGTGGCTGCATTAAACTACAGCTGTAAATGGCATATTTTATGCCATTTGTGTCCGTAAAACACTTACTTTTACATAAATTGCAGCTGTTTACAGCTGTATTTATGTAAAAGTAAGTGCTTTATAACCGCAAATGGTGTACAATATGCCATTTACAGCTATAATGTTCCTGCAATAAGCTAATGGCAGCCGCCATTAGCCTATCGCGTTTTTTAGAAAGCTGGAGAGCCACTCTGCTGGAACTCTTGCGGATGTGGAGGTGAGTGCACCAGTCCACTGCGGACTCTGGAGGTCAGCTTCTTTGGAATCTAGCCTCATTTGAGTCCACAGTGGATTTCGCCAGCATCCCTATAGGACCTATAGATTATAATCTACAAAGCACTGCATAACCTGGGAACAGGCTATTTGAAAGAACCTATTCTCTCATATGAGCCTACGTAGGTGTTAAGTACCTTTCCTTCTGCTCTGCCATCACTGGAAGCATATTTGGTGGGAACGCAAGAAAGGGCCTTCTCAGTGGTTGCCCTCAGGGGCTCTGGAACTCCCTGCCAAGGGAGACCAGGCTAGCTCTATCTTATGGTATCCCTCCATTGGCAGGCAAAGACGTTCTTATTCTGATAGAATTTTGGCCCTTAGGCTGATTTGTCAGTTACTGAAATAAGCTTTAACTGGTGGCTGCTGTTAATTTCTTAATTTTATTGAAGTGTTTTTAATTGATTTGCTTTTAAAGGTTTTAAAAATATTTTTATATTTTTATCTTGTATTTTGTTTGCTGTTAGCTTCCTTGACTACTATTTGTGGTGGAAAGGCAGGATAGAAATATAAATAAACAGTTATATCCAGTGGTGTCATTCCACCAGAACAAAGCTTCTACCGCTTGCAGAAACTCTGTTTTCATCTTTGCACAAGTAAAGTGTCAATTCCTCTTTGATTCTGCATTGCACAAGCCTTCCACAACTTCAGATTCTGATTCACTGCACTCAAACCAGGAATGCCTTTGGCTGAAATAGCAAAATATATAGGCTCAGTTGCCATAGGCTGAACATACCATGTGCTCACCCATACTCTCCTTTTTCTTCCACGTGGTTCCTCCCCTCTATATCTGGACTGCAATAACCAGTTCTTGCCATGGTATCTTAATTAGGTAAACTATAGAAAGCACTAACCTCTAAGCCAGGGGTGGGGAGTTTGTTTGGGGTGGGGGCTAATTATTATGGCCTGATTATGCTGGGTGTGTGTGTGTGTGTGTGTGTGTGTGTGTCCGTCCATATCCCAATGTCATTCGGTCCCCAGCAAAAGCAGCAGCCAGGGCTCCTTTGGCCAGGGACCTGGCTTTGATCCTTTATGCACACTGAGGCTTCCCCAGTCAAAGGGCCAGGTTTAGGGAGCACTTGTTCAACTGGCACCTCAGCTGGGGTGGCTTCACCTGCCCCGTACTTTCTCCCATTGGGGAGGATGCTGGGCAGGCAAAGTTGAGCCAGCTCAGCCCCCTTTGCTCTTCTGTTGCCTTCTGATGGAAGAGCGAAGCAGTCTAAGCTTGCTCAGCTTTGCTCCAGCCGGGAAAGCCCAGGCAGAGCAGAGCAGTCCACCTCGATCCTGGCTTCAGTGCACGTGGGCTTTCCCTGGCTGGGGAAAGCCCACATGCTCCTCAACCAAGGCAGCAGATGCAGGAACACTATTTCACATGGCACCTAGGCCAGGGGCCTGGATTTGGTGTGAGCCAGCTTTCCCCAGCCAGGGAAAGCCCATTTGCACCAACTGCCAACCAAGGCTCTGGGTGGGTGAGCAATCCTTGGTTGGGGCAGCTTTGCTAACTGGGAGGGGGCAGAAGCTTTGCCAGCTAGGAGGGGGAGCAGAACGCTAAATGAGGGGAATCGCCCTGTTATCTCTGGTTCCCCAGCACACTCCCCCAACTGGGAGGGAGAGCAGCACACTCACTGGACTAAGTGCTTTGCCCGCCCCATGTCCTCCCCAAATTTGCGCAAACCATAGTTGCCCAATTCAGATGTCACAGCAAACTAGGATTATTGCAGCCCAGAAAATGGAGACAGGAATCTGCACATGAGTGGGGAGGAGGGAGAATGCAAGCCCATTGCACATTTGCAGGCTTCCAAAGCGTGGTCTGCAGCATCATCACAACTGAGACATGGTATACACAGCTTTCTAGTCACGCTTCCCTCCTTTAATAAGCGTGTAAAGGGACTGCGGTAATTAAATGGCTACATAGTTAAAAAGTAGGATGCCATGACTAAATCTCCAGTAAATAACACATCTTGGAAATGAACGAACAGGACATGACAAAATTGGAAATGGCAGGAATTTCTCATGCAGGTATCAGATATGAGTACATATGGTACCAGTTGCACTGTTTCCAGCATGCACTTTTTTATTTTTAATGAGAAATCACAAGTTGTATTCTAAAATCCACGATTGCTGTTGCCTTATGCAATTCCCTATAAACAAAAATGACCACGATTAGGTTTACAACGCAGATTAAGAAAAAAACAGAATCCTTGTCATTCAAGTCTATGCCTGCATTCCCCAAACACCATTAATAACCACTCATGCCTCATCGGGGATGAACGATCATCCTCTTTATACATTAGAACAGGCTTCTTAAAAAAAAGAAAAAAGAAAAAAAAGAGGCATTCCTCACCATTCTGTTGGCATTGTTCTTCTCCCTTCTGATGCAGATTTAGCACTGCCTCGCAATGGCTGTTTGCGTCAGCCAAGTAGATGCTGTAGAATTTCTCAGCAGCAGTGCTGGATTCTCCCCTCACCCACCCATTTTTTTTAATCAGGTATCCAAGATTATAAAAAATAAACATAAATAAAAGCCTGTTTTGAGGAATGCCGCTCCTTCCAGCTTTCTAGATCTAACACTTCAAAAAAATTGTGAAAATTGCTTGAGGTTGCCGATATTACCTCACAAAAAACCCGCAGCCTCTAATCACTGCGACACACGACTTCTTGTTCTATTGAACTATTTCTCCCTTTCTTATACGGTCCATTGAAAGTCAGTTCAGTACTGCAAAAAAAAAAAAATTCCTGCCTGATTGTTCTTTGGCTTTCATCTTGTTGCCCTTTCAACTAGAACAGTGAAGTTATTTTTTTAAACACACACACAACTACAACCCTTAATTGGCGATCTGAAAGCATCAAAGAAGCCAGGAATACTTACATTTGCAATTGTTTGTGAGACTTGCGCACTGATCCAGCAATTAATAATTACAAAGGACAGAAAGAGCCTTTTGAACCGTCTTTCATGCCCAGGACCAGCAGGGGAAAGGAAGCTGTTATCGGAAAGCCGTTCTTTTTCTGCTGGCTTCTCCTGTGCATGCACAACACAGCTGCCAGATTTAATAAGCATGTCAGGCTGTTCTCCCCATAAAAGAGGAAAAGAGGTGACAGGAGAAAATGAAATAGCCAGCATATTAGTCTGCAGTTATGCCAGCACTAAGCCACAGTATTTCACCTCTTCAACTCGGGAAATAATAAACTAGTGCTATGTTGTTGTTTTTAATTAAAGGGCTGTGCTAATATATCTTGCAAACATCATCAAATATTGTGACTGTGATTTTAAAGAAAAACATGCACTGGATTAGGTAGGACCAAAATCACACACAAGTGTACCTCTGTTTACTTCGTATTTCTTAATACATGATTTATTTCATAAAGCCATTTTACCTTTAAAAAAAATTAATTCAGATAATGATTTCCCCTCCCCTGCATCCATATTACTGCTTGCTGGCTCTTTAGATAAAGGAAGTTAAGTAAAGGCTTTTTATTTACCAGTAAAATGTTCCCATGCAAAGTGTTTCATAAAATGCTGCACCTTAAAAGATGAAGTGCCTGGTTTCAGTTTTCTCTTGAGGAGAGGCATTTCCAAACCACTAGCCATGAAACCACCTCCATATAGGCCAAAGGTATTATGATGGAGAGATTTACATTACAGGATACAGGAAATCCCCCTCCTTCCCACCCCATACATCCTTGCAATGAAAAAAGTAAAGAATAAGAATAGAGAAAATACAGTTGCTTCTGCATCAATGCATGTCTGCTGCGGAGATCATGTGATCCTTCTCATTTCTATTCCCTTCCACCCAAGGCACCTGTCTCAGCAGGGAGCAGTTTCTGTGGAAACTGCAGACACTGAGTTTCCCCCTCAGAGAAACTGTTGCCATGGAAACCTTACATAATGTATATGGCACAGATTATGAGTCTTCTCTGAAACTGATGTGACATTTACATCTTGTTGTTGTTGTTGTTGTGTTGTTTTGTTTTGTTTTGAAAAAACACCCCCCTTGACCATGTTGTTCTTAGGCAGGCTGAAGAAATGCATGTTTAGCCTTTAAACATGGGCTGAAAGCAGCATTTAGCTGCACCAATAAAAGGTTCAGTCTAATGAACATTTTCAGAGAATTTCAAAATGACACTCCTCTCTGAATATACAGAAGGTTGCTTAATATTTTGCCCAAATTGCTGTTTAAGAATAACATTCTCCATTCCAATTTAGTTTTTGAAGGAAAGATTTTTCATCTCTCTCTCTCTCTCTCTCTCTCTCACACACACACACACACACACACACACACAGCTAATTTGCAAGATGCCTTTAACTCATGCTAAATGTTGAGAATGCTGAATTTGGTCCTTAGGAACCTGATGAGCAGGAGTAACCATCTTTCATAAGAACAAGAGAGCCATGCTGAGCAAAAGCCTATCTAGTCCAGTGGCCAACCAGAAGCCCAAAAGCAGAACATGAATGCAACTGCACCCTCCCACTCATGTTCCCCAGCAACTGGCACTGAGAGACATGTTACCTCGGATACTGCACGTAATATATAGCCATCATGATTAGTAGCCATTGATAGCCTTCTCATTTGGCCGAGACTACCAGGTTCTTAAGGAAGCCTTCTTTACGATACTAGCCACTCATTATGCTGGTTACCTTTTGGCCTTGGTGCTACCTTTTCTGACATAATGTATGCATTTTTCAGTATATATTATAGCTGAGCTTCTATTATTATGGTTTAGACTAGAGTAAACCCCAGGCACTTTGGAGAAATTTAACAATCTTGTTCCTCGTATGAAATTACTTTTGGGGCCTGGTACTGTCCCCCACTGCAATTCTGTGGAGGAGATTGCCTCTTTTGAGATTTCAAGTTTGTCTCAATGCCCTCTTTGATGTACACAGCTCAACACCTCCAGTACACCCTTCCCTATCATTCCTATAGAGTTTGCACTGAGAGATTACCATATCCCACCGGTTCTCTCCATCAAAGGTGGACCATCATTTAAGTTGAGAGGGACAGAGTCCCGTTTGTGTCCCCACCCACATCAAACTCCCAGGCACCCATCTAAACTAATCTGTTAAAAAAAAACCCGTTTTCACTGTGAGTAAGTGACTGCTCCAGTGACTATGTCAGCTTCCAGAGTGGAGTTGGGCATGTGCAAAAGGAGCAGAGCTCCACGCATCCTCCTTTCTCCTCCTCCACTCTGACCACTCTAATCCTCTGGCATACCAGGCATGTCATTGGCTCCTCCCACACAGCCTGGATGTCATATATGGCCATACCATGCCCCCTCCCCCAACCAGAGGGGGACAAAAACATTCAGTGGGAAAATGGGTGTCAAGGAGGGCGCCCCATCAGCAGCAGTGTGCACCAGCCACCACTGCTCTCCATTCCACCAGGTTTCCAATATGCCCTCTATATCTATGTTCTCTCTTAATACAAAGCATTCCAACTCTCGGAAGTTTCTAACATTATACACAGAATCATAGAATCATAGAATAGTAGGGTTGGAAGGGGCCTACAAGGCCATCGAGTCCAACCCCTTGCTCAATCAGGAATCCATGTCAGAACATCCCCGACTGATGGTTGTCCAGCCTTTTCTTGAATGTGGGAGAGCCCACCACCTCCCTAGGTCATTGGTTCCATTGTCGTATTGCTCTAACAGTCAGGAATTTTTTCTTGATGTTCAGCCGGAATCTGGCTTTCTGTAACTTGAGCCCATTATTCCGTGTCCCGCATTCTGGGATGATTGAGAAGAGATCCTGGCCTTCCTCTCTGTGACAACCTTTCAAGTACTTGAAGAGCACTATCATATCTCGCCTCAGTCTTCTCAAGGCTAAACATGCCCAGTTCTTTCAGTCGCTCTTCACAGGGCTTTGTTTCCAGTCCCCTGATCATCTTTATTGCCCTCCTCTGAACCCTCTCCAGTTTGTCTGCATCCTTCTTAAAATGTGGTACCCAAAACTGGACACAGTACTCCAGATGAGGCCTAACCAGTGCTGAGTAGAGGGGAACTAGTACTTCCCAGGATTTGGAAGCTATGCTTCTATGAATGCAGCCCAAAATAGCATTGGCCTTTTTTGCAGCCACATCACATTGTTGGCTCATATGGTGTCCTTCACCAGATGTCTTTGGCATATGCATTTTGCATTTTGCCATAGCTTTTAGGACTCTTTGACAAGCTATCATGTTTTACTGTATGCTCGTGGCCTAGTTCCTGCAATGTTGGCAAAGTTTCCTCTGTTGAGCCTCCTCCTCTGTCAGTGGGTCCACTCTGGTGAGCCAAATTCATGGAGGATAAGGCTATCAACGGCTACTAGTCACGATGGCCATATATTACCTTCTCCAATATCAGAAAGAGTATGCCTCTGTATACCAGTTGCTGGGAGGGTGCTCTTTTACTCATATCCAGCTTGTGGGCTTCCCATAGACATTTGGTTGGCCACTGTAAGAACAGAAAGCCAGATTAGATAGGCATTTGGTCTGATACAACAGGGCTGTTCATATGTTCTTCTGTTCTAAGCAGCCAGCCTTTAAAATTTCCCATGATGCCCCAGTATAACACTAGGTGGGCGCTGTGGGAAAAATAAAAGTGTGGGCAGATCCAGCTGCTTCTTGGTGCTAAGCCAGAAAATAAATTTAAGAGGAGCCTAGGTGGAGCGTTCCACCACCAGTCAAGTGAGGACCTCTCCAGCAGCCCTCCCTCTTGATCCACAGAGGGGGTGTACACAATGTCTTATAGCCCCTGGGATGCCCTTCGTGTTTTATATTGTTATTGCTACTTTATTCATGCTATATACCACTTTGAGGATGCTTCAAAAAGTGGGCTGTACATTTCTAAAGAAAAAAAGTATACTATGCATAGTTTTGTGTCCACTGTTCAAAGCAGCACTGAAAATGTGCTCAAGAGTCTGAAAGACATTGTGCAAACAAGTGACTCATGCAATGCAATGGAGCATAAACAATCAAAACACATTACTGTTTTCTCCAGCTCCAATTTCTCAACAAATTAAGGCAGATTTTTATCCTGCCTAATTCCAGTGAAGGAGGAAGGAGTTAATGAGATTTTAAACCATCCGTTGAACCAGGTATCACTGTTTTTCATGTGAATGTATTTTTAACAGTTAGAGTGATAATCAGTTTGGAACGTGCACTAAGATCATTAAGCTTTCAAATAACACAAATAGGTCAAATTCTAGCCCAATAGCAACCATCTGACAGATGTTCATTGACCTGCATATACAATGCCTTGATGCTCTGCCTTGTTCCTTGCGAATAGAAATGCACCACATGAAAAATATAACCATAGAGGGGTGGGTGGGTGTTAGGCTAAGCAAAGCATAGACAAAAGGGAGATAACATTTTCATTCATACAAAGGATGTCTAGTGTAAACAGAGCTACATCCACATTACAAATAATTTCAGCAGAAATATACATTCTTCTAACATAATATGGGGAAAGAGGTAATATAATGTGGTCACAATCTTATTATCATTAAGTGAATCTATAATAAGATATATCCCCTTTTTGATAATGACCCCACAATCATTAGTAACAGAGGCACCGCTAGAGCTGGGCCACGGGACATAGGTCCAAGGCCCCATGGTCTGGGAGGGCCCCCCAAAAGACAGGAGGCAATGGCAGAGGGACAAGCCATGGTGAACAGTAAAGGAAAGTGCCATGCTGCACAGTTGAGGCTGCAACCACGAGCCATTTTAAATCCAAGTATTTTCCAAGTGTGCCACCTTGCTGCTCCAGTGCCCTTATTGGTTGCGCGTGCGCGCGCATGCACACACACACGCGCACACACGCACAAACACACACACAGGCAGTGAGCTGATTGGTTCAGCTTGCTGCCACTCTCACACTTGAAAATACTTGGATTTTTAATCACTCAGCTGCAGCCTTGACTGGCCAATGCAGCACTTACCTACTGCATGCTATGGCTTGCCCCACCTCCACTGCTGCCTATCTAGGGTTGTATAGGGACCATCCCGCCCCCTTCCACAGTTGCCACTACCTTCTCCTGCTGCTGCTGGTAAGGGAGAGAAGAGAAGCAATAGGGGGTAGAGAGACTGGGGAGGAAGGGAACAAATGGGTCCCTTTTTCTACTCTCTCCCCCTCCAATGTTTTACAGAGGTCATTGGGCATTCTGGAGCTTTGCTGCCCAGCGTGCCTGACAACTTCTATAAACAGTTTTTAAAAGGTGAGGAAAAGGGACCCCTTTGTTCCTTTCCTGCCACTGAGCAGGGGTGGGGGTGGGGGGAGGACAACTGACCCCTGGGGAGGGGAAGGAGCAGGGCAACAAAACAGCCAAGGCAGTGGGGGGGGGGCAGAAGGCATCTTGTCTAGCACCCCCTCCAAACCTGGCAGTGCCAGTGATTAGCAAAGCGGCCACTTATGCCCCAGCAAAAAAGAGAATAAAACATGATGCAAATTTGCATAACATTTGCATATGCTAATGCATATAGATAGATTCAAATTTAGAAATAATTACTGGAATTTAAATAGAAATACAATACATTTCACCAGAGTGTGGAAGACTGTGACCAGGTGGCCTGTGTGCTTGCTCAGTCTGCTGTCCAAGTGCAAGCTGTTGATGGGCAACTTCAAGGCCCCTGCATCCCCTTCTTATGGTCCTTTATCTTTAACTGGGCTTGGATTGGACAGCCCTTCAAACTAATTGATAGGGATGTATGAAACACCTGGTTTCGTCCAGGGACATCTGCGGTGGTGGGAAGGCACTCCATCCCTCCCCCCGAAATTCTCCCTGGCCAGCTCCACTCTGCGGTGACTCCGCAGAGCCGCCAGCTGGGGATGCCCGCAGCCAGACATCCGGCTGCTGGGCTGCGCAGGGACACAAATGGCGGCCGCTGTAGCCGCCGCCATTTGCGTTCCCTTTTTTTTGCCGTGATAGGCTACGTAAATATTTATGTAGGCTATCACGGCCTCCGCAGGGATGCAAATGGCGTCCCTGCATTAGCCGTGATAGGCTACGTAAGTATTTACGTAGCCTATCACGGCAATAATGAAGACGCGAATGGTGGCCGCAGACATGGCTGCCATTTGCAAAGCAGCGTGAATGGCACCAGGTAAGTGCTCCGTTTTGCACGCCTTTCGCAGGGTGGTGAGGCGGGGGGCTTCGTTCCACCACGGATTTCGGATTTCGATTGCCATGGATTTCACTGAGATCCGTGGCGGAATCCTCCAACATCCCTACTAATTGATTGCTTCAAATAGCGCGCTGTCCTCTGTAAAATAGGACACACGGCCACTGTAAACCATATATTTGAATCACTGCTCCACATATAAAATTGTGGGGATTAGGATGGAGTTCAGCGTGGATAGATCTGCCTTTTTGCCATTCTTTTTTCTATCTTGATTATGAATTAATTATGCTGAGTGATCAATGTCTGTAAATTCTGAGGATATGCCTAGGAGACATAACCTACTAGGTTTCATTGCTGCCAATGTCATTCCCCACCCTACTTTTCCTAGATATGAACAAACCTGCATCAACCCATAAAGTTGTTGCTTGGTTTTGGACCCAAAAGCATAGGTATTTTCAAATGCATAAATAAAGATGAGAGAGTTCCCTTGAGAGGGTTAGAAAGAGTTGAATTGCCACTTCAGCACTGAAGCGTTGACAGGTTTCTAGTGGAACACGTCGAACTTCAAAAAGCACAATGCTCAAAGACAGCAATGAGAACAAATTGAAAAATTAATATTGTATAATACAAGATTCTAAAGAAGGCAGGGACATGATTGCCAGGTATGTGATATTTCAAAGGTTTAAACACCTACCACCTATCCCCAAGTGCTTGAACAGAGAACATATTAACCATTGTGGAAACAATGCCTTTCCCAGCTGAGATCAAGTTAAACTGGTGGGCAATAGGTGGCTCTTTTTGAAGACAATATCCACATACTGCTGTATGTATGAACTGAATGGCCTTGATTATTTAGTGCAGAAACTGAGGCAGGTGGATAGATTTGCAGCCACTGGTTTGTTTGAGGCTGTATTGTGCAGGCCATTTAATAATTTACTAAGCAATTTCTCATGAAGGCTTCCCATGCCTAGGAATTCAAGGGAGGAGAAGCAGGGGAGATCCGTTAAGAAAGATAACAGGAGGGAAAAGCCTGCTTGCCAGCAGTATCTTCTTCCCTTTCGGTATCACTTCAAGACAGGCTGTCCAGTTTTCCTCAGCTATTGGAAAGGAAACTTCAACATTTTGGGCAGTCACAGCTTAGCTACTTTTCACATTTCAAGTGTCGCATGAAGCCAGTCTTTAATGTGTACATAATCCAGAGACCGTAAATGTTTCCTGAGTCTGTGTGCTTCACTCCTCACAGAGTGAGAAATTACAGAAAACATATATGAAGCATGTTTGTAATGTGTCTTAAAGGCCAAACAACCAAATTTTATGTCTCCTGTTAGGGTGTTTTGTTTTGCTTTTGCTTTAATGAAAAACTGTCATCAAAGATTGTGATCAGGATGGAAGAACAGTAGGAGCTTAACTTAACCCTTTGACCAGGGATCATTTGTCCGCTCAAAACCACCTCAAATCTGCTCAAAACCACCCAGCTGCTTTTCTTCCTGCAGGGGGAAATATAAATAGGGAATAGGGGAAGGGGGATTTTATACAGAAAACAGCCTTGAGAAAAAGGTCAAGGAGCTCCTCTCCTGCTGCTCTTCTAATGTCAACTCCTGAGGCTGCATTTCATTAAAAAAAAAAAAAATCATCAGGAGAATCTTGCATGTATCTGCATAAAATACCTAGTTTGGCCCCATCACCCTTCCTCTCCCCTGTACATCCTCTGATATCCTCACTCATTGGGCCAGTTCACACACGACAGCCCATCATGGGATAACTTACCTGCAAGGAGCTGCAGCATGTGCCAGCCACCATTATGAATATGCAAACCCTACAATAGCCCATGAGTTATTTGAGGGTTGTTCAACCCTCCAACAAGCCATGCCGCCTTAGTTCAGACAACACCATAAGCCATGGCTGGGTGGTGATTATGCAAAACGTGCCTGGGATGTACCAGCCACTGTGGCTTGTTTGATCGTGCGAACTGGCCCATTGTCTTCATTGCTCTTTTGTCACAGAGAGCAACCCAGGATCAGGCAGCTGGGTAATAAGAGGGGTGGGAGATCTTAGTATTGGAATTAGGAGATCTTGGTATGGGAATTCCAAAGCTGAGGAATAACTGTGGTTAAATTAAACCACACCATCAGTTTGTGTGGATTAGTTCCTGAGCCTTTTTAATGGAAACAGACAGATTATATTTGTTGTTTATATATGAGATCATAGAAATACTCTGTTGACTATATGATTCTATGGACCACAGGATAAGGCTCCAGAGTTCAGTTCCAATCTCACTGTAATTTCGTTAGCATAAGAAGTTAAATGAAATGAACAAAGTGAACTAGAGTCCAAAATGACTAGCACATTGAGCTTCTGGTTAGACTTGATTATGATATAACCTCCTCTTTCAGATAAATAAACCACTGTTCTTGAAAGCCAAGAATGATGGAAAAGATGGAAACGCTTTTTTATAATGCCCATTATTGCCACTATTTTCCAGTTCAAACTAGCTATTTTAGCTAGTATAATCACAGGATGTTTCAAAGGGGAACATTAAACTGGCACAAATATTTATGTGAAGTAGTGTAGTCTCTTTTTCTTCTCTTGTGGATTCCCTGTCCATATACTTTATCCAAGTGGAGGGAGAGAAAAGGGAAGCCATAATGGCTAAGAAAGGTATAACTAACTTTAGCTAAAATATTTAATAGAGCAGAAATTATTTTATGTGAACCCTACATAATTATGCAGAACTTGGGTAAAGCATAATTTTCCTATGGAGCTGGGAAATCAACTCTACAAAGAATAATTGCTTTAGATTAAAAAATGCCTCTCCTTACAGCCAGAATAAAAAAAGAATACAAGTGAATACAGTGACAATCCCTTTCTCCATCCTCCACCAAAAATTATTTCATCAAAATGTCAGTGATCCAAATCATGACAAATCTTCACCGACAGGCATTGCAAGGATCAAACCAGGAGTCCTGTGGGCATAGCAGTAATTCCATATTCCTTTTGCCACCAGCACCACTGTTTGGATGAAGGAAGTGTGGGCAGTACAAATGGTGATAGGGATGCTATTGGAATCCGCCTCAACTAGATTCTGCCCTGGATTTTGTGATTCTGTATTTATAGCATGGATTCCAGGATGCACTAGCGTATTTTTTTTGTTTTGCCATTTTTGTTTCAGGAAAATCGAAATAAATAAATAAATAAATGAGGTTTTTTTAAAATTCTTCTTGTTTTTCCCTTTGTCAAATTGTAAGGCTGAAAAATTGTGCAATCTCACATTTGCAGACTTTACCAGGCTTAAGCCTGGAAATGGAGCTTGGAGTCTTGTTATATCTGCCTCAAATGAGAGGCAGACTTAACAAGACCCCAACCTCTCCTTTGGCTTGAGTAAAATCCAAGCCTGAGGAGAATGCCTGGCTCCCTCCCACCGACTCATTCCAGTAGCCCCCACTACCGCCCCTCCAATGTTTCAGAGGATATGTGATTCTTAATCAAGAGCACTTTATATCTAGCCATCATGTATGTTAAGCAAACCAAGTGACCATTGTGATAAACAGTGACACAATACATACCAATGACACAAATCCCTTTGCATTAAAAGTGTGACTGTTTGTCCTGTGTTGATAGTACTGCTATAGTTATTATATGCGGGGGGGGGGGGGGAATAACCAGTATAAATGCTCTCAATATATTCTGCCATTTGCATTTCATCTTGAATATATTCAAGAGCAGTTTAATCCTTGAACAGATGGCAAATGCACAGGATAAATAGAAGAAGAATCTGCAAATATACCTTGATTCATAGGAATGCTGGAGAAAGCATCAGAATTCTAAGCACTTCACATTTATCTGAAATATTAAAATTAGAAATCTGGTATAATATTTAAAATACATTAGAAGTGTAATCATTTTTTCACTGGCTGGTCTCAACTTTCCACTATGACTCAAGTCTTCGTTGACACTTTACTACAGGTTCCAGTTGAGCAACACTGAGTGTTGTGGGGCTGCTATTAAATGCCAGAATTCTGTGCCAGAATATTAGAGAGAGAGCACAATTATGTAGAAAAGGTTATTTTTAATGTGATTTTTATGGGAATCTTGCCGTTCTTTAGCAGTTGTCCAAGTCAAGACTGATAGAAGCTGAGCTTCAGACTGAATCTTTGCTGATCTATGTAGAATGAGCTTGATGTTTTTGGTTCAGTTTGTAATGGATCCAAAGCTTTTTTCAAGATGAACAATGACCTCACCTTTTCTGCACTGTCTGTTACCTAGTAACCCTTCCCTGCCTTGACATTACTACTATGGGTCAAGGTCTCCTTTGACCCATCTCCTCCCACTTCATCATCATCATCTCTTTCTTTCTTTATATGCATATATTTTTAGTCCACCCAGTAACAAGAAGCTCTTATATTTCATCCTAACCATGTTTACTCAGAGTCAGTCTCGCCGATTTCAGTGGGACTTGCTTCCAAGGGCAGGCTCAAGATAGCTAGTCTCTGGGTAGGAATCATTCCATTTTTAATTGCACTTGGTGCTTAGTGTTGACTTTTAATAACTCCTTTAATTGTTGCAGTAGAAATAGTAGTAGTCATCATGGGCAAGATTCAGCCAGTACCGTTATTGCCTTTCTTTGTAAACGTTTATAAGGAAAATATCTAAAGTGTTTAATTTCCTTTTGCCATGAAAGTGGGCTGGGGTGGGGATGTTGTTCATGATTTAGTAATGGATTCTTACAAGTAGCATCTGCAACAAAATGTTGCAGTGTGGAGTGTTCCTGTTCAGTATTCCAGCCAGCCATGTATTCTTTCAGGATACTGCACTGCCCCACCCAACCCAGTTTTCCATTTCTCCTCCCACAACAGTCAGTCAGTATTCTACTGAGCATGCTTGGGATGTTTTGGGTTTCCTTCCACCCCCACCCTTTGTAGAGGTGTTTTCCCTAACAATTTTGCATACTTCCGCAAACCATTGGCCATGTTGGCTGGGAATGATGGGAGTCTCAGTCCAACACATCTGGAGGGTACTAAGTTGGGAAAGACTGGTCCAAAGCACGGCAGGCAGGACAACAAAAAATAACTTTTTTGGCTGTGGTGACTCATTTCTGGAATTCCCCATCTAAAGAAGCCTGCCTCGCTTTTTTTGCTGCTTGTCATTTGGTGAACAGTGAAAATGTGTCTTTTCTGACAGGTGCTTGGGCTGGGGTAAATTGTGGCTGCAGTCTTAAACATGCTTACCAGTGAGTAAATCCCACTGAACACAGTGGGGAATTTCTTCTGAGTGAACATACATGGGATTGTGCTGTAAGTTCTGTACCCTGCTCATGGATAATACTGTTTTCTATATTTTTGTGCAGTGGCTCTGTTATGTTTTGCATTACCTTGAGTTGGTTGTTCAGTTTTTTTTTATTATTGTTTTTATTGTTGTAAGTCAGGGGTGCAGGACCTCTGGCCCTGGGGTGGGGGTGGGTGGGCGAGTTTTGCCTGCTTGTTGTCCCAATTTGTCCCTCCAGGGTTTCCCAGATGCCCTTGCATGCCACCTTCCCATGGCCTCAACCCCTTTCTCCCTGCCACCAGTCATGTGATGGTTTCCCTGCCTCTGTGCAGTATAATATAACCGGCTTGAGGGTCCTTTGGTGTTATCTATCAGTAACTTTTTGGATGTTTACTCACCTCCTCTTTTGGGCCAATACAAGATTAGTAATCTTTATCTAGAAACTGAGTCCTTCTGAAATGGTGTCACAGACTGCTATTAGATCTAATAGAAGGTTTGTAGGTGTTCTGCATATTTGGCAAAATTAAAGTCAGCTATTTAAAAATCACAAATAATTTAACTGGTCAAGCACATAGAACTATCCTCAGACTAAATCACTGACACTCACTAATTTAAATTGGTTGTATACTGCTGAATTTAGCACATTCTGCATCTTCCTCACATAGTTGCAAAATAATCTCCTGAAATCCAAGGAAAAAGAATCACTATAGCGCACCTAAAATAATCATCAGTGATTAAGGCTGGGCTGCAATCTTACACATACTTACCTGGGAGTAAGTCCCATTGAACTCAATGGGGCTTACTTTTGAGTAGCCACATATGGGATTATAAGGGCCCAATCCTTGCAGGTTTAGACAGAAAAAAGCCCTACAACTCCCAGCATTCCCCAGCCAGCCACTGGGAGTTGTAGGGCTTTTTTTCTGTCTAAACATGCATAGGACTGCACCCTAAATGTTTACAGGAATAGATTAAAAGATAAATAATACTGAAATCTTCTTGTAGCATACTATTTTAAAAGGGAACTAAAACGTTTTTTAAAAGGTAGCTTTTCTTTAAAGAAATTTTTAAAAAACTGTCAAGGACAAAGAAAAATTAACTGTCTGCATTACAGGAAGCTGAAAGTCTGTCAGTCTTGATAAGGTTCATCTCTAACCAAAACCAATTGCCTTTGCTACAGTTTCCTAAGCAGTTTGCTGCCAAGCATTCTGTATTTAAATACTATAATCCATCTAAGAAACATTCGAAGATACGAATGTTAGCGAGCCTGTGTTTCCACAAAAGAGAATTGAGACCAAGAAACTCCTCCATTCACACAAAGGAGGTGTTTTCTTCCAACTCCCCCCTCCATCTACAGCTCCCTACATCATATCCCACACTATTTTCAAGGGTCTTGGGCATATAGCGTGGTGGGAGATGGGAAGACCTTGTTCTATGAACATAAACTCCATGGGTGTTTGCAGAAGGGAAGTTAGGATCCAAGCTCTCCCTCTTCCTCTCATACACACACACACACACACTTCTAAGCAAAAGAAAGTATACCATGAGTCCTTAAAAATTGTTTTAAGTTTTATCGCTAAGTTTATTTTATTTCTTTAAAATATTTCTATCTCTAGTGATGCTGCTAGGGCTGGACCAGGGGACAGAGGTTCAGGGCCCTGCAGCCTTTAGAGCCCCCAAATGCAGTCTCTCCCTCCCCCACTGGCTCCATTCCCCCGCCCCATCGGTACTCTGCTTGCTTGCTTGCTTCCCTCCCTCCACCTGTGTGCCAATCCCCCTCCATTGCTTAATTCCTCCCTGGCAGTGGCTCTTTCTTTCTTTCTTTCTTTCTTTCTACTTTTAGAAGAATGCAGGAATGCTGCAGAAGAAGCTGCAGTGGTGCCAGGCATCCTTGTTTTGCCATATGGCCTCTAGCCCATGTGGGCCCAGAGGCATGCTGGGGGAATTACCAGGCTGGGCATGACTGCAGCTTTGCTCTGCAGTGCACCCGAACTCTTCTAAACTTAAAAGAAAGAAAAAAGGAAAGTGCTGCTGCCTGGTGATGGAAAGAGCAAGCATGGGAGAGGAGTGAGAATGAGCAAAAAGAAAGAGTGGCAGCAGGGTTGGCAGGGAAGGACAGCTTATTCCAGAGAGTGAGCACCACCACAGAATAGGCCCTCTTCCTGAGTGTCACCAGATACACATCTGCAGAATGTGGCACAACCAGAATGATCATACCGGTTGGGCAGATCTGTATGGGAGAAGGTGTTCTCTCTTCAAGGTGTGAATGAAATGTGTACTAGCCAGCTATACACAGTTGTAATCACAGAGTTATCATCCATTGTTTGTGTGTTTCTTTTAATCACCTGTTTCAGGATTATAAGGCTTGAAGGTATGTTGCACGGCTGCATGACGTGCTCCACCAGACTTGGAATGAGATGTGGGGCTAGCTTGCTCCTGCTGCTTTCAAGTTGAATGTATTTACCCTTTCCACTTTTGCGGGACTGAGGACCTGGCTTTGTTAAGACGAAAAGAAAAAAAAAGGTGCTTGTGTGAATTCCAGCACTTTAGGGTCTGGCAGCAGATCCCCTTCCTCTCCAGGGCTACCTTGTATCTTTTCTCTCCCCCTCCTGTTGGCTTGTGGATTGGGGCCAAATCAGATACCTGTCGCTTCCAAGCCTCTCTCAGTGGCACCTCTGCGCTGCAGGGAAAAGGAAGTTCTGGGTGCAATACATCAACTCTGGTTGCCTCCAGTTTGGTGCTGTTATTCTAGGCATCTCCTTACCAGGCAAAACAAAAAACAAAGGAGAACAGCCGCTACTAGTTGGGGGATTCCACCTGTTTTCTCTCTTCCTCTCTCTTTTGATGCTCTGACCTCTTCAGCTGTTTCCACCCTTGTGTTGTTTTTTAGACCGTGCAGGCAGTAACAGTGGACCATGTTGGCCAAGGGCTGTCATCTAGATAGGCACTGCAGGGCACCCATATGAAGGACACAGGGCAGGAAGCACAGAGGTTTGGGAGTGGAGCCAGAGGCATCTCAGTACAGTGTAGTTCCTTTACATAAAATACTTTATGGTATTTTCTACAGTCATGAGGATTAGAAACTCACTGTTGGAAAAAAAAAATGTCAATGACTTTATTAAGAGAGCTTAAGACAAGAGGTCCCAAGTCCTAGATTTGGGATCCATGTAGTTCAAAACTTAGAGCCTTTCTACCTAAGGCTTTTACTCTGCACTCATGATTGCTCACTCATGGTAGTTTACGTGTCATTGACACAACGTCGTCATCCTTCAGGCCCTGTCCCGGACTTTGCAACCATTATACTTTGCAACAGCTTTTGATATCGTTGACCACAGTACCCTCCTGGTCCGCCTGGAGAGGTTGGGCATTGGAGACATCGTATTACAGTAGTTTAACATCTATGTGAAGCCGCTGGGGGCTATCATCAGGAGGTTTGGGGTGCAGTGTCATCAACATGCAGATGACACGCAGCTCTGCCTCTCATTCAAGTCTTCACCAGGGTTGGCCATAGAATCCCTGTCCAAAAGTCTGGAGACAGTGAGTGGCTGGATGGGGAGGAATAAGCTGAACCCTGACAAGACTGAGGTACTTTTGGTGGGAGACAAGAGGAGGCTGGGGGATGTTGACCTGGTGTTGAATAGGGTATGGCTATCCTTGAAAGACCAGGTCTGCAGCCTGGGGGTCATTTTGGACTCCTAGCTGTCCATGGAGGCTCAGGTGTCAGCGGTGAGCCAGACAGCGCTGTACCAACTCCATCTGATATGGTGGCTGCGCCCTTACCTTCCCATGTAGTACATGCCCTGGTCTCCTCTCATCTAGACTACTGTAATGCGCTCTACGTGGGGTTACCCTTGAAGATGGTTCGGAAGCTGCAGCTGGTGCAGAGCACGGCGGCTCGCCTGATTAAAGGCAGCCACCAGCGTGATCACATCACTCCAGTGCTGAAGGAGTTGCACTGGCTACCAGTTGTTTTCTGAATCAAATTCAAGGTGTTGGTTTTGACCTTTAAAACCCTATATGGTTCTGGCCCAGCCTATCTCAAGGAGCACCTCCAGCAACACCAGACAGGCCACTCAACAAGATCAGCCTCGGATGGACTTCTCTCTGTCCCATCAGCCAGGACAGCTAGGCTGGTGAGGACAAGGGAGAGGGCCTTCTCTGTGGTGGCCACCACTCTGTGGAACTCCCTCCCTAGGGAACGCCACCATGCCCCCTCTTTAATGAGCTTCTGTCATGCATTGAAAACTTGGTTGTTCAGGCAGGCGTTTGGGCTGGGTTAGGGTATTTTTAGACAATGTTTTAATATGTGATTTTACTGTTTTAAATTGTATTGTACATCGCCCAGAGTGGCCGGGTGACCAGCCAGATGGGTGATTAAGAAATGTAATAAAATAAATTAAAAAATAGTGTTTTTTTTCCCTAACAAGGAAAGTTTGGTATTATTTAGAAATGGTGGAATGAATGTCTCATGTAATTGTGCTATACCACAACACCATCTAGTGGATGTGTAATGAAACATATAGAAAGGCAGAGAAGGAACCCCTCCTGAAAAAAGCATGTGTAAAGGAGCCAATCTTAATTCCATAAAGAATCTGGAAGCAGAAGCCTCGGTAAAGGTGTGGGATAAAAGCCTCATGTAGAAATACCCTTAATATGACAGCATAGAAATTTTACCGATATCTTGAGCAAGGCAACAAGGGCTGAGCCCATGTACACCTCCTGACTTCACAGCCCCATTTACAGGCTATGCTTTTGCTGATTGGGAGGAGGCTGCAAACATGAGGAAAGTATTCACCAGTCTTACTGGTAGCAGCATACAAGACATGGTGGGGTCAGAGGCAGAAGAGTCTGGGAGTTAGGTAGTGGCCATGTTCACCTGCCCCCCCCCCGAGTTCAGCTTCAAGCATGACCCTCTTCCCATCCCACTGACCCAGAGTAAGGGCAGTGAGAGACAAGAAGCGTCCCCACACTCTGAATTTGCATTGTTTGCCGTTAATGATGTTGTCACAATGCCAGATTGTGACTGGCTGTTTGGCACGGTGACATCATTGCATCACAATATGAGCCCAGAACAGCTGAGGGAGGGGGTCATGATTAATACAACTGTTACAAGGGGAAGGAAGGGTGGGTGAACAACGCGCACACACAAAAGTGTTATGGGTTTAAAGATGGCTTGGATGACCTTGGGACACCTTCCAACTCAGTGGGCAGGTTCACATGATCATGGACAGAAAATAAGCTACGGTGGCTTATTTCCCTCCCTGCCTGTGCTGGTTGCAAGCTGCCTAATTAGCATAATTACCCTGGCTGGGCACAAGTTGTTGTGACATCTGAACTGGGCAAGGCTGGGTGGACAGGTTAGTTTACCCTCTCTTTGTTATGCGGATTAGCTGATGGCTTTCAATAGGTGACTAAAGAAATGGCCAGTGACTGTTCTGGAAAGGGGCATTCCTGTCTTCCCTCCCTTTCCCCCTTCCCTAGGCTAGGTTGATATGTCAAAGTGAAGGAAAGACAGACAGGAACATATTTTTTAAAAGACAAGACACTGTCCCAAGAAACTTAGGATGGTGGTTGCAATAGGGATATGGGAGAAATCCACAATGGATCCAAATGAGTTTGGATTTCTATGATTCTGACCTGCAGATTCTGCAGTGGACCAGCTTTTTCTGAGTAGCGTGGGTTTGTTTGTTTTTTACTCTGGGGGAGATTCGTGCAAGTGCACAGTTTCAAAAGTGCGCACTGCGCAAGTGCACATTAGCACTAATATGCACTTGCAGCCATGCGCATTTGCGCAAATGCAAACAGGATCGAAATACTCATAAACAAAAATCCAGTTCTGTCAGTGAGCAGACAACAGAATGAAAGACATCTGACAATCCACGAAACACAGACCAAACAGATTTAACAAAATCCATACAACCCTAGCTGCAACCTTATAAATCTGTGGGAAGAGCAGCATCTGTCAGAGTGTTTAATGCTGTACCTCCACCTATGCTCAACGTGCATATAAGTAAATAAAACACAACCATTGCAAAATTCCAGTAAGTCTCAGTGACCCTTTCCAAAGGAGACCAAACCCAGGTAGGTGCTGCACCCTGAAACCTCTCACAGCTGGAGGACTGGGGATGCGCATAGCTCAAGTATGCTTTTGAGGATCTTTCAGGAAATGTTTCAAGTGGACTGAAAGACATTTTCATGCTGAAAATCCATTCCCAAGGAGTTGCCCTGAAGACAACAGAGATTTAGATATCTGGTTTAAAACAACATGGGCTGTTGGGCCACAGGGAAGGTGTTAAAGTAACACAAAGTCTGTTTTGTCAAGGTCTGAAATCAGAATGACTGAAAGGACTGGGAGGATAAGTGGCAAGAGATCCTTCAATCTGTTGCTGCAAAACAGGCTTGCAAGGTGTGTGAACAATTCAACAAGCCCACAGCCAGTGGGAATTCTATTCTTCTCCACAGGGCTTGCATGAGGTAAGACTCAGCGGGGAGTTATTCTTACCCTCTTCACTGGGGAAATATTAGGCCCTATTTCCAGTCATGAATGTTGTGTTTTTTGTGTTATTTTTCCTAATTAATAAACTAGCTTGGGTGGGGGAGTGGCCTAAGATTTAAAGCGACTCTCTACATTCATTTAAAATCCAAATCTGGCTACATGGTGAAATTAACAGCAATGTCCAGACCCTTCCTCAATTTCCTAAACTTCAACCTCACCAGACAGGCAGCCCTGGTTCAATCTGTTGGAACCTTCTCTGTTCTACACAGACTCTGCAAATCCAAACATTATCCTTACCCAAAGCTCTCTTCCAAATACTCATTACCAGCATTGAGATCAAGGGCTCCTTCACACAGAGCTTTTATCCTGTGATTGAGATGGCTCCCTCACAGAAGTTTGCGGGCTCTTTATATGAGGCCATGAACCTCCAAGGCGTCTCCTGCACTAATTGCCTTTGTTCCATTTTTAAAGAGATCGCAGATATGAGCTGTCAAATTACCCCGTTGTGTTCTGCTTGAGTTTCCTCCATGAAAAGAGTTAAAGTGGCAAGAAGAGGAGGGAGATCAATGAAGATAATGGAAGACTCAGATACAGGGAGAAGGAGGGGCAAAGGGGAGGGGGGAAAGGAAGCGGGTGAAAAAGGGAGTCATTGTGATCCTGCATGTAAAACGGAAGCTGGAAGCCCCGTTTTAAATGCAGGGTTTTAGGCTGATGTAGAGATGCCACCTGAGCTGCCAAGCATCCTGCCACTGCTGATGGGTATGCCCCAAATCCTCAGTTAGTGAATATAGCATTTCGAACAGGGCAACCCTTTTATTTGCTTTTGTGGATCCTGAGTGTATCCCGTCGCTGTATCTACAATGACTCAACATTTTATTTTTGAAAATAATAATCATATCATTATGTTTCAGGCATTATCAGATTATCAGGCATTAGCCTGCCAGTCTCACCATAGGGCTGTGGGGCTGGGAAGTATTCTCCATTATCTGATCTACAGACATGTGCAGCAGCTAGTCATGCATAGATGACGATAGTATTCAGAAGGTGATGACTAAGGCGTTATCTGCAACTTTACGAACTGCTCTGAAGTAGCCTATAAAGACAAAATAGCATGGCAAGGGGCCAAAAATATGGCAGCAATCCTAAAACTGTGCTAAATAATGTGTAGAGATGCCCCAAGCAGAGGAATCAGAAACGTGTTGTGCTTTTGTATTTGTTCTCTGCAGTTTGAAAATATCAGTTTGTCTGCACCTCTGTACATCACCAAAATTACTATGCATTTTGGGTTGGGTTTAATGGAAAGTTTCTACATTTTCAAGTTCTTTTAGGATGCATCCTGTTATCTTTGTCAGTGTGCTAAGATGATTTAAAGACTCTAAGCCACCACTTAAGACTCTAACAATATATTACTAAGGCATTTGTACAAATAAAATATTTACCAACACACTAATACATGTAATATGTCAAAATATATGATAGCCATTTCAGATATTAATTTTAATTTCTTGTATCTGTATCAGAAGTAATATCTTTATTTTTATTTTATACACATTTAACACGTTGGCTAGGGAAAATGAAGAAAAGGCCACGCTTATATATCATCATAGCAAATAAATCGACATGCCCACAATAAAGATGTCAAAAACATGAGATATATGTCTCTTTCATATGCATAGTGAAAAATAAAATCTATATTATTATTTATTTCTTATATTTATATGCTGCCTTTCCTCCAAGGACCCCAAGGACATGATCCTCCTTCTCTCCATTTTCTCCTCACAGCAACCCTGAGAGGTAGGTTTGGCTGAGAGTCAGTGGCTGGCCTAAAGTCACCAGTGAGCTTCATGGCTGAATGGGAACGAGGACTTGGGTCTCCCCAGTCCTAGCCAATGCTTTCACCAAAAGTACACTACTTACCAGGATCCTGTCTTAAATCTACTGCAGGAGAAACATGGCTAACCCTCCAAGAGGTAAGGGGAAGCAAAGCTACAGCCTCAGATGGCCTACAACACAGTGGAAGGGATGGCAAACTTTGATCCTTTTAATTAAAACACACACACAAGCATGTGCGTGGCATTTACTGTCTTGGTGCTTTCATGCTTTTATGCCCCCACCTTGGAAACACCACTGCCCCTGCATCTGCCCTACCACTGCTGCCAGTGGACCAGGCAGGTGACAATCCTGAACAGGTGAGCAACCCTACGTATCTGGACCAACATGTGGACTTTCCCCCCTTCTGGTCAAAAGGCTATGTCCGTCCCTGAAAAAAAGGGTCTAGCTGATCTCTGCCCATCTACCCTTGCTAATGCATCAAGTGCATACTTAAGGAGCAGCATAATAAGACATCTGTTTAACCAACAGCCTCCCTAAGCAACCATTTTCTGACCGCTGCTGATGTCCACAGCATTTTTACAGCCACATCCCAGTTTTGACAGTATTTCAGACTGAATATCCTACCTTGCTCTTATTTCCGTCGGGGCTGCATTCTTGGACCTTTCCGCTTTGCAGTATTTCTATACCGCTAGCAGCCATGCGGCACAAACTCGACAGATGAATACATTGTGACAGAGTCTCGGCTCGCCTGTCTGCTTAGCACTGATTTATATCTGAAGACCTTTTAAAATCTGTTTTCTACAGACAGAAGCAAAGAAACAAAAGCCATGGGGGAAAGCCAGGAAGTGGGTGAAGGCAAACCGTGTTCTGCCTCCAACATGTCGAAAGGTGTTTTGTCTTTTCGCTGGCTGTAGGACATGGACGTGTTGAGGCCAAGGGCTCCTGTCCCTTGATAGGATTTAGGAGTAATCTTTGGAAGAAGCAATGAGAACCAATGTTAGTTGTGAGGAGGGGGAGGGGGGAGAGAGAGAGAAAGAGAGAGAGAGAGAGCTAGCTCACCTATAATAACAGGCGAATGATTATCAACCTTTTCTGATCAAGACCCACTTCTAACCCTAAGTTATTATGTGGGACCCAGTGTTCTTTTTTAACTGTAGATGATGTTCTGCTGATCTCCCTCTCTCTGGCTGAATCTACACATAGCAGTTTTACTGTTATCATACTGCAATGATAACTATTGGTGCACATGTCACCAATGGGCCCCAATAGTTATGATAATAGTATAACTCTCTCTCTCTCTCTCTGCCCTACTTTATCATTCTCCATGCTGCATCCCCATATTTCCACTTTACTCTTTGTTCCCTTGGAGATCTTGTGGGTACTTACCAGAAAGGACTTTTCTGTGGTGGCACCGTGGCTTTGGAACAACCTCTGCAGGACATTTTGCCTGGCACCATCATGACTGTCATTTAGGCACCTAGCTAAGGCTGTCCTGTTTTCTTGACCATTCAATTAACAACAATGGCTTTTATATTATTTTATATTATTCTATTTTATGCTATATTTATTTATTATACTTTTAATGCATCCAATAACCAAGGTTCTCTGAGCAGATTACAAACAATTAAAAGACTAAAATACCATAGATACAGTTAAAAAAATACAATACAAATACAATACAAATATTTAAAAGAATACAGTACAAAACAAAACAACAAACAACACAGGAATTGATAAAACAGCCATAAAAATCTAGAACAATGTCTCTAAAATACCTGGGAGAAAAGAAAGGCCTTTGCCTGGCACCAAAAAGATAACGTAGGCACCAGGCGAATCTCTTAAGTGGGGTGCCACCACTGAGAAGGCCCTCTCTCTTGTAGCCACCCACCTAGCTTCCTTTGGTGGGGGTACCCAGAGGAGGGTATGACCTAAGGGTCCAAGCAGGTACATATGGGAGGAGATGTTCCTTGTAGATATTCTGGTCCTGAGTCATTTAGGGCTTTAAAGGTCAACGCCAACATTTTGAATTGGGCTTGAAAGCAGACTGGAAGCCAGTGCAGCTGATGAAGCACTGGGATCACATCATCATCTCAGCCAGTCCCAGTTACTAACCTAGCAGCTCTGTTTTGAAATAATTGACATTTCTGAACCGTCTTCAAAGGTAGCCCTATGTACAACACATTGCAGTCATCCAACTGCGAGGTTACCAGAGAGTAGATAACTGTTGCCAGGCTATCTCTGTCTAGATAGGGTCACAGCTGGTATATCAACCTAAGTTGATAAAAGGCGCTCCTGGCCACCAAGGCCACCTGGTCTTCAAGTGACAATGATGAATCCAGGAGCACCCTGAAGCTGCGCATCTGATCTTTCAGGGGGACTGCAACCCCCTCTAGGACTGGTTGAACACCACTCAAGCAGACAGACAAACTACCAGCTAATTGTAACTCCATCTTGTCTGGATTGAGCTTCAGTTTATTGGCCAGTATATATCCAGTCCATTACCCTGCTCAGGTACCGATTCAGGACAGCCACTGCCTCACCTGGGTTTGATGAAATCCCCTCTCAGGGTCAGATTGTAATAACCCCTTCACCACCCAAAACAGCTCTGCTGGATGACACTGTGGAGATGCAATGGAGATGGAAAATAACCTCTTCTTTGCCACCATAACTGGCCCAATGTAGGGTCGATAATGAGCTCTAACCAGTGCTTGGTTGGATTCAGCACAAGTCTTTCTTCACTTGTGGTCCAGGCGACACCCCACTTGCTTCCTTTCCCTCAGCCACCAGGTGTACCAAGGAACTAATTTGGCTCTGCCAAGTGGGAGAGGGTGCTTGGGCATGATATTGTCAACCACCGTGGTCACTTTCCTGTCCCATACAGTGACTTGGGGTTTCAACAGGAGTGCCAATCAAACCAATTGGAAAGTGCTTCAGAGCCCTTTGGAAGCCACTGGCCTCCATTAGTCTCCAGGGGCAGACCATTCAAATAGGTCCCCCACTCTTGCATAGGGGAAAAGCTGCTGAAAGTCTAAATCTCAATAGGTAGAGATCTGACTATGACAGAGGGGTAGATGTTAAATCCCCCACTTTCAGATCACTGTCTTCCTGCCCAACTGACAAAACCGAATCCAGAGTGTGGCCTGATGCATGTATTGAGCTGATTCCATGTTGGGACAGCCCCATGGTTGTTATGGCATCCATGAAGTCCTGAGCCACACCAGATTGGACAGACTTGGCATGGATATTGAGATCCTCCAGGACCATCATTCTGGGAGTCCTCAGCACCAAGTCTGAGACTCTCTCTGTCAGCCCTTCCCACTTACCTCCCCCCCTCCAGACACATACACTTCGAAGAGCATTAAGTTGTCATGGAACAGACAGCTCCATGACAATGCCCACTCATGCCATTTCTCTCACTCAAAAACCTTTGAGGTATATTTTTCAGTTACATTTGTATTCTCTAGAAACCTATGGCAGCATACATGAGGGGTGAACTCATTTTATCCTCAAAAACCCCTGTGAGGCATGTTAGGCCAAGAGATGGTGACTTACCCGGTGAGCTTGAGAAAAGGATCCAATAGTTCCCTATGGGAATCCCCTCCCATGAATGCAGCTCAGAGAAAAATGCCCCCATGCCGCAAATGTTGTTTCCCTATAATTCTTCAGAAGTTACTTGTTCCTAAAATGCGCCTCATGGAAAATGCAGCCACTGAACATCAGCATTGCATTTCAGGTGTTTTTATCATTATTGCAGCCTGTGGGGATGCATTTAGGAGCACACATAACCCCAGAAGAACTATAGGGAAAGCTAACTTTGTTTCCCTGTGAAACGTGATTGGATAAACTCACCCTCAGGAAAGAATCCATAACCATGAATGGTCATTCAAGGAGGTTTTGATTTCTTGAAATAATTTCAAGTGTTGCTGATTTGCAATTCAGACCCAGTATAGCTGCTGCACCTCCACCAGTTCCATCGCAACAGGAACTAACACTTCCTAAACCAACCACAGAAATGAATGGAAACGCTTGTTCCTGGAGTGGGACAGGTCAGCAGTGTTTCCTTCTGCGAGCTCCACTGACCTGCCCCGTTCCGGAAACAAACGTTCTGCTCTTTCTGGTTGCCTCAAGAACCGCTAGCTTCCCGTTGCGCTCGTGATGGGTTCTGGTACCATGCTGGCAGCATTGGATATTGCCCCTAGTTTTTAAAATAGCTTTGAAAATTATCATTAACCATACAAATGCATATTCAGTCTTTGGACTGATTTAACAAAAGCACATAATAATAGGAAAACTGGTTTGGTGCTCTGCACAGGCTCAGTGGATAACATACACTGTTATCCTATCCTATCCTATCCTATCCTATCCTATCCCATACATTGCCTGAACATAAAAAATTTTTTTGCTAATGAATCTCTCCTGCACTATCAGTATAAATGCTGAACATTTGACTACTTTGCTTCTGCTGACAGAGAGCCAACAATCTGCTACTGCTGATGTCGCAGATGTTCTAAATAAGGACAGGACTCTCACTGTGGGCTTAATCCTAGGAAATCTCTAGTGATTTATAAGCTGGTTTCCAAAGTGAATGCTCTAAGTTAAAGGACAAAGGCAACCTGTTTACTTGGGTTAGAACACATTCTGCTGCTAACCCAAAACATGACTTCTCCATTCAGAGACGACAGAGAATTGTGTCTTGCAGTTTCTAGAAACTATAACCTGCTGACCCACTAAAGTGACTGGGATGATTATGAAACAGAATGGAGGCACAGTATCAGGCACAGATTGATCCAGTTAGGATGACCTTGAAGATGTTTACCCGTTTTCATAAGTACTTCCTTGTTAGCATGGGCAGGTTCACATGTAACCCCAAACCATGCCCTGGCATTAGATGAGTGAGCTAAAGCAGTAGCAGCTCATAGGGTATCTCCAGATGCTAGAATTGTGAAAAAGAGAGTGGCCAGTTTATATTAATAGTTTGCTCACACTGACATTGGCCCTTAATAATCATTCTAGCTACCACGGGAGTATTGGGTACTAGGACTAAATGGAAAAGAATGCTAAAACGAATGAATGGCGAGCTGTGTGAGTGCTGAGTGATCATTTCCATTAGCGATTTGAAATAGGTTAGGAGCTGTCCAGCTTAAGCATCTGGTGCCACCTAGTGGACACTACAGATATATCAGCACTAGCTATTTTTCAGCAGATATGCACGAGGACACACCTTAAACAACGATCACATGAAAAATGAAGTTAGTCATGTTCAGAAAAACCTGAAAAGAAACTGTCCAAAATCCATATTACCATAATATCTTTATTAGGCCAACTCCAAGGTGTCAAAATACTACGCAACACCCCCTTGGTCTGTGACAAGTCCTGCTTCAGATCAAAAGGGTAAGTAATATTGCAGTACAGGACCCTGTAGTGGAAGAGAAAATAAAGCCCAGAGTGCAAATGCTGTAGACAGTGCATGACAAGCATGCATTTTCTTGAAAGGGAAGTTGTGTACCACTTGCGTACCACTTGCACTTCCTGTTAAGTTAATCTGAAACTTGAAACTGTCGGTAAAGAGGAAGAACAAAAAATGAAAAAGCCGTCAGGTGGGTCTAGCAAAGGTTGTCTCCGATGGGGGTTGAAATTGTCTGGGAACAAAGTGAGCCAGTTAGTGAGCGTGTCAAGGGATCATATCACTTTCTCAAGCCACATCCCCGTTTTATTGCATGTAATGCAGTGGACCTGGCACCCTCCATATGTGTGGGATTGCAATTCCTGTAATTTCCAGCCGGTCTGACCACTGGCTGGGAATCATGGGAACTGCAGCCTGACACATATGGAGGGTGCCAGGTTGGGGAAGAGTGCAGTCGTCAGTACCCCACAAGTATGCAAGAACTAACAGGAGTGTGTCAAACTGTAACATGGCAACAAACCTTTGGAATCAGTGGTTTGGCTTCTCGGTATCACCTTAGGAAGCTAGGAAGGGGCCTTACATGGAGCCAGGCCACTGGTTCATCTCGTCCAGTATTTCTGACACTGGCTGGCAGCGACTATCCAAGGTTAAAGGCAGGAATTTTTCCTGCCCTACCTGGAGATGCCAGGGATTGAGCCTGGGACTGAGCTTCTGCACAGAAAACCAGTGCTTGACCACTGAGCCGTGACCCCTCCCCTTGTCAGATGCACCGAGCAATGTTTATTCCCGTTGCTCCATTCTTCACTTAAGGACCATAGTTAATCCCAAGTGCAGAATTTGCTGGGAGAATGAGTGTGTTGAGCCCCTCCTTTTCTCTTTTTTCTTGTTGGTTTTGTTTTAAATGGGAGGAACTCAATTCATGTCAAAGTGCTGTAAATGAGAGCCTTATCTATTTCATTTCTGCTACCAAAATCAGGAAAGGGAAACTGACAAGGCTGTTTCCACAATACAGAGTGAAAACTGCATGTGGAAAGCTAAAATTAAAAGGCAGTTGGTTCATTTTATTAGGACAAGAAGTGACATTAATCGCATGACAGTAATTAATGTGCCCATTAAAAAAATATAAATAGCAGCTGTGGGAGGAAGAGCAGCATGGAGCCACGGGGGTGGGTAAGGATGGAAACTCCCCCCTCCCCACCGCCATGCTCTGAAAGCTGCTATTTTCCAATGGAGGCTTCTGTCTGATACCAAGAGCAATTCTAAGGACTGGGACAATTTTTGTCTGGATTACAATAGTGGGGGGAAAGGTTAAATTCTCCTTTCCCAGTTCATGTGGTCCCAATGATACTCCCCCCTCCCCCTACTGTCTTATATTTACATTTTTAATATGTGCACATCATCATCATCAAGTCCCACCTTTGTTCCTCTTGCAAGGAACCCAAGGTGGCTTAGATGTTCCTCATCCTCCCTATTTTGGGCTTGGACATCATGACAAGACACCCTGAGAACAAGCTATCCTCAACAACCCTACTACAAGCCATAGGTTCTCAGGGTGGTTTGCTGGGGAAAAATAATCCATGCTGGATTGCCTTCACTGGGTTTGGACATCTTGGTAAGCTACGCTGACCCTACCATGGCCCATAAACCACCATGGCTTATCATGACGTGCGAACCCAGTTCCTGTGAGCCCTGGCTCCACTACAGCACTGCTGATTGAGATTTAGTAATTGGCTCGAACCCCTTAGCCACCATTTTGCATCTGGCTCCAGTTCTGGACCCTGGGCTAATAAAAATACAAGGCTGAATTCTACCCTGATCTAAGACTTACAAAAATGAAAATGCATCCATGTATTTACACGCAACAAACAGACAGACAGATGCCTCTTTTTTGACCATGAAATGGAGTTGCCAAAGAAATAATTGATGTGAAAATATATCGTGAGAATTGCATGTGCTGAGCTAAAATGGGAAGCAGTTGATTTGACTAGGCCACAGGCAGTTCCTGTGTTTCATAAAACCATGCAAATTAAGAGTAAGGCAGGCAGTGCTAGGGAGAGTCTGAAACACAATATTTATTTCCTTTGAAATGCCTGTTCTGTTTTCCATTATGAAGATGGATCACATATTATTTGTTCCGCTCCCGACGTCTGCCACTGCAGGCAAGGTGTGCACAAACTGAAATTTCCACCTATTTAATTTTTGAATGAAGAGACATTGTGAAAATTAATTCATTCTCTATATTTATAGCAGCAGAAGTCCTTTCCTTCCCAGTCATCCCACCCTTGCCTCCAGCAGCAGGGACTAGACCTGAAATTGTGCCCCCCCTTTTTTAAAGAAACAGTTTTATTCTGAGAGTGGCTGCCAAAGCTAAAGTACAGGACCACACCAGAAGTAGGTGTAACCCAAAATTATAGGAGAGTATTATACCTCACTCCACGCAATCTGCATGTGTTTGCTGATGACAAGAGGTTAAACAAAGCATGCTCTGTGCATGTGACTGGTACACTCCTTTAACCAGTGTTTTACTGTACTGTATGACAAGTGAGAGAGAAAAGACATTATTATGATGATCATTGTGATATTTTATACAAAAAGCAAAAGGTAGCCACATTGGCCATAAGAAAGGGCGGGATGGGTGGAATCCAAAATCCATATAATGTAATAATATGGTGTAATAATACCTTTATCAGGCCAGCTCAAAGGCCACCCCAAAATACATGCAAGCTTTTCTGATCTCCAGATCTCTTGATCAGGCAAGATATTACAAAAAAAACAAACAGGTTGTGGAGGATGGGCAAATAGGAGGGAAAAAAAGGGCTGACAGTGTGGAAGTCATGATGTCTGCATGGTCAGAGCCTTAAGATGAAAAATGTGTACGTGGAGGGGGGAGGTTGCAGACATTCAAACTGGGCTCATCTATGTGATGTGAAGGTTTCAGGTTTCACCTGGAACTGCTTTCCCTAGGATCACTGAGAACAAGAAACAAACAATAGTTGAGTCCCAGTTTTGAAAATATAAAATCCTCAGAACTTCGCAGAGTTCAGTTTGAATGTCTGCAAACCCTCTTCCTCCCTTTTCTCTGAAGACTCTGACCATGCAAACATTAACATCAGGTCAGACTTTCCTCCATTGCTTATTTTAACACCTTCCTGATGAAGAGATCTGGAGATCTTGAAAGCTTGCACATTTTTTGTAACCTTTGAGTTGGCCTCATAAAGATATTACACTAACATGGATTCTGTGATATCTTGTGCCCTCTTTAAAGGACTTGCTCCTGGCAGTGAAATTCTTGCCTAGCAGCTTTTATCCAGGTCTTGGTCTGACACCAATAGATTACAAGCGAGGTAAGGTTTGATTCAAAGGGCAAAATCCACCAAGACCTGCCTAAGCACTGCTGGAATGAAGGAAGGCAAGAGGTACAATTGTGGTTTTTAACAGCTCCCATTCATTTCAATAGGGTCTACTCAGGGTAACTTCTTGATGGACTCTCCCCCAAAATGTGTATCTATTCACACAAACACATTTCTTGAAAGAGCCTGTTTTGAAGCAGAAAATTTATAGTCAAGAAGGCAAACAAATACTCCACAGCTATTGTTTTAAGACAAACGACTGCTCCCATAATATCAGTATTCAGTACTTCAGTTACCACTGATAACTGTTGGGACACATTACACATTCTGTATGCGATTTTTCTAGCATTATTTCCTGCTTTATATACCACAGCAGATGTCATTGTGAGTGCGAGGTATAAATGCGCAAGAGGGATATAGCATCACCATGATGGGATCGTATCGATATGACACGAGGGGTAGAACTGGCCCTGGCCTCCTGGGCTCTTGTAGTTGCAGGGCTTCTCGTGCAGAAAGGGGTGTTCATTTGAACACCCCATGTGTGTTGGGGGGTGGGCCATATGAGCTTGCATGGGCCAGCCCCGCCCTGCTGCCAATGCTCCTGGCAACCACACTCCATCAGCCATGTGTTTGTCATGTGGGAGGGCTCTACACACATACCAACATATACGCATAGAGTTCCTTCAGGGGGAGATCCTGACATGCGCCTTTGGCATTGTCGCAAGAGTTCCCCTTGCATGGAGAATGCACATACAGCAGCTTCACAGGCTTGCTGAACACATTTTTGTCAGGTTGTGGGTGCATCACCTTAGGAGTGCCTAGCCAATATAGCCCCGCAGCCCCATCATGTGGTTTAACCACATGAGGGAGTTTGTCTGACTCTCCCTAAAAAGTATTCCCCATTCACTGTACAGGAGGAGGTGGTTCTGTGCCATTGAAGTGAATGGTGAAACCTGCATTCAGCAGAGATATTCTTCTAAATAATCACAGGGCAGCTGGGGGACGAAAGAGATTATTTCACCACAGGACCCATGGTTTTAGCGCAACCCTCGTGATCAGATACTAGGAACCTGTTTCTACCACAGATGTACTACAATGGCAAAAAAGGAGGGTGGTGGAATCCCTTTGAATTACACCAGACTGGATTTTTATCAGACACATATTTACAGAGCAGTGTTGTTTAAATTTACTTAAGCATGTTCACAGCCACATGTTCAGAGATTTGAACTCCTGGCACCTCCTCAGAAGTTCCGCTTGTTCAAGGTCATGGAATCCTCTTCAGATTCCATGTAGATTGCTCAAGCTTTGCCTTTATCATATCTGAGAATAAGTATCAACGCATTATTCCAGCCTCATGTGATTTAGAAAGGAAGCAAGACATTATGTGTGAGTACAGGAACAAACACACATACCCAGATGGCAGTCAGAACCACATGGCAGAAATCTGTGACCGTATTATCATCAAGCAGGGAGGATATTTCAGTGAGAAACAATCATTAAAAAATAACAGTTTTGTCTTTAGGTTGCTGTTTTTTTTAAAGAGATCAACCAATTTATTGTGGAATTAACTTTCAAAAATGTGTGTGTGTGTTTTATAAGGCTGCAATCAATGGGACTTTCTTCTGAACCACATTGTGCTGTGTTACAAAAATCAGCAGCAACAGCAAACAAAAGGAGAGATTACTGAGTGCAAATAATACGTCAGTGTCAATGGACTTTTTATCCTGGAGTGTCTGCCCCAAGAAAACAGCTGAGATTGTAGCCATCTGGGAACACAGGGATTACCATTCACGTGGGGTGCTTTTTTCATCATCATCACCACCACCACCACCACCACCACCTCTTCCATTTCATACCTGCTTTTCAAGACCAGTCTTCCCAAGGAGGCTTACAGAATAAAAACAATACAAGAAAACATAATAAAAGATACGAAGTATTAATAATTTTAAATAAAACCAGTTCCAATTAAAAATATAATGTAAAAGACCTGCCTGCAGCAAATACCATTAAAACTCTCAACTAAAGCAAGAGAGAATGGGTGAGTTTTTAAAACAGTCTTAAAAGCAGCCACGGATGGGGCCAGCCAGATGTCTCTCAGTAGGGCAGGGGCCACCACAACCACCCTTAGTGTTATTGGTGGCAGGCCAAAAAGCAGGGCCTCCAAAATGGATCTTAAAACAGATCAAAGGATTGATGTTTGATTGGTTACAGAGCCACAGAAACCATTTTTTCCTAGGAGTTTATCTGATGTTCTGATCTGCCCATTTCCATAAGGGCAATATCCCAAATCTTGTTGTGTTACTATACCATTGTTGGAGGTTCTTTTAGATTCCAGCCACTGGCAATTCTGACTTAGTGACTTTATTTATTTATTTATTTACAATATTTATATACCGCTCCATATCTAGAACAGATTTCGGAGTGGTGAACACAAGAAATTGAGGTCAAGCAATAATGATCATACTGTAATCCATGTACTTCGTTTATCCTTATCCCCAACTATCAGTATTTAAGACCATATCAAATAAAATACCATGGACTTTCCATAAAGTGGAGCAACACACTGTCTTCCCCAGCCCCTGCTTCTGAAATGTTTCTGGCCCTTGGGCCATAATCCAGGATATCTAATGCTGTCCTCAGATAGAAATCATCTTGAAGCAAGGGATCTTGCTTATGATCCTTCCATGTATTCAGAGAGTGTCAAACAGAAATCCATTAATTATGCATGCACACACCCTTTTCTCTAAGCAGACATAATTTTGTAGTGTAAAAGGAATGTCGGCAACATGACCAGACATTTTGGATTCGTCTCCTAGAATGTTTAAAGAGTTGCAAACAAATATATGTTTTGTTTCAGCAACAAATTAGTATGCAATCTTGTTCAGGAAACACAGGAATTAAAAAATGGGAAACTTGATTTAGACCAGTGATTTAGTTTAATCCACCCTGCCATTAGATGACTGTGAAAAGGCGGGACTCCAACAGAAAATTAACACCCCAAAAAAGATGAAGGTGGCTTCCATCTGCCCCAAACTGCATCTTGATATCATTTTTCCAATCCTGAAAGGCATAGCATAATGAGGAAGAAATGCAGTACTAATGTTATGAAAGCTAGACACTAAGCATTTAAACATGAGGCCTTTATCCTGCACCTTTACTGAGGCTTCTGCTTCCGGATTCTTTGTAGGATTAAGATCAGCTCCTTTACACGTGCTGTTTTCTAGGGGGTTTCTTTCTTTGCTTTTCTCTATATTTTATTATGCAAGCTCTAGATGGCGCTGTGGTACAGTGGAATTGTGCAATTACACGAGACATTCATTCTGCCATTTCTAAATAATACCAGACTTTACTGGCTAGGGGGAAAAAACATGATAATGGTTACAAAGCATGGGAGAGGCCCTGGAGGATGGCAGTGTCATGAAAAGGACCTGCAAGCTACCATGAGTGAGCAATCATAAGCGCACAATAAAAGTCTTGTGTAGAAAGGCTCACCTTTTTGGCTTATACAGAGAGCCATTTCATATTGGTAACTGAAATAGTAGCAGTAATCAAGTGATATTTGTATCCCCATTGCATGTACTATAATAGTCATGCCATGCAACTAACCTATTACTTTACAGTTGCATTGACATGGGGGGGGGGGGTTGTTTGAGAAACTGAAAGCAAAAGCCATCCGCACTTCAGATGATTCCTTCTAAGGTGAGGCACAACCCTATCAATGCTTACTAAGAAGTAAACCTCACACAGTTCAATGCAACTTAGGGTCATAGTACATGTTATGCTGCCGCGATTGTTAAACAGACCAATGACGTCTTCTCTATTGGAAAGTGCCCTCTCTGCTGCTTTTACCTCTGCCAGTGTTCAGGACCTATGTTTACTTTGCAAACAGGGAAACCTAAGCTGGGGAAGGTGGAAGAAGAAGCAGGGAGAAAGTTTTAGTAGGGAAGTGGTTGAAAGGGGACGGGTTAAGCTACTTCCCCCCTGACTCGCTTCTCAGTTGCAAAGAAGCTGCCAGGCAAACACATGTTTGGAGCTGCGATGTGTGTGTGTGTGTGTGTGTGTGTGTGTGGTGGGAGGACCAACTGGAGGGTGATTTGGAGCAGCAGAATGATGGGCGGGGAAGGCACTTAGGGCAGCATCCAGTACCACCTCTGTGCTCCCACTCATTCTGTTGTGCAAGCAGGACCCACCACTCATGCAACAGAAAGCTAACAGTTCAAAAAGCAATCCCAGAAACAAGCAGAAATGCTTGTTTCCAGATTGGGACAGGTCAGTGAAATGTCCTTGTGTGCACTCCACTGACCTGCCCTGTTCTGGAAACAAGCATTTCTGCTTGTTTCATTTGCTTTTAGAACTGCTAGCTCCCCGTTGTGTGAATGGTGGGTCCCACTGGTGCACGAGCAGGCTTGGACACCGGCCCTCGCCTCCAGTACGACAGTGCCGTCTCCCAGGAGGACAGCGGGTGGGTTGTTTCACCCATATATGTAATGTCTAATTCAGCCCGTCAAAGTGGTTAACTCTGGTTTCTGGTGCCCCATCTTGAAGTTGCCCTTTCTAACCTGAGCCATGCCAAAGGGCACATTTTACAACTCTGACTTCTTCGCTTTTGCTCCTTTTTAGATATGTTGCCCTCTGCCACATACACATCACTCAACAGAATATTTAGGAGCTGGGAATACAACAATGACACGTGGACCAGCTGTGTGTGTTGACTCCCCAGCCAAGCGCAGGGTAGCTTTCATTAATCTGAAACCTTGACAGTGAGCCAAAGGGAACACTTATATAACTAATTCAGAGAGTTAAAACTGCATAGGACAAAAACAAACAAGTAAGAGACACTTTTACTTGAAAGAACACTTAGCCTGACTTACTTACCAGTCTGCACATATTATTATTACACCATTGGGCAATCTGGGCCTTCATATAACTTTATTTGGGCAGGTGGGGAGGGGGGAATACACAAACGGTAAAGGAACAGCAGTGCAAATTAAAAAGTGCAGGCAAGATGTTGGAAGGCAATACATTGTTTAAACAGCCAGTGTAACGTAAATGCTTGCAAAGGTTTGCTTATTTTGTTACACCTGGGCTTTCAAAATTAGCAGATCATAATCTTCTTTCTTTTTGCCAAAACAGCCATGTGGAATTGTATTTACCAGTCAGAAGCACAGCCGAGATGGCTGATCAGCTGCTAAGACCAAAGCTGCACCATGCCAGCAGCTGTTCCTTCTCCCGAGAGACATTTTGCATCTACTTTCAAAGCTACTGACCCATCCTCCATCATGCTTTTTACCTACTTATTTATCTGTTTCCTGTTTATTCCCTTTCGTTCTCCGATGCTTTTCAGGCAGGATGTTTTTAAGCAGTTTCTCACAAAGAGGAACAGCTGAGAGATCTGTCCCGTTATTATTTTACAGTCAGAGCTACCATATCTAATTGCTTTGAAAGAGACTATTATATAGCTGTGAACTGATGCTCCTTAACGTGTGAATGTTGGAAAGCACGAGGTTCCATTGCCGCATAGCCTTAGTCTGAAGTGCTTGCCAGGATGCACATGTCAGGCTGTGATAAGCGCTGAGGAAAAAACAACTACTACTTGCTAATGGACAATAATACAACTTACATGTTCAAAGCCATTGCCATTAGGGTTATTAGGCGCAAGGCTGGGCCAGACATTTTGCTGCCTACAGTAAAGGACAAAATGGCATGCCCCCCTCCATTATATGTAAAGAAGCCAACAGGGATTACAGCTGAATCTTACTTCAACACTGGAAAGAGAGGGCATCATCTACCATGGCCAAGGGCAGCAGGCAAGTTTAGGTGGTGCGAAATGGGCTCTGTGGCACACAGAGCTCTGTCCTCCAAGACAGGGGAGTGGTGGGGAGGAACAGTTGGCAGACTGCTGCCTGCCAGCATCTGCTGCCCGAGGTGATTGCTTACTCTGCCTAATGGCTCTGGTCAGGTTCAGTGTATGAACAAGTCTATATAGGGGAGAGTTTCAGTTTTTCTCTTCATAGTGTTATAGTGATAGAAGAAAGTGACCCTCAATCCTGTTGCCTCCTATACGGTTATTAAAGGCACAGACACCTAATTTCATATTGGCATCCATTACTAGGCATATATATTTTTTATTCTCTTGAAATAAAATCAACCACATTGTCAATTAATGGGTTATGTCATCATTAATGGTAGCTTGCAAAGTTAGAGAGGCCTTCTGCCTTTCAATATTTTTGACAGTAAGTACAAAGGCACTAGGATGACTGACAGCCCTTATGTTTACATTCTATAAAATTTTATTTTCTTAATATTTCATGGAATTAGGCTGCAATCCCATGGTTCCTGGATGAGCATGCCAGGGGACATGGAACAGAGTGGAACTCCTTCTCCGCCCTCAAAAGCTTCCTCCTTGCAGGTGATGAAACCTCTGCCATTCTTGCCATGCTGCCATCAGTGCTCCAATGGCAGTAATGGCAAAAAGTGGCATGCTAGGGGGCATTACATAGGGTCCAAAGCCCTCCCATTCCTCCAAAACACACCCCTGAAATGGCAGGTGGGAAAGTATGCCAGCCCTGGAGCTGATGTACTTCTTTCCCTTCCAGTCCCCCACTTTCCAGCAGGACTTTGGATTTGATGGTTCCCCTCTCGTGGATTTCCCCTCTGGATTGCTCTGTTAATTAATTTTAAAATCTATTTGGCTCTCTGTATTTATGTTCTGGCATTCCTGCAATGATTGCTCACCTCTTTAGGTCTCCTCACCACAACATTTTTGGCTACAGGTCTCAGTATGTCTAACATTATACTTTTTTGCTGCTTGGCCTGAAAAATTATCCCTACCTCATTTCTAGGCTCAGTTTCTTCTGTGGCGCTGTATGCCTTCTGTTGGTGGCTGGGCTAATGGACACATTTCCCTGTCATACTTAAAAATGCACAGTCCATTTCCTGGAACATCCAGAAATACTTTAACAACGAGATACATATTTTCAGGGATCAAAGCAGTGGGTTATTTTATTTTTAGGACATCCCCATTTGAAGGCTCTTCTAAAATGTAAGAGTAAGAGCAATTCTTTAAAGTGCTACTGAACTTCCTTTGGGCCCAGGACAAAAATAGCCACCAACGCAGTCACATGCCAGGCTGCGAACTGCCTCCTTTGTAATTCACAATTTTGGGAGGCCTCCCTTGAATGACCAGCTGTGGTTGATCAAAACTCGGTTTGTCAGAACTCTGTTTCTTTTAAAAATATATTAATTATTTCAACATGGTGTTTTATTCTTCTATTCTGTCTGCTGTTCACTGCTCCGAGATCTTTGGATGTGGAGTGATGCACATGCTCCATGTTTGGGTGTGCCTAAAGTAATTAACTGGCTCCCGGCCATCATGTTCATCCTCATGAATGTGAATCTGAGGAACCACAAGAACTGTACCACAAGTACCACAAGAACTGGCTGACAGACCCATTGGCAATGGGACAACAGTGCTTGTGGGAATACAAGATGGGAAAGCCTTCTGACAATTAACATTACAGCATAGTACCATCTATACAAATGGCCAGGGGGACATCCAAAATCTTTAGATGATCACACAACTGGATGAGCACTTTTTTATATATATATAGATTTTCACTGCATGAACCTGGATGAGACACAAACATGAAATTTGGTGATCTAATGAGAGTGGGAATGCTTGATAGGCCTCTAAGCAGTGACAATAATATCCTCTTAGTGTAAACATCTTAACATCCTGATAGGCCTCTTAACATCCTGCACTTTGCTTGGGGGAGTGTGTGTGTGGTTTGAGATGGGTGGTGTCCTGTAACAGAAACAGATAATGGAATTGATTATGGAGAGGGTCTTCTCAAGAGTCTGGATTTGACCCAGTGCTGGCTTCAGGTTTTTGAGGGCCCTTGGGAAAGACATCCTCAATAGGCCCCTTCCTTCAGTGAGTCTACGTACTCACTGCCATTGTCAGCAACCGCTATTGCTTCTTCTCGTTCTCTTTCCCAACACTGCTACCACTTGCTGACTCATAGGCAGAGAGCCAGTGAGCAAGTAGGCAGGGGCATCTGCTGCTGCTCCTTCTTACTCCACCATTGTCTGGGCCCGAGGGAGAGGTGGGTGACCAAGCAGGTTGCAAAGGTGGGGAGGGGGAGCAAATCCAGGGGCTATTGCCAGTGGATCCCTGCTGGAGAGGGGGCCCTTGGCCAGTGCTTGACCATGCCTACCCTTGATGCCATACCTGAAATTTTGACTAAGTTCTTTCAAATGCAGTCTAGAAATAGACGTCTAGCGTATTTAGAAACATGGAAAAGAAAAAGTAGACAGGGATTAAGCCATTTTAAATTTAGACTGGAGCTAGCCATTGAGAGAGTTGTGTGGCTGCTGACAAAAAAAAGCACAGCCCTGTTTTCCTCTGCCCTAGCCCCACTGGCAGCTGACACTTTTTCACGCTATCCAGTACATACAGTCAACATGCATAGGATGGGAGAGGGTTTGTAGTGACTCTGCCCTCTGCCATACATGCATTTGTTTGCAATGTGCCAATCGCTATGTGTATACAAACTATATGTGAGCAGACTCATACGTGCATTTGGAGACACTTCACAACGTACCGTCTGCAGCTGTGTGTATGAACCTATACACACCAGTGTGTACGTGCAAAAGCATGTTGCAGATGTGCACATGAATGCATATATAGTGGGGGTGGGACTTGCTGTCATGATCCAGCTGTATTACACACATGTTGACTGTACACATGTTGGATCATGTAAACATACATGGTGTGATGTCACTGCACTCCAAATCTGATCACATCTGAGTTGGGTTCCATCACAAACTGAATCTTTTCAGCTAACCTCAATTCACTTGTTCTGCACTGTTCATAATGGCTGCAAAAGTTGCACTGCAGTGGTGTGGGAAATGTCTGAATCTGTCCTTAGATGAATATGCCTGTAGTTTGATGCACGCAACCCCTTGTTATGCTCCCATCCCCTCCCATCCCTCAGTCTTCTGAAATATAATCATGAATGTTCAGGTAGCACTTGCTTTAATGCGGGATTTGTTTTGGCCTAATGTATAGTTTGTAACCAAGGCATTCTTCAGTCTACGTTCCTAGGACATTATGTGTTGATTCCTGATAGACATCTGATATTTCTGAACAAAGGCGTTTAAGGACCCAGGCCCTGGAAACAGGATTAGCCAAACCTCGACCCACCCACTGCACACACAACTATTTTGAGAACCCCTTTAGTGGAAGTCATGCAAAAAGGTCACCAATATGTCATTTCTTCTTTATTCCTCCATTGGAGCCCATTCAATGCTACTGCTAAAAATATACTTGCAAAATGCACTCAACTATACAACCTTTTGGCATTTTCAATTTAAACAAAAAACACTTTCAGTTGCAGTGACAATGACAAATATTGCTGGCTGCCAGAGGCTTGTTTTCCATGACAACTACACTTACTAATATTAACATTTAGATAGTCCTATATATCTTCAAAACGTTGTACACAACATTTAACTAGTTCAGCTACTAGAGCTGCCTTGGCATTCTTTCACTGAGAAAGCTCTAACTCAGCCTTCCCCAACCTGGTGCCCTTCGGATGTGTTGAACTACAACTCCTATAATCCTGTGCTGTGCTGGCTGTGGGATTATGGGAGCTGTAGTTCAACACTTGAGGGCATCAGGTTGGGGAAGGCTGCTCTAACAGATTGTAAATAAATCCAACAGCTACTGTTACATCATTGTGCCTATAGTGTTTACAAAGACTAGAACTCTTCCATGGACACCATTGGCCACCATTTCCAGTAGTCTCTACTTGGACAGGCAAGAGTTTTCGAAGTCTGAAGACAGAAGCCTTTCCCAGCCTGAGATGGGAGGGCTCCTTAGCCCAGTGTAGAACTCATGCTTAGCATGCATAAGGGCCCAGATTCAATCCCTTCTATCTCCAGCTAAAGGATCCCAGTTAGCAAAGCTAGGAAGAAGGGCTGCCTAAGATCCTGGAAAGCCACTGTCAAAGTAATGGGCTATATGGACCATTATTCATCATATGTTCAAATTAGACCCTTTCAAGCAGTAGACTGTAGATTAATGATGTCTCTCCTAAATCCCTATTGCGCCTAATGAAAAATAATTAATGACATGATTATGCTTCAATAGGGAGGTACTAGATCTTTTGCAAAGATCCAGGGCCTCCTAGTGGGACATGTTTTGGAACATGATCATGCCATTAATTATTTTTCTTTTGGGGCAATATTCAGTTTCTCTAAACACAGTTACCATGTAGCAGCAAAAACACCAAAGTGTCCTGTAGCACCTTAACAGACTAACACATTTACTGAGGCATAAACTTTTGTGGACTAGAGTCCACTTCTAGAGATACAAGTTCAGATGCAAGGTCCACAAAAGCTTATGCCATAATACATGGGTGCAAACGTATGGGGATAGTCGACCACCTCCAAACTCGGAGACGACTGACTATCCAATGCAGGGCGGGCAGAGTGTGGAGGGGATCCTCTCCTCCATGCTCCAGCCGCCCTGCATTTGTGGCTAGATGGCCGACTTTGGCTGTCTAGTTGGGGCGGCTCGGAGCAGGGTGGGGAGGTCAGACAGCGCATATGAAGAGTCGTACTGGCGCTTCCGCCCTCCCCGCCCCTCCCAGGAACACCCACTTTTCCCCCACTCCACCTTGCTCTTCTGAGTGCAGAGCCGGGGGCAAACCACACCACCTACGAGGCAGCAGGGGAGGTGCAGAGAGGGTTTTTCTGGGAACTGACCTCGAAGCGCTGGCTCCAAGGTTGGTTCCCGAAAAACCCTTTGGCTGTCTAGCCACTGCCTAGTGGCCACAGGATTGCGCTCTTAGTCTTTAAGGTGCTGTAAGATGCTTTGTTGTTTTTTCTAAATACAGCCCATTGATCTTGAGTTTGCATGGTCTAATATCCCACTTTAAAAGCCACCAGGGATGCTCAGATCTCATGTATAGCAATATCCATGAACTTCAGAGATCAGCAAACCTCTCCTTCACCAGCTGCATCAGGAGGGCTGAATCAACATCACTCACACTTCTGAATGTCCTACATCTGATATATAACAAGTGACTCTTGTTACACATTAGTTGCAGCTGGAGCCTTTAAGGTACTTTTGTAATAAATGTTGCAATGTAATTAAGGAGTCAGTATGAAGGCGTAAACAGACATCCACCACAACGTATGTCATGTTTGTCAAGCATTTTAACAAAGAACTAGGTAGGCATTCTGTGATTTGTTGCAATTTAAGGAGGCCTCAAAAATAGAAGGTTCTCAGAACATACTGTTCTCGAGTAAATCACAACCCACAAAGTGCTTTCTATGAGAATAGTATTTGTACCAGATAAAGAACAGGATCTTTAAACAACTTTTAATAAATACACCTTGTCTGACACATTGCAGACCAGACTGAGAAAAGGTATCCTCCCTTGCTTGGAAAGCCAGTGAACATCTGGAGTCTTGAAACGCCTAAGAACATCTCATTAGCATCTAGGGTAGCCTTCCCCAACCTAGTGTTCTCCAGATGTGTTCCCAGAATTCCCAGCCAGCAGGGCCAATGGCCACCTGTGCTGACTGAGAATTATGGGAGTTGCAATCCAACATATATGGAGGACACCAGGTTGGGGAAGGCTGATGGAGGGCATCCAAAAGCTATTTGGGAAAAGAACTCAGGGAAGTCACCAGAAAGTGGTGTGGTCAATTTGTCACTTGCCAGGACAATGGAACGGAGAAAATGTTTCATAGAACTCATTAAAATCAAGGGTATAATAATAAGTGATCCCCCAAAAGTCAATTTTGACATGTCAACAGACAAACAGTAAAGCCACTACCTCTTTATGGAAACAAAATACTGATGCTAAAAAGGATGAAGCTCTTCTCTGGAAGTAGGACATTTGGCTACCCCTTAAATAAATGCCCTTGCCCCTACTTTTGTACTTCTGAGGTTACTAGTAGTAGTCTGATCCTACAAGTGTTTGCAATAGGCCACTACACCATCTCTGCGCTGGTCATGCTTGTTGGAGTTATATTCCCAGTCAGCATTTTATTTATTTTATTACACTGATATCCAGCCGTTACACTACAAAAATAGTTGTCAAGGCAGCTAACAATAATCCTGTCAATAATCCAGTCCTTGCAATTGTCTCCTCTCTGGGCCTTAACATGTGGACATTCATGCAATTGAAAGGTTGCACAATGATGTTGCTCTCCCTTCTCTACTGTCATGCGACTCACACAAGACTTGCACAGTGTAGTTGCACAGTTTGCTGGTACAACATTGTGAGCGTTTTGCATGGGTACAACACTGCAGCGCTATTCTGCATATTCCTGTCCATTTTTGCCTTGCAAAACAGACCATAGGATTAGGCTTCAAGCCTGAGTCAAAAACAATCTTCTTTTATTTCTATATTAACTCCATATTTGGCCCTCTATTTCTCTTGCAATATGAATAACATTAAGTCACTACATCTGGGTAGTTACAGAAATAATGTTCAATATGTTTCTCCATAACTGCAACGAAAATTAATAATATCATTCACTGTCAGTATAGACCAATGCATCTTTACTCAGAAATAAGTCCTGCTGTAGCTTATTTGGGCTTAATCCCAAGTAAGTGTGCGTAGGATCGTTCACACAACACGCTAACTCACACTTAGTGGTTGAGTGTGGTTGTTGTTGAACCGTGGGTTGTTTGTTGAACTGTGGGTTAACATGTTGTCTGAATCCAGGACATTTTCCTCAGGGTTGCTTGTTCACCATGCAGTGTGTCTTCTTAACCACCCCAAACAACCCAACAACAAACCATGGGTTCTCAAGAAAAATAAGCCACACTGCAAGGTTAACATGCCACCCTGTGGAAAATGTCCTGGGATCAGACAACACGCTAACCCACAGTTCAACAACAACCAACACTCAACCACTAAGCGTGGGTTAGCATCTTGTGCAAACCCAGTCATAGCCTCTTATTAAACAAGACATAGGTTCCCTGCCTTAATAAAGGTGACTGACCCTTACACTATAACAAATTGTGCATTTAGACTTTTTCCTTCTCTGGGCTGCTTTGATCTTGAGGTGCCAGAAGGTTTTAAATGGAAACTGTAATTATAATTTTAAATGGTTGATAGTGACAGGAGATACAGCTATTCATCTCCCCCACCTTTCCCCCTACTGACACGGGGTAGAAAAAAGATCCCGGTTGCTACAACAAGTGAGCAAAGGAAGTGATGGATGGATCAGGCAGGAGGCACAGTAAGCAACTCGCAAAGCAAAGCAACTCACGCTTCCAAACTTAGAGTTCCAACTGCAGTACAGTTCCAAACTTAGATGTCCCACATGACAGAAACCCTACTCTTAATTCCCTACGATGCAGGAGGTGGGACTTTCCATATGATGTAGCTCGTATACCAATCTGTCCCCGCTGGCTGGAGATGATGGGAGTTGAAGTCCAACACATCGGGAGACCGCTAGGTTAGGGAAGGCTGATGTAGCTACTCTGTCCTTACACTCTGTCCCTATCTCATTAACACCTTGCTCTTGTCATGAGAGGACCTCGCCACTTGGCGGAGCTAAGAGCCAGTTCTCCTGAAACATGTCTGAACTTGCAGTTCAAATTAAGAACATCAATAGCGCATCCAGATTCCAGATCACATTTGATGGTTTCAACGTGCAGTTAGCTCTCAATGAATCCTGTCAAGAAATAGGACAGGTCATGGCAGAGAGTTCTGACAAAATGTGGTCCACTGGAGAAGGAAATGGCAACCCACTCCAGGATTCTTGCCAAGAAAACCCCATGGAAGGCTAAAAGAGATGATGCCGGAAGATGAGCCCCTCAGGTCGGAAGGTGTCCAATATACTACTGGGGAAGAGCAGAGGGTATTTCCAAGTAGCGCCAGAAAGAGTGAAGCGGCTGGGCCAAAGCCGAAAGGACACTCAGCTGTGGATGTGTCTGGTGGTGAAAAGAAAATCCGATGCTGTAAAGAACAATATTGTTTAGGAACCTGGAATGTCAGATCAATGAATCAAGGTAAGCTGGAGGTGGTCAAACATGAGATGGCAAGATTGAACATCGACATCTTGGGAATCAGCGAACTAAAATGGACAAGCATGGGCGAATTTACTTCAGGTGACCATCATATCTACTACTGTGGGCAAGAATCCTTTAGAAGAAATGGAGTAGCACTCATAGTCAACAAAAGGGTAGGAAAAGCAGTACTGGGGTACAATCTTAAAAATGATAGAATGATCTCAGTACGAATCCAAGGCAAACCATTCAACATCACAGTAATTCAAGTCTATGCCCCAACCACTGATACTGAAGAAGCTGAGGTTGATCGGTTCTATGAAGACCTACAACACCTTGTAGAACTAACACCAAAAAAAGATGTCCTCTTCATCATAGGGGATTGGAATGCTGAAGTAGGAAGTCAAGAAATCACTGGGGTAACAGGTAAGCATGGTCTTGGTGTACAAAATGAAGCAGGACAAAGGCTAATAGAGTTTTGCAAAGAGAACACGCTGATCATAGCAAACACTCTTTTCCAACAGCACAAGAGACGACTCTACATATGGACATCACCAGATGGTCAATATCGAAACCAGATTGATTATGTCCTTTGCAGCCAAAGATGGAGAAGCTCTATACAGTCAGTAAAAACAAGACCAGGAGCTGACTGTGGCTCAGATCATGAGCTGCTTCTTGCAAAATTTCGGCTGAAATTGAAGAACGTAGGGAAAACCACTAAACCATTCAGGTATGACCTAAATCATATCCCTTATGAATATACAGTGGAGGTGAGGAATAGATTTCAGGGATTAGACCTGATAGACAAAGTGCCTGAGGAACTACGGACGGAGGTCCATAACATTGTTCAGAAGGCAGCAACTAAATTCATCCCAAAGAAAAAGAAATGCAAGAAAGCAAAGTGGCTGTCTGATGAGGCTTTACAAGTAGCTGAGGAAAGAAGGGAAGCGAAGAGCAAGGGAGAAAGGGGAAGATATATCCAACTGAATGCAGAGTTCCAGAGAATAGCAAGGAGAGACAAGAAGGCCTTCTTAAATGAACAATGCAAAGAAATCGAGGAAAACAATAGAATGGGAAAGACTAGAGATCTCTTCAAGAAAATTGGAGATCTCAAGGGAACATTTTGTGCAAAGACGGGCATGATAAAGGACAAAGAAGGCAGGGACCTCACAGAAGCAGATGAGATTAAGAAGAGGTGGAAAGAATACACAGAAGAACTATACAGGAAAGATCTGAATGTCCCTGATATCCATGAGAGTGCGGTCACTGAACTTGAGCCGGACATCCTCGAGAGTGAAGTCAAGTGGGCCTTAGGAAGCATTCCTAACAACAAAGCTAGCGGAGATGACAGTCTTCCAGCTGAGCTATTTAAAATCCTAGAAGATGATGCTGTTAAAGTGCTGCACTCAATATGCCAACAAATTTGGAACACTCAACAGTGGCCACAAGACTAGAAAAGGTCAGTTGACATTCCAATTCCAAAGAAGGGCAATGCCAAAGACTGTTCAAACTACCGTACAATTGCGCTCATTTCACATGCCAGCAAGGTGATGCTCAAAATCCTACAAGCTAGGCTTCAGCAGTATGCGAACCGAGAACTACCGGAAGTACAAGCTGGGTTTCGAAGAGGCAGAGGAACTAGAGATCAAATCACCAACATTTGCTGGATCATGGAGAAAGCAAGAGAATTCCAGAAAAACGTCTATTTCTGCTTCATTGACTATGCTAAAGCCTTTGATTGTGTGGATCACAACAAACTGTGGCAAATTCTGAAAGAGATGGGGGTACCAGACCACCTTACCTGTCTCCTGAGAAACCTGTTTGAGGGTCAAGAAGCAACAGTAAGAACCAGACATGGAACAACCGATTGGTTCAAAATTGGGAAAGGAGTACGACAAGGCTGCATATTGTCACCCTGCTTATTTAACTTATATGCAGAGTACATCATGAGAAACACCGGGTTGGATGAATCACAGGTCGGAATTAAGATTGCTGGGAGAATTATCAACAACCTCAGATATGCAGATGATACCACCCTAATGGCAGAAAGCGAAGAGGATCTAAAGAGCCTCTTGTTGAGGGTGAAAGAGGAGAGTGCAAAAGCTGGCTTGAAACTCAACATTAAAAAAACTAAGATCATGGCATCTGGCCCCATCACTTCCTGGCATATGGAAGGGGAAGAAATGGAAGCAGTGACAGATTTTATTTTCTTGGGCTCCAAGATCACCACAGACGGTGACTGTAACCATGAAATTAAAAGACGCTTGCTCCTTGGGAGGAAAGCTATGGCAAACCTAGACAGCATAGTAAGAAGCAGAGACATCACCTTGCCGACAAAGGTCCGTCTAATCAAAGCTATGGTTTTCCCAGTAGTAACGTATGGCTGTGAGAGCTGGACTATAAGGAAGGCTGAGCGCCGAAGAATTGATGCTTTCGAACTGTGGTGCTGGAGAAGACTCTTACGAGTCCCCTGGACTGCAAGGAGGTCAAATCAGTCAATCCTAAAGGAAATCAACCCTGAGTGCTCATTGGAAGGACAGAGACTGAAGCTGAAGCTCAAATATTTTGGCCACCTAATGAGAAGAGAAAACTCTCTGGAAAAGACCCTGATGCTGGGAAAGACTGAAGGCAAAAGGAGAAGGGGACGGCAGAGGATGAGATGGCTAGATAGCATCACTGATGCAATGAATATGGACTTGAGCATGCTCCGGGAGAGAATGCAGGACAGGAAGGCCTGGTGTGCTATGTTACATGTGGTCACGAAGAGTCGGACCCGACTGAACGACTGAACAACAACAAGGGCCGAATTACATGCTACCTTCATTACATACCATGCAGATTTGTCTTACTCAAAAGTAAGTGCAGGCTCCCTGATTGTGGAAGGGTGGAGGCTTTAACCCTTTTGCCCCCCCCATGGTCCTGATCCAGATCAGCTCCCATAGCCCCACACACACACTTGCAATTAACATAGGAAAATAGTTTGCCTTGAGGCAAATGGCGGCTTTCCCCCATGCCAATCTCAGGTGCAGGGCCAGACTGGGACCACACTGGGGGATAAACAGTTAAACAACCCCACCTGCCACGATACAGCCCCAATCCAGAGCAGGCTCCTCACACTTACTTTTGAGTAAGAAAAGAGCATGGAAGTAGCTGTGTGCAGCCTATTAAAGGTAAAGTGCACTGTAGCCCCTAGGCACTGATCTTAAATGCATCTCTGCATTTAATGTGCAGGGTTTGAAAATGCAAATTGCATCAGCTGGGAGGGATAATTGATGGGATCAGAGCAGACATGGATCAGGAATTTAATTCTTTGCTCCCCTCTTTAGTCCTGAGGAAAGTTCCTCCTCTGAAGCTAGTGTTTGCATTGGGAGAAAATACCCCATTAGAACCAATGAGGTCAATGGGACGAAATGCAAAGAGGTATCTTGTCAGGGTGGACACTGAGCCCATAGAATCCCAGAGTAGTTCTGATTCTGAGGAAGAGCAGTCACTCCTGGGAGAGGAGTGCGCTCCTCTTTCCCAGGACCAACAGCTGACGGAGATTCCTCCCACCAGCATTCCTAGCTTAGAAAGCAGTCCAGGGAGTGACCGAGCGCAGATAGCAGACTTGGTGGATGCGCGACGCCAACGCAGAGAGCGGCGCCAGATGGAGGGTGCGGAAAGGAGGCGTAATGCCAGGTTGGCACGCAAACAACGGCTGCGCCCAGAGGATCCAAGGGAAAAGGGGAGGGACTCTCCCTTGTCCTTAAGTTCAGGGGTCTGCCAGTAATTCCCTTTCAAACGGGGACCAACTGTTCCAATGTAGGGCATAGGTACTGTGCTGCTCAGATCTAGTTGCAATCAGTATAGTTGTTAAGTTGTAAAAGAAGAATAAAGCTTTGAAAGGAATTTCTTTGTCTGTGTCTGGACTTGGCTACTGGATTAGACTGAGAGAGGCCTTCAAGGAGCCCCTGACAGCTTGGTCCCTGTTCCTCTTTTTTTTTCTTTCTCTCCTCTCTCTCTCCGATTGCCTTATGGAGGGTGCCGGGGACCCAGCAGTGCAAGCTCTGGCACAAGAGAACCAGTTGCTCCGTGATCAGATGCCTCAACTGATGGCGGCCGTGCAAAATCTACAGGCTGTGGTTCAACCCCCCCCCACCTCCGATTCCCCCACGCCGCAAGTGCCCAGTGGCGTTGGCAGAGAAGTTTTCTGGTGAGAAAGGACTTTTTCAGATTTTCAGGGCCCAATCAGAGCTGTACATGCGTCTTAGGCCTGAGGATTTCCAGACGGAACAGGTTCGTGTGGGTTTCATCATTAACCTACTGTCAGGCATGGCAGCTAAATGGGCTTCGGGGCTCCTGCTCACTAATGACCCCCTGCTCGGGGACTATCAAGGTTTCATGACAGCCATGGCACGTTTTTTTGGTGACCCCCTGTGCACGCAGACAGCTTCTCAGGAGATTTGCCGCCTCCGGCAGGGCAAGGACTCAGTTTCCAGCTACGCGACAACCTTTCGCTTGCTGATGCAGGATTTACAGTGGAATGATGCCACGCTAGTGGCTCAGTTTTTGGATGGTTTGAATAATGAGATTTTGGATGAGTTGGCGTGCACGCCTAGCCCGTCTACTTTGGAGGACCTCATCCAGACCTGCCTTCAGATAGATAGTCAGCTAGAGGGGCGCCGGCAGACCCGGCGGGGTGCCAGGGGCCGGGATTTCCCTACTCCCATTCCCCCACGTTTCCTGCCTCCTCCCCCACCCCCCACTCTGGCGCTGGGGGTAGAGGAGACCCCGATGCAGCTGGGAGCTACTCGAGCCTCGCTGCCGCCAGAGGAGTTTGAGCGCTGCCGTGCTGAGCGCCGCTGTTTTCGATGTGGAAAGATGGGGCATTTCGCCAAGACCTGCCAAGTGAAATCCACAGCTCCTCTCCTTCCCCCTCCTCCTCCTCCTCTCCTTCCCCCTCCTCCTCCTCCTCATCCCCAGGCCTGACTAGACTGCCCCCCAAGCTTGTTGGGGGCCTCCAGTGTGGGGGTCAGTTCCCCACCCGGTGGGTGCCTTCCCCAACCCCCCCACCCTCCCATCTGCTGTTGCATGTTCACCTCCGCTCCTCTCAGTGGGGGGGGTGGAGGCCCTAGCTTTAGTGGACTCGGGGGCGACGACCAGTTTCATGGATGAGACCTTCGCCCTTTTCCACAAGATTCCTACCCTGCCCCTTCCTGCCCCCTTGGCAGTGGAGACCATTGATGGGCGTCCTCTCTCTTCGGGCGCGGTGACCCGGATTACAGTTCTGCTCACTCTGCGCATCCAGTCCCACATTGAGCAGATTCAGTTTCACTTAGCCAAGGTTCCCTTATACCCACTCGTGCTGGGTGTTTCCTGGCTCTCTAAGCACAACCCTCAGATTTCTTGGGGGCTTCAGCAAGTGGAGTTTGCGTCTCCCTACTGCCGGCAGCATTGCCTCCCGGAGGAGGCACCAGCCCAGGCCTTAACCCTTTCCTCCCCCTCCTTGTCTGTTTCTGGCAGTCCTTCAGCGACTGTCATCCTCCCAGAAAAGTATGCAGCTTTTCGGGATGTGTTGGACAAGAAGGAGGCTGACCGGCTTCCGCCCCACCGCCCTTTTGACTGTGCCATTAACCTCATTCCAGGGGCGACCATCCCTGCTGGCCAGCTGTATCCGATGTTGGAGCCGGAACTTCGAGCTCTGAGGGAGTTTTTGGACACAAATCTCAAATGCGGTTTCATTCGCCCCTCCTCCTCCCCCACCTGCGCTCCTACCTTCTTTGTGGCCAAGAGATCTGGCGAGCTCAGGCCGGTGCATGATTTCAGAAATCTAAATTCCGTTTCCATCCCTGACAAGTACCCTCTCCCCCTCATACCAGAGATGCTGGAGCGCCTGGGGCGAGCCAAGATTTTCACAAAGTTGGACATTTGTAACGCATCTAATCTCATTCGCATCCGGGAGGGGGATGAGTGGAAGACCTGTTTCGGGACCCGGTACGGAGCGTATGAATACCTAGTAATGCCCTTTGGGCTCGCCTGCGCCCCTCCCACTTTTTCGCGTTTTATGAATGCCATCTTCAGGGACTATTTGGACACTTTCCTCATTGTATATCTCGATGATTTACTTATATTTTCTGAGGACTCCGATGCCCATCAGCTTCATGTCTCTGCCGTACTCCAGCGCCTCCGCGAGAACCATCTTTATGCCAAGCTGGAGAAATGTGCGTTTGACCTAACCTCTTTGGACTTTCTTGGCTACATTATTTCACCTGACAGTATCAGGATGGATCCTGCAAAGGTCCAGGCTGTCCTCTCCTGGCAGGCTCCATCCACCAAGAAGGACTTGCAATGTTTTCTGAGTTTTGCTAATTTTTACAGAAAGTTCCTGCCCAGTTTTGCTCGGCTCACTTCTCCTCTCACGGACCTCCTTAAGGGCAAGAAATCTCCTTTTCATTGGACGGCATCTGCCCAACAGGCTTTCGAGGAACTTAAGAGGCTTTTCAGTTCTGAGCTGATCCTGTTACATCCTGACCCGAGGAAGCCTTTTTTAGTGCAAACTGATGCCTCTGACTTCGCGGTGGGGGCGGTGCTCTTTCAGCCAGATCGGGAGGGCGGCGGGCTGCAACCCTGCGCCTACCACTCCAGGAAACTGACCATGTCTGAGAGGAATTATACCATCTGGGAGAAGGAACTGTTGGCCATCAAGTCTGCTTTGGAGACCTGGCGTCATCTCCTGCAGGGGGCACAGCACCCAGTCGAAGTTAGAACCGACCATTGCAACCTCGAACATCTTCAGACAGCCCGTGCCTTAAACCAGTGGCAGATTAGGTGGTCGCTTTTTTTTTCTCAGTTCCACCTTATGATTTGCCATGTGAAGGCCTCAGACAACCTACAAGCGGATGCTCTTTCTCGTAAGCCTGACCTCCAGCCAGGGAGTGAGGAAACTTCCCCCCACTCTCTGATTCGTCCCCCTCAAGGCCTGGTGGCAGCTGCAGTGCCTCATTCTTGGGAGGAGCTCCTTCTCTCTGCACAGGCTCAGGATGCTTTTGTTCGCACAAAGGTGGAGGAATTGGGGCTAGCCTCTGCCCCCCCCCCACTCTACCCCCTTCTCTTTGCGAGGTGGCCTGCTTTACCATTCTGGCCGGGTCTATGTGCCTTCTAGACCCCTCCGTGAGAAGGTCCTCCATCAGTGCCACGACTCCCCCGCAGCTGGGCATTTTGGCGTTGCCAAGACCTTGCATGCAGTGACGAGGGATTTTTGGTGGCCTCGTGTGTGTCAGGACGTCAAGTCCTATGTCGCCTCCTGCCCAACCTGCCAGCGGGCGAAGGCCCCCTCAGGCAAGCCCACATGCTTGCTTCACCCCCTGCCTACCCCCTCAGGACCTTGGAAACTGCTCTCCCTTGACTTCATCACTGACTTGCCTCCCTCAAACGGTAAGACCACTATTCTGGTGGTGGTGGATTTGTTTTCTAAGATGGCCCATTTCATCCCCTGCTCTGGGTTGCCCACAGCTGTTTGTGGCACATGTTTTCCGCCTCCACGGATGGCCCGAGGGTCTCGTTTCCGATAGGGGGGCCCAATTCACTGCCCATTTCTGGAGGGAGCTACTGGCGTTGCTCCATGTGACGCTCCGTCTTTCCTCCGCCCACCATCCACAGACGGACGGTCAGACCGAGCGCACCAATGCGACTCTGGAGCAATATCTGCGCTGTTATGTAAATTACTAGCAGGATAACTGGTTTTCCTTGCTGCCTCTCGCAGAATTTGCTTATAACAATACCTGCCATGCTTCCACCCTACAAACTCCATTTTTTGCCAATTTTGGTTACCACCCCAAGGCCTTCCCGTCCACCCTAGCTCCCTCTTAGGTGCCAGCGGCCCAGGACTTTTTAGAGGAGTTGCGAGCGGTACACCACCTCTTACGGGACTCCCTCGAGCAAGCCAAGACAGCCTACAAGGCCTCTGCAGACCGGCGGCGCCAGCCGGGTCTGTCTCTGCAACCGGGGGACTGGGTTTGGTTGTCCACCCAACACCTCCCCTCTCACTCGCCTGCAAGGAAGCTCGCGCCTCGCCGCACGGGGTCTTTCCAGATTATGGCCCAGATTAACCCTGTTGCTTTTCACCTGGCTCTCCCACCCTCCATGAAGATCCATCCCGTTTTTCATCGGTCCTTGCTGTCCCCCCTGGTTTCTGGTGACCCTCATCGCTCGGTCGGCTCCCCCCCCGCCGCCAGTGCTGGTGGAGGGGGAGGAGGAGTTTGAGGTCGCGGAGATTCTGGACTCCCGCCTTTCTCGTGGCCGCTTGCAATATCTGGTGGACTGGAAAGGGTACGGGCCTGATGAGCGATCCTGGGAATCCGTGGAAAATGTGCATGCTCCGTTGCTGCTGAGGCGCTTCCACCAGCTGTACCCCCACAAACCTGGGGCCCCAGGGGAGGAGCACGAGGGGGGGCCTCATGGGAGCGGGGATGATGTCAGGGTGGACACTGAGCCCATAGAATCCCAGAGTAGTTCTGATTCTGAGGAAGAGCAGTTGCTGCCGGGAGAGGAGCGCGCTCCTTTTTCCCAGGGCCAACAGTTGATGGAGATTCCTCCCACCAGCATTCGTAGCTTAGATAGCAGTCCTGGGAGTGACAGAGCGCGGGAAGCAGACTTGATGGACGCGCGACGCCGACGCAGAGAGCGTCACCAAATGGAGGGCACAGAAAGGAGGCGTAGTGCCTGGTTGGCGTGCAAACAACGGCTGCGCCCTGAGGATCCGAGGGGAAAGGGGAGGGACTCTCCCTAGTCCTTAAGTTCAGGGGTCTGCCAGTAATTCCCTTTCAAACGGGGACCAACTGTTCCAACTTAGGGCATAGGTACTGTGCTGCTCAGATCTAGTTGCTACCTGTAGAGTTGTTAAGTTGTAAAAGAAGAATAAAGCTTTGAAAGGAATTTCTTTGTCTGTGTCTGGACTTGGCTACTGGATTAGACTGAGAGAGGCCTCCAAGGAGCCCCTGACATATCTAACCTCACATCATTAATTTAGCACACAGTGTTTATCATTCCATCTGGACAGCCTCTTATATACCTTAGGCACAGAGCCTCTGCCCAGTAAAAAGGCCACCTAATATATATTTTTTCATGTTGAGATTTCCTGGTGCCACTGTGTTGTTTTACATGAACTCGATCAAAGGTCTGTAATGACATTAAACTAATGAACGTAAGTACAGTTTGCATGAAACAGCAGCACTATAAATAAAGACATGTCTATAAGAAGCAGCTTATGACATATTTAGCATAATATTTGGTTACCTCCAACTGTTTTGAGAAAATTGCCTTCCAGAATTAGACCATTATACATCTTCCTTTCCTGTCTAATTTGGTTCTTTGGCATTTTACAGGGATAGTTGTGGCATTTAGAGAATTGGAAATGAATGGTTAAAATAAAGGTTACTTGTTACGGGAAAGAATTTAAGGATGACCCCATTGAACATTGCTGTGCTGTGTCATCTCAAGTTATGTGACCATTATGAAGCAAAAGTATTGCGCCTCCCTCAGTCCCATGATAAGCTTGTAATGTGCTGTGCATGTTTGCATGTTCAATCTAGCCTTGGCCAAGTATCTTCAAACAGCACCTAGTCATGGTGGTATTGGGGAGGAGGGGGAGGTGCCCTTTCCACTTTTAATCTTTATACATCCGTTTGAATACAAACTTGGTATCCCTCAGAATTCATGTTCGGCCAGTAATACCGCTTTATTAAAGATTTGGTTCTGATTGCTGTGAATGGGACAGGGATAGGCTACCTGGTGCCATCCTGATATTATGGACTACAAGGCCCGTCATACATAGCCAACTTGAGCATTATTCTTTGGCCAAAAGGCAGCATATAAATTAAATAAATAAATACCTGACCGTTGGTCGTGCTGGCTGGCCATGATGTGAGTTGTAGTGCAACACATCTGGAGGGCACCAGGTTGCGGATCACTGCTCTAAAGAAAAGCAGAGTGCAATCCTAAGGGACTGCCGCTCGACAGAGGAGCCCTCTGTCTATCCAAAACTCTGCTGGCAAGAGCCAGAAAAGGCTTTTATAGCCTCTCCATTCTCTGTTTAAAAATGTTTCAGGTAGATGGGCCCCTTAGCCTGTCTAGGTTGGTCGTCAGGGAGTGGGCAGGGATGGTGATGGAGAGGCTCTTGGATCCAGGCTTCTTCTCCTCCCACCTTCCTTTCTCCCTCTCTGATGTCTCTTCCGAGGTTGTAGTTGTGACCCCAGAAGAGAAGCCACCTTGGAGAATTCCGTGACAACTGGGAGTGTCTGAGAGGGATGATTCACGATCGGATCCTTCCTCCAAGGTTGAAGCTCTGGAAATCCATAGGATTGCTCTGCGTGGCAGATACATATGGTGAATCATATGGGGCTTTGCCTTAAATATACTAAGTTGGATAGATGCCTCCCCTCCATCTGCAATATGGGTATTATAAAACTGGCTTACTTTAACAGAGTTCTTGTAAGGCTTATGAAATAATGTAACGCACACATGTTGAATGTTCTACCATAATTTATAAATGTTAAGGAACATTCATTTCCAAAGAATAAGACAACACTCTACCCTAATCTACATTGAGGTATATAGTAACAGTAGCATAAGATCTCCTCTTCCTATACGTTAAGGGTGAACTCCAAAACCACATTTCTTGCTGCCACATTTATGCTGTCATCCAATGAAAGGGGGGTGGATCATAGAATCATAGAATAGTAGGGTTGGAAGGGGCCTACAAGGCCATCGAGTCCAACCCCCTGCTCAATGCAGGAATCCAAGTCAGAGCATCCCTGACAGATGGCTGTCCAGCCTTGTCTTGAATGCCTCCAGTGTGGGAGAGCCCACTACCTCCCTAGGTAATTGGTTCCATTGTCATATTGCTCTAACAGTCAGGATGTTTTTCCTGATGCTCAGCTGGAATCTGGCTTCCTGTAACTTGAGCCCATTATTCCGTGTCCTGCACTCTGGGATGATTGAGAAGAGATTGACAACCTTTCAAGTACTGAAGAGCTATCCTATCTCCCCTCAGTCTTCTCTTCTCAAGGCTAAACATGCCCAGTTCTTTCAGTCTCTTTTCATAGGGCTTTGTTTCGAGTCCCCTGATCATCTTTGTTGCCCTCCTCTGAACCCTCTCCAGTTTGTCGGCATTCTTCTTAAAATGTGGTGCCCAGAAAAGCTAAAGACTCTGGAACTAAAGACTCTGGCAGGAAGTCATTTATAGCTGCCTCTCTCTGGCAAAAAAACTGTCAAAAAAAAACCACACATACAACTGGTGATCCCAAACAATAACTAGTTATATTCTCCCCCCGCACACCACCTCAGCACCTGCCAGTGTACATATAATCATATGGTTGTCTTGAGCAAGATTCCCTCAGGGACACCTAGGTTCCACAGAAGTTAGGTGTGGACACCTTCCTCTCCAAACCTTCTTAGCAAAAAGAGAGCTGTGTAGGAGGAACCTTGAAGCATTCCGCCCACAAACTCTTCAGCTATATTCCCTTTTTGCTAGTTATTCAATTCCTTTTTTCTGACTTACACATTGTATATGAACACACACACTGAAAACCACCATTCGTAATATGATTGCCTCAGAATCTTTTGAGTGTAGATAGGTAAACAAAACCCACTTGAAACAGCATTGGGAATGGATTGTGTTGCGGTAAGTCAAGCATGGCTGAAACTGTTTACACCTGCTAGCAGCAGACTTGCAAAGAATGTTCCAAGCAAGTGGCTCCTAATTATCGTTAAGCACAATCTACCAGGAGGTTTTCCTCCATAAGTTTTATTGGAACCAGCTTCATAAGAGTCACTGTTCTGTTTCCAGTCATTTCAATGAAAATGGGTCAAATCTATCTCTCTTCTAATCGCCTCGGACAGCAACCAAAATCTGCTGCCTGAGGGCCAGTTGCCTCACCTCACATCGTAGGCCTACAACTGGTTCCCTACTGCATGAAAACAATGACTCCTCTTTTGCAAAATAATGTTCCCCGTTTAAACTCAGCGATCAATTAAACATGGTGATCTGATAATTTAAAAAATGGAACAGCCAGCACTTTAGGGTCCTTGCCGAGCAATGCTATATAGTAATTATGCTGAGAGCAGAGATATGTCACTGCTATGCCACCAGAATGGCCACTGTTTATGTACCCTCTATGCCCATGAAGGAAAAATGAACAATATGCAAAATGATGTAAAAATGGCGGACATGCCACCAGGGTCCCTGGACGCAATGCCATAGCCCACCAATCAGGAGCAATACTGGTGTTGATGCCCACATGTGACATCTACATATGTAGGAAGCCAATGAACTCGCAGCAGATGGGAAGACACACCCTATCAGTGGTGCAGTGGAGCCAGGGCCCACAGGTACATAGCTGATATCATCCGCCACCCACCTCAGAACTCCCTGTTCCTTCTGAGCTTAGCTTAGCTGCAATTCTCACAGTAGCTGTGGGGGAGATGCATTTTCCCCACAACAATATGTTGTTCCCTGTTGTAATGCAAAGTGTTTTGCGATGGCATGGTTCTGAATGAGCTGTGAAGACCCATTAGGTTTAGAAGCCACCTGCTCTTGGCAGAGATACAATCGCTCAAACTGGTCTATTGGTATGGGTCAACACAACTGCCTGGATTTTTGGACTCTTCTTGGGGGCATGGTTGTGGGGGCTGTTATGAAGTGCACCTGTGCTTCAAAATGTGCCATTACACCACAGCCCCAATACACCATAGCACACCCAATCCAGTGACAGAGCCAGTGACCCTGCTTCTGCAAGTCCCCAAGTATCCCTCCAGGCAGGGAGGCAAATCCCTGCATGCGCCTCACAACGACTGTCTTGGAGCACATCACAGAAAGAGAAGGAAAGACACCCACACAACACAACACCCACTTAGCTCCCTGGGCAGGAAGCCTGCAAAGAGTACACACAATTCTTATGGCAGGAGCACACAACCTTTTCAGCCCTGAAAGCCACATCCAGTGTCTGCTGGGGGGCACGTGTATCCACACACACACACACACCACTAGCAGGGCAGATAGTTTCTCCACTGCCACTAATGGGGTGTAACCTTTTTCTACTCATAAGTAGGACTGATAAATCAGCAGCACTTCCAAATAGCATCCTAAATAACAAGCCTCTGCATGTCTACTCAGAAGTAAGCAGGGCAAGCCTCAAAAGTAAGTAGGATTGAATCACTCAGGAGCTTCCTCCTCAGGCCTGGCCCCTTCTTCCCAGTAGGGAAAAGATCTAGATAAGAGCTTTCCCCTTCTAAACCCTGACAAGGCAGCCTTTTTCAGTGCTCAGCAGGTGAAAGTTCTCATCTTCAGTCAATGATAAGAGCTTTCCCCTGACCTGAGAGGGCACAGGGCCTGGGAAAGAAGGCGGCAGGCAGATCAGCTGGGCTGCAGGGGAAAAAGTGGGTGAGGTGCTGCTGGCTTTGCAGGCCACATCAGGAGTAGGTGAGGGCCACATGTGGCCTGTGGGCCATTGGTCGCCCATCCTTGCCTTATGGGATAAGAGATCAAGACTTAACCAAGGCCCATCTGACAAATAGCCAGATGGTGGTCAGGACATGCAACAAGGGAACAGCACCCCCCAACCCAAGAGCAGAGGCCCCCAGAGGCTCTTCCACAGAGCAGCATGGGATTGGGAAGCAGACAGTGGGAGTTTGAGTTCCACCAGGGGGACCTGAGGAAAGACCACTAATCACCATGAGAAGAGGGGAAGCATGCAGTGACTGTGAGTGTATGTACCCCTTAGGGGTTGCAGCGGACCTCCATGGGTCAGTGTCTGTTCTTCTGTTCCATGCATCTGAACTGTGGTCCTGGAAGGCAAAAGTGCTCATGAGTGTTTGGCCAGCAGTGGCAATGGCTGGACTGGAGTGCCTGGCCTTTGCCAACAGAGAGCTTACCTACGTGTCCTCACAGTTGGGGGAGGAAGAGTTCTAGGACAATACAGTTCAGACAAAACACAGTATTCAACATACAGCAAATAGGGGTGGGGGAAGACATGAGAAGACAGTTGCGGCAGTTCTGATTTATAGCACAGTTGCCGCCTTCCTTTGCTTACCTGTGTGAGGTGCCCTGTCTTGGTGCCCCAGATGTAGGAGTGGAGTGTGGGGGGGGTTGCTGTTAGATGTTTGTGTCTAGAGCCCCAAGGCGAGGTATCTATAAGGATTCTTGGAAGAGATGGCTTAGTGCTTGCTCAAGTTCCCATGTGTGTCCTGAAGATAGACTATTTGAAGGAATCGCTGCCTTTTTGTGCAAAGTGGTCCTCACCAACATTCTAAGGGAAGGATCCAACGGTGTGTGAAAGCTACCACAGCTGACATTTCGCTAGCAGAAACCAGCATTTGTGCAACGTCAATAGTGCTTGCTAGTGCACGGGCTTCCTGGGAGAATCCTTACACTAGTACGCCCTATTGAGGTTCTGCAAACGTTGGTTTCCGCTAGCATGTCGGCAGTGCACCGTTGGATCCTTCCCCAAGTGTGCATGACATGAGGCCACAGACCCTGAGTAAAAACATTGTTATTTAAGCAGACTTCAATGGTGTTTAGGACCCCCTGAGTTTGTTTTCTGATACTAGTTTTAAATGTGTTTTAATATTGTTGCCGACCGTTTTAATGTATTTTCTGTTGCTGCTTCATACTGATCTGCTTTTAATAATTTTCATGTATATTATTGTATTTGACAGTACAATCCTATCATGTCTACTCAGAAGTAAGCCCCTCCGAGTTAGATGAGACTTACTCTCAGGTAAGTGAGCATAGGCTGTAATTTTATACTCACTTTCCTGGAAGTGGGTCCTGTTGAACACCATGGGGCTTACTTCTGAGTAGGCATGCATAAGATTTCACTGTTAATCTTGTCAGGCATCTTGAAAAATCAAGTATGAGAGGCAGAATATAAATGTTTTAAATAACTATAGTTTTTACTTCTAATAAAATAGTAGCTTTTGGTTACTGAATTGCAAGGTACCTCACACCTCATTCAGGTATGGCCATAACTTAAGCTTTGTTAATATGCAAGTTTGTTTAAATGCAATTGATCAATTCATTAAAATCTAGATGGTTAAACCCGCCAAAATTTGTAATTGAAGGACAGGCTTAATAATATTGATAATGAAATTCCTTCTTTTTTCTGGGGAACAGATCAAAAGTTCTATGAACTTTTCTTTTTAGAGCCCTAAAATGCGAAGAACCCTAAAACTTTAAAGGATAGCCCAGCTTACTTACAAAGGCAGTTTGACTCTTAAGACAAAGAGGGTGCCTTTACGTCCAGAATCTGCTGTTTATTGTTTATGTTGAATGGCTCAGCTCTGGCACAAGATCAATGCGGTTGCTTTACTGCCAAAGAAAGTTGTCAGTGATTACAAATCTTTGTGACTCTTGTTCATATAACTTTGGTCCAAGTGTAGCCTTCAAGCTACAGTCTGCTGTGAAAGCTCCAGACAGATTCCAGTTACAAAGGCAAAACACTCACACCCATTTTTACGCTAGCATTAAAAGCTGACTTCAGCAGTGTGAAAAGACCCTCTGGCCACTGGCATCATATATGTTTGGAGAGCCATTTAACTGTTCAGTATGGAGGACACAGATGCTACAATCTAATTCCCTGTAGCCTTATTTCCAATCTTTTTTTAAAAAAAAAAGGGTGTGTGCAGAGAGAATCTGAAAGCACAGCAATAGTAATAATGAACAGACCTATGCAGAAATATTACGCATCTCTAGCACTTCCCAATAATTTATGTAGTGGTAGAAGATAAAGCCTGAAGAGGCTGGCTGCCCTCTCCACAGTCTAATGGCCACAGCAAATGACTATCAAATAATATCCCTTACCACTGTGGCAGGACATGCATTGTGGATGGTAAACTGTGGCTGTTGCCGCTTCAACCAACAGAAACCAATCACACCTTGGCCCAAAGAGATGAGGGAACCCATGAGAGATGAAATAAGAACTTAATTGGAAGTGAGCATGACTTGGTCTGCCCTATCAAAACTGGCTGTGAAGGTTGGACTATATGTTCAGCCAATCAACAATGGTGGCAGGATACAACCATTGACCACCCCAGCTTGGCTCATCTTAGTCCAGCTCAAGACAATACAAACCCTTTGCTAGATCACCTTTGCAACTTCATCTTTTGCCCACATGACATCATCTCTTGTCTCCTTTTCAAGATGAACAGGGCAGGTTACGGTCATTTCTTCGATACAGACATGGAGTAAGTACAAAGTAAGGGTTGAACAATAGGCTTGTGGGTAGGATAGGTGGCAGTATTAAGCCTGGCTGCTGGCACCTTTCTCCATTCTCCTGCTGGAAGTCACCAATTTTTGAATTCTAACAATCCAGATTAGTTACAGCAGGAATTAGGAATAAGAATTAGGGCCCAAGGCAGCTTTCCCTAACCTGGTGCCCTCTAGGGTATGTTGGACCATGACTCTCCCGTGTTTCCCAACCAGCATGGCGATGCTGGCTGGGAATTATGGGAGTTGCAGGCCAACACACTCTGGAGGGTACCAGGTTGGGGAAGATGGACGTAAAGCCTCTGTCTGCTGTCTCTGAACTGAGCCAATAAAATGACTGGTCTTATTACCGCAAACGTCATTCATTCTCTCTCTCTCTCTCTCTCTCTCTCTCTCTCTCAGTAGGCTGCTTATGAGGCTGATGTGGGTAATCAGATCACCTCTGATAGGAAGGAAAGGTCCTGTGAACATTCTGCTGGTTTCAAGTGACAGGCAAACTTCCTCTGCCTCACCCAAGCTCTGACCTTTCCCCTTCACAGATAAAAATCAGCTCGCCTGGAGAAGCAGCCCACCTCGCCGCCTGTCCTTTCCTTTCCTGATTTTCTGCAGCTGCTTCGGCAGAGGTGTTCCATTGAGGCTTTCAGAGAACCACCCAGTGCTGCCGCCCCTTGCAAAGGGCTCCGAGGGATTGTGTAAGCAAAGAGCAGCGCACGTTTCACTTCAACCGCCTTGACACAGTATTGGCGGAATCACGTTCCAGCAGCATTGCCAAAGCTGGAGGAATCAAAAGCCCTCGGGGACCTTCCAGACGTAGGTGTTGCCAATCTGTTACGCAGCCAGACCCTTTCCCTGAGACGGTGACATATGTGTTGCGTGTTGTGAACCGCTCCTTTTCTTCCCTGATCCTTGCCCCAGGTCCAGCATGCTTTCCCCCATTGCCCTTTGATTAGCTGCCCTTGCTAATTGTTTCAGGAAACATCTTGCCTGCACTTCTCTGTAATCAGGACTTCAGAGCAGAAGTGTTTTATTTATATCCCACCTGACCTCCGGGGAAACTCTGGATGGACTATATACAGTTTTTCCCATGTCCTCTTCACAACCTACAAGGCAGCCTGAGAGAGACTGGCTTGCTCAAGCACAATCACTAAACCTTTTGGCTGAATGCACATTTGAATCTGGTTCTCACCAGACCGAGGGCATCTCTACACCAGCCTAAAATCCTGCATTTAAAATGGGTTCCTTGCTTCTGTTTTAAATGTAGGATCACAACTGACTCCCTTCACATGCACTTCCTTTCCCCCCACCCCTTCCCCCTCCTTCTCCCTGTATCTGAGTCTTCCATTATCTTTCATTGAACTCACTCCTCTTCTTGCTGCTTTTACTCTTTTCATGGAGGAAACTGAAGCAGAACACAATGGGGTAATTTGATAGCTCATTATCTGCGATCTATTTAAAAATGGAACAAAGGGCATTCAGTACAGGAGACACCTTGAATGATCGCAGTGTCATGTAAAGAGCCTGCAAACCTCGATAAAAGCTCTGTGTGAAGGAGCCCCAAGTTGAACATTCTGTCCACTACATGGGCTCATGCCTTTTTTCTTTCAATGCAGGAATTCTAAGCATTTTCTTTTTCTCTTATGGGAAGATATTTTACGTTTCTCAAGTTGCCTTTTTAATTTTAAGTATGTTTAAATCCTGGGAGACACGGTGGAGGTTCTGATACCCCAGGCAGTTCATAATATTAAGAAGAGACCAGCCCAGTAAGGCTGCCCCTAGGCCAAACAATGTCTCAGGCAAGGAACAACTTTGATATTCCCGCTCCATTTGTTCAATTTTTGAATACCTTGGGGGGAGGGGGTTGTTTTGTTTAAATGTATTCATAGCCATTGCACAACTTTGATGCACAACTTGAACGCATGAAAACTGCATACACAAAATACATGTATGTGCATCTTAGTGCCCTAAGGATTTTGCTTTGACCCTTTTGCCCAGTACCAGGACCCTTAGTTGGCTGTAATGTGCTGAATGCTGATACAAGAACAGGGGGCCCAATTATACATTTCTGGTGCATACAGTTCTTATCAAAGGTCCTTGGATTTGTCTGTACAAAAAAAAGGCAGGTGAGTCAGGCCTGAGAAGGAGTAGGAAAGAAAAGAAGAAACAGGAAAGAAAAGGCTATAGGAGGGTGTGGGAAAGAGGTGTGGACAGATATCCAAAAAAACAGTAGATGGGGGGGCAAGTAAAATTGGCTGAAAGAAGTTAAAGTTCATAGTTCAGAGAAGGAGAAATACAGATAAAAACAGGGAAAGAAGAGTGGATGAAACAGACTACTGTATTGGGTAAATGAGTAGCATGAATTATAGTGAACAAAACATTTCTATTTCCCACAGAAAACTTGTCAGGCAGCTTACTGCTGTTTGTTTTCACATAAAAGAGGGGATGATGGGGAAAGGCTCGCTCAGTCTTGTCTAAAAATCCTCCAACAGTGCTGTCATTAAGGGTGAATTCCCACAAATGTTTACAGAACAAACCAACTCTCTCACTCCATGCTTGTATCAGGTGTGGATGGTTTTTTGTGAAGAGTTCTACATGCATCAAAATGCAGGAAAGGATCTGCAAACGCAGATCGGCACAAAACACTAACAGTCATTTGCAAACCAAAATAGTGACCTGAATCCACCTTTACCATCCAGCTTCACACCCTTAGAAACTAGTTAACTTATATTAGCTGATGTATACCTTCCATTTTTGCAGGTATACTTTGGATGGAAGGTGGATATGAATGATCCAAACTCTGCAGTGCTGAGACAGATGTGCAACGCCAAGCAAGTAAATGCTATCTCTTCTGCTTCAGTCCCATCTGGACCACACCCTGCCATGTGCACATAAGAGCCCCTGCATGTGCAACAGAACTTCTGCATCAGACTCTGTTTTAGAGACCGCCATCAAATACATAAGAAAAAGTTTGGATTGATCGTGGATCTGCAGGCATGACCATGTGATGGCTTCTTAACACATACTTCTTGAGAAGACCTCCAGTGTAATTCTTTTATGAAACATATTAACTTATTATTCTGTTGCTTAGGGCCAAAATTACTGATCTTCAAATCACACATAGCAGAGCTGTGGCTTATTTATTTCAGTGTAAATACACATGGCTCCTATTTGGATAGGAACCGTGACACTCTGGGAGGGGAAGATTTTTTTGTTCCATGGGGCAGGGGTGTTGAAATCCCCAATCTCCATTGATTCCATAGCTCTGCTATGCATGATTTGAAGCATGCTGAAGAAACACACCTAAAGACTAACATGGCAATGATAGAACCAAGCCATTCATAAGAATGCCTCTGCCTTCAGAATGCTGTGAATATGAATGCCTCTGCCTTCAAATGCTGTGACATACCTGCTACGTACACACAAAATAGCTCAGTTTTAAAGCCGACACTTCACAGTCCAACAGCATCCCACCTCCAAAATCCTCCTGGAACCATTCTTTAGCACAGTTTTAGGACTGCTGCCATATTTTTGGCCCCTTGCCATGCTATTTTGTCACCCTTCATAGGCTACTTCAGAGCAGTTCGTAAAGTTGCAGATAACGCCTTAGTCATCACCTTCTGAATAGTATTGTCATCTATGCATGACTAGCTGCTGTACATGTTTGTAGATCAGATAATGGAGAATACATCCCAGCCCCACAGCCCTATGGTGAGACTGGCAGGCTAATGCCTGGCAATCTGATAATGCCTGATAAATAATGATATGATTATTATTTTCAAAAATGAAATGTTGAGTCGTTATAGATATGGTGACGGGATACATTCCCATCGTGTTTTCAAGGTTAAAGGCTCAGGATCCACAAAAGCAAATAACAGGGCTGCCCTGTTTGAAATGCTGTATTCACTAACTGAGGATTTGGGGCATACCCATCAGCAGTGGCAGGATGCTTGGCAGCTCAGGAGCCCGCTTGTGACATCTCTACACCAGCCTAAAACCCTGCATTTAAAATGGGGCTTCCGGCTTCCATTTTACATGCAGGATCACGACGACTCCCTTTTTCACCCACTTCCTTTCCCCCTCCTTCTCCCCATATCTGAGTCTTCCATTATCTTTCCTTGATCTTGCTCTTTTTCTTGCTGCTTTTACTCTTTTCATGGAGGAAACTGAATCGGAACATAAGGGGTAATTTGACAGCTAATTATCTGCGATCTCTTTAAAAATGGAACAAAGGGCATTTAGTGCAGGAGACGCCTTGGAGGTTCACAGCATCATGTAAAGAGCCCGCAAACTTCCTTGAGGGAGCCATCTCAATCGCAGCTAAAAGCTCCATGTGAAGAAAGCTTTGGATGTGGACACCTTGCTGACAATTGCAACGTTGTGAATATTCTGGTGGCTTTAGGTCTACAGCTGGGTAGCAAAGGCACCACAGGGCCATGTTCATGCTGGATAGCTAGTTACCTTAAGTCTCCATCCATGGGGATTGGCAGCTGCTTAAACTTGCTCCAGCACTCAAACTGCAGGGAAATGGACCATGAGATCACAGTAACAGCTAATCCCATTGCCAGAGGCCGCTGATGATCAGTTCCACATGCAGTTAGATACACCAAGAAGTATGTGTTAAGAAACCATCACATGGTCATGCCTGCAGTTCCGTTTGAAGACAACAGGTAATGAACACAAGTGATCTCACACTTATTTTGTGATGTGTCAGAATATTCACATGAAATTCACCATGGCAAACAAAATCACCTGGTGGCAGCTTTACCATCTCAGCAATTCAGCTGAACTTGCCTTTCTGAGAAAAAAATCCAATAAAAAACATCCCCTAAGCAACTGCACTTAGGCTCCGATCCTATGCACACTTATTTGGGAGTAAGCCCCATTGAACACATTGGGTATTATTTCCAAGTAAACATACTGTGCTGTAATCTGCTTTTATATGAAGGTAGTTTCGAAGAAGGAGGGAAAACAGGAGAGATGGTGTCTGGAAAGAATTAAGGTGATTGGGAACCCAACTGAAATGTCTGGAAGGCTGAGATGAAGGGATGTTAATTGTATGAAGTCAAAAGACACAGAAATAAAAGATTGTGGATAGAGAATATATAATGTGGGCTTCCTGCAAATCATGACACAGGCTTAGGAACAAGCACAACAGGTGCTTCCAGATTAGGCTTTTATGGTACAATTGCCCTGCCTCATTCATGGAATTTTATGAGGGGGGGTCTACATGTCTTCTACCCATAACTCTCCCATTATTTCCCATTGTTTCTTCTGTCTTTTTTCTTCCTGCAGAAAATCCGTTAAGGAGAAAAAGGCAGAATAGCTACACAATGTCTTTGGATTGTTAATGCTAGGACCCCTCTGACTGGAAGTACCCATCGTCTCCTTCATGGCATGAATCCCTCCCTCCATTGTTTCTTTGCTTTTACCATAGTTAAACTATGCTTTATCCCAGGAGTAGGCAACCTTTTGGGCCTGTGGACACATTTGGAAATGTGAGAAACTGTCCTGGGCACAGCCATAAAATGGCTGTCATGGGTGGGCATGGTTAGTCACAAAGGCAGCCTGCCCAGAGGCATTCATGGAAAACTAAGATGGCAGCAGCAAGAGGTTCCCACTTCACTTTGAAGCTATTCCAGCTGCTGTAAGAAAAAATAAATTAAAACAAATAAAAATTGAGAGCAGTAGGGTGTCTTGATGGGCACTAAGGAAGGTATGTGTGGGTGCATTGGTGCCCATGGACACATATCATAGAATCATAGATGTTGCCTACCCCTGCTTTAACCACAATTTAGCATTAAATGTGTACCAGTGTCAACCATATTTAATGCCCACGAGGATTGCCCTTGTAACCAGAATTCAAACCGAGAGTTTGAGGTAGGGTTGCAAACCCGGGTTTCAAAGGATCCTGCTCAGCATTAAAATGCATGTCAAATTACGAACAGGACATGAGAAGAAGGCAACACTGAAAACTCCTATGTGGAACTGGCATACTATAAAGAGGAACTATTTCAATTTTGATCCTATTTATTTATTTAAGTGATTTACATCCTGCCCTTCAAAAAGGTCCTCCAGGTGGCTAAACAAAATATAACTGGTCTTTTAAAGTCCAGAGGATGGATACAAGGGCTGAATCTACACATAGCAGTTATACCACTCTCATACCGTTTTCATAACTATTGGTGCCCATTGGTATCATGTGCACTAATAGTTATGATAATGGTATGATAATGGTATAACTCCTATGTGTAGATTCAGCCAAGGTATTCATTTATGGAAGGAATTTTGCCCACATACTGTTTGATTTGCTTCTGTGGCAATCGGCACATTTATGAAGCAACACATTTCTTACATTGCTGACTATTACTAAGTATTAGTTGGCCCCATATGCCCAGAAGGCATCATGGATGAAATGCAATGCATGCATGTGCAATTATTTCACTACAGGTTTCATACAAATTGCTGGAACTGGGTGGCCGATGCAACATTAAAATATGCAAATTGGTTGCAAGCTTCTGACATAAGAGTTCTGTGAACATTCCTTTTATGAAGGACCTATTTCTGATGACTCTGTATCTTTGCGTAATTTTAGACTACTTCCCCCAGGCTCCATGTTTCTGTTCTCTTTCAAGTATAGGTAGGGAGATGAATGACTTTTGGGTGATCCTTGCAAAAGAAAAAAAAATCTTGACATTTGAACTAGCAACTCTGCATGTGTAGTTACTTTGTTCTCAGACAGGAACCTTTCTAACCACACAGTGTTGTGGAGGCGGGGGGGACACCACTATTTTTTTAAGGGACATTAGGTAGTGGCTATATTCACAGCTGTTTCACTTACTATGTGACATTTGTAGAACTGAAGACTTTCCAGCACGTAATTGCTGCTATGCCGTTATTTATGTCACAGCATAGCGCAGACCAAGAATGTGCTTCTTTTAGACCATCATAGTTGTAGTCATAAAGAGGACCAGAAGTCCATCAAAGCTAGTCTTGGCCTATGATGCCTAACCCATAATCCATTCCCTCACCCCTAGAGCTTAGTTTGTGCCAGGGGCTGAACCTTGTTTTCAACTCCACCAGCTGAACCCTGGAACATATTAAGAAAGGCTAGAAGAAAATAGCCCTGACAAGCGCAGAACGCAAGTTCTCTTCCCACCTAGTAACTACAAAGAGTCCCCACACATCAGGGATTAGGAGAAAGACTTGCAGATCAAAGGGTGGCATTTCCAGGAAACTTGAGCCCTGATGGAATCTCTTCTCCAAAAGTTAAGCACTGTGTAGCCCTGGTCAGATCAGCTTGCACTATCTGGATCACAAGATGCCACAAAACCGAACCCAGACACATTTCCCAAAGTTGCTTGCAGACTAAAACAGCTCAAGTTCAAGTCATTTTGAATTGTTCCACACATGCCCTCCACCTCTGAGCAGTGAGATGTTTGAAGGCTTCCAGCTTTTACCCAGGATTCAGTTGCCTTAGAAGGACACTTATGGCAATTTTGTGAAACGCTTATTTACACATATATACAGGCTGAGCACAAGATGAGGGTTCACAGCACTCCAACAGATTCTTGTTCCCCATCAGATGTCTAGAGGAACCTACAGTGTCATAGGCTTTCCTGCAGAAGGAAAGTCTGCTCTCTGCCTCCTTGTCAGACGCAGTTCCAGCACAGACTGACTTCCTGCTACACACACACACACACACACACACACACTTGCCCCCTCCCCTTGTCTAATGCTGGTTTTTGTTGGTGCCGAAAACTGTGGATTCAAATGAGTTGTCTAATGTGTTGGGGCTCAGCCCCCACCTCTGCCTTGTACTCAGTCTTTCAGGCAGGTTACTTGTCCTTTGCCATGCCTCCCATGGCAGCTATTTTGTGGTGGTACCCAGGACAGTTTCTCAAATTGCTAATTGTGCCCATGACCCAAAAAGTTGCTGCCTGGGGAATGCTGGGAGTTGTAGGACCTTTTTCTGTTTAAACATGCATAGGATTGCGCCCTTAGGCACCTCAGGTATTGACATGCTACAAGAAAACTTGCTTAACTTTACCCCCCAAAACTCTGAAAGTTGAAGATCCCCAGCAAAGAACTACAACAGCTAATATTTAGCATCTGCAGAAAGTACAATTCCAGGGTTCCTTAAAGGAAACTATAATTGTTAAGATAGTTTTAATAGTGCATTGTATTTTCATTATGATTGTACAATATCTAACAAATCCATAGACACATCTTTATTAGCCATAGCCTGAATTGAGCAAATATAAACAATAGACATTACTAATAGCTGGATTAAAGAAAATATGACCGGAGACATTCCTTCTGCCCTTGCCCACTCCATGATCAGTATTTCTGCTCCACAAATCTGGTGATGAAAGAGGGGAGAGAGAGAAAAAAACAGAAGGGAATAGAAGATGGGGAAAAAATGGTATGCAGTCAAGCACTGAAGCTTTATTTGTCTCCATGACCCTAACTTAAAAACACACTCCAAAAAGACTTGGAAGACTAACATATCTTAGAAGCTTTCAAGGGTAAATCTCACTTTGCCAGATGCATGAAATGGTCTCCAAGGTTGGTAGCTATATATACATTGGTAGAAAAAAATGAGAAAGAGGGGTTTTATAGAATAGGCCCAAGAGACCAAGAAAATGTTTTCCAAAAGGGGTTGTTTATTTAAAAGCTAGATTTCATATTTTTGCTGGGTCAAAGGTAGGCTGTTTCAATTGATTGCTAACGTTCAGTTACAAGCCCAAGGCAGCAAATCAAGGGTTCCGAAATGAGCCAGAACATTCTAGATAATCTTGCTTTATATAACAACAACATCTATTGCCAACTCATCTAGATATAAATATATAGAATATTTTCAAGCCCCAAGAACAGAGCTTTTAGCTACCAGTGATGTACAGTGAATCTTTATATTTTCCTTTAAAGTCCATATTGCTGGGAAATAGCTTAATACTATGTGAGAGATTAGAAGATACAAACTGAAGCTGCACTACATTATTGAGTTTAATGATCTCCTGCCAGAACCATTCTATTACTGGACAAGTGTACAATTGTACTGCAGTTGTAATGTAAGTTTCCCAACCTGTAAAATGGGAACAATAATGGCATCTTACTTCCACAAGTCGCTTGGGGGAATTTAAGGATTGATTCCATAATCGTAACCATGATAAATATTTTCAGTGCCCAGTACCTGCGACACCTGCATTTGTGAATAGGCTGACAAGAAGGTGGAGTGTTAATGAAACGACTGCATGCGTACAGTTGCGATAAGGTTGGCAGGAAGGCTATGATCTCAGGATAGACAAATAGTGAAAGCTAACTTTGGACAGGGACAGCTCCCTCTGTACAAACAAGGGCAGCGGGTGCAGAGAGAGGCGTGCCAAATGGGAAATCCATCTGAGTCACTCATGGGCTGTTATTCACCAAGCCATTCGGCTGATGGAGGTTGCAGGGGAGAATGCCACCATTTCTTATGTAACTCTGCTGGAGATAAGGCTTTAAATCGTTTCACCATTTGTCTAGATTACTCATTCTGTACTGGTCAGGGTACATACTAATCAGGGAAATGTATGTACTAAGGGAAAAAAGGGAATAAAGACTCCTATAAACAGTCTCACAACAAAAAAGCACAACATAGGTGTGGTCATCTGCCACATCCTTATCAAAGTCACAGCATTACGTTCTGTCTTAGAAACATGGGGACATCAATATAACACATTTAAAAACACTCTCTGGAAGATGGTACTGCTAAAATGGTTCCTCTACATACAGCCTTAAGAGGAGTAATGTGAAAAGCAGCCTTTAACCTCTGAGGCTGAGAAACAGATGGGCATACACCCACATCCTACATTGTGTGAGGCTGCAGTCCTATGTGCATGGAGCAAGTGCCACTGGAATCGATACAACTTACTTCAGAGTAAATCCCCATAGGGTTGCACTGTTAATTGTAACAGGAAAGGTAATGTGCATTTGTTTTAGAGGAAACATATGTGAGGGGGAAACCCCACTGGTGTACCCAGAACATACATTCTCCTCTCTCATATCTTACCATCACCACAACAGAAATCACCAATGTGCACATCCATGTCTCAAGATGTATGAACACATAATGTCAGAGGAAGCCCTGGAAACAAAACTTGGCAACATCACTGAGGCAGAAACATAAGAACATAAGAAGAGCCCAGCTGGATCAGACCAAGGGTCCATCTAGTCCAGCATTCTGTTCACACTGTGATCAACCAGATGCCCACGGGAGACCCACAACCAGGACATCAGCGCAACAGCACCCTCCCACCCATGTTCCCCAGCAACTGGTGTACATAGGCATATTGCCTCTGATATTGGAGGTAGCACAAAGCCATCAGGACTAGTAGCCTTCTCCACAAGGAATTTGTCTAATCCACTTTTAAAACCATCCAAATTGGTGGCTATCACTACATCTTGTGTTAGCGAATTCATAGTTTAACTATGTACTGTGTAAAGAAGTACTTCCTTTTATCTGTACTGAATCTCCCACCAATCAGCTACATGGGATGACCCTGGGTTTTGGTGTTATGAGACAACAAGAAGAAAGTTCCCTATCCACTAGATAAATGCATGTGTAACGGGGCTGGCAGAAGCTGACTTCCCCTCTCTCCCCCAACTTTCTGACAAGATTCCTCAGAGGGCTGGATGACCCTGCTGAATGGCATGGGCAACTTTCGCCCAGTTTCAGGGATCCCACATGCCACAGCCCACACCATTTAGCAAGGTCTTAGAACCCTTGGAGGTTCATTTTTAGGAAGTTGCTGGGGAGAGTTGGGGTGGGGAATTTAGCTTCCAGCAGCCCGGTCGGGCCTGCATTTATCTGGATCCGATCGTATAACTTTCTCTCTCTCTCTCTCTCTCTCTCTCTCTCTCTCTGTATTTGTATTCTATTTTAATCATTTTTCTTTATATTTTTTCAATCAATGACACAATGCTTCTTGTGTGGGATGCAATTTAGAATAACACGAGTATATAAATTAACAAATAATCATCAAGGAAATAAATCAGAATAATCAGGAACAGTAAAAGGCTTGTCAGGGGACAAGCCTCATTGCCCACAATGGGAGTTACTTGGGAGTTTACTGTTCACAATGGGAGAACAGTAAAAACAGTAAAATAACAATGATTTGCTTGGACACGTGTATAAAAGATTCCTGTTATTTCCCTGTTATAATAAGTGTATTTATTTTAGCAGATCTCAAGTTTAGTGGTTGCCCTATTATAACACTCTGAACTCATGGCCTGTTTTGTTTTATGATAACAATGGGAGAAAAATGAACAATTTCATTCCTGGGAATTTTCTCAGAGCAAAATGTAAACACACTTTAAAGACAAGAGCACTTTTTCATATCCAGTTAATAAAGCTAGAGAAAGACATGAAGTAGGCTGCAGATGAGAGGAAATGGCCAGTCTGCCATGCAATGGTACAGGAGGGGGGTGAATAAATGGGAAGTCACCGTCCCTCCTCCTTTGCTAGTGAAGCAGACACTACATGTGTTGTCTCTCCACTTGAAGGAACAATGTATGCTTTCATAAGATGCAGGTGTTTGAAGCTTTAGAGAAGTGGAGCATTGTGAATAACCAAGACAGTGGTGGCTGAATGGCAAAGAAGCCCTCCAGCCTTACATACAATGACAAGTTGCTGAGAATATTGCTGCTTGCTTGAATTATCACTGAAAGCCGTCTCTCTGCTGGAATGAATATAGCCTAAGAGGAGAATGAAGTGGTATGCACTATGCTAAACTGCAGTATACACGTCTTTGGTTACATAAGTTCCCAGGACAAGGGTTACTGTCTCAAAAACTGTGTCCTAGCAGGAGTCCCAAAGCAAAGAAAAGCACGTATTTTCGGTGACCAAGCAGTAATGCACAAAAATTAGAGTTTAAGAACATAAGAAGGGCCCTGCTGGATCAGACCAAGGGCCCATCTAGTCCAGCATTCACTTCACACAGTGGCCAACCAGCTGTTGACCGGGAACCCACATGCCACATTCACACTTGATCTAGGTACGGGTGGGAAAATAACTGGCAGAAGGAACACTAAATGGGCTCCCCTAACTCCCAGCCAAGAAATACAAACCCAGGTAAATAAGAAGGCTGCCAAAAAAAAAATTAAAAAAAAAAGCTCAGCATCCTTATGTTGGCCTATCAGCCCGGCGAATTGCCAAACAGCTGCCTGTTGCATAAAGAGCCCCTCCTTCTAACCCCCAGAAAGGTCACATGGACAAAAGGGGCAGGGAAACTCTGTGGTGTGGCCACAGTCCTCCCATGCAAAGCACTTTGGATAGCTCCTTTAGAGTTGTGACTGAAACCCAGAGCTGATTCACAGCCCCACTGATAGCAGAGCCACCAGCCTCCCCTGGAAAAGAGACCAGGAACCTGCAAATTGACATAGCAGCCAATCCAGCTGCAGCAGCAGCTGTGGGAGATTTGATGGGAAGCAGGGACATTCCACCTGTTAAGTCTGTCATTTAGATAACTCTCAGGATGTCCAAGTCTTCTAGAAGCATCAACATTTATGAAGATGACCAATACATGAGAGGCTGCTACAAAACACTCTCAGGCCAGGAGGCTAAGCACTGAGGGAGCCTTAGTTAGTTTTACTTTCACATTTGCTAGACAAGCATTTCTTATTACTCCCTTAAAGGAACAATGCACCACAGCCCAGCTGTAAGACCAGCTCCATCCGTCTCCTCCCTCAATTGACATCATCAAAAGCCATTCCAGCAGGGCTGCAGCCAAAGACAGCTTGCTTTTTTCCTCTTCTCACCCCATCCCCTTTTGTGCTGTATCCTTTTAGACTGTAAGCCTGCAGGCAGGGACTGTCTTGTTTTTATGTAAGCTGCTCTGGGAGGTTTTTTGGCGAGAAGCAGGATAAAAATGCCTTAAATAAATAATATATAATAAATACAAAAAACTGCCAATATCATCCACTAACTAGACATTTCATGTTGGTCAACTTGGTAACACCGTTACTTTCAGTCCTAGAAGAGCCTAGTTCTAGGGGGTGTCTCCATGAGTGATTTACTTCAAGTTGGCTGATTTTGGAGGTCATTAGGGATATATGACATAGTGGCCATCCAGCAGCCACCCCGGAGCTTATCAGGGAAAAATGGATTTCCTGAGACTGCTTAAAGTTCGATTCTTTTCCTTAAGTCAGGTTCTCCGCAGTATAGTTGCTGTGTGCCCCAACCCCCCACATTTACCTTGGGTGTGCTAGCCTTGCTCAGGGGTGTGCCTTTCACCATGACCCCAGTCAAGGGGTGTTTCCTGTGTATTTCCCATCCCTGCACAAACCAAGTAGTGTCTAGTCAGAGGTAACTCCCATTGTAGTCAATGAGGCTAGTCCCCTGAATGCACACATCAGAATTTACAGACATCCCCCCACCCCCCAACAGCACATTTTAAAGCACTAATTCCCTAAAGGCTGTAAAGTGCTTTCTTGAAGCTGCAATTCTCCATTGTTTGGTTTATTGCCTTCAGAAGTAACTAATTCACACCTTGTTCCTGCACAGCATCAGGTTAGAAAGGAGGCTGGTTTCTCATCTGTTTGTTTCCCCTCCCTGTCTTTCCCAGCACAAACATATGTGTCTACTCAGAAGTAACTCCCATTTTGGGCAATGAGGCTTGTTCCTGAAATGCCCATTCCTGAAGTTAATGAGATCCCCATGAATCACAATAACTCATTCAGAGAGCCTTAATTTAAAAGCTTCAAAGCTTTGATTGATCTCAGCAGGGCAGCAAGAACACAGTGTTCCTCTAATGATTATTTAAGGAAGGAAGGAATTGGGGGAGGAGAGAGAGGGAGACTGTTCCGGTCCCCCCTGTGTTTCCCAGAACAAACCAATTAGTGTCTACTCAGAAGTAACTCCCATTGTGGGTATTGAGGCTTGTCCCCTGAATGTGCACATCGGAATTTACAGAGATCTCCCTACCATTGAAATAGCACATCTTAAAGCACTAATTCCCTAGAGCAAACCTCCCAGGATTTTATCAAAGGAGAAAGTGGGGGGAGATCCTGGAAGGGGGGGGGGGCTCTCTTATTAGTTGAGCAGCACTTGCCAGTCAGATAACATTTATTTATTTATTTATTGCATTTATACCCCGCCTTTCTCCCTCTCGCAAGGAACTCAAGGCGGCTTACATTATCCTCCTCCTCACCGTTGTATCCTCACAACAACAACCCTGTGAGGTAGGTTGGGGTGAGAGTCTGTGACTGGCCCAAAGTCACCCAGTGAGCTTCCATGGCCAAGTGGGGACTAGAACCCGGATCTCCCGGCTCCCAGTCCGTCACTCTCACCACTACACTACACTGGCTCTCAATAACATTCACTCCAACCCCCCCCCCCCCGGAAGTATGTTCTGTGAAGTGACTTTTACTGGTGTGATACACTTGCTTGTGGAGCCCTGCAAGGCCCAAAGCCAGTTCCTTGAAAAATCCAGGTAAACCATGATTGGCTTCTCCTTCCGTCTCCTCCAGTTGCCATGAAGAAACCCCCCCTAATCTCATGGTCAAGACACTTTCTTCTCTTGTGGCCCTGACCTGCCTATTCCATATCAGTTGCCGTGTTTCACCCACAACTTTATGCTAAGTCTAATTCTTCTGAGCTGGACCAGTAGTATTCTGTAGTGGAACTCTTTCTTTCTCTGCTGTTTTAGATCTGCCTTCTCCTGCAGTAAAAGCTAAAAGCAGCATTTCCAGAAGTGTTGAGCTGCTGGCAAAGATGAAGAGCCAAGATATATTTTATTAAATCCCCAACATCTGTGAAGTTCTTCAACCATTAGAAAGTTGATTAGATTATGTTGGCAGTGGGGTATTTTTTGTTGTTGCACCAGCTCTAAAGGCCATCTACCTACCTAGTTCATTACCAAAGCTAGCTGAGACAGCAAAAAGAACAAATGCAAGAAAGCTAAGGCTCTGTTGTAACCTGTACCTGAGAGAACAAGTGTACGAGAAAATACTACCAAGCAATTAAATGCCAATCTCTTTCGCTGCTTCAAACCCATCCAACTTTACCCGTAGCAGCCAATTATTCATGCAATAGATGCCATATCATGGAAGAGTGCAAAATCAACCCTGTTGAAATTAAGAAAATTATTTTAAAGTGATTAGCACAGATGTATATTATCTGGCTGAAACCACCACGTTCAAGGCTTCTTGGCCAGGGAAAGGATCCATTCTAAATTCTACATGTTTACTGTAATTACTGGCATCAGTTCAGCTGACTCCAGTTCAATCCAGCTGGAGACTAAAGATGACACTTTTTTCTGAGAGGGCCCTTAAATCAACAGGCTAATCTTTTCCTCAGCACTGCATCTCTGTGCCAGGAAAAATATTCAGCTACTGAATTTCTGTTCGTGATGTTGCCCTAAATATTCAGGCACCATGTGCATGGGAGGGAGACATACGGTGGCCAGCCTACTGTAGCCCGATATCAGTTGCCACTGCTGCCTAGACTTTTCAAAAATTCGGACAATATGAAAGGTTGAGTAAAATAACTGTACCCATTCCACATAGAGGTTTCCAGAGTAAACTAAACTAATGTCAACATGGAGCTGAAGTGGCATTGACCAACTGTGTGGGAGTGAAGATCTTCAGATATCTTTGTTCTTGAATGGAATATTTACTGGCAATAGAACATCGCCCTGATCCAGAGAAGTTTTATATGCACAGAACTTTTCTGGATCAGAACTTAAGAACGTAAGAAGAGCCATGCTGGATCAGACCGAAGGTCCCTCTGGTCCAGCATTCTGTTCACACAGTGGCCAAACAGCTGCCCATGGGAAACCCACAAGCAGGTCATGGGTGCAACTGCACGCTCCCTGCCCACGTTCCCCAGCAACTGGTGAGATGTTCTATTGCCAGGAAACATCCCACTCAAGAACAAAGGTATCTGAAGATCTTCCCCCTCGCATAGTTGGCCAATGCCACCATCAAAAGAGAGAAGCACTCCATGTCTATAAAATATATGTTCATTGTCTCCACTGAAGTGAATAGTCTGCCAAAGGAACTGGATATGTTTAGCCTGAAGAAGAGAACCATTAGGAGGTGACAGGATTGCCATCTTCAAGTATCTAAAGGGCTGTCATATAGACATCAGAGCAAATGTGTTTTCTGTTGCTGAAGAAATTCAAAACAGGTTCAAAAAAGTACAAGAAAGGGGATTTCATGTAAACGTTAAGAAATACCTCCTGATGGTATGAGCTGTTCAACAGTGAAATAGACTGCCTAAGAAGGTGATGGATTTATCTTGGTTAAAGTTTCTGAAGTAGAGGAGGAATGGCCAGGCCACTTATTGGAGATGCTGTAAGCAGAGGATTTCCTGAATCAGCAGGGCAGGGGGCTGGACTAGATGGCCTTTGAGATCCCTTCTAACTCTATGATTCTATGATACTCTGTGAAGTGCCATACATGTGGATGGCAATAATAATAATAATAATAATAATAATAATAATACTCTTTGCAAATTAAAATGTACATGGAAAGTAATACTAAGGGCACAATCCTATGCATGTTTAGACAGAAAACACTGTGCTGGCTGGGGCATGTTGGGAGTTGTAGGACTTTTTTCTGTCCAAACATGCATAGGATTGTGGCCTCAGTTACTCAAATATTCTGGTCAATGCAGGGTATAATTGTGCTGGAGAATGATGGGAAAGAAGGAGTTTGAAAAATGTGGGAGGAGTGAATACATTTATGTGGTTGGACTAGAGATGTATGGATTGTCTAAAATCTGTTCCGTCTGAGTTTTGTGGATTGTCAGGCATCTTTTGTTCCATCATTCGCCCATCAACAGAACTGGATTGTTTTTGTTTCCGCATCTGTGGAAAACCACATTTACACAAATGAGCGATTGTGCAATTTCACACATACAAAAATGCACAAATTCCAAGAAATGCACATTTTCTTGCTTTAGCCTATGGGGAGAATGTGCATTTTTGGCTGTTTTTCAACTTTGCGTATTTTTCTACAATGAAATTTGTGCAAAATTTGGGAAACTCAGAAAATCAATCTGCAAGTCAGTGGAATCTGCCCAACAGGGGAGAAGCTGGTCCACTGCAGAATCTGAAAATCCAAACTCATTTGGTTCTGTTGTGGATTTCTCCAACATCCCTAGGTTGGACACCCTTACTCCATTTTGGTCCAATTCATTGTGCTTGGACTTGATTTTTCAAATATAGTTAGAAATCGCTTGGAAAGGTAATTTGGTAACAAATAATATGAGAAAAGGGCCATAGCTCAGTGGTAGAGCACATGTTTTGCATGCAGAAAGTCCCAGGTTTGATCCTCAGCATCTCCAGGTAGGGCAGGAAAAATTCCTGCCTAAAGCTCTGGAGAGCCACTGCCAGTCAGTGTCAACAATACTGGTCTGGATGGACCCATAGTCTGAGTCGGTATAAGGCAGCTTCCTATGTTCCTATGATTGTTGAGTGTTGGGAGGTAGCTACAGAGATGTTTCACTGTTAACCCTTGCTTAAAGATAGTTTTCAGTTGTCTCAAGACAGGGCCCGGAAGTCTGGATTGAACATGGTACATGGCCAACGTATGTACTTACTCTGCTGTAGACAACCTCACCATGGTTTTGCAGCTGCAAATATTAGCACTCCATGGGTGTGCATGCTAGTTAGACAAAGATGATAAGATCCCCGGCCTGAGGATCTTCCAGTCTAGTAAAGACATGTAGCACAAGTGTAAACATTAAACCACAAACAGGGAGTGGGGACTGGTTAGGGGAGAACATGGAGAAATTATCTTTGGCTCATCAAAGAGCTGGAAGAAATCCATCAACGGAACCTTTGAGCTATTACGCATTTTAAGTAGTAAGATGAAATCATGAATAATGAGTTCCTGCACAGGCACTGCTAAAACAGGCGTAGTGGTGAACTGAGGAGCAACCTCCATCCTGGTGTGTTGTTGTATGTCAATAAACCAAGATCCCCTAATGCACTCCTGGGTACGTTGCACCAGAACCAGAGAATTATTTGGAACAGCAAACGTGCCCATTGGAACCCAGCCTAGGTATAATGATCAACATTCTGAATCTGCCTCTATATAGCACATCTCTTTGCACATTCTCTTTCTACTTGACTGTGCTTTGTTAACTCTCTCACTCTCTCTCTCTTACAAGGAACGTAAGAGCTGCAATATGGAGTCACACTTCTGATCTCTTAAGGCTGCTGTCCTGACAGGAGCCAGTCAGGAAGGCACAAGAGTTCCACATTAGACAGACAGAGAGGGGGCTACTTCCCATAAAATCTTACAGTAGTTCTGGATCATGAGAAAGCATCATATGAACAGTTTCCACAGGAATATTACCAAGGCCTTCTTTGAAGCTCACTTTGGCCCTGTTCACATGTAATGGTGGCAAATCATGGGTTAATTAACTGCTGATTTGCCATGGTGCATCCCACTTCTGCTTTGCATAAACAACCTTTGACTGACCTGATTGGAAATTGATTCGTGGTATGCAAACCTGGATATTATGCATTAATTGTGGGTTAAACATGATTAACCTAGAACTAATCCATAGATTAAACATGGGTGTATGTCAGCAGGTCCTCCTGATGGGAGGGGGGAGTGCACAATTTGCCACTCCTCCCATTTTGCCATCTGAGGTGGGGATTCACCCTGCGTCATGAGAGGGCCAACTTTGCAATTGAGGGATGTTGAGGCCCTGCTTCTCCTCTCATCTCTATCTGTACATTAATGCCCCTTCCACCAAGGCTGAGTTTCCCATGTATGGAAAACCCAGTATTCTTGATTATACGCTGCCTTGAGTGCTGGAAAACAGGGCTGGCACAAGACACTTTGCTGTCTGAGACAAAGAAGAACAAGATGGTGCCTCTTCCCATTCCAGGTACAAAACCTGATTGGACTGAAAGATGAATCTTTCTTCAACTCTGAAAATGGGAGAGCATCTTCCACTGCACCTGGAGGCAGCAAACTGGGTTAGGGGGTGCAGAAAAGGCCATGCACACACATTTATCTCCTCCAGCACCTTGCAGCCACCTCCCAGCAGCTGCTGCCTGAGGGAGGTGATTGCCTCACTCTGCCTAATGGTAGGGCCAGGCCTGCTGGAAACTTTGCCAATAAAGCTTATAAATACATTTAACCCTGACATCACCTCAACAATCAAACCCAAAAGCTGCCACCTCAGTTTTCCATTTGAACAACTGGATTAACCACCATTTTCCATTTGCATCAGACTATCCTCAGGAAATGTAAGAACATCAGCTTTTTGGAGACTTGGAGATGCTAAGAGAAGGGCCACAATTGTCCTTGGCATTCATATGCATGTGCGTGCGTGCGTGCGTGCGTTTGTCTATGTATGTAGGTATGCGTGTTCCACCATGTCTCTGGTCAAACTAGTTTTTAAGGTTGTTGTGATTCGAGTTGTACCTGCAGAACTGTATACTCGCAGGAGCAGTGTTGCTACATTAGAAATATGTAGGTTTTAGCGTGACCCTCATGGCAACTTCAAGCTCAGTCCACACACCTCCACATCCAAAGCACTTTGTAACTGGTTTAAGGCTACACTCGTATGCACACTTGCTTGGAACTAAGCCCCATTGAATTCAGTGGGACTTACTTCTGAGTCACTATACCTTAGAAAGTACAACACAGCCTGTCATTTTCTTAGTAGGAATGATGTTTGCATATCCACATATGTGCCCATGAAACCCTTTTTAAAAGGCCAAGGAGATGCAGTGATCTCTAAAGAGTGAAACTGACTAGACCAAAAGCTGGCTGCAATCAGGTCAAGGCAATTTCAGCACTCTAATTAATTTGGTGGGACTATGGGGAGCAAGAGCAAGATCACCGCAGACGGTGACTGTAGCCATGAAATTAAAAGACGCTTGCTCCTGGGGAGGAAAGCTATGGCCAACCTAGACAGCATAGTAAGAAGCAGAGACATCACCTTGCCGACAAACATCTGTATAATCAAAGCTATGGTTTTCCCAGTAGTAATGTATGGCTGTGAGAGCTGGACTATAAGGAAGGCTGAGCGCCGAAGAATGGATGCTTTCGAACTGTGGTGCTGGAGAAGACTCTTACGAGTCCCCTGGACTGCAAGGAGGTCAAATCAGTCCATCCTAAAGGAAATCAACCCTGAGTGCTCATTGGAAGGACAGATAATGAAGCTGAAGCTCAAATATTTTGGCCACCTAATGCGAAGAGAAAACGCTTTGGAAAAGACCCTGATGCTGGGAAAGATTGAAGGCAAAAGGAGAAGGGGACGGCAGAGGATGAGATGGCTAGATAGCATCACTGATGCAATGAATATGGACTTGAGCACGCTCCGGGAGAGAGCGCAGGACAGGAGGGCCTGGCGTGCTATGGTCCATGGGGTCAAGAAGAGTCGGACACGACTGAACGACAACAACAATGGGGAGCAGGGTCAATGAGGAATTAGGCTTTAACACACATGAAAAAGCTTTGTGTCCTCCCTCCTCCATTACATTTGTACAGTGACCAAAGTATAATGGTTGGATCATAGCTAAAGCCACAATCACAGTAAGGGGCAAATGTCCCATTATTTTAGAGAAATAATTGTCTGTATACAGCAGCCACGCCAAACTACAGCCTCTCCAAATGACTATTTTCCCTTGCTGTTCCTCCTTCTATCTAAACTGAGGTCACTTAAGAATAAAGTTAACAGTATGAAGTAACATATTGCGTGCAGTACAAGCTGAAAGAAGTGGAAGTGTGTGAAGAACCTACATGAAGCTGAAAGATCTTGATTAAACCACTGCAGTAGTTTTGCGTCATGGTCTCTTTGTCAGTCTCCCTGTACAAACACTGTCTCCTTGCATTCTATCTTCTTGCTTCTCAGCTGCAGGTGAAACAAACCTCACTGAGAATCTCTGCAGACTGGTGGCACAAATCATAATTTAATATAAAAGAGAAGAAGAAAAGAGAAGAAAAGAAAAGAAATACATGACATTCTGTAGCATAAGGCAGAGCTCACAGAGAGGCTAATGCTTGCAGTATAAAAAGGAGTTTAAAATGGAAGTCAGAGTTTCCTTTAAAAAAAAATAGTGTTTTTTCCACTTAAGCTCAAAGGTGACAGAACACTATAAAGGATATGAGATCAGACTAGCACAGAAGGCTAGAGTTGCAACAACTTTTTAAATTTGCAGCTTATATATCAAGAGTTTAATAAAAGGAGCTTAGGCATTGTGTACTAGAAACTTTGAATGTGGGTTGTTATGGCTGCAATCATAGAATCATAGAATAGTAGGGTTGGAAGGGGCCTATAAGACCATTGAGTCCAACCCCCAATCCCATAGGTTGTATAGTATAAACATGTATTTATTAATTTGATTTATATGCCACCTTTCCCCCAAACAGTGCTGCTCAATGCAGCTAACAATAATAATTTATTTGGGAGTAAATCAGATTGAACTCAGTGGAACGTACGTCTGACTAGACGTGCATAGGTTGTGATTCAAGTATCCGAAAGGATAAATATTTAGTCAGAAGCTGTGCATCACAGAATTATTTTTCAGCTGCTTCTATAGATGCTGTTAGGACAGTCTTCCCCAAACTGGGGCCCTCCAGATGTATTGCACTGCAGTTCCCATCATCCCTCAGTCAGCATGGCCAACATATCTGGAGGGCACCAGGATGGGGAAGGCTGCATTAAGATTTAGTAGGAGGTCAGGTTTTTCTGAAGCACACTATCTTTAGTTACCATCCTGTTCCACTGCCAGGTTAAAGTACAACTGCTCAAAAATGGGGGAACCCTCACATGACTGATCAAACTGAGTTTGTATCTGGTCAGTTGTTGACAGTTGTGTACCAGGTAGGGATGTCAGAGAAATGCGCAGCGGAATAAAAACAGTTTGGATTTCTATGAGTCTGACCTACAGGTTCCACAGTCAACTGGCTTTTCCTGAGGCACACAGATTCCACGGACTTGCTGACCAGTAAAATAAAAAACATCAGCTAAAAATGTGCATTTCCCCCATAGTCTAAAGCATAAAAATGCATATTTGGGGGGTTTGAGCATTTAGGGGAGAATTGTGCATTTTCACAAGTGCGGATTTGTGCAAATTCGGGAAACTGGGAAAAATCTGATTCTGTCAAGGAGTGGACAATGGAATGAAAGGCACTTGACAATCCGTAAAATGCACACAGACAGATTTACAAAATCCATATATCCCTAGGACCAGGCAAACACACTCATTTCAATCACCATTAAACTAAAACCTTAACTACCTCACTCCTGATTCAGCACAAAAGTAATCAGCTATCTTTTAGTGGTATCCTTGGATGCTTTCAAATGAGACTTTTGATGCAATTACCCTGCCTCATTCATAGAATTTTATGGTCCAGACAATGACAACTTCCATTTATAACTCTCCCATGTTTTCCCCACTGCTTCTGTCTTTTTTCTTTCCACCAAACCCCCCCACAAAAAAAAAAAAATCTGTGAAGGAAAAAAAAGTCAAAATAGCTGCATAATATCTTTTGACGGGTAGTGCCAGGAGCCCTCCATCTGGAAGCAGCCTTTGTATTAGCCTAAGTTTGTTTTTTTTTAAGTATTCCTGCCTAGTATAGCTTTGAGTAAGCCTAATGAATAAATCAATGATTTTTAGGAGGGAAATAGTTCTGAAAGATTACACTTCAAAATCTAGAATTCGTCTTCATCCGAGGAACAGATATCACACTCCTCGGCTACTAAGGGCCAAACCAGAGGTGATGTCATTCATACAATTGGCAAATGTGTGATTTTTAAAAAAGTCAATAGCAGCCAATCTGATCCAGCAGGGCAAAGGTAAAGCCCTGCTTATCTCATACTGTGGTCCCAATCTGGATCAGCCGCATTTTTTTAAAATCGCACAATTGCTAATTGCATGACTAACATCACATTTAGTTTGGCCCTTGGTTTTCATAACTGAAAGGGGGCAGGGGGAACCAGTGTTCACGAGCAAAGCTGGGAGATGCCACTCCTTCTAGGCAAAATGGCGGAATATGGGCACATAATATTAGGCACACATTCAGTACATGCCATCAAATTGCACACCTAATGAATGGATGGGCATTGCACTTATTAATAAGTATAGCTGGAGGGGGCCGAAATGCAGTAATCATACCTCTGAATGCCAGTTGCTAAGGAACAACAGTGGGAGAGGACAATTGCTCTCATGTCCTGCTTATGGTTGCCCTGCCTGTAGTGGTTGGCCTCTGTGGGAAACAAAATGCTAGACTCGAAAGGCATTGGTGTGATCAAGCTGGGTTCTTCTTTTGTTCTGTCATATTGTGATGTTTTACACCGCATGGCCCATCCCCCCACCCGCAAATTTCTCACAGCCCCATGTGTGTGTGTCAAATTTGGGGGGGAGAAGGGTGGGTGGAAAGATTTAACCCTCCCCTCCCTGAGTGATGGGGCTTTTCCACACAAGGCATTGTTTTGCCAATTCTTTTGCCAGTAGGCAGTGGTTCTTTTTAGGATATTCAGAATGCAGTTAACACACTATTGGGTGAAGGAAAGAAATTTTATTAACAGAAAGCTGGTTAACAGAAATTAGTGAAGCACAAGTAAACAAAATGTGATACGTGCAGCAAGTGTAATTGAAAGCAAGGTAAGAACACATTCCTTCAGTCACCGGGAACCCCGTACTCTTATCAGATCAGCAAATCAGATATGAGCAGTGACGAACGGATCCCAGTGGCCTGACCCTGTAGCACCTGTCCAGCTCAGCCTATGGTGAGGTTCTGCTTTGAGAGGGTCCCAGGAAAGCACATACTATCCCACTGATCCCTCCCATTCTGGACTTAGTCCCATGACTTCATCCTCCTGCAGGGGAAAAACATTAGCCTTAATAATGGGCAGCCATTCTAAGCAGCAAGGAGCTAAGCTTGAACTCTTGCCAAAGGCTTTATCTACAAGCCTTTAGCTGTCAACAGAATCAGCCCTGGAAACCAATAACGTAAGGCACAGCTAAACAGGCCCAAATGGCACTCTAGAGATGGGCAAGAGAACTGGGCACCACTGATCCTCCTTGAGATAACAATGGTCTTCTGCGTCTCCACTACAGGCATTTATCATGCACTCGTCATTCCCTATCACAGATGCTTACAGGTTCTTTAGATGAAGTCATGACCCTCCAGTTTTGCTTCTGTGTCTAACCAGCACTTGGGGGAGGGGGGACAGCAGGGGGCACAGAAAATGCAGCATTTAATTGTGACAGTGAAAGAAAGTGTGAGTTCCTTTTGTGTAGTTGTGCCATTCTGCCATACCACAGTGGCACCTAGAGGTTTTGTAGCAGAAAAGCTGGAACGGAAACGCTCCTCGTGTAGCGCAAATCTCAATTCTGCATTGAAAGTAGATATGGCAGATTATCAGGCAATTAAACAGCCTTGTGTAGAAAAGCTCACAGTCCCGATCAGAACTGGGGCTGTGAGCGCTTACACAAGAGCAAAATGTCAGATAAACCTCAGCTATATGACACATGATTCGTGTAACGTGTAGTTTGGCTCTTTTTGCTTTAACACTTACAAATGGGACGACATCAGGATCCAAAAGAACCTGGCACCCAGGTGAGCACATCCTTGAATTCCAAGGGAATGAGCAAGACAGGGCTGGGCTATCCAGCTCAAATGGCAACTGCAGGAGCTATACAATGGAGAGATGGATTCTGTCTCTTTGGGCTGATGGCCCTGCTGAGGCCAAGGAAGAACATCTCCTGCAGAAGGAATGCTTAGGCTAACCTTCCCCAGCTTGGTGCCCTCCAGATGTTTTGGCAGTGGTGTAGTAGAGCCAGGGACACAGAATCAGCACTTTTTTATTAGCAGGGACTCTGACATCATTTGCCACCCCCACCCCCTTCAGAATTCCCTATTCCCTCTGCGCTTAGCTGCTGTCCTCACAGCTGCTGGTGGGAAGATGGATTTTCCGAACAACAATACATTGTTGTGAGCTATTCCTGTTGTAATGCAGAGCATTTTGGGGTGGCCTGGTCTTGAATGGGCAATTAAGGCCCAATAGCGTTACAAAGGTTCTGCCCCTGCTAGACATGAAAACTGCTAGAACAGGTTTGCTGACATGGATCAACATGGCTGCCTGAATATCTGGACTTTCCTTGGGGGCATGGCTGTGGGGACTGTCATGACAAGTGCTTGCACTTCAAAATATACCACTATACTGCCATGTTTTGGACTACAGCTCCAAGAATTCCTGACCATTTGCCATAATGGCTGCAACTAATGGGAGTCCAAAATATCTGCAGGGCACCAGGCTGGGAAAGGCTCACTTAGGCCTAGTTGGCCTGTTTGCTTTGTGAAGGTCCGGGTTGTGGACATGAAAGCAATGAACACCTTTCTGAAAATTCCCTTCAGAATTAAGGGAATTGGGAAAGAGGTGAGCTTCCAGCTCAGAACAAGAGAAAACCCCTGTGAATGGAGCTTGGAGGGAGATTAGTGCAGAGATTGTCTCCCTACTGGAATGTATACTATATAAATAATTCCTACAATATCTGATAGGAACTGAGCTGGGGGTGTGGCTTGTGGATTTCATGAAAATCCCCCCCCCCATCTTTCCACTGATAACTCAAGAGCTGCCTTATCACTAGGAGAAAAAAAAACAGTTTGTCTTTCCACACCTCTTTCCCCTTTTTGACAAGCCTTTAAAATTCCTTTAAGATTACTGTTCTATTGACAGATGTTGAGCAATTTCTCCTTATGCAGAAAATTAGGAAATTATGGGAGGGAAGAATAGATTTCTTAAACCATTTACCATTTATAGCCAAGCAAATTTTTAAAGTGCAACAGAACTCAAAAGATTTAAGGCTGCAAGCCTCTCTATACCCACTTTCCTGAGAGTAAGCCCCATTGAACTGAGGCTTACTTCTCAGTAGACATGCTCAGGGTTGCACTGTTAGCATAACAACACACGGAAAGAATATAGTAGTCAGAAGAAACCTCCAGCTTTTCCTAACAGGTCAAAGTACTTTCGGTATATCATCTCAGCCACCCTGGCAACAACCCTGCAAGACAAGCCAGAATTGCTCTATCTCAGCAAGCTGAGGGTAAGAGAGTGTAGCTGAACTGAGGTGACCCAGCGAGTTCACAGTGGAGCTGAGAATGGGTGATTTCCCAGGTTCTTAAACACACACACCCCCGCTCTAAAAAGTGAACAGAAAAATAACCTAAAACAAAACTGATGCATTAGATAATCCTAATGATCCCTTCTGCCAACAGAAGTAGTACGGTAAGTTAATTGCCAGGTGATAGGTTTGTTTACTGCCTGCATTTCAGGAGAGGTCAATACTGATGTCTGTTACATTAACCAACTTGAATTCATACCAATAATTGCCTAAATTCAAAAGTAGGCAGTGCCCACACCCAAGTGTGCAAACCTGCCCCTAGCCTCCAGGTTTGAGCATGAATTACCTTAATTCACCCCTTTATAATCCAAGCTAAGTGCTAATTAGAGGAGGCTTCCAAGTCTTCATGCTAAAGTGTGGTACAATGAATCATGACATGTGGTTTAAACAACTACTGCTGGAAGAAAGGCAGGACTGTGTTCTGTGTAGCACTACCCAGCACTCATGTTTATTACTGCTAGGAAGGAAGACAGAGTGTGGCCAGAGATTGCCCCAGTGGCTCAGATAGTACGTATTACTGGTCAGACTACAGTAACTGGTAGGTCATGAAGCTGCCAAGATCTCTTCTTCGGGCACAGTGTGTGGTTCACACTGAACACAAGAAATGGTTATTCAGGGCCAGCCAAACACATTTCTCTGCCTGAAGCAAGATTCCCCACACCCCATTCCATCTACAGAAGCTGACTGGGCTGGCAGCTGAAACTTACTTAAATAGTGGCAATGGGAAGGAACTTCACTGCACCTGAGGGAAGCAGGGTAGCTTAAGAGATATAGGGCAGGCTGTGTGACACACACAGCTCTGTCCTCCAACAGGGAAGAGCAGACAGGGGGGCTCAAGAAAAATGGCTAGGGAAGCTCCCATTGCTGTTGTCCAGTGGTGCAGTGGCAAATTTTGAAGTGCAGGAGCTCATCAGCCTACAGCCATGCCCCCAACGAGGGTCCAAAAATCCAGGCTGTTGTGTTGACCCATATTCACAGACCAGTTCTAGCCATTTTATCTCCACTAGGACCAGGTCCTTTCTAAAGCAAATGGGTCTTAATGGCCCATACAAAACCAGGACCTAGCAAAATATTTTGCATTATGACAGGGAACAATATATTGTTTCTTGGAAAATTCATTTCCCAGCAGCTACTGTGTGGATTGAAGCTAAGCTCAGAAGGAACAGAGAATTCTGAGGGAGATGGCAGATGATGTCAGCATCCCTGCTAATAAAAAAAGTGCTGGTGCTGCATTCCTGAGAGCCCTGGTTCTGCTACACAACTGCTGTCATCCCAGCTGCCTGAGGCAGCTACTTCACTCTGCCTAATGGTAGCGCTGGGCCAAATTCAGAACAGAGAAGGGTGCAAAATGGGCATGGATGTAATGGACATAGCGAACCTAGCAATATTAAAAAAAGCATTCTTTAAAGAAAGAGTAGTTTGCAACACACACAATTTGAATTTTATCATTAGCCTTCCATCATAACTGATTCTATGATCTATGGACTGGCAAATCTGTTCTTAGAGCAATGTTCTGCAGGTTTGCTAATCAGGGTGAGGAGAGGAAAACAGTTGCACTTTTGAAAGTGTTAGGCTTCTCCTAACAAGATATTAATATCCCAGCAATGTCTGTTAACATTAAGCCTCAACTGGCTCAAGTACTGTCGACCTAGGATTAGTCTCACTTGAGTCCCATTGAAATCAATGAGTCAAACCTAGTTATAACCAGCTTTCCACACTGATGTCAATGAGACCCAATTGTGACTTTGGGTGCAATTCCATGGTCCTGGGAGAGCGTTCCAGGGACCATAGGTTTTTTTTAGTCCCCCTCCCAAGGCTGAAGACACTGCTATGACCATCAGGAGGGAGCCTGTGTTCTCTGCGTAAACCCCGAGTTTACAACCCAACAACAAACCATGGGTTCTTTTCTTGGGCTGTTTGTGGTTAAGAAACCATGTTAAACCATAATGCAGGGTTCACACATAACGGCAACCCACGATTCAGCAACAACCCATACTCAACCCGTACTCTGGGTTGTTGTTATTTGCAAACCAGGATTCTATTTGGATGCACTCCATGGCACCTGAGATCTGTGGGATTTACCCTATGTGCCATGTACCAGCTCTGCATCATTTTGCACTCCAAACTGGAGCTCGTGTGGTATAGGATCATAGTGCATCACAGCTTTCCTGTTTGAGGAACAATTCATTCCATTTCTTTTTGTTGCAGTTATAAGCAGGAGCACAACAATCCTGCAGTGGCCTGTCCATGCTGTTGGGCAGCCAAATGTACCACTAGTGGTACTTAGAATCTTTTAAAACTACAAGCCATGGAAAAGAACAGAAGAAATCACCCAGTGTTATTTGTTATGCATTTAGCAATCCAAGTAGAATGATTCCATCTCTACAACACTACAATGGGAAAGTCACACTTTCTGGATGGTTTCTTCTTCTATTAAAGAAGAGAGGGGTGAGAAGGCAGTTCTAGCAAGTGCTTCAGAGCCAGGCAAAGCAAAGTCCTGCAGCCGAGTAACAGCTGCTGCCTGTCTCAAAATCCTTAAGGATATCACCTCCGGCAGCCTTCCCCAACCCTGGTTGGGAATGATGGGAGTTACAGTCTAACACATCTGGAGGGAATCTAGTTGGGGAAGACTGATCTAGGGGTAAGATCTGGTAACACCACTGCATGCAAATCACATGAACAATCTTAGGAAGTTCTCTTTTCCATTTGTAAAGAGCTAATCCCCACCTGTAAACAGGGGAGCACCACCAGCCCAGCAGGTCCTCCCAACCAGGATATCAGGTTACAAGCATTACATCACTCAGAGCCTCACTGGGGAGATGAGTAAGACGGCTGGAAGCGGCACTGAGTTGCCTTATACAAGTGAACACTGTCACGGCTAGGAAACCACAGCTCCAGAATTGCCAAATCTAAAGGTTAACAAGTAAATAATCCCCTAACCCACACATTCACATATTTCACCCCCACATACACACAAATTATGAGATTATTTGGATTTGGCTAGACATGCACTTGTGTGTTTTCAAAATCAGTCTGGGTTTATACTTTCAGTCATCGCCACAAAGTCTGGAAAAGTATGTGCATGTGCGTGTGCGTGCGTGCGTGCGCACATGTGTGTGTCCCCATAAAATAAAGTTGGAATTTTCAGGTAAGTGAAAAGTAGATGTTCACATCTCAAGACACTTATGGTTCAGCCAGCCAAGACCACACACCACTTAAGGCCTGTCCATTGTATTGGTGATCCAAGTGATAAAATTCTATTGAAGGATGACAGTGGATTTGTACGTTTTGGATCCCCATGATCTTCCAGCCAGTCCTTTATGCTTGATAATGAGTGTTGGAGAAATATTCCACCGATACACACACCTGTCTCTTGCTGCCCAATTTCACGCTGCCTGTGCTTCCTGCACAAAACCTAATAGAGCATCTTTCCCCATCCTGGAGCTCTCCAGATGTTTTGGATGACAACTCCCATCAGTCTCAGCCAGCACAGCCAATGGTCAGGAGTGATGGGAGTTATAGTCCAAAACACGTGGAGTGCACCAGGCTGGGGAAGTCTGCACTAGAGTACTAGATGGCTCTCTGATCGTGGGGTTGCTTGTGAGGGAAAGTGCCCCAACTTGGCTTTTGCCACAATGAATAATGCATTCTTGCTGAATTACGTGCAACATTTTCCTTTTGGTATACTGCTTGCCTGGCTGCGCACCCAGCTCTCCATGTGATCATGAACATGTTCCATCCCTAAGTGGTAATTATATCATCTTTCTGGTAGCCCAGGAAATAGTGCAAGTCTTCTCAAGCTGGAGTGAGTCATTCTGAATCTGCCTGGTGTGGTTCTGGTAAAGCAAACCACCCTATTACTCACCACACTGTTGAGTAAACAAATGGATTTAAAATTAGGTTGGCAGCCAAATGGGCTAGTACAGAATGGTGTTTACCAGAGTCAAGGCATTCCAAAATAGCAATTAGCAAAGTGCCCCTTCTGTCCGTCACCGCCGCCGTCATCACCATCATCATCATTGTCTTCTTCCTCCTCCTCCTCCTCCTCATCACCCCACTCCTAACTTCCCAGGATGGAACAACCCAGAGTTTTTAATGGCGAAAGAGATAAAGTAGCCATGGTAGGAAGCCACATAAAAGCACATGCATGATTGCAGGAAGTCTCAACTACTGCCACGTCAGTTGCTGCTGTAGAGGTGCTGAAGAGAGATGACTGCACCCACAAAACAAGGGCATCCAAGAAGTTACAAATAGCTGTTCAGTTCAGGCACATTCTCAGAATAGGAGCTAAGAGCATAAGAAAATTCCTGCTGGATCAGACCAAAGGTCCATCTGGACCAGGGATGGGTAAGGTAGATCTACAGATGTTTTGGACTTCAACTTCCAGAAGCCCCTGCCAGCATGGCCAATGGCCAGGAATGCTGGGATCGAAGTCCAAAGCACCTGGAGATCTACTTTCTGCCCACCCCTGATCTAGACCAGCATCTTGCTTCCTGCAGTGGCAAACCAGATGCCTGCAGGAAACCCACAAGCAGGGCAGGAACGCAATTGCCCTATCCCACTTTTTTCCCACCCTGCCAGGCAACTGAGACCAATGGCATCTGAACATGATGATGCCATATAGCCACCATGACTAATAAATTTATCAATGGCCATCCGCCTGCATGAATTTGTCTGATTGCCTTGGAAGCCATCTAAACTAGCGGTATCATCATGCTGTGTGGCAATGAATTCCATCAATTCCTTATGCAAAGATAAAAGGGCTTATCCATACTACCAATGTAAATATATATGGCACTTGACATGATGGTAGGAGGAAGTCTGGGACTTGCACTATGGTGTGGGTGCCAAGAATCTTGTTATATAGCACTGGCTCCATTCATAAAAAATACAACTCCCAGTGTTCCTTGGGAAAAAGCCGAGAAAGTTAAACCATCTTAAATTTGTAATGAAGATGAGAGAGAGAGAGAGAGAGAGAGAGAGAGCTTCCAGATGAAGCTTTTATTGTGCCATTGACCTGCCTCATTCACAGAAATCCATCTAGAGATGGAGGAGAAATTTGGATTTCTATGAATCTGACCTGCAGATTCCACAGCGGACCATCTTTTTCCAAGTCACAGGGACTTGTTTTTTTTAACTTTTTGAGGGAATTTGCACGAATTCGTACTTGCACTAATGTGCATTAGCACAAGTGAAACAAAATTCTCGTACATCCCTAAAAATATCTGATTCTATTAATGAGCGGACAACAGAACAAATGATGCCTGACAGCCTGCAAAACACAGATGGAATGGATTTAACAAAATCCCTACATCCCTAATCATCATTGTCTTCTGGTTGTAACCATGCTGCGTTTTCCCACTACTTTTCCATCTGTTTTCTTATTCAGAAAATCTGTTAGGGATGACAAACTGGTACAGCTGCATAATGCTTTCTAACTGTTAATGCTAGAGCCTCTCCACCAGGAAGCACCTAGAGAAACTGCCTCAAAGGAGAGAGAACTAGTATTAAGGAAATAAAGTTAAAATTGAGAAAATGGCCAAGTCCTTTCATCCCAGATTAATCAAGGCTCAAGGCTATATGTGTTCACCCATGTTCTTAAAAAAGGGAAAGACAAGTTGAGAATCAAAGCTTGTTAATTAAAAAGATAACCATTGGTCAATACCTTCTAGCTGTTGTGAGGATAAAATGGAGAGGAGGAGGACAGTATAAGCCACCTTGGGTTCCTTGCAAAACAAAAAAGGGTGGGATGGAGAGAGAGAGAGAGAGAGAGAGAGAGAGAGAATAAAATAAAATAAAATAATTATAGAACCATGGCTGTGAATCCTGGAGAGAGAAAAGCATACTCCGTGATGTCAGAAAGACATATCACAGAGGTACTGAGGTGTGGACATAACAGGATCCCTTCATGTTTGCTCCCTGCAGGAAAAGACAAAGGAAAAGGAAAGAGCAAAGGAAAAGACAAATAGGGACTTAGCTATCTATATAAACAGCCTCAGGTGAGAACTCCACACTGACAGCTGTTGCATTTGCTTATACCAGATCTGCTGTATTTCTTTAAGAAAAACATCACAGATTCTCCAACAGTACAGTTTACAACCGTGTTAGAGCCTATCGTGCTTATTTTATGTGCACTAGTTTGGCTAGTTGGCTGCTTGCACTGCAGAAAGAGAGGGAGGGAGTTGGTGGCAATTTGGCATAAATTGCAGTGGCCAGTGCCATCACTTTCATTGACTACCTGAGGATTTAGTTCACCATAGTGTGTTGGGTGTAAGATGGATGCATTGTGTCTAACTGGACAGACTGAAATAAGCTTAATTTGTTAATTAGCCTTTTAGCACTTGCAGATGGTAGGAAATGGTTTTGCTACAGGCAGCCTTAAGAGAAACTCAATATAATTATTTTATTTTATTTTATTTCTATCCCACCTTTCCACCCAAAAATTGTACTCATGGCAATTCAGATTATTATTATTTGTTGCTGTTTGCACAGATTTGTTCAAGAATTGGGAGGGGGAGTCTGTTGCTAAGAGTGTTATCACTAGATGAGAAATGATTGGTTCGTTGAAATGTTCACCTAAACTACAGTGGATGAGGAACAGGGCTGGCCCTACCATTAGGCTGAAGCAGTCATTTCACACAGCAGATGCTAGGACCAAGATGTCAGAGAAGAAACCTCTATGTAATGTGCCCTCTTCTGTGACCCTTAAGTTAGCCTGCTGCCTTCAGGTGCAGTGGAGGACAGATTCCTCTACCAGTCCAGTTGGCTTTTGTACCTGGAACTGGAGGGGGCTCCATTTTGTTTTTCAGTGTCTTGGACCAGCCCTGATGAGAAAGATCCATAATTGGATCTCCTAACTTTCTTTTTAAGAATTAAGAACAGCCATGACTGGGAGGGTGTCATTGAATTGGACTGGGGCTGTAGCCAATATAAATCTTCCCCAGCTGCTGTTTGCTGCTGTGGGACACACTACCCATCTGTCTGTCTGTCTGTCTCTTTCTCCATCCATCTGATTTTATTTACAATATTTATGGTATATGTTGCATAACTGTCACCATGCAGCATTCCAGCACAAAAATGTTTCAGATCTCTCATCAAATTATGTTTTGTTCTCTCCTTGCACACCATATGATTATCTAACAGCATTTTGTAACCAGTCATGCCCATCTGGAATTTCGTATTTTCCTACTTCTTGGCCACATTTTTCTGGCAGCCATTAACATATTTCTCAGCACTGTTTTTGAGAACTCCCAGGAATATCACAGAACATCAGTCCCATGCAACATCATATCCCAATATAAGATGCTTCAGTTATGCATGTGAGAAGCACAGATTTTCACAATTTCTGGACATTCCTCACAATATATAAGGATAAATCAAGCCGTGTGTTTCATTACATTTTGGATAGGTCCTGGAGATGTAGCTTGTACATTCGTTATACACTAGCTATAGTAGAGTATTCAAATACTAGAATAATACCGCTGATTCACCAAACATGACATGGCAAGTTGTGGTTGCCTACCATATAGTTTTGAGTTATATATGATCAAGATGTTTATTAAACTTGCATGTGCCTGTGGGTATGATAATGGAATATGTCTTCTAATGTAGCACCTAAAGTTTCCCTCAAAATCCTGAATATACTTCTCTCTCTCTCTCTCTCTCTCTCTCTCTCTGGGCCAAAAGAGACATTACTTTAAATCCATATCTAGGTGGCAGCTATGTCTCCCACCTATTTTTACTCTACTCTAGAGTAGGTGCAGGGCCCCAATCTGGATCTTAAAAGCCCCCCTAACCCCATGCTAGGGTCCCAATCTATGTTTGGGGCTCTACGCCTACTATAGAGTAAAGAAAAAGAAAAGAAGAAACAGAACTTCTAGGTGCAGTTTTAAGTGATGCCCATTTTGGCCCTCAAATAGAAGCCTTAAGGTGCTTCCACTCAAGAAGGAAAAGATGGAATAGCTGCACAATGTCATTTGACTGTTTGCACTAGAATCTTCCATCTGGAAGTACTCTTATTCCAGCTATTACAAAGAAAAGACTTCTTTTTAGAAGAAAGTACACATTTTCTGCAGAAGCCTTCGAAATCCAAAGTTATCTCAGAGTGATTTCTACTAGTTTCAGCATGAGACATTTTCTTATATGAAGTTACTTAAATTGGAGGCAGACCACTGGGGAACATAGACCAGCCAGTAGTCTACTGGCAGTTGCTGTCTCAGGTCGGTCTAAGGTCCTGGTCAGCCCTACTGTTAGAGATCCTTTTAGTCATACAGAGACCTTCTGTATACATTGGACCTCTCCTGATTCACATATGTCAGGACACAACTCTAAAAACAGTCCCATCATCAGGGCCAGGGCAGGCCCAAGACATTTTTCTTCCTGAGGCAAAGGACAATATGGCACCCAACCCACTTCCACCTACAGAAACTGACCAGACTGACAGTTGGATCTTACTTCAACACTGGTAATGGGACAGCATCCTCCATGTCACCTGAGGGCAGCAGGCTAGCTTGGGGGTGCAGGCCACCTGTGCGGAACACACTGCTCTGCCCTCACCACACCACCCACCATTTGCCACTTGAGGAGATGACCTCACTCTGCCTAATGGTAGGGCTGGCCTTATATATGCTTTGTAGATAGTTTCCCCCTCTACCATTGGTGAATTGTTTAATGAATCCCAATATTCCTTCCCCAAGTCCTAATGATATATTTAAAATAATAATAATTCCACAGAAATAGATACAAACAAAAAGGAACAGTATGAAATGGGGCTACTCTGTTCCAGCTGATTGCGTTGCACCAGCAGGACTGACCACTTGCACAGCAGGGAGTTAGCAGTTCTAAAAATAATGGACCTCCCTTCTGTAAGCTCTGCTGAACTGCCCCATTCCAGAAAGGAGTGTTTCTTTTTATTTCGGGTTGCTTTTAGAACGGCTAATCCCCTGTTGTGCTAGCAGTTGGTCCTACTGGTGCACGGGCACAATAGGATACTGTCCAGGGCTTTTTAATGCCGCATTTTATATTATTCCCTCAAGATATTCACTAATATGTAATACTATTACCTGCTCTTTCTCTTTCCAGTACATTTCCAAGTGGAAGGCCCGTACTACCTTTCTTCCTATCCCCTGAAATGAAAATACAGAACAATGATGGTCAAATCTGTAATGAAAGTGATTTTGCTTCTTTTAGGGCCAGCAGGTCTGCAGCCTTTCAGTTCCCATGTCTGGCATTGCAGTGTTTGAACTGAGTGATCTGAAGATGAGGGGCCATCTACCTGCAACACCAGGATGAAGGACCTACAGTCAACTCTAGCTGGGAGGTTCACAAAGCAGCCCAGAATCCTCCTAGGCTGGGAAATGAGATGACAACAGGAAGGGCCTATTTGGTGTGCCCTACTGTTTGGTGTGCTTCTGGAAGGAGTACAGACTTGCTGGATTCCTTCAGTCTGGGCCTCCTAGTTCTCCCTCCTGGCCCTCAGACTATTGGCCTCCAGCCAGCCTGCCTCCAAGGTATCCGCCCATTCTCGCCCTGTGTGTTTGACATTCTCTTGCTTACACTGCATTTGTGCCTGGAGCCCTCCCTTCACCCTCATCCCATCCCGTTTGAATCATGCTATCCTGTATCTATGTGTGATTGAGTCACTCTGGCAATCAGGCCTTTATGCTCAAGTCAAGATGCATAGACATGGTTGGGCTGCAATCATCCTCCTCTTCTAAAAAACAGATGTCGTGATATCGGTACTTTCCTGTACTGGTTTGTGATCATACCTTTTGCTTTATTATTCCATTTCATGGAAATTGTTGGGACTGAATTTGCACAAGTGATCGAACTGATCGAGAAAGGGAATTGGAGGGGAAAAAATCCTGTTGTGAGAATTCGGAAGAACATTCCTGACTGTTGAATCTGCTTTGATTGCATATGCATTTTTAATTTTTTATTCTGGAGGTGACTGGGAATTTTAAGGAAAGTGGACGTTGGGAACACAGGAAGTATTGGCCTTGTTGGCTGGGACTGATGGGAGTTGTAGTCCCACACTTCTGGAGAGCACCCAGGTTGGGGAAGGATGGTCTACATATCAATTAGCAATGGCTCTCCAGGGTTTCAGAGAGGGGCTTTACCCCAAACAGTTGTAGCTAGATATGCCTGAGATTGAACCTGGGACCATCTGCATACAAAGCATGTGACCACTAAACTACAGACCCTTCCCATACCAAGCAAAATGAACGAGGGCAATTTCAACCTTAGATCTGGAAGATTTTTGTCTAGTTGCCTTTGTGCAGTGTATGATGGTGTTGGGAGAACTTCAGGGAGGTGGAGGATGTGCTCTCATACAGATGAATTGTTGCCCTGAATCCTATGCCCACACTATCTGCTTATCTGCCCTGCACTGCTGATGGGACAATCCCCAAAACTGTGTAGCAATCATGGTGTCTACTGCCCAAAGCCATGCCAGTGTGCAATTATTCTGCAACATCATCACTTCTTTATCAGACACTCTGCTTCCTCACTCCCTCTTTCCTTAGAGCAGGAATGTGAGAAACCAGCAGGAACGACAAAGGTTGCAAATGTGAAAGACAGGACTGGAGACATTTGATTCCCTCCAACCTGCTTCCAGTTTCATTCTGTTGCGCTATACCAACATTGCCATCATGTTAGAGGAGGCGGTGCAGGTCAAGTTAACACAAGGCACTTTCAGTATACATTCCTGTAGAAAATGGCATTATTATTATTGATAATAAACTTAACAACGTTAAAGGCCTCAAGTCAGCACTGTAAACAGTGCATGTAGCCGTACCCTAGTGTCTCTTTCCTTACAAGACTAGGAAAGAAAATGTACAGCACAATCCTAAACACGCCAGGTGTTAACCTCATCTCACTTCTTTCCATGTGTGTATAGATTTCAGCCTTCGCCTTCAACAGCTCTGTCTCTTCTACATTGTCAGGGGGTTTAATAATGGATGATTGTGCCTCCCTAAAAGTAGGCAAATGAGCCCAATTCAAATTAGGTGAGTCATCTGGCAGTGGTCAACTGAAATTGAAGTCTGTGAAAAAGCAGAAACAAACAGAAATGGGGGAAAGGGTATGACTATGTGTATCTGCAACACACCTTGAAGGTTGTAAGAAAGAGGCACAAGGAAGAAAAAACCTATGGAAAAGTAGCACTCTCTCTTATTGGACCCCAGTACCATCAGCTAGCCCAATAAGGCACTCCCAAGAACTTCTCTGGAGGCAGGGGCGCCATCAGAAGGAAAAGGCAAGGCGATTGCAGGGGAGAGAGCTAAAGCAAGATTCAAATACTTTGTCATGTTCATATTCAAGATAAAAACTCCAAGTTTAAAAAGCATATTTTAAAAAGAGTTTGTTGCTTTTATTTTTTATACCTCATAATAAACACAATTATATAGTGGTGCTTCTGGAATATATGGTTGGCCTAAAACACCTTGGAAAGGCCCTATCCTTCCTCAAATGCAGGGAGGTTGAACCTCAGGCCTAGGGGCCAAATCGGACCAGATTTGCCCCCTCCAGGTTCCTCAGATGGCCATGTCTCAGCCCCACATCACCAGGTGGTTCTCACCCACGCACCCACCCAGGCCACCTATCTGGTGGTTTCCTGGCTTTTGCAAGTTTTTGTCCCCCATTCTGAAATGCCTCTCCTAAGGCTTAATTACTGGCATTAGGAAGTGTAAGCTAAAATATATGCTGGTGTTTTCGGTATTTTGGCCTCAACCCCTTTGCCCTGCCCACCCGCCCTTTGCCCTGTCTACCCGCCCTTTGCCTTTGGCCCAACCCACCACTGGAATGTGGCTTCCGAGAGCTTCTCCAAAATTGAAATTGGCCGTTGGGCTGAAAGAGGTCCAACACCCCTGTTCAAATCATACCCCTGCCTAGAGGAGGTATTTTGAGGGAGACATCTTCCTTAGTCTGAGGATCACAGATGTACAATGTCTTGATTTCCCAAATTTTCTGTGGGGTGGGTGGAGAGAATGTGTACGTCTTCTCCATCCACCACACTCCCTACACTAAGCCTGCAACCCTAAGTACACTTACTAGGGAGTAAGTCCCACTGTGGAATTTACAGCGGAATGTACTTCGAAATAAACACACTTAGGATTGCACTGTTAGGTCCACTCTCTTCTTCGTCCTTGCATACTCCTCATGAATATGTCCTTGAAAACTAAAGTGTTCAAAAAATGCATACCCAAAACAGATCTATCAAAGCCAATCGAGATTATTTCCTGCACCTCTACTTCTCAAGATAAAATCTTTTGATAGCTGTCTACAAATAGAGGAAAAACGATGAACATTTTCTGTATACCTTAAGATCAGATAAATTCTCAAGGTGGCTATTACCTCCAAGAATGTAGATCCACCTGCCTTTCAATACAGCAGCGACAACCCCCTTCCGAGGCCTACAGCTTTAGAAGCTTTCCTTCCATCTTTTTCCCAGTATACTTTCCAAACCTATCATGTGCGAAACTGGTTTCTAGTTGCACAGCTTTACAAGATGAACACCTACAAAATATGTGCAGCTTCCAGTTACTGAGATTTCAAGAAGTGACACGGGAGCAGGCTTTCTGTGTATAAAGACACGTTAGAAGCACTAGAGATGGCAAGGAAGCCACTAATATCCAAGCAGATTTCAGTAGTATATACAGATATATGTTGCATTTCCAGTGTTTGTGGTGCCTCTGATCTATGGTGGGACATTGTCCCTTGGGTTTGCTTTATTAGAAGTCATTAAGAGCTGCTTCCAACATTGGTTGTTGGTACACAACAGGGGTAAGCAGTTTGCAGTCCTTGGCGAATTTCAGAATCCCTCTACAAGCATTCAGTTCAGACCTGTAGCAAGAGCGATCTGTCCTTCTCCCAGCAATGCACTGGATTCGGAAGAAGAGGGAACAAGAAAAGGGGATGGTAGAGAGGCGTACACACAGAACTGGGGTGTGCGTGTGTGTGCGTGCACACACATACACAGAAGTGGGGGAGCAGACAGCAGCCCTGGCCCAAGGTGTCTCACTGCCTGAGGCAAGAACATTCGCCGCCTTGCACCCCTTCCTCCCCACCACTGCCACCTCACACCCTTCCTCGCTCTGGGGCTCTTGCAAGAGTTCAGCTGGTCAAGTCTCACGAGAACTCGGCCAGCTGGAGCCTTGCAACAGCAAAGCGAAGGGGAAGGGGAGCACGCAACGTGAGGAAAACAGGGCAGGCTCCAGAAAGTTCCACCAGGCGCTCTCTCACTGCAGCAAGTGCCACAGTGGGAGAACAGCTGGGAGGGCTCTCCGGAGCACCCACGGGAGGAGGAGGTGAGCCCTCCAGGCAGGGCAGGGGTGGGGAGGTGTGGCACAATTCACCACTCCTCCCATTCTGCCATCTGATGTGGGTGCCTCAGTATGCCTCATGACAGAGCTGGCCCTGGCAGAGAGACATACAAAGAGAAGGGGGCAGAGAGAGACAGAGAGAGAGAGAGAATGAAAGAACTAAAGGAACGGAAATGGCCACGTCCACTACTGAAATGCACTCCCCCCAACAGATTGCCCCCACAGGAATCCCCTTCAACAACAACAAAAAGCTTCCCCTCCCTGATTTACATGATGTTTCCTGCATCTGAACACATCCTTCCTGCCTCAACACAGCATGCTCAATTCCAGGAATGTGTCAGTTCTTGGTTGTCTATTGGGAAAATTAGTGCATTGCTCAGATGAAATTTTTGTGCGTATATTCAGGGACTCAAATTTGAAGGGGAAAAAAAACGTACATGCAAAACGCAGCCTGCACTAGCCAGCTTCTTTCCTGACAGAAGCCCCAGCGCTTCTAACTGCTCCATCACAGGGAGACATTCACCTGATGCAGCTTTTCCTGTCACTGCATCTCCATGAGGTAAAAAAAGTTGCACGTGTGGAATTCCTCCCTAGACAGGAAAGCTCTGTCACAGAGATAACTCTGACTGCAATATGTCTGACAAATAAACATTAGCCTATTTTCTGCACAGAACATTTTTCTGGGAGGGACCATAGTTCAGTGGTACAGCATGTGATTTGCATGCAGAAGTCCCTGGTTCAGTCCCCTGCTTTTCCAGGCAGGGCTGGAAAAACTCCTGTCTGAAACCCTGGAGAGCCACTGCCAGTCAGTGTTGTCAATACTAGGCTAGATGGACCAATGTTCTTCCTTGATATAAGGCAGCTTCATATCTTCACAAAGTGTTCAATAACTGGGGGACAAGTTTCTTCAGTTGGAGACAGTTGCCATCTTTCAGCAAGATGGTAGAAAAAGAATGAGTTGGCAGCTATAAACTATAGGTACCTGCTGTGCTATAAGGCCATTGTCTGATGCTTTTCCCACCCCCCACCCCTTCTTCCTCAAGGTTAGGAGACTAAAGTCAGTCTCACATATTTGAAATTTGAGGATGTGGGTTAAAAAATGAAGTGCAACCAATTATATTGGCCAGGGGAGAGGAGGCTGGGGTGGGGGGGACAACATTCCAATACAAACAAAGAAAAGGTGGGTTACAGCTGGGCTTGTTAGGGAAGGATGGAAAAAAAGACAATATATGGAATGGGAGTGGGAGGAAACTGTGCTGGACACAGTTAAAGGAAGGGTTGGAATAGGAGAAAAGTAAATTAAAATATCAGATGGGGAAAAGCACATAAAATTTATGTAAACAGTCTAAGAACATAGCTATAGACTTGTTGAGTTTTGGAATTAAAAACACACACATCTCATTAACAGAATCCTTAACAACTTTGCACTTGGATAATTCTGCAGTACAGCCTGCAGTAAGGCTTTAGCAGCTACTGTGAGAATCAGCACTGGGATGGCTGAAACATTTCTCACACTGCAGTTACTCGCACTGCATTAATGAGTCCATTCAAAAGTTGCAAAACCAAAATGGGGTAATATATAATCAGTATAGAGAATGTTGGTCTATGTATGACGTAGCCTTCATCAGAGTAATTCAAGTGATAATAAGCCTCATAATACTATTTAAATGGATTTGATTGTGCATGCACTGGAATGGATTTGCATCATTCATGCCAGTGTTGTTTCCAGTTCCCATACAGACCATGAGAAGAAGCACAGTTAGAGACAATAAGTCAGTGGCAGAAACAGGCCTGGAAAAGACCAGCTGATAGACCATCTGTTCCCAGAGGCCCAAAACTTTATACCTAGAGCCCTTCTGCAAGATGACCACACAGACTCTGCTCAAAGGCCTCTCACAAAACAAAATCCCTCAACATCCCTATGCAAATTATTGCCCTGATCACCTGCTCTTACCGTAGGAAGCTGCTCCTAATATTGAACCTGACTCTGTTCTGTGACATCATACATCCATCAGCATATGGCAAGCTGGATAAACCAGTTGTACAAGCAGGCAATCCTATGCATGTTTAGACAGAGAAAAGGCCTACAACTCCCAGCATGCCCCAGCCAGCAATGCTTAATCTTTGTATTCGGGGCACATTTGAGGGTTGATTTTTGGTTTTCAGGATTCAAACCCAGGGTTGCAATAAACTGAAAATACATTATACAACTAGCTATGTTACAAAGCAGTAATCTAGACCCAGCAGTCTGCAGTGCAGGAGCATTAACGCCAAGGCTAAGAATGTTATAATCTAGTATTCAGTTTAGGAAGGAGATGGAGCCAGTGGAAGAGGATGCATTTATCTCAGTTACATGGCCCTGGATTAGATGCCATAGTGCAGCTTTCCCCACCTGGTGCTCCCCATGTCTGTTGGACTACAACTCTTATCATCACCATCTGAAATGATGAGTGTTCTAGTCTAACACATCTGGAGGGCACCAGGTTGGGGAAAGCTGACTCAGGGAATAGGGAGAGAGGGGTTGTGCCAAAGGCTTCACAGAAATGATGGACATGGAGGACGGATTTGAAACAAGAAGGGGAATCATGCAGGTGTTCTGAATGGCAGTTCCAGGCATAAGAGGCAGAGAGTAAAGTCATTTTGAAACACTGCTTTCAGGTTGCCTGTACCAGCCTGCAGCTCATAAGAGAGCTCATATAAATGTATTTTTTAAAAGAATATAACTAATTGGAAGAAAGCAGTTCCTCAAATGATGTCTACTAAACTTGGTTTATCTTTTGTGCTCTTTATGCAAGCAGACATTTTCTCTACAACACAGGAGCAGCAACAATGAAACTTTTCACCAAGAAGAGGAAACCCATAAGGGAACTTTCCTGACTTTGTCAGCATAGGGTGTGGAAGGTCTGGACCAGCCTGCCCACCTATTCACATCTAGTGCAGAGGAGGCCCTTTCTTTTCACAGCTATGGTGGAATTAACTTTGGCTGGGACAAGAAATCAGACGCTCTCGGTGGCTGTACCAGTGTTAGGGAGCACCTTGTCCCATGGGTCTTGCACAGCTCGATCTTTTGGAGGCTGGTGGATCTGATGTCAGTGGGGCAGTGAATCTGCTCTGGGCTTCAGTCAGAACTGGTTAGAACTCTAAAGGAACAATCCAAGGTGCTCCTTTAGAGTTCTGACTGTCTCTGACTGAAACCCAGAGGGGATTCGTCACTCCACTGACATCAGAGCCATCAGCCTCCACTGGCTCTATCTTTGACTATCTTTACTGGCTTGTCTTTACTCGTTACATCATTATCATCATCGTCATCATCTTCAGAGGTGCAGCTAGACCCTGGATGCAATAGTCTTATAGTTCCCCCTGTATACAGCCTTGTGTACATACAGGTAACGTTTCTCTTCCGCCACAATTGCATGCTTTACAATTGCTTCTACATTCCTTATATGTTAAAATGTTTGTCAACCCTGCTTAAAAACAACAACCCTGAGCATGTGCAGTTTGGCATTTTAAGCTCAATTAAATCATAGTGCCATGATGACTACAGGAATAAAATGGAGTTTTCTTTTGCTGCTGTCATCACCTGCTGCTCTCTGGATAGCCATAGAATGGTGGGGGGGGGGGTGTGGACTTTGGCTGTAATGCTGAGCCCTAGCTACACTTCTGGCAAACTTTTCAAGTTTTTAATTGTTCTGGCTGAGTTGGAAAACCAGGAAAATAGAAAACTTTTTATTTGCTGTGCCTGTCCCTGTTATATATAATTTTTATCAGTGATTGTTATATTGTGACTTTTAAATTGCTGATATTTATTTTTATAGTGAATTAAATTGATGTAAGCTACCTTGTGCAATATATTTGTACTAGAAAGGTAGGGTAAACATTCCTACATAAATCTTTTAAAAACGAGTGGGGAGCTCCATTATGTGACTGAATTTAGGTGTATACCCTAATGCAGCCTTCTCCGAACTGGTGCCCTCCAGATGTTTTCGACTTTAACTCCCATTAGCCCCAACCACCATAGCCAATGGGCAGGAATGCAGAGAGTTGTAGTCTAAAACACCTGGAGAACACCAGATTGGGGAAGGCTCCCCTAAGGTATACTTACATGAGTGGACAGCTGGACCATCCGGTGTTTGCTTCTCTGCTACACCTGTCCTGTCAGTTTGTTTATGATCCAGCCACCATTTGCCTTAAATGACTATGGTTGATTTCTGCTGCCTTCAGCCCTAAAACTCTCCAGCCATTGGACAAAGAGTGTGGTAGCTACTCAAGCCCATTCTAGCCAGTTATGTTTATTCTGCCTGCTGTTTTTATTTGGGGATGGGCCCCAGGTAGCTGCAATGATTTTAGCCTATTACTGCTGCTGTGACTGATCTGCAGTTTTGCTTTCATTTCCCATCAGTTTTGCTCCTGGCTAATATAAAGCAATACAGCTAGCCAGTTGTATTCAAAATAGCCTTTTAAGTGGCCATAGCCTATGTCTCCCCACTTAGCTCAGAGGACTTAACAAATAACCTTAGAACAGGACAGGAAGGGAAAGATTTGAAGCTTGTGTAAAAATCCAAGGGCGAATACGTAATGCTGCTTCTTCTAACAAAGCACCAACGTTAAGATGGAATTTTCCCACACTCTTTACCATGGAGGAGGAGTCTCAGCTGACAGCTTATGCAATTCCTACCCTTCTGAACAAGGGCACCCTTGCTAAAAACTGATTCTGCATCTACAAGACCCCTCCCAACATGAGGTCACTATGCTAATAGATATCTTTGCATTGAAATCCACAATCCAAATCACATGGAAGGAGTAACAAAGAACAGGAAGTTAATACATAGGAAGGAGGAGGATCTTTTTTGGATTTTGCCATTCCTGTGCCAAAATCCATTTCCCAGGGTCAATGAATGCTGTGTTTGAAATTTTCTTTGGTAGTCAATATCAGCAACTTTTCCAGAGATGCCAGTTTGATTGTGAAATATCAAACTGGTGCAACTATTTTTTACAATGCATTTTCAGCATGTTTTAATCTCAGCTGGAGGAGAGTCTCTCCATATACAGCAGCCTGGGGCCCTCCACATGTTTTGGACATCAACTCCCAACAGCCTCAGCCAACATGGCCAATGGTCAGGGCTGATGGGAGTTGATGTCCAAAACATGTGGGATGTTTAGGGACAAAAAAGCAGGATCTTACAGATTCAAAAGACTCAGACATTGCAAGATACTTGAAAATCTCTGAAAGTCTGCTTATTTCTCTTTATGTGGCAGCTTGAAATTAAGAATACACTTGTACCTCCTATGAAAAGCAAACACAGTGACAAGATAAACCTCTGAAACGCAGAGCTATTTGATATATCTCACCCTGACATCCAAAAATGATTATCCACACATATGAGAGGACACAGAATAAAAATAGCACTAGGAGTGGCAGAAATGGCAAATGTTGTTTTGGTTGGCTGAGAAATCCTTAGCTTTGCATGCATGTCCAAGGTTCATGATCTTTCATTGTTGTTTCTCTCATAGCAGGATACTGTTGGCCCTGCAAACCACATGTAGAACTTTCACCTTAAGTCCTTTGTTAAAGGTTTGATTGTTGAGGTTTAATATAGAAAGACTTTGAACCCCTTGGCATGCAGACACTAGCGCTGAAGGTGCTAGTACCTAACATTTGAAAATTTGACCGATTGTTAAAGTTATTACTTAAACTTTATTTGCTAGCAGAAATTTTTAATCTAAAAAAAATAAAATACATTCCTTTAACTAAGAAACCATTCAGGAGTATAATGTACATGCATAATAGTCAGATATTGTCAAATTCCCTAGATAGGGAGGTCTACCTTCCTCCATCACAGATGGCCTTTAAGGGAGAGAGCTTCCAACTTGCAGCGTGTAAGCATAATCTTGCTGTTGTTGGGTTTTCCAATGGCGATGATTTCTGCTGGCTCTATTGCTTTCTGTTGCTGTATTTTTTATTTTTGTTCATCTGTGATATTTTTAATCTATACTTTGGATTATTCTGATTTTGAACAACATGACTGAACTACTGCCACATGCCTCTTCCAACCCCGGCCCCTAGAAACAAGTCCTTAATTCTCTGACAAACTCCTTGAAGTTGTGTAGTGAGATACCTCAATCAAAGTGTTTTGAGCTAATAAGAACAAATGCAATAGCAGATTCAGACTTGTTTACATTTAAATATTCAAAAGACAATAATAGCCAGAATCTAGCAGCCACTGCCAGGCTGTTTATATATTATGCTTCAAAGAGTGGAATATGATGTTCGGCACAGTGTCGAGCATAGTATTTGGCATACTAACAATCACAGTTTTTTAAAAAATCAAGGTTTTAGCCCTCATGACTATAAAGAAAATGATGTGTGAAAAACTTCTAGAAATTAAGAAGAGATTTGGGGAGTATGGCTGTAATGCCTTGTGCAATTCCCAGTCCTTCTCATATAACTGCTATCCCCAGATCTGGCTTACTAAATGAGTGACCACACACCTTAATCCATTCTTCTACCAGTTCTTGGTGCCTGTTCTTGGAAGCAAAACAAACCTGTCAGTTTAAGAATATATCTTATAAAAAAACAAGTGCCATCTGTTTTCACTGAACGACTTGAGCTTCACCAACTCAAATGATCTGCACCCACATTTGTCATTCAAAAGTTTGCATTTGACTGAAGTTCAAATCTAATCTTGATAGAACTCAAGTTCTAAATCTCCTTTGATCAGAATTCCCCAATATGATGCCTGTGGGCACCACTGTGCCTTCAGACACCTACCTTCGCTTCCACCAGGCTCCTTGCCCACCTGATTTTAAAAACATTGCTTAAAGGTGTTTTTTTAAACAACAACAACAACAACAACAACAACACTAAAGCATTGGTGTCCAGCACCACTTTTATTTCCAAGAATGCCTCTGGACCCCACAGGCATTTTTAGAAAATAAAATGCTGGTCAGCTGTACTCCTGTGCATCCTGGGGGGCTGGAGGAGGTAGCAGGGGTTGTCCTGTGGGACTAGAGGTGGTGTGGAGAGCAAGGGAAGTGTGTTGTCTGTGCGGAGGGCAAGGGTTGTGTGTGTTACCTGGTTTTGGTGTGGTCAGTGTGCTATGTGTATTTTGCCTGGATTTGGAGAGGGCTATGTGTCAGAAATGGATTGTACTTCCCCCTTCGCAATCAACACCTCAAGGAGACAAAGCTTCAGGCTTTATTTTGCTACTTTATTTTTACTACTTTATTTTGCTAGGAAATAGCCTCTTTATCCAGATTCCAGGAAACTCTCAGACTGCCTCAGGCCCCTAAACAACTAGTCTGTGATCCCTAATTAGAGAACAACCGGAGGGTAGTGAAATTGCAGACAGTTTGGGCGTAAACCTCACAGCCAGACTTGCTTCGCAGTGATGCCCCTCCCTTGGGGTGGCTCCCTCCTACTTTGGCTTCCAAGAATGGCTATCCTGGTGGAGCGTCTGAGCCCTGCCCCCAACTTTTCCCGCTTTGCGACGTGCCCTAACATCTCTCAAGTCACACCCCTCTTCCTTCTCCTCGGAAACTTGAGTTCTGACAGTGGAACTCAGCCTGGGCCATCTGTTTGTCAAGGTCTTTGGAGGAATGTCTCCCAGCATCTTGGCTCAATACGGAGGGTCCCTCCCCTGGCCTCTGATCTACCTGCTCCAACTCTGATTCAGAATCGGAGCTGTCAGACATCTCAAGGTGCTTGGACTCATCCCTGACACTGTGTTTTGCCTAGTGTGTATGTATACATATGTGTGTGTATGCATGTTCCTCTGAACATCAGAAGTTTTCCTTCTGTGAAATATTCTTTGTGGGGGCAAATATGTGATTTGGCATTTGGGGCTTAGAGTCCACCTCTGCCTTTTATTCACTTCCTTGGCCACATGAACCATTTCTGAACCTCATCAGTTTGCCGTCTGAAAAATGTGTATTGGAGCAGCAAATTGGGTTTAAAAGGGTTTGTGTTTTGGAGCTCAGAACCCACCTCTGCTTTTAACTTAAGTTCTTGGCAAGTTACTTTTCTTTTAGTCTCACCGGTTTCCTTCCTGTGAAACTGGTATTTTGTGAATGGGCAAGATCCCCCTCAAAGCCATTTTGTGAGAGCACCCATGACACTCTCTCAAAATTCTAGATGTACCCACTGCTCCCAAAAACTTGCCCTAAATTATGTTAGCAATTATCTGTTTGGCCCTAGGCTGACCTACCCACTTGCAATAGGCAGGCAAAGGTAGCCAGCAGGGCAGTGATATCTTTGCCTGCTTGGATCTATTCATCCAATCAGGGCAGATTAGCTAGGAACATGAAGAGATGTAAAGCAGACAGAAAAACTAGAGATGGTAGAACTTTTACAGGACATGCAAACAGAATGTTATACTGACAGGTACTTCCTATTTTCTTGTCATTTCCTTGGTGCATAATTTGGGCATTTGGGGGAATACACCCTACTAGTCATGATGGCTATATGCTATCTCCAGGATCACAGGAAGCATGCCTCTGAATACCATTTGCTGGGGAACAGTGGAAAAGGGCTCTCATTCTCATATTGTGTGGGTGGGCCTTCCATAAGCATCTGGTTGGCTACTGTAGGAAACAGGATCCTGGGAACAAGATATTGGGCTGAACCAACATAGCTACTCTTCAGCTCTAGTATGAGATAACAGGCATCTGAGTTACATCCCTGGAGTCCCAAATTTAATTTCAGAAAGGCTTAACCATTCAATGTATGTGTGCCATCAACCCAGCATTTTAAAGCTTCTTAAACATGTATTCATTCCTTTTCAAGAACACCAAATTAAGAGTGATCTGCGCCAACATGGGACTTCTGCCAGAATGATAAGCAAAATTACAATGGAAGAATGGAAACATATAGCACAAATCCCAATAAATGGGCACTTTATTAAACTAGCAAGATAAACTCAGAAATGTATAAATGGTCCATTAAATACATCCAGTTCATTTTACACATACTTATTATATAGAAATTTACTTACAGTTTCCAAACATGTAACATTTAAATTATTTTCTCTTTTCAAGCTTACTACCATCAAAAGGTAATAAAAATCCACCACCTGCTTTCGCAGATGAGCACACACAAAAAGATACAGGTAGGGCCAAATGGTCAGATTACTACATTTAACCTAGGGTGGGAGAGTAACCCAAGAAGCTTATCAAACCAAAAGCAACAGTTCCATCCAAGACATTTTACTATAAGAGGGAGTTAAGACAACCATCACTCTAAGGTGGAGGCCTGTTTGAAAGGCCCAATAGCACACTTGATGGCATTTTGGCATATTTACCAGGCAGGAGTTTCTGAAAACCATTTGTATAATGGAAAAAAGAGATAAGGCCATGAGCTGAAATGGTTAAGTTTAGCATCAATTGTCACATCTGGGCAAGTAGGGTGACTGATACACCTATATTATATGAAAGAAGAAAAAATTGGAGTGCTAAAGGCCAAATATTTCTAGTGCATGTTTTTTAAAAGGTTTTCATAAATGAATAAGATTTAAATAAAGAGGATCAACAGCAACAGCCGGTTTCCCCATCTACATATATTTACTTGGAAAGGGACCAAAGGGAAGGCAGAACACGCAGCGACAAGTTTTCCCTCATTCTCTGTCTCTTAGCCTGACATTGTGTCATGTTTTCTGCTGTGAATTATTATTATTTTTTAAAAAATCTTATCAAAAAGTGAAGTTTAAAAAGTAGTGTTAAAATCCACATCTGAAGCAAATTAAGCTTAATTTACAAAAAAAGAAAAAGAAAATAAAGCCTTTTGTCATGCATAAAAGAAACTTGCATGTTTCATGCCAACTGGTCATTTTGACAAAGAAAGGAGGAGGCAGCAGGGAAACCAAAGGCTCTTCCTCACTAGAGCCATAGCAGCATTTCAGGTTATTTGACAGTAGTTAAAAACCAGTGAAAATGAAACTTGGCAGGAAAAGTGCTCTGCAAGAGGTTGCAGCCCTCACAGGTTTCAAGCTGCAGCATCTGCGATATGTATTATAAATATGGCACTTTTGTATATCAAAAGCTGGCAAGTTTGCACGTGACTGATACAAGCCAAGTCACCTGCAGTCATTTTCTAACTACTACTTGTGGTTTCTGAAAGCTATGGCCTTCAGCTAACCCTACAAATTTCCAGCACCAGTTATTCCACTGACTATTCTACTTGTACATGCAAGGCAGTTCTGCCACACTCATGGAAAATAAACATTCTGCCCAGCAGAGTTTCCCCTCCTTCCCACAGATACACCATACAACTTAAGACATGCTGCAAATTCTTCAGATGAAATTATAACCCCTTGTCCCCCCCCTCGAAAACAGCAGTGTCCTATTTTACCATTTTGTAGACCAGCAGTTCCATGTGTCCAATTGCCAGCAATGGACTCTGCACAACAGACACAATTTATTCTTGGACCCAAAGAATTAAAAAGATCCATGTCTACTTTTCATACTTTGACAAAAGGAGTTCAGGACTGCAGTTTCAGAAAAGCGGTGGTTATACAACAACTGGCCATAATCCCTCATTCTGTTTCCCTTCCTTTTCATTCAACAAAAGCATTCCTTTAGCGCAGCCTTCCCCACCCTGGTGCCGTCCAGATATGTTAACTATAACTCTCCTCATCCCCATCCAGAGTGCCCCATGCTGCTGGAGATGTGTTGTAGTCCAACACTCCTGGAGGGTGCCAGGTTAAGGAAGCCTGCTTTGGTATGTAAAATTCATGGAGAGCTACTATCTCTCAAAAGCAAGGGAACTTTGTTACAGCTATTCCATCACAGTAGTTTTGAATACATTCAGTTCAGACATACAGGATCTGCGCAACGTACCTTAATTCATACTGATACTATTAATAACACAACATTACTGTTTAGAATATTTCATAACAGAAATATTTAGTGTTGAAAGAGCTGGTTTTCACATTCTATATTGCCAAACAATACAATCCCCTTTATTTTCAAAAGTGATTCAGTAGTTTCCCTATTGCAGTTTGATTTCCATCTTTACATTTAAGGGATGCTGATTTTTCTATTATTATTTGTTCTCTTAGCACTGGCTCTGCTTTAACACTTAGAAGCTCACTGTTGTCAGTGTTCCTTTTGATAATTCTAGCACTATTTGCTCTTCTCAGTGTACTTCCACTGTTTTCCTTTGGATTAGAATCGTCAGAGGCAGTTGTTATTCTCATCCTAGGTAGCCTCTGAGACAAAGACCTTGTGAGGGTTGGAGCTTTGGAAGTGGCTGGCAAATCCACCTTTGCACATTTTGAGGAAGAGGCCACTGTATTCCTTGCAAAGCTCGGAACAGGAGCAGGTGTCTTGGGAGCAATGACAGTTGTACTTTTGGTAGAATCCGTAGGGGATTTGGTTAAAGAGCGGCACATTTTAGTTTCATCAGTTTTTGACTTAGGAACATATCGAACTGGTTTAGAGCTTGGCTTTTTGAAGGAGCCTTTGTGCTGAAGGGGCTCCCTCTCAAAATGACCACTGCTTGAAGTTGCAGTCCCCCGCTGAAATTTTGGCTCCTCTACGGATATGCTCTGCCTGTACTGAGGTTTTGGTGTTGCATCGGTGGTGCCTCGGATGGAGTTGCGACGTGACAGCCGTGTTTCGGCCATGCTGGTGTCTCGGGGTGCTGGCTTAGCCTCTGGCTTTTTTGTTGCACAACTAGGGGGTGCTGCTTTAGCTGACCTGGAAATGGGTACTACTTTTCTCATGCTCGAATTCTCCGATGAATTCAGAGTTCTGACCGGTCTGGGGTGGTTGGGAGGACCGCTGGTGGATTTTGTGGAACTGGAAGATTTATCTTTCAGAGAATTTCTCTTTGGTCCTACTGCCTCTTTGCTCCTTACAGGTTTTTCCTTTGAAAGACCAGGCTTGCTACCAGAGTCATCTCTATCATTAGAAAATGAGCTTGGACCTAAGTTGGCATTACCACCACTTTGCAGATCGTTCATAAAAGAGGCTGTGGCACCATCTTTCCTGTTTGCTTTGTTGCCACCAAGCTTTGGATCTTCTTCAGACAGATCCAGTGTGAAGGAACAGTCAGAAGTATCTGATATGGAGAACATTGGCCCGTGCGCCTTCATTCCTGAAATGCTGCCATCTAAAGATACAGGACTATCGCTGTTCGGCTCAGGAGCTTCACTGTCGTGACTGGCCACTTTGGCAATGCATTCAGCTTTATAAGCAGTCTCTTTAGATGTTCTGCACGATGCTACAGGATTGTCTGCTATGCCAAGAAAATACAAGCTCGAGTCACCCAGAGCTTCCAAACCACTCACCCCAGCCTCAAAATGAACTGCTGATGGATCCTCCTTATTCTTTGCTTCATGGAGGTCAAACCTGTGCAGCCCTGGGACAAGTTCACATTCTTCAAGTGGTAGGTCCCAGGGGGCCGCATCTGTGGCTCCCATACAAGGCACGTCGAACCTGTACTTGTCACTGCCAGCACTCTCTTGGTGATTATAGAGGTTGGTACAGGCAGTGTCTAGCTCCTCAAGGTCTCCTATGTGATCAGACTGAGATGGGGACAACCGGAAGTAATTGCAGTCTGTGCTGGCTTCAGATGCCTGGTCTAAGCGCAAGTTAGTGAAACTGGCATCTCCTGGTTCTTTAGATTCCGTCCAGGCCATGCTTGGTCTTGCTTGACCTGCATGTGCACGGGGAAGGCTGTTGAACTTATTTGGATCTTCACCCTTTGAAGTCTCCAGGAAAGTCAGCAGCTCTCTATCCGCAGTGACTCCCAAGGAATGCCGGGAGCGCCTGGTGCTGGCATTCCTGTAAGAAGGGCTTTGGGGTCTCTGCTGCAAGAAGGGTAGGAATTCTTCAAGTCCTCTCTTAGTCAACGTCCCAACATCATTTTCACTGCTGCTCCGGCCAAAAGCCCCAAGTTCCCCAGCAACCCATGATCGGCGTTTTTCCTCCAACTCCTTTAATCGTTGTAGCTGCTGAAGTTCTTGTGCCTCTCTTTCCTTGTTTTCCTGTAAAGAAGAAAAAAGAGCACACCACATTTTTAATTCAGGGGTTGTTCGCATATTTTTATTATCTTTGTATCTATCCTCCTTACTCTTCCCCTGCCTTTTGAGTTCAGTTCCTGAGTAGAAATTACCATGGCGACCATTTTCTACTATGGTACCAGATGAAGTAAAGAAGGTATTTTTGTTGTTGTTTCATTAGGCCCAGCTGGTAAAAATGTTATGAAATACCCACTCCTGTTTTATTTCATTATGCTGCAGGTTCCTTTAAAAATTCAGCTCAATGGTGATATTATACAGAGTTCTAATTAAAGTTGTTCAATAAGCCTCCAATTCAAAACCCTTACCAGCAAAGCAAGCTAACTAAGGGTGCAATCCTATGCATGTTTAGACAGAGAAAAGGCCTACAACTCCCAGCATGCTCCAGCCAGCATGGCTGGCTGGGGAATGCTAGGAGCTGTAGGCCTTTTCTCTGTCTAAACATGCATAGGATTGTGCCCTAAATGTAGTAAAATTCTTGGCCGGATTAGAATTTGTTAATATCTATACAGAACATACTAAAAACACGAGGTTTTCAGATAATCCATCCTCAGATATATTTGCCTCTACTCATAAAGTTATTTTAGATATTATTTAAGAAGTCAGATGCCTCCATTTGTATAAACTTTACTTTTACATTCTGTTTTCTTGCCCTTTCTTAAAGAGGAAACTTGCTAAAGAAGCTTCAAAACATGATTGTATGTGACCTAAAAGCATTGATTGTATGTGACTTAAAAGCACTGAAATGAAGCAAACATCTTGAGGTTTTGAAGCACTTACAAGTGGAACAAATACCCTAAACTCTAATGGATACCCCTCCTCCACCCAACACTCAACACACTCACCAGGCCTGAAATATAAATGGTGAGCACCATTTTATGAGTTTTTATTTAAGTACCCTTTGTCTACTTAGCAGCATTTTTATTCTGGGAAACATTTGTTTCATGTCACAAAATGTACATTAGGTATACCTACTTTATACTGCCATGTGACAATTCAAGGCCACACATACATTGCCTTCTGGATTAAAAAAAGGTCAAACACTCTTTGGTACACAGAGCAGCCTCCAGGACCTTTGCCTATTGTCGTTATACAAGCACTGCAAAGATTATAGTGTTTGCATGTTGCAGGCATAGAGGCCAGTCATGCGGCCACCTGCAGTTTATTTCGAGGCAAGGGCTGGTGGTGACTCTTCCCAACCCTCAAACTTGGGCTAAAGCAGAATCTCACCAGGGCATAAGATGTACCTGTTAATGCCCTTCCCACATTAAATACAATACAAAGGAAATAAAATATGTGACTCTTTTACAGTGAAAGCAAAAGGAAGCCTTACATTGTGTCCAGCAGAGAGTCCATTTAAATACCCAAAGCACAATAAAATCTTTGGAAAAGCAAGACATTTGGCTTAATGTTGGAAGAGGGCAGTCTTTAGGCTAACAACCATCCCATAAAATGTGCGTCCTTCTTCTGTTATATAGCATTCAAAGGCTTAACATGATAAGATCATCTGACACTGAAGCAGCTTAGATACATGTAAGTCCCTGAAGCCAGAGGATTATGAGTATCCCATGCAGAGAGGGAGGTGTGTTGTGCCTCCCGCTCTGCATTTTAGGTAGATGGGAGATTTTGCCTGTCTCGCGGAGGCTTCAGGGAGGGGGAGGGAAGGAGGCTGGGGTAGAAATAGGAAAGATAGTAGGAATGCTGCCCCCAGTCTCCTCCCCTCCCCCAGGAATGCCCCTTTCTCCTTGTCTCCATGCTCCATTTGCTGAGCGTCGAGAGGCAGCCCGTATGGTTCTCTCCATGCCAGCTACGATGGGGAGGGGAGTGCAGTTTCCTGGCTCCGAGCTCTGTCTTTGAGCACGGAGCCAGGAAACCAAAAAATCCCACATCCCCCAGATTCTGTCAGGGGGACATAATATTGCTCCCCCATTACTTAAGAACCAATGGATATATAATATGTTCTTCTTACCTTAACAGCTTTGTTGAATCTCAGGCAAAAATCCCTAAATATCTGAAAACACTCCTCCAGTTTCATAGTTTCTTTATCTTCACACAAGAAGTCTATAAGGGCATGTGCTTCCTTCAGCAGGTCTCGTTTCCAGTGTTCCAGCTCTTTTAGTTCTTTTACAGCAAACTTTAAATAAAAACAAAATACTCATTAGAGCCAAACAGGTTGACTAATGGCCTATTTCCTCAATGTTGTGTATGCATGTGCCAATTTCAGCATCAGTTAAACCCAAGATAACTGTAGCTAGAAACCACAGAACTATAGCACTGAAAATGGTATGATAGCATCTTTTCTACTATTGGTAGACATAGACATCTTTTATCTCTTTCTGATCAAACAGATTTTGAAGGTTGTTTGAAGCACTAGATAGACCTGCAAGGCTAGTTTATTAGACCCAACAGTGGGATAAGTGCACACTTCACAGGCCATGCTCCTGCTGTACAGCCACCTTCAACACTCCGGAACAAACAAAACCTGTTATGTGTCTCCTGACAAAGGCAAAACCCTTATGCAGCATTTCTCAAACTGTGGGCTGGGACCCACCAGTGGGTCTCAGCCCACTTTCAGCTGGGTCTCAGTGCTTCAGGCTACCCAGTGCCTCTTTGCTGGACCGCCCTGCACCATGGCTGCGTCATGCACACTGCATAGGCAGGTGTGGCAGCAGGAGTTGTAGAGAGCAAGGCTGTTTTTAATAATATATATATATTTTTTTTAAACTGGGAATAAAGAGGAAGGGAATAAGAGGGAAGGTGTTATAGGACGAAGTGAATGTCAAAGCAAGAGGAGGAAGGGATGAAAGAAACTAGCCATTTGGGATAGGGTAGAAGTTAAGTGTGAAAGGAGTAGGAGAGAAGAAATAACAGGAGATGAATACGAATACTTTTGAGAGGCATATGGGGGAAAGGAAGAAAACAATATAAAATAAAATGTCTTCTCTACTTAGAGCCTCTGCATAAGCAAATTATGCCTGAAATGGGGAGGCTGAGGAATGATACCCCCAGAGCCAATGTCTGTACTTCACTTGAGGTAAGATGAACTATGGAACTCCCTGCTACAAGGAAATAGTTGTGGCAAAGAATCTAGCAATTTCCAAAAAGGGATTAGATATCAATATAAAATGATATCAGCAATTGCCAGCTGATTATACCAAACTCTGCATTCATTTCCCACCATTTTGTGGCTGGCTCCGACCCTGCACTACCATTTTGTGATTGGTGGGCCTCAGTCATTTTCAGCTCTCTCAAGAGGACCCTGGTGGTAGAAAGTTTGAGAACCCCTGCCCTAGTGGGACAGAAAAGCAGGTCTCATTTCAGCAAAACAACATGGAAAAACCAAACATCAGAATATATATTTTAAGGGAAGCAGTGGGTATGCAGGAAGTTTATGGCACAGTGGCAGCTGCTAGACCCAGCCCATGCCACACACTTGCTTAATTGTAAATGCAGGTGGGAAGCAGTAAAAGTATCTTGGCAGATTGAGAATTCTTGTTTCAACATATTAAATTGATATTCAATTGCTGAGTTGAACTCCCTCCAGTTGCCCGAAAGGAATTAAAGACAGGAGCACTCCTTCCCTTCCAACTATTTTGTTAGATCTATGTTAGGTCTTTTGATTTATTCCACCAACCTAATTCTCACCAATTCCTGCTTCTGTCACTAGAAGCCCCATCTCCTCCAGTGTTACCCAAGCCTATACAACTAGTTTTCCCAAAAGCCTATCCTAAAGCAAAGATAGCTAGAATGTTAAGCCAACAGCAGTTAACAAGTTTATTCTATTGCAAATTATTTCCATCTCCTCACTGAAGATAAGGGCACAATACACATACACTTTTGGAAGAGTTAGCGTCTTGAGATATGACTCCTACCCTTCAAAAGCACTATGGCTTTGAAAGAGTGACAGAAGGCCTAAGTCAAATACAGTAGGGATGGGAAGAATGCAGATCAGGATCTACTGGTAGATCTCTGGATGATCAGCAAAAATGTCTGACTCCCAACTGTTTAACAGTAGCAATAACAAAATATCTCCCCCCAGCCCCTGCTTATACTATTCAAACAAATAACGAATTGGGGTAACCAGGAGAGGGGTTTTGTGCAGAAGGACTATGAGCTTCATTCAGTTCTGGTACTCAAAACAAATTCCTGGACTCACAATTATTTGATTCTAAGTGTATGTCTTTTGCACCTGACTCTGGTCGGTGGATCTCAGGGTTCCAGTAGAAAACAAAGTCGATCCCACAAGTCTGAGGTCTGCCTTCTCCTGCACTACACCTTGTGTGTTCCACATATAAGAACTTTAAATAGCATCCTAAGGGCTGGATCCAATGGTGTCCTTGTGTCGGTGGCCTAGACCTGCTGGTGGTGGCCACGATGTGGCGCTTCTGGGGACAAGTGCCAACATGAGCAGAAATGCTCATTTCTGGAAGGGACAGGTCACGCCCCTTCCAGAAATGAGCATTTCCGCTTGTGTTGGTGTTTGCCCCCAGAAGCACTGCATCATGCCTGCCAGTGATAGGGGCTGCGCACTCAGCAAGCCTGGGCTGCCAATGCCATAACACCGTTGGATCCAACCTTGTGTTACCAACTCTGATCATTTACAACTGTCATCATCAGCCCTATGATACTACCTGAAATTTGTCCTAATCTGCACTAAGATTGGCAGGAACTATTATGGTGCAAGTTGCTTCTTCAAATTATTATTTCATTTCTATGAATTATTTACATTTTTCTTGCAATAAATAAATAAATAAATAAATAAATAATGCTTTTAGGAGTCACACCTCGAAATACTGACCTGTTTTGCATGACATGACAGCCCACTGTGGGTTAATTTACCCTTGAGGAGCTGCAGTGTGTGCCGGCTGCCATTATTAGTATGCAACCCCTGACCAGATGGTCCTGGCTGGCAGGGGTCATTTGAGAATTAAACAATATCCACACAACCCTAAAACAGACCATGGGTTATACAAAGCTTGTTTAACCCTCAAAATAGCACCCGCCACCTGGGTTTGTGTGATACAACAAGCCAAAGCAACCCCCGGTTGGGGTTTGCGTATTCATAATGGCAGCTGACGTGTGCCACTGCTCCTCGATGCTAAATTAACCCATGATGGGCTGTGGTGACATGTGAACTGGCCCACTAACTTGGAAGACTCTCAGCTCTGGAACATCTCAGGAAGGTCTCCCTATAGCCATCTTCTTCCAGACAGATACGTGCACTATTTATTTTTATTTTATTTCATTTCATTTCTATACCGCCCAATAGCCGGAGCAATCTGGGCGGTTCACAAAAATTAAAACCCAAGAGCACACAATAAAACAATATAAAATATATAAAACATTAAAACCACAGTAAACAATACAACCAGAATATAACCAGAATAAAACCTAGAAGCAATGCAGGGATTTGATATACAGATTTAAAACAGCAAAGCTAAAAGTCTAAAGAGCTAAAATGTTAAAATACCTGGGAAAATAAAAAGGTCTTCACCTGGCGCCGGAAAGAATACAATGTAGGTGCCAGGCGAACCTCACTAGGGAGCTCATTCCATAGCCGGGGTGCCACAGCAGAGAAAGCCCTCCTCCTAGTAGCCACCCGCCTCACTTCCTTTGGCAGGGGCTCACGGAGGAGGGCAGCTGAGGATGCTCTTAAGGTCCGGGCAGGCACATATGGGAGGAGGCGATCCTTCAGATAACCTGGCCCCAAGCCGTTTAGGGCTTTGAATGTTAACACCAGCACTTTGAATCAGGCCCGGAAATGGACTGGCAGCCAGTGCAGCTGAAAAAGTACTGGCATAATATGAGCTCGTTGGCCAGTCCCTGTTAACAGTCTTGCTGCCCTATTTTGGACCAGCTGAAGTTTCCAGACCGTTTTCAAAGGCAGCCCCACGTATACCGCATTGCAGTAATCCAGACGAGAAGTTATCAGAGCATGGATAACTGTAGCTAGGCTATCTCTGTCCAGATAAGGACATAGTTGGTATACCAGCCTAAACTGATAAAAAGTGCTCTGTGCCACTGAGTTCACCTGTGCCTCAAGTGACAGTTCTAGATCCAGGAGCACCCCCAAACTACGAACGTGATCCTTTAGGGGGAGTGCAACCCCCTCCAGAACAGGTTGAATATCACCTAGCCGGGCAGACGAACCACCTGCTAACAGTACCTCTGTCTTGTCTGGATTGAGTTTCAGTTTATTGGCCCTCATCCAGTCCATTACCGTGCCCAGGCCCTGACTCAGAACAGCCACTGCCTCATCTGGGTTTGAGGAGAAAGAGAGGTAGAGCTGGGTGTCATCCGCATATTGATGGCACCTCAGCCCACACCTCTGTCTAACCTCCCCCAGCTGTTTCACGTAGAGGTTAAACAGCATGGGGGATAAAATAGACCCCTGTGGAACCCCATGGCACAATTGCCATGGCACAGAGCAATAATCCCCCAGCACCACCTTCTGGAGTTGGCCATCTAAGTAGGAGCGGAACCACTGCAGTGCAGTGCCTCCAACTCCCAACCCAGACAACCTATCCAGAAGGATACCATGGTTGATGGTATCAAAAGCTGCTGAGAGGTCCAGGAGGAGCAACAGGGTCACACTCCTCCTGTCCCTTTCCCGGCAGAGGTCATCCCACAGGGCGACCAAGGCAGTTTCCATTCAAAAACCAGGCCTGAAGCCCGATTGAAATGGATCTAGATAATCCATTTCATTCAAGAGTGCCTGGAGCTGTCCTGCAACCACCCATTCAAGCACCTTGCCACTACAATTCCATCACAACACATCTTCAGACTGAAGAGAACTCAGCCCTATCCCTTAAAAAAATACCATGATAATCTACCTTTACAGTCAGAATCACCCCTTAGAAACACTTACTTTGGAACTCAAATCCAGTTTGAAATTTGACAAATACAGTTCAAATAATATTGTTTGATCTAGAGAAGATGCTGCAGCCATGGATACTAAGAAGCTTAACTTGGTTATTTTCCTATCCCTCTTTGTTCATAAAAAGCATGCACGCAGGCACTTACGGAAACAAACGAGATGCCTTCAGCATTTTCATTCGTTTAATAAAAGAGCATTCTTTAAAAATGAAAAAAGGCAGTGCCAGAAATATATTAAGCTTTGTTTTCTTGGGGCTTTTCTTACAAAGCAAGAACTCAACTGGGGAGCACAAGGGTTGACAAAGGGTGGGGGTATGTAAACTCTGTCTTCAGAAGAGTAGATAATCTTAGCTTTGTCAGGCCTCCAAAACGGAAAAAAAAGTAGCATCATTCAACAAGGCAATTATGAAGGTAAGCTAAAAAGGGTCATGAAAAATTTGCCCCACCTTTCATCTTAGTACCTTATTCATAAGGATAAGAGAAGGCAATTTTCAAATCAGGTATCTCAGTCACCATTTTTAGGAAGGAAGCGCTATATAAGATGTACCTTGTAAACTGAAGAGGGATCCAACGCATACATTTGGAATTACTCCTAATCACGTCTGATGTTATGTGAAAAAGATAACAGGGTAGCTAAGAGAGCCCAAACCTGCCTCAACACTGCAAGTCTGATGTCAGCTGCAGAATTCAATAGCTCACAGTTGTAATTACTAGAAGCAAAGCATGGGAGCCTATAAACTGACAGCTGCAGAAAATGTGAATCACTGTATCTAAAGTTCTCAGGAATGCTAAATAAAAACAATGTCCCTGTGGCAAAATATCAATTTGGGGAAGCCCGATTATAGTTCATTCTACTTAATTCCTGTTAGGAATTATCCATGTATCCACTGGAAGGGGATGCAAATATGAACATCTTAGCCAAAATCATCACCAAAACGCTTTCCTTGTTTTAGAGGTTGTTCTCATATCACATGGATATTTCAGTGACAAATAATGGGTTGGACCCAGGCTATGTTAGTCACACCATTAGTCCCATCGAAATAAATGGGACTACAGTTACTCACTACTACCTGAAGTCCCATTGATTTTGTTAAGACTTAAACTGTGACTAACATAGCCTGGATCCAACCCAAGATCTGTGAATATAGGGCTCACAGATCTCACTGTGCCTATGCAGATATAATGCTAAACCATGGTTAGTGTTGTATCTGAATTCTAAACTGTGGTTAAAGGTTGACCACAAAACAGAATACAAAACTATTGTTTGAACTGGACTTGCAGACCGTTTTGTGCTAACCATGCTGAAGTGTTACTCCTGTGTAGTGTCAAAAACAACCTTTACTTCAGCTTTAGCAGCTGTCACTAGTAAATAGTGCACAGTAAGTGTTCACTCTCAGTGTTCTCAGCTACCCATAGAAGAACTACATGGATTATAAATTCAGTAGTTTACTTTATTGAAAGTCCAAAATCAATGTTCCATAACATGGAAAGCCTAATTCTGTAAGACATCAGGAAGATAATGAGGCAAATTATGAAAATATTGAATAAGAAAATCAAATCTGATTTATTAGACACAGAACCCATTCAAGCCTCAGAAGTGACAATGGCTTATTTGAGACACTGCCACCATGCTAATAAGGTTCTACTCTAATTACTATTGTACTAACATACAGGGACAAATTAGACTGTTTCCTGTCCTCAGACTACTCTGTCAAGCATTTCACAAGGAACACAACATGCCTACTACGGGAAAGGGTCAGGAAGGGGTCAGAAAGCAGCCAGAGACTTTAAACTTCTATACACAAGTGGGAAAGCTACAAATGTGCTTGGAAGCTGGGATTCTGAAGAAGTTAATGGATACCTAGGACATGAAGCTGGAAGCTTAAGTTATGTGATTTACTGGATGAGCTCAGTCATCCTAAGCTATGCTGTTTTTTAAATGGAAGTTTGGGTGGAAGTAAGTGTTTCCAATGAATATAAAAATACATCAAAACAAAATAAAGCTACTTTAAAAAAAATAAAAAAAAGAGAGGCATAGGCTACATGTGGAAGGGATATCTGTAGAGAAAGAATGCTATAAAAATTCTTACTTCTTCACAAGCATCGTTTAACTCAGTAAGAAGTGCTACTGACTAACAGCTTAGCTTCATTTAAGATGCAACACATCCATGTTAGTCAAAGTAGCAGACATATGCAAGTAAGACAGCAATCCTATGGCCCCTAGAAAGAGTCGGGTGGGGGGGGATAGGATATTTCAGATTCCTGGATCCAAGGCCAAAGACAGTGGTCTGACCTCGGACCCACGAGTCCGAGCTCTCTGCCCCCTCTCCCTCACAGCTGGTGCGGAGAGAACCGCACCAGCTGCCTCTATGAGCTTGCAAATGTGAGCTTGGAGGGGAGAGAAAGGGGGCGTGCTGGTGAGCAGGGAGGGGGCGGGGAAGCAGGGATACAAGCCATTCCCAGCTTCCCCCAGCCTCCATCCCTCCCCCTCCCCGGCTCCTCAGCTAAATGGGCAAAAATGCCCATCTAGTTAGATTGCAGAGCAGGAGGCACAGTACGCCTCCCACTCTGCTTTGGATACCATGAGCCTCCTAGTTCAGAGGCTTACAAGTATCAAGGGTGGATCCAATAGGATTGCACCCTAAGTTTGCTACTCTGTATGTACTGATCTCCATCAATCATTTTTTTACAGAAATGAAAAAGGCGCCTCCCTAAGCCTGCATCCTTCACTGTAAAAAGCAGTCTCTTAAAATGCTTATAAGTGATGAGCAACATTGCAGCAGGATTGAAAAACCTGTTTTAAGATGAACAAGATATATTTGCCCTCTTAAACACAATGAAAATTCAGTGAGGTGGCTGAATATGGATATAAAAGAACAGAAATGGCAGGAATCTCTGACAAACCTGCAGGAAGCCTTCCATCTGGTGGAAGAGTTCTGAGTCCCGCCGAATATTGTCCTTAAGAGATTTTGTTTTGGCTGAGAGTGAATGAAGCTCTGCTTCTATACTTTCAAGAGATATTCTGCAAAGGAAAAAAAGTAGTCTAAAGCAATTTTTCAAAAAGGAGCTATCCACCACTGAAGTGTTGGCTATCTTATTTTTAAAACTTGCCTTGCTCTAAGATACACAGGGTGAACAAACTGGATCTGCCTATTTAACAAATCTTCCCACAGAAAACATTATGACCTAGCAATCCCCCCCACCCCCAATTCCAGTGATCAAGGTTCTATGCCAGAGCAATTTCATCAAGAAGTTACAGTAATGGACTCAGACCAAAGGGCAAATATTCTCTGAGACTACCTATCATTACAGTAGGAGAGTTTTGGACCTTTAAATCACAGGGCTTATGCACACACAGACATTGTAACACTAGTAGAATACTAGTAGCATTATGACTCCTGTTTTGTGTATCATGACCATTCTTGGTACACAGCCATGGAAACACTACCAAAAGTCCCACTCCTTATCTTGCCTTCTCCCCAACAGGGCTCAGTTCTTTCCATCTGGCAATGAGGAAAGAAGAAAGGGGAAGTGGAACATATATGCTTCCCACCACCAGCCAAATCAGAACCATTATGTGGCTAATAGGACTGTCTGTTTTCAGTTTTAAAAAAATATGATTGAGCAGAAATATATGAACTTACATAACTTCACTTTGAATTTTTTTCTACTTGTAGAATTTAGGATTTGTCAGCAAGCAACAAAGTTACCAATCTAAGCTAGTCAAGAGAAGTTGTTAAATCACCAAATATCAAATTATCCCCTGTAATACTGATACTTACTTTAATCAGTTGCTCCAACAACAAAGTTATGTATAGATTTATAACCTCTAATAAGTTAACAGTCATGCTAACCCCCCTTAAAGATTAACTCATTAAACATCTAAACATGAAGGAATGCTTCAGGCATAATTATGTTTGCAGTGAAAATGAAACCACAGAGTCTATAGTAAACACTTGTTAAGATCTCAGTTTTCACGCCAAAACTTTGCACATGCATTTAAGTGCATCACAAAGAAAAGTTCCCAACGTTCTCAGTTTTCTTGCTTACCTGGCTGCCTCCTGAACGTGCTGCAATTTTTCTGAAAAGGTTAGAAGAACTTTATCCTTCTTTTGGGCTTCCTGAAACAAATAAAATGTCCCCATAACATTCCACTCCCATGCTGAAGCCTACATCTACCTAGGTCTTTTTGGAACAGCAATTAGGAGGTTTCTGCTTTCAACTTGCTGTGTTTACCCTCTTGAAAAGGCTGGGAAGGATCTAATTTAATAAGTTAAAATGACAATTTCTATTTCAGGGAACCTGTGCGTTACTAGTCCTCCACTGGATATAATCAAGATTTAATAAGGAGGACCATTAGGCAAAGGCAACATACGAATACCCTTTGTGCAAGCTAATACAACATTTCCTGCTTAATCTCCACCTAATATCCACTCTTTCCCCTGTCCCCCTCCCCTGAAGACTTCAGATTAGTTGTTAAACCAGTTTGCACAAGTACATTCACAAAGTCAGAGCAACAAATGCTAACTCTTGCATTCGCAGAAATAGAGCAAACTAGGCAAATATTAAATATCATCACCACCATTTAAATTAATTGCAAATGGACAACTGCATATGTCAGGAAGGAAAACTACAATCTATGCAACCAGTTTCAAAAGAAATAAGAGGTTATCCCCCCTGTTAAATCTTCTGAGAAAAAGGTTTATTTCAAATTACCACCAAGCAATCCATCAGATCTGACAGCTTCTACGCTAGAACAACCTGAGATTGGAATAGCTAGGTAGACAGACAATCTACAATTGGAGATTTTAAATATAGTACCAGAAAAGTGCTGGCTCCAGGACTTTGAATTATGTGCTTATTCAGTTTTCTACTGGGTTGCAGATTTAAACATTACAAGAAGAACTTAATGAAACCTGTGAAGAGGTGAACAAAGGAAGCGAAAAGTAAAAGAATTCAATTTTGTTCTTCAATTCTGTGGCATGTATCCCTCCCACTAGATCCTATCAATCACCTATTCCTGTGGCTTAGATTTCTGTAGTCTGTTATCTTGGAAATGGTTGTTATTTACATACCAAAGCAACAAAATGAAGTAGATTCATCCCGGGCTTGTTTGCTTTTGTATCTGCCAACTTGAGTAATGACGACAGCTTAAAGCCAACTGCATTGCCAGCATAGCCGCCCTAAGGAGTTTGGTGGTGAAGAGAGAAGAGGTATGAGATATCAATCCAGAGCACTTATTTGCTTGTCTCCACAGCCCAAGACTGAGGCTTGTCCACTTACTGCATTCATAATATTCCCAGCCTGAAGGACCAAGTGCAATATGGAATGTAACTCTTCGCAGCACATCAGCTCTGCAAACGACACAAAAATCTGAATCCATTGGCTGTTTGTTTAGAAAGCAAAAGTTTACAACACCATTTTCAAATTGCATCCAAGAATCGAGTTTATCCTTGTAGAAAATTAATGTAAGAATTATTTAATTACATTAAAGTTAATGTAAGGAAATGACATTAAAGGCTAGCACCAAGGCAAATGTGAGCGTGGGGGTGTGGAGAGAGCTACAGATGCACTGGCAAGCCTTAAACACAAAGAATGGGTTGGATCCAAAGAAAAGCACATGGAAGGGGTTGGCTGAAGTTGACTTCCCTGCCCACTCTTCCCCTGGGAGCCTTCCAGCTCCCTGAAATGCCTCTGAGGGTAAGAAGACCCTGCTGGATGGGGTGGTCTATGGCATGGGGAGGGGAGGGAGAAGGGGATCTTCAAAAATCAGGCAGAGGCAACACTCAGAGATCCCCTGTTCCTCCTGCACCACAGCTCATCCCATTCAGCAAGGTCCCCTGACCCACAGGAGAGGCATTTCCAAGGGCTGGGGAGGCTCTGAGCGAAGGAGAGGATGGGAAAGTCAGTTTCCACCAGCCTCTTTCAGCAGAGTTTTCTTTGGATCCATTTCCAGAGTTTCCAAACCAACCATCAATGGCAGAAACAGTATTTTGGAACCAGCCCTTCCAACACTGTCTAATGACTGGATAGTGTGGTCAGTTACAGTGATGTACAAACCAGGATCACAGTCTGACAATACACTTATATCATACTTTCAGTGATCAGTCCTCAAGTGATACTAAAGCAGGGGTGGGCAACTTGTGGCCCTCCAGATGTTTTGGCCTACAATTCCCATCAGACCTAACCAGCATAGCCAATGGTGAGGGATCATGGAAGTTGTAGGCCGAAACATCTGGAAGGATACAAATTGCTCACCCCATGCTCAAACTATTACATGTTTTCATTCACTCATCTCCATGAACAAAAGGAAAGTGGGACCTGCTGAGCAAGCTGGTTGTGCAGACAGGCCCAAAGTAATCTAATTAATTAGCTAATATAGAAGATAGGGAAAAACAAACATGCAATTTGTACACCTAATATCATCAAAGCTGTCAACAGTTATTCCAATATATGGATAAACCCAGTGCTCTGCACTGGAAACAATTATACCATCATTAGTAGCTTCAGACTGAAGGCACATTATCTCATTCATGTGAGTAATTGTTCCTGTTTAATAGATGTGTACCACAAAGGTTAGGAGATTAATTATTTCCCCAAAACTATGTTTAGGAAAAATTTCATATATAATCAGGAATATGTGGGAGGAACAGGGAAAATGGAGACTTCATATTAGGCAGTAGAAATACACAAAAGCCCATTCCAATTGAGAGGCCAGAAGATTCATAGGAACAGAGACGGGTCTGAGATGCTGCATTCTGAACGTTTTGGACCAGTTCACAGGGAATTGCCAATGGCTGATTTGGACATATGAAATTATTCATCAGTTACAAATAAGCAGTACTACTGGTAGAAATAACCTATACACAATTTTTAATCTGTTGAACTTTTGTGCATATGTGTGTTGTTGTTGTTTTTACATACAAGCTTTCCACATACAGAACAGCCCCTATTGATGCTCCCTACTTATCTTTCAAGACCTTATCCTAAAAGCCATCACTCCTTACTCCCAGAACACTTTTCTGTTCTGCATCATCCATACAGCCCCTCTCCTGCACTTGGCAAGCATTAAAGAGATTAATGACCAAGCCGCTCAGAATACAAAGGAGATCTAAGCCAGAGTGGGCACTGTTGCCAAGCAGAGGTAGAGAAAGGAGATATGCAATGTAGAGACTGGAGTGGAGATAAGGCACAGGAACTCAAGAGCCATAGATCCAGTTCACACATCCTGTGTTGTTTAATCCAGGAATTACAGCGATGAGAGAAGTATGCAAACTGTGCCTTTGCCTTTGCCATTTCCATTTTCAATTAACAATGCTGTGTGGTCCAAATCTGGAAACTCTGGGTTGTTCATTGGTTAAACATCCCAGAGTTAACCCAGTAACAAACCATAAGCAATCTTTAGGTTAACTCTGGGTTGTTTAACCTATAAACAACCCAGAGTTTCTGGGTTTGCATGTCATGGTATGTTCCAGGGTTGTTAATTAAAAGTCGAAATGTCTTGCACACTCTACTCATCCCTGCAACTTCTGGATTAATAACCCAACAATTCCTGGCAGAAATTCCTGGGTTAAACAACCCAGGAATTGATGCCATGATGTGCGAACTGGGTCACTGTGTACATGTCTGCATAATGAATTGGTCTTCATCGGGTGGGCCAGGACGCACCACTGCAGGGGTGAGGAATGTGTGGCTCTCCTGATGATGCTGGATTACAATTCCCATCAGCCCTAGACAGCATGACGAATGGTGAGGGAAGATCAGAGTTGCAGTTCACCAACATCTGGAGGGCCACATGTTCCCCATGCCTGGACTACTGAGTCACAACAGCAGAAGGATCACTAGTAGAGAAAATTGGGAAAGGTAGAAAAAGGGGTCCAACAATTTGGCCCTGAGAACAGAGCAAGAAGTCCAACACACACACCAGACTGATAATACACACACACCCTTATGGAATGTGTCAGAGCTAGCTTGCTTCCTTTAAATAGCTAATAGGTACCTGAAATTCCAGATCTCATCTCTCTAGTTAGGTTGATTAACCTGCTAAGAAAAACAAGAGCCAAATGCATGCTGCAGCATGTTTAATTACCCTTTGTAGCCATTCTTATAATTGTCATGTCTTTCTGTAGAGAAGTACAAGATGGGGAGAATTCTTTTTTTAACACCATGGCTTCAATTCGCAGTGAATAGCTGAAAAACAAACAAAATAAGCGTTAGAACCTGGGTACGAGAGAGAAGGAGAGTATGTGGTGAATAGGATGGGCTTAGAGTTTCCTTACTTTGGCACCTGGATTAGCAAGTACATAAAAGAATCTGCTTGACATAGTTTTGATATGTCTCCGCTGAAATCCTTTAATTTCTTTACCTGGGGGAAGGGGGGTGGGGAGAAAAGAGCGGGGGGGGGGAGAGAGAGAGAGAAAGAGAAAGAGAAGACATTTACATACCATGGACAAATCAGTTCATGATCAAGCAAATGTTAAAGAATGAATTTTAATTTCAGAGTCCACCATAATTACTTACAAAAAATATTTTTGAGGCTAGAACTACATGCTATGGCAGAGGGCTGCATCAAAGGCAACAGCCAGGCATCTTGTAACCCCCTCCCCACCCCAGTAACTTCCACAGGTGATGTGATTCCATTGTCCCATGAGTTGCTCCTCCTCCCAATTCACTTGACTATTATTTGCAGGGGCGGGGAAACGTAGTATGATGTCATGTCATGCATTTAGTGCCACTAGAAGTTACCAGGGGCAGGGAAACAGAGATGACATGTCAAGCTGCTGTTTCCAGCAGCTACCTTTCACCTGCTGTAACAGCTAATTCCAGCTAAATATAGTTTAACACGAACATTTATATTTTTGCAAATCTAAAGCAAGGATGGGGAAAGTGTGGCCCTCCAGATGTTCTTGGACTGCAACTCCCATAATCCCTCACCATTGGTTATGCTGACTAAGGCTAATGGGTGTTTCAGTCCAGCAACCTCTGGAGAGCCACACATTCCCCACCCCTGATCTAAAGCATCTCCCATATCCTAAATATTACACATGCTAATTAAGCTAACACATCCCTGCCCTTTCCCTCTACATGTATTTGTTTTATTTATTAAGTGTATTTCTTAACTGCCCTTCAAGGCTGTGGTATTCCCAAGGTAGAGCTTATAAAACAGTAAAATTCAATAGTAAAATGATAAAAGCACCTTACATTTAAACAGTTTAAAAATAAAATACCATTTCAAACATTTAATAGCAGCAAGTACCATAAAGCCTTGAAAAGAAGAAAAAGGATGTTTTTAAAGCCCTTTTAAAAGCAGCCACAGATAGAAACAGATGCATGTTTCCTGAGAGGAAATTCCATGGGGCAAAACATGTATGCAAAACATAGCTCAGGAAAGCCTTCCCCAAGATGAATTTGCCATGTTGGCTGGGGATTATGGGAATTTGAGTCCAACACATCTAGAGGGCACCAGGTTGGGGAAGACAGGCTTAGGGGTGGCCAAAAGTGTCAATGAGTGAGTTGTACTAGCAAGGCCCTGGTTTACACAAGACTTAAATTTGTACATTTGACCGCTTATCATCACTTAAAAGTTCTGTCTGACAGGAATAAGACATCCAGAGGACTACAAGATCAATCTGCATGTTGTCACAAATCTGGCAGAATGTACATGCACCTGGCAGTTAATAGCACTCAGTAGTATGAGATAGCACGAGATAGCCTGCCAACACATTAACTCGTAACAGATAAAAACAAGTTGTGTCTCATTTTCTCTCTCTGCATTTCTCCTTTAGGGGGACAATTTCACACATTCTTGGCCTATGCTCAAACAAGGATACGTTCCCTTCATTATTTTTGGAACATGTAAGCCTCTCCATTGACATATTTTACGATTTGAGGGTGGGTTAAAGGAACGTGCAGAGGAAAACCATTTTTAAAAATTGAACTTTAAAAAATAATAATCCCACAACTATAGAACTTTGCAGTTGGCTTTTCCTGGAAAAGCACTGCTAGCCATTCAGTTTGGAATCTACATTCCCACTGACCAAAATGAGTTTTGTTTACAGCACAAACTGAAACACACTACTGAATTTGCAGCATCTACCCCTTCCTCTCCCTGTAGAAAGCAATTGCTTCAGCACAGAGGTAATAAAACAGAACCACTCATATGTAGTATGAAATTAACAAAAGCAGGTATGTATTTTTTTGTTATACATATTTTGTTATGTATTTTTTGGGATCAACTTTCTTTAGTCATCACAGACACTGACCTGATTTACATATTATGACCAACTATGGGTTTAACAATATCCTCCTCTATATCCCCCTACACAAGCCTATCTAATCTCATCTCACACTAACTAATCTCACACCTGGTGCCTATTTCTAAAACTACAGATGCCAGACCCGCCAAGAAGTCACAACCTGTTACTTAGTTCACATGACACAGTAAGCCACAGTGGATTGCCTCCGTGGGTTGTTCAGGGTAGTGATGTCTGATCCCAGAGCGGATTTTTCACTGTGGGTTGTTTTCCCCAAACAAGCCACCCCGAGAACCCATGGCTTGTTGTTGTGTTGTTCAGGGTAGCTTGCTGTGACGTCTGAACCTGACATGGCTACTTCATTGCAGGTTGCTGAGAACAGCTAGAGAGCCACCAGGCAAGAGGGGCAAAACCCCCTGCCGCTCCTTGCAGTCTATCTAGCATTGCTGCCATTCACCCTCATCCCTTGTCAGTGCCCTCCACCCTGTGCTCCTAAAAATCAAGAAGAAAGGACAACGAATGTCCTTTCATGTGTCCCAAATGCATTTGCAACCCTTCTTACAATTATTTTTTATTTTCAGTTTTGCACAAGTGCACATGTTTGAAAGTCCACTGCTATGAAATTTGCATAATCTCCCCCTCTGCTTTACTGCTCTGCCATGAAATGTGCATATATTTACCAATACACCTCACTGCTCTGCCTTGAAATTTGCATATCTTTACCGATCCCTCTCACTCCCTGCTCTGCCTCGAAACTTGTCCATCTTTACCTATCCACCTCACTACCCTGCCTTGATATTTGTGTAACCTTATGGATCCCCGTCACTGCTCTGTAACTCATATGTATATCTGACAGCTAACAACAGAAACCAGTAGAGGGAAGTGATAAGCAGGAAGGGTGGCAGGGAGCCAAAAGTGGCTGGCAGCTACAGGAGAAGGAGCTTTTCAGGTGGGTATTATTTCGGTAGTACATGAAGCAGCCTAAAAAAACCAAAAGAGGTATTCGCTAGCAAGGCAAGCTCAGAAGAAGGATGACATTAACAATGACATTGACAAGAGAGGCTTATCATTATACTGAGCTAAATAGCAGACAGGAGGTCTTATGCTCCTGCATACTTGTGCAAGTCCCTGAATTTTATTTTAAGTTGGCAAATGTGTTTCTGCATTCATAAGGGCTCAGAAAATTATATGCATTTGGTGATCTGATGTGGGGGGAGGGGAGTTTCCCTCATAAGCCAGCAACCCCGGTGGACCAATTGCAGAAAGGGTGCTGATGTAGAGAACGACCATTTTTTCTACAAAGGCGTTTGGGATACATGCCGGGAGTGGGCAGGAGGACTTAGGGGGAAACAAGCTACAGCAAGCCACACAGCACCTGATCGTCTGTCAGGAGTAATGAGCAACCCACCAAGGTTTATTCTCAATGTGACTTAGCGTGACATGCAAACTTGCCTGAATGAATGAATGCATACACCCTTAACCCTAATCCCAGATTTGTTGCTGGGATGGGGGGTTATGTCTTGGTGTAGTTATGTAGTGGTGAAGCAAAAACATTCTGCACATGTTCGAAGGCACTCACTATTCCACATGTCCCACAGCTGAGCTAGTAGTTCTTGGGTACTTCCTTCCTCAAAAAGACAGCCCTACCTATATCCTAGACAAGTGTTCCAATTTAAACTTGGAATACACTGGAGAAAAAAATCCTTTGGTCAATTTACGTTGAGCAAACATGAATCTGTGGGGTGATCATTATCGTGAAGCCACTTCCATGGCTGACATCAGCAAAGTGCTTATCTTTTTCATATAGGTTGTCTGGATCACAATATTTCCCTGCCCTGTGTCTCCCCCTCTGTTGAGACTATGGACATTGGCATGGGAAATAGCACATCATTTAAATATCTATATATTGCTGAACCAGCCACAGACAACATCTATCAGGTGATAATCATGTTATAAAAATAATGTATGAGTTGGACCTTTGAAAGATACTAGGTCCACCACCCATTGAAGAGATGGGAACTCTTCCAAAGTAGAATAATTTTTCTCCTTTATTTTATTTATAATATATTATTATTTATTATTACATTTATATCCCACCTTTCTTCTTCTTGAAAGGAACCCAAGGTGGGTTACATAGTCTTCTTCCACTCCATTTCATCCTCACAACAATCCTATAAGGTAGGTTAGGCTGAAAGTCAATGACTGGCCCAAAGTCACCCAGTGAGCTTCATGGTCAAGTGGGGACTAGAACCCAGATCTCCTGAGTCCCAGTCCAACACTCTAACCACTACCCCACACCGACACCCTAATTATTTATGTTCTGAATAGCAATGTCATAGGCATTTTCTTCTTTACCTTCTGAATTTAGGTATCTAATGAAGGTCTTGCTCACACTTATCCCTAATACTATGACAGCCATTTCACTATATGTGGCTTAGCGCAGGAACCATGAGTGGTACATCACATGGATCCTCAGCTATCAGCCAAGAGGGTGGTCAGCAGTTGAAAGGGGAGGGGGGAAATGCGACATGTCGTTCCTGTATTCAGTGGCTTATTTGAATGATACATGATCTTGCCACAGAGAAGAAGCTCCTTGATGCTAGCATTGACTGCAAATGTGGTCTAAGAGCACCTTTAAAAAAGTCCAAACAAGAGGAGGATGAGAACCATCCGCTCCTTCCCACTTGTTTGAAATATCTGAAGGGTCAAAGTGATACATCAGACTTTCTGCAGAATTTTGCAGATATGAGATCTACAAGTTCTCATATTTGGTTGATGTTTCTCAAACTAGAGTGTGTGATGCATTACTGCGAGAGTCATGACGAACCACATGTAAGTCTTTAATTAGGTGTATAAACAGTAAGGGCTAAGAACTACCTAAGAAGTTCATGTCTTGTATCTACTACTTGCTGAAAGGCAGGTGTGGTGTTCAGAATACCCTGGTGGAATTGTTGTGGCACATGGAGAAGAGGTGTGTAAGGACGAGGAGATAGAGAGGAGTGGGTGTGCATTTGTATAAAATGGTGGCAGGGAAGTAGTAGTATAGGAGATACCAACTGTTGGGTATATCCAAGTTCTTAAACTGGGGTGGGTGGTGGGTGGAAGAGAAGGAAGCATTTTAGCAAGCAGGTGCAATTCCATCATGTTTGTTGTCCTAGATATACAGACCTTTGCATGTGCAAAGATTTTCTTCAAAAATTAATAAAGATACAAGCCCATTCAGAAAACGTTGTATTACTTTACAAGTAACAAGTATTAAAAGGTATGGGCAGCTTGTCATATTTCCATCTTCACTGAGTTTGATTTCTATTTTTTCCAGTTCAGTTGCATGTCAGTTTGGGCACATCTTTTAAGACCACCAGAAGACTAGGGCAAGCTTAAGTGCCTTGCTCCCAATCTCACAGGCCACCGACAAACGAGAAATTGGTCCTTGCTAGCTGAGCAGTACAGAATAACTGCTTGAGACAAGAGCATCAGAGCCTCGCTCAGTGCTTCCTAATGAACCATACTACTGATGGCAAGATAGATATTTTGGCAAACACTCTGCACAAATGTTGGAAATGTTTCAAGGGCTGCCACCTGTAAACAAGGCCAGACATTGCCCAACTATGAATCAATGAAAGGTGAATTCTGTAACAATGTAAACTAAGCAAGCCTGCATAAACAAGAGTTCACAAATTCAGTTACCATAGGAACTGCCCATCCTCCTTCTGGCAATCATTCTTGCTCTCATCTTCAACTTCCTGTGCTTCAAAAGGCAACCAAGACCCTGCCTCTCTCCTGAACATGGAACTGGGGGGAGAAGAGGAAGTTTCCAAACTACAAATTCATGCTGCATTTTGGAGACATTCCGAGTACCTCTGAAGCACAGTGTGAAGTCAGAGATGAGACTCTGTTCCTCCCTGAGCTGTCTTGTGAGAGGACTTGGTGGGGAGTGGCACAAAATTTGTTGACTCCTGTGTATCAAGCATTCATAGCAAGAAGCAAGGTGCTGTGCAGGATATGGAAGTGTCATTCCTGTCACCATCTGAAATCTTTTTAGATTAAAAAAAGATGATAAACTTTAAACCACAAAGATTAAAGCCAAAATGCTTTATTACGCACCTAGTAGTAAATGCTGTGGCTTGCATAGAATCATGGGACACAGAGGAATAGCCACAGGGGTGATTAAACTGCTTTTCTCCAGAGTCCACGATGTAAAAGCGGTGCCCTATTCTACATGCAGCCCTAATTGCAACCCTAGTTTGATTATTAACATGCTAGTTTCTAACTTCCTTAATCGTTAACTAAAACCTCAACAAAAAATCTAGCTTGTATTAAAGTGAAGTGTTGTGGAAGGGAAGAATCTGTGAATATTTTCATATTTCTACATTGAAGCAATAAGCTGTTCAAATTGAAGCACGTTCGATGGAAAACATCCATGACATGACACACATTTGAACAGTCCTAAATTCTATATTGCAATTTCCTCTCTTCCTTGGACTTTGCACATTGCCCCTTTCTCTCATGTTCCCACACCCACATCTCATTTGGTGGCTCATCAGCTTCAGCAATCCAATTTCTGAAGGACTCGTAGCACACAAGCCTTTGTAACCTATTGCTGTCATTGTACGATTTCTGGGAACTCCCATTTGCACAATTTCAGCTACACCTTTTACAGAGGACTCCCAAGACTACCCTTACCATTGCACCCTTCCTTCAAAGCCATAATCCTTTAAAATTTTGGCTGATATTTCTTTCTGAATGTCTCCCCTTGCATCCCAAACCAAATGTGAAAGTCATAGCTGACCTTTCCTCATAAAAACCATGCAATCACACACAATTCCTGTGGAACCACAGCTAGATAAATGTATTCCCCTTTGTTTTCAAATACACAACCTTGGCAACATCTTGAGGTCCAGCCCTTCCTTTCTTCCCATACACAAGCTGTAAAAAGAGATGTCTTACTGCTTTGTCCTTTTTCAGCATCTCAAAGATTGCACCCTTTTTTTTATTTGCATCTACTGCTAGAACTCTTATTCATGACTGGCTCATCCTGTCACTGGCACTACAGCAGCCTCCTCCAATGTGGTCACTTCTACAACCATCTCTCCCCTCAATTTTGTCTGCAAGCCAATTCAGGCGGGCATCTGGTAGAGTCCTCCATATACAGGGAGATTCTAAAAAAGGGTGCTAAAAAGCAGTCGCACATGAGTGTTATATGACGGTACAATCCCATGGGAGAAGTAGACTCATCATCCCTTGAATATTTGACTGGGCTCTACACCTTCCCACTTCTTAACATTCTCCTTATAAATTCCAAGCTTCTATCCTTACATTTAAGACTACCCACCATTCTGCTCCAATTATCTACTTATTCTCCTGCTAGGTCTCTTTCCTTGAGCTCCTTTCTTGTCAGCATTTTGAACCCCTTCTCTCACACCCTTTATTATGCTGCTCTTATCTCTGGGACAGCCTTTCCATTTCTATACATCAGGTTCCCTGCCTGCTCCTCTCAGCTGTAGATCTTTTCTTGCCTTTCTCCACTGTTTTGTCAGTCACACCATTAATCCTCTAAGCAGGACTAAATATGTAATGAAAAGGTATTTTCAAAAGGTGTTCAAGAACACAACAGGAAAGGAGTAAGTAAGCATCCCTAATGTACACTGATAGTTCCATAACAACACATATTTACAACATTTAGCTACAAGTATCCTCTTAAGCAACACTTCTTCAAATTTAACATTGCTGCAAGGCTTCTGTAATGTCAGGTTTTGTGGCATAGGCAGCAAGTCCTCAGTGAAGCACTATATTTTTGGTACCAGATTATATATTGGTCAATGAGTGCATTTTTTCATAACAGAAGTTCAGGACATGTAGCCCCCACCCCCACCCAGTCTCCTAGAACATGTAGTCATTGGCCTCTGCTCAACATACAGAAGGTTGTAACACAATCCCTCTCTTACCTCTTCTGTTTCTGGCAATAACTTGAAAAGTTCGCGTAGAATTTCAGAACTATAGAGATCACTTCTTGCTGAATGAAGATCTTCAATTACGGATTCAACAGATCTTGGTGGGGAAATAAAAACAAAATACTAGGAACATTGTATTTCCATAGACTAGAACATTATGCTTCTTTCACCTCCAAACAGAACCAACTTATTTTTGTATTGTATTCCATGACAGTTTCATTCTAATGCAATAATGACTGGCAACATGATGTTATGTATATGAAAGTCCTCCAAGGCGGTTCCACTGAAATTAACACAAAGGGCTTCTTATGTCTAAGAAGAATAATGTGTTAATGCCAATGCACAGTTCATATATAAAGGGGGAGGTTAGAAAAATAAAATACCACTTCTTAAAAGATAATGGCTTTCTGTCTTTGAAGTGAAATGCAAACATAATTTTCAGTTATCTGTCTAGTCATAGGCGGCCTAATACTGCAATTTCAGTTCTTAGAACTGTTACTTAAGATCATCACATGTATGTGGAAAACACAATACAAGCCAAATTGACAAATTTGTACTCTGTTTTCAAGCTAGATTAAACTAGCAGCTATATTACTCATGGCTAAGTATTTCTCCTTTCCTGCGATATTAATATTACCACATTTCACAGTTGCAATAGCAGTGTGACATCTTACTTTTTAAACTGCTTGAGAAATATCCCAATATTCATACTTCTTTTGGCATCCAAAATATTAATCTGAAGGGAAAAAAAGGACAACAAAACGCATTAAAAAGGCTTGTTCGAACAGAACGTTTTAATCATGTTAGATTACTTTGCTCACATTTTCTGGCACAGCAAAGCAGAAGAAAGTTCTACCCCATAGCAAAAGCAAATTTGTCTTAACAGAGCAAGGTATGCAGATCATTCCAAATACTGTGCAAACATTCACACACCATCGGGAGAGCTTACTATCAGAATTAGGTAGGTATCTTTGAACCCAGAAATATGGACAGAGTTTTGACTATAGTTATCTTTTTTCTACAGAAAGTTTTCAAAGCATGTAACATTTGCATCCAACATAGTTTTGGTAACACCAGCTTTTCAAAAATTATTATTACTGCAACTAGTTATATATGGGGCTACACTTAAAAATGGTCTAGAAACCTTAGCTGGTCAAAACAGGGTAGCAAACTTGTTAAATGGAACTGGCCGACACAATTGTATTATGCCAGTGTTTTGCCATCTGCACTGGCTTCCAGTCCATTTCTGGCCCTAATTTAAAGTGCTGGTATTAATTTTTAAAGCCCTAAACAGCTCGGGGTCAGCTTACCTGAACTACAAATGCCTGGACACTAACATCACCTTCAGATGCCCTTTTCTGGGTATCTGGTTAGCATCTGGTCCCCACCAAATAAGATGAAGTAGATGGCTACTAAAGAAAGGGCCTTTTCAGTGGTGGCACTCCAGTTGTGGAATGCCCTAACCAGAGAGGCTTGCCAGGCACTTACTTGGTGTTCTTTTTCGTGCCAGCTGAAGACCTCTTTATTTTCTCAGGACTTTCAGTTTAAAAAAACCTTTTGTGTGTGTGGTGTGTGTGTGTGTGTTTTAGATCTTTTGCATTATTGTTGTTCCCTGTCATTGGTTCTATTTTCATTTTATTCTGCTGCTGTTTTTATTCTGTTTTACATTTTGTTTTATGTTTACTATAAACTAGATAGAGAACTTTGCAATTGGGCTGTGTGTGTGTGTCTGTGTGTGTGTATTAGGGTTAAAACTAACGTTACGCTAGTGGAAAAATTACAAGAGTTAACATTCTGTTAGAAGTGGCACAACCACTAGCCAAACAATTAGCACAACTACTGCAAGCCACACTTAGCCTAGTGAATTTGTAATGAGCTGTGCAATGCCTTGTAGATTACTGTAGACATATTTATGTATTTGTGTTTTAATTTCTGTATAAATTGTTGTGTGTCACCTACAGGACTAAGTCAATGGGTGATATACATATATATATTTTTAAAGGACTGGTCTACCATAGTTCCCACAGTTATGCAAATTAACTATTTCTTTTAAGACACACACGTCTAATACTGTACACCATTTCACATGTACAAATGAAAGATGAGAAGCACAGTTGAAATTATAGGAAAAATAATTAGAGTCTGAAGGATATTCTAATAAAAGTTTCCCTTAAAGGTTGCTAGTCTCATTTTTATCTAACTACTTACCCATATGAGTATAGGTCTAGGTCTAATATAGGTCTCTATAGTCTAGAGAATGGACAGATTAAAAACCCAAATAAGAAATACATCAGTCCTAAGGGAGGGAGAAGCGTGAGGCTCCATTTTGCAAGGCTGCCATGGTGCTGTATACTCTAAAGGTTTTTGTTCTGGGTGCTTAACAGTGGAAATAATGTCAGGATTGTAAAGCTAAGTTGTATTATTTCTTGAACTTTGATTCACTTTTTTTACAAGAGAAAAACGAATCCATGTAAGCAACAGTATAAAACAGCACTTCAGCCATATTACTGCACCATGTTCCCTACTGGAATCCAAGGATGTCAGCAACAATTCTATGGAACAATGCCAAATTATGTCATTAGATATAACATTTTACAGCAGCAATCACCACCACATTATTTATTATCAGTAGATAACTGTTTTATGACAACCATCACCTGTGAGCCATTGAACACCAGCAAATACAGATGTGCAGAACTACAATCTCCACTCGCCACACTCTGTGACTAGCCTAGTAATACTCAATTAAATCTTTCTGTGCCTAACATACCACACAAGGTAGTTTAAAACTGAGATCTGCTAGATTGTAACTTGATTGAAGCCTTTGGGATAGGGTGGGGAAGAAAAATCTAAACTAATAAAATACACTTGTCTGACTCGTGCATAGTCACTGTTATAAATCAGTAGTTCCCATGCTATAATGCTGATTACAAGGAGTGACCTCAGAACTCTTCTCTGAACGAAATTATGATATGGAAAGTAGAAACATCAGAACTGAAAGGAAAGGGAGAAAGAACCTATAACTAACTATTGATAAGCGAGTCCCAGAGTTGCCTAGTAAATTAATTTGTCAAGATACTGCATGCACCCTTAGAACTAGAACTGAAAAATAGTAACATTAATATAGCCATTTCTTGTTCCTATATGCAGTTTCTACATTTTAAAATTATTTTTATTTATAAGTTTGCACCGTAAATTTCTGCAGTCTCACATAAAGAGCAGCAACCGCTTCCCAAAAATCACTAAAGCAAGGAGTACATCAATAAACAAATGCCTAGTGCAGGTTAAACTGTCATTACAAAAAACTGTATCTATCTGTTCTCAAATGTTTTTCTGACTGTACTCTCATTGATCCCTAGAATTGCAATCCCATTGGCTAATTGATAAGCCTAAATTAGAAATGACTTGAAGATGCATTGCATGTGAGGGAATTCTTTCACCAGCATTTAGAACTTTTCCAAGAGACGTTAAGACTCCAGATCCCTATAGCGACCAGTGCCAACTTTAAAGTGAGCATGCAAAATGGACACAATCACATACACACGCAAGGAAACACATCTGGGCCGGTACGCATGTAATGACAGCCCATGGGTTAAACAAACTATGGGCTGTTGAGGATGAGTGGGAGAAAGCAGGTGAGGTTTTAAAAGCGGAAGTGGCAGGCGAGCGGACGACAGCTCGTGGTTTGTTTAAACCGTGGGCTGTCATTATGTGGAACTAGGTCATATGTTTGGTTGGGTACTAGCTTACAGCACATTCTCCCTTCAGCAAACACACATTATCAGCACCCTCTTGGTGGAATTGCTCTCACAGTCAGATCATAAAGAAGATGCAACAAGTTATGTGGGAAGGGGGAAAAGGTCTCTTTGCTTCACAGGTGTTACATTTTCCACACTTACTGTACAGGTTGTAATTTTAAGTACTTCACTTGCTGATCCATGCACATCATTTCCACAAACATTCACCTCCTCAACACTTGCCCAAAACGTCTCTAGTGAATATTCAGTAGCAAGCCTTGGGAATCAATAAGCATGCACCCTTGAGAAACACTCAAAACAGAGGAAGACAAGCAAGGGCAAAAGTTAAAACCTGTTTAAGTGTTGCTCAGTACACAGCAATCATATGTGCTTTTACACGTAAATGGCACATTTTTATCACTCCAAAATCCTGCCTGGCATTCATGTCAATTATCATCTCATTCTGAGGTTTGGCCTTGTTCTGCCTGAAGGTATGCCAGCATGTTTCATTATCCTCTAGTCCCAAGACTATGGTTTCCCTGGAACCTCCCGTCTTCTGACCTAAAGTCATATACAGTCATACAGATGACCAAGATCAAATGATAGTGATGTGAAATGAATTCCACTCCACACAGAGTCAATACGTCATTTCTATTAATGATATGAGGCAGACTGTAGTTTGGCGTAACTTGCGTGCTAATCCAACAATCCTCTTTCTGCCTTTGAACCTAGTCTTGCAGGAAAGACGCACTGATTGAAAACTCAAGTCACATTTTCCATTATCCAAAATCCACAGTTAGGCAACACCTTTATTAGGACCAATGAAATTGCCACAGGAGTGTGTAAGCTTTCAGGTTATCCAAAACTCTTCATCAGGTTACATACTAAACAAAAAGCAGGGGAAGTGGGACTAAAAAAAAAATGAGCAGGGGAAGCAGGTACTCTTTTTGTTCTGCACATTCTTTTGTGGCATTTAGGTTGGTCCTAATAAAATACTGCCTAACTGTGGATGTTTTTCCCTTCATGGACCAGCGCAGTTACCTTTGGTTTTTTTTTTTTTTTTAATTGCATCATGATTCTCATCGATTCTTGAAATTGAGCCTCAAGGCTCTTTTCTTCAGCCTCATCTTTTTCCTTTCTTCTGACCATTACTCTTAATTACTCTAACTGGAGCTGTTCCCTTCCCATTCATTTTGGCTTACTAGCTATTCTAACATTTCCTCTGCTTCTTGACTCTTGATGTGCTTTAAGGGAATTGCGTGTGGCAGGGAACACTGATGCCCCACATATTATGTATGACCCCCCCCCCCAACTAACACAAATTGAAGTTCTTCTTTGAATGTAGAGAAATGTGGATCTCCTGCTTCCACCTCACACGTCTTTATTGCAAAATACACACTGGATTTTCATTCAAGCATAAATGTTTCCTCCAGGTATGGAAAATCCAGAATCATTGGTCAGTATCCTATGCTGCCCACATGCCAGCTAGCGCATTGGAGAGCTAGTGATTGTTAAAGCAACTCAGAATGAGCAGAAGAGCTCATTTCCAGAACAAGACAGGTCAGCAGAGCTCGCAGAATGGCGTTCCACTGACTTCTCCTGACTTTATGAAGCAGTAACTCCACAATGCATAAAGAACGGGCCCTGCTGGCACAACACAATCAGCAGGAGTGCAGCAGCCCTGTTGGATATGGACCAATATCTGCTTTCAGCCACACACTGAGCTGAATACAGATGTAGGCGTGTGCAAATGGTCTGGCAGAAGCAGACTTCCCTGCCCACCCCCACAGCAGCCCCTCCAGCCCCCCAAAAGTGCTATAAAGAGGTTAAGGGGACCCTGTAGTGCAGGGGGAAGGGGGTTCCTCAAAAATCAGATGGAAGCACTTTCTGTGGGTGGAGCTCCGCTCACATAAGTAGCTCTGCAACTTATTTCCAAACTACTGTTTTCCTCATCTGCACAGGAATAATTCATATTATACTCTATCAATTAAGACTTCCAGTTTCCATCGTCATCTAGCATAAGGCAGCTTTTAAAATATTAAGTAACAGTTTTTAATTGCATTCCCCAAAGCTTTCTGTTCTTTTTGGCAAACACTGATATCACAGCACCTCACCCTTCATGTCTGCTTATTTAGCAGTCATTTTTACAAAATTGGCCTGAAATCAAAGGAAGGCCCTCTAGAGCTATAGATCAGAATTTCAACAACAGTTTCAGGTAATGATAAAACACTGTGGACTAAAAAAAAGACTCATATATTCAGTGGATCACCTTCTTCAAGTTATCCTTATTCTTACTAATTCACCACTCCCTTACACCACTGAAAATTAATTGCAAACTGAACACCTCTCTCCAAGGGCCAATTAGAGCCTTTCTCAGTACTCTATTAATGGGCAACAATGGCTTTGAGTCAATTCAGGTGGTTTTCCCAACCACAATGAGCCACTCATACACATGCCAGTACCACAGGCTGAAGTCGGCATGGACACTTTTAGTGCACCATCACAACTACTTGCAACCACCTGAGTGTGCAGCAGCCACTTCTGGAAGTCAGTATAGCAACCTGAAAACTGTGGCTGCCATGCACTGCGGGCCAGACTGAGAGTCCAGTCTGCCGTATTTTTAGCCTAATGACTGCCTGACCCAGCACTAAGTGAAACATATGTGGCAGCTAATCCTCTCACCTTCCACTGAGTTTTGCAGCCACTTGAAAGCAGTAGGACTTCTCACTGCTTCCAAGGTACTTGAAAGCTCAGAGCAATATCAGAGTCAAAATCCTGCCCCTCCCAAATCCTCTGTAGGTGCTGGATGACTCGGGGTTGGGGGGGGAAAGAAGAGGATCAGGGTAAATAGCAGTCATAAAATATGACTGGCTGCCAAGGTCAGCCAAGGTTTCTGGATGCCCTGACAAATCTTTTAGCACACTGTGATGCGTTAGCTTCACATTGTGGTTAGGTATATGGTGAAGCAATCTCTCTGCTTGTTCACCACTCTGGGAACTGCAACCCTAATGGCGCCAAACATTTCTCAACATGATAAACACAAAGCCACATGGCAACCACCTTCTATTCTCGTCTCAAAATACCAATTGTCAGTACTTCAATTAAACTCTCTCAAAACTATCCGAGTATCACTGCCACATGCACAAATATCATCTGTCAGCTTTCATGCACTCTACTTTTAAAAACACTGTAGTCAATCAAAGTGTCTGGTCCAACGGGTCTGAAAAGCTTAGGAGGGAAAGAGGAAAGTTGAAGGAAATGGGAGATGCTTAATTTTCTACAGCATTGTAAACCATGGCAGAAGTTACTTAGAGCATGGCAGGCAACCGCAATGTGATGTGAAGACAGATGTAATATACAGAAAAAGAAGACATAGTGGTTTTTTCCACACACATACCCCAGTGTAAGCTAGGTACTGTGTTTTACCTAACATATGTATACATCAGAAAACCAAAGGCCGGTTCAGCCAAGGGGTCAATGTTTCAATCAAGCTGTGTTTCTAGTTCTCAATTGTACATGGCCATGTCTGGCCCCTTCATAAAGTTCTTGTCTCACATATGAGTATGCTCCATTGGGAATCAGAAATATCACTTCATTTAATCTGTGACCCCTTATGCAGAAGTTCTCTGGGGATGGAAGGGGAGGAGGAAGATGCGTGACTGTCACCAGCCCAGGGGTGGGGAGCCTTTTTCAATTCAAGGGCCAGATTCCATTTTTGAGACGCTCCCAGGGGCTGCATTCCAGTGGTGGGTGGAGTCAAAGGTGGGGATGTCAGAGATATCTGCAACGGAACCAAATGAGTTCAGATTTTCATGAATCTGACCCATGGATTCCACAGCAGACCAACTTTTCCCCTCTCAGGTGGATTCTGTGAACTTGCAGACCAATTTTCTAACTTTCCTGAATTGTGCGCAGATTTTATTGTAGAAAAATACACATTTTTTAAAAAAACGACCAAAAATTATCATTTCCCCCATAAACCAAAGTGTGAAAATGAGCATTTCAGGGATTTTGCACATTTTTACAAGTGCAAATTTGCACAAATTCAGAAACAAAACAATCTGATTCCGTCAATGAGCAGGCAACAGAATGAAAGCCGCCTGCCAATCTGCAAAAGACAGATGGAACGGATCTTACACAATCTGTACATCCCTAGTCAAAGGCAAAAATGGGCAGGGGCTGAAAAATCCACACCCCAATCCCATTGTTACCAATTTTATCACAGGAAGCATGCCTACTCAGATGTAAGCATAAGCAGCATGTCTACTCACAATTAAGCATGGCAGGCCTCAGCAGGGCAAGGTTCTGAAGGTAGCAGGGCTAAATCAGACCTTGACAATGGTGAGGGAGAACAATGTCTCCCTTCCTCTCCCTCTTAAATGTGATACAAGCACTTCCCAACTAGCCCTGATGATGTATTACTGTTATGTCTGTCTTACCCTTACCCTGTATTTCAGACTCACAGTGATGTGCAACCTACATTTTGACATGGACCAACTTTACATCCTCTGGCACAGATCCACCTGTTTCATTTTATGAGACACCATACATTAATTTCTTCAGATAATCACATTCAACTTTTGTATACAATATTTTATGTAGATTCATTCTTTTGTTACTAAAGAAAATCAGTTTAAGGCCCCAAACCATTTTCTGTGAAATAACAGCATTTAACATTTATAGACCTACTTTGTAATAAAGTGGTTTCAGTGCAGCTGCAAAATCAATAAAAAATCTCTAGGTGAAAGCCTCTCAAGAGGAGGTGGTCAAGAACTTGAAGTAACATTTCGAATGTACACATACCTATGTTTAACACAAGTATACTTATACATCCAATTCCCTCCCCTCCCTTTCAGTCTTACCAAAAACATGTGTGCCTTTAGTCATACCAACTCCTTTGTAACAAATCAGTATTCAGACAGAAAAATGTTTCCTGGCAATTTTCCTGAATTTACTTCTAGAATTACCAGGTTCTTAATCTTGTTTAGTTCTATATGCTTGAACATGTATTTTCTGTATAATTCTACCAAAGCCTGCATCATTTTCTTCCAATTGTGCTTGCACAGTATCTTAGAAATTTCTCCCTAACCACATGACGACATTCCCTCCCCTGGCACCAATCCTAACAAAACCTAACATTAGCAGTGTTCCAGAAGTCTGAGTCTAGATATTGCACTGAAAATGCAAACAGGTAAAAGTTTAGAATGGCACACCTCAAGCAACCTAGTATATTGTAAAAAGTGAAAAATATCACTTTCTGGAACAAACACCCATGAATGATGAATAAACAATATAAGTGCTTATGATATGCATTAGATATCAAGGTTTTATTGAATGCATCACATTTCATAATTATTTATACAAGGAAATTCACACAAATACACAATGTTAATTTATGCCAAGAGTGGGAAACACGTGGCCTGTGAGTCACATTCAGCCTCCCACCAGTGCAGTCCCTACATCTTCTACTGCCCTGGTCCCCCCACTCCAATTTTAATTTTTTTTAACGAAAAAACATTTTTCCAAAAAAACTTTTCCAGCTACGGAGGCCAACAAGGTGCAAACAAGCTGAACTGAAGAGTCAAATCTAGCTTGCAAGCAAAGTAGATTTGACCTTTATGGCCATAGCGCTCCAGACACCATTTGTTTCATTAATTTTTTTTTAATGTTTTCCCTGGGTTGCCTGGCAGATTGTGGCCTGTGGCAGGGGGCTCAGGGGGGTGAAAATGACCCCTGGACTCCCAAAGTTGCCCACCCCTGCTTTACACAGATTTAGTCTTATACATTTATAATCTTCTCTCAAGTTATTTTAGGTGCATTTGCAGAGATATTAAAGCTTAATGGTTTTTAACTTTTTTAAAGTCTAGCCCTTCCTATAGTGTAATGCTTACTCAGAAGCATGTTGACTGAACTCAAAGGAGATAACTCACTGGTAAGTGTGCTTAGGACTGTTACCTTTGCTACCCAGTAAGTTTTCCTGGCTGGAAGCCAAATAACTAACTTTGCAAGAGTATGGGCAGCATGTATGTCTTTTTTCTGCAGCACTTCCTTAAGAGGAAAGCCACCTTTGAAACAAATATTTGCTTGCCTCTTCAGTAGCAGGAGCTGCTGTAAAAGTTTCAAAAAGGAAGCATCTACACAATGTCCCAGCTCATGTGTAAACCAAGTTTGATGCCCAACTTTACTTTTTCTAAACTTTAATTCATATACTTATTAGTTCAACCACCTCTTCTCTTTACATGGACCTACTAATTAACACAGATTACATAGTGTGTATCCACTAAGTAGACTAGCAATACCGTGAATGTCCTGAATTCACGAGTAAAGTATGTGTAAGGAGGTCTAACAAGTAGCCAGGGCGAAGAGCACAAGCAACCCACCACTATGTGGGTCCATGCTGACTTAAAGAACATTCCTTGTGGCAGGAGCTAAAGACACCTCCTCTCTCTCTCGCGCTCTCTCTCTCTCTCTCTCTCAAGTCAATGCAAAAAGGGATCTGAACAACAGATCTGAAAATACAGACCCATGAGACTACAGAAACAGCACTGGCTGTTTGTACTCTCTCACTAATAACCCACATCTACACTAAGAATAATGCAAACTAAACACGCTTACCTCAGTTGCATATTTTGAACTGCCTCAAATTAAAAATTTCAAGTGAAGATGTGTACGCTGTCCCAAGAACTAGCATGATAAAGGAAAGAATGTCCTTGTATGAAGGGAAGACCTGGAGTTAAAGAGCCACCTGGGCCTGGTTCCATAATCTTGCTCACGCCCTTCACCATGCCAAGAGGGGAGCCAAGTTCTGGCGAGCAAGATGAGCCTGAGTTTTTCCTGAACCTGGAACTAAAGAGGAGAGAGGATGAACTCTGCTCACTCCTCAGACCCAAAGTTCAGCTGATGCCTGGGATTTGTTTTGGCTCTGCACTTGCACTGAACCAACCCCCCGCTTCCTGTCTCCAACTCAGGGCCAGAAGGGAGAGGTGATGTGTGGACTTCCCTTTATGTCCAACCAACTGGATTGCCAGTCAGGCCAGAGAAACAGCAAGCCAACCCTTCCACCTCTCAATACCAGTCAGATGAAAGACAGTGCACCTCTATCTGTCCCTTCTACCGCTGGAAACTGGGAGGGAGAGCTGGAGGCCCAAAGACAAAGCAAGCACCTGCTACCACTCCCCAGCTTTGAACTGTTGCAGATAGAGTTTTTATTCCCTGCCTCCACCCCACCAGATCCAAGGTTAGAGCTGGAGAAAGGGGCAGGAGATTTTTACCTGGCCTCATGCTGCATTTCAGAGATGTAGTATATGGTCATGCACCTTGGGGGAGGGGAGTCCTAGTGATAACAAATGTTTCATTGGTCAGCAATAATTTATTGACCCCTGACAAAGGGACATAGGAAGCTGCCTTATACTGAGACCACTGGTCCACCTAGCCCAATACTGTCAATGCTGACTGGCAGTGGCTCTCCCAAGTTTCAGGCAGAAGTATTTCCAGCTCTACCTGGAGATGCCGGAGATCGAACCTGGGACCTTCTGCATGCAAAGCAGGTGCTCTGCCACTGAGCCACAGCCCCTCTCCTGGGCATATAGTGCAAGTTCTACCAGTCCCAAATTCTGAAACACAATCCAAGCATTCCAAGGTCTCGCCGCAATCATGAGGGCTAGAAGGTTGCCTTTTTAATGAAAACAAATATATTAAAGAGTTTAAATTTTATGTTCTGTGCAGTGAAGTCCTGTAAATATAGTCTGCAAACGATTATAGGGGCTATAGCTCTATGACAAATCCAAGGCATGGTTTTTCAAATGCCCTGCCACAGCTTGGCTGAACAACTTAATTACTACTCTAAAATGTGTGGTGTCAATGCACTTATCATTAATTATATGTTAAAGCCACCTTATGTGAATATTTGGAAAAGTGTAAAATTTTAAAGTGTAAAATTCTTATGATTTGTTTTTGTGGTTCAGGAAAACATTTTTTAATAAATTCATTCCTCAGCCCCAGAAAACACTGGGTTTGATCCAGGTATAGGTATATGCAACTGGGCTGGCAGAAGCAGACTTCTCCCACCTCCTTCTCCCCACAGCAATCCCCTGATTGGATTCCTCCAATCCCCTGAAAATGCTACGGAGAGACCATGCTGAATGGGGTAGGCTGTGGTGCGGAGAACTGAGGGATCCCCACACATCAGGCGAAGACACCTTCTTTGAGAGGAAATCCGTTCATGGAAGGTGCCTCTGATTGATTTTGGGAGATCCCTCAGCCACCTACACCAAGGCATACCCTATTCAGCAGGGTCCTCGAATCTTCTGTGAAGCATTTTCAGTGCGGTGGGACACAGGGGAGGAGGAAGTGGGAAAGTTATTACACAACATCTTCAAGTTATCTAGATCCAACGCATTTTACATAAATTTGGTTCTCTGAACGTGAGATTTGTTTTTTCTGAATGGATGGCTTATTTTCATGAGACTGCAGTAGGATGGAGGAATATTTTGGTACAGATATGCACACTGTATTCAAAATCGTTGCGGGTAAACCCTTTATCTACGCATCTTAAAGAGTCTTCTCTGTTGTTTGGATCCCAAAGATCTCAAGCAAACAGTATCACACTATACTCAAACCATTCTACCTCATAACATGAAAGATTATGAGAAATGGTGGATTCAAGATACTACAGATGGTTATTACTAAACACTTTAAATCTGTACTTTGCCCAAAAGTAAATGGTTAAGACTTCAGTTATTATATTTTCTGATAGACTGAGATCACAGCACAAAAACAGGAATCATGGTAAATGAAGGCAAGTGATTACGGCCAGCCCCAACCTGTTGCCATCCAGATGCTTTGCACTATAATTCCTAGCATTCCTGGACATTGCCCATGCTTGCTGGGATTGATATAAATTGGAGCCCAAAAAATCTGGAAGACACCAGGTTGGAGAAGCCTGGATTATACAGTTAAAAGCAATCCTATTTGACAGAAATTAGTAACAAAGGAAAGATTTGTTTCATTCCGTGTTGTGCTTACCTCCTGTTTGGCATCTTTAAATGATCTCCTTGAAGCTCTGCTTCTGGAATCTGGGGGTGCAGTTTCTTCTTGCTGGCCAAAGAATTCCTCAATTGTCTTTGTGTCAATCTGGTAGTTCTGATTAGCACCAATAGTCCAGATATTGTTTTTACCGCGGACCTGTTCTTCAGGGATAGTTTTCCAGAAGAAACTACGTATCCGTTTCTTCTTGCTCAGGTGGCCATGCCCGTTTACCAACTGTGGCAATGGGGATCTGCTCAGTACTGGAGGTGGGGGTGGGGGTGGGGGTGGGACCCCCGCTGGTGAAGAAAATCCAGCTTCTGTGGACAGACATGGTGGTGGTGGTGGTGGTGGTGGCGGCGGCGGCAGCTGCTCTTCTGGTTCTGTTGTATCTCCAATCATTAATCCAGCTTCAACTGAAATAGCTCCATTTTCTTTATCATTGACCAAGGAGACACAATTCATAACATGCATTTTACAGTCTCTCCCTGTGGAGAGAGGGACGTACTTCCTTGGATGTGCATGTAACACCAAGCAGCCGAGCACCAATTTATGACTTGTACATTGACATTTTAATCTACCACCAGCCAACGAAATTCAGGAGATCAGTCACCTCTCTGAAACCTGCAATAAAATATAGCAGAGAAACAAAAAGTTAGGAAGACTGGGTATATTTTGTATAAGCGCAGGAAGGAGGATGGCTGAAGCATGAATTTGTAAGCTATGTGCAAACAGGATTACCAATACCAATCCAGACATGCCAATTACTAGCTCCACCTTAAAGTAGTTGGACTCTAACAGACACCCCAGTGTGGTGTTTGTAATCAACAGAGCTGGAAACCAATGCCCAAGGCCTAGCCATCATTTGGGTATATAGACTAGGATCCAAAGGAAGGAATACATGCACAAGACAGAGAGACATGGGCAAAGTCAGCAATTTGCTCTCAGGTTTTACTGCACCAGTTCCATGGCTCAAGGGACAAGGTGTTGTTTACAAGTGTACAGCACCTTAACTCTTTGGCAGTATAAATTACTGCAATGAAATCAGGACCCTGCAAAGCAAGGTGGCTTCTCACAGTGTCAGACAGCAGCAGAAATCCACAGGGATACATACAAGGGTTGTTGTGCAACAAAGGGAAGTACTAAGACATTTTAAGCTATTTGCTTTTCTTTCAGGGAGAATAATCTTCCAATACACAAACATGTAATGTTAACTACCTAAGCAGGGGTGTTTTTTTTTTTAAAAAAGGATAAAATATTATCCATACCATATGTTGAGTAAATATACAAACTTTCTAGCCTGTGCTTTAAAAATACACTTCAAAAATACCATACTTCAAATGCTCAATTAAGATGCACTTTCACTGCAATACTATAATGCAGGGGTGGGCAACATGCAGCCCCATGACCTCGAGTGTGGCCCCCCACTTCTGCTGCCACCACCCATACTGCTGAAATTTGGTGATGCAGATGCAAAACACAACAACAACTGCTGGTTTTCTGCCACAATTCAGCGGCAAAACACAGAGACTCAAAAGTGCCAAATTTAGCTTATTTTCAAGTTAAACGTGGCCCCTTTGAGTCTCCACAGCAGTTTGCCATTGAATTTCAACAGCAATCTGCTAGGTTTTTTCATCCTGTGGGTGGTGCGGCAGCAGGAGTACAGCCCCCAGGGGAGTCCAGGAGCTGGGAATGGTCCCCTCGGCCGCCCAAAGTTGCCTGCTCCCGCTATAGCGGAAATTTCCTAGCTATTAAGCAGAATAAAATAAGGCAAATCTCTACCCAGCCAATGAGCAAAAACTCAAACCATTTAAAATCTTTTCTCCTATATATTCCCATGTAAAACTGAGCTACCTCGCTTGAACCATAATTTAACAACAATTGAAAAGTTTAATACCTAACTCAAAGTAACTTTAAGATGAAAAGGTAATTTACACTTACCTAATGTAAAAAGCCAGTGGTAATCTATCCTTCTGCCCAAACAACCAAGAATTAAAATCTTATTCACACTACATTAAAAGAATTAATTGCAGCCCTTGGCCTCATGATTTGATTGTCACTTATCATGAACATAGTTTGCATATCATCATCATCAACAACAACACTATGGATGCCACACAACAGCAGGAAGGCATTCCATACTACTATTTGAAATTTCTATCCTTAAGTGTGTAAAATCTTTGCCTGCCTCTTCCAAAAAAGCTTGCTGTAGGAACTTAATGACAAAGAAAACAAGGTAGCAAAGTTTCTTTAATTGCTTCTCGGTTTTAGCACATTTACCTTTATAACTTCAACATTCCCTGCAATTGCGGGGGTAATTCACTACCTGCTCTTTGAAAGGAAAACTTTAACTCTTGCATCAGGGTAGGGCACATATTGCTTGCCACTGGCTTAAGTCAGCTTAAACAAAAAATGTATTTGCCCAATTTGGGGGGGGGGGTCTCCCTCTTTGCCCTGGATTACAGCCTAACCCATTCATCAGGGTTTCCTGGCCCTTTGTGTATCATTTTCAGGGCAGCTAGAAAGGGCTGCCATGGGAAGAGGGGGACAGGAAAGTCTACTTCTGCCAGCATGAGTTGCACACACCTAAATCTGGATCTAACCCTATGTGCTTCTTCAGGGCAACATTTGTGGGGAATAGCAAAGTTATTATGTTGAACAGATTACACGAGCGAAGGCTTGCCAATTCTTTTCTACAGAGGAAGTGTTATGTGCATATATGTGTAGGATACCACCGTTTCTCTACTCACAAATGTTAATAGAAAACCCTAGTCAACTGTCATTTCCATGGGCACACTGGAATTGTGGATCATAGTTCACAAGCTTAATGGTGCAATCCTATGGATGTTTAAACTGAAAACAGTCCTACAACTCCCAACATTCTTCAGCTGGCATGGCTGGGATTTGTAGGATTTTTTCCTGTCTAAATATGCATAGGATTGCACCAGAAGTCATTTAAATGTACCAGCTAAGGCCTCCAATTCTCAGTTTAGGTTTTTAAGCAGAAGTCTCAATATGCCCAGCCATACTCACAAAAAGTGATTGAGCTTTAATGAGCTTCCGTCGTGCATTAAAAACGTGGTTGTTCAGGCAGGCATTTGGGGTGGGTTAGGGTATTTTTTTTTTAAAAAAAATTTATGGTAAAATTTTATTGTTTTAAATTGTTTATGGTGGGTTGTACATCGCCCAGAGTGGCTGGGTGACCAGTCAGATGGGCGATTAATAAATTTAATAAATAAATAAATAAATAAATTGTTTTCTGAATGACTGGCCACATACATCCACATTAACGGGACTTAAAAGTGCAAGGTTAGAAAACTATATTTAACCAAATGCCTTTCACATCTCAGAAAATAGTTCTCTCACTTTTATGGAACAGAAACAAACCACAAACAATTAATTGTATAACCAATGACTAATTGAAAGATATTTTAAAATTGAGTATTTAATCCATTATAAAGCATAAATAAAAACATATGAAAAAGTTTACATAAAATGCACAAATGAAGCCGATATACAAAACCTAGAATTGTACTCCTCGTTATATCCTCAGCAGTCACATTTTACATTTTTTAGAGAGCAATCCTATGGTCCCTAGACTGCATCCCAGGGGCCATAGGATTGGTTGGATACCCCCCCCCCCCGCAACCTGCCGAGGTCTTAGACAAGAGCTCCAAACTTGGAGGACTTTTCCCAATGCTGGAACCCCCTTCCTGGCTCCTCCCAGCCACCGCAGATCTTTCCACAGGGGACCTCTACAAGGTCAGAACTCCAACCTCATTGGGGGGGAGGGGTGTTGCAGGTGTGCCAGTGGTCAGACAGGGAGTGGCCAAAGATCCAAGGGATCCTAAGCCCTCCCAGTCCCCAACCATGTCCACAACATAGAAGGGAAGTTAGATGAGCTCTGAAGCCTGAGCAACTGATTTTCCCCTTTCGGGGGGATGGAGAGAGAAAAACTTATTTATTTATTTATTTAAAATATTTATTGGCTGCCTTTCAAAGCAGAAGCCATCCCACGGTGGCTTATTCCAATAAAATACATAAAAACAGTTAGAATATTAAAAGTGATAAAAACATAAACACAGTAAAATAGCAATAAAAATCAACTATAAAAGCCAACAATAAAACCACCAGCAACAACAGCAATAACAGCAACAGCAGCAGTCATATCAAGAGAAGGCCAAGGTAAAATAATATGTTTTCATTGCCTTCTTAAAAGCCTGCAGTGATGGAACATGGCGGGCCTCTGATGGCAACTTGCTCCAAAGGAATAGGGCCACTGCAGAGAATGCCCTCTCACATGTGGTCACCCACCTAACTGCTCTCATAGTGGCAAGTGAGAAGGGCCTCTCTTTCTGTTCTTAAAGTGCAGGCAGGCTGATATGGGTGAAGGCGGTTCTTCAAGTAACTTGGTCCCAAACCATTTAAGGCCTTAAAGGTCAAAACCAGCACTTTCAATGCTTCTGCCATTCCTTTCACCCTGCTGGCAAGAGGCTTTCAACAAGACAGAGCCTCCAAGATCAATGCATCCTGTCATTAGGGTTCCTCGCCTTTAGGATTGTGCTCCTAATAGTCTGCCCAAATGTTAGATACAGACTTTGTGTGTTGAGCTACGTTTAAAATAATAGATTGGTGAGAAATACTTAAAATATGTTTCACTTAAAATGTAATAGGCCAATTTACTGGGAAGACATTATCTTAAACTCAGCATTCAAGTTTTTGTAAGTCGGTCAACAGGTTAAAGACCAAACTCTGGATACTGGATTAATCAAGGGTCCCAAAGAATCCTGATATATTTCAACATAAACCCAGCAGCTTTTTATGTTGTTCCAGTTGATCAGGTGGCAAGTTGTTTAATGTAATTTAATACTGGGAGCTGGGGGAGGATGAAATCTATTCAGTGAACACTTAAGCCAACCTTCCCTAACATGGTGTCCTCCAGATGTGTTGGACTGTAACTCCCATCATTCCTAGCCAACATGAGGTTGCAGTCCAACACATCTGGAGACGTCAGGCTGTGGAAAGCTGACTTAAATCCTTATGTTGCTAGGTTGCAATTGCAGCCTCCATAAATAAGTGACTAAATGCAAAGAGGAAGCTGCATAGCCTAAACTCTACATATGTGCAAAGCTATGTATTTACATAGGCAAACCTGTATGTCCAGATTATCTCATGCTAGGGTAATAGGCATTTCAAAAGTTAGGACAACCACCACGTAATTGTACTATCATCATCCAACAAGTAAGGACAACACTGGCAGCACCTATTTAAACAAGTAAAGGCAGCATTGGCCATTTTTTGAGATTCATTTTTCAAAACCACAAGATAAAGCATGAGCATTCATTCTTATTGATTAAACTCCTTATGCTGCCTTCTCAAGTGTTTGCAGCAAACCCCAATGTAATTCAAATGGTTAAGCAAAAGGGATCCTATAAAGAAACAGGGCTTAATCACAGATGTGGCTGGAAACAGCATAAACACAATACTTTACCACAACACTTGAAAATAGTGCACTGAAAAGGGTAAATGGAAAACAGGGCAACGAACGTAGCAGAAATTATAGAATGCTACTTGAAGAACCAAACTTTGATTAAAAAAACAGACATTTTTAGCATTCTATTACCTCTTTCCTACCTATGTGCATTTTTAAAGTACATGCGGAGAAGCATCCAATAACAGCAAAAGATCTGCATCTTTGTAACATATGGAGGGGATATCAGGCTCAATTATGGCAGAAAAGCTAATGGTTTTTTCAGATATTTACAATACATCTGATCAACCATGTTAAAGATGCACAAGTGACAAAAACAACACACAATTTCTGCTTTAGGAATTGGGTCACAAAACCTAATGAGGAAATTGAGAGTGCTGGACTTGACACTACACGGCCGATGTTCAAATCTCAAGAGTCTCAATGGATAGCTTTCAAACAAGTCACCCCAGAACCATCTCTCTTAGCCTCAATTCTCCACCCTGCAAAATGGGAATACTAATCCTGCAGGTTTTTGTGTTTGCACATTAAACATTATGGTGCGGAACACAGATACTACTGTGGATACACACCATGTAGTTGTACCTGAAAGCCCTGATGGCTACATGTCTACTAAGTGTTTAGAAACACACATTTCACACTTTAGGGCATTTACCATAGCACACACTGGTAGATACTGGAAATGTTTGCCACACATAAAAGTATGAACTGACCTCAAATGACTACTGGGACCACCACAAAGCCCTCCCCGTCTAATCCTCTTTTCTGTTTTGCTTTTTCTGTTTTCTTTTCTCCCTTGTAGAAAGCCATTGAATAGCTAGATTTCTCTTTGTTGTTGTTGTTGTTGTTCAGTCGCTAAGTTGTGTCCAACTCTTTGTGACCCCATGGACCATAGCATGCCAGGCCTTCCTGTCCCGCGCTCTCTCCAGGAGTGTGCTCAAGTTCATATTCATTGCATCGGTGATGCTATCTAGCCATCTCATCCTCTGCCGTCCACGTCTCCTTTTGCCTTCAATCTTTCCCAGCATCAGGGTCTTTTCCAGGGAGTTTTCTCTTCGCATTAGGTGGCCAAAATATTTGAGCTTCAGCTTCAGGAACTGTCCTTCCAAGGAGCAGTCAGGGTTGATTTCCTTTAGGGTTGACTGATTTGACCTCCTTGCAGTCCAGGGGACTCGTAAGAGTCTTCTCCAGCACCACAGTTCGAAAGCATCAGTTCTTCGACACTCAGCCTTCCTTATAGTCCAGCTCTCACAGCCATACATTACTACTGGGAAAACCATAGCTTTGATTAGACGGACTTTTGTCGGCAAGGTGATGTCTCTGCTTCTTACCATGCTGTCTAGGTTTGCCATAGCTTCCCTCCCAAGGAGCAAGCATCTTTTAATTTCATGGCTAAAGTCACCATCTGCAGTGATCTTGGAGCCGAAGAAAACAAAATCTGTCACTGCTTCCATTTCTTCCCCTTCTATATGCCAGGAAGTGATGGGGCCAGATGCCATGATCTTCGTTTGTTTAATGTTGAGTATCAAACCAGCTTTTGCACTCTCCTCTTTCACCCTCAACAAGAGGCTCTTTAGATCCTCTTCGCTTTCTGCCATTAGGGTGGTATTGTCTGCGTATCTGAGGTTGCTGATAATTCTCCCGGCAATCTTAATTCCGACCTGTGATTCATCCAACCCAGTGTTTCTCATTATGTACTCTGTATATAAGTTAAATAAGCAGGGGGACAATATGCAGTTTTGTCGTACTCCTTTCCCAATTTTGAACCAATCAGTTGTTCCATGTCTGGTTCTTACTGCTGCTTCTTGTCCCTCGTACAGGTTTCTCAGGAGACAGGTAAGGTTGTCTGGTACCCCCATCTCTTTCAGAATTTGCCACAGTTTGTTGTGATCCACACAATCAAAGGCTTTAGCATAGTCAATGAAGCAGAAATAGACGTTTTTCTGGAATTCTCTTGCTTCCTCCATGATCCAGCGAATGTTGGCGATTTGATCTCTAGTTCCTCTGCCTCTTCGAAACACAGCTTGTACTTCCGGTAGTTCTCGGTTCACATGCTGCTGAAGCCTAACTTGTAGGATTTTGAGCATAACCTTGCTGGCATGTGAAATGAGCACAACTGTACGTTAGTTTGAACACTCTTTGGCACTGCCCTTCTTTGGAACTGAATGTCAACTGACCTTTACCAGTCTTGTGGCCACTGTTGAGTGTTCCAAATTTGTTGGCATATTGAGTGCAGCACTTTAACAGCATTATCTTTTAGGATTTTAAATAGCTCAGCTGGAATACTGTCATCTCCGCTAGCTTTGTTGTTAGGAATGCTTCCTAAGGCCCACTTGACTTCACTCTTGAGGATGTCTGGCTCAAGTTCAGTGACCGCACTATCATGGCTATCAGGGACATTCAGATCTTTCCTGGATAGTTCTTCTGTGTAGTCTTTCCACCTCTTCTTAATCTCATCTGCTTCTGTTAGGTCCCTGACTTCTTTGCCCTTTATCATGCCCGTCTTTGCACAAAACTTTGCCCACTTATTTGTGGGGTGCCACAGGGTTCCATCCTCTCCCCGATGCTATTTAACATCTATGTGAAGCCGCTGGGGGCTATCATCAGGAGGTTTGGGGTGCAGTGTCATCAATATGCGGATGACACGCAGCTCTACCTCTCGTTTAAATCTTCACCAAGGTTGGCCGTAGAATCCCTGTCCAAATGTCTGGAGACGGTGAGTGGCTGGATGGGGAGGAATAGGCTGAAGCTGAACCCTGACAAGAACGAGGTACTTTTGGTGGGAGACAAGAGGAGGCTGGGAGATGTTGACCTGGTGTTGAATGGGGTACGGCTACCCTTGAAAGACCAGGTCCGCAGCCTGGGGTCATTTTGGACTCCCAGCTGTCCATGGAGGCTCAGGTGTCAGCTGTGAGCCGGACAGCGCTGTATCAACTCCATCTGATACGGCGGCTGCGCCCCTACCTTCCCGACCATCTGCTCCCATCGGTAGTACATGCCCTGGTCTCCTCTCGTTTAGACTACTGTAATGCGCTCTACGTGGGCAACCCTTGAAGACGGTTCGGAAACTGCAGCTGGTACAGAAAGCGGCGGCTCGCCTGATTAAAGGCAGCCGCCGGCGAGATCACATCACTCCAGTGCTGAAGGAGTTGCACTGGTTACCAGTTGTTTTCCGGGCCAAATTCAAGGTGTTGGTTTTGACCTTTAAAACCCTATATGGTTCCGGCCCAGCCTATCTTAAGGAGCGCCTCCAGCAGCACCAGACAGGCCGCTTAACAAGATCAGCCTCGGATGGCCTTCTCTCTGTCCCATCAGCCAGGACAGCTAGACTGGTGGGGACGAGGGACAGGGCCTTTTCTGTGGTGGCCCCCACTCTGTGGAACTCCCTCCCTAGGGAACTCAGTCATGCCCCCTCTTTAATGAGCTTCCGTTGTGCATTAAAAACGCTGTTGTTCAGGCAGGCATTTGGGGTGGATTAGGGTATTTTAGAAAATGTTTTTACTGTAGAATTTTATTGTTTTAAACTGTTTTTATTGTATGTTGTACATCGCCCAGAGTGGCTGGGTGACCAGCCAGATGGGCGATTAATAAATTTAATAATAAAATCAATAAAAATAAAATGTTCCCTTGATATCTCCGATTTTCTTGAAAAGATCTCTAGTCTTTCCCATTCTATTGTTTTCTTTGATTTCTTTGCATTGTTCATTTAAGAAGGCCTTCTTGTCTCTCCTTGCTATTCTCTGGAAATCTGCATTCGGTTGGGTATATCATCCCCTTTCTCCCTTACTTTTCACTTCCCTTCTTTCCTCAGCTACTTGTAAAGCCTCATCAGACAGCCACTTGGCTTTCTTGCATTTCTTTTTCTTTGGGATGGATTGAGTTGCTGCCTCCTGAACAGTGTTACGGACCTCCGTCCATAGTTCCTCAGGCACTCTGTCTATCACGTCTAATCCCTTAAATCCATTCCTCACCTCCACTGTATATTCATAAGGGATATGATTTAGGTCATACCTGAATGGTTTAATGGTTTTCCCTACGTTCTTCAATTTCAGCCGAAATTTTGCAACAAGCAGCAGCTCATGATCTGAGCCACAGTCAGCTCCAGGTCTTGTTTTTACTGACTGAATAGAGCTTCTCCATCTTTGGCTGCAAAGGACATAATCAATCTGATTTCAATATTGACCATCTGGTGATGTCCGTGCGTAGAGTCGCCACTCGTGCTGTTGGAAAAGAGTGTTTGCTATGATCAGCGTGTTCTCTTGGCAAAATGCGATTAGCCTTTGTCCTGCTTCATTTTATATACCAAGGCCATGCTTGCCTGTTATCCCAGTGATTTCTTGACTTCGTACTTTAGCATTCCAATCCCCTATGATGAAGAGGACATCTTTTTGTGGTGTTAGTTCTACAAGGTGTTGTAGGTCTTCACAGAACCGATCAACCTCAGCTTCTTCAGCATCAGTGGTTGGGGCATAGACTTGAATTACTGTGATGTTGAATGGTTTGCCTTGGATTCGTACTGAGATCATTCTATCCTTTTTGAGATTGTACCCCAGGACTGCTTTTCCCACCCTTTTGTTGACTATGAGTGCTACTGCATTTCTTCTAAGGGATTCTTGCCCACAGTAGTAGATATAATGGTCACCTGATTTAAATTCACCCATGCTTGTCCATTTTAGTTCTCTGATTCCCAAGATGTCAATGTTCAATCTTGCCATCTCATATTTGACCACCTCCAGCTTACCTTGATTCATTGATCTTACATTCCAGGTTCCTAAACAATATTGCTCTTTGCAGCATCGGACTTTCTTTTCACCATCAGACACGTCCACAGCTGAGTGTCCTTTCAGCTTTGGCCCAGCCGCTTCACTCTTTCTGGCGCTACTTGGAAATACCCTCTGCTCTTCCCCAGTAGTATATTGGACACCTTCCGACCTGAGGGGCTCATCTTCCGGCGTCATCTCTTTTAGCCTTGTGATACGTTCCATGGGGTTTTCTTGGCAAGAATCCTGGAGTGGGTTGCCATTTCCTTCTCCAGTGGACCACATTTTGTCAGAACTCTCCACCATGACCTGTCCGTCTTGGGTGGCCCTGCACAGCACAGCTTATGGCTTCACTGAGTTATGCAAGCCCCTTCGCCACAACAAGGCAGTGATCCATGAAGGGGATATTTCTCTTTATTGATCCCCAATTTGATCATGGGCAAGTATTAACGTGAGGATAGCACAGTTCACAGCTCTACCTCTCATTCAAATCTTCACCAAGGTTGGCTGTAGAATCCCTGTCCAAATGTCTGGAGACGGTGAGTGGCTGGATGGGGAGGAATAAGCTGAAGCTGAACCCTGACAAGACCGAGGTACTTTTGGTGGGAGACAAGAGGAGGTTGGGAGATGTTGACCTGGTGTTGAATGGGGTACGGCTACCCTAGAAAGACCAGGTCCGCAGCCTAGGGGTCATTTTGGACTCCCAGCTGTCCATGGAGGCTCAGGTGTCAGCTGTGAGCCGGACAGCGCTGTATCAACTCCATCTGATACGGCGGCTGCGCCCCTACCTTCCCGACCATCTGCTCCCATCGGTAGTACATGCCCTGGTCTCCTCTCGTTTAGACTACTGTAATGCGCTCTATGTGGGGTTACCCTTGAAGACGGTTCAGAAACTGCAGCTGGTACAGAAAGCGGCGGCTCGCCTGATTAAAGGCAGCCGCCGGCGAGATCACATCACTCCAGTGCTGAAGGAGTTGCACTGGTTACCAGTTGTTTTCCGGGCCAAATTCAAGGTGTTGGTTTTGACCTTTAAAACCCTATATGGTTCCGGCCCAGCCTATCTTAAGGAGCGCCTCCAGCAGCACCAGACAGGCCGCTTAACAAGATCAGCCTCGGATGGCCTTCTGTCTGTCCCATCAGCCAGGACAGCTAGACTGGTGGGGACGAGGGAGAGGGCCTTTTCTGTGGTGGCCCCCACTCTGTGGAACTCCCTCCCTAGGGAACTCAGTCATGCCCCCTCTTTAATGAGCTTCCGTTGTGCATTAAAAACGTGGTTGTTCAGGCAGGCATTTGGGGTGGGTTAGGGTATTTTAGAAAATGTTTTTATTGTAGAATTTTATTGTTTTAAACTGTTTTATTGTATGTTGTACATCGCCCAGAGTGGCTGGGTGACCAGCCAGATGGGCGATTAATAAATTTAATAATCATAATAATAATAATAACCTACCGATGAAGGCGTCATCAGTCAAATCACATCCACTACATGCTAGATTGCATCTAACCCAGTAACATAACTGTACTATTAATGTGCATGTACAATCTTCTCTCACAAATTTTTCAGATAATATTTCTTTTTCTAGGTTGGATTCATCAAAGCAGTTTCTTTTCTTTGATAGCCTTGAAAAAGTTTTACTATTCCTTTTAGTGTATTGATGCAAGACATTATGTTAAGGTGAAATACTGGGGTGGGGGGAATTAAGTGGTTTGTTTTCAGTTGGAAGAGGTGCACAGAAACAAGTTTCCAAATTGAAGGTGACCAGAAACCAACAGAATACAAGTAGGATCCTACACTTATTAAACATAAAAATTCAACTCCAAGATGTGATGAAACATGGAATATAATGACTAGGAAGGAAGCTTGAAGTGTGTGGTGAAATGAATTATCACACTTGTCAAGAAGAAGCAGGGTATTAGGAGAGGCTTTACAAAATTGTGCATCATGGACAAAGAAGGTAATAAAGATATGAGGAGAGCTTGCAAAGGAAAGACCATTATTGCCAGTCTGTATTATCACAACAATGTAGACCTGTGTTACAATAATATTTAAAGGAAACCTTCTTGAGCAGGATAAAAAGAAATGAAGATGTTGGATTAAGGTTAACTATTAGGGAAAGAAAACTACTATCCCTAAGAACAATGGCAAAGTGAGGTTTATTGTGGATTGGTAGGTAGGGTGTTGAGAAAATGCGGTTGATTGTTTAGATGTTGTCATAATTATGATAACATTAAAAATCAATATATTGCTGGTATGATAAGCAAAGTGATAGCATCAGGCACTATATGAATATGTTAAAAGCCAACAGAAAACTAAATGGATAAACCCCCTAGCTTTAGTTACTCTCCATGGCCACAATTCACCTTTCCTATTCATCTCCCACCATGGTCTTATGGATTTTCCATTCACAAGCTTTTACAGGTGAGCTTCCAGATAAATTGTGCTGAATGATGTTGACATTTAATAACAAATCCAAAATATGGTTTGCATAATCCAGCTGGGGTTTTATGGCTAAAGATTGTTTCCATTACACAGGATTCACTTCTTTAATCTACAATGGGTTGGGCTCAAAAAAGCTTTTAGGAAAGCAGCAGGTATGCTCAGCGATATGCTGTTTAATCAAAAAGATCATGAAAAATAGTTAAGAATCAGATATCTAACTTACAAGAGCATTATTTGGTTGCAATAGGAAATACTGGATAGATGAAATTTTCTTCTACTAGACTAACCAGTTTTAAAGATATTGAAGATGTGCATCAATAATGGACAATTCTAAACATATCACGCTCATGCATAACATTCATAAAAGCCCAGTAATCCCAAATTACAATTTATGTCCAAGGTAAGCATGGATGCTACAAGTTAGTCTCTGTTCTATCCATCTGTTAAGGAAGTAGGAGATGAATGATCCAAGAGGAAGTGATTAATACATTCTTGCATTACAGTGATGTGGAGAATTAATTGATCTATGAGGACGATAAAGGAGATTCCTCTGTAATCGAGGGCAATTCTGAATAAGACAGGGAGCAATCCTTCTCAGCAGCCTTGTATTAAGGACTGACAAGTGAGAAGAAGCAAGAGAAGCATCCATTAGTATGTCTAATAATTCCATCCTACTCATAGTACTTCAATGCAAGTTTTACTGATTTAAATGAAAACTGCCTTCCTCACAGGTTTAGGATAGAATTGTGTTCTATTTAAAGTCAACCCTATTGTGTACTGCCTAGAGCAGCCTTCCCCAACCTGGTGGCCTTTGGACTACAACTCCCATAGTTTCTGACTATTGGCCATGCTGGCTGGGGCTGATGAGAGATGCAATCCAAAACATCTGGAGGTCACCATGTTGCAGAATGCTGACCTAAAGGAATCACATCTTCAAGGTGGGAGAAGACAAGATGGGGACAAAGTAAAGAGATACAAAAGGACAACTGCAAATATGACACTTCTTCCCCTTTCAAGAGATAAGAAAGCATAGGGGTGGCAAGGAGGAAAACTGTACCATAAGATCTTGATTTGGAGAAGCTGCCCGATTGGCACAGAAGTTCCTCGTCAGTATCACAGTTCTGTTTGTGGAACTGTATGACTGCAAACATTTCAAAAATGGCAAGTTAGGCTAGCAGAGAGATGTCTAGATTTCCATAGCTAACCTTCTCCCTGTCCCGCAAAGATATGCCTACCAAGCAAGAAACATGGCAAATGACAGGGGCTCCCTGGCTCACAAGAGTTCACCAATTTGCTACACTGTCCTCTTCTCTGAACATAACATAAGAATCGCCCTGTGTGATCAGACTAAAGTTCAGCATACTGGTAAAATCCAATGCCCTACTTAGAGCAGACCCACTGAAAGGAATGGTACTTCAGTTAGTCATGACTAACTTAAGACCCATTCATTTCAATGGGTCTACTCAGAGTAGGACATACATTGGATTTTACCCTCTGTTCCCATGGTGGCTTACCAGATGCCTCCATAACACAATATGCCACAACTGGTTTTCCTTTCATTCCAAAAATTATGTAGCAATCCTCAAAGGAGCAAATTAGAACACACAACTCCATTGAACACGTTGTTTTAAGACTACCAGTAATACATGCACAGCAACAATAAGTCACACTTGTTAGGAGTATGTCTCATAGCAGAATACAAATGGTATGGCAAAAATGACTGATGAGACAAAATTATTTTTAAGAGTCATATTGGTGACCAACTGCAGATTTTAGCTGCCAGTTTTAAAAACTAAGATGCCCATTTGAGTAGGCTGCAGCTGATATAACATTTATTTATTTATTTATTAGATTTATTAGCTGCCCATCTGGATGGCTACCTGGCTACTCTAGGCGGCATACAATACAAATAACAATACAAAACACAACAAATTTACATAATCAACTGAACAAAACAACATTGCTCTAAAAAACCCTAACCCATCCCAAATGCCTGCCCGAACAGCCAAGTTTTCAAAGCCCGGTGGAAGCTCATCAAAGAAGGGGCATGGTGGAGGTCACTAGGGAGGGAATTCCACAGAGTGGGGGCACCACAGAAAAGGCCCTCTCCTTAGTCCTCACCAGCCTAGCTGTCCTGGCTGATGAGACAGACAGAAGGCCTTCCGAGGCCGATCTCGTTGAGCAGCATCCTTGGTGTTGTTGGAGGCGCTCCTTAAGATAAACTGGGCTGGAACCATATAGGGTTTTAAAGGTCAATGCCAACACCTTGAATTGGGCCCAAAAAACAACTGGTAACCTGTGCAACTCCTTCAGCACTACAGTGATGTGGCCCCGCCAACAGCTGCCTTTAAAATGTGACATAGATCAATCAAAATTTAGTACCAGGCCTCAATATTTAAAATTCCAGTCTAACCAGAGCAGTGGGCTTCTCAAACTTCATTTGAAGTTAGGCAAAGGGTACACTTCACAGTTGTTTAAAATAAATATTCCATTTCAGATCGGTTTGGTTATGGGCAAGTTCCTTCATCTTGCTGAAAGTTCACTCTAGGAAAGACACACATTTGTTTATTGCAGCTTCCCCTCACCCCCTGTGTCAGTTGTATCTGCTTTAGGCGAGGGCGTACTTTGTCTTGGCATAGCACGGAAACGCAACAACTGGAGAAAGAATTAAATGGTTTTATTTTGATGCTGTTGCCTTACCCAAGGTGTACCTTGAGGCATATTCACCATATAGTCCCCAGCTATTAAGAAAGAGGAGAATATCAAAGTACACAGGAGCCTAAAAACACAATTGCTCAATTTGTTTCAGCAGGTGTCTCCTACCTATAACTAAGTGCAAGAATAAAACTGAAGGTTATTGCCACACACTTTGCTGGATGTGGGATAACACCCTGAACAACCAGTCTGAAGCGAACTGGAGTCTCAATTCTAAGAGGTTCTAAGAGGACCAGTTCCCACACAACCCAGGTGTTCAGGTAATATGCGGTGGGGTGCGGTCGTGAGCCTCACATAGGCCCTGGTTCACATTACAGGGTGTGAGTGTGGTAGGGGGGAAATATGCATGCTTGAGGCTCACTCTCACAATCCCATCGTAGGTATCACCTACACACCCGTGTTGTGCACAGATACTTAGAACTGCTTTGCATGTAAAAGCCAATATGCCAGCATAATGCTCTAGAGGGGAACTAACACATCTTGCTGCAAAGGAGATGTACACCAAAAAAAGTAGCATTATACCAGAAGTACAAGTAGAGTAAGATATTTGTACAGTGCTGACGCTGCTTCTTAGAATATGTGAAACCAACTATCTTTTATTTCATACAGACAAAACAAAGGGAGAATGTATGCATTATGTTTGCATCTATAGTATTTAAAACAAACCCACCACTACAAGTGCATATGTTGAACAGCAAATGGTTCATCTATCTAGGCTCTCTGATAGTAACAACCATCAGGGATACACATGCAAAGTGAGAAATCTCCAGACGTAAACTATAGTTTGCCTTTGTCATGCTATTTTATATTATTACAATATTCCAGTTAGCCTACAATTAAATTTATAGTCATCCCCAGTCTCTCAAAATAATAAAGTATCTAGAACAATATACAGTTGTACTTATGATAATAAGAGTGAAAGATGCAGAGATCCTACCACAGGCAATAAAAGCAAAATGTCACAGGCAATTTGGAGTTCACACTGCAAGACAAGCTTCCATATCAGAACAATGATGCCTTAAGCTTCTCATACACCACAAGTGTTCACCTCAGTACGCAAATGTCAGGATGTCAATAATACCCATACAAAAAGGCAAATTGAGTAACAAACCACAGACAGAGCAGCAGCAAATACTGCTATATATAGCAGGAATACAACAAATGGCATTTTAAAGGTTTTTCCCCCATTAAAGAGGAATAAACAGTTTATCTTGCTTAGGACATCCTGGGATATTTACTGGGAAGCAAGCCCAAATTATTTCATCAAAAATGCCCTGAATTTTCACCCCTTGAATACAGAACATGCAATGCACTGGTTAATTGCTTTTCATCTGAGATGCACATGATATCCCATCCTCAATAACAAATGCATTGGTGAGAATTTTCATTTTCTCAGCACTCAAACCATATTGAGTTACCAGCTGAATGTGATTTCTGCTCCTGCTAGCACAGCTATTGAAACCAAAGTGATGTGTCACCAATTATTATTGGTGATATTGTTACAGGCACTTATTGGTCGGCATCCATATAGTAACCTCAGAGCAACAGTGACACATGCCCCACCCTCTTCTCAAAATCTTGTTCTGTTACCCCATGGCACCAAAATCAATTTTGCAGTGTTGGAGAGAACACCTTCCTAGAATAGAAACCTAGCCATCTCTCTGTCGTTATGGAAGAATTATGGGGCTGGCACTAGTAAGGCACTAGGAAGAAGTTTTAGGACAGAACCATGGCTGGCTGGGGAATGCTGGGAGCTGTAGGACTTCTTTTTCTGTCTAAACATACATAGGATTGCACCCTTAGCATCTTGAATCACCTCCTTATACACCTCTTAAAAAAGTGTTCTCACAGGAGCAACACAGTTTTTATAAATCCGACAATGCGCCCCACCCCCAACAACATCTTATTGTCTAAGCTCAAACAATTAACTCGATTGCCTCTCTGGCTAGCTGCTAAAATGAAATTTTAAGTTATTGGGGTTCTGAAAAGTATGGTTTTGAAATGGAAAACAATTCCCACCCTCAAATATCTGGAAGACAATAGTACATTTGCTTTATTTGCTCTCAATCTGCACTTCCCAAACGAAGAGGTTTGTCCTTTGTGCTAATAAAAAAAGAAAAGGGGGTGGCACATGTGAACTTAGAAGAATTGAACTGTCTTGCCTTTAAGAGACCACCCAAGATGGGGTTGGCCCCCTCCCCCAAAAAAGTGTTACTACAAGTTGATCATTAAAAAAAATGGTTAACCCAGATTTGCCCTGGTCCCTGTTTGGTTAATGATAGTTGCCTAGAAGAGAAATTTGCAATTAGCTACTCCACTCTTAACAACTAGTGAGTGTTTTAGACTGGAGTGCTGTGTGGTTAAAACAAGGGGGGGAAACTCCAGAGGAATTGCAAGCAGGAGAGAGAATCACTTTGAGAGAGTCTCTCCCCACCCCCCACCCCTCATGCTACACCTCAGATCAACAGCAACAAAAAGATAAAACGCCCTTACCTCATCATTACCCTCCCAGGCTTTTATTTTTAATTGCTTGTTTTGTTTCTGGGTGGATCCTGAAGAGGAAAAAAAAGAAAAGGCCAATTAAAAATAACAAACCCACTGACAGATAGGGACTACGTCTGATTAGACGGGCAGGGGCGAGGCGGTGCTGGCTGCAGCAGAGAAAAGATTGCCCCCTCCCCACAGGGGGCATGAGATGCTGTCGCCAAAGCAGCCCGTCTATTGCACAGACGCCCTCTGCACACCACACAGGCACAACCTACCGTGCGCGTGTGAGTTTTGAGGGTCTGTGCCTGACGTTGCACCTTCACCCCACACGAGTTCATGCACACAGCAAGGCGCATGTCCCAGTTTTCCTACTCCGGGGGCCGCAGCCTCTTTCCCAGGAGAACGCCGGCGTCCCCTCGGCAACCCTTCCCGCCTGCCCGTTTCTTCCCGGGGGTGTGAACGAGAACAAGGCTCGTCGTCGTCTCTTCCTCCCACCGGAGCCGCCGCCGCCGCCGCCCCCACAACCGTTTTCTACGCCAAGAAGCCCCCTATTGTTTTCCTCTGCTGCGCCTCCCACAAAGGGACCTGTCGTCCCGCTCTCCCTCTCTGAATGAAAGAGTTCTCTTCAGAGCTCCTCCGGGCACCTTGCGGTGCCTCCCGGGCCTGGGGAGAGGCGCGGGAAGGCGACGGCTTCTGCTGATCCAAGGTGGCCTCGACTCTTTGTAATCAGATATTCCCTGTTTCCCACCAGCCCGAGGGGAAAACGCGCGCGGCGGCTGGAGAGGAGGAGGAGGCCGACTGGCCGAGAACAGCCAGCGGCGCTCAACTACCCGCCAGTCAGCCGAGTCCTGTCGCGGGCTCCCCCCCCCCCCCAAAATCTTCTGTCTAACTTATGGTTCTCAGAAGCAATAAGAGACCTACTACGCTTGCGTGGCTACATTTCCAGCTTCAGGCACCCGGGAAGGCCAACCCGTCTGAAATCGAAGAGACGTCAGTACGTGTCTTGTTCTCGGAGGAGTTACTTCTGAAAGTGTGTGGAAGAAACTGGGGCTCGTGGACCCGGGGGGGGGGGGAGGAGAGACTGAAGAGATCTATTACCCCCCCCCATTTCGCCTCTAGGCCTGATTTCTGGGGTGGGGGTAAAACCACAGAATCCAACTCAGGCAGAAACTGAATTACACGAAGACGCCGCTGCACTAAAGCACCCTCGTGAGGAGAGCGAGCTCTCTCACCTCCTGACACACCGAGACCGTGTCGCAAATGCGAGGACGAAGCCACAGCACGCGGCAGAATGAAAAGCTACCAAGATATGCGAAGACGTGCTGGGGAGAAAAAAAAATCTGCCAGGGGGGCGGCAAGAACAGCGAGAGGCAGGGAGGGAAGAGGGTGCAAATGAAGGAGATTCGCCGGGGCGGGGGGGGGGAGATCCCAAGAGAATCAGCCCTGCTCGCTATCATGACAGGCAGTGCTGGGGGCTGAAGGATGGCGGTGGGAATCGATTTTTAATTTAGCCGTGGGAGAAAGAAGCCTCAGTTCAGAGCCATGTCCTTCTTGCTGGTTTTCATTCGAGGGGCGCAGCGAAGCCGGGTTCTTCCTCCTGACCCCCCCCCCCGGTCATTTACCGATGGTTTCCTTACTCGATGCAGTGACAAGGATGTTGGGCAAAGCCACCGGGGATGGGGTGGGGTGGGGTGGGGTGGGGTGAGAATACCGCGATTTCGAGGAATCAGATCGGCGGCGGTACCTTTTACGCACGCCGTAATCTTCGTCCCTAGCTAAAGAGGATGACGATCCCAGGAAGACCTCCGTTGGCCTCGTCACGGGAATGAAAGAAGACGGGGAAGGCGAGTCCAAAGCACCGCCAGCGCCTCGGCTTACGGCTCTCGCCTGACTCTCGAGAAAGCCCGCCGCGCGTCGGCTTCGCGGATCGCGCGATCGTGCACAGGCCAGTGACCTACCTGGCTGCCAGGTGCAGGGGACCTCGGCCACCCCTGGGCTCCTCCAAGGACGCCGGCTTGGTGGCTACCCAACTCTCTCGGAACAGCGCCGCCGCCTCCTTCTCCTGCTCTGCCTCCTCCCTTCGCTCTCACTGCGGCCAGGATCCGGCCGCAAGAGCATGAGGCGGAGGCACGGCGCAGGCGCGGCGTTAGGCGGGGCTGCCTCAGGTAACAACGGCAGCCTGTTCTCCAAGCAGGACCTATAGCAGCCCAAAGGAAAAGAGATCGTACAGTTGCTGCTGCCGCCGCGCTTGGGAGCTTTAGGCTGCGGCTGCTACAATCCTATGCTCACCCGGGAGTAAGTGCCATTGAACGCCATGGGGCTTCCTTCCGAGTAGACCCGCGTAGGCTTGCGCTGCACGTGCCTGCGAGCCGCGGCGTCGGTGCAAGGGCCGGGAGAGGCCGGGACAACAGCCTGGGTGTGATTCGCACGGGCTTTGTCGCCTTGCCCCGGTTCTTTGCGAGGGGCGTCTGTTCAGGGCGAGGGCTGCTCCGCTGGAAAGGCAGGCCGCGCTGTCGTCGGCGCACAAACGAGCCTCGACGTTGCCACGTGGTGTGCGGGAGAAGGAGAGAAAAAGAGGGGAGCAGCAGCGGGCTTGGAGCCCTCAAGACTCCAGGGGTCTCCGCATCGTGTGGAGGAACAGCCCCGCGGATAACATGATCGTATTTCGCATGACGTCCTTTCCCCCGAGTTCGACCGTACTGGCAGTCAGTAATGTCGACTGGAAGCTGGAACCCCCACTTCAGCCATATGAATCGATTACGTGGTGGGTGGCGGAGATCAAGGTTTCCTTGAATATCAACATAAGGTTGCATGCAATGCGTTGTATCCAACATTAGTCTGACTTAGGTTTGAAACCTGTTGGTTTCAAGGAGTCTATTAGCGGGACTAACGTTGGATTCAACCCAAAGAGCCCTAGAGGGGTAGCCATGTTAGTCTGTTGCAGTACAAAAACGTCTTGTGGCACCTCAGAGACTAACCATTTTTTAATGGCATAAGCCATGGGCAGCCCTCCCATGGGGCAGGGTGAATTCTCCACCTCTGGTGGTGGATCTAGAAGGGCAGTGGATTGTGCATGAGCCCCCTGACTGACTTGCAATACAAAAGCAGCCTGTGCAGCTGCGCAGAGCAGCCACTGCTGCCTGCCCTGTGTCTCATTCTGAAGACCTCTCCGAGTAAGGTGTAGGTGGACAGCTGCTCTGGAGAGCGTAGCTTTCCTGCTACGGCAAATGCTGCAGCAAGAGAAGCCTGGTGCAACTCTCTGGAGTGGCTGGCCAAGGCTTGCTCTGAGGTATCGGCCTTCCTGGTGCTCTGGAGAGCTGCTCTGGTCGCTCTTCTGCTGTGGTTCTCTGGAGCGCTGCCTGCCCATGGGGGGCCGGGGTCTGCCACAGCAGGGGAGCAGCCAGCACAGCTGTCCAGAGAGTCTGCCTGGCCCAAATGCCTTGCTTTGAGGGGACGTTCCTCAGAATGAGGCATTCTGGGTGAGGTGGCCCTGAAGGTCACCTGCGCAACAAGGAGCAAGGCATTGATGGAGAGGTGGGCCATGGCTAGAGCAAGGAGAGAGGAGAAGGAGGGCAGCACACCATCCTGCCTCAGGCAGCAGGACATCTTAACCTAGCATGGACTATAGTCTACATCATCAGATGCATAAGCGTTATCCTGAGTTCCAAGCACATAGTTGTGTGGAATATTGTAAACAGTGAGGTCAGAGGGGATTGAAATACAGAAAGTACAGAGTCCTGTGACACCTTAAATGCTAACAGATATATTGCAGCACATGCTTTCATGGATATGAGTCTACTTCGTGGTAATAACAGGCCCAACATCTGAGTGGTCCATGAAGGAAATCTCAGCCTTCCTGGAAGGTCCCCCAATGGATGTGGAATGGTTCAGTGAAAAATGTGTATGCATCCCTAGATGATCCATGATTATATTATACAGAAGTGAGATGAATCCTGACGTTTAGAACTGACCAAAATCCATGCGCAAACTAAGCTCTGGTTTGGGGTGGCAGGGAAACTTACCCTTTTAATGCTTATTTTCGTACTTACAAAGCAGAGTAATGGAAAGGTGAAAGATGTTAATGGGTAACTCATTAACATGGAGATCCAAGTAATTTACAATACAATCTTATGCAAATTTACTCATATAGATATGTACAGGATTGAAGCCTTAAAATGTCAGCTTAGTTCTACACTCACTTGGTGGCCTATGAATTGTCTCTGAACCTCAGGACCACAGCTGTAAGATGGAAACATTAAGATGGATAAGAGTTAATACGGTACTGACCACAACACCTATAAATGCTTCTCCCCAGCTGCAGGCACAGAGATTGTGAAGTAGTAGATCAGGCTCCACACCCACATGGATGTCTAGTTGGAGGATTATCCCGCTTAGTGCTATTTTAAATCACATTGTGCTAGAGTAAGCAACCTCTAGCACAACACCAATAGTGTTTGCTGGTGCAATGGGTTTCCCTGAAAAACCCATCATGCCAGCAAATGCTATGGGCATTGTGTTAGAGGTCACTTATGTTAGTGCAATATAGTTTACATTACCGGTAGCATTGAACTGAATACTGATCAGTGTGTGTAAATGATGCAGCAGGGCACTCTCATCTGTGTGTTTTTACTCCAGCCAGGATCCGTTCTATTAATCTGAGCACACCAGTTTATGTAACTGGAATGACTACTCAAGAACATAAGAGCCCAGCTGGATCAGACCAAGAGTCCATCTAGCCCAGCATTCTGTTCGCACAGTGACCAACCAGCTGTCGACCAGGAACCCCCAAGCAGGACACAAGTGCATCAGCACCCTCCTGCCCATGTTACCCAGCAACTGGTGTACATAAGCTTACTGCCTCTGGTACTGGAGGTAGCACATAGCCATCAGGAGTAGTAGCCATTGATAGCCTTCTCCTCCAGGAATTTGTCTAACCTCCTTTTAACGCCATCCAAATTGGTGGCCATCACTACATCCTGTAGTAGCGAATTCCATAGTTTAACTATGAGCTGTGTGAAGAAGTACTTCCTTTAATCTGTCCTAAACCTCCCACCAATCAGCTTCATGGGATGACCCGGGGTTCTAGTATTTTGAAAGAGGTAGAATATTCTTCCTATCCACTTTCTCTGCACCATGCATAATTTTCTAGACCTCTATCATGTCTCCCCTTACCCTCGTCTTTTTTCCAAGCTAAGCAATCTCAGCTGTTGTAACTTTCTCTCATAAGGCAGATGCTCTAGCCCCTCGATCATTTTAGTTGCCCTTTTCTGCACCTTTTCCAGCTCTACAATATCTTTTTTTTTAGGAACGGTGATCAGAACTGTCCCCATTATTCTAAGTGTGGTCGCACTATAGATTTGTATAAAGGCAGTATGATATTGGCAGTTTTATTCTCAGTTCCTATTCTAATTATGCCTAACGTGGGGCTTGCCTTTTTTTGCAGCAGCCACACACTGGGTCGACATTTTCATCAAGCTGTCCACCACAACCCCAAGATCACTTTCTTGGTGGGTTACCACTCAGCCTTCCCCAACCTGATGCTCTCCAGATGTGTTGGACTACAACTCCCATCAGCCCCAGCTCTTCTGATGACAATCCTTGAGTGACAGCAGTTGCTGCATCTAAAACAGGACAAGGCTTATCTTTACATCAGAAAACAGATATTTGACAGGGGACATGAGGGAATACACCCTGGAAAATGGATCCACAGCAGTAGAGGCAGAAGGCCCAAATGGTAGGAATTTGGATTTGAAGAGGAAGGGTGGTTAAAGGGAGGAGAAATAGACACAGAATGTTAAAAATTATTATATAATGCAAAGGAAATTAATGTCATCTTATCTAGCTGCTTGGTAGTTAAGCAATCATTTAAATTCTAATTAATGTGCATTCCTAACATTCCACTGTTTGTGCTCAGCTATCCTGATTACTTACATGAAAGGAATCTCTGTGAAATATATGGGCTACCCACATAAGAATAAAGGATCTTATCAGACCAACTTGATAGTCAGAATCCAACTTGCTACAGGGGCAGAATTTCCAATTATAGCTACTCCCCACAGATACTTAGCCCATCTCTTAACAATCTGTAGGCTAGGACATTTCACAAATTCATTTCCTTGCTAATGCTGTTTCATTGTCATTCCCAGCCACTCTTACAATCAAGGATTGGTGCTTTGGTGCAAGTGGAACACCTTGCCCCACAGAGCTTGGGCGCCCCCCTCTCTGATAGTCTTCAGTGGGTGGTGGAAGACAATTTCATTCTGGAAGACTTTTAGTCTTCTAGGAAGATAAAACACAACCTTCAGATAAATGGCTTATCAGCTGTACCTGCCTTTATTTTGTTTTGCTTGATATTACTGATTTACTGTGATTTTAATCACAGTACACTGCTGTGAGTAATGCATATGCATTAGAAAAGACAGAGTAAATATCTTAAAATTAAATGAATAGAATAGTGTTCTAAGTCTTATCTCCACTGTTGAAATATAGAACTCTCACATCTTTCTTATGGTGAAGATGTGTGAGCTCCAGACGGCAGTACAGCTTACACATCTCAAAAGGGAATCAAGCATCTGCTTCTGCTGCTTCACTGTCTGAAGCCTCTCCAAAGAGTTGCTTATTTTTGTACACATACCTGCATCATGCAAAAGACGCAACATCTGGCCAAGGAACAAGCCACCTGTAGTTATTTTTGGCTGCAATCCTATAGACACTTACCTGGGAATAAATCCCATTGAATTCAGTAGACGTATATAGGACTGCACTGTTAAAGGGATAACTGCCCCAAATATAGACGCACACACGTCTCACTCAGTACTTTCTGTTTGTGTTCTGTCTGTACCTGAGTGCAAAGAGAATGAGTGAGAAGAATCCTATGGCAACATTTAATTGCTGGATTGTTGTGAGCTGTCCTTAATGAAAGGTGGTATATAAATATTTTAAGCAAACCAATCCTGTACAATCCACCCTCCCATATCCAGGTCTTCTCAGCAATCTCACTGTCTAGGCCTGCCTTCCCCAAATTTGTGCCCACCAGACTTCTTAGGCCATAACTCCCGTCATCCACAGCCAACATGACTCTACTGACCAGGAATGATGGGAACAGTAGTCTAACACATCTGGAGAGCACTGGGGTTGGGGAAGGCTCTTACTATCCCATCCTCTCCAACTCTGCATTTCACTCTTCACTGTGTGACACTTTGCATGGGTTTTTGCTGTTTCTTCTCCTGGTGGCGTAGGGGTAAATTTTGAATTGCAGGTGCTCATCATGACAGCCCCCATAGCCACAACTAGGGATGCTGGAGAATTCCACCACTGACTCAAATGAGGCTGGATTCCAAAGAATCCGATCTCCGGAGTCCTCAGCAGAGCAGCCGCACTTCCCTCCAGGTCTGGAGGAGTTCCCATGGGGCAGCTCTCTGGCAGATGCAATACGCTCATGGTGGCTGCCATTAGCTTATCACAAGAAAGTTACCGCTGCAGTTTATGTCAAAGTCAGTGCTTTACGGCTGCAAATGGCGTACAGTGTGCTATTTACGACTGTATTTTTGCTGCAATAGGCTAATGGCAGCTGCCATTCGTGTATCGCATCTTATAGGGAGCCGGAGAGCCACTCTGCCAACTCTGGCGGACGCAGCTGGGCTCCAGAGGATTCCATGGGGCCCTGAGCAGCTGCCCCTCCACAGACCCCTGTACCAGACAGTGTGGGGTTCATACATCCCTAGCCATGACCTCAAGGAAAGTTGAAAAAGTCAGGCAACTGTGTTGATTTATATCAACAAACCTATTCTAGCAGTTTTCTTCTCCAGCAGGAGCAGGCCTTTTGTAAAGCAAATGGGACTTAATTGCCCATTCATGCCGTACCAAAATACTTTGCATTACAACAGCAGTAGCTCACAACAACAATCCATTGTCCCTAGCTACTGTGAAGACTGCTGGGAAGCTAAGAGAGAACAAGGAATTGGCGCGTGGGGGGGGGGAGCAGGGTTGGCAGATTATGCCAGCATCCCTGCTAATGAAAAAGTTGTGGCACTGTGTTCCCAGGAGCCCTGATTCCTCTACACCACTGTCTCCTTCTGAATCAAATCCTCTGTCATAAGAACATGATTTAATCTAGTCATACAGGTGAAGGTCACCTTCTTATCGCTAGACTATGATATCATCTACAGAACTAACAGTTGTGCTACGTGCCAGCTGAGACTTCCCACTGCCCTGGCCAGGGATGTGCAAGCTGGCAAAACTCAAGCTCACCAAAGCTCCCTGAATTCCATCTTGAAGTTTGTTCAAACTCAAATCCATATCAGATTGCGAGCTTTGTAGTTTTCGTTTCTCATGAAAATCCATGTGTATTTTTGTGCATATTTTTCCCAAATTGTGAACATATTTGAAATGTACACATTCTTCTCCCGTTGATTAAAGTGTATTTGTGCACATTTTTCAAGAGTACTTTTTAATGCACATTTTTCAAATGTATTGGGGGGGGCCTGCGAATCACGCTGCAAGCTCGGAAATGTACAAACTTCAACCGCAGATTGCGTCCGAGTCTGTTCTGTCTGGGAAGTCTGGTAAAAAATGAACTGAAATGACTTTCTCATACATCCCTAAACCTAGGGATGTATGAGAAAGTCATCCCTGCAAGGAACTGTCATCCAAAAGCTATTGTGTTGCTCAGTCAGTGATGGGGAACATGTGGCTCTCTAGAAGTTGTTGGATTGCAGCTCCCATCGTCCCTAGCCAGCATAGCCAGTGGTGAGGGGAGTTGCAGTCCAACAACATCTGGAGAGCCATGGAACAGGCTGGTTGCCAGCAGCTTGTCTTACTCATGACCTAGCATGGTGAATTCATTCACACATTTCCTCCACCACAAAACAACAATATAGGAAATGTCATATAGCAACTGCAACTTATAGGACAGGCAAAGCTGCCAGAACTCCCTGGAAAAGACCCTGATGCTGGGAAAGATTGAAGGCAAAAGGAGAAGGGGATGGCAGAGGATGAGATGGCTGGATAGCATCACCGATGCAATGAATATGAACTTGAGCACGCTCCAGGAGAGAGTGCAGGACAGGAAGGCCTGGCGTGCTATGGTCCATGGGGTCACGAAGAGTTGGACATGACTTAACGACTGAACAACAACAAAAAGCTGCCAGAAACCAGTTCTCTGTAGTGAGAAGAGTGCAGGAGTGCTGGTCACATGCCTAAGAACAGCCCCCCTCAGAATTTAAAAAGCCACTGAGTATTTAGAATATTTTATTTGTTACATTTATGTCCCACCTTTTTAACTCCTTAAGGAACCCAAGACAGCATACATAATCCTTTTCCTCTCCATTTTATCCTCACAACAACAACCCTATGAGGTAGGTTGTGCTGAGAGCCTGTGGCTGGTCCAAAGTCAGCCAGTGAGCTTCCATGGCTGAGTGGGAACCCAGATCTCCCGACTCCCAGTCCAGCACTCTAGCCAGTACATCTCACTGGCTCAATATGTCAAAGGTTTTGTCTGGACAAACCCGAAACAGCACTGAAAATGAATTGTACTTCTGGAGTTGAAGCTATTGCAGCTTCCATTCTTGCTTTCACTTAAATGTCATTGTTTCCCTTCAGTGTCAGCAGGTTCCATATAGACCAAACCTATTTGTGTGGGCAGGAAAGGTTGGGATGCTAATTAATGCTGGAGATAGTAAGATGAAAACGTGCTATACCAGATTCAAAATGGGAGGGGAGCACCTGTTGCTGGGTCCACCTTTGCAAACAAACGACACCCCCATATTTAAAAAAAAACTTGTAGACACCCTGCTTTAGAAACATGTTGTGATTCAGTCTCCCATTAACCCCCACGCACCCACCCCATGCAGCTTTCTTCATTTAACTCTCTGCATGGAATTGGCCCTTCTGCTCACGTGAGCATTGCAGCTCTTAAGTCATGCAGAAACTCTGTATGGGTCAGGAGATGAAGTGGATTGGGGTAAAAATTCAATAAGGCATCAGTACATTATAGAATAATAAAATAAAAAAACAGCACCCAACCCAACAGAACTGTTTACAGGCCAAAGGCCACCTTGAATAAGGACAGCAGAGAGAGAGAGAGAGAGAGAGCGAACCTAGCCTCCCTTGGGAGGGAGTCCCACAGCCTGGAAGCGGCCACTAAAAAGGCCATCTCTCAGGTCACCACTAAATGTGCCTCTGAAGGTGGTGGTCTCAAAAGAAGAGCCTCTCCAGAAGATCTTAAGAACTGGGCAGCTAGTATGGGTGAAGCTTTTCAGGTAGCCTGGTACCCCTCAGGTATCCCTACTATAGCACACTAGTATAAGAATGTGAAATCAGAACAAATGGAACCTACAACAAAATAATGCCATTTGGAGTGATGCCTTCTTCCAGGATACTCCATTCTATCTGCCTACCCTTCTTTTTCCCCCTCCCCCTCCATCAGTTAGCTTTTCAGTGTGGACCAGGAAATGACCTCTCCAGCCAATGAGATGGTTGTCACTGCCCTTTCTATAACTGTGTGTCTCTTCCTCCATCCTCCTTTTCCAGCCACTCCATTCCATTCTTCCTCCCATCCAGTTTTCTGTTCCCCCACCTCACAGTCAGTCAGCATTCCATTCCCACTGAACATGCTTATTGGGATATTTGAGGTTGACCACCCCCACTGCCTTTAGGGTTTTTTCTTTTTAAATTAAAATTTGTATTAATTTTGACATTTTCATTTACCAAAGGAGGAAAAACAACATACTTAAACAGCCAGAGTACGCCAACGTTTCCTCTTCCTTATATCAACAAAAATGGATTACCAGCATATTTCCAAGCTAATTGTTGAAATTGGATAAAATAAGTGTTTGAAGCCCCACAGAAGGGTAAAATTAGGTAGGAACAACACTTTGGTAAAATTGTTGTGGTGACGTCCTAAAAACAGGTCGAAAGTAATAAGAAGTATCAATATTACCAGGTATTTTGAGAGTTTGGGATAAGTATAGAAGGAAGTTACACCCTAAAAGTCATCTATTTCTACCCCATTGTGATGAAAAAAATTGATTTTTTTTTAAAAATGGACTAAATGGGTTTTTTGTTAATATAGACATTGGATTCAGAACAGATATTCATGCAAATACAGGAAGAAATGGGTGATATTTGAATGTCTCTTTTTGAATATTTTCAGATTAGGCATTTTTTGCAAGACTGGATTAGGCAAGGGGGAGGTAATATCAGACCACTAACTCAGTTAGAACACGTATTAGTTGATAGATCAAAGAAGTAATTATCTCAGGAATATCTTATTGAATATAAAGGAGGAACAATGACAGTATAGTAATAAATGGAAGAAGGAATTTCAATCAGAGATGTCTACAGGAATATGGAATTCTCTTTGGAGACAACAGCTACTTCTTTGAAAGAGTAACATGTAAAACTGTGGGTACAATGGCATATAACATCAGTGAGAACTGCAGAGATTCATAAGTATTCTGTGATGTGTTGGAAATGTAATGGAAAGAGAGGGAATTTTTACCATTATTGGTGGCAGTACAGGATGGCTAAGAGATATTGGCAACAAGTGTTAGTATTAGTCAATAAAATTTGGGGGGAAATGTTACTTCTCGACCCTAATATATTTTTATTAAGAAACTTTAAGGGGTTGATAAATAAGGATAAGGAAGCACTTCATTATCACATGACTATTGCTGCTAAAGCAGTATATGGAAAGCATTAGAGATCTAATCCAATTCCAAGAATCAGAGTGGTACATCAAGTTATGGGATTTTGTAGTTCTAAATCAATTAACTTGGATTATAAAAGCTAGTCAGGAGGGAGGTCTAGTGCTAAGTTTGAGCAGCAATGGAAGTGGCGTAGTCTTTTTTCCTGTATTTTTTTTGCATTGCTGCAAACCGTGGGTGCCTGAGTCAGCCAACGCCTCTTTCTTGTGCATGCCTGTTGCGGTTTTGGCTATATAAGTGAGGATGCTCTCCCTGGAAGATCAGAAATAGAATTTCAGATGATGATTTACTCTTACAAGAAGGGGTTTTGTCTTAGAAACACATCCCAGTAACCATTAAAATTCGGCATTATTTCCAAGGAGATGAAATCAATACAGCTTTTGTTGACAAGATACACCTGTGTTCACAACTCCTGTTCTCACTGGGTCACCTGCAGTAACTCCACCTCTTTCTGAGCATGTCATCGGTAAAATGAATGGCAAAATTGTTGCAACAATTAACAAAGCAATTTGCACATTAAAAAGAATGTCATGACTAAGAGAGAAACATATTAATACACATCAGTCCCAGTACAGAGATGATTTCCCCACCCACAATCAGAAAACACACCCTGCTGTGTGTAGGGCAAAGCAGCACCAGAAGAAGCATTTGACAGATGCAGGTGCCATTGCAGGTCCTGGTACAGACACCCTTCCTCAGCTAAGGCTATGTACAGGTAACCATAGACAGCCTTAGAAGCAGACTAGCTCACTACATCACATTGCCATTGCGTGTGTGATTCTTTCCTTCCTTCTCCTAGGCTCTTTCATGTGAAGGGTACTACAGTGGAACTGTCCTTTACATGTGCAGCAGCTTGGCATGAGGGGTGCTCACAGGGCAAATGTTTCCTGAACCTTCAGCCTTCTCAGAATTGCGAGGTGCACAGAGACAGATAGTTCAGCAAAGACTAAAGGGGCATCGTAGCATCAAAGTTGTTTTATTATGGTAATCTCTGCTCAAATACAATACATACACTAAGGCTGCATTCCTAAACCTATTTACCTGGGACTAAACCCAATTGCACTAAATGGGACTTACTTTTGAGTAAGTATGAGTAAACATGTATAAAATTGTGCTGTGTCACTGGTTGCTTCCTTGTGAAGAATAGTGGGTGTTCAAATGGATAGTTTATTAGTGAGATTAACTGATTATGTTTGTAAATCTTTTACTGACTAGATTTTATTTTTATTCTTTAGCTATTACATTTATATCCTACCATTTTTCCTCTTGCAAGTAACCCAAGGTGACTCACATGGTCTTCCTCCTCTCCATTTTATCCTCACAACAATCCTGTGAGGTAGGTTAAGCTGAGAGTCAGTGACTGGCCTGAAGTCACCCAGTGAGTTTCATGGCCGAGGAGTTGAACCCAGATCTACCAAGCCGCAGTCCAACATTTTAACCACTACACCACACTGGCTCTCAAAATGTATAGACTTTGGGCAATTTAGTGTTCTCAGAATTCCAGCTACATGAAACAATTGATTTGAAATATGCATGTGTGAACTTTGTTGTTGTTCAGTCGTTCAGTTGTGTCCGACTCTTCGTGACCCCATGGACCATAGCACGCCAGGCCTTCCTGTTCTGCGCTCTCTCCCGGAGTGTGCTAAAGTCCATATCCATTGCATCGGTGATGCTATCTAGCCATCTCATCCTCTGCTGTCCCCTTCTCCTTTTGCCTTCAGTCTTTCCCAGCATCAGGGTCTTTTCCAGGGAGTCTTCTCTTCACATTAGGTGGCCAAAATATTTGACCTTCAGCTTCAGTATCTGTCCTTCCAATGAGCACTCAGGGTTGATTTCCTTTAGGATGGACTGATTTGACCTCCTTGCAGTCCAGGGGACTCGTAAGAGTCTTCTCCAGCACCACAGTTCGAAAGCATCGATTCTTCGGCGCTCAGCCTTCCTTATAGTCCAGCTCTCACAGCCATACGTTGCTACTGGGAAAACCATAGCTTTGATTATATGAACCTTGGTCGGCAAGGTGATGTCTCTGCTTCTTACTATGCTGCCTAGGTTTGCCATAGCTTTCCTCCCAAGGAGCAAGCGTCTTTTAATTTCATGGCTACAGTCACCGTCTGCGGTGATCTTGGAGCCCAAAAAAATAACATCTGTCACTGCTTCCATTTCTTCCCCTTCTATATGCCAGGAAGTGATGGGACCAGATGCCATGATCTTAGTTTTGTTAATGTTGAGTTTCAAGCCAGCTTTTGTACTCTCTACTTTCACCCTCAACAAGAGGCTCTTTAGATCCTCTTCGCTTTCTGCCATTAGGGTGGTATCATCTGCGTATCTGAGGTTGTTGATAATTCTCCCGGCAATCTTAATTCTGACCTGTGATTCATCCAACGCGGCATTTCTCATGATGTACTCTGCATATAAGTTAAATAAGCAGGGCGACAATATACAGCCTTGTCATACTCCTTTCCCAATTTGGAACCAATCGGTTGTTCCATGTCTGGTTCTTACTGTTGCTTCTTGTCCCTCATACAGGTTTCTCAGGAGACAGATAAGGTGGTCTGGTACTCCCATCTCTTTAAGAATTTGCCACAGTTTGTTGTGATCCACACAATCAAAGGCTTTAGCGCAGTCAATGAAGCAGAAATAGACGTTTTTCTGGAATTCTCTTGCTTTCTCCATGATCCAGTGAATGTTGGCGATTTGATCTCTAGTTCCTCTGCCTCTTCGAAACCCAGCTTGTACTTCCGGTAGTTCTCGGTTCACATGCTGCTGAAGCCTAGCTTGTAGGATTTTGAGCATCACCTTGCTGGCATGTGAAATGAGCGCAATTGTACGGTAGTTTGAACAGTCTTTGGCATTGCCCTTCTTTGGAATTGGAATGTCAACTGAACTTTTCCAGTCTTGTGGCCACTGTTGAGTGTTCCAAATTTGTTGGCATATTGAGTGCAGCACTTTAACAGCATCATCTTTTAGGATTTTAAACAGCTCAGCTGGAAGACTGTCATCTCCGCTAGCTTTGTTGTTACTAATGCTTCCTAAGGCCCACTTGACTTCACTTTCGAGGATGTCTGGCTCAAGTTCAGTGACTGCACTATCGTGGCTATCAGGGACATTCAGATCTTTCTGGATAGTTCTTCTGTGTAGTCTTTCCACCTCTTCTTAATCTCATCTGCTTCTGTTAGGTCCCTGCCTTCTTTGTCCTTTATCATGCCCGTCTTTGCACAAAACGTTCCCTTGAGATCTCCGATTTTCTTGAAGAGATCTCTAGTCTTTCCCATTCTATTGCTTTCCTTGATTTCTTTGCATTGTTCATTTAAGAAGGCCTTCTTGTCTCTCCTTGCTATTCTCTGGAAATCTGCATTCAGTTGGATATATCTTCCCCTTCCTCCCTTGCTTTTCACTTCCCTTCTTTCCTCAGCTACTTGTAAAGCCTTATCAGACAGCCACTTTGCTTTCTTGCATTTCTTTTTCTTTGGGATGGATTGAGTTGCTGCCTCCTGAACAATGTTACGGACCTCCATCCATAATTCCTCAGGCACTCTGTCTATCAGGTCTAATCCCTGAAATCTATTCATCACCTCCACTGTATATTCATAAGGGATATGATTTAGGTCATACCTGAATGGTTTAGTGGTTTTCCCTACGTTCTTCAATTTCAGCCGAAATTTTGCAAGAAGCAGCTCATGATCTGAGCCACAGTCAGCTCCAGGTCTTGTTTTTACTGACTGTATAAAGCTTCTCCATCTTTGGCTGCAAAGGACATAATCAATCTGATTTCGATATTGACCATTTGGTGATGTCCATGTGTAGAGTCGCCTCTCGTGCTGTTGGAAAAGAGTGTTTGCTATGATCAGCGTGTTCTCTTGGCAAAACTCGATTAGCCTTTGTCCTGCATCATTTTGTACACTAAGGCCATGCCTGCCTGTTATCCCGGTGATTTCTTGACTTCCTACTTTAGCATTCCAATCCCCTTTGATGAAGAGGACATCTTTTTGTGGTGTTAGTTCTAGAAGGTGTTGTAGGTCTTCATAGAACCGATCAACCTCAGCTTCTTCGGCCTCAGTGGTTGGGGCATAGACTTGAATTACTGTGATGTTGAATGGTTTGCCTTGGAATCGTACTGAGATCATTCTGTCATTTTTGAGATTGTACCCCAGTACTGCTTTTCCCACCCTTTTGTTGACTATGAGTGCTACTGCATTTCTTCTAAGGGATTCTTGCCCACAGTAGTAGATATAATGGTCACCTGAAGTAAATTCGCCCATGCTTGTTCGAAACAGTTCTCTGATTCCCAAGATGTTGATGTTCAATCTTGCCAACTCATGTTTGACCACCTCCACCTTACCTTGATTCATTGATCTGACATTCCAGGTTCCTAAACAATATTGTTCTTTACAGCATCGGACTTTCTTTTCACCACCAGACACATCCACAGCTGAGTGTCCTTTCAGCTTTGGCCCAGCCGCTTCACTCTTTCTGGCGCTACTTGGAAATACCCTCTGCTCTTCCCCAGTAGTATATTGGACACCTTCTGACCTGAGGGGCTCATCTTCCGTCGTCATATCTTTTAGCCTTGTGATACGTTCCATGGGGTTTTCTTGGTAAGAATCCTGGAGTGGGTTGCCATTTCCTTCTCCAGTGGACCACATTTTGTCAGAACTCTCTACCATGACCTGTCCGTCTTGGGTGGCCCTGCACGGCATAGCTTATGGCTTCACTGAGTTACTCAAGCCTCTTCGCCACAACAAGGCAGTGATCCATGAAGGGGATGTGTGAACTACCTCAGATAAATATGTGGATTATGTAGTGGTACAAAGTCGGGCCATGGGGAAACAAATATATAGGGACAAGTGATATGCATACCTTTTAACTGCCTGGATCCTATCCTTATATGCTTGGTTTTTTCTTCATTATATGGTTCAGGGAATGCTTATTTCCTTTCTGCTGTTCTTTAAAAAAATAACTATGTAGCTACAACACCTAACTAGGAATGTAAACATGCAGCTCTAAGGATATAGAAACAGCTTTTTTGAGTTAATGCAGAGTGCATGGATGCATGTTTGTGAATGTGGTAATTGCAAATGGTTAATAACATTAACAAGAAAATTAGGAATGACTCAATTTCTGCAACTATTTTGCTTTCCTCTGTTCAACTACCCTGCCTGTCTTGCTCAGAAAATGCTTTGCTTGTTCCACGATGAAGAGCTTGAACCAGCTCCTGCATGCCCTGACCCCAAGTCACTAAATCCTGACAATTTCTGACAGATCTCAGAGATTCTGGGAGGAGCTGAAACAGGCCACATAGTAGTAGCTGAAAACAAAATGATTAGGGGAGAGAGAGGGTTAGCATTTCTGATACACAGAAAAACACAAGTGGAAACTACATGTTCTGTTTCTGAGCAGGAAATAACTCAAGGTGAGGAGTGGAAGTGGGCTGGAACTCCACCCTAGTCTGCCAGTTGACTGTACGAATGTGTGCTACTGATGTGACTCTATATAAAATGGCAGAGGTCCAGTGGAGAATGAGGAAAAGAACTTTTCAAGGAAGTGGTGGTGGTGGTGGACAAAGCATGTATTACTGATAAAATGCTTAGTGGTAGAGTTCAGTGAGGTTTTTTTCCTGGGGTTAAAAGCCAGCCTGGTATAATTGTAGGATCCTAGCAGTACTGCATCTTAATATTGCTGGGAGTGGGGTGGGGTGAGTGACTGCTATAGTCTAATGGTAAATCCATCATTTCAGGCAGCCTTCTCCAACCTGGCACTCTCCAGATGTATTCGGCTACAACTCCCATCATCCCTAGCCAGCATGGCACTATAGAAACAGAAATTGATCTAAAGTAAAAACAGAAATCAATCTAAAGTAAGGTACAACAAGACTCTTGTTGTACAACTAACACATTTTTTGTTCTAGCCTAAGCTTTTGTGGACACTGTCCACTTCATCAGATGCACCCCAGATGCATTCTATAGACACATATGGGGCGGGGTGGGTGGAAGAGATGTAAACAGTGTTGTCAGAGGGAACTGCAAAATGCAAAAAATATAGATAGTAATAATTACCTTAATAGCTCCCATTCACAAAATGTTGGGCAATAACAGACATCATTGCTAAGGTGAACAATAGTAGTAGAAGAAAAACCTTTGTCCTTATTCAAGCCACAGGAAATAGGTTGAATTCTTAATGAGTTGTACTTCAGCAATTTCACATGAACATCTGTCTTTGAAATTCCTTTTTCTACAAATGTCCACTTAAAGGTCATTCAGAGAGTATCCTGGGAGGTTCCACCACTGGTTTC